>NC_064598.1:42767408-44118479 GCF_943734845.2 Anopheles funestus
AAACACCATAAATCTGTTGTGTTGTAGACGGGGAGTATCGAAACCGCAGGGGTTTCATTTTTCGTTGTTTTGCTCAAATAATAATTTTATGACGACCTTGGGGAAAGTGTCTGCTGCTGATTAGCTACTGTTTCTGTGGAGAATGGGAAATGGGGCGAAACATTTATCATCGTTTATTAGTTTGCCTTTTTAGAGCTGTACACTGTTTCATCTACAGTGAATCGTAATTTAAGTGAGTTGGTGCGAAATTCGCAGATTATCAAAAAGGAATAAATTAATCTCATAACAAAAGCCCCACTATCGATCGACTTTCGAATGGATGGCAGTGTGTTACGGTTTGACAACAAGGATCAACTTACGGCACAACAACACAAAAAACGGGATTATTTAACGGGCCCAACTTGTCCTCCACTGGTTCCACTAGTGATCATGCTACTTTGTTTCAAGGACTGGATACGATGATAAAGGAAATAACAGTGTAAACCGCTTTTCTGCAACCGTTCCGACAAAGCGACCAGTTCGGTTGGCGACAATGTAAAGCGTCGGTCACCGTCACAAGCACTCCCAGAGCCTTTGGATTGATTTGTGTACAATTATTCTATCTCTCCCACTTCTTGCACAACGGAGGCAGGTTCTTTCGGTTAAGTTCTAAACCTTTCAATAAAGTACCGGTACCGGGCGTTTGCTTGGGCAAGCGGTTGGTTGGTGATCAAGGTTAATCGATGGCGCAGAAATGCTACATACAGGCTAGCATACAGGGGCCTTCCATTCTTAAGCTTGGAACAACCAGCCACATACGGGCGTGTACTCGCAAGAAGTGATGGATTGGATTACAGGTCCGGAAGCTCGATCACCGTTGATCGCGTTGAAGACTTTTGGAGCACGCCGTTTCTGATTGATTAAAATACAATAATTTTATTTACTGCTTCGCGATGGCAGAACTGGACAGGGACGGTTTCGGTGTGCCCGGTGGCAATGTTTTACAGCCACGGCCGGTATTTCAAGTTCGCAAAAAGTGCTATTAGGAGTGGGCTAGTTAATTGCATTCGCGTGCCCCTTACATGAATTGCAGACCGGGTGGCATAGGCAATGGAATGGCACAAACGTACGGTGCTGAAGGTACGTGGGCCATTCCTGGGAATCATGTTGGACCATTTTATTGAAGCAGGGAGGGTAAATTTATAACACTAGCAATTTGTGTAACACGGTTAATGGCGGTCAAAAGTTTACGGTCTGGTTTGTAATTTGGATGTTTGGTGATGTTTTTTTGCTACTTCATTTTAGCCTAGTATGAATTTGGCGCTGTGTATGGGTTTAAGTGTTCGTAGTTGCGGGGTATCTAGTGCTATCTTAAACGTATAGCATGATTTCTCTTGATAGTGTAATGGGTGTGTTAAAAAGTTTTGTCATTTAATGATCGTAGTGTTTTTTGTGCGTAAGTGTGGAGGGGAAAGTGTGCTGCATTTTTCAGATGTCGTAAAAGGCATTCCATTACAGGGTTCCATTCAAGGTTGGGAAATAAAAAAGAAATTTAAAAACGGATGGTACCGGGCGGATGAGAAATGGGTCATTTACGACAAAAAAAAAACTATTGCGCGAAAACTATTGTAGTTCAGAGTGTGACGCACCGGCCCAAATGGTGGCCAAATTAAACGTTATGATCAGAATGAGATTCTACTGTGAATTTGGTAGGACTCGAAATAAATCATTTATTGTGAGGTATTACATTGATATTTCAACTGTCATCAATAGGATATCTTAAATTTTACTTGAAACGTTCGGAGTTTCTAAAAAAGTGATATTTTGCTGCAACAAAAACTAATTACAATTCCATGCATCATGCAAAATGGGACTAATTTCGAATGGCAATGACACAAAAAATACATTAAAAAAATTAATTGGAAAATACAAATTTTTGTTGAATCCTTCGTTTATCAAAACGATAAGAAATTGTACCGAAAGTCTTCCAGGAGGCCTTACGGAGACTGATCTGCATACAAAAATGTTGAAATTTGGTACAATATTTTGTATGGTCTTTCATGGTCAGGATTGACTAAATTTGGAGCATCTGAGGGATATTAGAAGGGTTTTCAGTCTTTGGTAAATGTTTGATCTTTAACTAGTGCATTTTCTTCATCGAGATCATGTTATAATGGATCGAATCCAGGTCAGATCAAATGCTTAAATCCTCGTGTGATACTGCTTAATGAAGGAGATAACTCCCAGTAGACATTTTGTAACCCATGTCTCAAATCATGGCAAATCCTGTAAGTTCTCACTGATTCTTAACTAAATACAACTTTCTTCAGACACATAACTGATGTAAGAGTCGTTATCTCGTTGCTGATATGATCATCTCCTTGGGGAAATCGCACTTCTATAAAAATAACTTTTTGGATATTAATGGCTACTCAGAAGTGACCGGTTTCATATGACCCTTTGGTATAATTATGTCCGTACTGTTACCATCCTTTAGCCTTGGCAGATCGACGAGATCTTAATCAATGCTTTAGATTCTGCTGCGCGACATGATCAAATGCGTGACATGATTTCCAGACCAGAGGAAATTTCAAAAAGACAGATTAGATATATCCATCGAATACGAAGTGCCACACGATATATCGCTAATTCTTTTCGAGGTTCGCCCACATCACTGATAAGGTACCAACAATAGACGATGCACATGCAAATTCGACAGTGAGTTTGTCAGAAGTCATATAAAAAATCACCAACATTAACTTTTTTCCAATGCATAAGTTGGAAGAATCTTTCTTTGATAAAATAACTATAAAGCGGTAAGTAATTATTAACAAAAAAAGGATTCCAATTTCGGATCAAATTGGTGATATCGAAACATGTCAAATTAAACCTTAAAGCAGCAAAAAATGTTTTACTCAACTTAATATTGAAGTAATCTCCAGAGCTCCAAGTTATGCAATATGGTAACCATTTTGAACTGGATCACTCATGCATAGAAACAATTCTATATTGTAGTTTAAGTCTTTTATTTTGCGGTCACATTGAAAATTGATATCAAACAATATCAAGTTACAGTACAAAAATTATTAGCCAAAAAACAAACAAAAAAACATAAAATGCTTCAATAGAGGAATCAAATTTCACGTTCACTTTCCATTAGATAACGATCGCTGGTGGTAGTTTTTCCTTTCGTTGTTACGGTGCACATTTCATATACCGGGTTGTTGCATGTCTGCCTTGTGCGAGTTGAGGGAACGGATACGAAAAGAGAGCAAAAAAAAAAAACAAGTGACAATCGCGTGGTCACATTTCAAACACAGTGGGAGTGCTAAATGAAACGGCTTAAAACGAGGTTAAAGTCACACTTAATGAAGGTAGGAATCGATGTACGATGGTAGAACGTGTACTAACTGCAAGCGAAACATTCTTTAGGAACGGAAGGAGCACGAAAGTTGCTGTTGGAAAATTCCTATCTCTTGGACAAAATGGTAAAAAGACGTAAAGCAAATAATCCTTTCTCCGGGTGGATATTGCGCTTACAACTGCTGTAATCCCGCGCTAATACTTACAAAATCGTTATTGTTTAAAGGGTTTTTGAAAAAAAAATCCACTTGCGTTCGACTTCTAGAAGTGAGGGCTTTTAATCAAAATGAAAAACTGGTTTGTATCCACATACGGGTAAACAGGACGGGGCAGCTAACTATCTTTAATTGGCTTATGTTCATGTGTGCACATGTTTCTTGTTTTATTTTTGGGCCGAACGACCTTGGAATACGGAACCTGATCCTTGCAACGTTCCAGTGTTGGGGTGTGTTTTGGGAAGGCGGTGTTTTTTTTGCTTCTTAATTTCGTACAAGTGATTGTCCCCTGTTCAGCACGGCACGATTGTACTGGACGCGACCCGCTTGTCATCCACCCCGTTGGGTGAAGTAATGTGACACCTAAGAAAAGCGAACGCTGGTCGTACTCCATCCCGTAAAACATTCCAAACTGATCGTTTGATGAAAGGTTAATACCGTGTGGGACGGATTTATCGTCTAGCAGCAAATCATTGTTTCGTCCATCAGCGTAATGATCCCTGCTCACATTAGGACCGATGCTAATCGGCATGCCGTTATGATAAATCAATAACGATAATTGGCCACACAACCGTACCTACCGTGATGTGGGTTTTCTTTTATAAATAATTCACACCATAATGGGTACGGCGGAACGCTTTTGTTTCCGTCGGAACGTTGCGTTCCGTGCTGTGGTATAAATACGCCCAGCTCATCCCAACCGGTGGACCTTTTTGGGGGTCGCATCCTTGTCCAGCTCGTCAGGTTGTTTAGTCACCGGAATGCACCGGACGGTGAGTGTTTGTGTGGTAATCGTGTTGCTGGTGTCGACGGTACAACTAACCGATGGGGACATTCCGGTAGATGAAACCGAACACGAACAGCTACTTGCGGTAGTGCCCTGCATTAGGCGGCTATGCGAGAAGTACTTTCGGTCGGAACGCGCCATGAAGGGTTCGCTGGCGATCATCAACATCAAACCGGACGCGTCCACTTTCCAGCAGCACATACTGCGCTCGTTCAACGAAGATCCACGCCACGAGCTGGGCGTGATGGTGAAGGATGCGGCCCGCCCGCACTGGAACGCATCGCACGTGACGGAGAAGGCAAAGAACTATCTGATGCTGATAGCGGACTCGTCCGCACTGGCTGCCCCGATACGGCAGCTGCGCCGTCTACCAACGTGGAACCCGCTCGCCCAGGTAGTGGTAGTGTTCACGGCCGAGTTGACACCGCTCGTGTTCGAAATCGAGGTACGCAACGTGCTGCAGGAACTGTTCGACAATTCCATGCTGAACGTGAACGTGATGGTGCAGCGGTACAACACCACCGTGCTGGAGGTGTGGACCTGGTTCCCGTACGAGAGTGGTGGCTGTGCGGACAATATCGACCGGTTGCGGCTGGTAGACGAGTGTGAGTACATCTTCCAGGAGGCGGAACCGGAGCGCAACGTACGGGCCGCGTGGGTGTACCGCGAGCGCCATTACTTCTCCGACTATGGGCCGAAGATACCGAAGTACTACCACTACTGTCCGCTCAAGGTGTCAACCAGCATCTGGGAACCGTTTGTCGTGGGCAATGCTAGCCACATCGAGAAAGGGCTCGAGGTGCTGATGCTCGATGCCATTACGGCCCGGATGCGGTTGGTACCGGTATTTAGCGTAATCGAATCGGCACTTACCACGGCCCGCATCACCGCCGACAATCAGACGGGTTTGTATGCGGATGTGTTGCAGCGGCGCACCGATCTGATGGTTGGCGGTTTGCACGAGAACCCGATCAGTCGAAAGCTGCTGTCCGCTACCATACCGTACTATCAGGACGATTTGACATGGTGCGTGCCAACGGCACGGCACGCACCAAAATGGCTGAACGTGTTTATCATCTTCAACGTGTGGACGTGGTTGATCGCGATCGGGATCATCTTTGCAGCGGCCGCATTGCTGTATCGCTTCAATTATGTCGAACGGTTGTATCGTGTCAATTATACGTGGATGTTGCTCCAGTCGCTTGCATTCTCGCTGAGCGTGTACGCACATTATTGGCCACGGCGCGTCTCCATACGGCTGTTCCTGATCGGGTACATGTTTTACGGTTTGCACTGGAACGCAGCCTACCACAGCTTCCTCATCTCGGTACTGACGCGCCCACGGTACGAGCCCCAAATCTCCACCATCCAGCAAGCGATCGACGCGGGGTTTGTATTTGTTGGGGCCGAAAACACCCTTGGCCACTTTGACAAACCGGATGCAAATTCGCGCCACATTGCGGCACACTATCGGGTGTGCAAAAATCTGGACGAATGTTTGGGCCGGTTGCGGCTCGAACGGACGATCGCGATCGCGATGAGCCGGGCCCATTCGAGCAATAGTCGTGCGATCGGCGAGGCCGAACTGTACTGCTTTCCGAAGGCCGAAAACATCTACACCTACTCGGTGAGCATGCTGGCGAAGAAGGACTTCCATCTGTTGCCGAAAATTAACGAGCTTATCCGGCGGATTAGTGAATCGGGGCTGCTGGGCAAATGGCAGAAGGAGAGCGAAAAGATCCGCATCGATCAGGAGGAGGAGGATGGAACCGGTGGCGGTGGTGGGGGTGGTGAGAAGAGTGGAGAAGGACAGACCATTTTACGGTTGGATCATATTGAGGGTGCATTTTATTTGGGCGCTGCGGGGCTAATTCTCGCACTGATTGCTTTCATCGGTGAGGTGTTGTACTATCGGGCCAAGCGGCGCTATCGATGGCGAGACAATCTGCTCGATCGGTACCTTCTGTGAGGAGGGTGAAGCGAGCAGAGGAATGCAAAAAAAAGGAACTTGGTTTAGGCGCGTGCCATGTGAAAGGAAGTTAGTGACCTTGTGCGATCGAACGAATGCTTGTGCGCGGCCGCTCGTACCACTTGTACAGGAACTTGTAGCCAAGATATGGTGCTTTGGTTTTTGTTGATACCTCCTTCAAGAGGGGGCCTAGTGTGCGCGCCTTCGCCAATGTGTATGTTTAATTTTTTGTTACTACTATACGGACGAACGTTGCTGTTCCGTTTGCGAGCCGCCCGTGTATTGTTCGTCAAAAGTACGTCGCGTACATTCCAATGCGCGGTAATCCCCTGCAAGAAGGGGCAACTTAGGAAAGAAGGTCCAATATGATTGTGGGCTTCATGCCGAAACCATCAAACGTTAAACTGTTTTTGATCCATTTGTACGCACAAATACTTACGTTGCTCGTGGAACGCCGTAGGAACGCGTTGTCAACGGTTGAAGCATTTGGAGTGGCTCTGCGAATAGTAATTAGTGTCCAGCTCGATTTCCGGCCGGACTTAGGGTGGAAAATGCGGAACGCAAATTCCGCTCGATAAGCACGCCGCAAGTAACAAAACGAGCATTCATGTTTTTGGTTGGCGAACAAACGGCGCCGAGGGCCACACGTGGGAGAAGGACCTGTTGTTTAAGGTGCGGAAAATCTCTACCATACGCCCACCGACGCCATTCAGTATTGGAGGGGGGTGGCTCGTAACAATCGGTTGTAGGAAATCTTTTTGCAAAGTACTATCCAAATGCTCACCGCTAGTACTACATATGAATTATTCAGTGTGCTCCGTTGCCCTTCGGCGGAAGTGAGAGAAGAGAAGGTTTCGAATGAACAGCTTTTTTTTTGTTTACAGGTGTCAGCAAGGGTTAGCTTTTTGGAGCATAAATTTGTCCATTTGAAGGTAACACTGTTTAAATGGATTATGCGGATTAATGGAATAGTACCGGGGAAAAAAGGTATTTAGGTTTAAATTTATATGCAGTATTTGTGTAAAAATTGGTAAATTATTCGTGGATAATGTGAATAAAGTGTAAATAGTTGTTAGAGATTTTTCCCCAATGTGTAATTACTTACAATAATGAAATGGCGAATAGAAAAGCTACATTTGAATTACACTTGAAGTACAGTTCGTAACATAAACGTAAGGTTACTTGACGCTTTATAAATAGATAAAACTGATTTATCCAAGTTTATAATGAAGGAAGGATTATTCTCATTTTCTATATGTTCAAGAATAGCGATAATTATCGCAGACCTATTTCATTCTCCTATTAATTTTGTTGTTGCACAAGTTGAAGATACATTCATAAAACTTTTTATGAAAAACAATTGAAAAATAGCTAAAACTCAAAATATATTGTGTATAGTGAACTTCCCGCATGAGCCTCCATTATTGTTTGGTAGGGGCCATTAGATTCACCAAAAAAATATTTTTAAATATATTTACAATAATGGAGATGCATTTGAATCGGTTGGAATCCAGCCTGAAGAGTTGATACGTTGGTCGGGGATTTAGAGCATTTATTCGTTAATATTTTATATTTACTGAAATTTAGAATCTGCCAATCAAATCCTGATTTTCTACTGAAGATAACGTGGTCGTTCCTTTTCGATCTTTTCGAAAATAAATTTTCGTAAGATTGATTAAAGCTTAAATTCTTAATTTGTGAAATTCTTGATTCATCAATTGATTGTTTTTTTTTTAATTGAAACCTTAATATCAATTAGTTATTTACCAGGGGTAGTCCGGTGGTGCATGTGATAAACGGCGTCATTTTCACACGACAGGGTGTACCACATTGGGTATTAAATCCTATCAGGACTGTTCCCCGTAGCAAGGAGTGACTGTTCAACAACGTGGTTAAATAAGCATAGTAAACCAGAAATGGATTTCATGAATTCGGAGGTCGCGGCGTTCCGGTGGTGTATGTGATAATTGGCGCAAGTCCACACGGCAGGACCTGGATCAAATCCTCTCCAGATCGTCCCCCCGTAGCCAAGGACGGACTATCGTGCTATGTGGTAAAAATAAGTCTAGTAGGCCAAAAATAGCCGGCGTGACCTTAGAGGTCATTAAAAGCCAACAAGAGAGAGAACGCGGAGGTCGTTGAGCCAAAAAAAGAGAGGGAAGTTATTTTCGAACCTATCGATCCTGTGCAGAGGAATGAGCGGAATTATCGTCATAAAAACTACTTTCAACTTTGACTGAATTTTAAAATGAGCAGACGCATTGAAAATACCTCTTTTTGTAAATGATTTTATAGTTATGTTAGAAACTGTATAATATCTTTTTTTAAGCATATATAAGATTTGTTTTTTGTTTGTTTTATATTTATAAATAAATATATTCCTTATCCTTTTCAAGACTAAAAAGTAAATATGGATTTAAATTATTAGACTGAACATTATACATTTACCGTTATTTACCGTCTAAGCATTGAAACTTGACAAAAGACAATAAACACTGTAATCAAACACTCAAACAAATTGGTCAATCTGGTAGTTGTCTAGAGCAATGTAAAACAATAAACAATAAGTACATTAAACATTTTGTGACACTTACCCCAATGTAAGAGACCCCTTAGGGCTGACCTGCAAGCAAAACTTACCTGCAAGGCACGCAACTAATTGGGTTATTTTAACCTTCGCAACACTAAGAAACAAATCGAGAACGAATACGTGCAGTTTTAATTGCAAACCGTCGACTTATTATGGTGGCAAATGGCTCGTAGCTAAAAGTCGCATGTAAATCTTTCCTCCCACTAAAACATGGAAAACACTTCGCACAGGAACAGTGAACAATGTAGCATTGACATGCAGGGCAGGCTATTTGTTGATCGGTTGTAGATCACGGTAGATCACTGTCGGGTTGGGGTGGGAAGTTCGGTGAAGAAATCGTGGTATCGGTATGATGTTAAATAATCCAGCCCACAATCTGGAGGCCCTGGAATGGTTGCAAGGGAAGAAAACCAAAACGGTGGAAGAAAGGAATAAACGTGAATATAAAAATAAGTGAATACACGCCATGACCCGTAATACCGGTCCTTGGTTTGGTGAGCATGCAGTGCGAAAAGTGCACACATGGCTAGGGACACAATTTTTTTTTTCAGTGCAAAATCTCTCTCTATCGAAAGCGAACCGATAGCCAAACGGAAACAGGTTTGGTAATAAAAGTAAGTTTTCTTTTTTTTTGGTCTGAAACGGGAGCCTGATGGTTAAGGGTGGCACTTATAAAAAGGTACAGAGAATAAATCGAAATCATTCTGCAAAAGGATTGATTGGTGCAGTGCACCGGGTTATGGTGAACCGAGGACAAATCTTATAACGGCAAAGAACAAGAGCATAACGACACATTGAACGGCGCGAGTCTTTCTTTGGCTGTTGATAGTGTTATGATTATTTTCTTATTGAGCCAAAAAGCATCTGAAACTTGCTTATTTAGTACGATTGAAGGTCGTCTCAAGAGCAGGAATTTGTATGTCGGATAAAGAAATAAAAAAAATTAAACTAAAGTAGCTGTTGAATCTGTCTGACAGTACGCCAGATGTGCCAGAAGATATAAAGCATGACCTGTTTCGTAACATTTCAACTAAAGCTAAGAAATAATTGAAATATGGTAAGGCAAGTGAGAGTGAACGATCCAGCAACAGGTCGCACCATTGCCTGTAGTAGACCAACGGATCGTCGATAGAAATCGTCGATGTACGAAAAGACTGATTGACTAAACATTTACTTCGGCATTTCCAATCACGACGGAACCACCTTCCTTTTCTGTTGAGTATCGCAAGCCAGACACGCGTACAACAAAAAAATTTGATTCTAATTCTTCTGCATGCCACGCGCCTGTCATTTTCGTTTCTGACCGATTATTACAGTGATTTATACTGATCTTTTTTCTTCGGTAGTCGCGTTTGCTGCAAGGCGAGTTTCGGCGTTCGGTGGTTGAAATGTCAAAACATCAAACGAAGGAGACTAAAGAAGGTGCTTTAAAGGTATGGTTTCCAATTGAGCTATCGTCCAACTGGGTATGGGTTTCACGCCTTGGGTTGTGGGAGTGGTGCAGATCGTGGGAAAATGGGTGAAGATCGTTTGAACAAGGCTGAAGGAAGCATAAGATTCGCTATAGTACATAACGTGAACATAGATACACGATATTATTTCTATTTAAAGTTATTAGTATGTTATTTTTATAACTTTGACTTATATTATGGAACCTTTTATATAAACTAACAACAACACAGTAAATAATAGAAAACTTCAAACTCTTTATACTCGTAAATAAAACATTCCAATAAAGTATTGGAATTAAATAAATATTTAATATAAAATATTAAATAATTGTATTCTAAAAAACAAACGAAATACAAGAAACAACTTAAAGGTGCTACTCGAACCAGAGCTTAAAAAAACTAGAACAAAAATGCCATCCGAGGCTAAGTCGAAGGTTGGGGAGAATTTATTACCTTGATGTTGTAAATCATCATTAGTATCGGTGTTAGTATTCAACAATATTTTTTTTTACTTTTTCTTTTAAATTTATTAAATGATGTAAAAAATAATAAAAAAGTAATATCAAATCTATTCCGTTTACATTTATGCTAGTAATTTTTTTTTAAATATTAATTTAAGTACCTAGTTATTGCAAAAAAAAAATTTTACTATTTATGTACTTTGTAGTATTAAATGAATCTTAATAAATAAATTCGTTCAAAAAAAAGTTGAATGACTTTTTTGCAATTTATTTTAATTATTCATTTTACAAAAAAACTATTTGCTTTTGAGGGATTGTACAGAATCATCACAAAAGTATAAATTATATAAAATATTTAAAAATTTAAACAACAAAGAATTATTATATTGAATCAACAAACTAGTAAATAAAATAGCAAGACAATTTTACTGCAATATCAAATATCAAAGTATAATGAACTGCAATAACGCATGACACTGTAAATAACTATTTATGTACTTTGTAGTATTAAATGAATCTTAATAAATAAATTCGTTCAAAAAAAAGTTGAATGACTTTTTTGCAATTTATTTTAATTATTCATTTTACAAAAAAAACTATTTGCTTTTGAGGGATTGTACAGAATCATCACAAAAGTATAAATTATATAAAATATTTAAAAATTTAAACAACAAAGAATTATTATATTGAATCAACAAACTAGTAAATAAAATAGCAAGACAATTTTACTTCAATATCAAATATCAAAGTATAATGAACTGCAATAACGCATGACACTGTAAATAATATTTTTAAAACCTTTTTGCATAACAAAACTGGCCTAAATATTATAAATAAAAAATGATAAATTGCTAACCTGTCCGCAGATCAAACCGATATCAAAGTCTGACATTTATTAGATTGTTAACGAGCGTGCTAAATGTGTAACCTTCCCAAAAAAAGAACTATTTTTTGTGACTGTCGGTGTTCGATGGCACGCGCAAAGGACGAAAGCGCGTTTTAGGAAAGGATTTCGTTGTGTGCCGGGGCTCCAGTTGCTTCCAGTGCTACGTCACTGGCCACCAGCAACGGTTCACCGTCGTCACCGCGCGATGGAAGGAGTGTACCGCGCTCTATCCATCCGGTCCATTTCGTTGGTGCGTTGGTTCGGTTCGGGCAAAACGCATCAAAAGAGCCTCGACAAACGGCGCACGATCACAGTTGCCGTTCGGTCGCGAATCGGTACAGACCAGTTTTTAGCTGCAGGCAGTTTCGTCCGTTCCGTGGTTGGGGTTGGCGAGTTTGTGCGCGTGCGGTGTGCGCTCTACTATTGTTTTGCGGGGCCTTTCCGCAGTGTTTAAGCAGCAGCAAAAGAGACAATGTAAGTGTTTTGCTTGCTTGTGTCCTTAGAACCAGAACGCGAAAGTGAAAGGTGTGCGTCCGTGAACGGTGCAGCAAAGCGCTTGAAGGCAAGCACGAACGCAGCTGCTGGCCACCGGATTGCATACCGGTCGAGATGGTTTTTTACCATACGTGAGCACGGGACACTCGAATCGAACCTTGTGCCTGGGCGAGCCCACCCGATGGAGTTGCATTCTGTGTCAACGGTAGTTCGCTTTTCTCGGTATCTGCCAGATCCCGTACATGGTGGAAGGCTTCGCAGTGCGCTAATTGCTGAAACGGCCCAGAATGTGGAACTCTCCTTCAGGAATACAAACGTCCCGTTAGGGAATGGGTCCGTTCGAGTGGAGTGGTCTAGTCCATTTTTGGGATGTACTATTCCAGTCCGGACTGTACATTGCGTTGCGGTGGCCTTGAGTTGTGATCGATCGTGTGCGATCGTTAAGTAGCTTACCAGGGGATGGAACGTTTGCATAATGCTCCGCATATGATCCGTTCGCATACCGGGTGTGTGTGTGTGCATTGTGTCCGTGTGTGTGTGCAGATGTGGTGCATACCGTGGTACATTAAAGGTGTGTGACGAATACCGCACAGAGTGAACTGGGCCGATCCGGCCCATCATATGCGCTGGCATGCCGGATCGAACAATGGAGCAAATGACACGGATCGCTAAAAGTGTGACACACGCTGTACGCGATCGACAATCGTCATGGGAATCTCTTCGCACCGTATAGTGTGCCGGCGCCAGCAGGTTGAGCCAGAAAATGTGAAAGACATGCATATTGTGTAAATAGAGTCATTTAGGGTCCATTTTTCACGGCAATCCGGTCAGCCCAGTTGCGATTCGGTTGGGAAATTGAAGTGTTCGTTCCTTCCCATTAACAAAGTGTTCTCGTGCGATCGTGCGAAAGGAGTTTTTACATCGATACTAATGCTTCAACCTGCAGTTCGGGGTTTTGCAAGAATGTCTTCCAACGTGAAGACCAGCTGCCAGGGTCTTGATGACCGAGGTCGACAATGAATGATTTGAACGAGAGGGAGAGAAAGAGAGACGCACTCTGGAAACTTAATTAAGTGAAGCGCGTGTGAGATTTTTGCTGCTTTACGTTTGTTGTTTGTCTGTTTCTAGTTAGTTGCCGGATATGTTTAGTGCCATTTGCGTAGAAGTTTCCGCATTTTCTTCACCGTTCCGTTTGACATTGTGCGATTTTCTCCTTCCCTAGAGCAGTGCGGGCATTTAAATCTAACGTTATTAGCGTTGGCACTTCCTTGCAGTGTTGCGTCGCTATGTGAATAGTTTCGATGAGAACAATTGATCGTAAAGTTTTGTTTAATCATTTTGAAGTGTTATTTAACTAATTTTTATTACTAGTTTTTTTAGTACACAAATTAGCCCTAAGTAAAAGAATTTTATTATTTTCTTCTTAACTAGTTTTTCCCATTTATTGAGCTGTGTTTCCAAAACAAGTTCCATTCTCTCACACAAGTGTACTATTGCGTAAGATTATTTTTCCCATTTTTTTGCTCCTTCTCTAAATATGGAGAAGATGCTTGTGACGGACTGATGATACGACGCTGCAATGAAACAAGCAATAATTGGATGGAGTCATATCCGCCGAAAAAAGAAAAAAAAAACGCACGTAGGCGTGAGTTTTTGGCCGGGGTTTTTGCAAAACGCGTACGGTCAAGGAAAGGCAGCAAATGCACGATTTTGTCTTCCGTTGCTTCATCTGGCCTGCGAAAGCCTGCGAACCTGCCAATTGTCAACAGCCATCAACTGGCAGCCAGTAGTAGTTGGCTATGGTTGTTCATAAATAAGTACACTGCAATAGTATGCAGCACTTTACACAACAGTGCATTATAAAACGCATCTTAAAATTGTTTATTATCGGTTTAACGAGGTTAATAAGTGTGTTGGATAATCGATCGCTTCTCGATAATTCAATTTATTAATATAATGCATGTATGATCAAGTAGTAACCAGCAAAAATCAGGTTGTAATTGAAATGCAAAAAAGAATGCTAATAATTTTGTTTTGTTGTAAGATATTCCTGATTTATTTTTCTATATCTGTTATATTTCGAAACACGAAATGCTATTGATGCCTTTCTGCAAGAAAAAATAGTAAATCAGGCATATTGGAGGGCTATTGGGAACTGAAACTGAACGCAAAAACTGAAAGTATTTGCTACAACGTCGACGGCCAGAAACCGTTGACATTTGGTTAATCGGGTCTACCGAGTTTTCCATCGCCAGTTGTAATACGATGCGAAAACCGTTTGCCTGTGCGAAGCTCGATCAGGTCAATACCCACAGACACTGGGCTGTGTCGTTGTCACGCGAGTTCAACGTTTGGCAGCACCAGTGTGATGTAATCGACAGCCAATCTCTTTCCGTTGCAGCTGTTCAAAATGCACCGCTGGAGTATGCTGACGGTCCTGTGTGCAGCAAGTGTGCTGCTTGGTAGCGTCCGCTGCCAGACCGACGGTTCGCACAAGATGGAGGTCGTGAAGCAGTGGAACCTGCTTAACTACAACTTCCCGTGGGATTATCCGGCCGCCAGCAAGGAGTTCTACAATCCGGAAAATGTCGTCGCCACCGGTCTGGAGGTGGGGTACGATCGTATTTTTGTTGCCACACCACGCCTGTTCTCCGGCGTACCGGCCACGGTTTCGAGCATTCCGCGCGGTACCAATGGTGACTCACCCGTACTGCAGGCATACCCTGACTGGACGCACCATCGTGCGGCAACGAAAGAGTACAACTGCTCCGACATTGGGCTAGTGTCGGTTTATCGGCTGCGTATCGATTCGTGCAACCGACTGTGGGCCCTGGATGCAGGTGTGTCGCGTTCACTGGAAGACTTTGAAGTGACTTGCCCACCCAAGATTCTTGTGTACGATCTGCACACCGACCAGGTGGTACGCCGTATCGACTTTCCACCGGAGGTAGTGCGACGCGAATCGTTGTACACTAACTTGATCGTGGACGAAACAACGTCCCGCCCGGAGAATAACTGTGATGATGTGTTCGTCTACATTACGGACACGGTTGCACCCGGTATTGTTGTGTACGACAGTGGTAAGGATCTAACCTGGCGCGTTAGCCATCCGGCTATGTATCCCGATCCGGACTTTGCCGAGTCTTCGATTCTGGAGCATCGGTTCACGCTGATGGATGGTATCGTTGGATTGGCATTCGACATGGAAGCAGGCATCGTGTACTTCCAGCCATTGGCAACTGATCGGTAAGGATGGGACTCCTTCTATGCATTCCAGATTTTGTGTAAACTGTGGATTTCTTCTTCATATAGCATCTTCTCCGTGACCACGGCTGCACTCCGTTCTGGACCATTGCCGTTCGGAAAAGATCTGCCCGTGAAACTGGTGGGACGTAAGTCTTCCCAAGGTATTGGTCTAGGCGCTTCTC
Organism: Anopheles funestus; assembly: GCF_943734845.2. Taxonomy (NCBI): domain Eukaryota; kingdom Metazoa; phylum Arthropoda; class Insecta; order Diptera; family Culicidae; genus Anopheles; species Anopheles funestus. The sequence goes on from NC_064598.1 coordinate 42,783,033, forward strand.
CGCGTGGTGGCACTATCTTCTACGCACCATTGTCCGAAACGGCCGTAGCATCTTGGAATCCACGAACGAACGAGCATCAGTAAGTATCCGTTGATTACTTTTACCAAGTACTCTCAAGAATTGCTATTAACAATATCTTTCCTATTTGTCGTCCTGTTCAGGATCCTTGCGCAAGATCAAGAGAAAATCCAATTTGCTGCCGATCTTCGTACACCAGACCGCGATGCTACGGCTCTGTACGTGCTGACATCCAAATTCCATCGGTTCTTCCTGAAAAATCTCGACGCCAACGAGTTCAACACGCGCATCCTACGCATCGATGGCGTTGCCATTCCAAGTGGACAGCTTGCCTCCCAAAGCCACCTGCGGCCGACGATTCCCTACGATACGTTGCACGGGAACGCTTACTATCATCCATCGGTCGTACTACCGGTACCGTACAAACCCTTGCCACCGGGACAAAGCATTGCTCTACCACCGGCAGCCACAACTTCCACGCCGGTGAGCGTATTCAACTCGCAGAATATGCCCTTTGGTCATCATGGTCTCTTCACCAAGCAATCAACCTTCGGACATAGCACCATCCTCGGACAGGGAAAACCATCGCAACCGTTCTTTGCGCTGAACAACGGTGAAAAGTCCTTCCCTCCATCAACGATCGGTTCTCGGCCACAGTACGGTGCAAGTGGAGCTCCGATATTCATACCGAAGATCAATCAGAACTTCAACGATCTGAACCTGTTGCGTTACAGGAAGAGCTTGTCGGTGAATCAAACGGCTGTACACTGAAGTACAGCAGTGCAGCGCAAAATTGATCGAGTGATAAGTTTGTACATAAGTTTTTCGTAGAGGACGTTACACAGAAAGAGATTTTACTGCAATAGCTTACGGCGACAGACGGCGGATGGCATTTGCCGGTGCCGGACGTGGATGCGAAGAGTAAACAAAAAAAATAGCGCCATTGAAACAGTAACACTGCCCATAATTGATCTAAGGTTCTGCGATCGGAACAGTAAATACTCATCGTTAGGTAAGATGACAACATTTCTTGTAAATTGTATTTAAAACTGAAGCTCATGTTCTGCAAAATAAAGCGAATCTTCATCCCATCCTCAAGTATTGTGCTGGTTTTATTTTGTTTTGCGTTATTTTCCGATTTATTTTATGGTTCAGCTTATGCTATTAGTAGTATCGTAGGCTGCCAATCAGCCTTCCTACAGTCTGAGATAACTTACTCATATACGCCTCAGTGACATGAACATTGTCCAAAACTGAAAAAACCTTCTTAACCGCGATCGACAGGAAGATGCTCAGAAGGATGTTTGGCCTAATCTTTGGAAGGCCAATGGAGGAGTCGCTATAATAAGGAGCTCTATGAGTTGCGCGATGAGCTCACTATCCTACAGTGAATAAGGCTCACCGGGATCCGCTTGGATGAACGATCCAAGGAGTGATGTCCAAACCGAGATGGAGTGATGCCGCTGATACGTTCACCAGCGAGGTTGGGATAATGAACTGGCAGAGGTCTAGAGGATTTGTGCAGCCCAAGACAGTTAAGTGGTTGTAGTGATAAGTAAGTGTATAATTATGTATGTACACGAGAGGTTATGTTTTATAAAAACGTTTATTCTCGCGGAGCTCTAATTGATAACTGACTACGGAACTGAACTATCGCTTCCCTGGCTCGGGCGCTTCGGTTCTGCTGCTGATGAAATTGCTGACGCAGACCGGATGCGCGTGGCCATGCGCTGGATCAACATGCAGTCATGTTTGACGCTGCTTTCAGGCCGGTGTTTGTCCGTGTACACATGGCGGTGTCCAGTGGCATACCGTGGATGAGTAATTATGTGTTAATAGATTCTGGAAACCATAGACGTCGGAACCTACAAAGTCATCGGTTAAGTACAAGGATGTTTATGAAAATCTTTTTACAAAGTGTCGAAATCACACATTTTTTAAAAACCGTTAAGTCAACATGGATTACGTATAACAATGCTCTTCCCTGGACTGTATACCAGCCTCCAAAGAGTATGCTATGCGAAATGCATACATTTAGGGGCCAAAATGTGTTCGCGCGTGAGAACAGCGAAACGAGATCTGCAACGGAAATTAAAATTATAAAAATAAAACCAAATATTTAAAAATGCATTATAATTGATATACTTTAACCAATGTCTAATTTAATAATTCATCCACACGTAATTGAAATTATGCTATTTGACGTAGTACTTTACAAACGCAGAGTTTCACTGTGTGCAACAGAATGCCAGCTATACTAACTATTAAAATTTTGACACGTGTAAGTAAATCTGACCAACACGTGCTTCAGTACTTTTACTTAAATGTTCTAAATACCAGGTTGGCCAGAATATAATAACACAGAGTAAGCTATCACTGTTATGTGAGGCATCGATGGAAATAACACTCATCCGCCAGAATGTTTACCACAAATTTTCTACCACACAAACGGACAAACGGTTTAAAAGACCGTTTTAAATTATGCCACATGTAGAAAGGCATACCATCCGCGTAGTTAATCGCTAATCATCCGTTAAAGATACTATCCATAGCAGCACCTAGTTAGGCTGTTTGATTACTGACCTACTTTAGCGATGAGTCGAAAGCTTTACCGTACTACCGATCGTGGCAGTTTTAGAGCCAGTTAGCTCCGTTGTACGTGATAATTTGCTACGTTCTGGGCGAACGGGAGCTAGCATATTAGATTACCAACTCGCTCGGTAACGATCTACCCTTTAGCTACGCACGATTTAATCCTCCGTTTTAGCGGGTACTCACTGAATGCGAAACCGATTCGACCCAATCGATACGGAATTCGATCCAAATTTAATGTGTGAACCATGTACCATGGATGGGTGCGGTGGGGTGAGAACGTTTTCCTTTATTTTTTTTGCTCGGTTTACCCGGAAAATGTATGTTAACCGGCAGAACGCGCGTTTACGCGATCGTACTGCTTAATCGATGGATGAAGGAAGATGAAGATCTATCTCATCGTGTTTAGTTGGTGTGATATTTGAACGTTTCGTTTATTCTTTGCTTTGCGAAAAATAGACGTTATTTCTCTTTACTACGGGTCAACTGGAAGGAAAAGTAACTTTCCAAATCGGGAATAAGTAAAAATGCACCGTTCAATGACCTAATGTGAGGTGGTTTCGATAGATGAACACGAATCGAGTGCGCTTTCTTTCGCTTCTAAAACATTCAGATACACAAGTTTTTTTTTTGCACGGGAAATGCACTCCGGAAAGGTCAAGGAGATGCAACAGAATGGTGGAGTGCAATGTGAGTTTTTTTTCTCGTTTCGGAAGCTTTCGGAGACAAACTAAATTTCTTCACACACATCATCTGGCAGGTGGCTGCTGATGGTGAAGATGAAACTGTCGACGGAAAACCGGGTGAAAAGCGAGACTAATGCTGTACAAAAAAACGGGGGAGAAAAACATAAAAACAAAAACACCACACTGCGTGTCCGTAATTGATTTGACTCTGTTTGGTTGCATTTCTGTGATTTCAAGTTTCCCTCTACTTCTGCTGCATCGTATAACAAATGTGTTGCTTTTTTTCTTTCTCTCTCTTTTCTGTTCTTATTTTCGATTCATCTCTTAATGCTGCAGGTCTATGATACTGTTGTTTTGCTGTTCCGTTTGTTTGTTTGGTTTTTTTTGCTTCTTTTCTTACTTTATGCAAAGACACAATAATCGTTTTTAATGAAACTCGGGCGGCTGTCTACAAGAGTGTTTTTGTGTGTGCGTATTTGTGTTTTTGTGTGTGTCGTTGTCGTCTTGCAGTTAAAACTCTGGCACACCGTACAAACATAACACAACAACTGCATCGGTATCATTTTTGCCGTTTAATGTGAATGCGCGCGCGCGCGCCGGAGTTGTTGTCCTACTTGCCGCCACGAGAGCCACGAGAGATGTTTGTTCGAGTTGTGAAGCCCCCTTCCCCCCCTTCGTCCCCATGTCCCGTGCCCGTGTGTCTTCCCCTTGTGGCAAGCATCTACAGTTCTTTGCAAATTGACAATGGTTCGGAAAATATGGAGAAAATTGTATGAATGTTAGGTCGGAAAAATCGCACACCCGACACATGGGTGGTGCGAAGGTAAGTAATGGAGTTTGCAAACGGAGGATGGAGTGAAAGTTATAGAGAGACCGGGGTTGAAGGGGACAGGTGGGAGATGGGCGTGGTGAGAATGTGATGCACCGTGGCATCCGATGACACACACACACACACACGGCCAATGGGTTTTGTGTTGCGCGAGCGTGAAAATGCGCGAAACAATTGAATAAAGAGATTGAAATCGTGGCAATCGGCCTTGTTTGCGGGGATTCGGAAGAACGGGGAATGGTGTGAAAAACAAAGGGGGGAGGCGATGAAAACTAAAAAAGGGTCCCAAGTGTCCCAAGAGCGGAGAAAGTACGCAAAGGGTCGCAAGGGTGTTGATAGGTCGATTGATAGAATTGAAACAAATGTAGGAGGAACGGTTTTTTTTTCGGGAGACGATTGTATGCAGATTGGGTGCCATTTTTCTGCGAAGAAAAATGTCACGATGTGGAAAGGAAAGCGAAGAATAGAAGAGAATCGTTAGGGCCTTGGAGAGATTGTACCGTAAGCTACTGTTTTTTGTGGTTTTTGCCTGTGCCACATATGAAAGGGCGTCGTAGAAAGAAAAGCATTTTCCTCATTTTGTATATCAATTCGTGGGCTCGACGGGGTGGGAAAGGCGGAAGGGTGTTTGACTCACAGACGGACTTAAGGTCGATTGTTAAATAATTTAAATAACTTAAATAAATAAATAAATATGTTTCTAGACGATCCGGTACGTTGCGCGTTTTGCGATTGGGTACGATGACGATGAAAGAAAGGAAGACGATGGTTTGCGATGAAAGAACTTATGTACGGGGGATGGTGTGGTGATGATGGTGTGATGGTTGGTGCATTCCGGGGTTTTACGCCTGGTTCTTAGCGTACGCACTGTACGCCATGTTTTGGGCGATTGCCGCTGCATCGGCCGATCGTCGATCCCAGCCACCGTGTCCGGAGCCACCGCTCGACCAACCGCTACCGTGCTGCTGCTTGCTGGCGACCAGCTTCTTCAGCCCGATGATACCGGCCAACAGGAGGGCGATCTTGGACACGATCAGAGCCTTACCAGCGAGCAGATAGAGACCGGCGATGGCGACGGGAACCATGGCAGCCATCTTCATCATGAAACCCATGATCATCATGCTCATCATTTTCTTCATTTTGCCGCGGCCTGCAATCGAGAATTCAGGGTGGGGAAAAGGTACAGAGAACGATAGAGATGAGGAAAGGGACTCTGCTCGTAAATTGATGGTCAGCTTAGTAGCCGAAACTGAGCAAGAGTGAGCAACAGATTTAAAAGTATATGTAGATGGAAAATTCAAATTGATGGTTTTTAGCGATACTCATCTCAAAAGCTTTATAGATTTCACGTCCTTTAGGTACTTTTTTACTTCACATTACTTCCAACAAATTCTGGCTTCCCAACAACTCACCTTCCTCTAAGCCACGGCCGAGTTCCTCGCTGGAAAGTTTGGGCAACGTAACCTGCACCGTTCGGCTGCTGAAGATTCCGGCAACCTTCTCCAGGAGCATGTTGGTGAGTGCCTCATCGCGTGCCTCCAGTCCACGGGGCAGACTCTGCTCAAGCTCAGCCTCAGTCAGTGGTTTGCTCGGTTCCGTCGCCGCCCGCTCGTTCCGTACAATCTTGAGATCACCGAGCGCAAGGGCATCCACACGGGACAACCGATCGATAAAGGTAATGGCGCGCTTCTTCAGACACGGAGTGAATCCGGTCTCCGCCTTGGAGCACTCGTCGTACACCCGCACGATAGCCCGCAAGCTTTGGCTTTGGTAGTCCTCGGTGGCAGCAACCACACCGAGCAGCACCACGACGGCAAAGATGATACGCACAACGGATGGATTCATCTTTTTTTTGTAATACACTGGACACGGCTCACACACACACACACAAGCACAATCACGCACACGTACACAATAGAACACGGAATATCCGGTACGACACGGAATGTCCTGTGGCACTGTTTGGCGATCTAGGGAAAATGGGAGACTCCAAGACGGTTCAGACACGAACGCCGGTTGCAAGATCACTGATGCTGTACTGCAACGGTAACGTCATATTTATACACACGCCACCATGGTTTGGGAGCTTTTCCCGCGCCCGCGGATACTCGGGCACCGTGAGTGACAGCGATGAGAGTGAGCAAGGGTAGAAAGCGCCGCTGAAGCACGGATCTTTCTCACTCTCGCGATCGTGCGCTACAGACGCGCAAACGGTTCAATCTCGGTGGTGCAAAACGTGAACCTTTTTCGCGCTTTTGGGCCGGAATGGTTTCGGAAGTGGAAAGGAACTCCGACCTTTTTCCGTTTCGCTTTATCGGTCTGTCTCAGGGGCAGAGCGTGATGGCGCGAATGTTTTCGCTTTTCACGGTGGGAAAAATCGTACGGATAGTTTTCACCAATGTAGCCCCACACACACACGTGGTTCCTCCATATGCTGTCCCATTCTGGGTGATTTTGTTGGGGAATTTTCATACGATTTCTTGATGTTTGTGGTCGTGAATTTACCTTTCCACATTCGGACACCGTTGCTTCGAGCAGCGATCAAGCTCTGGAACACTCTCTTTTCCGTTTCAACAAACGCGGCATAAACTTTGGCTCCTTTGGGAAACTTTTTTCCGGGGCCAACAGAACGGTTGGAGGAATAGGAACGCGTCGGACCAGGGACTTTGAAATGTTGGTGTGTCTGCTTAGTACACGCGCGTGTGATCGCATACGATCGTTTGTTTCTCTGTGTACTTTGCATATATATACACACACACACACACACGCCCATACATATCTTTATGGTTTCCCCGAGGGGCATTAGTCGTCCATTTCCTCACAGATTTGCAGGGTAATGAGGGCGAGTGGTGGTTAGTTGGTGAAGTGTGCCTTTGGAATGACTTTTCCTTTTCGATGTGGAATGCTTTTTTTGTTTGTGGCTGTGTGACGCTCTTGCCAAATGGGGTGGTTTGGAAAACTAACGGTGGAGTGAAAATTCCTGCCCAAGAATGACTCATGCAGGTGCACGAACACATTCGACAAGTGAATGGGGAATCATTGATACTTGACATAAGACCGGCTGCTTCATCCCGTTCCGGATGCTCACCGCGGGTGATGAATAATTAATATTTAACTTTTCACCGGTTGTGGCAAATGGTTGTGATTTATTTTCGTACATTCGCTAAGGGGAGGAGGGTTGGTTAGCCAGGTTGAAAACCTTGAGGGCTGGAGTATATTCACCTGACGGTATCATAAAAGCACACTCGCATGATGAGATGCTTGTCATAGTTGAAGCTGTTTTTTTCCTCGCTTTAGTTCAATCTTAACTTTTCTCATAGAGAAAAGAAAAGAAAAAACGGTTCGACATCCTTCTTTTTCTAAGCGAAAATAACTATTGCGAGTGCTCTAGCTGTCTACTTTTCCTCCGTGAGCTCCCAAGGGAAGTAATGAATTTTGTGACCTCAACGTTATCGTTGGCTGGGAACGAAACGTACGGTGGTAGTAACCGTACGTGGGGTGTAGTGTTTATTTTCATTTTATTAGACAAAGAAAGTCACACACATGTTGGTAAGTGTGTTCCATTTGGAGAGCGTGCAAATGCCGACCGCCGATCCGGGAAGCGCTTTTGGGGGCTTTATGGGTATGACGGCAGCTTACCGCGACGTATTTAATGCGTTTTTCGGTAGGTCAAAGTAATGAACCTGTTTGTTAGTGCTTAATGAACGGGTAAGAAACGGAATTTGCGATCCGTTTTTTGGATTTTGGTTTGAAGGGTTGTTCGGAATGCTTTCCTTAGCTGTGGGGCGTACTGTTCCTTCCGGGGCTGTTTTCACGGCGATGGTAATGGTAACACCACGTGTTGGTGTAACCATGAATGTACGAATAAGTACGATAATTGATAGGGTGGTGTGTAAGATCGTGAATCTAATTGAAAGTAGGGCCAACATCGTGTTAAACAGCTCTAGTGGAAGGCAAATCGATCGCGGATGCTGTTTTAGCTCATTACGGTTCATTTCACATATTAACTTTCATAGATACGCTATTCTATGGATTAATAATAGTAATTGTGCTATTTTAGACATGTTGTGTTGTAGTTGATGGAAAACCAAAGAAAGAAATAAAATTAAATGCCCGGAAAAAACCTTTTATAAAGAGATCTATAGGGGCGGCCCGGTGGTGCATGTGATAAACGGCGCCAGTCCACACGGCCGGACCGGGTTCAAATCCCATCCGGATCGTCCCCCCCGTAGCAAGGTCTGACTATCCGGCTACGTGGTAAAAATAATAAGTCTAGTAAGCCAGAAATGGCCGGCGTGACCTGTAATAAAATGTAATAAAATAAAATAAAAAATATATAATAAAATGGAAAAATTTTAAGTTGGAAACATTAAAGAGCTTTGACAGAAAATTTGACGATGCCAATAAAACGCGAATTAATCAATTTCAAAAGAAAAAGTTCTCAACTTTTACTACCAAAATTCTGTAAAGAATATTTGATGAACATGTTGAGTTAAAAGGTTGTCAATTGTCTAAGAAATTCCAGATAAAATATTCCTCAGAACTTTTATTGAAAAAACGTGCCTTGAGCTATTTCTACTGGAAGTAATTTGCTATAAATAATTCATAGTGAATTTAGAAGTTATTTGTAACAATATATTTCTTAGAACCACCATTAAAAAAATCTTTTTGGAACTATCTCTACTGGGAATAACACGCTATAATAAATTCATAGTAAAATTAAAAGTTAGTTTAGATGCATACAACATCATTATTATGGTTCTGAATTATGGATTATGAATAAAAAGAAACATAATTATTATGGTATGAAATTTAAAAAAAGTAATACAAATGGTCACTAACAACAGCATGTGAACACAAATCATTTACACCTGCTCTCTAATTAATGCAAATATTTAATTAATTTGGTATGATTGTTTATGAAACAGTGTAGTTTTTCTTATCATATTTATTTACCAACTCAAGAGAGAGTATTGGATCAAGTTGTGAAGGGCTTACTGTATGTTGTTTATAAGATTACAATAATACTTATTCATGTTCAACTTCCGGCATAAACGTTGCTTACCAACCGTGACGACACCTTTCCCAATAATACTTTCATTTGCGCAGAGTGATTAGTTTGAAGGTGGCATTTTTTTATATTTTGCTTCAATTCCGTATTCCCCGTAACCCCAGAGTGTATTGCGAATTGCTCATCAATAATTTATGAACCCTAAAAGGGACAACTCTAGGACGCATAAAATTTAATCATTGCTCGCCTACCATTAAGACACTGGCCCGCAGCTTCAAGGATGCGTCTGGCCGTGTTGACTGTCTTAGTCGTACCCATTCACCGTGGGCTTGTTAGTGGCAAAGCGTACGGAGTACAGACGGGGTGCAAACAGTCGCGCAATCGCACACGTCGTCCACGACCGTCACTTGAAATTAACAATTACAATTTTATTAGATTTACTTTCACCCCGTGCGATCGCATCGCGCTGCATGGTTAAGTGCGGCCGAGAGCAATAATCTTTCTCGCCTAATCTCGGTCCCCGGGTCTCGATGCTGCCGTCGCCGAACCATGCAGATGTGTCTGCTCCCTCTTTGTGTGTGTGTGTGTGGATGTCTTTGGCAGGAAAGTTCCTGCAAGTTCCCGAGTAGGGAATAATAAATTTCGGTTCCGCGTACCTTCCACGTTTACCGCGGGCCCGTGCTTCTGTTTTCCTGTGGATGGGGAATTTTGGGAAGGAATATGCTGGTTGCTGTTGTGTGACGCGCGGTTGTAACTGTGGGATGATTGTTGCTTAGAAGTGGGTAAGGAAAACAGGTACTTCCAGTCTAGTTTGAGCTGGTACTGGCTATCTGGTGTCAAAGATCGTATGTTAGCATGTGCAAAAAGCGCTTCCACTTTCGTTTTTTTTTTAAAGATGATTTAGTGAAGAAGACTATCCAGTTTGGTGAAGGTTATGTTTGACGAGTTTAATTTCTATCGTACTGCTATTCTGGTAGAGATCTTTAATATCACACTCACTATCAGATTTACTTTGTGTTTCTAATGCAAGTTGAAGGAAACAATTCAAGCTAATTTGACAATCTTAATGAATTGAAAACGATGTTAGTATTCATTTTGATTATCTACAAAATTATGAATTATTGTTCCGAACTGAAATCAAATCCGTTCACAGTATTCTCAACGTACTCCACAGTACATTGGCTTCTTCTTTTGTGGCTCTACAATTTCATAAGGTTTACTTGCGATTTCTGGTGTACCTTGACTTGATTTACACTTAGCAGGATCAATCTGTAAATTCACATTTGCAAAGCATTCTGTTTGTTTGGTACAGAAATGATTTTTAGTTTCAGAAATTGGAAAAAGATTCCAGATCTATCTTAATACATTTCAGTTGAATATGAAAAAAAAAATCCGGAAATGATTGTCCCTGGAATTCGATCAAAATGTTCGAAATGTTGACGTTAATAAAATTAGAACCAATTCTGGATTCCTTTCAAGTTAAACAAAATTGAGTTAAGATTCATGTAAAATGTCTCCAACTTGATCGCGCTTTAAACAAGGTTTTTAAATCAAATACGATGGAAAGCCGAATATCCTTGCTGATAATGTATGGTTGCAGCATTTTTTGCAGGATGCAAGCAGTTGTTTTAAGTAGCCTAATATTATATATTTACAATGACCAGTTCATGTGGCTATTTATTAATATTAATCATTGTCAATCATAGATTGAGATTGTAGTGCGTACTGTAATCACAATTACCTATTTATGTTTACACATTTTAATTTAACATAAAAAATGTTTCTTTATGCTATGCGCTAACTGAAGGCAAAAAGGTCGTGAATACTTGACCAACTTTCGACCATCATTTCGTCAACACATGTTTGATCACTTGCAGGAGCGACTCACAAACGAGACCTACTTTAACGTGAAAATTTGTCCAAAGTACCAGAAAAAAGCGAGCTAGCAATAAAAAAAACAAACAAAACAAAACGAAAGAATAATTTAATAATGTTCCAAAAATGTTCGACAACGATCGGGCACAACGGCACCAAGTGGAAAATAATCGGTACAAAATTAGCAGCACAATAATGGCAAACGGATCGTTTTCTTTCTCTTCTCGTGTACGCTAAGTCCGCTCCACCGAGCGTTACGAACTGAAATTTCGTCTAAATATTGATAAGCATCAAACTTTGTATTTTTGGACCACGTTTCTCTCTTTCCCCCAAAAACGGCTCACGGCCGGTACGTGTGACAGCAGATTGGATTGTTTCGTGATTGGGTTCACAATTTAGAGCACCACCAATTGTACCCCGATTTTGTGCCTTTTTGTTGACAGGAGTTCCATAAAGAGTTGCAATTATTAGGCCACTTTTCGGTCACTTAATGTGCTGTGGTTGTAGTTCGGTTTGAGAGCATGAGTTAAAATTGCAGTTCAATTTTGTTTCACTTCCTTCTTCAGCTGGGAAACATCTCCACAGGGCAGTACGTCGAGTGCACTTTCGATTGACCAGCGTTTATAGAGGATGTGTACTCTTTTTAATCGCAAATCGAAACCTCTTTACACGGTGATTGTTATATTTGCAGATGGCACAAAATACTCCTAATTGCAAATAAATAAATAGAAACAGCCTCAGACACACACACCATCGGTTCTCTTTTTGTGCGTGCGTGTGTGGTTTCGCACCATGGGTGGCGCTGATCATGGAAAAGCTTTTCTCGTGGAAAAATTTCACCCTAATTTGGCACCCGGAAACCTCTTCTTTTTCCCTCTATACGGCGTCCGTTGGGCTCACCTATAAAAATTAAACCGATAACAGACCGAAACGCCATGACCGTGATCATGGGCAATTAACGTGCGGGGCGAAAACATGATGGCAAATGATGGCTTTCCCTCTGACGCAACCCGGTCCCGTTTCACGCCTCCCCACAACCCTTCGCCCATCCCCACATGAAGGAAGGAAAATTTTCGGGGCCAAACGTTCCGATGCGGGATGTTGTGCCCGGGTTGGTGGTGCCTTATGTGCCGATCGGGTTTCGCTAATTCGATAAAGGAGAAACGAAACGTGTGAGGAAAAGCGAGAAAATCCACCAAAAAACACGGTCGCGCGGAAGTGGGCTGAGTTTTCACTTTTCATTTTCACGCCTTACACCAGTGCATCCTGTAGCAGATCGAATCGGATAAAAGATCTGCATAAACACACATCGGATGGTGTGATGGTTGCGCGTGAGCGGAACATATGTTGCCCATTATGCTCGATCGTGTTCCTGTCCGTTGAGGTGGTGTTTTTTTATTTTTATTTTGGGGTTGTTTTCCGCTCCGTGCGAACGAAAGTAACAATGGAGATGGTTGACCGTTTCGGACGTGCGTCATTTATCACGCTCAGAAGATGGAAAGGAGTTTGCTTTCGTTGGTGTAAAGTTTAAAAAGATCTATTTGCAACACTCCAAGCATCAAACGTGCATTGATCGGGAAGGATCGAAGCATGATCATAAAGGAGATCAAGGAGAATAAGAGCAATAACAACAACAAAAAACAGCCAACCTCACATCAATTCATTCGCTTCAACACGTGACAATTAATGCTCTCTTGCTGGTCGGTGAAGCTGACCGTGGGTGAACCCATTTGCTTTCATCGTTGCGGTATGCTATTGTTTGACGGAATCGGAATGTTCCCTCCGTCCTCTGGTGCGCTGAACAGAGGCGGGAGAAAGTATTGCAACTTCGTTGTCATTCTGGCTCTAGCACTGGCACGTGGACCACTGGCGGATGATGACTGTTATGAAAAGGGGAAGGTCCCGGTTGTGAGTGAACTAAAGAAAAGCAACATTACATTGCACAGTATGGCGGTGTTAGGAACGTAGCCAATAGTGGTGATAGAAGATTCGTGTCAAACATGGTGCCGATTAAACTGCCCGGTTGGGACGGGTTTGAAGGCGTTTCGATCGAATCATACCAACTCATCGTACTGGCTAATCACATTACGATTGACCCCGGCTCGCGTTCGTTCACCTTGACAAGATAAAAACAAAATCCTATTGCCACCATTCGCCGGTATGCTGGAACGAAACGAAGGTGAAAATCATTTGTCACTGTGCAGTGTGTTAGCAGAATAGAGAGGAATGGAGAAATTTTCTGCTGCTTGGTCACGTGTTTTGCATTCTTCAGCGGATAAAGAAAATGATGGCCACGTTCAGCGATGATTAGTACTGAATTTCGATTGCGCATGAAAGCAAGATTGGCCTGCGTTGGAAAAATTATTTGTTGTTCCTATTAATGTTACGAAACAAATAAAACTTTTTTAATAAGATATTTTTACAAATGCAATCAATTTAAAGTGCATTCTAAAAAAAGTACATAAATATAGTTTTCAAATTAAGCAATAAATGTACAACAATTTGAATAATGTCTCTAACATTACTCTTTTTGTGACGAAAGGCCGCAAATCGGAACCCGCCGCTAATCGCGGTTCACCAATGGCAAACTTTCCGCTGGCCACGGATGCAGACATTTTATCGGCGATTTATCAGCACTGCAGGGTTAACGCGCCCGTACGGCCTTTTTGCGATGATAAATCATGCACCGCGCGGGGAGAAATTTCCTCCGAATGCCACTTTCGGGGTCGAACCGCGCATGGCAAGCATCGCTGTCGCTGGATAGCGGACTACCGGACGAACGAATAAAAAAAAAATCAAACCAAATGTGTGCAGTGGTGAACATCGGTGCGCACATCGGTTGTACTACCGGCAGCAATACGTTCGATTGATGGTGCAAAGAAACCCAAACCCGGGCTACGACGCTTCGATAATCGATTTGAACTCCTGCGCAAGCGATGTTCGGAAGTTCAGTTCAGTTACCTTTGAACCTGGGGTTAGAGAAGCTTAGAATTGCATTATGTTTGAGGGAGGGGAGGGGGATGACGAACTGTGAGGAACCGTTTGTGGGAAGGAAAGCCACTCTCGGCGGTGGATGGAATGAACTCGTTTTTGTTGCATCGTTTTGTGGCGCGGAAAAGTATGTCAAAGTCGCGAAACAATGCTGCAGTTTGTGATGCTGCAAGAGAAGGTTCGATGCACTTTGCTGTGCACGGCCTGGCTGGTATGTACGCCACGGGACTCTTGGGATGACTTGATGCTTACGGTGCTGTTTGTGGAACAGCAATTGATCGAATGCAAAACGATGGCAAAAGTGTAAGTTTTGTATCAATTATTGATAAGGGCGTAAGGATGTTTTATCTACCCTGCCGATTCCGTTCTACAACGGTAGCTTGAGAGGATCGTCCTGGATTTGATGTTGATGTGCAAAACTGAACTCGAGCCAGTTCAACCACAACATGATGTGGTTTGATGTTGAGTGCACAGTCAATTGCATTCCTCTAGGGTCGGAAACACCAGAGTGCAACCTAGTTGTCACTGCAATCACAATCACAGTCGTAGTGAGTACAGTATGAAGCCGTTTTCGCAAAGGGCAGTGTGCTGGCAGACGGAGCGGGGAAAAGTACCATTTGCTATGAGGTTTGAGCTTTTATTTTCCCCGTTTGCTTTCTTCGAGGCGGCTGGCACGATGTTGCCGTCGGATGATTGGTAATCTAATGTGAGAAGAAATGATTGTTTGTATGAGATAAACCGACGCGAATGTATGATTCACAGGCGTGCATGAGTGTATGGCGCGCGCTTGCTGAAGTAAAAATGGAAGTGCTGCGGTACGAGTGCCCACTGTAGTGCGCTACACAAAATGTAGCTCGTGGAGGAGTGGTAGAATTATTTTCTTTACTAATTTGTGAAATGTTAGATATACACCGAACAGTGCCAGAATCGTGTGGGAAAAGGCACAGTAGCACGGGAAATGGGAACGGGAACAAGGGAATAATTTTGAAGTATGAAATAGAAGGTTCGCTGTCGTGGTGCTTGTAGGTTAAGCTTCTGCAGCAACAGCAACTATGTGTTTTTTCATATTTATGCAGGTCATTTGGAAAAGGTTAGCCTGGATTGATGTTTTGATAAGGGGTTCGAATTAAATCCCTAATTTATTGCAAATAAATATGTGAAAGCTTACTTGGAAAGATTGACTAAACTCATTCCAGTTGGGGTTCGTTGTCGCTGTGGCTGTTGATGTCACTCGATGTTTGATCGTTAAGATTTCGCATTAGAACAAATACGATTCTCATTCAAGTGATAATAGTGATAATAAGTGATATTTTTTGAGGATGGAATAATAAAAAATAACAAATTAATATTTAAATTGATTGCAAACAAATTAAGGATTTTATTTTTGGTAAATTGAGCTATAGATAAATCGTTAACTCTGAATTGTAAACGTTCGTTGTCTCTGCGACTGTTGATGTCTTTTGGGTAGCGCTTGAACGTTTAATCTTCGAAGAAGAATAAATATGGTTTTCCTGATTTCGTTGGGATATGGTAAATTAAAATAATTTTATTTCAAATTAAAATAATTAGTAATAATTATTTTAAAAATGGTTTCAAAAGTTTGACAAACCAGAAACTAATCAACCGGAGTGGTAAAATGTATCAAGTGCTTCAACAATAAAGCCATTTTCTTTTCCTTTACCCTCCACTATCTCTACTTCATGTTCTGATCTCCCCGGAAGCTTGTTTTTCCAGTGTGCGGAAAACATGTGTATCATACGAAACCGGATGAATGTTTTACAGCCTGGTGTTAAAAAAAACCCATAAAGGAAAAATACAACTCACTATTGCTGAGCTGAGCTCGGCTGGAACCGATACGCTTGTACGCATGCAGATAAAAACAATGTTGCTGCTATTGCTACCCAAAATTTCCACCGAACGCACCGGGACAGCGATGGAGCTGGTGTGCAAGTGAAGGAAAAACACCGAAAAACTTTAATTCAATTATGTTGCCATAGGACATGGCTTTCTCTCGCCATTAAAGGTAAACGCACAAAACGGCAGACGCTTTCAGTTGGTGCAGTTTGACCAAAGCTAAACGTGTGGGCCAAAAGGCGTAAAAGAAAAGTCTGACCATTTTGCCAGTGTTCGGAGTGTGGGGCCGCTAGGGACATGGATCGTTTTCGATTAATGCATCCAAAAACGCCGTCATAATTATCCAACCGGCACATTTAATGGGTGAATCCGACTACCGTTGTGTGAGGCATGGCTTTTTCGTTTGTATGGCGGGTGGCTTTGAAAACAATCGGGCCGGTTTTAGTTTTTGCCTCTTTAGTTTAAATGAGAATTTAATAAGTCATCACGAGTTTGAAAATTTTGAAGGCAAAAAAGTGCTTTCTCCCAAAAAAAAAACGGACGTGGCGCGAAAACGCCACGAAACAATCACGATCTGTTCGGTTACATTTAAAGGGCGTGCTCAGAGGTGTGAATGTGCGGGTGAGGAAGCTATTGGAAATTAAATTAAAATCGTCCTCCGGCTTGTAGGAAGTGGCCTCCACTAGGCCAAGAAGAGATGATCAACGATTCAGCAACCGACCGGTAATTCGTTCTGGCCGGAAGGTTTTTCGATTCACGGCCGCGTTTTTGCTCGCCTCGGTCACATGAGAAAGTGGTGCGCCCTTCCGGGTATCTGTCGAGGGAACCGCTTTTGTGGTACCGCTGCTGCACTCTGTATGCAATCGTGCGGTACTACATGCGCACCTTTTTGACATTTGTTGGCTGTTGAACTGTTGTGATAGTCGCAGCGCAGATAGTGGATCATTTAGCATTTCCTTTCCACTTGCTGCGCTGGGGCACCGTTCGGGATGTCCGGAATATTTCCTTGGGGGTTATAAATGGTTGCAGCATTTATGACTCCCACGGGATGCCATTAAATGGCAGCCGGCGGGATGTGAGCGTCAAAGAATGTAGTGCAACACACTCGAGATCTTGTGTGCGACACACACACACACAAATATCTATGGTAGAGTGTTTGTGGGCGTTGGCAAATCGGATGGGATGGACGATCGAGATGGTTAAAGAGGGAAAGTGACCGTGTGTGTATTTGTGATTGAGCTGTATTGGAATGACAGGCACTCGATGATGGATGTTTTTAGGATGATTTGTACAGTGAGCAAGATGGAGGACAAATATGACGAAGGACTCGATGTACTTGATCAGGGACCAGGAACTAATTCAAATATCACATAAATGTTAGAGGTTTAGCAATTATTCACCCTACACTGATACATTCGAAACATTACTAACTAAAGAGCATAATGCAGTACAAAAAAAATGGTTTTAATGATAAAGTTTAGAGTATACGTTTTAAAGTCTTTATTGTGAAGCATAAAATAGTAATAAATACATAAAGGTTATTTCAAAGTTATAGATATCGGAGCTAACAATAAAATGTTTTGTATTCTATGACACGCAATCATAGAAATTATACCAAACTCTTTGAGAATTTTTGCATCAATGCACTTTATGATATGTTCATTAATTTTATAGATTACTAGCTTACCTCGCAAACCTAGCTTTTAAACTTTTAAAGCTTTTTAAAACCTAGCAATTAAAGTTTTGTAGCAAATCCGTGTGGTGATTAGAGAAAATCGTTGATCAATTGAAATGTTTTAAATTACCAATCACTATTCTTGATCAAAATGATTTTCTCAACAAAAGCATTTTCTTCTTCTTCTGTTGTGGCTCTTTTTCTTCTTTTCTAGCACTTCAGGAGACATTTCTGGCTTTCCTTGTCGATTGGGATTTAATACCAGGTCCTTCCTTGTAAAGTGTCAATTCCACATATACCACCGAGGCGCAAACCAACACAACATTTTTTAATTATTCACACATTTATCTTGCTTTTTACTTACTTATCACTCACTTTATGTTTTATTGAATAAAATTATTTAAATAATTCTTCAGGTGTACCTTTGATTGAGCGAAAATTTCATAAAAATCGGTGCAGCCATTTAACAGGAATTTGCACACTAACACCGCGACACGAGAATTTTACATATGTATATAGATGTTATGTAGATGGTTAGATTATGCATTTGGCAGAATCAAAAAAGAGTGATTACGGTTGTTAAGCCAAATGAAGCATTTTTTTATATTATCCCTAAAACAAATGATCGTAACACTTCTCGTTAATATTACTCCTACAATTAAATCTGCATATGGTATAAACCTTAGTACAGCGAGCTCGTTGGCTGGATCAGGTGGAGTCAAACCTGTCGGAGAACGGATGCAGCCGTGGGTGGAGGACTGCAGCCCTGGACCGAGTTTCCTGGAAACGGATTGGTGACCAGGCCAAGTCTACACGACGTGCTCGACCGTGAGCAGGCCACAAAAGAAGAAGAAGATGGTATAAACCTTTGTTTTAGTTTTCTTCAATTTTAGATCTAAACTTTGGCTTAATATTTGAATTCAATATTATATTAGCTCAATAATATTCTCCTATCTTCAAAATAGTGATTATAGTATCAAACACATTTCATAATGATGAGCGCTTTACTCTTTACGTTTACTTTCAAGTGATCATTAATGGTATTTTGTTGCTCATACTAACTTTAAATGATGCATCTAAGGTTTCACTTTCGTCAAACTCACCGCAAGCGCAGGTGCACAATGCAGCAAGGTGCACAATTACTGTACTGAACGATTATTTTGCGCGACGCGCAAGATAGCTAGTTTCCGTCGGAAATGAAGCAGAAGGATAGTTACATTATTTGAATAACTATTAATTTACATTCCATCCCACCTTGGTGCTCGGTGCCGTTGATAGCGCATCACCCATCGCACAACCGAGCGAGCTTGACAAGCACCCGGACAGGTGGCTAGTTTGCTACAATCTGTAACGCCCCGATGATAGACGACCGGAGAGTAGTAAAAAAAGGGGCATCACTTAAAACGAGGGAAAATAAAAACGCTTCGAAGGCGCAACGGATACAACCGTTTTGTTGGATGGTTTTGCTATCCGTGGCCACTTTCTTTCGCCACAAGTTACTGCACAAGTGCTGCCCGGCACTGCCATGAAGCGTGGGGTCATTTAGGGATTTGCCCAGTTGGCGTGTGAAATGAAATCGAAAACATACGTGTACAGGGCAGTTACATGGCGAAGTGATGTAGGTTGAGCTAGAAGATGGTGCGATCTTTGTGTGTGTGCGTCGCTGATCGTGGGAGCAAAGGTAATATTGAGCACCTTGAAATGATCGGCACACTAATGACCTTCGATGCAGGTCAATTTGGCAAGATTTTAGTGCAATTTCGATGAATGGTTATTGACCCTTTACGGTGGCAGGAAGTAGGTGAATGTGTCAAAGTTTGATGGTAGTTGAGAGTGTGATTTGCGTCCGGTCAAAAGGTGGCGTTTGGAAAAGATTTCAACGGCTGTAGAGTGTGCAACCTTTATTCAGGTATTCACATATTAATTACGTTTAGATTTGCAAATATGACTTATTCGAATAGTTCTGTATAGTCAATTTAAAACTAATATTATCTATTTGTATGTATTTAACATAAGTTAAAAATAAAGTTCTTTAATAGTTCATTTGATAATAAAAAAAAAACAATAAAATAAATTTAGCCCATTTGCAAAATTGTTCAAAACTATTTTGCCCCTACCATTTATTGAACAAAGTTGTGCGTTTTGTTTGTATTTAAATTTAATTAAAAAAATGGTAAAACGAAGCTCATTATGCGCGTGAAGTTACATGCAACAAAACAACCATCACTAAAACGGCCCCCATATGAGAGGTATGAGCACGTCTTCCATGTGTACGGGGCTCGTACTCGTGATCATCGTCAACGTTGATTACCGATCGGTTCACAGCAAATCATGGTTGCAAGATTAATGGCTTGTAAAACAAGCGATTAACACCACGCTGGCCATGAGAAAGTGTGCAAAGTAAGGGTTGGAATCGTCGGGATTGCAGTTTAGTCCATCGCCAGCGGTAAGATGGAGCGGGATCATTTGACAGGGAGATTAAATCTTAGCACCAAGAAAGCTTCAATCACGGTTTGTTGATTGAAATTAAGGTAAAAGTGATGCTTTGTCAAATTGTCCAGAACTGGTTAAGCGTTTAAAGATTCCAATCTGGATGGTTTTATTTACATTCAAAGCAGTTAAATTAAGATGTGTGTGTGTGCTTTTTTCCTTCAAATATTTGTTTGTGGTCCGATTTTTTAAAGGAAATTGAAAGTGAATACCCATTGAAATATGCATTAAAGTCGAGTAGTAGTAGGTAACGAGAAGCGCTACAGTTCAATCACGAAGGGAAAGGAATTGCACGACAGTTCTGGCCGTAGACGATGGACAATGATGGACTGGAGCGTACGAATCATGGTAGAAAGTTTGCCCAGTGCACTGTGCTCCACCCAAATTGTGCGCGATTGAATTTGAAAGGGCAGTAATGATGGGAGGCATTGCACATTTCCATTACGCGGTCCAAAACCAAACCATCGGCGGGTTGATTTATGCTCCGGTTTTTACCGGATCCCTTCGGACACAGTCGTTCAGCCAGCTATGAAAGGGAACCCTTAAAGCCCATCGCGATTGAAGGAGCGAACCAATTTATGAGTCATTGAGGTAGACCCGTGGGTCGTAAGGGTCATGGGTTTTTGCTGGTCCTGGAAGCGGTTCCGGTAGCGTTAGACGTTTGTCGGACCCCGTTGGAGAACAAACGCGTCCGTTTATTCGCGTGCGCGCTCGCGCACATACTTATTTCGGATGCGCGTCGGTTCGGCGAAAGCAAAAGTGACTGCATAAAGGGCAACCGAATGTAAGTGTGTGGCATTTGGGCATTCTTTGCTACTTCTTTCGCTGTCCAGGAGTACTACTTCTCTCGGGGCGAAACAACCGCTGCCGTTGTAATGTGGTTGACCGGGATAGAGTTGGTAGAGAAATTGGTAAGCGTTTGCCGCGTGGAACGGAATTAATTTCAGCACAAACAAACCGTGCTCGGACAGAACGTAATGCCGTTTTGCTGAAGTAGGTAAATGTGCCTTATGTAAATATTTGTGCCGAACAATGTGCATAAATTGCGCAGTTAATGGACGTAAAGGTTCGACTGTGGTAGTTCCCGTGTGTGACTCAGGTTCGTTCACTTTCTCTAATCTAATTGAAGCAAAAATGTTAAAATACAGAAGAAACCCCAAATTTGAAGCCATAAATGCTGTGTCGTGTGTGGTTAAATGTTTTATGATTAATTAAATTTACTTTCGTTAGATTTCCTCAGTTTTCATTTTGATTTACGATTGATTACGGTACACGCATTTTCACATGACTGTGGAAAAAGCGACTTTCAATTTTACCGAAAAAAAATCCCAAGAAAAATATCTGGTAGAAAGGGGAGTTTCACAAATTTATATGAAACAACATCCGTTGAAAATCGATTTAATGCTCATGCTAAATACGTACAAATTGTTCATCAGTGTGATAAAATGTAAAACTTTTGATAGTGTACTGGAATTACTCATTTTTTGCTGGAATTATTTATTTTTGTGATGATTAATTATTTTATTTTTGTTTTACAAGAGACATACTCTTGTGTAGTGGCATTCCGGAGGTGTATCTAACAATCGGCGACGGTTCCACACGACAAGACCGACGATCAAATCCCATCGGGATCGTCCCCCGTAGCAAGAACTGACTATTTGCCTACGTTGAAAAGTAAGTCTAGTAAGCCAGGAATGGTTGGCATGACTTTAGACACCTCAGACTTTAGAGTTAAACCAAGAAGAGAGAGAGAGATTCTTATACATAATATTAGTCTCATTTATCTGTCTCGCCACGATGATGTTTGATAATTTTGCAAAATCTCTTTCTTTGGCATAAGTAACTACATAAGTTCTTTGGGGAATGGGTTCTCAATCCTTAACAACCAGCCACGTCACCAGTTCATTACTTTGGTGCCCTGATAGCATTGTTCTGAGAAGCGTTTAGACATCCCATATCAAACCACACCTTCTTCATTGTTTTAAGTTCGGCATCGAATAACAAAAAAAATTAGTTCCAGGGACGCAAATGCAAAATTTTGCTTTTGAAAAGAGTTATTTTTTTAAGATATAAAGAGAAATTGCAATTATGAGAGCGTTCACAGTTTGCACATACACAGCGATTAGTGGCGACTACAAGAAAGCCTGTTTTGGATATACATTATTGACATGATTAAATGAAAGAATTTCATTTAATTTTAATTCAGCATGAAATATTTTAACCACGCAATAGTTATTTATTTCATTTTTTTTATTTCAATTAGGACGGCCTGGCCTGGTATGACTAACTATGCAAAAGTAATGTTTTTTTTATGTTGCTATTTCCAGAATGGTTAAGAACAGAAAACATTCCGAGTATTTTGGAATGTACTCACTGACCACGATAAAAAAATGTTTCGGCAATGCTTGATTGTTGATAAAGTGAACACCCTGTTGGAAGCATATTTTTTGAATGATAATTCTTTATTTTGCTCGATTTGTTTTGGGAGTTTTAATTACACATTTCAACGTCTGCTCGCGGAAATGGAAGAAGACGACAAAAGATTCGCCCGCATCCGTTGGTCCGACCGGTACACCGTAACGCTTTCACTGGGAAAAGCTCTGAGCGAACCTGGGAGCAACGCGAGCTGGTTTTTTGGGGTGGGAAAAAGGGGGAGTTGTAGGGGGGTTTTGATTGGGAATCAAGGTTTAATAAATAAATAATTTAAATTAATTATATAAATACAAAACACATAAACCCTTTTGCGCCATGGCAGATTCGCTTCCGCGCCTTGTCTAATGGTGTGTGAGGGTGTGTATGTTTCTCTGTGTGTTTGTGTTCGTGTAGATTCCAGGGGTAATGGAGTGTGTAGTGTTTTTTTTGGGGTGTTCGTATGACTGATTGGAAGGTATTGGAGTTATCTGTTTTTTTCTGTTTTCAGGTTGCTTGGCGCACGTTGAACTGTGGCTGCTCCATCTTACGATGAAGTTACGGGAGCTTAATTCTATGAGCAGACCGCAGCAGTTCCGGATGGGTGTTCTTTGGGTCCCTGGATTGACGCCGTGTCCCCCATCCGCACGCAAGGGCGGCTGGATGGCTGGACTGGCGTTCGTGTGGCGCGTCGAAGCTCTGCTGCTCCATTCCTTCCGTTCCGGCGACACATGGTTTCGTAGTTGTTAGTGCGGTTATGGCCAGGGTTGCTTTTTTTTTCTTTCTTTTTTGGGGTTGGGGTAGTCGTCGTCATCATCATCATCCACACGTTTACGGCCGATGAAGCTGCCTTAGTTCTTCGGGACGTGAGCACGGTATGCGCGGTCCTGCATCACCATGTCGACGGAGTTGCCGAAGCTACGGTGGAACTGGCCAGCCTCGTGGGTATCGAAGTCACCGTGGTTGGACGAGTAGGTGTGGCTCTGCTGTACGTGCGGGTGCTTCACAATCTCGTAGGTCGTCTTCTCATGGCCTTCCGGGGTGACGAGCTTCTTCAGACCGATGATGGCAGAGATGACGAGAGCGATCTTGCCGATGATGAGCGCCTTACCGGCGACGATGGCGATCGAGTGGTAGACCATGGTCAGGATACCTCCCTTGATAGCCATTGCAGCGAGGAATGGTCCGAGGTATTTCTTCATCTTCTTGCGGCCCTCCTCGACCAGACGTCCGGTTTCCTGCTGACCCGAGGCGAGCATACGCGGCACATTCAGCTGCAGCTGGTGTCCGTCCATGAAGCGCTGGGCACGCTGGAACAGCAGCTCGTCGATCTTTGCCGAGGACAGCTTGGCCAGGTCGTGTTCACCGAGCATCGGCTCGTTCAGGGCACGGGTGCTCGATTCACCACCGTCCGCTTTCTTTACGATCGACATACCGTCGAGCAGCTTGATGCTCGGCAGCTTGATTGCCCGGTCGGTAAGCTTGAGGGCTTGCACCTTGATGCACTTCAGCAGCTCGTCACTATCCTCGCACAGGGAGTACACTTTGCGCAGGGCACGTACCGTACCGTCCTCGGCGGCATATCCACGGCCGGCCACTGCTAGCACGCACACGACCGCGCACACAAACTTGAACGAAACCATTGTTCCGAAGGGGGGGAGGGAAGGGGTTTTTATGTTGGGTGGGGTGGGACGAAGGACAAAAGGAGAGTCTAACTCTTCCTTTTTGCTTGTTTTGCCACACAAACGGACGCTTATCGAGCTGCTGCTGCTGCTGCTAGACTACCTTCGATCGATCGAGATACTGGATGCACTTCCTTCCGATCTTGGCCGCTCGAAGGTATTTATACTACTGATAGCTTTCAAGGAGCTGTGGGCCGATTTTATCACTCCGCAGAAAGAGGCGCCAGCTGTCCAGCCAAGCGATAACAGACGTGAACACACACACACACCCACGTACATTGTTTCCTCCAGCAGACGTAAACCATCCTGCCACCGTACCTGCTGCCTGCATTTCGGACAAATCAGCTGACTGACTGCACCGACATCATCAGTATCGCTTCGCGTACAAACACAGAAAAAAAGGCATTTGCTAGAACTTTTTGGAGCGTGAAAGCAAAGATCCATCCGCACGCAATTGCAACGAACTGCACGCCCGGAGGATCACTAGGAACGGCGCTCCGGCTGGTGAACGTTACCGATATTTCGCTACCCATCAGGAATGGGGTGGATTAGCCAACGGCGGAAGGCAGGCGGATGAGGTACGATCTCGACTAGCGATTTCTACGCTGGCAAAACACGTGGACACGCGGGTTGCAGAGGGTGGAGGTTCGCCTAACTGCTTCACTAATTTGTGCAACATGCAAAAAGTAAACATGCCTGCAGCGATCGAAGATCTTTTGCCGCTTTTTGGAAGGTGGTCGGGAAGGGTGCGGGTTAGGAGTGGGAGTATGTGAGAGTAGTGAAAAGATATGCACAAAAAAGAAGCAAACTCAGCAATACTCCACACATCCATGTAGCAGCAGATAAGGGGAAGCAGATAAGGAAGGAAGGTTGGTGTCGTGGGTGGAAAAAAGTCGAACTGAACTAATCCGATCCGGTGAGCTCTGATTCCTTCGAATGGACATGCAAAAACCCTCTTTCTCTTTATCAACCCCCAACTGCTCCTCTGCCTTCCCCTTAGCTACTGCTGTAGTCGGAAAATGCATCTACGGTGGATGCGCCGTTTGCTGGTGTGTAGTAGTGTGCAGAAAGCGAAAAGGAAAACTAAGCTGAAAATTAAGCGAAGGCGTTCTTCGGTAAAACATTATTAGCCTTCGAAGGCGAACGGTAGGATTTAGATGAAGTGGAAAGGTAAGTTTTAAAAAAATGCACACAAATACAAACTTACCGTCCGGTGAAATGGTAACTGGCACTGGTAGCAGCGCTTGTTCATCGCATCTGTTCGATGCGCTTGCAACGGATTTTTACTTTTAATTCGTTCGTTCGGACAGCCGTTTCGTGTTTTTCGATTCTTGGCCCCACGGATGCACCGCCAAGCAGCATAGGGGGTACCGAATGAAGTGGGCTGCGGGTCGTTTAGCAGCACGCGCCCGACAGACCATAACCATGAATGTATCCAGGGCCAGACCCGGGTGCCTGCGGTAAAGGGTGCTGAAGCCCTTGTTTTTTCGCGAGCAGATAAACAGTAGTTTTCACTCAGCGAGATTTACTATTTGCCAAGCTATGGAGGCAGCCGGTTACTGTGTGTGAAGGATGTTGCCAAGAGTTCGATGTCACTCGGGCCACTGATCGGGCGTTGATGTTGGTGGCGTTGAGGGGTGGAGTTGGAGAAGGGGCGCGATTTTCTGCACCCCGGAAGTGCTTTACATATTTAAAGGCAAGTCCCATGACCCTGGCCTACTGGCGTGCGGGGAACTGTTTGCTTTGGTTTGCATTGCGGGACACGAAGCCGTGCGGTATTGATCGTTACTAGCGGATTACAACGTGTTTTCAGGTGTCCGTTATGTCATACGGTTGGTAGTAATTTTCAGAGCAAAAACAGATCTAAGAAGCGTCCAATAATTGTTGGATAATAAAGTTAATGTGGTGAAGATTTTTTTAATGTATTGTTTGATTTTGTCTTTTTTATGTATTAGAAGTTATCAAAGATAGCATTTCATACAAAAAAAAAACTGCTTCCTTCAACACAGTAAAACATAAAAAGTAGATAATTTCAATAAAAAAAGAATTTTGAGATAAGGACCATAGCTAAGGAAAAAAAGGGTTGTTACACTGGAGGGAAGGACAAAGGATGAACTTCAATGGTTTAATAGTGATGACATTTTATTCTAAAGTTGTATGATCACTCTTTCGAGATGCAAATTTTTGGCGTTTGCCAGGACGCAACCGGTGGTTGGGCGGGTGCATTTGACGGAAGAATTAAAAAAGAAAAGTAGATGATTCTTCCTAAGGTATAAAGAACAAGGTTATATGGACAAGCCATATAGTCTGTTTTGAACAACGGCGAAAGAAGCCTCTAGGCTGGGTTTAGTTGATGGTTTGAACGTTTTTACTGAAGTTAGCTTATATTGTACTTTGAAACAAATATATATAATAATAACATTTTTTATTTTATAATATTACATAATTTTACGCAAACATAAATTAAGGACAAAAAGCCCGTTGATGTATGTGATAAATGGCACCGATTCCACACGACAGGACCGGGTAACAAAGTCCCCGTAGCAAGAGTCCCCGTAGTCCCCGAGAAGTTTTAATTATATTTGAATGGGAAAAAAGAAATCCACAATTGTAATAGTCGGAACTTAAATTCGGAATAGTATTAGTAGATAATATGCATCTGGTGACCTAATTTAAACTTCTGAGCTTATCAAGTTTTTTTTACAAATTTTTACAAACGTCTGTGATCTGGTGTAGTGAAAACATCTTCTTTTCTAACCATCTCTGGGTAGTTGCTAGCCGTTAGCGGTTTAATTGTTTATAGTAAAAAAGATTCAATTTAATTGTTATAGTCTTCTTCTTCTTCTTGGCTTAACGACCTTACAGGTCACGCCGGCCATTTCTGGCTTACTAGACTTATTTTACCACGTAGCCGGATAGTCAGTCCTTGCTACAGGGGGACGGTCCGGATGGAATTTGAACCCGGTCCTGGCGTGTGGACTGGCGCCGTTTATCACATGCACCACCGGGCCGCCCCCAATTGTTATAGTAAATATATTAATTTAGTGTTTGGCCTTATGGAAGCAACTCATAATCAATGATACTGTTCTAGTCCCACCAATTGCACATCACCAACTTCCTGTCAGTTTCAGATGTAATCTATCCGCTTAAGAAGTGGGTCGTTTACACAACGTATAGCCAAGGCTTTGTGGAAAGTTTTGCCAAGAACAAGTCTTCCACGCCAGATCGTACATATATAAACATTTCTACAGGGATTTTCCAAAGCCATGTCTGAATAACTGGTCCGTCGTATGGAGTCTACTCTACCAGTATGTCACCGGTTATATTATTTGACCCGCCTAAAGCAGTTACGATGAACGATTGGTAACAAGCACTAAGCGAAGCAAGCGAAATGCTAGACTTTTGTTATCTACACGTGCTCCTTCGCTCTAGGTTCCACAAATTAAGAAAAGCATTATAAATCATAGTGAATATAGTTTGTTTACACTAATGGGTGCATGAATAAGTACAAGAACAAGATATACACTGTTCACACGACACAAACACCACTAGGGGGCTGATAAATCATTTCCTTATCGGTGGTGTTTGGCTTCACTATCAACCAGCGAAAAATTCATTATCAAAAAGCGTTCTACAAACAGCTGCTTTATTCGGGCAAACTGTGAGAGGTCATTTAAAGGAATCATTTTAAGTAGAATCTTTAAACGAGACTGCTCGTTTTGAGTCGGGCCAGATTCATTCAGTACACGCCAAAGCATGGAAGCAAAGCGATTAAATCTGACGGATGAAGATATAAAAAAGATAGTGAAAGATCACTTATCATCTAGTGGGAGTGCTGTTGATCAATCGTATTGCGTTGTACGGGCGCTACTGGAACCGTTTAGTCCGTGCCCGGAAGGTTTTCTAGCAGATCATTATGCGCTGAAAGTAAGCATCGAGAGAAGCGGACGTAAGGAGGAGCTTAGCTTCTTCGCAAAATGTGTTCCCACCGAAAATCCCGTACTGAGAAACTACCTCGAAGAAATGGGTAGCTTCCATAAGGAGAGTAGTGTTTTGCAGTACATGATCGGTTCGATTCAGCGCTTCTGCCCAAGGCGAACTTTGGCACCGCGAGTGATCTTTGCCAAGGATAAAAAAATACTCATTATGAATAATCTCAAATCGGATGGTTATGCGATAATAAAGCGTCAAAGTGGACTGTTGGAGATGGCATTTGTGCAGCAAGCGTTAGAAACATTAGCCTGTCTGCATGCCGGCTCAATCGTGCTGGAAGAACAGCAAGGAAAACGGCTGCCGGTGCTGTTTCCAAATGTTCTCAACGAAAATGGTTGGGTTCAAACGCCAACCAGCACAAGAGTGAAAGATGTGGCCAATGTTATCAAACTGTACATGGAGTTGGTTAAGATATGTGATCACTGGCAGGGTGTACGCAAGCAAACCATACTGGAGCAACTGGCGCCGCTGATAAGAAGGATTTACTCGTACGTGGAACCATCGCATGAATTCCGCAACTGTCTCAACCATGGTGACCTCTGGTGTAACAATATCATGTTCAAGTGCAACGAACAAGGCCAGCCGATTGGCAGTGCATTGGTTGACTATCAACTGTCTCGCTATGTACCACCCGCGTACGACATCAATCTGTTACTGTATCTAACGACAAGCCGCGAACTGCGAGATGAGCATCTGCCGGCACTGTTAGACCATTACTACAAGTGTTTTTCGGAAATGTTGGAGCAAAATCAACTCAAAGTGAACGACATTTATCCGCGTGAAACGTTCCTTAGAAGCTGTGAATATTATCGTGTGGCAGGGCTCATTCACTCCACGATCATTAGTGGTGAGGTGACGCTGCCGAGCCGGTTTCTGGAGGAAATCTTCGGAGACTTGCAAACGACGGCAAGTTTCATGCCGGATAAGAAAGTATGGGTTTGTGTTAAGGCTTTTCAGGCAGATGAATGTTACAGGAAACATTTGATAGAGCTAATGGATGAACTGTTCGATTACATAAAGGATTAAGTTATAAGACGGAAGCTGTAAAGTGGGCTACGGCTATCAATTGAATGGCCATTATGTAACTTGAATCGAGTATAAGCGATCGGTGTTCAGACAGTCCGTAAGATACACGGTACCTGTCATATAATTTACAGATTTACACTCATTAAAAAATATCGTCTCAAATACTGAAAATATTAGGAGCAAAGTATAAAAACGATTCTTGAACTTTTAAGGATAAACGATATTGAATCAGGATTTAAAATTCATAGTACGCGAATCTCCACAGATCTTTGCCTTCCAATATGCAAAGGCATGTTGGAGATCTTTATTTTGTAATTCCTTCCTGAGGATCTTTAATATGAGATACAACTTTCAGATGTTTTTTAACACTACAATTCTTGTGTGTATATATAAAGTAAAGAAGAGGAACAGTTTCAAAAGATATAATTGCCAGCACAGAGGATAGATTTATACCTTCTTCCTTGTAATGATCTTCTAAATGCTTGATTAATATCTGATAAACACATGCATATACTGGATGATGTACAGCAGATTTTGAGTTCACAGTTAAGAAAATAATATAAAAATACAATATAAAATATAACACAAAAATTATAAACCTATGTGGGAACATATTTTACACTACAGGTTATTAGACAGGAGGCGCGAATCACAAGGATGACAATGTGACAAGGACACAGTGCAGAACAACAGTTTTTAAAGTGTAATAAATACAGGACAAAATGTTCTTCAATCTTCAAATTAAAAACAAACAACTTCTTGGGGAAATGTCGATAAATACGAAAGAAAGAATTTTATCCGAAAATGACGTGAAATGATTTTTGAATGAATGAAATGAATTTATTTCTTTATTCTTCAAACTGAAAACGAAAAACGGCTTTGGGAAATGTTGGTAAATCCGAAAGAAAAAAAAATATTGAAATATACTTCCCTGCAATACTGTGAAAATACTTCTTCTGCATGTTATTGATTTAAATCAATTAATAAAATTCATTACAACTTTCTTCAATCATTATCTATGAAAAGAAATACTACGAACGTAATAACTTTCATATTCAAAGCGAAAGGTCATTGTCGTGCCGGTGCCACGAAGTAACGGATGTCCGATGCAACTGGCTTTGGGAGTTGTTGTGGATTTTGTTTTTTTTTTTTTGTGCCACAATCCATTACGAAACGCTGTTTTTCCAACCATTCATCCATTTCCCCATTGGAAAGCAAAAGTGTTGTCCCTTCCTAGCCTGCCTTTCCCGAAAGCTTCCTGATTTCTTACGTTGAGCCACCGGTAAGGTGACTTATTGCCATCACTGAGTGCAAAATAAAAGAAAAGGTAGACACAGGAAAGCAGAAATGGAAGCTCTCTTTTTGGAGCCCTTGACTAAAGGTCCAACGGGGAAGTTCTTCTGTCGCCGTATCCCCTGTCGAAGGGTCTCTGTTTGACTAATCCAAAGCGAATGCAATGAAAGGTGGAATGAAAAATGTTTCGGCTAGGAACGGAAGTAGAAGGGGTGAGCGGATTTCCACCATTTCCACCGAGGTCGCGACAGGGAAAAACAACATGCAGCTAGTAAGACTTTCACCCGGCCGTAGCCCTGCGCAATCGCATCGGCCACAGGTTGCATGGTCGCATAAGCATTATAGCTTCCCCATTTTGTGCGGTGGATTATGCGGTACCGGGAGCCAAACTAGGAACGGGTGTAAGGCGAGTAGTACTGACTACTGCCAAAGGGCTCCGTGAGACGGTTCGATGTGTGTATGTTTTGGTCTGTGTGTGTGTATCGAGGTTTCTTCCGATGCATTTTCTCCTGCCTTGTCACATTCTTACTGAGCAGCTACCGAGCAGACTGCTGCACACGGCATTAGGGATGCCATCCGTTGTTTGTAGTTCCTTTCCCACTGTCGAGTTGAATGTTTGCTGCCTTTGCTATTTATTCTTTTGTTCGGTGCTATTGCTTTTGACGCACGGCTCACATCATCGTACACCGTTGGGATGCGATTGAAGGTGCAGATTGCAGTAAGAGTAGAAATTGGCAGTCAGCAACCTGTTTTTGTTTTCTTCTCCCTTTACATCACTCACCCGATAATATGTATGCGCGGTTGTGTGTGTTATTTTATTAGCTTGCACTCGGGTGCATCTGCCTTTTTCGCCGGTCGTGCCAATGTGTACCTTCACTTTATTCATATCGTTCCCACCTACGCCAGGTGAATGTGTTTCATGTTGATCGTAAACATTTCAACTGCGTAGTTTTTTTTCCATTGCAATAGAAACGTGTGTAACGGGTGAAGTTTTAATGATAAAACCGTAGGAAAAAGTTGACAGGAAAGGTTTTTTTTTAGTTATTTTATGGTTTTTCACAAAAAACAAAACAGTTATTAAAGTATATTTATAAATAAGACAACTTAGAGTCTTTATAGTGTTGCAGTCGGTATCATTTATCATTCACCCTATTTAAATCTATTGATTTTTAGGATTATCTGCACAATAACGTATGATCGTATACATCCCTACTGGGCGTTATCGTTAGAATTTATCGCACAAAATTAATCCCCTACGTTTAGCCCCCAAGAAAGGTCGTGAGTTGTAAAAAAATGGAAAGCGTTTTCTAATTTTCACCATAATATAACATCAAGAATCCGGGGCACACCTACAAGAGGATGGATATAAAACTGCAGGCAAAGCATGGTTAAGCTTGCTGTTTCGAATGCTTGCTCACGATCTGACCCATGTGTCGTTTAGCAGCTCATCAGCGGGAAAGTGAAGACAAGGAAACAGCGAACAAGAAGCCACTTACGCAGAAGCGCAAGAGAGAAAAGAACAACGGTTTCCCATTTTCCAATCGGCCCACAGAATGCGGAAGGAAGTTGTAGCGGGTGAGGTGTGTAAAAATGGCTTAAGCCGGCGATCGGATTAAGTGTGCTGCCTGTCGGGGTGACAGGCGAAGTATTGCGATTTCCGTTCGTTTTAAATCGTTTCCCCAATGGAGACGATTTCATAACAAAACGTTGGATAGTGTAGTAGCGGAGTAGTGTCGTGACATGAAAGTGAAATCGATTACGGTGGTAGCTCTGCACGCCCCCTTAGATGGGGGCTTTAAACCACAGCCCCTAATATTGTGCTTGAGAATCATCACCCTTTACCAGCTGAAGGTTGTGATATAATTGTTTTGCAGTAGCAACAACCCATTCCCGTCGGTCATTGACCAGATTTCCCACGCAATCGATCGGTAGTCACACGGCTATTAGCGATGGTTTGATGTGCGAACGTACGAGAGTCCTCAAGGACTTAAGTGGTCTATTAAGATGCAGCTGCAGTGGGTTAATTTTAATGCCTATACTTCCCATAATCAGGGCCGCCGCTGATGCTCATTCAAGACCTGCAGGCTTGGGGAGTGGTTTTCTTTTTTTTTTTTGCTGCCGTGAAAAGCGTTCCATGTTAAGGTAACGAGGTCTGTTTCTCTGCTATTTTTCCTACCCGGCTAATTGGAGCTATTTACAAAGTATGGAGCATTGTCTACATTTAGGCGCCTTCGTATGCATCCTGATAATCGTGCTCGGGGCGTCGCTTCCAGTATGGTAGATCGTCCTCCTCGTAGTAGTGGTAGCGCTGATAGGGCTTCCGTGGCTCGATACTGCGCTGCCAGCCACCACCTCCTCCACCGCCACCCCCATGGCTGGAGTGTTCGTAGACGACGTGTTCGGCCGCATGTCCTCCGCCGGAACCGTTCGATTTCTTCAGCCCATTCTGTGAAGGGAAGCAGTAGCCGTGTTGGGGAAAGGCGAAAGAGAAAGAAAAAAAAAAAGAGAATCCATTTTCAGCCGTTTCGTAGCTACGTACAGTGATGGTGAGCGCCTCCCTCGTGTAGGACCGCGCGGAACACCAGTGCGAGCGTATTTACCAAGGTGGAGAAGACCAGTGCGATCTTCGCCATGATCAGGGCGACCGCTGCCAGGACGGCTACCTTGCCAAGAATGACCTGCGCTATCATCGCCATCAGTGCCATCAGTGCCATCGAGAACATACCACCCTTGTTTTTGTGCTTTTTGCCACGGCCCTCGTCCGTGGAGTCAAGCAGCGCTCGTCCATCGACATCCACCAAACTGAGCTGAAACAGTCGAGAGAGTAGCAGCTCGCGCACCTTCCGGAACAGTCCAGACCAACCGGAAAGACGGGCAATATCCGTGGGGATGCGTGCACTACTACTGGACCAATCCGGATTTCGGCGCACGGTTACAAATGGAGTCACACGAAACGTCACGTTCGAGTCGATAGCTCGATCAAGAAGTCGAAGCACTTCACCACGAAAACATTCCATCAGCTGGCCACTATCAAAACAATTACGGGCTCGATTCAACAGGTGTCGCTGAAGGGTAGGAGAATGGGTATCGTTTGTCGTTGACGCTGTGGGTTCCGCACTTAATAAAACTCGCGCCTCGATTACGTACGATCCTCGCACTAGACAGCCGATCACTAGCCCTAACCAGTAACAACAACTCCGCGACATCTCGTCGAGATCACGGCAGGTCTCGAAGCACCGACGAGCGAATGAAAAATATCCGTCCGGTGTCAGATGGGTGACAGTTTTATACCGATGTGATACGTTCTAGTTTTATTTTTGGAGAAATAATTGAGGGTCGTAAAAAGTAGTGCAACCATCATCCGAAAAGTACACCTCAATAGATGGATAATACCTCATTGCCTTTCTGAAGGGGAATCGTTGTAGGGTCGTGGCCTTGAAACGCACCAGACGGAAAATGAGTTCGTTTTGTTAATTACTGTTCGCCTTACGCGTTTCTTCATTCTCGATTATTTTGCTTCCAAAATTGACCCCACTCTACCTTATCCACTGATCACTGGCTTGATGTGTGGCGTCTTACTCCGAAGGCATAGGAAGTGAAGTTTGGGAAAAGACCACCACAGAAGACCCCGATTGGACGGTTCATAAAGCGAGTATCCACCGTAGAAGATGGAAAGAATCAACAAAGAAAGTAAATTCCAACAGGAACGAACTGGTAAGTTCTTCATTACGCTGTAAGCAATGGAGGTGCGCACATTGTGTATGTGTACAGTGGATTAATTAGGCACAACATACATGCGTGTCGGTATGGTTTATTGTGGTGAAAAAAAAAGGTAGCTGAAAGAAAAGCGAACAAAAAACAGACCAAAAAAAAGCTTTACCCTCTTACCGTTCTTCCGAAGGAAAATGGGGTCTCAGATTTTCCATGCACATCTCTCACGCAGCCCATCGCAGGTGAAGGTGTTTGGCTTAGTAACCCGATTCGGGCTCACTGGTGGCCATTAGAGCGCGAAGAGTGGCTTATTAGTTGGGATGTTCTTCTATTTGAATACGTTTTGAGATGGAATGCAGTAGAATAAGGGGACATTCTGATTGGAACTTGCACTTTCTCCTTTTCTTGAGCATGATTGTCTAAAAGTCACTTTCTATTGTCTATTAATCGTAATTCTATTGCGAAAAAAGGCGTCCGATTTTAAAACTCAATACTACACATTGCCTTGTATAATTAGTAGAGAAATTTTCACAACATTCTTGATGTGTTTGGGTTTTTGGTATTGTGATACAAATCTCAATTAACATATTAATTGTGCTAGTGGTAATGTAGAATGGTAGTGGTTAACCGGTGTGGTATATGGTCCCGTTATCAAATCCCATCCAGACCTCTTCCTGGAACGCAGGACTGACATCCTACTCATGGCAAATATAGCTAAGGAAATCCAAAAATGGCAGGCCAAGACGTTCCTTGCGGTTGTCACATGAGAAGTATCACCTCTACTAGTATGGGTGATAAAATAAAGATTAAAAAAGTTATTCTCAAGAGAAACAATTTTGGATCATTAGTGATCATTAGGACTTTAGTGATCAAATGAGAAAGTTGGATTCCTTTGTGAGGTGTCAAAATGTGTGAGTTGAGCAAGCTTTACACCGAGTGGATTTCACCTTACAAAATTTGAGA
Source organism: Anopheles funestus (assembly GCF_943734845.2). Taxonomy (NCBI): domain Eukaryota; kingdom Metazoa; phylum Arthropoda; class Insecta; order Diptera; family Culicidae; genus Anopheles; species Anopheles funestus. The sequence continues at coordinate 42,818,131 of NC_064598.1, forward strand.
AAGGTGGTATGGTTCTATTCAATCGCAATGAATTTTACTCTACTAAGTTGAAACGAATCCAGGATCGATTCTAATTTTAACATTTCATAAAAAATAGAATCTAATCGTATATTCTAGTTACAAAACCAATATAGAAGTGGGTTTTACTAATCCTATTGTCTAAAGAATATCACATATCTCAACTGTTTTCCGCTGGTTTGTGTATCTGCGCCTGACGTTATGCAAATAAGTTTAAAATCCCTCATCAACATCATGTGGGTTTAAGTACAATTAAAGGCACAGACTATTTGTACCATAAATAGGCCTCTAATTCTTCTAAAATATCAAATTAAAGAATGCTAAATTAACGAATGAATGCAACAATTAATGGAAACTGCGGAAGCTTTGAGCGGTCTGGGTGATGTATGCAATAGCCGCGACGGTCTTACACGACAGGAATGTGTATCAAATCTAATCCGGAGCGTACCCCGGTACGTAGGAGTGACTATCTCACTACAAGGTTATTTAAGCTTAGGAAAACCAAAAATCAAAGGCCAAGACTTCTCTTGAGGTTGTAGGTTTAGGTTGTAGCCACTAAAGAAGAATAACTTAGCTTTGCACGTTAGTATAATTAAAACATAACATGTGGTTCAAGTTGTAAAAATGGTTTCTCAGTTTAAAAATTAATGCAACTTTCAACTATAATGTATGATTACGATGCAAATGCATTTTATTTAGACAGAAAACCATAAGTTTCATATAATGAAAATACTGTGAATATTAACCCCGACGTTAATAACCGGAGCTGTATAAAATAAAAATAAATTCATCACGATTTACCTTTGCTAGGCAGATAAACCATCCTTCGTAATACTGAGGCATTCGATTTTTGGTACGATATTTAAGTGCAGTACTTGCGCTTGCTAATCTTCCTGCTAATGGTTACTCCAGGCAAAGTTTCGTCCACTAGTTCCAGTGCCACCTTCTTCCGGGAGCGAGCGTTCGTTTCGTTCGGTTGCCAAATCAGCGGTGACAAAGGGATAATCCGGACCAGCTGCTCCACCGCCCGGATGTTGCTGTTCCCGTTCGTAGAACTTCCGTTCGAATAGTCGTGCGGTTCGATCTTTTAGCATTTGCTGTTTTTCGTACTCGTAGAATTTATCCACCAGCGAGGAAGCTGTTTGCGGTTCTACACGCTCATCCAGATTGAGAAATTTATTATCCTTCTTTTTGTAGTACCCACCACTGGTATGAGAATCATGGGACACACCACCACCGTGATAATCATCGTGATGGTGATGCTGATGATGGTTTTGATGATTGTCAAAGTCAGGACTGTCGGCGAGCGGATTGTTGTAACGGAATGGTTTTGCACCGAACCCGAATCCTCCGAAACCTCCATGGCCGGAAAAGCCTCCACCGTAACCACCGAATCCACCTCCGTACAAGGATGGAGTTAGAAACGAACCGTAGCCAAACAGTCCGGACAGGAAAAGGGCTACCTTGCCCAGAATGAGCGCTTTTTTGCTGAGCAGTATCAAACCGCCGAATACGAGCGGTAGCAGTGTTGCCAGATTGAATTTCAGTCCAAGCAGGAACGGTACGATGAAGCTTTTGGTCAGTATGCGTGCTGTGGGGAAAATGGAAATGTTTAGCGGATTCACCATCAAGCCGCACAAGAGAAGAGCTTGCTTGCATGCAAGAAAAATGAAAGCTTAACCTTGGAAGAGAAAGTAAGCTTTCGTGAGGCTTTCTTTCCCAGATGCATAAAACGCTTTGATGAATGTAATATTCGTTGTTTGTTTTACTTTTTATGTTTTATGTTATGATGTAATGAATGAAATGAGTTATGTTCTAAATAGTAAAATGAAAAATAAAATAAAGTAATTTAAACTTTGCCTCACATTGCGATTGATTATAAAAAATATTAAAAATGCGAATTCTTATGTGCCAACTCGTATGATTTTAAATTTTTAATTAGATACCGGAAACATTCATATACTCACCGGTAGATTTTTCCTCAAACAGCGAACGTTCGTCGTTTTGCACGGATGGATCTAGCACAAACTCCAGCAAACCGGCAGCACCAATCGTAGGGCCAAGCTTTAGCTTCAACCCAGGGTAGATGATACCCATGTCCCACAGAAGCTGCCGCTGGGCCATCACGGCGCCTGCATTCTCCAGAATTCCTCTGCAAAGGGTGTCGGATTTCGACGGTGCGCGTGAAAATGGCGTGAAAAATGCGAAAGGAAAAATTAGGACGCGTTGAAGCAAATTTTCATCCCCACAGCCGATGGTTGATGTTCCGATCCAGCATCGATGATAAAGCTTTTCGCACCATCACTGAGCAGTGGATCAGTGACGCATTAACGTACGCGGGTGGTTTGGTTCCGTTACGAATGGTGCTTGATATTTCCCGTGCGGGAAAAAGATCAAAGCGACATCGCGAGTGGGCAGAAAGCATGGCATTTCGGTGAATCCGAGGAAAATAAAGAATCGAATAGATATTATACCTCGTTTTGTGTTCAGCAATAGGTTTTATCTCGCTTTGAGGAGTTTGATATCTTTGAAGCGTGGGTTAGGGACGGTAATTAGTTTAATATGAGATTAATCGGAAACATTAGATATCTTTACCATGCGCGGCGGAACTTTTGCGATGATGCGAAGAAATGAAAACCACCGGTAGGAGCTTTCGTTCATGTCATTGATTAGAATCCAAGTGTTAGATATTGTTTAGAATGGACGAAATAGCGATTGATAGAAGAAAGAGGAATATAAATGAATTATGTCCAATGAATGTTTTGAATTCATATTTAAACAAGCTTCACAAGACTCTGAAGATAATATTAGTGACTTTCGAATAAACGCAGCAAACAAAAATATTCATAATAGATCCTTTAAAACAGAGGCAGCCCCGTGGGGCCTCGTGCCGGTTTACACGACAGGACTGGGTACCAAATCTCATTCGCACCGTCTCTCCGTAGGAAGGACTGAGTATCCTGCTAGGTGGTAATATAAGTCTTGATACGGCCTGGGTTGGCAGAGTTTTCACCAAAAGGGTCCAGCAGTAAAAATTAACCTGAAACTGCGTGCCAAATACTTGAAACAAATCTTGAAAGCTGAGGATACAGGGGTCACTACTCAAGAGAATAGATGATTTTTTTCAAAAATAAAGTAGATAGATACGACATAATTGGTGTTGATTTGAATTCACAGGACTACAACGAATCTGATATCGTGATAATTGATTTTTTTGTTCTTCGTGAGCCCTACACATTTTTTTCCCGCGGGCCGAATCAAATCATCTACCGGGCTGGATTTGGCCCGCGAGCCCGACTTTGCTACCCCTGCTCTAGAATAACCGTTAGCGCATATTGATATAATAGTAAAATTTCCGCAAAAGAAATATAGAGATATTTAAAGAATACTAAACTATTATTGTGGAACATTTTTATTTTAGAACAGATTTACAACTTGGCTGAATTGTTGATTCATACGAAGGGTTACGAAGAGATCTGATTCACGTGAATTAGATCGGTGGATTTGATCGAGGAACTTGATGATAACATCTTAAAAAATGATCATCTATGCTCTCTCTCTCTCTCTTCTTGGCTTTTAAAATATTTAAATACTCACATTAAATGAGTGAGTATTTCACCAAAAATTCACATTGCTGTGCCTAACAATTTGAGAAATTCTTAAGGATTAACAAAACTATTTGACGACAATGTAATTTCTGAAGAAATACATCATTTCAAACATAAATTTGTATTAGTTATCTGTGTTGCTAAACAGGGATATATAATAATAATGGCTAATAATTTAAATGTAAACAACATTAATCATGTCGAATATGTTGAGTAAGCACTATTAACTCCATGCATGATACTAAAATTCAGCTATCACAACCTGCAACAGAACATAGTTGGGAGTGGATTAGGAAGCCGCAGTGCCAGAAGCGGCTCATCCACTACACAAGCCACTATTGGTAAGGTGGAATGTGCATATGTTAGAAGCATGCCCAAGTGTTTCCATGTGCAGTTTAAAGCTTAACGAATATTTTAAACCAAACAAGGCACATCAGAAAGAAAGTCAATAGCGACTCATCGGGGCACTTGCCATCACATTATCGAACCCTGTCGAATCTCGCCCCCCCTTTGATCGTTGGCTTCCTGTAGCACTCATTTGTTTTCGTTTCGTTTCGCACTTGATCCGTAATTTATTCAAAACACACAGCTCACGGTATAGCAAACGCAACCCAACAAAAAAAAACACAAAAACCCCCTCCGAATGAAAAGTGGAATATCAATTGGGTGTAAACACTCTTGAGCCGCTCGTTCCCAATTTGGCCGATTGACACAAATTCCATTCTGGCGGGCGTTTCCGTTTCATTTCGGTCCTACTGGCATGGTTTTTATTTTTCGTGTACGCACCATGCGTACATGTGTGTCGAGTGGACAGCTGCGAGACATAACAAACTTGCCTGAAATCGAGCGGATCGTGATCGACAATGTTTGGAATGATGCGTGACGATGGTACGAGCGATTCGTCCTTGATCATGAGCAGCCCGCTTGCCAGTGTGTAGTTGTTCGCTTCCTCGAGGAATTGCAGTGAGGAGAGGGCTTGCTGGCCGGCACATTGCAGCAAACCGGGCGAAGGTGTCATGCGGATGCAGTAGTCGAACGTATTGAGCTGTGCGCGGACGGTTACCGCGAACAGGATCAAGGTCAGGAGCGAATGCATTCTGGTGGGTTCACTACGTAATACTAGTGTGCACAATTACGAAGCGCAATACATGCACATTACGCACACACAAAACTACGATTACAGTCGTCCTTTAGGTACAACACTTGTTCACAACAATTTGAGCACAATTTTTGACACCGTTTAACATCGGTTTTATTTCGATTGAACTTTACCCCGACGTCCTCTGGATGGGCACTGAGTGCAAAATTCCACTGGAAAATGTATATATACCTCCAACGGACAACGCTTGTCAACGGTGCAAATCGGATGGAAAAATTCTTCCCCCGCCAGAGAACGCGTGAGAAACACAAAAGCTTCCGCCGTTGACGCAGCCAAAGAAGTCGCGCAAATCTGATGCTCGACCGATCTCGCGGCTACGCGATGCGAAAGAAATTTTATACATTTTGAATGGTAGAAATGGAACCGTCATTGGCGTACGGTGAGCGGTATGGGAAACTTGCAAAGCACAACAATGCACCATCAACGGAGCGACCAGCCGGGTATTCCTGCGATCAGCGATCCGTATCTCCGGCCCTATATCCCGTTCGTCCCCATCGTCCAAGCAATAGGTCGAATTGCGATTATGAGTGCACATTTACATAACCTCGAACCACGAAATTACGTGCGCACTTTTCGCGCCACCGTTTGTGCGTTTTTTTGTTGTTGTCCCGCGACAAGAGGAAGCTCCAAATTGAAAACAAAATGACTCTACACCTTCTCCAACGGAAGGAAAAGAAAGGAAAAGTGCCCGGGTAGGTGGTTTACTTGTGGTGAGCAGGATAAGGCAATTTGAACTACTGGGTAGTTTTAACATGACCAATTGTTATGCGGAACAAAAAAAAATCATGATTCAACTCTTCGCTCAAACTCTCCAGCGAGGGCTGGCGTTTCGAGGGAAAACAAAAGATGGAACAGAGCGGCATCTATTTAAGATGCGTCCTAAACATGACGTCATTGCGGTCAAATTTAGTATAAAACTAGTCACAAAAAGTGAACCGCATGATAAACCCAATGAACTAATCCACTTCATCCCTTACAGCGTTCGTAGCTGCCCTTATTATGCCAGCCCAGCCGAAGGGCTGGCCTATCACTGGAGGTGCATCGTAACGCAAGTTGACAAGTTAATCTAGGCGGAAAATGGAAAACTTTTTTGTGTGATTTTTTTAAAAATTCAACCGTTGTTATAACAGTTTAGGGATATGTAAAAGGACAGAATTGACAGGTAATTCGGTTAGAACAAAGCAAGGGAAAGCAAAATAAGCGGAACACTTCCGCCCGGCTGGCCTTATGATTGACCCAGTGGAGTTAATTTGGGACGATGTTGAGGTGCGCCGCAAACAACAGCAACAACAAACCAACGTCCCACGAGGAAACTAGCCAAAAGCATAGTCATGTTCCACTGAAGGATGTAAGCAGCGGAAGTAATTATGCAAAAAAATGACCATTTCCATATCCACTGTACACTTGGAATTTTGGGATTCACTCTCCCTTTGCGGAGTTACGGAGCAATTCGTGATTTCATTTTATTATCTTTTTCTGTGCCTGTGCCGCGGGTTTATCAAAGGTTTAGTTTGTCAAAAAGTTAGTCTCGCGGTTTGTGCGGAAGATCATCGTTACGGATGTAACGCCAGGGGTTGCGTAGCCACTTAGTATGGCCGTTTGCGGGTGGTCGATGAGAAAGATAAAGACATCCCACTTTCGACCAGAGGTGATGGAACCAACAGAAAAAAAAACTTCACTCAAAAATACGGCCGACAGACTTTGGTGAGAGAATGCATGGACTAAAATTTGAAGGAAAACAAAAAAAAGCAACAGAACTCATTTCCATCCGAAATGGCAAATGCGTAGTTTGCGAAAAAAAACAACACTCAAGCAGTTGCGAATCATGCGAAAGTGTCCGTTCGGAAAGTGAAAGTGACGCACGGGGTCGTCTGAAGGAATCAGCAGGAACGAAAGCTTCAAAGAATGTGCCGAAAGTATCTCGCCGTCGCCGGAAGCGCTGCGGACCGTATCATCCCGTCCCGTGCACGTTGTGTCGTGCGTACTGTTGTTGGTGTAATTTTTCGGTGAAATGAATATCTGTATTCACACGCAACAATGGCCTGATCGGGCGAATTTCGCCGGTCCGGACGAATGATCGTTAGCTGGCCATTTCGCGAACGCACTGTGTGTGTTTATTCAGCTTTTTTTGTGTCTTTTCAGTCCACTTCGCCATTTGTTTCCTTGTTTTCTGCGAAAGTGATCTTTTGATGGAAAGATGACGCGGGGGTCGTTTTTTTGCGGTTAATTTTATTTTGCTCTCATTCGCGGATGGATGCTGCTTTTTTGTGCAGAGGTGGTAATTATTACAGTTGGGTTATTGTGGAGAGTGTACTTCCGCCGACCCCTCCCCACTTTTTTATGTTACAAGCGGATGGTAAAGGTAGGATGATATTTTATTGTTTGCCGCAACCGTTTTTGGGCTCCCCAGTTGGGGTTCTATGAATAATAAAAGTAAAAGTAAGTATATAAAAACAGCCTCATTTTATTATGTTGCTTTAAACAATGGTATGTTACAAAACAACTCAAGTTTTTTTTTCTGTTCTCATAATCTGTTACATAATGTTAACTAACTTTTTCATTTGTTATCTTTTAATTAATTTTATAATTTACATACAAAAAACATTTTTTTGAAAAACAAACACTAAATCAATTTTAAGTAAATAAAAATAATAAACATATGAAACATGCTATTTATCATATTTTCTTAATTAATTTTTCTGTAATGTCTGTGCACGATGTGTTAAATACAGAACCACCGTTTCTGACAATAAATTATACTGGAAAAATATTTAATACTAATCTTTGTATGCGTGGAAAGACAAAAGAGGAGCCGCCATAATGAAGAGCTCTACGAGTAGGACGATGAAATCACTCGGGCTGGTCATGCCATTTGAAAAACCCTGGACCTCCCATTCGGTGAAGTCCTTTAAGGTGAATTTCTTTAAGGCAGCTGAGATGTTGTAATGGGGTTAATATGTTCCCCAGAGAGCCCGGGATAATAGATTGAGGGACTATGGTCTTTGTATAAAATTAAACGTTTTATTAATGAATTTTTCTAATCATTTTAACTGTACTTTTTCAATTAAACTCATCAATCACTTAATTTTAAATACTTATTTCACTGTAGAATTATACTGTTTAATGCTGATATCTAATTTACTTGAAATGTTAATCTTTTTTTTAATCAATTTAAGTTGTTAATCAATTCTCATATGCTTATAAGCTTATACGTATTAATAAATTAAGATATAAGATATACGAGGTTAACGAATATTCTCTCTTCATTAATTATTATTTTACGAGCTTGATTCTTCTAAACCAAATAGGTATCCGGTGTCAAATTGTCTATGTTAATCACTAAATTTAAGCGAGTTTTAACTATAAAATCAACAATATCCCTGAAAAGACTCAGTATAGTTAGTTCAACTAACATTTATTTTTAAATAACATGCATTCACACGAATAAGATTGAAGCGAAATTCATTTCCTGTTTAAATTTATCCCCAGTATAATCCTTCCTTAGTACACCTGAAACTAAATTTACTAAAAATCATAACTGCCAGTAAACGGACGCACACATGCACTAGGTCAAAACTTGTGCACAAATAAAACGTTATACGGTTCATGGCCCGGAAAAAATAAAAACCATACATCTATTAACATTGAAAACACTTCAACCCACCCAATTGCGATTCAATTAGAGCTTCTTCAAAACTTCAGCCCGAAGCTCTGTTAACGAACTGGCGCCTTAATGTTGTGTCTGTATTTTCTCGCTGATAGTGTTGGTACCTTGCCACCACAGCAACAACAAAAAAAGTAGGTAAACTGCAAACACAAAGTAAGCATCAAAGTTGATTGATCTGGAAAATTGCAGGAAAGGAAGGAAAGGAAAAAAATCCTCACAACAAATGCTGTACAACAACTGTTAACCTTTTAGCGCCATTGCTGCTGGCTGCAGCGGTTGCACTGGTGCTTGGAAGTAGTGTACCATTTACAGCACAAAAATCCGGCACACAAGCACAATTATCCTCACTTAACCGGTTAATGTTCGGTACGGTTTTTTTTCTTTCTTTCTCCAGCAAACGGGCATTGTGCATATGTTTAAATCGCAATACCAAACCAGACTCACAAGCACACTTCTTCCCACGATAGAGATAAGCTCCAAAAGAAGAAAAAAAAAATCACACCCCAAAAACTGCATATATTCGCACCAGAAAGTTCCTTGCGCCATGTTTAGCAGGAATCGAATTGGGAATGCTTTCTAAGATGCGAAACAGTTCAACAAAAAAAAAAAAACAGACAAATAAACAAAACAGTGCTTTCGTCTGGGTGTGTAATTCCAATTTCCATTCCGAGTTGCCGTTTTGGATAAATTTTTGGGATGGAATAAAAATAATAACACTTTGCAGTAAAGTAAGCACTAACTGAACAAACCAGTACGTAGGCTAAAATGTACGCCGGTATGCACACACGCACACGGTGCCCGAAAGCTCGAAAGCCGGTGCGTTTAGCTGTGCGAGCAGCTTCATAAAAAAATCAAACAGGTACTTCGGAAATGGGCAGGAAAAGTTTCTCCGACCTACCAGTGGGTAGGTGTGTGCTGGATGAAAACGAAGGGAAAAGGAGAAATACACACTCACCCACCCACCCACACCCACCCGCTCTTTGTCTCAGCTGTATGATAAAAAAAAAGAAGCGCAACATAAAAAATGATGATGTGGTGGCAGCACTTAAAAGTAAAAATATTATCGAAAGCAACTCGAAAGAGGTTTTTGGATTGGCTTCACAGGTTTTGTTTTTGTATTTGGATGTTGAAACGGAAGCGGGAAAGCAAGAACGCGGTACGCGGTGAAACGTTCGAGTCAATCGTTTATTCGACAAGCAATGATGCTGTCCGAAAAAACTTTCTCCAATAATGACCTGCACGTTCTAATTCATGCTGTGGTTGTTTTCGGGGGTTGTTGACTATGTTTGGGGTGGGTTGCGCCGGTGTTGGTGTAGGACACAGCATGCAGCAGAATTTGTTGTGTATTTATTTTTCCATCTTCTCTTCTCCCCCGCGGCCACTTCGTCCATACCGCTTACCGGTGCCCTAGAAACCGAAAAAAAGAATACTTGCGCTCCGATCGAGCTACTGACGACGGATTGTGTGGAACGGATGGAGAAGCCAAAAGACAACACTTTCGATCTCAAGCAATACGTGGGCATTTGGGAATATTGGTACCGGAGGGTCCCGAAGGTTTCTCGGCTAAACCAAGCTGTCCCGGTACTGCTTCTTGACACACATTGCACTTTCCCTTCCGGCATGAAGACCTGTCGGCGGGGGAGGGGGAGGGGAAGGGGGGAGGGAAAGGTAAAGTAAGGAGCGAAAGGCGAACGTACAAAAAGGTTAAGGACCGCACTGGATGACTGGATGGGCCCACCACACCGTTGAAGATCACTTTCCCAAAAGCCGGTTTTCTGTCGCTCGAACTTCTTGCAGGGAGTACAGTCTCACGAAATGCGCTCACCACGGTCTCACCAACGGTGTGTTGTTGTTTTATTAGCCTTGTTTTATTGGATTAAAGTATTGACTTCAAGCTCGTCCATTTCTCAACGCCATCTTCTCCCCACCCCCCAAAAAAGGAACCCATTTGACAGCTTTCTATTTTTTTTTCGATTCATTTTATTTCATTTCTGTCAAATTTTTGTTTGGATTGATTTCCCATCCCAACGCCCAAACGCCGTGGCGTGAAGCGAAAGAGAAGGAAGCATTAAAGTTACAATAATTTAAACAATAAATAACAGAACAGATCATTCTTACAAAACGTTCTTTCCTTCGAGCCTCTGGTAGTAAACCTTCCTAAACAGGCGCACGGGGTGTTGAGCGCTTTACGCATCGTACCTGTTCTGGGGTGTGTGTTTTTCTGTGAGGTTTGTTTTTTAGAATTTGTTGTTTCCCTTTCGCTTCCTTGCTAGTGTTTTCTCGCCCGTCTGGTCTGCCCTAAGATGGCTTGAAGTAGAGTTAGTAAAAACAAATAAAAGCTAAGAGAGCAGAGGTGCGAAAATGTTTGCACAAATAGAGCGAACGAACCAGTGATCGTGACGGTTACCAGCGATCATTTCCATTCGTTCGCCTCCTAAAGAGGTAGAATATTTGCAGTGGGGTGGTTTTCAAAAACGAAAACATCCCCCCGGCCTATTATTAGTGGAAAGATGTGTACACGCACATTGTGCGTGCAAAGAAAGTGAAAAGTAGCTAGTTTAATATAAACTTTTCGTTTTTTAGTAACGTGCGACTGCTGGATAAGCGAGTTCGCAGGCCGAGCAGCAGCTTCTCCGGGGAGCGAAGTTCTTATTTCGCACAAACCGTTATTTGTCACGATTCCCATTGGAAGGGAACCGGTTTGACAAAAAAACAAAAACCAAAAGCCAATGCGCCAAAAATTGGGTGCAAAAGACTTGGGCAAGCAAAAGCTCACACTCGCACACGAGTCCAAGATTTTGAAGCCCGAGGTTCCTCTCCGGCAACTGAGCTGACCTACTTCCACAATCGATTCTGTCGATCATCGGATGCTCTCGTTTGCCACTTTGCGCGGTCAGCACTGGGACAGAAGAGCTATTTGGCTGTGCGAGACGGGCACATAGATTGAGGATGTGAAGAGATCAGATACGGTGAAATGCTAAGTGGAGGCGCTAGAGAAAAAGAAGTATTGAGACGCTCGTTTCTTTAAGAATTGAACCGATCGTGAAGAGTAGCTAACCGATCGAAAGACGACCAAGGTCGGTTAAGGTCACTCGCAAATGAAACTTTCAGGGCCAAATTCCCACATATCACTGAAACCACCAACCGAAGAAATTGGTCCGGTCCCCACAAAACGACACGGCTGCTTCAAACGCTTCTCAGCGTGCAAACCTGCCAGCGGGGTGGTATACTTTCAGCGGGCTGTGGAAGGAAAAAACAACTGGAAGAGAGATTGGCGGGTCGGGGCATTGTGAAAAAGTGGAGCAAACAAACAAAAAAATGAAGAAAAAAAGGAAAGGATCGTTAGCTCGCAATAAATATCTCTTTCCCGATCGCAGTAGTGTACGCTACGACACAAAAGAAAGGATCCTGACGGTTAATAAATTAATTTAAATACGTTTTTTTCATTCATCTGTGTACTAAGGCTGCAAGTTTTTGTATAAACGTTTTGTCTACTGCGGGGTTGGTGAATGTGTGCTTGTGTCTCTACTGTTTTGTGCGGAATGCACGCGGCCGTACGGCAAAGGAAGGAGAACGAGTGAGGGGTTGTTTTTTGCAAATAAATTAAATTAATCTAAGCTCGTTCTCGCGACCTTTCCCGGTGACCGCGTGTCTATCCCGATCTGTCCCACTGTTGGTTTTTCTCTCTCTTTTATCTTTATCATTCTCTCTCTCTTGTTAAACTATCTCCTGCCACTAGTGGTTTGAGTATGTTTGAGATGCTGCACCACCCTTGTATACTGCAAGGATGGGTTAGCATTTTGTTGCATTGGGGGAAGGTTCTTTTGTTGTTTTGTTAGTTTTTGGGTGGGGGTTTTCTTTTAACCAGGACAATTGCCCCGGGGGCATCGAGAGGTAATGGTCGGCTGAAAGATGTCCCGGATGTCGGAACAGCCCTTTCACCCTTCCCCCATTTGTCCTCTCCTCTGCGGTGACGGTAAACTTTGACGTTGACGGTTACGCGGTGGCTTTTGGGCGGGCCGCGGCCGGGTATCTGGCTTCTCGCTACAATATGGCAAGCTTACTGAGCGTGAGCGCCGTAGGCCAGGTTTTGGGCGGCGTCCATCGAACGGGCGTATCCGTGATGATCGTCGTACGAGCTCGAGTGCGAGTAGTGCGGGTGGGCAACGACCTCGTAGCTCTGTTCACCCTTCTTGTCGAACAGCTTCTTGAGTGCGATGATGGCGGACAGGATGAGGGCAATCTTGCCGACGATCAGAGCCTTGAAAGCGATCAGAGCGAGGGCACCGAGGGCGAGCGGGAGCAGAGCGGCGGCCTTCAACTTGAGGAGGAGGAGCAGAGGGAGGAGCAGCTTCTTGACCTTCTTCTTCTTGCCACGAGCTGTGCGTAAGGAAAATAGACACCAAAGGAAACCATACGGCAAAACGTTAATGGCCGCATATTTGATATTGGATCATCTTCCAAGGGATGATCTTCCGGTGCTGTGATTGCGATCTCATCGGGGAAGTAATAGTGCACCGGAACAGCTGGTGCAATGAGCTGCGCGTGTGTTGCTTACCTTCATCCAGCGAGCGCTGCATGTCCTCGATCGATTCCTTCGGTACCTGGAACTGAAGGGTGTGGGTTCCAAGGAAACGGGCGGCACGTTCGACGAGCAGTCCATCGATCTCGGATTCGCGGGCTTCCGGCTCGGCGGGCAGGGAGATATCGTTAAGAGAGCGGCCCTTCTGGGTGTTCTTTTCGGTCTGGACGAACTTGATACCGTCGGTGATCTCGAAATCGCCTTCGGCACCGTCAGCTAGTCTTAGTGCGCGCTCCTAATCACATCATCAAGCGATACGAAAGTTGCGTTGAAATTTATGGACGTATGATACCATTTGGTCAAGTACAAACGGGAAGAAAGAAAGAGAACAAATATATAGGTTAGTGTGCAATCGGCGACAAGATCGGATAGATGGGGGATATTTTTTTAAAAGCGACATTAGCGCTTGATGAGTCTGTTTTCCAAGTCTTTCCTTCCCGGCTGTGGGTCGGTCTGCAAAATTACGTCTGTTGTACGAACAGGTATTGGGCCGATTTTCCCAAGATCTGAATGTGGGTTGACCATAGAAGTCATGGATACCCGACCCGGAAGATTGTCGCTGGTTTCAAACAGAGCCGGGCTCAACAACGACAAAACAGAAGCAGCAGGAGGTAGAAGAGGATTCCCATTCTGCAAGCATTTAGCTGCAGCCGTACAGAAGGTGATAATAATTGTAACACAAATCATGAACGGGACGAAACGGTGATCGCATGCGGACCGACGGAGGGCCGGTTTCGGTGATGATTGCTTGCATTGCGTCGTTTACTCGTTGTGCTGATTTCCCGGTCGCTCACATATTCCCTGAGTGTGTTGTTTTGCCCTACTGTTTAAGTCGCTCTCCATATTGGGTTCATCTTCTCAATTGCGATACGTTAAACATTGGATAACACTGTGCACTACTTTCGATTAGTTGCTTTCAGTTTAACTTTCGCGTTGTTGTAATCTACAGAAGCCTCCTGACAGTTGACCGGATGATCGTTATCGATCTGTAGCCCGTGTATGAGTAATGCCACCAAAAACAGCACCCAACAACCAAAGGTATACATAGACGGGTGCGATTCGTAAACGGTCAGGCGGCTTACCTTGGCGCACAGCACAATCGACTTTTCGCCACAGTCCCGCACGAACTTCAGGGCGGAGGTTAGTAATCCATCGGTTTCCGAGGGTGGGGCGGCAACGGCCACGGCCAGGACGGCGAACAACACATAGAACTGCTTCATTGCTTTTTCTGTTTTCGTTTCTGTTCTGTTTGATTCTTGCGATCACACTGCGGTTTGTCACAAACACACAAGCACACTGCAAGTCCTTTTTGCAAATTCCGCTCCTTCGCAACACTAAACACACACGCACTGTGGTTTCACTGCCGGGCCTGGGATGAGTCCTAGCTAGGCTGTTAATTGTCGGAAAGCAACCGGTGAACTGTGACTGGAAGACAATGCTGCCGCGGGTTTTATTCTCTTTCGCCAGCGCACCGATAACCGGGGACCTGGACCCCGATACTGGCCACTTCGTGGTTCGGGGCGACCGATCGATGGCCACCAAGCGGGTGCGAACGAGCGCACGGGTACGTACCGAGCGAGATGCAAGAGCGATGCCCGATCGCATCATCATCATCGCCATCATCACGATCATCCACGGGGATACAGCCGGTTGTTTGGGGGGAGAGATACCCGACGAACACATATCCACACAGACACATACGCACGCACAGATAGAGACATGCACTCCGTCCGCTGTACCGTTGAGTTTTCTTTCACTTTGCCCATTCGACACCTACACCAAGGGGAGCGGAAGGCAGGAAAGCTGGCCTGGGGAGGGGTTGTTCGAGGCGGCGATTGGCCTTCCGTACCGGTGCTGTTCACGATCACGATCATGGTTAAAGGTTGGAGAAAGAAGAAAGCACGATCGGGTTTCTGCTTGCGAACCGTCCACCAAACCTCCTCATTTTTCTCCTTTCCTTCTCTCACTCTCTCTCTCTCTCTCTCTCTCTCTCTCTTGCGCGCGCTCTTCTTTCTTGGTGCGGAGCGCGGTACGGTGCCCCCATTGGGGGGCTTGAACCAAAACTGTACGTTCAAGGGAAGAAAGAGAAACAGAGGTTCCTCGCTTGTCCGTGCGTTGATGTTGTTCGTTTGTTTTCGGCTTTGACTTGATCGGTTGCTTGTGGATCTGTGTATATGTATGTATATGTGTGTGCTTTTTTGCTGCTTCGTAACTTCTCCCATTCGGACGATGGTTTGATTTTTCTACTATCCCTCCACCGGCTAACCCATCATCATACCGCCATCCTCTTTCCCGTGGTAGTGCGTGTGAATGTGTATTTTTCGCTTTTTCTCCGATCGTACGCATCCGCGGTAACGAAGGAAGTGTGCGCGGGTGCATACGTACGCTCGAATCGGCTTCAGATCGCACCAGTATCTCTGTATGATAGAGTACAACAAGCAGGAACGGTTTCGCTCAAGTGGTGGGGATCGGGTAGATTAATTTAAATAATTTTCAAATATTTTTTCCCCGCGGCATGATGATGCGAAGGAAGCACATGTGTGATTGCGGCGAGCAAATTCGAAGGTTTTCTCCGCAACTATGCGCATTGGTCCGGGCGGCCTGTAGTCATCGCCCGCGTACGCACCGCTCTGCACTTTCCCTCGCTCGTATGATACCGTTCGAAAATCGTACCGAAAATTATTGCCCTGAAACTACTGAAAGGTCGTCCCGATCTTATTTTATCAATTTTTACTAGGATACAAATAATGTTTCTTTTTTCTGGTGCTAGAAATTATGCTGATTCTTCGCTAATAATATCGGAGCGTCGTGCACCGCCTGGAAATGGAATTAAAATCATTTATGATTCTTGGCAGATGAACAGCCCAATCAGCACAAACAGTGTCCCCTCATCGATCGATACGAATCCAAAAATGCAAATCACACACTTCATCAAACGATTAGCTGTGCGCGCGGAGTCGATATCGCATGTTGCTGTGCGGGCCAACGAAAGTTGTGTGTCAAAATTAGAATTTTAAAGTAGCAACCCCAGGCTCTCATCTTTCACCACGAACAAGGAGCAGATTAGGAGCACTTTCTCTCGTGGGCAACGATAGAGATTCCACCATTCCTTGCGGATGTAGGGCCGCATCGATTGGTGCGTTTTGCCGAGGTCGATTAGGGTTCAGTTGGGTTGATTTTTCTTTCACTTCCCAGAATTTGTGGGTCATTTGGCTTGGTGGTAGCGCTATTTGCATTTTTGGCTCGTATGGTTTTATCAATGAGTCCTAATGGATCATGCATTAGTGGACTGCCAGGAGATGGAGCGATTGACTTCCATTCTCGGACGCGTTTAGCTCATGTGCGGCATACTTCCATCAAATTGTGGCTGGATATTTTCTATTTTGAGGTTAGGAATGTGCAAGAGATAAGAATGATAGTCGTAAAACTGGTGGGTTTTAAGTAGAAGAAAGTAAGGATGTTTTGTTTATCAACATTTTTTTTTATTTCTTTACATCCGGTTAAGGTTGATTTTAAATGAGGCATTATGACTGTATTTACGCAGTACAAGATAAACCCGGATGTAGTATTAACGGTAGTTGGTGGAACTATTGGATTTAAAAATGAGAATAATCAATAATATTCAAAGATCTGCGTAGTTACTAGTTACTTAATTGACAAAAAATCGTTTAAATATTTTTTGTGAATCAAATTTTCTGAACTTCTCAAAAATATAAATCGTGTTTGTTGAATTCGAACATTTTGTAGAATTTTTTTTAATATTTTATTTCTTTTTTATTCAGCTCTATTCCACAAGATCATTAATATTCTATGTGACTGTCAAGCAAATAATTTGGCGAATAAATCTAAATGTAGTTATGAAGAGAACTCACTAGAGAATAAAATAACAAATAACCAGCACAGCTTTATTCGCAGATAAAATGCTGAATTTATATCATATGATGTTTTTTAGCTGTCGTTTTTATAATATATTACCCTTCGATTTAATAGAAAATTTCGAAAATTACACCGCAGCAATGATGCAATAATACAAATCTACGTTATTCCTTCCATTACGTTGTATTCATCATCTTGAAAGGGAAAAGGTATTCAATTCTGGCCAGGGTAGGTTTTCTCCTTAATGTCATATTGCTGGTGCATTTCGATCGGTTACAAGTGAAACTTTTCGGGAAAATGATCTTCGATATCTGAGATCACTGTCCGGCAGTGGGATTTCTCAAGATCTGGGATGTTTTGAACCATTGGCATCTAGTGAATGATAGTATGTGTGTGTGCGCGCGTGTGTGCTTACGTATGGCAACGTGCGTGTTATTTTATTTCACCTTTTCTATTCCGATATCGAACCTTATTCATCTGGGATAGTGCTCTTCTCGTTTGGAAAGCGATCGACCCGTTTTCTAATCAATCGCCACTCGGTTGTTTCTGATCGTTTCTGAATATATTTTTTCTCGACCTCTCGCTCTCTGTTTCCCTCTTTCACACTATAAGTGTATTCCTGTGGTGTTGTAGTTCCCAGATCCCGGTCAATTTTGGCCTTTGGTGTCGTGAATGTTTTTTTGTTTTGTTGTTTTTTGTTGTTGGTAGTTTCGAAAGTACAATTTCACATTCGATTCCTGCTGCATGGTGTCCGGCTGATCGGCGCTTGTCACGGTGGATATGGGGTAGCTATGGCTAGTAACTAAATACAACAATAACAACAACACCATCACTACCCACAACGGCTAAACAGCTAAATCGGACGCATTCTCCTGAAGCAAAAGCTGGCTTTGAGGGGAAAAAAGGAAGAAGGAAAACGAAAAAGAAACCCCAAAAAACCCTTACAACCGACCCATCAACCTCTTTCTTCGGGAATGATAGTGTTGCCTAAATGTTGCCTATCACTGGAAAGAAAAGATGGCGCTGTGCAGGAAGGTCGGCAGGAGTTGGCGCGTTTTTTGGGGGAGGGCTCGTAGCCATCGTTGCAGTCGCGGACACAAGATGAGTGGAACGAAAGAAAGGAAATGGCAGGAAGAACAACACAACGCCACGGCGAAATAATCGGTCAGCGCCGATGTGAAGGAAATGTGTGGCGTGCAAGATTTTTCGGTGATTGGAGTCTTTTTATTGATCCGCCGATTCGAACGGTGCCCTCGGTGCCGTTGAATTGGCTGGCCCGCGCAGAGCCGTTATTAGGATGCTGGTGGTGTGTAGAAGCAGTGTAACACTAATTGTGACCTTCGTGCTGTGCTGTGCTTCGCATCACCCATACGTTCAGTCCATTTATTGCACGATCATCGTACTGGCTGGCTGGGGCCATTTTCATCGTCAACTATCAAAGCTGTCATGGTCATGGTTATCGTTTTTGGCAGTAAGAGGTTTGCTGCTGGTAGTTGGTTTTTGCTTTTACAGGAAACCATTCTTCCCGTACCCGAACGGACGGAAGCGAAACCCGAACCCTTTGACTGCTCGTCAGCCGCGACCCAGTGAACTGTCTGTTATTGTACGCGCCACGAGAAAGGGTTTTGGGCGGGCGCGAACTTTGGCGAAAAATAAAAAAAAAAAACTATAATACCTCCTTCCAGCTTGGTTGCCGCCTCCTTCGACAGCACAACGGCAAATTGAAAAGCGCGAAAATCCAACCATTGAACAGAGTTCGAAACGATCGAGACGAGGAAAAAAAACAATCCCTCCCCCAGCTGGTAGGCAATTCTTTAGTTCATCCCGGTATTCTTCGAGACATAAGCCGTTTGCTACCGTGGCTTAATGGTGCCCACTTCAAGCTTATATACCAGTGAATAGAGAATTGTGAGGGGGAGCAAAAAAGGGAAGTTAGTGTCAAATAAATATTCCTCGCGCGCTGCCCACCGGTCACCGCTTCGGGCGGGGCAGGTTTTGAGCGGGAAACCTTATTACTAGGTCAAATTAGTGAAGGCAAGAATTATAGGCCATCCTCATTTGTGAATGTGTTGTATGTGTATGCCGACTGGTAACCCTTCCAGCTCAGGGTGGCCTTCAGAAGATTGAAACGCAAAACGCTTCGTGGGAGCGAGTGTGAAGCAGAGGGAAAAGAAACGTTATTCATCCCGAAGGGTGAAGAGAATCCCGTGATGCCCCCGAATATTGATCTTCGAGATTCTCGCACATATAACCACACACACACACACACACACACACACAAACATACATATACGAATTTTGGGCCATCGGGGCACGAGGCACAGGAAATCCGATCCATATTCAACCCTTCGCCTCCTATTCACTTTACCGTGCTGCTTCGACCGAGTCAGCGATTTAGCGGGACTTTTCCCCAACAGATTTGTGACCAGGGCAGGATCGCTGTAACGGGGTTGAAGGTGGAACTGAGAATTCATCCCCAAATTTAAAGCACGAATGTGAGCAGTGTTCAGCAAGGAATAGCGCTCGATAGCTTTTGCTCTGGACACCCTTTGGCAGTGTGGTGTAACATTTTATTAGTGAGCAAATTTGTCTACCTCTAACTTTATTGCGAAACTTTTCATCCTTACCCATTTCGATTGCGGTTTTGCTGGTAGCTAGATAAAAAAGTTTTTCTCCCATTCTGTAACACCGTTTCGATGTGTGTAACTGCATAGTACCATCGGGGGTTCGGTAGTATACCGGTGGGAGTTCTAGATAATTTGCATAATAAAAATGGGATCCAAATTTTCGGCCTCATTGTAACGATGTACATTTATATGAAGTGTTTGAAGCAAAACAAATTACATGAGAAGACATTTGTACAGACAAGCATGAGAAAGTATTTGCATTTATCATTAAAAACATGAGCATCGAAGGAGCATCGTAACAATTGTCCCTCTAATACGTATCATTTGAACTGTTTTGTGTCTAATTTAATGCATTCAGGAAGAAATACAGTTGGGATGGTTAAAAAAAATCTTGAACTTTACTAATATAATTTTCTTGTTGATTGTTGCTTGTTTGGTTGTTGGGGTTTTTGTTTAGTAAAGCAAAAAATCCCCGATACGTACACCAATAAAAGCTTTTAAACGTCTTTTCTGCATACAACATTTTTGCATGTTAAAAATTCTAGGAAACTTGTGACCTAATTATCTGAAAATGATGAAAAGCAACTGAAAATTTAACATAGTATTTATTAGATGATATATTATAATAGAGACTAAATACTGCTAAATATTCTGATACAAATCACTGTTTTAAACCTTGATAGAACGTTATTTAGTAATTTGTTACATAAATTAAACCTTTCAACATTCGGATATTTTTTTTATAAATCAACTGAAGAAACACGAGTGTCGTATATTTTTTCTTAAATAACTGTGTATGTATTATATCAAATAACAAAATTTAAAAGAAAAAAAACCGAAAGGATTACGTTGAAAATCCTTACCGACACATGTTCACAAGATGTTAAAAATCTCAATGCACTTTCCAGTGAATGTAAATGCAACGAATTTCCTTTTGTGGAAAATGACAACATTTCTCCAAAGCACCCAATTGCTACACACATCACGTACTAAGCTTGTGAAAGAACTCGCCGAGTGGTAGCGTAATCTGATCTAATTTGCTTTCAAAGCCGTTGTCACCTACTGCTTCGTATACCCTGGGATTAGCTGCGGATTTATGGTGGTTGCCACTGGCAGTGGTACGTGTTGTATGGCACGTCTGGAAGGCAACTCTTAATTTTACGTTACATTCTGGTCGAGCAATCTTTATTCGATTCGATCCCGGACCCACCCCAAAAACCATTCGGCAAAATGGATATAATCGAATGGTTTATGAAATTGAAGATTTTGGACGTTTTTATATACCTATTTTCACCTTTGTGGAAAGGACATTAATCGGATATCGTCTGAACGGACGGATTCGCACAAATCGATAAAAGCAACTTGAATCGGGGAACAAGAAATGGGGAAAATCGGGAAAAAATAAGCCGTTAACAAAGGCGCTTTCATCCACCGTTAAGCTGTAGGTGATTATAGAGATGCTCATCGGTTGTTAATTTGTTGGTGAATGGGTTTAAAGCGACAATTTGCCAGCAGACGACGAACGTTGTACAATTTCATTTTGGACATGAACACAAAACAATAGGGAGCTGTTGTTCGCCGAAAAGTGAAGATCACTTCAAACTGTTCTCTTGCTGTCTATGTGTGTGGAGGATGTTAATTAACTTAGCATAAATTAGTATGTTCACTGTTAGACAAAAACACATTCACTTCACAACATTGCAGATGTGTTCGTTTATCTATTTAAAGCCACGAACAATTTTAACTTCGCATGTGACCAAAGTTTACACAAACAGAGCTGGGGTGTTGAAGAGAATTAAATGATTAAAGCAAAAAGTGTTCGCGTGAAACGTTCACAATCAAAAGCGGAGGTAAATATGGGCAATGTAAGGTAAATTAAACGGGAACTTTTTTCCTGGACTACGGTTAGGTCCGAAAGACCGCGTGAAAGTGAAGCAGATAATACCTCTTTGCGGCATTCACTGTGCATAGGTTATTATGAAGCACCGAAGATCAGCGCAACGATCATGTTCACGGCGCGTTTAGCGAACGAGAGCATCCCGGGAGGGCTCGAGTGACCATATTGGAGCTTTTCGAACGGTTGGCAAAACCGTTTAGTGTGAATCAATTTTCCCGCGGAAAAAAGGGTGACTGTCCCGCCGGGGAAACGACTTCTCGCTGGCTTGGTGGAAAATTGGAAAATAATTGTGCACCGATAGCACAAAGCTCGAGGGAAAAGAAAAGGTAGTGATAAAAGGGGGGAAAGGAAAAGGACTGATGAAATGATCGCCAGAGTTACACGCCACTCCGGGGTCGACACTCCGGCCGGCCGGTCGGCCCTGGTCATTGGCACATCGGTGGTGGGTCGTCGCCACGTTATGTCGAACATGTACGTGGTGTGTGTGTTTGTGTGTGGTTTAGTGTTGTTGTACGCCTACCTCTTCTCATTTGGGAAATAAGGAACGCACCAGCGTTGCGGAGATGGGTAGTCGATCGACCGATACCGGTCGAAATGGAAATGGACTCCCATTTCCAGTGGTGGAGAAAATGCGGACGCAGGAATATTAAAAGTACATCCGATTGCCACCGCCCGTTTTTTTGCCGTTGGCCGTCGCACTTTCTCAAAAATTGCCACTACACACACACACACACACACGCACGCATAGAAACGTGGTCAAAGGATTGAAGAGTTGCGAATCGTACGCCATTGAACTGGAGCGAATCAATTTTCCAAGCCCGGCCCGTTTTGCTATTGAGACGCATCGGGCGAAAATTGTCGGCCGGCCGTGTTACCCTCGGATGTGGGTTGTGGCCAGGGCCACCCTCTTTGGCCGGATGATTACTGCTACTCGTGTGTACATGCCAAGTACGCATTGGCAAACGGGTGGCCCGTTGTACGATCGTGTTTGAATGGATGATCGGTGCGAAGCCGAGTTCAATGGAGGGATTAGCGCGTGATATGTTTCCGAACGGGAGATGTAAAAAGCTGGCAAAAAGATGTTGGTTGAAAAAAAAAAAACACACACACACACAAATGCCCAAAGATTTATATTTTTGTAGCGCTTCTAGATGATGGCTTTATTGTGAGGAAAATGATTGACGTCATTACGCGCCCGAGTTGGCCGAATGGGAAGTTGATTACACCCCATGATGAGGGGGAAATAAACAGAGAATCGATTCGCTTTTGATGGGAGTTTTTTTGTATAAATATTTGACAGCTTACAGCGAAAGGATTACCCTTTCTTTATTAACATTGCCGGAAAATTTCGTTGTTTTATCTCTCTGAAGGATCGCGTTTGCGCTGTTGCAAGGTAATGACTGGCAGGCTTTTTACCAGCCGGTTCGAGTATTTGCTCAATTGAATATGCTCATTGATAGGTTTTTTAATATATTTTTCAATTTAATAAATTTTGCGCGAAAATCGTTTCTGCACGACAGTATTTTTGATAGCGCTGCATAAAACGATTCTCGAAATTTGAAGCTGAAAATGATAAATTGCACGGCTGATTTTGAAAGCGGAAGGCACAACAAAATTCCAATAAAGACCATTGAATGCAAACATTTCTTTTCTTGTTTCGTTAAAAAAATCTATCTGTGAGTGTTATTCTTGGGATAATGGGCCTTTTTGGTAAATGAGTCAGAAATACATTTCACCAAAACGTACAGCCTCTCCATCTGAGTAATTGTCTGCTGCTCAGAAAGGATTAGCTTCAGGCGACCCTTTCGGGTTACAATGTCTGTTATCTTCAAGTACCTCTTTTCGATTAGGCCGATTGCTTCAACTTTGGGGCAAAAAGATGATGTTCATTTTGCTCTAGTTCTTCATCTGTAGTGTCTGCTCTCAAATGTTTCCAAAAAAACAATATATTATTAAACAGCCGAATCAGCTATATCCAGCGTATATGAAGTGACACACGAAGTAAAACAATCTGAGATCCGACGTCAGCTATTCAAACAAATCTTCGAACACAGTTCCCTGGGACTTTTCGCAGTGATAGCTACTACTAGCCTTCGGCCAACAGTATAGCAACAAAACACGAAACTAATCTCGGTTTAAGATTTGTGACAGAGAACCCGTACGAAAAGTCGCTAATATCAGTTTGTAATGCATACGTTGCCAGATAGTGTTTACGAGAGGATTAATGTGGGAAGGATTAAGGAACCGACATCTACACACCAGACAGCAATGGATGTGTGGATGTAAACAAAGAGCGACGATACTGAGCTGAAATCACCAACAATCGTACCATCAGCACCAGCAGCCACAACTATAGACGAGGCGAGAAAAGCAGTAACAACAACAAAAAATGGTGCCACTTTCTCAGCCAGCTACGTCTGTCCAGCGATGCGTGCGTGTGTGTGCGCCCCTGTATGCGAGGAATCCTGGTTGTTTCGCATTTATTTGGTAGATTGATGAGTGAACGACGATCGGACCGGAGTAGGTGTGTGCTGTGAGCTGAATTCAGCGAAAGTTCGGTGACAGCACCATCGGCCACTCGGCCCAGCCCAGCCGGTGTATATCTGTAATGATCGAGGTTCCGACCGATCGGCTGAAGTCAGAGTTGTCACCGGCTGATCGTTTGTGGCTCATCGTTGTAAGTAGAGAAGGTGTGGGTTTCGAGTGGCTGTTTTTTTTTTGGTTTTGTTTTTCGCAGTAAAATGCAATGCGTGAAGAGAAAACAAGGAATTTGACACGCACCTGTGAGTCATACGGTACCGATGTTGCGCTGGGTTGTTCAATGTAGAACGGAGCATTGGCTGAGGCGTACAAAATAGCAACAATGTTTTGGTATGTGGAATGTAACCAAGCGTAATTGAATCACCGGCCTTAGTACACGGCGATGGTGAGTTTGAATTTTCGAACTCTCTTTCGACGAGGGGGCAGTTGTGTAGTACGATACGAAACACTGTCGCTGCCACTGATGGCAGATCCACCCCAAAAGCAAAGCGGCAAAGCAACGCAAGGTGGTCCGAAAGTGAAAGCGATACGGTGTGAGTGCGATTTACACTGCTACACATTCGCACATTTGTGCCTGAATCTTGCGCCGAACGAGTTTCGCATGAATCGTTCATTGCCACTGCCACTCTGGCGTTGATGTCTCCCGTTTCGTGAAGGTGACTTGTCATACGGGAAAAACATCCGAAATTGGCATGCGAATTGTGGCATCACCCCGTTTAACAACACGCACACACACACACACACACATGCGGCACTGTTTCGTATCCCTGACCATTACTTTACCACAGGACAGTTGAGTTGTATGAATTGCTTTCTTTTTTTTCTCTCTCTCTTTCCATTTTCTTGTCGCAAATAAAACCACTCCCCTCTTGCTCCCCTTCCCGATGGATGGGGTGATTTTTTTTTTTAGGGAAGTCTCACGGTTCCGTTTTCTTTCTTGCTTGCGGTCTTTCGCCAACAGGTGAATGTGGGCGCCGTGTTTCGTGCCAAAATTTGCATACGGTGACAAAGTGCCGGTGCATTCCGAACTGGCAGCGCGGTGGAGGGGTAGGGAACCTAAACGAACCGTGGGTGAGGATGAGGCCAGAATCCAGCTCGTACGCACATACACACACCCAACCACAGATACAGAGGCTGGAATTTCGGCGATAGCAGCTTTCGCTCTCATCCGGCACGGGGCGCGTGAGCAGCATGTGCATGAACAGTGATTGAGTTCACGCGAATGGCCGCAGGCGTTACTGTCCACGGCACAGTACGGAATGCTTTTTTTCTCGCTCCGTGGTTGCTCCAAACCGATCATGGATGTACGTATTATTGATTGAATGGACGAGAGGTTGAAGCAATATGTAGGACTCGGATATTGATTCCGTGAGCTAGTTCCAGGTGTAAGACAATTGGACCCCCTGGAGGGGAATGAAAAGTTGTTGCATTTCGATGGGACTTTGCCAGGTTTGAATATCTATTTATTATATCGTATAGGCTGGAAAGTCGACGTGTGAGTTCCACAATGGGGATGATAAAAATGTTCCAACGGATGCGCGTTGCAAGCTGATGAATATGCCCTTCAACAACTTCGTTGTGGAGTTCCTGATATTGCAATTAGAAAACAAGCGCTAGACAACAGTTTCAAAACTGTAAGCTAATGAAAATAAATTTATGATAAACTTTACCAGCTCTGCACCTTACGTTACATGTGTTCTGTACATGGCGAGACTCCGAGCATCGGTAACGCTCATTGTCTTGATGTGTTGCCCGTTGGCGTTGTTGTAAAGCTGATGATGATTGCGGCCTGCAGGCCTGCAGTGTAGGTACGTATCCTACATCCTGCTTGCACCGATTTCACTATGTCTTTCGTAATGGGTTCGGCATTTCCTAAGGGTGTGGTGGTTGGAAAGTTTCGCGTGCGCATCAGCCCAACACGGGTTGACATACTGCTGCTGCTGCTGGTGCTGCTGCTCACCAGCGTGTGGCAGCAGGATTTGGAGGTGGCAAGATCCTCACGCATTTACCGTTAGCTGCTGGTTGGGGTTTTTGCTGGTCCGTTTAAACATTGGGGAAGCATTTCCACACACAAACGCCTGCGAATGAAACAATGCGAGCGAGCATCGTTCCAGCGACCGGTTCCAGGAGCAACGGTACTGCCCTCTGCAGCTACTACATCCGTGCCACTTGCTGGAACCGAAAATTGCTGGCACCACTGGCCGGTTGTTGATTAGGGATTTGCATTATTTATGGTACTGGCTTCCTCCACCATACCTCCCCAAAAAAAAAAACAAAAGGCATCCCGAGACCGATTACTGCCGGAAAGCGAGAATTAGGTTGAACCGTTTTGGAACGGACCACACCGCGGTCACCAGCCAAAAACCACTCGCAGCATCCGGCGGTTTAAATCGCAGCCACAAACTCGATAGTGAGCGTGCGCTTATTTATTGCCATCAATTAAGGTATATTCTTTGGTTTTAGTGCGGCTCGGTGGGTGCCGTTCCTTCCGCATTGGAAATTTGTTCGTCTCTTCATCCCCTCACAAACACACACACACACACACACACACACACACACACACACACACACACACATATAGATGCGAGTTTTTGGTTGGCAATTTATGCAGCTCCACACCATGCCACCGATCTGGGCGATGCGTCAGGAAGCAAAAGCATCAATAAGATTCCGTGCTGTTAGAGGCGTTTTTTTCGTTTGAGTGGTGGAAAAGCGTTTCGATTTGTCTGTTTTTGTTTTTATTAGATTTTGTTCCTTTTGTGTGTGTGTGTGTGTTTTTTTCTTCGTTGGGGGGACAAGATTTATCGCTTAATACGTTCGACAACAGGTAAGATGCTGTGGACCAACCAACGCTGGTCCGGTAGTATTCAAATCCGGGAGAAATCGTACAGAATTCGTTCCGAGCGCTTCGAGCTGGTGTATGATTAATGCAGAAAACTGTTATAAAAACAAGAGAGGAACATGGATAACACGATAAGGGGAGACCGATAAGACGACCGTCTTTTGACTGGGCGGTATTTTTGGATGTTTTTTTTTTCTTCTTTATTTTACTCGGTTTTTCTGGTCAGTGATTAACCTTCAAAGCAAAACGGTGGAATCGGAAAATCGGAACGATCGGAGTTTTCCCGTATGATCAATGGCTGCTGCACAGTACTTAGTGCGGTGGGCTCATTTTTCACCTGGAATGAGTTGTTTGTTTTTGTGCGTTGCTTTCCCCGTGGTTCTTCAGCTGCTACTTGGCCATTTTGGCCAGCTTTGCTGTGAGTGATGCGAACGCTTCCGTAAAACAAATAAGCACTGAGAGGCATGGAATTACTGGATCGGTTGCCACTCCAGTCGTGCTGATCATCGTATAAAGACTCCATTAGCGGGAATGTTCATGCGTTTCCTGTATGTGTATGTGTGTTGCTGTTGTTTTTTGTAGCTTAATTTCCCTTCAGTGTGTACAGAGCGATAGAGAGAGAGAGGGAGAGAAAGAGAGAACGAAAAAAAGGGGAATAAAAAACGCGAAAAACTGAACCCCACAAAGCGCGTACGATTTCAGCAACGAGCCACCATTAATTTTCCAATCATTGATTGGTAGCAAACGTGTGGTTAGATTTTTGGTCCTCGGTCCAATTTGGCAAACTCACTGTAACAAAACGCTATCCGCCGTTTGGTAGTCAGGAAAACCAACAACGCCTGTCTGCGATCACCGAACTGTGTTCGCCACGAATCAAAATTAATTTTCCCTCGTTAACCACATTTCTCCGGCTATTTGTGGAACGCAGTTTTCGGGTGGCTGTGCGGTTAGAGGTCAGCAGCAAAACAGCAAACTATAGCTGAACGTAGCGTGGACGACTTCACTGGTGAAGTCCAATGTTAGGGTGAAAATACAGTTAATTTGTAATGAAACGAGGTACGTCACGATGGTAACAAATCTGATGTTGAACTGAATTTTATTTAGAAAGAACTGAATGTTTATTTGTGTACAAACAGGTTGTAATTTACAGTACCACGAAATGTGGTACATAATTAATTTTAAGTCATAGCCATGCTTACACAATAATTGTTTACATACAACCAACATGTAGTACGATGTATTAATTTTGCGTCGATAGAGTTTTTACGAATCCTGATACTGATTCTGATGAAACAAAAGAAAAGAGCTTTGTTTATATACATACTTAAATTTCCCACCATCAAAATTGCTCATTATTATATCGCTTGAAAATCTACTTCATTTGTTTTTGGGAAAAATAAAATTAGAGCATTTTAGAAAAATTGAATTAGTTTTTAATAAAGTTTTCAAAAAATTGTTTAGAGCCCATGGTCTCTGGAATAAATGGCAACATTTTCAAGAAACTTTCAAATATACTTGAAAATATGCCTACAATAAAAAAATATAGCATAACTAATAACTAATTACCCAGAGATAACTTACCATACAAATTTCATACCATACAAATTTAAATCAAAAATCCCGTTTTCAAACACTAGCGACAAAATATTTTTTAATCTCAAGTCAAATTCTAGAAAAAAAATTTCTTTTATAAAATTAAAAACTTTTGTTTGTTTTATTGTGTATCGAAGGTAATTCCAAAACAAAACTATTAAATTATGCGGTTTTAAAATACATTCTTCACACCAAAACACTTCCCATTTACTGTAGAAACCATTTTTTGGTTAATAGAAAGAAAATAATATATTTTTACAGCTCTTGAATGCATGTAAACCTTCTCTTCAAACACAATAAGTTGTGGCAAGGATTGACTAGAAGTTGAATGGTGATGAATTCGTATATGTGTAACAGATACTGCTTAAATGGGAACCAAAAATTCTACAACAATTGTTGAAGCGAGAATGATAAAGAAGGAGATTAGAATTTCAGATGATTTAGTAAATCGATAAATGCCAAAATCTTGATCAACGTGAAAAAACTCTGTACCATATAAGCTAATTTAGCTATATCTGATATCAACTGTACCGTCTTCGGGGACTTATTCATTGTGGAACATATTTACAAAATATCAACATAATAAATCACTTGTACGCTTCGTTTACCCATGCGTCGGTGCGTCTGTGTAAATGATGAGTTTTCCAGCCACATCCACAATGACGGTAAAATCGTTAAGTGACGTGAAGTTTGAGTGTTGAAGATTCGGGGTACAGTTCATTTTCACCATCGAATCGGTGCCACACATTAAAACCGGTATAGTACCGATCCGCTCGACAAGGTATAGAGCTCGTTCCGTTAGCTGCACATGATTCGCACACTGGGTCGTCGGCAGATTGGCCGATAGTGGCGCACATATCGCGCACCGGAAGTGCCCGGAAGCGATCGGGTCGGTCGTTATAAACGAACGAACGTTGCCTGGTTGTTAATCTGCTAAAGGGTCAGCTGATGGGGTGGATGCTACGGGAAAGAATCGGACAAAAGAAAACGGCCGAACACAATAAAACCCGCTCCGTTTTTGCCGAAAATGCAAAATCAGTCCAGTGGAAAGAACGACTGAAGCGATCTCGTCGTTGCGCAACGCTGAGGATTCATACGGGTGCCACTTATATTTCTTCGCCTGCCGTTGGTGCGGTTCGTGTGTGTGCGCTTCCTTTGCGTCCGGTTGCTAGTGTGCCATGCCGAAAAAGTGGGACTTTCGCTTGACCTGTTTCCAACCGGGGGGATCTCATTCCGATCGGTTCGAATGGTAGCCGATCACATCCATCCCACCAAAGGGGAACGCAGAAGGCCGACGGGGGTTAGAGTCGAGTGCCGGTGAGGTGAGAGATGGAAGAGACTGGAGGAATTTTACATATTCATCCTCCGATTTCCAAAAAACCGATGGCTTTCTTTCGACGAGACCCACGGTGTCGCGATTTGACGGAACTAGTTTTCCGGGGCTCGCGCTTTTTTCTTCTTCTCACTTTACGGTATTCGGTTCGTTTGCTTTATCGTGGCCGGTTCCAGGTCAGCGATCAATGAACTTTCGGGCCGAGAAAATTGTACAAATTTCTCAATGATCAAAGAAATTTGATAGCAGTCCGCGGAGACGTGCGGCAAAGATTGGCGGATAAGGCAGGATAGCCGCACGCAGCCAACGATGACGCCAAATCAACGCCACGCAGCGAACGAAAGGTCTCCGGGCACGGATAGCATCAGTCTCCCACCCCCTCGGTCAACCCCCTCTCCTCCTTAGTCCCGGTTGGGGTTTGGTAAAAGTTGGAGCGATTGGAAAACTTTCTTGCATGTTCGAGAAAGTGAAAGAGATAAAACTCGTGTGGTCGCCAACAAAGTCCGGTTGCGTCCCGTAGCACTGGCCGGGATGTGACAAGAGCCGATCTAGGGACGGGGTTGCTATACACCGACCCGTATGGCAGTGTCAACGTACGTCGTGTGACCGTTTAAGCGCGCGTCTCTCGGGCAAATCGTCTGGAAAGTGCGAACCGTCTGGCCGTCTGGCTGTCGGAATGGTGCGGGAAATGCAGCCGGTCAGCTCGGTGACCATCCCCGACCTGTTGTCCGTTAGACCGGTGATTATCCAATTGCGGCCCAGTACGGGGTGGACTGTTTAGTATGGACTCCAAAAAGGAAGTCTCACAACCGGCGAAGGGAACATTCAACCTTTATCGGACGGGGAACATCATGTGCGTCGCATGATAGCCGCGATTGCACGAGACATTGTCGTAAGAAATTACTGCATCACAAGCGGCCGGTTTTCCACTGCTTCTGGTAGCAAGGGAGAGCTACACAACCGGTAGAATGAATGGTTTGATCGAAGCGTTTTGTTGGATGGTATGCTGATTGCCGTGACATATTTCGCGTGGGAAAAGATGAGCCCCGAGCATATCATTTATAGTGAAAAGAGTTGTTAAAATTGAGTGAACAGTCTGTGTATACTAACGATATTCAATGGCCGCCATAAAGCTGGGAGAAAACCTGTCGGGTATTTAGTATTATTCGTTGGTTGTTCAACAAAATTGAAGTTTTTTTTTATTCCTGAAGAACAAAACTTTAAGTTATACTTATTATAAATAAAAAATGGAAAGATAGTGTTACTCTCTAATTTTCTCTCACATCTACCTAAATTTATTGATTTTATCTCCTTTTAACGAGGATTGAATATCCAAATTAATCATTTGCCTGAAAACCACCCAGTCGGTAAACCCTGTTAAAAGTACTAAATGAGCATAATAATAGAAAATTTAATGGTTTTGATTATCATTTATGAAAATGATGATGATAGTCGCACCCTATCCTCTCCTTGAAAGTCCAAATCTTTACAGAAATCATAAATTATCTTTAGAAATTAAAATAAATGATTGATGATAAGTCTTAACAATTTGATAATAGTAATGATTGAGAACCATCAACCGCCCAGGTAGGGAGTAACCTCTTCTCGATGCATAAACTAAGCTATTAACGCTTTAACCGACTTATCTTGCTTAATCCCACCAAATAGTCAAGGAGATTCAGTCCTTGCTAAGGGTTTTTATCAAAACAAATTGATACTCACAAAAGCTTTTTGTCTAAATATTCTTTTTCAGTAACTTATATATTGTAATAAATTAGCCTGTATTTCTATGTAAATATTTACTATTTAAATACTTATCATTTAAATACTT
Organism: Anopheles funestus; assembly: GCF_943734845.2. Taxonomy (NCBI): domain Eukaryota; kingdom Metazoa; phylum Arthropoda; class Insecta; order Diptera; family Culicidae; genus Anopheles; species Anopheles funestus. Next base: position 42,849,705 of record NC_064598.1, read on the forward strand.
ACTTTAAAGTAATTAGGGAGAACGCTCAGAACCTCTTAGGTCAAATGTGATCATTTTTTTATACTATCTACTTCTAACGTTTTCACAAAACCTTTCATTAGAGTCACTGTTTCTTCTAGAATCGTTAAAAATATGAAATTAAAAATGTTAGGAAATAAGATTCAATATTCTAGTACTTGAAGAATTAGGTTTGTATTTTATCAATTTGTGACAAAATTGCGACTGTTAAAAAAATTAAAAATGCGCTTTTAAAATTTAAAATACATCCGGAGTTTGTCTATAAAACAGAAAGGAAACAGTCTCTAAAGCGTCACATGCAGCAATTTCACGTCAATCAGATTTTTGAGCTAGAAATTCTGCGTACCGTTTCCTCCTTGAACTCCTTAAACTGCAACTTCTTTATTTACTGAGTACTTGAGCTTTTAAAACAGATTCGTTTTTTTACGGATTTATAATTATTTATGAAACTATTTATCTTCCCCTTAAAATAACGAACTTCTCCAAATTTTTAAGTACAATAATACAAGAACCGTGTGCAGATGCGTACGTCCACTCTTGCTTCCTTTTGTTTCGGGGAAACTGTTTAATGTTTTCATCTGTTGCCATAGTTTCTTTTCGTGTTTCCCTTGGCAGGATCACCCGCAGCAAAACGTAATGGTAACCACCGTTGGCCTTCGGAACGCTTACAAACAGTTGCTCGGATGGCAGGAAACCGGCTCCACTTTCGCTTTTTCTTTTCACTCGAAACACTCTCCTGTACGCTTGGTATGTTCCGTTGCACGAACTCGCTGGTACCTTGTATTACTTAGTTTTGTTGTTGTTGTTGTTGTTGTTGTTGTTGTTGTTGTTGCTGTTGTTTGGTTTGGTTTACCATCTCGTCGTCGTCCAAAACATCCCTACGGCATCAACATACAATGGTAATGGGGAGAAGCACACATATTCACACAGGCCAGAGTCGCAGCGTTTGTGCGGGTAAACAAGCTTCCGCTTCGATCGTATGCATGATGGGAGCGTTTAGTTTCATTGATTGGCCGGCCCAAAACCGGCTCTCCGGTTGGTCCGGTCCACCGAAGAGAGCCTTTTCCTTCGCTTCGCTGCTCATCGTGATGATCACGTCTGGTGGCACGTATTGTTCGAGTTTGCCGGATGGGAAATGATGCACTTTTTGTACGTTTTTTTCTTTGCATACGGCGCACCAACCTCTGTAGGTACTCTCGGTGGGCTCTCGCTCGATGACGCTACGGTGGTCTTGTAGTGTGTAAGCATGATAAATTGCCTACAGGTGTCTTGGTAAGACAATGTCATCTTTTGTTTAACCCGATGAGGGATAGTTTGCAAAGTGGGCAAGAAATTGCATCCTAAAGCGGTGCATTTTAAATGTTGGAAGTGTTTGAACAAATTAGATCGCCGCTACCACAACGCCACACCGGCCAAGATGTACACAGTATCTATCTTCCCTCCATCACGGACACGGACAGACCACACCGTCCAAGGTTAATGCGAGGGTTCATGTTGGTGGGGTTGGCATGAAGTAAGTGATGAAAACCTGGTGTCTCATTACGAGCACTAATGGATTTTGTGACAGCCAGTGCTGGCACCGCGCCATACGATGGGCAATGTTGCGAAAGTGGGTACGATTTGTGAGCTTGGCGACAGGTTACGCTAGCTGCTAGATGGTTGATCGTTCACTTTCGGTCAAACGGTTTGAGTGTTTGATAAACTTTCCACAAATAATTTCATTCACCGGCAGCTTGCAGGTGGTAGCTGGGGCTGTAAAATTTTCTGAATGAAAATTGAAAGTTGCGATCATGGTAACCCACCATTCGGGATGGCTTGCGGCGCCATCAACGGTTGAACGATGCGGTTGAGAAAGGTGTTAATTGCTTACTGAACATTGCATCTAAACGGGAATGGTGAAGGGATCGAGTGACATCGATCGCTGGACGATTTTTGAGCCAGATGCCTTGACGAGCTGCGTTGAAGTATCTGCCGCAAAAGGGCAAACAACGGTTTTCGTTTTCTATCGCGAAACATTGCCGGAAGTTTCTGGTAGTTTGATGGGATTTGAAAGGTTTTCGTGTGTACGAAAGGATGCACACAGTCGGCCGGCATGTTTTGGGTCGATGTGTAAAGTGAAGTTTGAGCAATCTTTGTGTTTGGATTTCCATGCCCCAAAAGGATTTGTTGCAGGATTTGTATCACTTATATGTTTTGTTGGGAAAAGCAACTCGTGAAAGCGGGTTTGTTATTTGATGCAATAATAAAGACATTGTGAGGGGTGTACCTCGATGGATTACGATGAAAAAATATCTCAAAAATTATCTGCTGATATTTAACGAACAAAAGAAATTAAGTCTTTGTATGGTCTGTCTAGTAACATCATTAAACTTGGTCGGATATTACTCCAAAAGCAACAATAGCTAGTGAAAAATTGAACCGACCAATAAGATATGTTCGAATCAAGCACAATAGATAAAAACAACACAAGAAAAAACAGAAACAGGAAGCAGAAAGGGAAAGAGCATCACAATAAAGGAAACATCATTAAACAAAGAAAGAACACACAAAAAAACGGTCATAGTATCGTTAATCATGACAAAAAACTTTTATTGTAAGCGCGTACCGCGTCTTATCTGCCGACCGGCAGACGGTCGGATTGAGCCCGTTCGCTCCCGATTCGCATCAACCAACGTTCGCCTCAACAAGTCAAACAGTCAGTCGTAATGGCTTCGGAGGCATTTCGTATCGTGCCGGACAACGCGAGATGCAACGGTAACGATAACGGGTGGAAACGAAAATGTAAAACTTTCGAAAATTTGTTCAATCCTACCGAACGGGCTCGGAGACCGCTCGAGCCACAGCTCAGTGGGAGTGTGTGCGGGCGAAAAACAAAACCAAAAAACACAAAAAAACCAACCCATCCAAATTTGCCCGGAATCGTTGGAACACGGTGCGTGTGTTTTCTCTCGCGTGACCTGTCGCGGTCACAGCGGTACGGTTCAATCCATGCGGCTGCTTAGGATTGGGACTGGGCAAGGATGATGCCGGACATCAGTTCCGGCATCGCGTTCGGTAAAGGGTGGCCAGCTTACGATGGCCTAAAAGCTAGGAATTGGTAAGAAGGGCGCTAGGGTTGGATGTACAGAAGAGAGCGGGCCTTTATGTTGCGCTTTATGGAGCTGGGAGTGATTGCTGCTCTCAGCGTGATTCGGACGATGATCGATGGCGGTCAGAAGGACGAAGAAAGCAAACTTCGTTTTCGCCCGACGAAACGTCGTCGGATGTTTCGGTATTTGGGGTTTCACACCCTACCCCCTGGACCATTCGGCACATCCGTCTCTCCATTCGCGTTGGATAGAGCCTATAGTCAGACCTCATCCTTTTGCCTTCTCCAGCGCGTCTGTTTGTTCACTTTCGACTTTTTTTTTCTTCCTCGCATCATCCGGATCCGGCTTTGGGCGGCATTTTGAATGAAAATGGAAAGTGATCGAATTTGGAAGGAACCAGTCAACTGTGCGCGCCGTGATCAATCGATTGCAAACCCGGCAGTTTTTTGGTCCGCAGTTTGCTGCGCAGTATCATCGATCGGTTAAGGTTAATGACTGGCCTTTTGCTAGCGGATTGGAAAGATGGCAGCTTCGGAAAGCAAACACGTATCGATAATAGCGCTTGATTTTATGTTCGGAGGTGTGTCTGTGTAAAGTTCGCTACAAACGGCTGAGTACTTTAGATGAAAAGAAAAAAATAAAAAAATGAAATGAACTTTATTTGTAACTGAAAGTAGAATTTAATCGTTTAATAAGACTAATCAATTTTGGTAAAAGAATTTAATAACGTTAGTAATACATTTTAGTAGTATTTTGCTTTAAGTTTTCATTTGATCTTTAATCCACAGGCTTTTAAGGCAGGAATGAGCAACCTTTTAGAGCTTCGGGCCACATTCAAAATCAAAAACTGGTTGGCGGGCCACATTGCAGGATGCATTGATATAATAATGAATGTAGTAAAACTGCTTTTATCCGGACTTTTTCGGACTAGATGCATTGTTGTATTTTTTAAAAATGAATTAGGATTAAAAATCATTTTTTTTAGTTTTGCGTGTTGCATTAACCGGGTAATTTGCACTTTTAATTCTTAATAACATTTGCTATAAAATTTGCTACTGGCTATTCGCGGGTCGCATAAAACCACTTCGAGGGCCGCATGCGGCCCGCGGGCCGCAGGTTGCTCATGCCTGTTTTAAGGTGATGTGCAAAGAAAGAAGTTGTAGAATGTATAGCTGTCAGAAAAACGTAAAATAAATTGTGGAATATATATTACATATTGAGGAAAACTCACGAAGAAAATGAGGAGAAAAAACATTATCTTCCGATGAATTAATGCGTTCGTTGTAATTAATGTCAATGACTTGGATTTACTTTTAATAACATGGGTATAAGATAACAAGTTAGTGAATATGTTTCAAGAAAAAAATAATGAAAATTGAGTAAAAATCTCAATTAGAACACCGTTGATATTGTAAAACATAAATTATTAAGCCATGGATTTGATCATTTTTTTTAAGAAATCATACAACAACAAAAGTATTTAAAAAAATCTTGTTTATAAATAATAAAATTTTACATAAGACGATATGATCATTAAAATAATATTACAAATAAATAAAACTGTTGAAATTATCATATTGCTTAATTTTTTTCACTTACTCTAATTCAATTCCTTTCAAATAATTTACCTTATTGGCAAAGTTACACCAAAATTGAAATTACTAAAGTTATCGTTGGATAAAAGAGTATGAGTAAGCATAATATCAATGTTTTGAAAAATATTCCGAGATTAAAATTAGTGTTGTTTTACCCTCAATACTGAGAATAATTAATTCATCAACGATGCTGATCAAGTAGCAACTATAGAGATTTCAATGAGCGAAATGAAGGGAACACCCATTCGGAAACTGATATCCATTTTTAACCTTATACGTTTTCGTAGATGGAAACATGTCTAAATCTGGTTCGACATGTTCTATATTTTAGTATCTTCGTAAAAAAAAATAAATTTTGAGTTTATATCTCGCATAGTTTTTGGCGAAACGCAAGCTTACTCAGGATATTTTTTAGGGTTCAGGGGAAAAGAAATTTATATTATTCACCTAATTATTTAATAATTTATTTGTTTAAAAAATATTTCAAAAGGTTTTCTTCCCTTAAAGTATCAAAACAACATATTTTTTTATAATTTATTATGAAAAATTTATAAATCAATTGTTTCGGTAGGCACACTAATCCATAAGCTGTCAATCTGTCATACATTACTCGCCGGTATATTTTTAGACCACTTAGGGACTTTCGCCTTCGAATGGTTACACAATATGATTCACACTGCACCTAGTTGTCGCATCTAGGGGTACACTGTAATCAGACCAAATTGAAAAGCTAACCAAATATAATCGCCCCGAATAAAACCGTTTATCGGATTGTGTAAGTCGTGACGTCTGCAAACGATATTGGTCGGCATTTGAAACGATTTGTTGTCTGTCGGTGGTTGAAGCGATACAAAACGGAACCGGACATGGATTTAACATATTTTTAATGCTAACCGTGGGCCGCGATGCGTGCTAAGTAATGGAAATTAATGATGCAACGGTGGCATGGTCGCTGTTGGTACCACTTTCGCTCGTCTAACTAGAGGTTTTCGTGATGATCGGATGTAGATGGCAGACCCGCGGTGTGTGATGTGCGATGAGCTGGGCTGATCACTTTCTACTTAGCGTGGCAGCGCTGCTTGAAGACGTGTAACGTGTTGATTGGTGGTAAAGATGCCAGCTTCTATCGAATTTCACGTAATAAGCTACAAAACTGCGGTTTTTGCTGGAAGAGTGCTAATTGTTGCTCTGTGTGCAAAAGTACAATAACCATGAGACAATTGTCGATCTAAAAGAAATTGTAATAAAACTCACAGTGCTTATAACATCATCGATTCACTCTCAATGATTACTGGCAATGAGTCTGTGTGTCATGATGAGTTAATTCGCTACAATAGAGCAAATCAATTTTACACCTTTTTCCCAGCTGATTCTGCACGGTTACTGATGCGTATCGTGTACGCGCGTTTAAATGAGCTTTACCCCCGTGTGATGACTTCTTTAGGCGCCTTTTGCTGAACTGTTTAATGAGCCAAACCAAGTCCACAATGCGGCGTGAGTATAACGAGCTATAGCGGCTTTGGTTGTTCCGCTTGACTCGCTTGCAGAACTAAACCGATGTGATTATGTGGTCGTTTGCTGGTGCATTGAGTAATGATTGCTTTTATTAGTCGGAAGTGGTAAAACAATAAACCGGTGGATAAGGTTTGGTTTGGGAGAGGGTTTGTGGGATGGTAAGGAAATGTACTCAGCGCTATTAATAAGCGCGATCAAAGGGCAATAAACCACAACGATGAGCATGATTGGTGACAAAACATTATACGCAGTGGCATTTTATGTAACAGTGTGTAATAGACAAGTGTTTTTCCCACGATTTTCATGCTGATATTCGATTATTATGTAATGTCACTATTTAACGATCAATATTGGAAAAGCACCGAATAAAACCGCGAAATGAAATTTCAATTCAATAATAATAGAATGTCCCGTAACAGTCGACCATCAAAATATTTCTCGAAATAAGATACAATTTTACATGGAAAGAGAAAACGGAAAAGAAATAAGATTAGACTATTTGTCATTTTTCCTACTTCTTAAGCAAAATATAACTCCCCGCAATATCATTCGCATAAAAGGAAAATGAAAATGAAAAGCTCAGCATAAGCATTATGTTGAAACCAAGTGAAATGTTTCCCTCGCATAAATGTAGAAAAGTAGCTATAAAACGAAAGAAAAGGTAAAAGGAAATCGATGAATGATCGTATAACGCTTGTCTGAGCTTACCTTGAGCGTTACCTGCAAGCTTTAAGATTTTGAAAGCTTCCGCGATCGCTGTCGATCGTCGGAAATAGTGTAACGCAAAGTGTTAAAATTGGTCAAAATTATTTTATTTTTAAAGTACGCTCGCCTTTAGTGAAATATAAATAAGCTCTGCAAGAAATATTTTTTAAGAGATGACAATGAAATAGAATACAAAACGGGATGATTTATTTTACTACTGTTCTTCTTGTGTATACTTTTTTTACTTCTAGTGGTGTATGTTGTTGCGGCACAGGTTTTACTCGACTGGGAACGGGTAGCAATTTTAATCCTCACCGGATCCGGATCTTACTGAGGAATGACTATTCTGTTACGAGTAAATGAAGACAAGAAAAATTGATAGCAAAGAACCTCTCGACGTTGTAGGGCCGCAAAAGAAGTGGTTGTCGTTTCGATTGAAGTGTATTCTAGTTAAGAAACAGCACTAATTGAATAAGAGATGCGAAGTAATGATATTAAAAGAGCTGAAGTCTAGGTTTAGCTCAGTCATACTGATATGCGTGCCGCATTCATTGAATCGTGCAATATTAATAACCCATTTGAAAGTTGGTTGCGTTTAAATGCACTTGAAATGCATCCAACATTGCGCCTTCCTCAGATATGCATTCTATAGTGCGGTGCGTAAAAAGCGGGGCAGATGTTCCAGTTCCTCTTGGGGCGTTGGAAAAACTGCCATCTGGGTGCTCGCTGGCCGGAGAAAGAAAGTGGAAATCTTGAAGGAGAAATCAGTGAAATGCATTCTCCTCCGGTTGCGATGTCCTCGGCTATTGGGTAAGGTAGTGGCTGGTTTGTTCCGGGAACTGTTTCCTCGCTATTTGTACTAGTTCTGTCATACGCTGAAGCAGGTTTTGTTTCTTTTTTATCTGCTTCACAACTTTCGCACCAGGAACCGGGTTCAATAAAGCCGTGTACTCAATTTTCCACGAATGCCCGTTTTGCTGTGCGTGTGGCTCTGCTGTGCGAGTGATGTGACATGCTTTGGAACTCGTTTATGCTCTCGAGCTTGCGAATGATGCGTTTTTCTTTTCTAAATGTTGTACTACAGAATTTCCACGAAAATTAGACCACCATCGAGAAAGGGGGTACAACCGGAACTGATGAAAGGTTGCTCCATAAGTGGAGTGAAAGTCATTCCGAGTGTATCCTGTATTGCATTTATTTCCTACATGACATGAAGAGGAATGTTAGTCGAACATGAAATTGTAATGCTTTTTTTCTGCGTAGTGGGAAACATTGGGAAATATTCAAACAAATCGTATACTTCTTCAATTAAGTTTTATTTGACTGCATTTTTTACACAAAAATAGGACGTATCGTACAAAAAAATAACGAAAACGAAAAAAAAAATACAAAACAAAAAAAAACTACAACACATAAATTATCAGTTCTGTTGAGAAGCAGTACAATAAATTAAATTAAGTTAAATAAATAAACTGTCGTGTGGTGGACCGCACTCCGGCAAAAACGGGAGCCGCCTCGACCACTAAGAGCTAAAGCTGGTGTGCCCATCGGATGTTTCCCACTCTCGAATGGGAAATGAACGGGACCGATGGGCCTTTGTCGGGTATGAGGATGTGTGACAGTAGTAGGGGTGTTTGGTGAGTGGGGAATTGGGGGGATATCAGGAGGAACGTTTTTTGGTTGTGTAATGTTCGCTTCGGTTTTTGTAGATGACGTTTTGCATGCAAATTCCATGTGACACGGCGTGATAGAACGATGCCCAACCGGTGGGGTATCAGTTCGTCAGTCGGTATTGTGCGAGTTCGTTACTTGTTGCGCTGGCGTGTCGGGAACGAGACCGTCCAAAGATGTACGAAGCGATCCTAACGGCTTGACACCGATAGCATCTACCGCTTGGGAGTTTTAATGGGGAGTTTTGGCTGTGGTGGTCGGTGATGCGATCGATGGAAAGGATCGGATACATTGTTCGGCGTGTCTGCCCCCGGCGTGTTACCGTTGCACCAAGCAACCTGCTTTTGGGGGCGGGATGGATGTTGTTTAGATGGGCAGGTCAATGGAAACTGCGCTTACTGGGCGTAGTGTCCGTAGCCGTTGTAGGCAAGACCCTGTCCGGATCCGATACGACCCCAGCCGCCACCGTGTCCACCGGACACGACCACCTCATGGGCGGACTCGTGATGGCCGTTACCGCTCGAGATCAGCTTCTTGATGCCGATGATCGAGGCGAGGGCGAGAGCCAGCTTGGAAACGATGAGTGCCTTACCGGCGAGCAGGGCAAGGGCACCGAAAGCGAGCGGGACGAGCGTGCTGCCGAGCAGAAGCGGGATCATGATCCAGTGGCCGTTCTTCTTGTCCTTGTCCTTGCCACCTCCGAAGCCACCGCCTCCGGCACCACCTCCGAAGCCACCGCCTCCGCCGCGGACCTCATCCATGGAGCGCTTGATTTCCTCGCTGGACGGGAACTTGACCTGATAGCGGTTGGAAGTTCGTATAAAGTCAGGAAATTCGTAATCCTAGCTAGAATGGGTGCAAAACGACACTCAGACTACTCACTTGCAGGGTGTGGGACTGGAAGAACGACAGGACCTTGTCGAAGAGCATCGAGTTGAGCGAGCGTTCCTTCTCGTCGAGCGAACGGGGCAGTTCAGCCTCCAGCTGGGCCTCAGTCTTTACCGGGGCAACGTCAGCGGCCGATTCCTGATCGCGCACGAATCGCACGCCCTCGCTCAACTTGAAGTCCTTGGTCGAGCGCGACACACGGTCCAGAATGGTGAACAGTTTCATCTTCAGGCAGGTGGAAACATCGCCGCTGGCACAGTCCTGGTACGTCTTGTACAGGTACTTGATCTCGCCGAGGTACGAGCCGGCACGGGGCGTCTGCTGTTGCTGCTGCGGTCCATTGCTGTCGTCGATCGAGTTCGAGCTGATCGGCAGCGTGGCGGAAGCACTGTGGGCGAAGGACACTGTCGCTAAACACCCGATCGCCAGTAAGCACTTGAACAGTTGCATCTTTGCAGAAATGGCCCTTTTTTCCTGTTATGCGCTGGAGCGTTTTAGTAAATCTGTTTTACGGTGAAAACAGACCACAATTGCACGAGACCGAACTCACTCACTCGCTCGCTTTGGGATGGCTCTAGAACTGTGAACGAATGGACTCAAACTGTGCCTTCCAGTGGGCCGCCACCATCAATATATACTCCCAGGGCGGTTTGGACTCGTTGCACGCAAACCGGCCCTACCATCCTGTTCGCGTACCCGCGCAACCGATGCACTTGCATTCATTCGCGTCAGGCTCCACCTTACCCACTTTCTTCGTCCAGCCCGGTCCGGGGCCCTTTTCTTCGCTCCGCCTGGTGCCTGCTATCGTTCGATGCACACACATATGCGGCGTGTCCGCGTAGCGCATACCGTCGAGCCGTTCTGTTCTACTGCACCGAGCAAAGGCACGCGTCGGCGGATGTTCGCGTGCATTGCGCTGGCCGTACCGCTTGAATGCACCGCAAAAAAACCCGTGTCCGCGAATACGTTCGATTGGCGTTTAGGGTGCGGTACGTTTCCCTTTTTCCACGACGGGCAAGTGCAAGGGCCTCGGTAGCTCCGATAGTGGCCTTGTCGATGGGCAGACGATTTCATGGTCAACTGCGTGCTTGGTATCGATGACACTTTTACACGAAATTTTCACAACCATAGGTACGTAGACCGTGCAGGCAGAAGTGATAGGAGCAGGACTAGGACACAATAGTGACCCTTGCGGGAGCGGGTCGGTTATTTTGCGGCTCGTTGGCTTTTGATTGCATTAGCATAATGGAAAGTGCTAATTGTTGGTATGATTATGCTTTTCACTTTTCATCTTGCTGAGAAAAGGCTTCGCTCTCGGAAGACTCTTACGGTAAGACAACAAATGAACTTGAGTTTGATAAGGAACGAAAAATCATTACCAAGGGCACAGATGTTAATTGATTTAATTTGGATTTATAACATCAAAACATTCATGGATTTCATCTTATGGAAATCCTTAGTAGGAAGAATAAATTTGAGAAAGAATAGTTTCTATTCTATTAGCAAAAGATGTGTATGGGAACATTTATATTTGATTTGAGGCTTAAATTAACGATGTGAATACTTCATGCTCTTTAAACGAAGAAATAGTGATGAAGCTTAATTGTAAATGGCTGTAAAAACGCAGTGAGTTTTGTGTAATTATCACAATTATGCAATTAGGAAAAATTCTCGCCTTCCATTCGTGCAAAAAAATCTTGTTAGCTTCCTACATTTACAAGCACAACGTTTAGCTTTATAAACGCTTCTTCAGCAGTAGGTTTCCAGAACACGGCCACTAACAGGACAGGAAACGAACGTTCATCGTCCCGTTAGGAACAATTAGCTGTACCGTCTTTCAGAACGGTTCTGCCCTCGATGCAGATGCCGTCTAGGAATGTGCCCCTGCTAACCTAGTGCTTGCACCCAACGTAAGCAAGGGATCCTTTCAGCAGAATCAGCATGGCCAGAGTGAAGAACGAACAGCTCGTTGATGCAATCAGGAGCAATTTTACCCTCTAACGGTGGAACCGGTTCATCCGATTGATTAGTGTGGTCAGGTTGTTAATCGATCGTCTTGCCGATTGAGTTTCTTGCGTTTTTCTTCCCGGGGGGAAAATCATGAGATGGAGCTGCCTGTGTGTGTGTGCTTTGACATAATCAATATTCTGCATCATGTCTCACCGGAAGTATTTGTGCTGTGGTTCAACCCTGATGCAGTGTCAGGAAAATGGCATGAAAACGAAAGTCCTTATCGTTGGTAGAGTACCGTTCACTTCCGCTCTTGAATCATGCTCGGTTCTTTTACTGATACGTTCATCGCCTTGATTGTTGCTTTTGCTTCGCCTTTTTTTTGCACGCATCGTTCAATTCCATCTTTCCAATATCCGTTCGAGAGAGAGAGGGATGATGAAACAACACAACAAAACATTCAACATAATCAGGTAGGGTGTTTGCTTTCCATGTAGCACCACCATGGGGCAAAAAGTCCATCATCGAAAATTGGAGTTGCGATTCAATCATGGCCACGTGCACCTGCAACCCGGCTGATGGTTGAATTTCCCGTCAGTGTATCATGTTCCATTTCCGTACAGCTTTCCTTCGAGGTTTGTGCTGGTTTCTTCTCCTCTGAGTATTGCCTTTCGCATGGAAAAATCTCACATATCCTGCATCATTTTTACACTCGCCAGTTGTCTGCAAGTACGCATCAGCTGATTTTTCCTTCTCATTTGCTCTGCGGCACCATCTTGACTGATCGCCCCCCGGCGGGAATGGCACACGTGAAAATCCGCTTTTACACACTTTCAATTCCCTCTACCAAGCTGCTCGTTCTGTTCTATAAACTCCGCAAATTATAAGCTAATTAGACGCGTATACCTACAAATCAGTGCTCCCCATTGGAAGGTGCAATGCATGCAAACATGCGAATTTCTCATCGCTACGACGTTTGGAATGCGCTGTTTTTTTTTTAGTTGCTGTTTTTGTTGCGGCCTACCGATAACGCGAGATGGGCAAAAAAAAGTATCGTTCATCGTTTGGCTGCACACCAGCTGTTACTGATGAGGCATGCAATACTGCGGCCATTGCTAGTGTATCCTGTTGATTGGAAGAAGATGTTTAAAGGAGTGAAATTTGAGTGAAAGAGTGTAAGCGAGGAGGAGGTTTCATCACTTCTACAGCACCTGATAACGTGTGTTTGTATCACGGTCGGTTGAATCGATCGATGATCACATGGAGAGTATGTTAGTGTAATTCTTTAACTCTCGAGAAAAGGTGTTTTACTGTTTAGGTTTTAGAAGAGTGTCAAAATATAAAATATATTACGCTAAAGAATCACTTGTGGGCAAATTTAAACTTCTGTTGGTAATGAAGACTTCACAGTTCATCATTAAAAACGAAGGACATTTTATGAAATGATTACAAGAAATTCGCTCTACCTCCTCAAGGGTTAATGTTGGCGATGTTTATTGCAGCTTGGAGAATTTAATTGTTATTTTTATCTTCCTATTTATGGTCGTTGTTTCATGCTCGTTGAGAATGGTTTTGCAGCCGCCCGGTTCGGTTCGGATTGTTTATGGGAGCGGAAAGGAAAGCAAACAACAAATGCAGCTGTGATAGACAGTGTAAAGTGATTCAATTAGAGATGCATTGCTAAAGACAATGTGTTTAAAAAGCTGGCTGTAGAGCGAAGTAAATGCCAAACGCCCTTCGATCAGCAGGCTGTAAGGTAAAGCGAAACAGTTAGGGTTAAGACTCAAAACACAAAAACTTGTTTTGATAAGAAAGATGTTAACAGAGTATTTACAGTCCTGCTACGGATATATAAAGAAAAACCAGAAATAACAGATCAAGATCTGCGAGAATGTTGAGAGCTTTTGAGAGATGCATCTTCTTTGTATTTGAAGATCACACATATCATTAAAAAATGTGAGAGTGAAATGATAGTTTGAAGTTTAAAATGAACCAATGTTTGTCAGTTTTTTGTCTTAAAGTTATCCTTTTTCCAAACCCAAGACGATTCATTTTATGATGATGTGACGAAGAAGGAATACTTTTGCCTTTTAAAATGTCCTCTGCTTTACCACAATTTTTTTCCTAAAATTTAATATTGAAGATTAAGAAGAAGATTATTGAAGAAGAAGAAGTTACGTGAACTGATCTTTTGAAAAGTGAATAGATTGACGGCAATATTTTTATAGCATAAATACATACACAAATGAATATATAAATGATAAAAATAAAATTTTGATTTGTTAAATTTTTATATTTTATTTATTTTATTGTAACGTTTCGTAATTAATTATTCCTATACGTATCGCGATATTCTAAATTGCTGTCTATCAAAACTATATCCAATGCAATGCAATTGGTGGCATAGATTTTCATCGAACCAGTGTTTCAGATGATAGATTTAGCTTACGAAGCCGAAGTGGTAGTGTTTGCTGTAGCTGTTGTTAATTTAATTTACATTCCATGCCCCAATATCAGTCCGTTTCTCCGTTGGAGTCGCGCGTGCTTACATGGAAGGCATGACTGCATCCAACACTAGACAAAGTCTGCGGTGAGATATCGTATGCTGCAGGGAAACGAAGCAGAGGAGCATGAAGGAAAGTACAATCCTGATCACTCGACGACAGACAGGAGGCGGCCACGGTTCCTTGGTTAAGTGGCAACGCTCTCAATACACAGGGCGCTGTCTGTAGCGGTTACACGATAAGCTAGAATCAGTTGTAATTAGACGCCGGTGCAGATCGGTTCAGCGAGGAACGACTTTAACGCTGTTAGAACTGGCGGCCGCTAAACATCCTGTGGGTGAGTTGGTGAAAAGGATACGTGATGGTCTTTTAAGATAATTGATGCAGCAAGTAGCTACTGTTGAATAGATTTCCTGTCGGTGTGTAGATAGAATGGTACGATATAAGACCAGTGTAGCGCGGTTGCATAATAATGTATACGTGAACAAAGAGATGGCAGCGTTCCATGGCGAAAGCTTAAGATTATCTGTCATAATGTGTAGGGCAGGTGGAGAGAGTTTCCAGTAGTGCTAGAATCACTCCATGCAATTGACGTGTGATGTCGGCGGTTCATCTGTGTTTAATTGTGGTAAGAAGGTGACTATCATGATACCACAAGAAATTCTTCAGAATAGAAAGCAGCAAAGTCGGTAGATGTGGTCATAACAAAGGAATCCTTGAAGGAGTTGAAAATGGTGTCGAAAAAGGTTTTCATTACGTGAATATCTTCTGATATATGCCTGCATTCAACACTGCCATGATGTGATATGGAAATTCATGAAACTGTTTGTGACACATAATTAATGTTTTGTGTAATATTCTACATGAAAATTTTAACTTTTATTTTAATGTAATATTTAACAACTTTTGAAATATGTCTATTTGGTTATTAGAAACACAGTATCTACAAATAAATTAGTATAACCTAGATAATATGGGAGATTTATACGCATATAATTATCAATTCCAATAACCAAACATGCTCACACATAAAGAGGACAGTGACGGTAGTGAGAAACGAAGACAGCAGCTTAAGGCGGAGAGGTTTTGTAATAATGTTATTAAATAAATAATTCCATGAGTTCCTGTTCGTGCGGTTTGAGGACGAAACACGTAATAATTTCCGGGACTATTAAAATTATAGTTTTCCAAGCAATCATTGGAAATAGTTGGGAAAGAAGTAAATGTGATGAGTTAATATTTATTAATTAAGTACGAAATGTTTTCTCTTTAAATATTAAATACAATTGCTTACTGCTTAAAACCAAGCTCTGGCTTCTACCTAATAAACTTTTTTGTTTAAATAATAAATAAAAAGGATATGATAAAAGGATATTTTTCAATACATTATAGACATAAAGTAATCATAAAACAACGAGTAAAATGAAGATAAAAAATGGTTAGATTAAGTATGAATTGATCGAAAAGTTATTTTTAATTTCTAATAAACACCAGGAGAAGAAAACTAGCTGTTAATCTGTTCTAATAGAAATATAACAAAAATCTAATAAGCTTCAATAGCTTTTATCAAGTTGATAAAACATGAAATCCTCATTACCGCATGTAAATGGAACATCGAAAGTACTACCCACCTATTTTCATTCAATCGCATCAGCGGCTTCCGCATGCAGAAAGTCTCCGAAACTGTGGCCTAAAATACTGACCCTAACCAACATCGGGCCAGGCTGCGTCACGTGCTGTAACGGAATTGACGGTAGAACCTGTTTTGGGAAGTAAAACGCATCAATTACATTTTCCTCCCGTAGACACAGTGCACCCACGACGGAATTAGCCGATAGTGCGAGAGCCGCAGATAGTCGAAGGCTCGTGAGATCCTAGTTTCAACGGTAACGAAAAACTGGTCCGAACAACATCACGGTCATCTGATGTACCAGTGCCCGAGAAGGGAGGAAGACAAACTGGAATGTTTACAAACATTGATCGAGTTTCCGGCTGTATGCCATAGCCCTCCATGCTTTCCCCTTGTACCAAACGCTGGCCGTATGATTTCTTTCCGCCTCAGCATCGTTTCGAGTACCATGATTCGAGCTGGTTCATGAAAAACTTCTTTGCTTCTTCACAAGGAAATAGTCAAAGGGATTGAGTCAACTGTATACGTTGGCTGGATGGTCAGGTTTCGTTTTTAGCACATTTCACTTTTCGAAGGAATGAAGTACAAGCTGTAGTTGTGCTTCTATTCCTTTCCAAGCGAGTCTGGTACGGTTTTTTTCGTACAGCTGAATCCAGCACCAATAAAAGCGTGTTTCCGTCAAGCGCTGTTAAACGGTCGTAATGAAATGGCGAAGGGAAGAAAAACTCGTGCTTGAATATTACATTTTACGTGAATACGTAGTTAAATGGAGCAATGTTAAATTTGAGCAAATGGCGTTAGTGCGATACGGTACAGAGTGGTATTAAAAAAGGTAAGAATTTCTTATCTGGAATAGTTGGCTGAACGAACAAAAAAGAAAGTTGAATTTTTTTAAAAACCGTATTTTTTCCACATTTTTCGTTGGTGATTTTTTCTCGGGTTTCTTTTCTTTGTGGTCTACATCTGTTAGGAAAAGTGTATGTAATTTAAGTTATTTCTACATGAAAATAAAATATGTTGAGTTGAAAACAAAATTGATGTAGATGGTCGCAACAAAGTTGATGAAGATAGCAAATATTAATAATTTAAATTGTTAGCCAATGTTTTATAAGTATTTAAGTAAGCTTTTATAAGAATAAAACATATTAACTGATTTATTTTCGTACTGTTCTTTGCGCTGACTGATTTTTACGGTTTAGCGATCATACGTCTTTTAGTAAAAAGTTTCCAGCATTTAAACTCTCATTAAAAGTAACTATCGCTTTTGCCTTAAATTTGACGATGAAAGTTTAACATTTAAATAGTGAAACATCATTTACTGCTGCAAAAAAGGAAAAAAAACAGAGGAACGGTCGGAGCAAAGAAAAATCGCCCACATTTATGCAATCAAGGCAGACGAAGAGAATCAGACCCGTAAGCTCTTCGCTTTCGAGCTTCATCTTTGTGCTCAGCTTCCAGTTTCAGCTTTTGAAATGTCTTGTGGCAGATCTGCGCGAGGAAATCTTCACAGTGAAAGCGCACACGGGACTGTTTGTTGGACGGACGCAAAAGTTTTCCTGTCTCGTGCCATAATGGGGTCATAAGCGATGCTATTGCATCTACCGGTAGAGCTTTAAGACTTTAGATACGTTTCGTGGATGTTTTTTTTTTTGTGGGGAGAGTTCGAATGTAAGATTGAAGCTACGGAAGCTGTTTTCGTCGACAGCGGAATATCCGCCACAACTTATGCAATGTCTGCTCGATTTTGTTTTTAAATTTTATAAACTGATCTCTTGAGTCTCGAAATTCAAATTAGTGTTGGAAGAAAATTGAGTCCGGCCATTTTTCTGTTAAGCAATACGGCCTGGCCATTCTTGATGAATAAAAATAACAATTAGTTCAGACACGAGGAGTTTGCTTATAGATAATCTACTTATAATTAGATTACGTTGCTGTAGATATATTGATGGAAATTTTTAACAAATAAGTAAGTGATGTAGCCTTTACAATAACTTCATAATTATTGGGTTATAAACAAACGTACAAAAAGCTCAAGTTAGAAAATTTTTGTTTAATTTATTCACGCACATTATGTTGCATTACCATGTTTTTTTTTTTCATTTGTTTTTTGTATATGAGAAGCATGTACATATTTACTTGGGAAAACTGCAAAAATCAATTACGGATGGTAACTTTCACTAATTTGTCTAGATTTTAAAATTCCATCGATCATTCATGCCATCGTTAAAAATAATAAAAGAGATTTATACCACTTGACGCGATGGAATCATCGAGATCAGCCTTAGGTTGGATAGAAGCAGGCGATCATGGATGACCCTTACGATGGCTCCATTGAGTTCATAGTTGGTCATTGGAAGAATTGGCAATGTTGTTCCAATGAGAAAATACAATATTTTTGTAAATATTCTTCAGTTCTGTTAGTTTAATAAGTTCCCTTGTTCCTCTCGCACTCTGCGCTCTTTAAGAGCTAGTTTGTTTTTATGATTATTGAAATTTACAAGAAGGTTTCTTTGTTTGTTAATGTTTATAGGAAATTTTAGTCTAAATAGTATGCTTGATTGCATTTTAAATACACTGTGCTACAATGTTTTGATTGAACGATTTCCATATCTTCGCTCCTAATTATGATTGATGAAAATTGTGAAAATTATACATACATACATGGTGTAAATACAATGAAAAGGCGGCCTCATTATGACAAAATAAAATAACACCGACGAGTTTTCCTATTTGTAGCTCAGCTGTTTTTTTTTTGCTTAACCAGGGTCTTAGTTTAAAAAAAAAACGGATAATACTCTTTAGTTTTGTGTCTCATCAAACAAAAAAAAATCAACCGAGTATGCCCGGGATAAGGTAAACTACAAGGAGGAAATGCCTTGTGAAAAATGTACTTCTTCAGCTTCAGAGGCTAACAATACGGCCGAAGCCGTAATAATTAATTATAAATAAATAAAATAAATAAACAAAAATATATCTTAAAACATTTTGCGTTTTGGTAGTTATGAAGATTAATGCAATCATTAAAAAACGTTCTCCAAATTCAAACTCGATTCTAGAACGTCATGAACATTGGGTAAAAACCAATATCTCACTCAGATGATATTGTTTGGCTTAAAACATGCAAAATAATTCGACTACCAGGATTAATTCGAGGAATAATTCCAGTATTCAGGATCTAATTTGGAGATCATGGTAAAGATTCCTATCAACCCTATTTAAATGAGTGCTCCAAGCGTTATTGCATACTTTAATTTAACTTTCTATCCAGTTCCAATCTGGCAATGTGACAACGAGGTTTGTGCTCTAATATGTTAGCAACACGCAATGGGCATATTTGGGAAAATTGCAGGCCTGCGTTCCCTGCGTACGTTAGTGTCAGCCCCTGGTTTGCCTCCCACAAAATAGTTCAAACCTTCTTGAACGGCACGGAATGTATCTATGAAAATGAATGTTTCTGGTACCAGCTTGTCGAATGGGGGGGCTGCAACTGGGAAAACGCGGCCATCCCATGCTCGGAGTGCACAATTTTCCATTCGTTGGTGCTCTACTTTCCACCGGGTGAACTCCATGTGCAAGTCGTTGCGAATTCGGTTCGCCCGATGCTAAAGGGCCACCGAGACCGCACCGGTAATCAGCAAACCGTGCGACCCGGGAAGCTGCAATTTAACCAACGAAGCAAACACAACGGGAACTGAACCTTTTCTCCAGGGTCGAAACAGGTTGCGGTAGCAATGGGTGTAAACAATGTATGGGGAAGTTTTCCAACCTCGCCCGGGAGCAGCAGTACCAGTGCATTCGTATGTGCAAATCGAATGAAATTAGCAGCAGTTTTTGGGGTAGGAAAATATGTTGGGGAGTTGAATTTCTCACGCTATTTAGACACGGAGCACACATGTACAGTACAGGTTTGGAAATAGTTTCAGTTTTTATTTCTTCGTCCTTCGCTTGGTTTGTGGTGATCTGGATGGCTCGGGATTGGGATTTGGGCTACGGGCTAACCCCACCGGAAGCTCATCGAACGGTTCCGCAAAAAAGGATTCCGTATACGGGATGAAGTAAGAAACAGCAGGAAGCGTAAGTCAGCAAAATGCAAGAACACTGAAATCACGAACACAAAAACGGTTCGTTTTTCTTTTTTTTCGTTTGGTAGTAGATTTTAGATTTTAGCTAAGGAAACAATATAGTACAAAAGTAAACCCGTGTGTAAAAATGAGTAGGGGAAATGGAAAAAAGAAAGAACTAAAAGAAAAGGGGGAAAACAAAAAGAGTAAGAGCTTACAAGATTGAGAGAGAGTGAAGAGTGAGAAGGAGAGAGAGCCACACGGGCGGAAAAGCGGTGTGGAAAATCAAACCGTTTTTTCCGCTGGCTTTGGTTCGATGGCGAGCCCCAATCCCGTTAAGCCCCTAGCTTTCTTTGCGAGGTTCGCAGTCCTGGTCCCTTAAAGCAACCTTCTGACCTCCTAATCGATCGGACGCAAACATTAACACCTTCCCGCTTGACGCTAAATAAATTAAATAAATAATGTTCATGATGGTGATGATGGTGGTGGTGGTGTGGTTTGGTGTGAGTTTTGGAGCATCCTGTGCAGGCTTAAGGCTTCTGGCCGCTGTACGCAACGTCCTGCGCGTCCTGGATCGAACGTCCCCAGCCACCGTGGCCGGAGCTGGCGCTGTATCCACCGACATCGCCACCACCGTACGACCCACCGAGCGAGTAAGCATCACCGTGGCTGGACGTGTGGCTGGTGGAATGGTGCGGATGGGCAACGACCTCGTACGTGACGTGCTTCTCCTGCGACAGCAGTTTCTTCAGCCCGATGATGGCGGATAGAACCAGAGCGATCTTGCCGATGAGCAGGGCCTTACCGGCGATCAGTGCGATCGCACCGAGCAGCAGTGGGAGCAGAGCGGCAGCCTTCAGCGCAACGGCCAACAGCAGCGGGCCCAGGATCTTGGCGGCCTTCTTCTTCTTGCCACGTGCTTCACCACCGGCCGGACCGTCCGACTTTTCCTCATCATCCGAATCGGCAGCCAGCAGGTTTTCCGAGACATCCTCAAGGGCACGGCCGGTCGAGGTTACGGCATTGACAATGTCGGCACCCTTCAGGTCGACCTTGATCGTGTGCGTGGCCAGGAAGGACTGAACGCGGGACAGCAGCAGCGATTCGAGCGATTCATCGCCGGTTAGAGCACGCGGTGCACCTTCGGTTTCGGGTACGCCAGGCGTCTTGACCACGGTTACACCGTCGGTAAGGGCGAACACGCTACGCTTAGCCACGACCCGATCGATGAAGCTGAACAGCTTGTACTTGACGCAGGACACCGAATCGGACGATAGGCACTCCTTGTAGATGCTGCCGACCAGATCGCTTTCACCACCGCCGATGGCATTCCGGGACGAGCGGCCAGTTTCTTCGGCTGGCAGTGCCACGGTCACGGCTAGGACTACGCACAGCACACCGGCTACCTTGTAGGCGAAGGCCATCTCGCTGCTGGATATATAACACACACGCGCAAAACTAATCGCAAGGATAACACACTACACACAGACACGCTGTCACACGCTGGTCTGCTGGTCACGGCAAGCACGAATACCGGAACGACACGAAGAACGGTGTTTTGTTTGTTTGTTTTGTTTCGGACAAATGGGCGCCTTTGTCCAAAAAAAAATAAGGGAAGGGAACGGAGGAATGAGAATCTACGATCTCGACCGTGATGCGGGTATGGCGGATCTGTTGCTCTCCGGAACGCTGCACGCTCAATTTATATAAACGTACGTACGCATGTGATACCTGTTTGCCGCCACCCAACCCCCCACCGGAACCACCCCGCTGATACGAACCGCAGGAAACCGAATATTATACGAGCTTTTGTGGGGCTGAGCTTTTTTTCCTTCCTTTCTACGCGAAGCGACGGGTTCGTCGCTTTCGCCTGTTTCTTTCGTTCTTTCTCCGTCCTTTCTCCACTGGCTCGTTGGTCGATCGGCACTGTTCGCACACAGCGGTAACCGTGTGCGCGCGTGTGTGTGTGTTCCCGCTCTCGCTCCAACGTTCGGAAGTTGAACGTTCACTCGATTACAGTTCATTTCGAGCAAACTGCCCACCCCTTTTCCCAGTATCACCTTCATCGGTTTCCTCCAACTTGGGTTCCACAACCCTCCCCCTCCCCAAAAGAAGGGTGCACGCGTTCCACATACTACCCGCGCACATTTTCCACCGACCGCTCCTCCAGCCGAAATCTAAACGTTAGGATGCATAGTGGGGAGGAAAGCATCAATTTTCCCAGCATTCCCACCACGGACCCGTAGGAACTTTCATTCATCTGCATCTTCAGGTTGATGTTTCTGGTGCTCGGCACTTACCTCAGGCAAATCAACTACTGGTCTGCTCGCACTCTCTGCACTGCAGCAGCACTATCTATCTTTATCTTCAGTTCCTCGGCCCATTTCCATGCCTCTTGTATCGGTTGTATTTTTTTCTTTCATCCCCGAGCATATTTAATCTCAGCACAAGCTACAACCGACCGATGCCCCCGTTCGCTTGCCGCTCATCGACATCGCAGTCCAATGTCGAGTGTTTCTAATGCTTCTTTTGCTGCATGGAATCTACTTTGCTCTTTCTATTTTCTTTCCACACCGACGTTGCTAGATCAGCGGGCACGAGCTGGACCAGCCAGCTTTAACTTGATATTTGTTGATTTGAGTTTTGCATTCACGATTGACCGTGTCCGGTTGTGGGAGTTGGGTTTTTGTTTTCGCCGATCTGTGTCCCTCACAGTCTGGTTGTGGCTGCCGAGTGCCCCAGCTAGGGACATCCTTTAATTAGCGATGTTTGCACGGATGCACTTCCGGTGCTGGTGTCTACTATTTTGTGCACCACAAACACGTAAGAATGAATAAGGAACGAAACTAACATCTGAGAACGTAATTGTACCGGTTGTAATTCGATCTTACTAGCAGCTGACGTACGGACCGGACCTAAATAGAACTGGTGAGATAACACTCGGTGCGACATAGAACTTTACGAGAGAAAAAAAACAATGCTAATCAAGCGAATTAGATCACTTATTTAATTACAGCTAATTGTTGCAATGCGTTGGTAAAAAGCACATTTGACCATCACGCTTACTGTTACTAAAACTGTTTCGAAGAGATGGTAATTAATTGTTTAGCTCCAATTAAAATATGACTAATTTTAGACATTTATGTAAAGGTAGTACAAGCCTCGTAACAAAGCTTGAAAAAGAAAAATTGTTACGCTTCATGCAAATGTCAGCTATGTCGTGTTTCACGTGCCATTAATCCTGCCCCGTTCTACAGCGCCTGCAGGCAAATAGTACACCGAACAATGCAGGATTAGTCGATGCCCAGTACAGGGAAAGGGCTTTCTCAGAAGCAGGATTATTCACGTAGCTTACCCACTAGCCTGTAGAACAATATGCTTCACTCCATCATAAGACCAATTATGTGTTGTTGCTGTGTGTGTTTTTTTATGCGCTTCATGTTCACCCGACAAAAGGAACGTTAAAATATGATCGTAAATAAATTACTCTCCTTTTCGTGCGCTTTATTTATTTTTTTTTTAATTTTTCACTGCCCCGCTTACAAGCCGGTGAAAGGGAATTCGATGAAATGGTTGCAGGAAGGATAACAAAAATTCGAATTACAGTCTTTGCGTGAGGATTATAAAGGAGGATTGAAGGCAAGGCTTTGTTATGGTGATTAGAACCGAGCGCGTTCCTCCTGCTGTCCAGATCTTTACCAGGAATTTAAAACATCCTTCTATGGGGCAAGAATAGATTGGGTAAGTCTTGCTTTTTTTTGTTGGTATTTTTGACCGAAGGTGCAATTTGTTTATTCTCTAACGGAATAACATTCTACAATCATGTTGCCGAGGAGTGTGAGAAAATTGGCTGAAAGTAAAATTTTTGCTCACACGTTAAGAGGTTGGGAAGTGTTGGGAGTGATAAATTACCTGCTGTACATCAAACCAGGCACTCGTTGCTCAAAGTTTCTGGAGCAATTGCGGCCCCGTACCGGACGTGTTTCATAGTGTAAACATTTTTCAAATGCAATTCTTCGTACGTTTCTCCTGGCTGCATAATATATTTAACGTGGTTGATGCACTCTAGAGTACTAGCAAAATATGAAGAATTTTTTTGGAAAGACTTTAAATTACCTTTAAGATCTTCGACCTCTCCTTTCAGTTTTCCCTCCATTTTTTTCCCCAGTTAGCCAAAGTGACCAGTTGGAGCAGGCGACATTTTTTCGCGAGGTTTGCTCTGCTCCAACATTAGAAACCGAATTAAATGCGCACAAACTGTTTCTCTGGCGTATGAGTTCGATTGCTTCGTATGGTGATTGGGTGATTTTCTCGGAGCCGCGGTCAGGAAAGAGAAAGTTGTTTTTAACTACCGTGTTGGGTGCGTAATTTTCCGCATTTTACTGTGTCATCACTTCATTAGGCGCGATGCTTCGTTTGGGCGAATCGGGACTAGGTTAGGCATGCTGAGCACTCCAAGGTTTTCCGTGGTTGAAACGCGTTTTTTTGTTGTTTACGTTGGCGCTCCGAAACACTTTCCACCGAAGAGGGTGCTCAGCTTGGGTTGCCTTATCTTTATTTTGGTAAACGAAGTATGTGCTTACACATTAGGGGTGTGAACCTTTTTTTTTGGGTTAGCCGACCGAAGTGATAAGAAGGATCTACCATCCCCTGTTTAACATTCCAGTCCTTCAGTGACGGTTCTGGTTGATATTGAATTTAATAAAGACACAGCAACAACTCATACAAAGGTGTAAGGTAAGTGGAGAACAAAAAGAAGAAGAAAAAACACAAACGCTGACCAATCAAAGAAATGCCGGAGAGATGAAGAAAACAAAACAAAAAAATACGATCACTAAATGTAGTGCCTTTCTAATGATTTTGAAGATATGCCATTGAACGCTTCTTTCGCCGCATCAACACATTCCCTTGGGGGAACATGCAACGGCAACATTACGGCTCTACAATTCAGTGCTCGGACTGACAGCGGCAGAGCCCTTCGGAGGTTTCGAATGGTACGTACTTTGAGGGATCGCTGACGAAATCTGACCGTTTGGATCTCTTGACCTAAAAACCGTCCCTCGCCCGTTGTTTTCCCGTTTGTCCCCCCGAGTTGAAACCATATGCGGGCCAAGTGGATAATGATGGTGTTGGGGATCTCGTAACAATGAGATGCGTCTCGGGTGCTTCCTTCTTTCCTCCCTCAAAAAAAACCCACAACCGGCCCCCTCCTCCCGCGAAAGGGCTGATGGACGGAGCGGAAACGCCCCGTAGTCGGAAAAAACGGACCGAAACGAAACCGTGCCAATCTGGGGTGATGGTACGGTTACAGATCTTGAGTTAAATTGCTACCGGCGTTTTGCTTCTTTCACCTTAGGATGTTAGACGGTGTTGAGTTCTTCTCCTAAACCGTGGCAAAAAAGTGCTATTTGTTGTTTTGCGAAGGTTTTACTTGCCAAATTCTGAATGAAACGTGCTTAAGGTGTTAAATGTTGGGATGGATTTCCTGTACGGTTCATCGGTTCTGGTACCGACGTCTGACCCAAAACGGGATATGCTTTAGGACATGGATTAGTGAAGCTTTAACGCATTCGATCCGGTTCTTGCATGCACGATCTTGCGGAATACATGTTTGACAATACGAATAGCAATAAAATTGCCAACTCTGCCCAGAGCTGACTCGAATTTCCTTATCCGTGCGAAGCTATTAATTTGATTTTGTTGCAAGTAAGCTTTCCATTGCGGAAACCGCAAATCCCAAAGGGGTGGTAGGGTATCCGCCCGGAGTGATTGGAACCTTCGCAGACAGCAGCTTGCTCATTGAACTTGAACTTTGTTGGTGGCTGTGCCGTAGGTTTTTCTCAATTATTTACCTCACAGCCGGCGGTTTTCCGTGCCTTCCTTTTGCAGTGTAGCAAAACTGCACCAAACAGGAAATACGATCTCCACCGAGGCGGTCTTCCGATCGTCGCAGCCACGAAACCTCGAACGGAGAACCACTTTCCATTGCATACAGCAATGGCAAATGTACACTGGCGCGTACGCCAAGAGGCTGGCGAGCAACCCTGAAGGGGCTGAAAAAAAGTAGAAAAATCCACCAGTACGTTGACCGTTAGTTGTTGGTCAAAGTGAAAATGAAACATTTGCACCGGTCACATGTCACACCGGTGAAGCCCGGTGTTGTTGCAGGGGAAAGTGTTGGTTCGCTTCTGCCTGAAGCGTTTGTTTGTGTATGGCTCAATAAAAGTGACGGTACTTATAAAAGTAACAAACGAATGTGTAAGCCATATTAACCTCGCCGAACCGTGTTGAACCTGCAATGAAAGTAAGCTTTACAACAACAGCCACAAGTGATGCTCGGTTTGGTTGTTCCTTTTTTTTCTGCGATGCGGGTTGGGTGATAACAGCCAGGATTATGTCATATACATGAGCGTAAAGTTTTAGAAGCTTAGCAAAGACTTTCTTCCAGCATGCATAGAAAGACCCGCTGGCTTCTGATGGGTCAGCGACAGTTTGACACTAATTAGTTGGGATGTGGAAGTTGTGGAAGTTGGGTTTTTTTTACGGTGGCTTGGAAAATAAGTGGTCTACCGTAAATCCGTAGGGTTGTAATGTGTTTAGTAAAATGGTGGGAACTAAAATGACGTGATTAGGGAACGTAGAGGTTGTCGTAATCTTTCTATTAGGCCACACACATCTATTTTTTGCGTTTAGAACGGTATTGCTGTATAACTTTGTTAATAAAATCAGTGTCTTGAAAAAAAAGGTTAATTTTGGTTTTATTTATAGTTAGTTATTTGTACTGTGAAATTCTAATCATGTTTTATACTCAAAAGTAGCCTGTTTTAAAAATAAGACGTGTAGACATGTAGAAAATAATCAAATAAGAAGTGTTCTCGTCAAGTTCAAAATGTGCTAAACGTCTGGCAAAATTTTTAAGTCAATCGGTGTTTGCGAGTTATTGTCTATCAATTAGTAAAAAATTATTACAAAAATGCTCTTGAACCTTAATAATTTGCATTTTGGTTTTTGTTATTGAATGGAATATCTAAATATAAAGCAGTGAACATATCAACGGCAATCAAAACATTGTCAAGACTTTTTTGTTCAACTTATTTAATCTTAATACCTGATGAGTGCAATTCATGAGGTTTCTTTAATGATTTATTTTAAGTTAAGTAGTGGTTGAATAAATTGCTTTTTTAATTTGTATTTTGAAAACTAACTTTCCTTTCCGCAAAAAAAAAGAATCAAACTGTAATTTTCAGAAAGCGTAACTAAACCAATGTTGTTTATATAGCCGTTTAATTTATAATGAGAAGTAAAATTAGACCAAAAGCCATTTAAAAAAATGGCTTGATGACAAACGCCCCAGAGAGAATGCGATAGTTTACATTAAAGATCACGATATGAAGCTGGTGATACGCTTAGATGAGCGAGTATGTTCCAAAAAATAAACCCATGAATTCGTGAACCGTCATGGTCGCGTGCCGTTGACTTTATGCGAACGGTATTAATTTGCTATAAATTAAATAACTTGCAGCAGCTTTCCATTTTGATGTTTGATTCTTCTACCGCACGAAGATGGGGGCTGCAGCGGTGTACCGTTTTGGGTTCGTGTTTTTTTTTGCTGGCTTCACTATCTCTACGGGTACCACCGGGTTGAGCGAAGAAAATGTCCAAATTTTTTCCGAAACCTGCCATTCCCCGCTACCCCATCTGCCGCACTTGACACGGAATGAAAGCGGAAATCAAGAAGAAATTTGGGCAAAACATACGCACATGTTTTATGAGTCGGAACCATATCGGAACTGTTGTAAGGTAGGCAAAGAAGAGAAAGAGAGTATACAAGTAACAGTAGCGAAAAAAATCAAAACAACGAAGTATCATAATAATAGCAATCGAGGAAGAGGGCCACTCGCGAAAGTGGCCGAAAAATTTCATTATCTCCATCCATTTCTTGATGATGTGTGAGCATATGCCCGCGTGTGTGTTCATGTGGGGATGATGTATATTTTTTATCTTTCATCCTCCATCCTACCCCTGAACCATCCATCCGTCGACTACCCCAGACCTGGTCGTTGCGTTTGGCATTGTTTTTGGTGGATTTGTTTACTTCCGATTCAGCTGCAGATTCGGCTTCACCGCCATTACACCAACGACAAACCCCGAGCGACCGTGCTCTTGGTCTGAAGTGGCCACCGTATCGGTGTCAAAATAGTTATCGTACCATCATGTACGCCATAAATTGGGCACGTTGGTGAAAATAGGCACACGGATTTGCTCTTCCCTTTATTTAGTGTCTGCTCATCCACCCCCCGCCACCCTGCCGAATAAGTATTTGCCGGGTTGGATGCACGGATGTATTCCCCAAATCTTTGCGATAGTCTGCGAAAATCGAGCTTGAAAAATAACGAAATTCACCCATCACGAAAATTGACAGAAAGCTGCTACTTTTACCGGGCCTAGGTGCGATGAGCAACTAATTTTTTTTTTTGGAAGTAATACGATAATGCAATGCGGGTGCGATCAGGCAGCGAATGTGTGTAAAATGTGGTTGAAAAATGAAAGCATCGCTAATAGTTCATCTGAAAATTAGCGGTTGATAGAAAAAAAACCAAGCTTCAGGATACTTATCTGAATTGTGCTACATAAGCTAGCCTGATTGACGTAGAAACGTATCAGTTTTCTTAAATTCAGTTTCTCTGTAGAAAAAAATTAAATTATTAATTAAAATTTGTTAACAATGATTAATTAACAATAGTAAGACTAGTATTAGGAAAAAGGCAATTGGATCAAACTAAACTAATTTAACTCTCTTCTCAGTTAAAACGAATTTTCTCTTCCCCCAGATACCAGAGTTTTCAATTATTAAAAGTTTATCAATTGACGTGTATTATCTTGAACATCTTTAATCTACCACAAGCAACTTTGTGCTTCATCAGTTCACAAAAAGTTCACTGAATTGAGCAAACATTGCACTGCGAAATCAATATTTCGCAATTGACAACTGTTCTTGGTACTGCTCACAGTGAAACTCACATAATCGAATGTTCTATACACTCTTCCAAGAAAGAATTCGGAATAGATGGGTAGTATTTCTTTTGTTTTGTCTATACATTTACCACGTCAGCTGTATTCCAGCTAAAATTGTTAGTACGGATCTGTTTAATCTTAAAGTTTCATATCTTCCACAAAACTGTTCGGAAAGTTTTAAATTTTTCATGCAAATTGTGTGAAGGTTAATGCATTCTGTAACTTTGGTTTTCTTTTGTTAATGATATTGTCTGTACAATTTGTTTTAAAAAATTTCTTAGTTGTATATTTTGTTATTCCAAAACATTTACATTTTTTAATATAGACAACACAGTAATAGATAGAACAAAATATAGTGGAGTTCCAAATATCAGTCCTCAAACATGACAGGTCGGAGAGGTAAAAACACATGACATTTATTTAATTGATGCAAAAAAAACCAACTAAAAGAATTTATAATAATCTTTGCTAAGCACCCAGTAGTTTGTGCTATTGTTGTTTGTCCCTGATAGCTCTAAGACATTTTGACAGATTAGCAGGAAAAACTGGTCCACTAACTCTGGATCCAGAAGGATGGACAGGATGGAGAAGATGCCAGAACCGCGTCGGGATACACGGAATGCATCATCAGAACTATCGGAACAAAATAACGAAGCGAAACGAATCGAAGGGAACCAAATGGTAAGGTAGTTTTTCGGATAGCTGTGGAAAGAACGTCTTACTCGGTTGGGGGTTCAACTGTTATAGAGCGCTCATAGGCAAAATCATTTCCGTCATTCGATAGGACGAAACGAATTTCGTCCTCGTTGTTCCTCTTGATCTCGCTGGATTCAGCGCTTGAGGCTTCGCCAGCTTAAAACGCCGTTTCATGTAACCTAGTACTACAGTACTACATATGTACGCCGCAACATTTGCCTATCACAGAGTTTACCCGGGATATGGTGCAACCGTAGAATGAGGGAAGGAAATGCCGCTCATTCACATAACTGTAAGTAGTGTATCAATATTAGATAATAAGGATAGTCTGTAAGACATACGGCCTGGCTTGGCCTGGCCTTCCCTAAGCTAATAAAACAGAAACTTTCAATTAAGTTTTGTTTTAAAATTTTCTACTAGTTTTTTTTATTCAGGTAGAACGGGTTGGTCGTATTGATGATTTCCTACTAGTTGCACATTCTACACAACATAATTGTAATAATCAGAAACCCAACTTTGCTTAGGTTTATCACTTTACAAAGAACCGTTGTCTATCCAGTTAGTTATCTTATAGATACCTTGAGCAATGTCATGTTTATGAAACACTAAGTACTAAGCGGCATATACAAACCCAAAACAAATGGAAAAAATATTTTTTTTAAATATATTTATACTTGAAAAAATGCTTTTAAAAACGTCGGTAAGGTCAAACAAAAAACAATGCTGCAATATAATTGAAGTGTGAAAAATGAATTCGAAATGTTTAATTATAATTTTATTTAAATCAGAATCTGAGTACTACTTACTAAGAAAAAGTTTCTCTGACATTTATATTTGTTTTATAGTTTGTTAGTGCTTGAAATGTAAAAACTTGAATAGAAAATTTCAATTGGTTTAGACATATTTGTTGCAAAAGTTCTAAAACATCCTCTGAATATCGCGTCTTGTTTATTCACCACTATTCATTGTAGCAAATTACAGCATCATAATGAAAAAAAAAAACACTCATCAGCTAGAATGAATAGAGAGCATACAACGATGAAGAACGTGTGTGCTTTTATTTACCAAAAGCTTTGTTGATTGTACTTTTGTTGATTTTACTCTGTACGCGCTGAAGCTTCAAATGCGCGGAACACCCAGCGGAAGGAAAAATTATGCTAAAGAGAATCGCAAATGTGCCGAGTGTGTCGGTAACTCGTGCCAGTACGAAAAACCACTTGCCATCGTTGAAAATGTTTCCCTCTCGAGACTTTGAGCACATCTGCACAGAACAAAACAGCAGAAGCAACAACAAAAAAAAACGAATGCTCAGTGTAGGAAAGTAGTACAAACATCGCGTACCGCGTGCGCCATCATTTTCAGTAGCACCGTTGCATTCGTCGAAGGCATCAAGGTTTTGGCATCAAATGGCATGCAGGAAGGAAGCCACCAACAATCCATCGCAAAACGGGCAAACCATACCGAATGAAATCGAATCCACTTTAGATAAGTGCTCCTTCGGAATGGGAAAACACTTTGCCACACTGACCCAGATAAGATTTAACCGGGAACCATTCCACGCACCCCTGGACGGTCATTGCATCTCGGTGTACGCCACCCGCCCGAAGTGCACGCGGTGGTAAGTTTGGAAAGTCAAATTTTCTTACCCAGCACGCCGGGGTGGAAAAACACGAGCGAACGGAAGGGAAAATTATGTCATGCTGCGAAGCGGCTACGATCATTGCTGCTTGACGCGACTCTACGGATGAGATTTGTTATTCAAATAGCTACTCGGTGTCGGTTCGCAGCAACAAAGGCGCTGATGCCTCGAGGCTGCACAGTATGCGGTGGCGAAGAAGAAAAGGAAGAAGAAGCTGACCGTGAATAAATTAATAGCAGCACGTCAGCGTCAGTAAGGCTGTTACGAATTTCGGCACTCGGTCAGAACATTTCCACGGCTAAGCTCCGTTAGCTTTGGAGCGGACGTTCTTGGGCGAACCTTTTTTCTTCGGCGTCCTATATAAATCTTCCACTTCTTTCCTCTCGTACAGATCTCCTCTACGCGTTGACCAGGCCGATGGTGGCTTACGGTTTCAGATTCCCAAATCAGAACCATTCTTTCGACGGTAAACCGATAAAGGAAACGGTTGGATTCCTTCGCTCCGGGAAGTTCATCGGAGCGTTAATTAATGTGGCCATATTTTTAATTCGCGTCCAAAGCATATCGAAAAAACGAGGGCTCCAGACGAAAAAAAAACAATCCACACCCCACCGTACGGGGACGTTCGTTTCGTAGACGTTTTCCGGTTCTTGTTTTATCCCAAACCCGAAGGGGCTGATTTTCCAATCCATCACGTGATAACTGGTTTTTCGGCAGCCACTTTGGTTCGTCGGGATAGGTGAACAGGCACAGCAGTAGCAGCCCGAATCGGGTCCGAGCGGCCCGGACTGGAGCAACGGCTCGTCCAAGTCCCGGGTGTGTGGATTAAGTGGCTGTTGTTGATTTTGAGGCCAATCGGGCCTCTTGCGGGAATCGGTGGACTAACTGCAAGATTACTCATCCGGTCAGTAGACATGAAGGGGAGGTAGTTTTGGTTGTGTTGTATTGCATCGGTACGGTGTGTTTGTGTACATGTGAATCTTGCAAATTTGTTTGATGTGTGGAAAAAGCAGGATTTGAGCATTGGAGATACGTGATCGGATTCCAAAATTCAGGTCAAAGTGAAATGGTCGATGGATGTCGTTGTTTTTTTTTGTTTGCTTTATATTGCCCACTGTTAAAGCGCACCTATCAGAGTTGTCCTTTTTTATATTTAGACTGAAAAACTTTAAAAAGTTCGAATAGGTAGAGACCGGGAATAGATTGGCAGAGCGACCTGTCGCCTCGTTCCATTTTTTCCCCCAAAAACGGAAATGGATAATACTGCGCTCGTGCTGATGTTATCGCATTTTAATGTCTGCGCGAATTGATACAAATTAGCAAGCGATAGTCTTTCGTTCCCGAAATTGCCAGCGGAAATGGTAGCGAATGTAAATCAGCTCTGGCCAATGAACTGCGGGGCAAGTGGGCAAAGGGCTGCTGGACCGTGGTATGGGATAATCGAAGCGACTCGTAATCGATTAGCGTAACAATGTTCGACGATGAAATGGACAATCTGGACTCAATGATGCGATTAATGCACGGGTTTGCCATCTGATATTCATGCTTTAATTGGGTGTGGTAATGGCGTTGTTTTTTTGTGTGTTTTATTTTTAATAAGAATGGTGCCGTTTGGAATCAATTTCACGCGTCACGCTTTTGGGGCAAATATTATGTTTGGTTTATTTAACACGTACACGTACTGTTTACCAACTAATATTGATACGATAAGCAACATAACTGTTGTGCAAATACAAGTTCATTTCTGACAGGGTGTGTTGGCGTATCTGTTATTTGAATTGTGTTTATGAAATTCTTAAAACATTAAATAGTAACCAAACTGATAAAAACAAGTGATGCTCCAACATGATATTCATGAAACCTTGTTAATTAATTTTTATCATTATGTACTACATATACAAGATGTATGATAAGCTGGAATGTAGCGTTATACATAGAATATAGCCAATATAACTTTGATACAACCTTCGATGAGATATTATCCGCGGTAGATACTTCAAGCTAAACTTGTACCATTTGTACCAAGAGATACTTGGAAACACACAGAGAGTATTCCAGAACAGAAAATCAACCACTGATCAGATCCTCGCTATGCGGCAGATTCTGAAAAAGGAATAGAAATTCAGTTCAGCAGCTCCATTTCTACTTCTGTCTCTTAATCATGTGCAAGGCCATTCACAGTAGTAGAACCAGAATATAACATTAACGATGCATTGAGTTTTCCGGACTGTCGGACAAGTTCAACCTAATAATGACAATGATCAAAGACCAATGTCAGATGATGTTGGATGTGCTACTTGCCTACTCTTCAACTAACCGCTGCAAAGGATCAAAACTAAAGAAAGACCTTGAGGACCATGTTCTATAAGTGAATCATAATTCAGATACAGATTGGTGTTTGCACCTTTGAAGAAGTTTAAATCTTGGGTTGTCAGCACAGACAATGACATTCATGTTGAGGACGAAGGTGCTGACTTCCAACAGGTCTTTGTACATTCTGAGGAAACTGCTCCACTCAAAACACCAGTCGTGAGGATACATACTCACATACATATCTGAAAAATGGATTCTCCGCAAATTTAATGAAACTCTCATATCCATGTTCAATAGGCTAAAGACCAGAAGCATTTTTGGTATGTGTCAAAGGACGATACTTAAGCACCTAGATCTTGTCTTCTGATTCCTGTCGTGCTCGTGTGGACGTCATGCCGTTTTGGAGAGGTAGAGTTTTAAGCAACGCAGTTTTTAACGGTTCACGGTTTCTTCCAGGCCTACTTGGAAGATATGAAGCTCATCAGGGAGTCACAGCGCCCCAAGTGTCAGGACCATTATGGTTCAGCGACGCAACAGCGATGCAACAGCGACGTATTCGCGCTGATAGGGAGCGCACTAGGGAGGCCGTTCTAGGCCATCACCAATAAACTGCAGCGTTTGTTGTACTCCTTTGGAGTACTCCTACAGGCAGTAGGTCACCAACGTTGCTGGAGTCGCATTAGCTCAAAATAGCAAACAATGGAGATCGTAAACTCCACGCCCGACGCCCTAACCAGGTTGTCACACTACGGTGCTTAGACGTTCCATATGCGTCTATACCATCGTTCTGTAAGTATTACCCTAGTTGGTGATCTTGGAGTGATGGTGAAGATACGTGGTTGTTTTTGGCCGGTAAGAATCCGGCAGTACCCAGGCAGTGGTTCCGTTGTCTATCAACATAATACTGGGTCCCTATGAAAGGTTTCCACCGCGGCTTAAAAAAAGCACCTAGATGAGCACTATGAGTTGTTGGTGAGCCTTAGTGTATTTCAGACTTCAGACAGAAAGTGTATTTCAATTTGATTTGATTGAAAATTGCCTAGCTCCAGTGATTGATCTCTCTCACTCTCTCTCTTTTGTTGGTCTGCTTAGGGTTTAGCGCGTCTTAAGGACATGACCATTCACCTTCTCCACACGCATTGCTGGCTGGTCATTTCTTTCTAACGGCACCAGATGATCCAGTCCGTAAAGTCTTTTTAGGTCGAAGACAGTGGAAGCGGGGAAGGTTCAAACCGGGATGGAATTATTTATTCTGAGAGTTATTCTGGGAGATATTCTTGGAGTTATGGGAGTTATTCTGGGGATATTGGATTGGTAAACAAGGGCGCAAGACATCACAATACATCCAAACTAGCAGTCTTAAAATAATTAAGTTTAGACATTAGATTACATGTAAGCAAATCATATGACGATGAAAAGATGTGTGGAGCTAATGGAATAAACATTTTCATTTTAAATATTTAGAAGCATTCTAAATTTCACAAATTAATACACAAAGTTTAAAGTTCACAGTTCCTGATTGAGGTTCAGCTCGTAGGTGCTACTCTCATTTGGGTAGTCGAAGAAACCGAAATACGGTTACGACACAACAAATATGTCCGGAAAACTAATACGACAAACGATGGACCGTGCAGCTGCTTAGAAGAAAATAACCAATATACACAGCCTCAGGACGGACTGTGCAATCAACCGATGCGGCCTTAAGTTTTCCAGCCCATTGACGCTCGCTTCGGTGCACGGTGCTGCTTCCAGGACGTGCACAAAATCGATCTTTTTCATAAGTTACCATTCCCCATCCTCCGTGTGCCAGCATACAATGTACCGAAGCATGCTGATCCCAACTGACACCGGACGCCTATGGAAGCCCCGTTCGATCGGTTCGATGTGGAAATTGGGCCGGTCTTGGTGGGATGGCGCATAGTGGCAAAAGTATGAAAACCAGCCGGCGCATGGTCTCACACGGACCGATAATTAAATTCCTCACTATCGACTTGGTTTCTTCCGTCGTTCGTCTCGTCGCACCGGCGCTTCGGGAAGCTAGCGTCCCGGTCCGTCTGAACCGGTCGAATGAGGAGGCCCCTCGCAGGGTCAGTTGTACCGGTGTTTTTGGTCCGGAGCTATTGGTCCGCAACGGTCCCCATCGACAACGGTGCCCCACCACACATACA
Source organism: Anopheles funestus (assembly GCF_943734845.2). Taxonomy (NCBI): domain Eukaryota; kingdom Metazoa; phylum Arthropoda; class Insecta; order Diptera; family Culicidae; genus Anopheles; species Anopheles funestus. The sequence goes on from NC_064598.1 coordinate 42,885,162, forward strand.
CACACACACGCATGCAACGCCTGATAAATACAGCCCACGAGGCAAACAGTTATCGCCAGACCGGTGGCCAGAGTGGGGCAAGCCTATGCAGCAACCGGCTAACTAAGCCGACAAGATTCGCAAACCCCGGTTATTGACTTCTGGACTGGATTGAATTTGCCTCATTTGTGTATATGTGTGTGTGTGTGTGTATCGATAAGGAGGGGTGGGGGGAAGGGGTTTGTTGATGGTTTCTTGCTCTTTGTTTTTCTTTCCCTTTTGCCTTCGTTTACCCTCATTTTGAATTGGGACTTCGAACTTCGAACGATTGCGTTCCGGGTGGATGCACCGGGGTTGCGAGTTTTACGATTTAAGGATTTGTTCCACCCAAAACGGATTGGGGTGGGGGTGTTTAGCGTAAAAAAAAGTGTACGCTTGTTTAAGTTACCAAGGTCAGGAACCGACCGGAAAGATTTACGATGGAAGTTAAACCGAATCGATGTGTACTAGCAAAACATCGTATGGATTTACCAAGATTGAAGAGAAAACGAGAAATAATTTAAGGTTCTTCTTTACAAATATGGTAGATAAAAATTTCAAGGAAAAAAGGATGAAATTCTATGAGAAAGATTTAAAATTAAACGATTACAAAAATCAAGGTAATCGCAAGAAATGTTATTGATCTTTTTTTCTATTCCCAAATTTAAATATTTTTTTGCATTTCATTTATAATGAATTTCTGTAGACTTTTGTTAGACTTTCGTTTCCGAAAAAGGTAAATTCTGTAAAGCAGCGATATATGTAAATTTTGAAATTAATTGTTGATTGTATTTGCTTATTACGCATAATACTGGATACACAGAAGTCCAAAACACCTTCCACGTTCTGGGTCTCTGATACCATCCTTCACTTTCACCATCGCCGGCATCCGGCAGTGCAAACCATTATACTGTCTTCACAGATTCCGCAGCAATGCATTGCCGGTGCACTTCGTTTTGTTAGCAGCTGCAATGATGAAGGAAAGAAAAGCCAGCAACGAACGCATGGAAAACCATGTACAAATACCTTCACTGACGTCAAAAGGAAGTGGACACGATCATGGCAGCACAACGACCGCTACAACACGGACGCGCCGCTTCGTAATGCGCCGTAATCAGCATCAGATTCGACTGCACAAAACCGGATCAACCGCGCCGTCATCGAGCAATCTTGAGCGTTTTTTTCTTCTTTCTCTCCCGTCGGTGCCGGACGCAAAAGGGTTCAACAACCCAAGCGATGCTCGCGAGTGCAGACCACGTGCTGATTACAAATGCGCCACGGAAGCCAACGATTGCTGTACCTTCGCACTGGTGGTTGTTATTGTTGCTGTTTCGTTTGCCGTTATTCCTCCGAAAGCGGATCTTTGGTTCGGGCGGCCCAATCCTAGGGGTAACTTTCGCTTTTTGCCACTTCTACCTTGCCGCGTCTTCTACCGAAAACCCGCCTCTGCTAGTGTTAGAAGGAAAAGGGTGAGGAAATTGAAGGGAGCGGTTGGTGGATAGTACAACGAACAAAACAGATGCGAACGAACAAGCGTACGAGCAGACAAGGTGAACAATTCGATGGCAAAGCTGTTACTCCAATTTTCGCGGCCAAGAGAAACAAAACATATCATGTTGGTTCCGTTGCATGTGAATTTTCCGCAGGCAAACGGATGGTTGTTTCCCAGGCAATATCCGGCATCTGTAATTGAATGCTGATAAGGAAATCGTTAACAAACGGTTGTGTGGATATCGTGTTTTAGTGAGGATTTGTTGCGCGATTTGCTCACGGGCTAGATCTAGTCCAAAAAAATTAAGTTCAGAACCTTATTTTACGAAAATACGAAGAACGGAATTCAACCAGCGAAATGATGTTAGTTCTGATTCCTTTCCTTGATTTACATTTCAGGCCATTGACAGAAGGAACGGAGAGCTACACTCCATGACATAGGTAAAAGATCACTTGTGTAATGAAAATAAATAAAATATGCAATAAAAGTATAAAATAAAAGTAAAGTAAAAGTAAAAGTATAGCAATAAAAGTATATTCAAAAAACAATAATTTTCAATAATTTTAACAACAATTTTACGCACACTCCTCTTTGTTTTTCCAGCAGATGATTCCATGTAACATAAATATATTTCAATTTTTTTGTCTATGTAAATGTATTAACACCTATTTATTAAACAATCGAATGACTATAGACAAACTATTTTCAAAGCATTGGGTATAAAACATGGTGTAATTAAACTTTTCTATCTTTTTCAACAGCAGATGTGACACAGCCTAAATGTTTATTGTAATAAATATCTTTTAAAAATTCAATTTATTTATCTGTATAATTTAACTTGACACACCTTTAGTAAAGGTGAAAGTTATGTTGTATGTTATATTCTATTAAAAAAAACACAACTTTCCTTAAGATAATAAAACTTGCAACCGTAATATTATGATATCAAATATTTATAAATGTATTAAATAATAGTATCAAATAATAGTCCCTCGTAGTGAAATAAAAAAAAAACAAGAATACAAAACAATGCATATTATACAAAATATATGATGTAAAAATAGAAAGACTACCCCACGTGAGAACTTGCAAAAAGATAATGATATAAAAAAATCGTCTACAAATTGTAGTCTTTCCGAGAAGGACATGAAAGTTATGTAACAGAAGAAACAAGGTAGAATGACGATCCAAAAACCTGACCGTCAAGATGGCCCATAAACTCCCGAGGCAATCACCTGCGGGAATAAGGTTTCTTACCGTTGCTAAAATAACCACCTTCGGGGGGATGTGAAGGTTGCACTCCGTAAATCAGGCAGATTACTTCATTCTACCATGTTTTCCACGAACCAAGGAAGCTATTTCCCTTACCCTTCCCCCAAAAAGCACTCTGTAGCAGAACGTTCTTGCCGATGGGGATTGGTACAGTGACTGGGATGAAAAGAAAGAAACGATAAACAAACGCTTCCGGTTCAGCTAAAGTAGTGCCGCCGATAAGAGCCTCTTTATCGACACAAACCTGTCGGCGGATTCCGGTTCCCGGTCGTTATGATTGTCTGCTTCGGGCAGTTTTACCTATGTGCGCCTGAAGGAACCATAGGGGGGATGACGTTCAACTACAGATAGAAGCACATCGACAAAATACGACCAGGACGCGAATGTGATAAAAGTACTCAGTGTTGGGTAAACGGCAAAAAAAAGCTCTTACTGTTTCTTCTATTTTTCCTTCGATGTTTGCATCGAAGCGAGAGGGAACGAAAAAAAAGTACTCACACGCTTCTCGCAAGGGCCGCTTGTGAAGTTTATTACGTACGGGCCCTTTTTTCGAAGACCCTCACCGTGGTCTGATGTAAGCGAAGGCACACATCAGCACCATGTTTCATTTCCTTTCCGACACTGTGCGATCAAAACACTTCCTACCCTTTTAGGGAATGCTGGTGCTGTGGGGGGGGATGAGTCACGCGAAGGGTGGTGGACCCTGATTTGTGATTTCCCACGCGCGAGAGAGGCTCGATGCAGCGATGTTGCGATGGTGGGCCGGCCGGTGTTGTGCTGCATGCGAGATAAACGCCAGTGCGGTTTTGTTTCGGTGGATGCCCTTCCGAGCGTGGTGCCCTCTACCTTTTTGCGCCACGCTTGTTTCAAGTCCCGGCGCGGGCACGCACATGTTTACTTGCGCTTTCAAGTTCAAGTTTGGGGTTCAAGTTTGGGGTTTGGGTGAAGATGGTAACAATTTATCGGTTTGAAGAAGCGATGGAAAATTGCGTGCGCTAGGAGCTAGGTGTGTTTGTGTGCGTTTATGTTACATTGTATGTGTGCCGATAACGGTGTATCTTTGGTGGGACCGCAAACCATCCACCGAAGTGGGGAATTTACTTTTATGTCGCACAATCGGATGCAGGGATTGTGCTCGCGTGCTTCGTTCGATCGAACACCAAACGAACCCCCCCCTTTTCTTGTGCCAACATGCGCTGTGCAGTGAAGCGATCGATGATGGATGAAGAGAAAGGCCCGTAATGTGTGAGTGAAGCTGTGCGTGTGACAAATGTCTTTATGGTGCTGGGCATTTTCATGATTTATAAAGGTGCAGTTATCGTTCACTGTGAGTCGTGCAAGGCTCGTGGTTTGTGGTCTATGCTATGGGTATGGGTAGACAAGACAAGAGACACACAGAATGGGGCGTATTGATCAAATAGAGTGTGACACAGTGAGATGGTATGTGCTACCGCCAAGAGTTTGCATAAGATACAGTAAACAGATTAAGACATACGGGATCGTGTGCGTACCTGTTCAGCCATGGATTATTTACAACTAAATCACAAAAATGGTTCTAGCTTCAACAAAATTTCATATGATTACTATTGATAAATCATTGATCAATACTAGAAACATAGTTGGTGGCAGGAATACAGATTATTCAAAATCATATTAATTAGCGTACGTTCTAGTTAACATATTAAACCTTTAGTAAACAGTAAAATCATCCTCGGGAATTCAGATTTATACATATAATATTTTAAAACTTTTGGATTTCAATATTTTTTTATGAAACATCGGTAGGTACTGCAAAACAGACATGTTAAAACGACAAGTGTTGTATTTCTTTTGCTGTTGTGTGCAAGGAATTCCAAGAGAAAAGTCATTATAAATCATGAATTGACTCTTTGAATATTCATAATTCTATAAAGTTTTTGGAGCCGCGTACTTTCATGAATCTTTAAAAATTAAAAAAAATCCTTGAAGATAAACGAATCTCTTAATATTCAAGAATGTCTAAAAATTCATCAGCCTCTAAATATTCATGAATACCTAAATACTAATTAGTCTATTTATTGCTGTTCTTTATCTTTTGTGTTAAATCTTTGTGAAATTTCAAAAGTGATCCTGGTACAGAGTATTTCGGCAGAGGAGTTTTCAGATTTAGATCGAAGTTTCAATGATTCATGAATTCTTGTAATAGAGTTCATTCAACATTATTTTTTTTATTTTTGTTTTTTTCTTATACTTTCGATGCGTATACGATCTCAATACGGAGGGAATTGTTTAACTCTCTGAATACAACATTTTAAGATGGTTTAAAGTTTTTGAAGCTTTAACTTATTTTTTTATTTCTTGGTGTAGATTTCCCCAGAAAACAAAGGGAATTCATAGTAGAATCTGTTATTAATTAAATTTTATTTTGTAACCTGATATTTTATTTTCAATTTATTTCATCCAATAGATTAAAAATTACCGACAGCTCGTACGGTAGTGCTCGGTTTTTGGTGCGGATTCCCGGCGAAAGGAAGCGGAAATGTTTTGCGAGCCATAAATAGATTGAGCAAAAGAAAGTGTTGGCTCTCCATTGCGCATTCTAATCGTTTGTTGTGTACATTCACTTTTCAACGAAACCTATCAAGAAGAAGAAGAAGAAGAAGAAGAGGAAGAAGATGATGAAGTAGAAAAGGAAGGGTGAACAAAAAAAACATACCCACAACACGCGGACGAACAGGAAAAACCATTACTGGTCACAATCAAATTCGTACTTTTCCTAAGATTTATCTTACGTGCAGGCGGACTTCAGGCCGGCGTTAGGGAATGATGGAAATTGAAAGTAAAACGGCCCCACCACGGACGGGTGGCGAGGGTCCGCAGTGAAATAAAAGTAAAATTGAAAACGATAAAAAAAATCCTCCCATGTCCGGGGCGCGGTACGTGTGTGTTGCTTCCTTTCTATTTCTATATCGAGCCTGACGGCACTCCGGGGCAGAGCATAAAAGCAGCATAAGCCGACGGTAAAGAAGTTTATACATCAGGAGAAGCAAAAAAAAAAACTACACTACACACATACACACTTTGAAGTTACCCTCGTTTTACTCACTTTCGCTCTCGGTTAATTGTGGCCGGGTGGCCTGTCGGACTGACCCGAGAAGGTCCCCCGGGTTCGGACGGTCGTTCCCGTTGTGATGAGAAATACTTTACCCAAACCTTCGCCCTTCGTACCCGCTCCTGTTGTTGTGTGCGCGTTCGGAAGCAGTTTGGGTCAGTTGTACCGCCCCATTGGGTTGGCTCCGTGACGGGCGGCCATCTGTGCACTGGGGGCTGATCCGTCTTGCATGCATGATGGACGGTGGCTATGATCGGTGAAGCGAATCGTGATGATTAATCGTTCGGTCTTCGGGCGTTTGGTCAATGGCCCGTTGTCAACGGGCCCTGAATGGGACTGGGGGGTGTGGCTGGCGGTAACAACAGCAAAGGGAAGATTAGTTTTGTTTGTTACAATCAAACTAGCACAAATGGTTTAAAATCTAGATCCTACTCCGAAGAAGTGATGATCGTTATTATTTTCAGCAAAATCTATTTATTTAAAAATAATTTTTAAATGCCAATAAACAGAACTTTTTATTACGTGTATAATCTACCTTTTTGTCTGAATTGTTTTGTGTGAATATACCGAATATATATTTGGCCTAAACCATTAAAAAATTAATTAATCAAAGTTGGGCATTTTGAAGTAATCTATGTTTACTATTATCCAAACTAAAATTTATTTCTAAACAAATGAAGAGAAAGAGATTGCCCTTTTTTAATGAATGTGCAAGTAAATTAGAACACAGTTAATTTTTTTATATTTTTTCTTTGATAATTAGAATTGAATATAATTAAAAAAGCAGTTTGTTAGAAAGTTAAGAATTGACAACATTATTATTTTTTGTAACAAAACCATTATTTAACTTTAAAAAAATCCACTCAATTCATGCCCATCCAGTCTGTGCATACAAGAGAAGGGCAATTAAATTCCTCCCGAGTGCGTTTCTAATCGAGACTGGTTTCACTTTCCTGCGGTTGGGCTACGGGACCACGACCCTGTGTTCCAGATCGCACGAAGACTCGTTCCAGACATGAAACACGAATTATTCTCCCGGTGCTCGCTGTAATTTTATATTTTCATATGCTTAGCTGCGTGCCAAGCAATTCCGGCTAGTATGTTTGTATCGTTTTTCGGATCGACTCTAGTGACCGAACGCGTTTTGGAGTTCGATTCGATGATCTGGAACTTTCACCGGAAACTTGCATCCCATAGGTTTTCCGGGTTTGTAACAGTGGGCAAGTAAATTTTGTCCGAGCTAAAGCTTTGGGAGTTTCAAATGAGGGTCAAACGTACGTAACGATAAAATTAAACCGGGACAAGCCAACTGGTCCCAGCGTGCGGCTACAACTTCCCATCGAAAACATAGTCGATGAAGATGATGCTAATGGTAATGATGATGATGATGATGATGTTGATTGGAACGATAGGGACTAAAATGAAATCAAAACATAATTAAGACACCCATAATTTACACCGACCTGTTCCGGGCCTAAAGCACACATGAGAGTTTGTTAATCGCTGTGCTGCAAAAATCTGCCTACGTGCGACACATAAGAATTCAGTCGAAACGAAAAGACAATACATTGGTTGTGTGAATGGTATGTACAGGAAATGGAAGCTATCTTTAAAGCCTCTAAAATCTGTTCCACTAAACAGTGTTCTTACTTTACAAATATTTTACTACACTTTTGTGTTCTTTTTTAATTTCTTTTTTAGTTAGGAGCATGATAGAGGGTTTTCGAGTTCAAATGACAAAGTTGGAAACAATATTAGTTTCTTTTTCAAATTAAATTAGATATTGTTTAGATAGATCTAGAATCATTCCCACTTTTTGAATCATTTACGAGATGAAATCAAATCTATTAAATAAAATTGATTAAAACATTGAAAGGTTTCTAAAAGCTTTAAATAGAATCGATTTAAGTTTGCTAAAGTTCCATAATAAGCGCAGAATTCCAGATTAATCTCAACACATTCCAGTTCAACTTGAATAGAAGTCAGAAATGCTTGAAATTTTACCACTTGAGCTCGTAAATCCTGCAAATCTAGAAATCTATCTCAAATCAATCAGATAACATGGCTCCATTTTCATTGCAGCATCATAAAGCGAATGTTAATTCAATGTATCGGAAACGTGGTCGATATTGCAATTAGGCAAAGTGCAGCACTTTTACCATTTCATTCATTTATTACAATAGGTCAACAGCATCATTAACCGTGCGCACACGCACATCCTAAGCACCATCTGAAGCTTCTCTTTACGAAAGCGTTTGACCGTGCGCCTGCCTTATGGACCAGCAACACGAAACTGTTAAGTTGTAAAACAGTACAAACGAGCAGGAAAAGTACGCAAAGTGTGAATAATTGCTAGAAATTCAATTACTCGTACAACGGACACGGGATCCACTATCCATTACAGGACGCTTTCTTTCTGATTGCTTGATTGTGCTTGTGATGTGTGGGTATCAGTCATGGCACATGCAAATTGTGCATATTTTTACTACATATATACTGAGGAAAGCATTTTAAAACTGCTTTAAGTTGTTTTATGTTTCAATCTTAATTTTTGCATATTTAATCTAATTTTTAATAATTTATTCAGATGAAAAAATGAAAATAAACTAAAAATGAAAAAGATTGAAATTAATTTTAGAAATAATATAGAAAAACTCTTAAGTGTCGATAAATATGTACTGTGATTAGACAACTTAATACAGTTTCCATTTTCTTCGAACGTACGGCCATTCCTCATCCCGAATGAGCTCACCATATGTTAGGGCCATCATCGTCTAGTCAGCAGTACATACCATCCGGGTGTCATTGGTTTACAGCGAATTGCACTCGCTTGGTAATTGCATTCGCTGCTTGTAGTCACCACGCACCACGGAGGGAAAACGGGAACCGAGTGGAAGGCGAGAAAGAAAAGTCCTACGTGGAGAGGAACAAAAGTGCATTGCATCCGGTGCAGTGCTCCCGGGTGGCAGAGACTGCTAGGCTGTGAAATGGTTTCATTTCGTTTTTAGTATGCACTCGTTGTTTGCAAAAGATTGGTGGACCCCGAGTGGCATGGTGGTAAAATTCCTCTAGTCGTGGGGCTGCCTGTTGAGCGTTTTACGTTTCACAACCTCTCGCAGCTGCAAGTTGATTGCAGTTAAACCAAAGTGTAGGCCGTCTTTCGGAGGCCCCTTTTTCGAATGCATCCCGTGCACTTGATTTTTGTGTGCTCACTTTCGAACGGTGAGCACCATATCACTGCCACACCGATGCCATTGGCCTAGAAACCGTGAATCAAACGATTGAAGGTTATATTATATTTTGTTTTCAAAAGTTTGATTTATAATCCCTTTTTCGTTTTACTTACTGCGTCGACAAAAGGAAAATAAAATATCGATCATGGAACTTTGAAGCTTATCACGCTGCCCAGCACTGAGATGACAGTTATGAACGATGAGCGTCGTCCCTCTGCAATGTTCCTCCGGTCGTGATGAAATGAGGCGAAAAATTAAGAAATTATCATCGCTTTTCATTTTATTCTATCATTCCATCCGTGCGACGGACGGTAGCAAGGAAAGGAAGAACATGTATTTCCCACCGACAACCGTTTCGCATCTCCACGCTATCGATGGCGGACATCGAAATGACGTAAGCTATCACCGGACTATCTGCTGCCTTTTTTTGTGTGCCATCATTTGCATACGCCAGACAGCAAGCAAACTTTGTTCGGTTCCTTTTGGCCCTGATTTACCGCTGGCCGTAGGGTCACGATTCGAAGCCGGCTGGATATGAACTTGATTGCCGTGCTGTGTAAGTTTTTGCAGCTGACTACCCTGTCAATGATGCTCGGTAAACTTCAATACCATCCAGAGCGAGGTGAAGAGGCCAGCGAGCCTTTCCTTTCAAGCTGTCGGCGGAAAGCTCAATATTATACTGAAGTTTATTGAAAATATGCAAAGCTGATTTAGCTCCTTTGATTTGGGAGTTTCTTCACATTCAGTTTGAACGGGACCGATGAACGTAAAAATTGGCGTGCGATGTTTAATGAAACACAAAGAAAGAAGAAGAAAAAAAGCAAATGACTAAAAAGAACTTTTCTTTTCTTCAGGAGAAAGTGCTGAACGGACAGTATAATTTTCACTGTAATAAAAGGTTCTTTTTTAATTTGATCAAATTTGTTTACGTTGCAGAGAAGATTGTGCAACGTTGTAGAAAACTTATTTATGACAAAATTGATAAAAATCGTAAAATTTTGTAGCTACCTACATGGTTGAAAAAATAAATAAATAAATACAACGAATTTCGAAACATGCTGAACACATAAAACTTTTGTTATTTTTGAGTTGAGTAATTATTGGGTTGACCAATAAATGATTTATAAAAAAAAATTGTAGTATAATACATTGAATGCAGTCGTTCGATCATTAGCTTTAAATAACGATCTTTTTAAAATGCGATCATCTAATTCAAATCTTTCGTCGATTATTCATGTTGATCGTGTTACCCAAGTACCAAAGGAGATATGAAACGCGCTTCAAAAATTAATAATCTGTTTAACGATTTTTACAGTAAATGGCGATAATATTCACACAATAAAACGTTGCTGCTGCTATGAGCAACAAAGATAAAAGGGTAGGAGAATAAAGCATAAATAAAACAAACAAATTGTGTTACCATGAAACATTTCATTTTGTCGATCGAAGCAACCACGTTTCCGCTCGTCGAGCTTTCAGAGTAGCTTACATCACAATGGTAACGTTGATCGTGGTTCGGTCAAACGTGATCGTATTTATTTCATTATTTGTACAGCGGCACACAGAATCAAATGTTCTTTGTCAAAGAGTTTTCATAAAGAACCAAAAATGAAAATAAATTTACTGCTTAGCTAATTACATATAACAAATTATTTGTTTTGAATGTTTAAACAAAGAACTGAAAAATTAAATATAATGATTTATTTTATTACTCAGTTTACTCATTACTCGCCTTTAAAAATATCATCACAAACCGTTACTGTTTGGAAAAGCTAGAACGGTACATTGTTTATTTTCATATTGAAGTAATGAAACATCAGTAAATTATTATTAGAAAAAATTATAAGAAAGAATAAAATATCAAATTTATAATATGCTAGGTAAAGGTTTAAGAAACAGAATGAGAAGTATGCTTTATATAGATGAAGTCATTTTAGGTAAGCAATTGATTTATGATTTAAATTAGAAAATCAGGTAAAGTTTTATATTCCTGATTCCTCATCATAAGCATACATTTGAATCGATGCTTTTGGATTGTGATGTTTTAATAAAACTACTCATTATACCAAATGCGATATTTTTAGAACCTCATACTTTAAGATAGAATCATTGGTCAATCTTTGGATTTATAAGTACGCTTAGCTGGATAGTCTGTGCTGTGTTTAGACAAATAATTCAGATACTACTAAACTGCCCTATAGGAGGTATATCCGTATACGATAGAAAGGAATTCTAATGGGAAATATCCGTTTATCAGAGTGAATCTTCCAAACTAGTAGCAGTTGGGGACGGAAGAGAAATGAAACACCATCGAAAAAACACACAATCACATGTAGGTATGCATCCTTCCATGTATTACTCCTTGCAATTTGGAATCCGGAATTGTCATCGCTTCGGAACTCCGACTGGGAAAAGTGAAAGTTTTGCAATTTAATGTATAAAATACACACACACACAAGTGACTCGATACCCGGTGAAAGCATAGCATAATCGGAATTGCGCACAGCTACTCTCGTTTCATCGCGGGTGGTCAAAAGTTCTTGTATGCAGTTTGTGTGAAGCAATTGCTTCATTGCGGTACATTCGGTTCCACTGCATCGTTTCGAAACTAGAATCGCATTAATAGCCACGTTCTAGGCAAGGATTATTTAGGGTCTATAAATACCGATTGTTTCCGGTGCACAAATGAGGTTTAAATGAGGTTATAAATTATATCAGCTCATCCTCCCGAAATCTAGCAGAACCGCTCGGTTCGGTGAGCATAAATTAATAAAAGCCTAACCCGAATGCAACGCGTAGCGGATCGCTAACGCAAAGAACTGCACCACGTCCCAAAAGCTCGTTCGAATGGTGGTGGTTTGAAAATAATTGGCTGAAGCTTACAAACATCGACCGAGAACAGGGTATGCATTCCGGGCGAAGAATAAATCTCGGTCCCGCAATCGAGATAATCATGTGAGCGCTAGATAGTGGTAATAATTGCCAAAACAAAAAGAGGAATCCTCAGGCCCCACGCAATTAACACACTTCTCAACCGAAAACGGCATCTCGGCCACTGGCAGATCCACCCGTTGCGGTTGCGGTAGGAGCCGATGGTTTTTATTGGATGACGGTGGAATAAAATTATATGGACTGGGGATGAGAATCGTGGACCGGTTTTACCTTTTGCTGCTCTATTCCGATATCAATCCCTCACACGAGGACGCTCGAGGTACGAGGCGTGAAGGGGGTGGTGTTTGGAGAGAAATCAAAAATAAAATCCCGAACGCACTTTCCGTGGCCATCACCGGGTTACCGTAGAGCATAACCAGTCCGTGACGTTATCGAAATGATCGTGCTACGATAAACAAGTAGTCGGGGCTCCGTGCACGCAAAAAACCCGTCAACATGTGTCCCATTTGAATGCCGTCACCCAATAACGGAACCAACGAATGTCACTAATGTGCCCGAAAGGGGCGGTAAATTCCGCTGCCACCCACTTACTGCCCCCTTCCAAGCAAAATCCCGAAATGAGGTCAGAACGTTTCGCTTTCGATTGGCCGTTGGTGAACGTGACTTTGGATGTGGCGGCGATGTTGCGTGCCGTGGCGTTTCCGGTTACCGAGCGTTACACTGGAAAGGTTTCCCCCCGTGCGGTGAAAGGAGCTTGAGCTCGATCAAGCTGTGACATTTCTTTCCTTACGCTGCCATAAGAAGCGCCCACCCACACGGTTCGGGCGCTCATAGAGCAACACCGGCCAGGAATGGAAGCCCCTGCCAAAACTGTGGCGACCTGCAGTTGGATGACTCGCGACGGTTGGTTGGATGTACTTTCCGTAACTTTATTTTCACATTTTTTCTTTATTTCTTTTGATTTCTGCTCTTATTGCCTCTTGCATTTCTCACTTGCTCTTCTTATTTACAATGGTTTATGTATGACGGGGTGGGGGTGGTGGTTTCTTGTTTGTTTTGTGCTTATGCGTTTTGCGTACAAGATTGTAGTCTCGGGATCCTCCCGGAAGAGGTTCCCGTTTCCGTTCCTGTTGGTTTGCTGCTTGTTTGTCGGAGTGGTTTTGGTAGCTGGGTTGCCTTTTTTTTTATTTCCTTTACCCATCGAGTGACGATACGGCCACGAAGAGGACTGTGTCGGAAGGATGAAGGTGAAACGTGAAAGCTGTGGAGAAGAAATTCACTCCGCCTTCGGTACGGTTCTGAGCATAATTGCCTTTGAGGGGGAGCCGTGAACAGTTAAGTGAATTTTCCCCCACGGGGTTGGTGAGAACGTAAGGTGGCAAGCAGATTGCAAACCACCGTACGCTCACAAAACACAAAATTATGCCCAGGAAGGCACCCCTTCGCCGAGAGTTAAGGCTAACGGTTGCGATCAGCTAATGCCTCACGGATACAAATTGTCCGCGAATCGCGCAACGGAACCGGAGTCGGTTCTGCTTTTTCCCCAATTTCTTCTCGTGTCTGCTTTCGCGCTCATGCCTCCGGCCCACCCATATCGTCACTTCATGTCTGTACAGATGAAAAGCTAGCTGGCTAGAAGACTAGAACCCAAAATTCGGTAGAATTGGGTTTAATTGAAAAACAAAACAAAACAAAAAATAAACTACATGCTCAACGGATGCTTGCGATGTAAGCGGACTCTGTAAGCAGGCCGCTCTGCAAAGCCCCGAAGGCAAAAACAAGTGCAGAATGGGAAGAACGTTGATAGTAATGTCTAGTGAGTGGAGAGATGGATGTGAGAACTGGTCGGGCTCGGGTCCGGGGTGCGTCTTCTTGTAGTAAAGAAAATCGGTCCACCCCGAAACCCCCCGGATGGGCCCGCTTACTAACTCTATATCGATTTGGGACGCCGGATCGAATTACCTCAATCGGCCTTGGTCGCGTAGATTGGAGCGAGATTGTAAGGATTATAGTAGACTAGATCGAAGAATAGTGCTCGAAGTGGGTGAGTGTGGATTTAAAGTTAAACGTTAAAGGTACAGACCGTTGCCGCACGTTTTTGGTAGCTGAAGGTAGCAATCGCCTTGGCAAAGGTAGTAGTAATAGTAGTAAAAACATAGCAGTTATAGTAATAGTAATAGCAGCTATCAGAGTGATCAGTGATCAGTGTGTGTTTGGTACGAGATTCGATCACGCGCATGATCGAAGGGGCCTCTTTCAGGTCGAGTATGAAGGAGGAAATGGTATGCGTGTGCAATATACGCGTGTATGTGTTGCAAATGTGCGTGCGCGAGTGTGTGCGTGTGTGAGTGTGTCTAGTGCGGGACTGTAGCGGTCCTGTCGGTAGAGCAAAACATGGTCACAACAAAACAAATGAACAAATCAATTCCTCATCTATCGGCTAAGTTAATAAATTAATCTCGATCGCGGGCGACACACCTGGGGTTGTTCCAGGTGTGACAAACCCGTGCGGCGTGTGGCCGCTAGGCGTTAATAAATTAAAGGGATCGTTCTGCTGCACGGATCGCTCGGCTGCTTTACTTTCGCACCGGCTTGTGACCGGCGTAGGCGATCGAGTGAGCGGGCTGGCTGTGGGAACCGTAGTCACCGTATCCGCTCGACTCCCAGCCACCGGACGAACCGTGGTACGAGGTGTGATCATCCTTCTTCGACAGGAGCTTCTTCAGGAACAGGAACTTGGACAGGACGAGCGCAATCACCGACACGATCAGCGCCTTCTTGGCGATCAGCGCAATGCCGAGCAGGGCCAAGATGGCCAGACCGACGATCTTCAGCTTCACCAGTCCGAGGATGGGCAGGAGCGCCTTCAGGATCTTCTTCTTGCCGCGAGCCTCGGCGACCATCGCGCGCATCTGTCCCTTCACTTCCTCCGGGATGACGGTGGACAGGCTGCGGGCAGCACCGGCCATATCGAGGTTCAGCGAGCGCTCGCGCAGGAAGCTGACCGAGCGTTCGAACACGTAGTTCTCCAGTGCATCCTCACGCGTCTCCACACTGTTGGCCGACTCAATCTGGGCACTGTCGGCGCTGTACGAGCGGGAATCCCGACCGGCCGTCTTAACGAACGACAGGCCACCGGCCAGGCTGATCTGTGGCTGGTCGAAGAAGTCGCGTGCCTTGCGGTAGAACTGGAAAGAAAATCAGTCGTCAGTATCTCTGTCGTCAGCAGCAGGGTTTCAATGTTACACGTGTTGCTATTAATGTCTAATTAGTTAAATGTAATCAATCTTGACGAAACATTTGTGGAGTCTCATCTTGTGGATGGCAAATTGATCAGCTCAGTGCGTGATCGAATCGTTGTGGGGGTATATACTTTAAAAGTCAAAGATACGGAAATCCTCTATGGAAATTCGCTTTTTAATGATATTGCGGGTTGATTTCTTTTCCTCCTAAACATGAATGGTTTTCAAGATGAATGTAAAACAGAGGAACTGCACTATTTGCGCCAGCACTGGATAAAGTGTTGTTTTGTTTGATTTGCTACTGCAATCGATCAGAGATATTCAATCGTCAGCTCCTTTCTTGCGACACAGTTTTTATCGCTCCAAATTTTCACCATCAGAATACACAAACTGCCACGTATCGATTTGATTACAACACACAATTCCTGCACCAGGTTTTAGCAACTGTCCTTGAAATTCACTTTTCTCCCATTTCCCGGTCACATCGCCCCCATCAACGCTTATCGCTAAACACACTCGTATGTCGTACCGTGAGCTGCAGGCAGGCGATCGAATCCTTTTCCAAACACTCCTTGAAGTCCTGGGCCGCGGCCAGGGCGCACACACTCAGCACACAGATTAACAGCTTCATGGTGAAACACGTGTGCGTGGGGAAGGTTAGCGGGTAAGAACGTGCACTAGGGCAAAGTTGAGCAAGCGAACTGTAAACGGTTACTGCTGTGCTTTTAGGACACACACTAGCGCTGCGCTTTGGGTTTTTGGGGCTCCTCACCGGTACGGAACTAAACACGGATTGACAATTTTCCACACGCTACCGAGGTGTTTATAAGAGGCTGGCGTGCCCGATACCCTCTCTCTTCGTAGTAGCGCTTTCTCCTGCTGTGTTTCCCACTCGCTCAATCGCACTCACACGCCTCCGTTCGCCATCCGTCTCGTTCTCTTTTCTCCTGATCTGAGCGATGGTGATCGCGGATCGTGGAATCGTCCGGGTGGCTTCGCCTATGCTCTTCTCTTCTTTTGCAGGGTGCGAAGGTGGTGGCGCTTGCGCACGCACACACTGGGACGCACGCGCTCAGCATCAGGGGTGCCTTGCAGCCTCAGCCCATTCCAGAGTCCGGGATGGTTTCCGAGGCGGCCACGCTGTTGAAGCTTTCTTCGGGGCTTTCTTTCTTGCTGGGCAGCTGCTCTTCGTCTTTCTGCTCTGCTCGGAGGGGGAGGGGTGGCAGTAATGGGGGGAAGGGGGGTGGGGAATTGGGGGCTGTTTAGCCCGGATGTCGATTTTTTCGTCCCTTACGTTTGCATCGCTTGCTTGCGTCTCACCATTACCCCCCGGCGGGAGGCAGCTTCGAATCGATTCACAAATATTTACATTCTCCTACTTCTGTTACCGCTCAGTTTGGCGAACGGGTTCGTTGATTTTTGTAAGTTGGTACGTTGAAACTGAGTGTTTTTTTGTAGTTGTTTTTCGTTCCGTTCCTTTTCTGGTCAGCGAAAGCGTGTGTTCATTCTTGGTCGCTTCACTTACATGTTTGTGTATGAATGTAGTATTTTTCTATATGCTTCTGCTGCCTATGGATGATGATGAAGAGGATTCGCACGGGTTGTCCCCGGAGGTTTCACACTTTTTGGGCGGAAATTCGACGACGATCAAATTAGTGGCCCTATACCGCGATCAAACCACCATCCCGGGGGTTTCTTTTGTTTTGGAACCGAACCGCTGATTAGACGACAAGCATTCCACGGAGTGAGAGTTTAACAGTCGCGGATCTCCCGAAACAACAAAATGCGGGTGTGTGGAAGATCGATTACGGGCCGAAGTTTGTCCACCCGGATCTTGAACCCTAAGCAAGCATGCTAGGGGTAACAGCCGTGGGTTAGTTTTCGTAAAGGAGAATTCGAAAACTCAATTGGTACGGTTGTATCCGGTGATGAATCAATGCAGTGCTCGGACGTTTGTAAACATCCGGAATTCAGGTCGACTTAGGTATGTATGTTTATTTTTTTCTTTTCCACAACCCATCCACCCACATTCTGTGTATTCGTTGTAAATGGTGGCATTTTATTTTCACATCCAAAAAGGAACTGATGCGAACGAAAATAGAAATAGAGTTTCTTGTTTAACATGGTGTGCTTTAGGGTTCGTGGACTAGAGATGGATCGATATGGGGTTTCGTTTGGAACATTGTTTGTTTATGATTGATTGATTTTGGATAACATACAGAGATAATTTAAAAAAATCCCCATCATCCACCTCATTCTTGATTACAAAACTACTGATGACATTTATATAAAAACTACAGTAAAAAAATTCCCTAAAAAAGCCCATTGAAAAATGCATTTGTGAGATGAAAAAATAATTAATATTAATTCTGGTAAGGTTTGAGCAACTAGCACACTTTTTCTTATTATGGTTGTATCGTAAAATGAAATTTTCCTTACATGAAATTAGTGAACACTAATAGCAAGCAGCAGCAACGCACAAGAAACAACATTCCGCCCAAATATACCATGATCCAAAAAATAAATAAATAGTAAAAAAAAACTAAATCCCCATATACCCTTTGTGCACGTCTCAGCTCGATCGGCGCGAGCGAGTTCGCCGACTTACCGCCCTGATAACTTTCCAAACGACCGATTTGTGGCCGCTCGCACACACCACCGTTGATACCGCATTTATTGCATCACATGTTTCGCTTCGGAAGTACGGTTCGCACTCGTGACTGGCACGTTGATCACGACGCGTTTCGGACAAGCGCTGCATACCTTGCCACCCTCCTAATACTCTCTTTCCTTCCCAGTTCCCTTTCTCCTCCAACAGTCCTTACATCTGTCCATATGTAGCATCATGGTGCGGATCTCGATGAACCCCGGGCCGAGGAGAAATGGCCGGACAAAAATTCCGGACCACCGGATCCGGCTAGATCCGGTCGACGCAATAAAGATGCAATCGGCAAACACACACGCTGGGCAGAAAGATGAAAGTTGTTTCTACCCTTCGTCCGCACTCATCGCGGCCGGTATCGGTCGATCGTCCTCGCGAAAACCAAACAGTCGATTGCGATAGAGCGTTACCTTTATATTTTTTTGTTGTTGCTCTCGTCTTTCTGCAGCATGCCCTGAACTACGGGACATGTTTTCCCACCCCGGTACGGAAAGCGCTTTTGTGGTTTGGCTAGTTTTTCCACCTTCTTTTTTCGCGAATGACGTACGTTTCATCATCGATTGTGTGTGCCCTGAGCGATGGGATGGTACGGTGTAGGTACCGCTTGATCGATCCTTTGTCGGACCGATTGATGCAATGGCCGATCAGTCGATGATGTCGTGTCAGATCCGTCCGGATGGTGTTTCCTTCGGTGACGTCAATGACTTTCCCCAGCATGGTTATACCCTTGCCCTTGCCTTGTTCCCTATCGCTACAGTTGTGGCAATGAAAGTGAAAGACTTTGCGTGAAGGGAAGCGTAGTCGACCGTCGATCGCGTTGGGGTCGTCCTTGCTAGGCGGTAAGCGAACGAGAGAGAGATCGTGCGAATGCGTGCAAAAATGCATCATGCACTCGGTTTTGGTTTTTCTTTCGCTGCAGTTACCATTTCGGTTGTGGTTTTAACGCGTACAAGGGTTGCCAGTACGCTATCAAGCTTGCAGTGGGAAGTTGTTACGTGGAAACACTTGCATCACTACGTGGACGCAAAATGCTACGACATTGGATGGGTAAACCCTTCTTTAGAGGGTCTTTGTTTACGATTTCTTCGTTCGGTTAACAGGGACACTTTCACTGCTCCATAAAATCGAAGCTAAATCAAGTTTTGTTTTTTGTAGGCGAGAGCTAAATGAAACATAGTAGTGACAGTGCAGCCAAACATAGAGCAGTACTTGAATGAAGAAGTTAGCTGGTTTCATTCGTTTTATGAGGAACCTCTCACAAGCTTGAAGGGGTATATATTTTCAACTGTAAACAAATCGATTTATTGTTAATATTTTTCTATCATTTCCCACACGAAAAGTTTAGCCTAAAACACACTTCCGCGTCATTGGTGCAGATCTTCGTAGCGGGAAAGCGATAACACTATGGGCCGCTGTCAATGCAGGTTAATATGATTTTTCTTTTCTTGTGAGAAAAAGATGCCCATCTCACGTGAGCAATGTTTTGAATCCAAATAGAACGAAATACAAAAAAACAAGAGCTCTTGCCCTTGAGCATTGAGGGGCTTCAACTTTTCTCCGTTGCCCCAGACACCTCAACAAAGTATTGCTGTCGAGTGACATTCGATTAGCCACCGGTTTGTTCGCTCGAAAAGACCACAGATCTTCTGTTGACCACCGTACAAAAAAAAACAACAGAGCGTTAAGCGGTTAGTGAGCCGACCATGCAAATGCATCTCCACCGGGTGCCCTATGGGTGCCAGTGACCGCGGCGGAAATATAAGACACCGTGGAAAGTGTTGGCCTAGCGCTTGAAAGTGGAGCCGAACCGTGTTGGATGTAACTCGAACGCCACACGTTGAAAAGGAAAACAGAGGGAAAGAGGTTTTGTTGTTGTGTGTGTGTGCAGAAAATATTGAAACATAAAAACCACCATTTCTCCCAGGGCATCCGGGTGAGTGAAGAAGTCCTCTTCAGGTAGAGATGAACCATCGGAGTAATGTGGCGGAGGGATCGAGAGGGCTGTGGAGGAAAACCCAAACGTCTGGTTAGCTTTCTCTTAAATCCTCCAATTAGACTACAAAACGAAGCTTCAGCGTTTGTTTGGAAAATGGAGAGAAAAGTATCCGTATGGGTTTACACTATCGAAAGCAGCGAAATCGGAAGTAGTTCCTCGGGCCCCAGGGTAGTGGATCGTTTGTAATGCGCCAATCGGAAGCAAACCATTGTGGGGTTGGAAAATTAATTGCATCCTCATTAGTAGTAGTTCATGGCAAAAAGCCCCAACTACCATGCTCGAATGGAAAGCGATGTTGGCAAACAATTCGTTTATTATAGTAACGATCAATCTGCTGTGGTGCGTTCAGTTCAAGGTCTGTGCGTGAGATCGTATTATGAGGGGAAAACCAAGGTGGCCGAGTGAACCAACGGGAAAACCGTTCGTGACCTTTCCTTTCGCAAGAATCACGCAACAGAATGCGTTATCCTTTGGAAGTCTACGAAGTGCTCTAAACTCCTCCCGACGTTTTTCGGCCAGGGGTCATATCCGTCAGTCAAAAGTAAGGGGGAGACAACAAAAAATGTGTACAAAATGATGGAGTACCGTTCCGGGGATAGGAAAACGACCGAAAATTAGGCAGCATGCTGATAGGTGCCGGTGCCGTGACAGGGCAAGTTAGCGGATTTTTTTTCTTTCGATTCGCTCCTTCACATTGAACCCGGGAGACCCGGGTGATGGTGATGGCCTAATTTTTGCGCCCCCGTAACTCCGGGGCGAGGTTTATGCTTATTCATGGTCCCGGTGTCCGCGAGATTTGGGAAAATTATCGCCTTCACCGTGGCACAGATGTTGTTGACCGCGTGTACACCGTGGCTCTCTCTCTCTCATTCGCACGCCCTCCTTATCGCGCTTCAACCGTTCGGATGTTGTACAACCATTCCCAGCAACAGACAGAAGGAGTGTGAAAATGGTTGACGAACAAAAAAAAAGAAGAGCACACAAAAAAAAAACATCGCATCGCAACCAAGAAGTAAGATGTGTGTTCCGTTGGTAGATTTCATTTTAATGACCGCAATCGGTCGTATTTAATTAGACGCGTGCGGTGGCTCGTGCGAATGCTGGAACTGTTGCTGCCTGCCACACTGTCTGTGGCTTCAACCACTCGGTGCCTTCATTCGTTCGGGTGGCTCACGGCAGATAGGAGCGTAAATTTCGCATTTTACTTTTATACCCTTGTGCATCCTCACCCGGTAGCTCTATGCCGGCAAGGGGTCCGTGATCGTGACCGTGCGTGCTGCGGTAGTTGACGATCGCTTTGCTGTTTTAAGTGCTGCAAAGCTACGAATCTTGCTACCAAGTGACGTCACGAGTTGTTGGAAAGCTAGGGAATCTTATGGGGAATGCATAGCAACGCTTTAAATTTTCCATACTAAAGCAGTATGTAAGAAGAGTGGAAAATTCTGCATTGGGAAAATTACAAAAAAATAATCCTGTACGATCTAGGTTGTTTGTTAGAATATTGAAGTTTATTAATATTTTAAATCAAATCACAAAGCAATATGGTAGAGTGAGCGTTAATATTAAAACTTTATCGTTCATTTTATGGATCGAACAAAATTTGCAACTAAAAAGAAAAAATAAATAAATAATCAGCTGTGTTACGTACCAGCTCTCTTGTCACTTCTTAAGGTTTGCAAGACATCGGCGGAAGACATTTTGTTTGCCCAGCAACTTTCATGAAGCTGCCTACCATCCGGTTCCGGTACCAAACGACAACAGTTTCACGCGTAAAATTTAATCTATGCGATGAACTTCAACGCACGGCAAAGTTTTGAGAAACTTTAAACACCCGTTCCGATGGCGTACTTTATAGTGCGGCTGGAACCAGACTGGAACCAACACTTGCAGTGTGAATTTTCAGTGTGCGGGTAGCTTCCAAAACCAAAAACAAAACCATCGTCGAAAGTCAAACTTTTTTGTCCCTCCCCACGAGAGGATCTTATTTTTGTGCGCGAGTTGATGGAAGTTGTACGAATTGCCGCCTCCAGACCGGATGGTCACTTATTATGTGTTTGTGTCCCCGTTGGAAGTCACATTTCTCAACAGCCTAGCTGGCTGCGGGTTCGATCGCAAACTAGCGAATGGTCGTTAATTCCGTACTGGCCACAAAACCAACGGAAGTACAAACACCACCATCACCCGCACTTTGTCCACTGTGACCAATTCAGGTGAAAGAGAAAGTGCAATAACCTTCGCTTCCCGTGATGCGTACGGATGTTGAAGCGGAGCCATTTTGTTGGTCGTCTAAATTTGCCGCCTCCAGAAAGGGACCGTTTCACGGTACGGAACATCTAAGGGCAATGCCATTACGCATGATTATGCACTCGTTCCGTTTGCGTTGGCATATAGCATATCTTCGCACGTTAGCACGCACTGGAATCGTAACCTTAAAAAATCTCACCTCTTGAAGTTGCTGGACACTGAGAGTACAAACCCTATTTTGGGATATACACCAATGTACAGCACCGTGAAAAAATGATACAAATTGAAATAGGTAAAGCAAAGACTTAACAAAACAATCCTTGTACAACAAAGCAAACCATCTCCCTATTGCGCTGGAAGCCTCAGGGTCACCCAGTGCGGCTGTAGAACGATGGGAGAGTTCGCGTGCGTCCGAAGAGGTAATCGCGCAATTACTTGCTCATTTAGTCATCTGTCAAAAGAAAGCTAACAATGGACCATCCCAGTTCCCCCGTGAAGGGTGACGTTCTGTGGCGTCAAGGCAAAAAATTTGGCCCCTGCCGTCAGCCGCGCGCCTGGGAAATTGGGGAGAAAGAAACACAGGCAGCAACAGCAAAGTGAAAGAAAGCACCCGTGTACCCACGGGTTAGCGCAAGCCCGAATGCAGGGGGCAGTGATTAAATAAAAAAATATTTTTTTTTCCATTTTGCTCGCTGTTATTGCCTCTGGCCGGTGGTTCACTCAGAAATTCGCTGCCGTGCGTCTTGAGAAAAGCCATTGCCAGATGCTATCGATAAATGGCTTTTTAAGTGAGTTGGTGAGTAGCCGGTTTGGGTTGGTTTTTGGCGTTTTTTTTTTTGGTAACAGACCACTGCTCGGTACGTTCTTAGAAATATTTGTCATCTTCAGATCAGTATTTGATAGAGCATTTCAAACACGATGCACTTTATGATAAATTGATTCCGAGGAAGTTGTTCGTACTCAAATACGCACAGAGCAGCAACGCAACTTCCCATGTTTGGGACGAAAAGAACATTGGTCGGTAGAAGCAGCTTGAGCAAAAGCCTTGCGGGTATTTTCGAAAGAACACTGTTGACCGAGTGGGCGAATATACGGATCCAGCTTGAGACGTGTAACGCGTTCTGGGAAACAATGAACGTATTCTGAGGAAATTTCCATCAAAACCAAAAGTATACGTAGTTTAAACCAACTACAACCTCGTATTTGATCCCAAATGCTATGGGCGCAAAACCAGCGCCAAGTAGACAAAGCAGACGATTTAGCACACAATTTGCTCTACAGTGAATTCTCCAGTTTGCTGCCGGCAAATAGACACACTCGCACACAGCTCGGTCTCAGTAAACGTACAGCAAAATGTGCGCCTTTACATCGGGACAATTTACGTACTCGGCGGTTGGGAAACCCACCTCAACATCACTAACATAAACATCCACTCCATGCGGTAAACTTTATCGTCTACCAAGGAAAACTTTGACATTGCGTCCGATGATGCGAACTGTGGTGAGTGGAAGATATGAAGTAGGTTAAAGCCGATTATCAGTATTTTGTTGAGAGTGAATGGGTTTTGCCAGTTTTGAATGGTATCATGACTTTATGGCGCTTTTGATAGTACTTCAGAAGGTTCCCGTGTTAAGACATTTAAGTTTTGTGTTACAATGGTATAAGTAACATTAGTTGGTAGTATATGCAATCAAATCAAAGCTTCAAGAAGAAGGTTCCATTCAATGATAATCTTCACATAGAACGTGATTCGTGCAGTTCTTAAAGTTAGGTTATGCATCCCTAAGTAACAGCTTCAAGGTTGATATGCGCAAGATGTCTCCCGGTTTTTTACATATCATTTTGAAAACCCAAGGTGTAGGGAAAGTTGCTGTCCTAAATTTGATTTTATCAGTTTGCTTCTGTACAACCGCTGGTATCTCACCGATTCGACCGTGTGGGTTTGTCTGGGGAAGATATTGTTCAACCATCCTACCCAAAATGTAGCAATGGGTCAAAACCGGCGTTGATTTTGGAGAAAACAAATCGGAACCAAAACCCACGTCACAACCAAAAAGGGATTCGTGTTTTGGGAGGCGGATGGGTAGGTTGAGGGAAATCTGTTTGAACCGCTAGCTCCCGTGGGCTAGTAGGGCGCTTTTTGTTGGTCATCTGCATTTGCATTCTAATTTTATACCCTCCGAAAAAAAGAAAAACGGCACAAAACAGAAGAAACGCCAGAATGGGCGAAAGGCAGTATTGTAGAGGCCGGAAAGCGATCGGCCCTCGGTGGATGGAAATCGACCGTGCAACATGAGATGATGGGTATCTGATAGTTAGGCGGGAGCAAAAAAAACAACGAAATATGATAGTAGAAAGAAAATTGAAATGGGGAGTGAAAAATGCCAGTTCCAAATGGGCAGCATAGCACGCTGGTAAAGGCATGAAGAAGGCTGGCCAAAAAGGCTGGTTAAGCATTGGCGGGATTATGGAACACGTTACAGGTAAGACGAAGCGGTAACCAAATTCAACCCACTAACTATGGTCGGCCACCCCAAACCACCTCCCCCCCCTCTCCCTGCGCCACCAAAAACTAGCCCCCGAACCCATTCATAAGCGGGGCAAGATGCAGATAATTGTCCGAAAACCATCCCATTGGCCCATTTTTTTTTCTTCACACTATCTTCTACGCGGCACATGATTTGTGCTCTGCAACGTATCGGGTGCATTCCTGGCGTGCGGGTTTCAGGCTGCCGAAATACATCGTTCCGCGAGCCGTTTCGAGCACTTGCCCGGTCCCGGTGGTAAAGAATGTGAAAGTATGGAAACGCGCGGGTGAGATGGCCACACTGCTCATCGAGCTTGCCCGGGGTAGAAAAGCGCCGTACTAGTGGAAAAAATAAAATCAAGCACTCACACACACACACAGAGCATAATGAAAAGAGTAAAGTAAAAAAGAAGTAGCAACTGTTCGAACCGCTGGCCGTGGAGAGAGAGAAGCCTTCAAACATTGAAGCAATGGAGAAGCCGCCTAATGGAGAAGCCGCTACTTGTGGCGTGAAAACGGTTATTGATAGGTGAGTGCTTCCCCAAAAACTATATATACCCGTGCCCGTATCTTTCCACACTGCTGCTATCCTGCTATCGTTTGGTAGCAGTCGATGCTATCCGATGCCGATTGCCGGGAATGGGCAGGGTTTGAGGGGGATTAAGAGCATCGAAATAGTTCACTCAAGTGGGGAATGCAAACTTATCTACCGCGTGAATCGTTGGGCGGCACGGGGAAAAGTTTGAGGTGCAGGCTTTTGACAGGGTAGAGTGCCTTTAAACTAATAATTTGAACTCTGTACTACTTTCCTGGCCGATAGTAGTGACCCGTTGCAGAAACATAAAAACAAGCGTGTTGTTTATGGCATATTTCTTTTTGCTTTATTTTTTGTACGGAAAGTATGAAAGGTGAATCTGTGTTAATGCCATGGAATATTGGAAAGATCTTGAGCTGGAGTGGATGCTTTTTGATTAATTTTTTTTTATATAAATATTAATCCTAACGGATTGTTTGATAAATATTAATCCCTAACGGTTGTTAATAGTCAATCTGTAATAGGAGAAAAGATTAACACTTAATAGAATTTATCGTTGAACTCCAACACTCAACTGCTCCCCAGACAAATATGTGTATGAGGATGTCATCCAACTTAATGTGTCGATATACTCATTCGCACGAACATAAAACTCACTCATAAACGTAAATTTCACTTAAAGTTTTCATGAATCTGTACCGAAAAATCTCATCACAACAGGCAGAAGCTTTCGCCGGAATTAAATTCGCTTAAAGCTTCTGCCGGCAGAATCCTTTATCCGACAAGGACAACCGGTAAACACTGACTTGGCGTTTCGTTACCCCAGAACGATTGGAATCCCCGTTCACCGTCTTTGTTAACAAACGCTTGTAATAACAATGTTCCGTCAGACGACAATCTGTTTGCCTGTTTGCCCATCACTCGTGTACCACTTCCCCAAAATGCTGTCGTAAGCTCCATGGTGTGCGGTCCATGTGTAGTACGGATTCATCGAAAAGTGTGCAAAATTGCCTTACTTATTCACGCCTTGAGATACGCGGGACAGCAGTGAGGGAGAGTTGCGAAGGTGGGCATAATGTTTGCGACAGAGCGTACGCGGGTACGCATGTCGCATGTCTTGAAGGCACGATATAAAGTGTAGATATGGGCGCGAATAAAGGCACACCAGGACACACACACACGGCAAACGGTTTCGGTACGAGTTTAATATAGCCCACGGCATGTATCCCGGGGCCTGATTGTTTACCCATCATACGATCATCAAACCGTGCTCTCGAGCTCAATGACGAAGCGCCGGCATGTTGTCGCGGAAGACTCTTCGGCGGAGTTCACTCGAAGTGTCGAAGCGTCGAATCGCATGTCGGCAAAGAATGTGCACAATGAATGTGTGGCTCACAAAAAAAGAAAAACAATTGGTAGTCTTGAAAAAGATATATACAAATACAAATATCGTAAGTGTTTTTTTGTTCGGGCCTGTAAGTATATTTCGGAGATTGGCCGAATTCATTCACGGTTACACCGTAGAACACCGCACCGGTATCCTGAACCTTTCGATGGCGGACCACTTTCACGCAGTAGTTCCCGGATCGATAGTATGTCATGTGGATTGCCTTTGCTGGAGGGTGGCAAGTATTGGCTGGTGCTCAGTTATGGTGACCTCGACGATGATGTGGAGAATGTAGAAAGCATTCGTGAACCTGTTCCGGATCTTTCCACCCTGTGCTCGCCTTCCGCCATCGGGGGTCTCCCGCTGAGCAAATCGGAGACATTCGGACATTCGGGGAGGAGTGCTAATAAAACGTTTTAGCTTCGATTCGAGCGGCTCCAAGACTTCGTGAATGGATTCGCGGTTTTCGCGCTACTTTTCTTCATTATATGTGCCTTTTTATTTATTCATACATGTTGAAAATTTGTTCGCTCTCTCTCTCTTGCTCTCTCTCCCACTTTGGTGTCTTTCTTGTACATGTGTTGCCATCTCGTCATCCTGCCTGCGCCGCAGCGACTCATTTCCGGGGAGGAATGCAGTACGGACAGACAGGCAGGATTCCTTTTCGTGGGATGTTTTCGGGCTCCCCAATAATGTGGGCCGGGTCTCAAGGGAATGGACCGGGTTCGTCGGTGGGGGCAGGAAGAAACGATGGCAGTTATCTCCGGTTCCGTTCACTTTCTTCGACCGGGCGCTGGATGCTGGTGTCCCACTGCAAGACAAATCGGTGCTGCTGATGATGATCATTGTCGTTGCCGCGCGCGCGGTACCATGCTGTGCCGTTGTTATGTTGTTGTTTTTTTTTGCGCTCAAACGATGATAATAATAATACACCATCGTCGCCGTGGTGGTGGTAGAAACCTGTTATCATTTTGTCGATTGGAATTTGTCACGCTGTCATCAGGGCGGCGTCGACGTCACTGCTGCTCTCGATATTTATGTACGCGGTGGAACAGCGGCAAAACCATTTCACTAGGATGCTGCTTTGTTCAGATACGCCGCGGACGGAAATTACGAAGCCGGGATCGTTGTTGTTTGATAAGAAAATGTTGGGCAACTATTTTGTAAAGGAGTCGGCGAAAAAAGCTTCAAAACGGTGGGCCGCATTTGCCGTATGCGTGGTACCGACAAGTGCCAACACTACCTTCGGAGTGGTGCTTTTTTCACTTCTCACTTTTTACAATAGTCTCGTCATTAAAGCAAGGAACTAATTGATTATTTTACGACCTACCCTCGCGCTAATGATGGTTCGATAGAGATTTCCATACGGCTGGCCGGTCGGACTGCCCCGCTACCACCAAACATCACGCATGCCACACGCAAACCGCCCATTTTGGGGTGAAATGATGATGATCTGGCCATCGGTGATTTTTGTCTGGGAGGGAGAGGAATGTGATGACCGCCACCTCCCTTCCCCCGCCTCCTTCTTGTCTTCAACTCCTCTTGGCTCCTCACAGACACAGATAGTAGCGAGAAAACGCGAAACGAAGGAAAGTTAGCCGAAATCAATGGCGCACGGGGGAATTAAAAACAAAAGAAAAACTTTCTCCCAAAAAGGGTCTCATTTTATTCTTCACTTTCGCGGCATCGAAAGATTATTAACATCCAACATTTGGCCACATCCGTGTATGCTGGTGTGTGAAGGTTTGTTTTTTTTCTTTCATCCGCGTTTCAGAGAAGTGAAGCTGAACATTCGAACGTATGATTGAAGGCTGTACGATACGATTGATTGCGTTGATGTGTCTCAAATATGGTTTTAGTGATTATCTTTTAAAACATGTTCAGATAGTGTCCGAAATACACTGTTTAGTTGGAGCGTGAAGAATCGCATATGTATGTAGCGTTTCTAAAATTTTATAAAAACTGATTCGAATTAGGAGGAGGAAAAATGATTTTTGAATACAGTCACCCGGCTTATAAAAATGCGATTTTTAAAGCGATTTTTTTGTACGTATAAGAACTAAAGCTATCTGAAATAAAATTCAGAAAAACATCAAATGATACAAATTTGCAAACACTATCCTTAAACGAATACTTGGGTTGGAATGGGTTTTCCCCCTTCGGAATCAAAATAGGAATGACTGATCCGAATTTAGCGTGAAATGGAACGTTCAGAAGCAGCACATAGGCAGTCGCACATTTTTCTATCTTTTCTATTTTATTAGATTGATATACTTATTAAAACCATTTAGAATGAGTATTATTTATTTGTGAAATGGATTATTTCACTTATTTTCAATGGATTAAAATTATTATAAGAGGATTGAAGAGGATGAATGCGTTTGATTTATTATTCGCTTGATTTTTTACAATAAATTCGTTTCGCCTCTTAAAGTTTTAAATCCATTCATATTTCGCAAAATATATTAAAAGGTTCGTCGCTTCAAGTCACTCGAAATTGTTCATCATAAGCTAAAGAGTGCTATGTACTACTATAAACCCTTTTTAATCTGCTAATATTTTTTATTGTACTATCATGAAGTATTTACTACAAAGAAATATTCGATTCAAGAATTATACGTGAAAAAGTTGAACCTTTTGTGATCTTAAAGCTGATTGATGATGGAACCGAAAATAACTGTCTTTTCTTCTGCATATGAAGATTAATGTTTGGCTTCAGATATAGATCCAAAGGTAGTTCAATTTAAAGGAAATTCAATAAAAAAAACTTTGAAGCAATAAACAACTTTTATGTCTTGTGTAAAAGTTACAAATACGGTACATGGGACGAAGTTACTTGCTTTTATCAATTGAATTACAGCAACTCTTTTGACAAGCACTTACAGCGTTTGCTCGACCGGTAATAGATGCATTTTGGTAGATGTTTAAAGACCTCCTATTTCTAAAACGAACGGGTTGGAAGTTTTTGTGTTCAGTGTGCTATGCAAAAATTTTATCCGGAACATCAGTGAAACATTTTATGGAAAGAAACTATTCCATGGCAAACAATTTAGTTAGTTTCTTTCCCCTGTACGGTGACCGCTGAAACTAGTCCAAAACAGATTTTGCACTCGTTTTCCTGCAAACTTTCCTGTTACGGCTTCAGCCCATCCTGGTCGTGAGATAAATTTTTAACCATACCAAGTGTGGATTATCGGTCCACTTTGCCCGTCAGCCAGCGAAACGATTAATTTTATTCGCTTCCTTTCCACATTCTGTGGTCAACACAGCAGCCCAACCTACCGACGGCCTCTGGTCACTAACCTACTGTTCTACATACGAGCAAAAGCCAGGCACCAGGCTCTGGAATGACCATTGGTCGCTCGTTGCAGTGGAGCGATCGTTTTCGGGCGAGCCATTTCACCGATTGCTGCGCCCGCGGGAAATGGGCAGAACTGCACGTCCGGGACACGGTTTTTCGCTTTGCCGAGGTGTTGCAAATTGACCACCACCAACCGAGACTCTTTCGCACAAAACCTCTGTGTGTGTTTGTATGCGGGATACAAGCGATCGCGAGCGAACAGGTGAGTTCGGTGACCTGCGCTGCATCCGCTGCTGCAACCCTGAGGCCAAGCTATTCGTCAGCAAGCAGGGGTAATTTCTTTCTCCATTTTGGCCAAGACCAGTTCCGGTTGCTGGCGGCTGTCGTTTGTGCCCGAAGCCGGAGGAGAGTTAACTTTTCCTTTCGTACACCGCTAACCGGACCGAACCTTTGGGAGAGGTGTCGGTTAGCTCCTTTTTCTTCACGGTGTGGGTTTCTTTTAGCGAACACCGTTTATCTGGCCTACCGGAGGGCTTTGCAATTGCTGCGGGTTTTTGTTGCTGTTGCTGCAGTTGCCGTTGTACTATTCGTTGCGGGACGGTTTTGTGTTTGTTTATGTTCCTGCTGTTCCTGCTTCCACTAAAGATCGCATGAAGGAGGATCGTTTGCGGTCACTTACCCGTTGCCAATTTTCTTTACCCGATCGGTGCTGCAGTTGCGAATGCAATTGCTCTCACCATTAAAAACGATGCCAGCAAGACCAGATGGGTGAAGGTGCGTTTCGGGTGCAAAACGCAGTGGAAAACCACACACCAGCCAACCAACCAGCTCGAGAGGACTACCGTGGGTAATCATGACGCACAGTTGATACTTTTACTTTCCATCTTTCATGATCCTTTATGGACCGGCATTTGTTGCTCCAATTTGATGATGCCCATGCCGCTTGAGAAGGGCATCATCTGCTGCAAATTTCACCGATTTGCGTGTGTTTTGTACGTGTGTGTGTGTGAGGGTTGAGAACGTAAAACAAGGGTTTACTTACTGTCACACTGTCGAGTGGAACGCTTCTTTTCATCTATTGTGTATTTGGAACACCCTTTGGAAGAAAACTGCCGCAAGTAAACCATTGCTTGATGCTTTTTTTTTATTCATCACCAGCGCACTCTTTCATCTTAAGCCCTAATGAGTTTTCACACCAAAAGCTGCTGTGGGTTTTCTTTCCTGTTTCTTTTTTTTTGTTGTTTTTAGTATTTGTAGAGTCTTCACTGTCAAGATTAAACGTGACGGTGTTGGCGTGTGGCCAAAAGAAGATGTATTACTCCGGAACGTTTACAGGGTTTTCGAGTTCAAGTGACACGGGAACTATTTTTTGCGTTCTTTTCTTGTTGAACTAGACAGTTTTTTGTTAGATTTTGTTTTTGAGTTAGTTTTTGTTTGTTAGAAGTTGAAATAAATTGCGTTTAAAGCGCTTTCGATTAACACATATTTAAAGTTTTCATTGAAACGATTTTCTTCTTGCAAAAATTTCTTTAAAATTCTTGACAAAGTTCTTCCAGATAGGGGAAAAAATGCGGTTCTACCTCTACACATTCTGGTCCATCTTGAAAAGAATTCCAACTCCACTTGAACTCGGAAAACCCCTGTAACACTTTGCATGATGAATTCATCAGCTCTCTTTAATGAAAGGAGCATGAAACAACTGAAAGGAATAAATTCCTTTGCAACAACAACAACAACTTTGCATAACCAAAAACAACACAAAACAAAAAATGGCATTCACTTCAACACATGTTTGGTCGTTTTTCTTTAATTCGTCAAAAAAAAAGTCGTTTGATCTACTTTGTTTGGTAACAAATTTATTTCCATTAAGTGATGCACTTTGAAATGTGTGTGTATGTGTGTTTTAATTGTATCTAAACAAAACGCAAGAAAACTTTCATGACGTGATGATTCGAATGAAATATTCATTATTTTATGTTTTCACACAACCTTAAAGTAAGAAAATCTGCAGACAACCCGACAATTCATCGTGGAAAACCGTACGCCATTACTTAGAAGGTCGCAACCGGTAAGCAATCATCTGACCATTTTACGTAACCCATCCGAAGCGTAATGGTGCGCATTGGGTTTGAGTGAGTTCTTTCGAGCCCTGCCCCGGGACGGAATAATTAGGAAAACATTCAACCCGAACCAACGAAAGCTACAAAAAAAGATGCCGCTTTGTGGTTGTAAGGTACGGGTAAGGAAAAAAAAAACACGTGAAGAAAAAAACCGGAACCCTTTATGAGAAAACTCTCTTCGCTGGGGGTTTCCATGGGAGGTAAGAAATAGAAATGGAAAAGCATCACCGTCGTCACCGATGGAAACCTGTTTTGGCGGTGGGGGTTTTCGCTTGCCGAATGTGCTGGCATTGAAAATGAAAGTGAATTTGTCTGTTTTTAGCAATTGCAGTACACGGGAAACAATCGCCCCCAGCAGGAGGCTGCACGGTTCATCTGTGATCAAAAGCGGAGAAAAGTGTAGTTAAAAAAAACATAAACCCCCACCCAAAACCAAAAGCGCGCGCCAGGTTATGGTTGGTTCCGGTGCGGGCACAATAGGAATTAATCATCGCTCGTTTAGCGGCGAAGATGTACATCACAGCCGGGCTTAAGAGATGAAGATAAAGGTGTGTACATGAACTGGCCAGATTACTACGCTGTTTGGTGCTGTTTTTTCCCTCTTCATATACTGTGCTTGCTGCTGCGGGGTGGCGATCGGACGCTTAATGCACTTGAGAGCAGCCGAGTTTTTTGTTGCGTGGCTGCTGCTGCTGGTGGTTGTGTTGTTAAAATTGGTGTTGCAGCGAAAATCTCTTTTTGTGGCCATTGGCATTTTTCCGTTTTCTTCCTCTTCGAATTTGTAAGTGTGAGGATTTGGATGGCTTTTCTCTCCGTTCCGTTCGGTGTGACCGGTCGAAGGAAAAGCCTAATCACTAGCCGAAGGTGAAGTTAAACTGGAAAAGCCGAGCTGAGGGAAAAGAAAGGAAGAAAAACAACACTTGAACGGTTACACTCTTGCAAATGCACAAAAAAGTAACGCATCAACTGGTGATGAGCTGTTTGAAATCGATTTAATAAGTGCAATTTTGTAAAGCGAAAGAGAAATCGTTCGTTCAGCTGAGAAGGGGAATTTTCCTACAAACCGAGGGTTAAACCGGGTGATGGTTTATCTGGTTTTGATTAAAGTACTATCTTTTTTCTTTATTTCCTATTCAATTTTTTTGTATATTTAAAAGTTGTTTCAATGTGGTTTTATTAGTAGTCAAGTTTTTCTGTATGTCAGAAACCTTCAAATATGGGCGAATAAATTGAAGGAAGAAATGTTTATTTACGTAAGACAACGCACAAACAATGGATAATGTTTGGCCGGTTTCTATAATTTATCAATCATTCTCCGGTCGATGACCTGCTCGCCTTATGCGAAAGTAAACGCAAAAGCATCACGCAGTGAAATTTTTCTACTAATGATGCAGTAAAAGCGACAAATTAATATACTATTTGCTTCGTTTATGTTTGCACATTATCGTTTTGTGAGGAAGAGAGTACCAAATATTAACCGTCTCCAGCTTAACATTGTTGTGGTTAATTATTGCTGGAAGTATTTGCGATTAAGCGATTATCGTTTGGGTTCGTAAAATTCGAGATGGGTCCACGTACGGACAAAGTTTCAGATTGCTTTTTTCTTCTTCTCCTTTTATTGGTTCCGGATAACGTGGGAGCAAACAGTATTATACACTGTAGCCAGCGATGTGTAATGCAAATTAATGGTTCCCACCATGAGCCCCATTTACGCGAGTATGTCATTATTCAATTGACAAAGGGCGTTCGTTTTAGCAGGCGCGTGTCATTAATGTGGCAGATGATGGTACTTCGGGGCGACACTTATGCTTGCGCTCGTAATCAAACGACCAGCGGACGTCGAAACTCAGCCGGGCCACGGTCTTCTGGGTGACCAGTGGAGCCGGTGAGGATGTGAGGTACGTCTAATTAACTACCATTATAAGATGCTCGCTCGCTCTTTCTAAGACGTTTGAAACTCTTTATTGAATGCCGCAGTCGCGGGTCGTACCGTCACCCTTCGAAGCGACTGATTATGTTATCACAGGTAAGTTAATGATAAAATCCCTTTATCGAGTGACTACAATCGTTCGGTAACGCATGGAACGGTGGTTTACAGGTGAGGCAGCCACCGATAGTCGGAAGTGGAGCCGTTTTTTTCTTTCTTCCAGCCAAGGTGGCAAAAAAGTTCACCATCATGGCGCAGTTAATTAATCGCTACTCATTTAACTTACTTTCCTGTGCTTGGAAGCTCATTGAGGACGCAATTCTCATAATTTATGCGCGCGATATGTACCGGTAGCAAAGGGTAGTAGGTAAGTGGCGCTAGCTGGCACGTTAATGCCAGCCAGTGATACAAAGATAATGAAGGCAACTGGCGTGAATGATAGGTACACTTGCTGCGAATTCGTATCATTGCCATCCAGCTGCAGGCGAAGGATTATGCGACAATTTTCACATTAAACCATTAGAGAGAATTTTAATTATTTCGCATGAACGAGATGTTTCATGCGTTGAAAATTGGGAAGTTGCGATTGGAAATAACTTAAAGTACGATAAACGTAGCTTAAATGTTTTTTTTTCTTGCTGCTTGATTGATGTAGATGTAATCGTTCTGCTAGATTAAATTAAATTAAAAGTTTCATCAATGGCACGCGATTTGAAGTCAATGTTATCCAAGATGCCAAAAGCCTTTTTTAAGCTAATAAACGTAAATTTCGAACCGCAGAAGCATTTCCTATAAATCTGAAATTTATTTTGTTAAAGTTTGATCATGGTTGTACTTAACAAACTTAATGCTGTTGTAAGCTTTTATGATATTAACTACATTTGTTAACTCTTTTTTCTTTCTTTTTTTAAATGCTTCAAAAGATAGATAGTAGACTGACCAATAAAACGTCAAATTATGATGAAGAATACACTGTTTAGTTGAAAGAATACTTTTAGATTTTATGTATTAATATTAGGCAATGTTTTTCTTCAAAAATTTTAAGACAATTGAGGCTTCACACCTCCAATTCAACGAATCATTCCTTTGTCGGTCGGCATCTTTGTTGCTAAAGAACTTTAAAGCTTTAACATGGTATTGTGAACAGTATCTTATAATTAGTTACACTTGCGTATTTGTACAGCAGTTTTAAATACATACAGAGTAGATCTTAAGAACTGGAATAGTTCCCTGGAATCCATGTTAATTACAGTTCTCAGTACGTTTTATCCTCTTGGATACTTAAATCCTTTCCCATTGGGGCGGCCCGGTGGTGCATGTGATAAACGGCGCCAGTCCACACGGCCGGACCGGGTTCAAATCCCATTCGGACCGTCCCCCCGTAGCAAGGACTGACTATCCGGCTATGTGGTAAAAATAAGTCTAGTAAGCCAGAAATGGCCGGCGTGACCTGTAAGGTGATTAAAGCCAAGAAGAGAGAGAAAGAGAGAGAGAGAGAGAGAGAGAGAGAGAGAGAGATACTTAAATCCTTTACCTAACATGGTTTGACATGTGAAATTGGGGATATTGGAATAATAAACATTATATTACACAAAATTGTGTGTACACAAACTTTACGGAGTAACTATAACTGCAGCTTTTTAATATTTTCGCAAATATTATCCTCAACAAGTTTCTCCGCAAGTGTCCCTATGGTCTTGGTTTGGCGGACTCTCTTGCAAGCGTGCGTTCATGTTGTCCCGACTAATGTTGAATCTTTTAGCACTGGTATCTCACCTACAGCACATTAATCTGGCTCAATGGAAAGTTTGGGACTAGATTTGGGGTTAGATTCCACGGTGTGGATCATCCTTTATGGTCCTTTATGGAATCTGAAGCCGCAAGACTATCCTGGATAAGCGTGGTCGTGGCCGTCGGCAGACATACACATATCAAAGATGTCTTGGATGGCTGGGAATTAAAGTACACGAGGCTTATCTTTCGCTTTGTCAGGGACAACGGTCTACTTCTTATCCTTCCATTTCCCTTTTAGCCTCTTCTTATACGTCTTTTGTTATCAGTGGTGTTGTCTTTGTCGATCAATATTAAATGTAGTGCCAAATAATAGTCGTTGAGTCACGTCGCCAGTCGCCTTCAAGGACACCAACAAAGCCGCAAAAGGGAATCAGAAAGGTTAGGGTATTCTATTTTGTTTGTTTAAACCAGACAGAAACCTTAGACAGAACTTGACAAAATACATGGAGGAAATGCCTTGTGGAAATAGTACACACTTCAGCTCTATGAGGCTGGAGACTTAACATTAGTAGTCTTGGCATCAATCTTAACAGAGCTGATTGTTTTTATGGGGAAATAAAAAAAAAATTCAACTTTTTGTCTTCTTCCATATTCTTAATCACATTCCAATAATGACATCATTAAAGCTGGGATTACACTTGTGAGGTAAAGAGAAATTATTTTCGCGTTTTTTAATCTCTATATCAGCTAAAAAAAGAATTGCTTTACACGAAAAGCATAACCTTATTAGCGAAATCAAATCATCCAATCTAGTTTGAAACGCTAATAATAGTTCGCACTCTATTTAAGCTATTTTGAATGGTTGTTTTCACTTTCATGCACTCAGCCGTAACGAGCCAATAATTTTTGACAAATAAGTTCTCCATTTATCGTCAACTAGCGCACTAGGTAAGCAAACAACGGAACCCTAAGCCCCATCCCGAAACGGGCGTGAAACTGGAACGAACTCGTGTGCCGAATATGCACGCGAGTTACGGTTTAATTAACCTTGACTCACCGAAAATCCGTGCCGTGCGTACACCCGTTCGTGCGTACGCGACTAACGCGGAAGGGTAAATTTCATTCTCTCTTTCTCTCTGCTGTCTCGGGCAGAAAGCACAACGGCTCGTAATTACATCGTCCTAAAAGGTGATCGTAATAGTGTGTCATTTAATTTTTCACGCTTACTTGGCACCAGCCGTGGACGCACAGTGGCGAAATAGTTACTACACGCAGGTGAGACATCGCTGTGTAAATGTCACACCCAGGATAGAAATGGGACCTGGAAGAAAATGGGAAAGCTAGGGGTGAGAGGACGTTTGAATTGAATTTCAACTTCACACTTTGCCTGTGACTGCTTTTGCTGGCGTTGCCATCCCCCAGGTAGAGTGGAGTCCATTAGACGAGCCCAAAGTCATCGGAATTGGTCAGCCGCCATGTAAAAATGAAGCTTTCTCCGAAGCTTTTATTTTCATTCCTTCTGGATTGATTGATGGCAGTGGGCGTTCTATTCGTGCTCTAGCATCAGCGGGGAAGTGGTGTCTTTTAATTAACCTACTTCCTATTCCAGGGAGGAGGTCCGAGTCGGTTTGCCCATGGAGTACAAAAGCTTTTAGTGAGGCGTCCGATGGTACGGTTGGCGTCTAGGAGTTGTGGTGTGGTGACTGCACTATCAATTATCAATCATCACCTGCGAACACAATACCTCCCCAAATACGAAAGGGGGTGAAATAGAGGCGGGGGGTGGATAGAGGTATCGAGGTATAGAGGTATAGAGTATCGTAGAGCAAAAACGTATCCATTAGTCTGCGTTCAATGGAAATATCTCGTAAAAGGATCCGTTTCGTGCCAAACGGCTGTTTCGCATCATGCTGAAACCTTCCGGGCGGCTCCTTCGGCCTTGACCTTCATTGCCAACACCTCTTCCGTGAAAGCCATGGTCACCCGATAGTGGTGGTCTGTGCCGTTTCCAAACACTTTCCCGTGTGTGTGTCTGTGAGTTTTCTACCTGAAAACAACCCGATGCCCGATGATGACTGCGCGATCTGCTGGAATGTGAATGACACAAAGGTGTTGTGCATGGCTTGCTTTCGATATCCTACCGTCTCGGCTCATGCGGGAACATCATCATACGTCCAGTGACGCGTCACACAGTGACCCACAAACATATGCCCGCGTAGAAATGCGACGAAACTTTTACTGGCCCCTGGCTGAACTTCGTCTCTTATTCCACTTTCGCATTGGTGCCGATGGTCCGTGTTTGGTAGTGGGTGTCTGTTTTATTTTGTTGTTGTTTTCTTTCCCTGGACCTTGTGGGAGAGAAATTTGTAATTTCATCATTTTGATAAATATTTATTGTGAGCGAACCAGTATCCCCCCGTTCGCAGTCGTGTTGGTTTACCATGTTACCCACAATGTGGTTGGAAGTATTCATTCGCATTTACTCGTTTGCATGCGATGCTTTGTGTGTGAAATATGTTTTAAGGTAATTTGTGTGCCCTTTATGTTGGAATGGTTCTGGAGTTCCAGGAGATCATTTACACGAACGATGCATTACAAAAATCTTAAAAAATGGTGAAAAATTTGATAAATGCTTTTTGTTCAAATGAAAGTTTTTGGTAAGCCATTTTTTTTTAATATTTAATTTTACATTTGATTTGATGACCACTCAAAGAACAAAACCATTCATCATAGAATGCCTATTTTAAAACAAAAAATACATTGCAAAATACAAGAATTAAATTTTCAGTTTAATTTTCTATCTGTAAAAGATAAAGCATAATAACAGTTTAATCATAATAATGTCTTATTGGGCATTCAATGTAAATAGTAATGCTGCAATTATAATATTTCCCGAGAAGACTTAAAACCGTTGTTGCCTTTATTGTATACACAGCTAACAATTTAATTTATTCATATATTTATTTCTTTATTCATTTCATCAGTTACTTTTTTGCCCATCCTGAGATTCACAAATCATTACAAATAGTTCGTTTTATTTAAGCTAGGTAAATTGTTTTTGATGTTGCTATTCTTGGATATCGTAAACCAAATTACAATGAACAAATTGAATCAAATCAATTGATTAATATTAAAAAATAATCTATCAATTTATCAGTTAGCTCATTGCTATCATTGCTTATTTTATATTCCTGTACACTTCATTATTTTTATGATGATTGTTTTAAATAGATTTTTTACGGAAGCAAGTCATAAGTAGTTAAAGAAATTATTTTAAATTTTGTGAACAAAATTTGATTTTCTTTCGTATTATAAAAATAATAGAAGCTCTTAAATTAAATTCCTTTATGATCACAAATGATACGTGCAAATGGTTACAAATGGTTATAAATGAAGCTTACATCAGTCATGGCGTAATGTATCCGAATCTAAACTGTGAAATTTCCATTATTTTAATCAAATACCGTACCGACTAATCCGTAAATCATCCGCTTAAATGACTATTCCGTTTGATGGTACCACTTACACGCCACCACTATGTAATGAAACCATTTGCATCGTTGAGAGAGATCAAAGGACTCACTAATGTTGGTCTGACCGGAGGGAAATGCCCAACGCATGAAGTTAATAATCATTAGCATTGCGTTGCTTGCTTCCAATTTCTTCCACCACTAAGTACCGGAACTTGTTTAGAGTGCTTGGGGAGTGTCACTCGATGGCTACTAGTCAACCATTATGCGTAACGACGGTAATTTGTCATTGCACCAAGAGCAGTAGCACATGATCGGCACCAATAATGACGAGTGGACATACATAATATGTAAAACAAAAAAACAATTAATGCATCCGAGTGTAGGTGCTAGTGATGAAATGTATGTTGTCCAATTTCCTGAACCAGCGCTTCAGGCACGTGACATGACCATTTATCACCATAGCGAACATGAGCATTAACCAAGCCCGTAGGTAGTACGTGCAAATGCACTCCTGGCCGTATGGACCACACACAAACACACACGCATTGTGAACCGGGCGGGAATGCGTGAACAACCATGGAGACAAAACCAAAAGCAGCCATAAAGTATTCTGCTTACGATCCGCTACGAACTAATGACAAAACTCGTCCAATGTTGGCACCGCGAGAGTTAAGCCCCCCCGTCAGCGACCGTAGTATGAATCCGTATGATGGCATACATATAGAAGGTGCAGCATAGAAAAAGAAAGTTTTTGATTTTGAGTTGTATGTTTTATCCCCACGCGGTCCACTAAAGCGTTCCACATTTAAATGCGATCGCACCGATGACACTCGGGGCTACGTACTTTTGTAGGGAAGGGATAGTATTATGGTTTGCTTTTCACCATCAGACTTCTCGTAATGTCGTTGTATGTTTTGCTTTATTTTTGGGACGTTTCGTCAAGTGAACCAGTGTCACGCTGCTGATGTGCAAAGTGTCGTGCCAGCGAACGATATTGATCCTTTTGCCATGGTGCTTCATTGATGGAATATTGATACGTGGTGGTCGGGGCATCGTACTTGTACCGCGCTAAATGAAGACCTCCGTGGTTGGATTCCGAGTACGAATACCAGTGAGCAAAAACACGAACGCTGCGCTTGTCACGATGGTTTCCCTCCCTCCCTGTAGTGGCTAAGTTGAATGTTTAATCTTACTATGCGCTTAGTTCGCTCCATCATTTTTCGATACAAAATCAGAATCGAGTTTGTTGACTGGTGTACTTATCCTTGCGCCATTCCTCATCAGGGGACGAAAAACTCCCCTACTGGAACGTGCTTAAATTCTCTAAATTCTACACCAAACAGTAGCAAGGGAGCTTGCTTCAGCTTGTTCCAGCTTCGGGGCGGAACTGAGCGATTGGCAAAGTTTTAATTAAATTTCTTAAGTGCTGTTCCTCGAAGGGTAACCCTTTCGATGGAGATTTTTAAAAGAAAACATTCTAATGCCACCAAAACTGGATGGAGACGCTTTTAAACACGGAACAGCAAAAAAAACTCTAGCAACTTCAGCTTTGAAATATTCTTCTGAAAATGTTCTTTCTTGTCGGTTGCTTTGCAGAAAATGCACTATACACAGAAATTGATGGTGTAGTTGGTGTGCATGAACCAAAAATACCCTCTATTTTCGGACCAGATCGATTGGGTTTGCTTTCCGTAGTTA
Source organism: Anopheles funestus (assembly GCF_943734845.2). NCBI lineage: Eukaryota > Metazoa > Arthropoda > Insecta > Diptera > Culicidae > Anopheles > Anopheles funestus. Next base: position 42,926,006 of record NC_064598.1, read on the forward strand.
AACAATTCATGTACTGCTGTTCGGTGAGCGTACTACCGGTGTAGAAAGCACCGGTATGGAGTACAATGCATTTTCCCAAGAGCTTAAATTTCAATGTACAAGCATAATAGGGACGAATCGTTTGTTTGATGTGTAATAGAGAGTTAATTGAACACAGCTTTTCTGTTCTTGTTAACCGTATTTTCAACCTGATTTGTAATCCCTGGTGCAGGTATATTGATGGTAGAACTTGGTTCACTTGAGCATTTGTTTGATTTTATTCACCAAAAGAGATGGTAAAAAAATTACATCTTTTTGGAATTAAAACCAATTGAACGTGCATTGAAGTCTTGTGAATATTATTGATGGACGGTAGAGCAGTGTTGGTCCATTGCCTACATTCGGGGATTTTGCAGATGAAAGAGCTCGACCTCAAAAAACGCTTGGAAACTGAATGTAGGCAATGGGTATATGTACTGCGTATTGCATACATTTTTGTCGACATTGTCGATATTGCACAACGGGCTCGCATGAAGAGAATATTTAAACAATATATTAAATGCTGTAGTTTTATAATTTGCATTTTCATTTTTGTTTAATTAATTTTTATTTAAATTACAACTTTTTTTTACAACTATGTGACAACTTTTTAACTTTTTCGATGAAATGGTTTGTAGTAATTTTTATTATGGCGAAAGAGTTCTGATTGATATGAATGACAGTTACACATTCTTACTCGTATCAGTGTTTTAAACGATATTTTTTTATTCAGGTAGAACGGCCTGGACGTATTGATAATTATCGTTTTAAATGTTTACTTTTTTATATAAAACTTGTCATACATTACATAAAACCTATTAAATTAAATTAAATTACATTATTTTAAATAGGGAAAGGTAAAAGACTAATTTCAGTTGAAAATAATGATTTGAGAATTCCTTGTAGTTCTTATTTTTAAATGCAACTTCTCTACTATGAATAAATTAAAATACTATTTGACATTTCCTTATTACTTTCACCAGTGTTGTAAATTTAAGACTTAAATTCATTTTATTCATATAACCATGATTAATCTTAAAGGTTGTACAATTATCTCATGACACATTTTTACAGTATTTTTCTTTTTACTGTCAATACATTCATATCATTTTGGAAAATTTAACAAATGATTGACATTTAAATTATTTCGTTGTTTAAGTAAGGCTGTACCGAGACCAATTATTGTATTGACAATTAAAAATGATCTGTGAAAAATAAGTAGCTAATTTTTGAATGTGTTTTAAGTTGACAAAACTAATTTTCAGAGAACTAAATGTAAACAGTATAAATAAATAAATCAAAGCAACAGAATGACTCGAGACATGGTTAAAGTAACGATTTAACATTAAGCGAAATTAAATTATAACGTCAACAAGACAATTGCCTACGGTCTTCAGTGATGCCACTTCCGAGACGGTGACCGTTGGGCCTACTTACCTCTTTTCCAGATGAATTTTCCGCTACTTTCATAGTGCGTGTAAGTGATCTACTCTCTCGATCTTTTTGCCCTCCATCAATCTCCCATTGCGTTGTTCTGATTTTCGACGTTCTCGACTTCGTCTCAGATTCGTCTTTTGTTAGACGAGTGCTTGTTTGTGAGCTCGCACTGCAAAAGGCTTAATTTCCGTTCGTCCATACGTTACCAAAAAGGTAACCGTAAGCACGCATACTGGGGTTTGATTTTTATAATTTAACTGACGGATCATGCTGATATGAGTAGCTCGATTAGAGGCAAATCTAGATAATCGAGCGCAGATCGCGGCAGGAATGGGCGCATTAGTTACCGATTGCGTCTACCACCAGTTTCGTACGTACATTTCACTTTTCCATGCATTACCCTAGCGCTTCTGTTGGTCTATTCTGGGTTTGCTCAACTTTCTACTGGCTTCGCTTCCGGATGGAACAGTGCAAAATTAGCGATTATTACGGAACACCACATGTCCGATGGTGCAATGGGGCATTTGGGATGAGTAGCATCGTCCGTCCATGCTGTATGGTATAACGTATGTTTTAGTCTACAAGATTGAAGATTGTTTGTCCAATGGTAATCATTTTTGCATGCTAATGGACATGGTATGACCCCGAAGCAATCATTCATTCCGAGAAGGTTTTGTTTTTGCGTCAAAAAATCGGGTTTGTAAAAGGGTAAAATTAGTTCTGAGAATATTTGCGATATTTTCATTTTACTTATGAACCATAATGATGGCATGATACAGGTTTGTTTACAGCAAAAAAAGGTACAGTTTGTTTAAAAAACATATTGTGTCTCAATGGCCACCAAAGGTGGAGAAATAATAATCAAAGTCTAAAATTTCCATCACTAACATTTTACAAAAAAGTCACCTACACGTTCCAACTTCCTGTACATGTCGAAAACATCTTCAACAAAGCAAAGAAAACATGCAAAATACAACCGTAATGCTACGGTTTATCACAGTAAAATAACTTCTTAGAATCAAATAAAGCTGCTATCCCCGCAAGCAGAACATCCACATCAATCATCCCTTAGAAAGGTTAATGGTTCGGGTCTGATGCCGATGATTTCGCTTTCGCTCGAAACGCCCAAAATGTTCCACCGCAACAGTAAGCCAGGTCTATGTGACATTTTGAGTTGATCCTTCTTTTTTTTTTTTGGTCTGCTCATACCATACAAACAGTTAGATGTTCTTTTGCTTTGCATCAAAGGCGCCCCAAAAAACACCTTCCGACAATGCGGAACTGACGCATAAAATTGACCCATTTTGCCTCTAAAACGTCGGTGTGGGACCATTTCGGGATGAGGGCTGCGGCTGGAGCACACTTCATGCGTGAATGATCTACCTTAGGGTTTGATGCGTAGGCCATATGGGACCGGTACCATTGCCTACATTTAGACGGTCTGCGTGAAAGTGAAACTGGCAATACGAAATGGTCTGCAAGTGCGGTGTCCAGTGCAGGGAATGAATGAATTACGGTTCGCTTCATTGAAGCAGGTGTCGAAGCGAATTACAGTCGATCCCTATGGAGCCACACTCTGGTACGTATAATAGCGACGAATTTGTCTTGTTACCCGCTAGTCGCAATGTTTGCTACCACCAGCCATCAGCCGGGCAGTACCCGCTAAGAATCGAACCAAAGAGGTGGTAGAAAATCGATGAAAATGATTCAATGGAAACATACCGGTTCAAGCAGTTCCTTACCACACTCAATTGGGTTAATCATTGAGTTTCGGGGTATTTGTTGCCAGTTTCTCGGCCACCGTCACAATGCTAACGGAATACGACGTTAAGCACGGGATGCTGCCGAAGCACCTTAAAGGTTGAGACACATTGGAGCAGAACAGTTGATAGCTCAATTAGTGCGCAATCGTATAAATTATGCATTCAGCGATGAAAGTCCGGGATTGTACGGGATACGAAGTGATCACAAAAAAAAGGACAAACATTATTATGTCCCTAGCATGGCCCGAGATGTCTATCGCATACATATACTTCCCGGCATTGAGGAAACCATTGAGCAGCTTTCACCATATACGGTCCTTTTCGGAGGTGCCATTTAGGTTCGATTTGTGGCGATCACACAAACACTAGCGCCACGTGTTTAGCCCTGGTTGGCGACAGGCTTTTCGGGGTGGTTTTCCGCCCCAAAGGGAACCAATGAAGCATTAATTTATTGACCGGATTTTCTCTCGTCGGCAATCGTCAGCCGGGAAACGATGGCGTCTGTTTTGTGTCGGCGTTTATTTGCCATTGCCACAATAGTACAAAGAACGAGAAAATGTTTCCTGAAATGAGCGAATAAATTTTTCCGATGTTGGGTTTGACGATTTCTTTCGGTTGATCGAACCGAGCTATGGAGTGTGGTAAGTCGTTTCACGGGAAGAGTGAGATATGGAAATGAAAAAAGCCCTTATGTTTAATACACATTTATCTTAGTGCATAAAAAAATAGAGCAATGTTGTTAATTTTTTTTAATTAATTTTATTTAGAATTAACGAAGATGACGCACCCCGGAATATCTTTCATTAATCCGGTTAAAATTTACTAGTACAATTACTGAATAAATAACAACAGCAAATAAATAGTGTACATTATATGTTTTTTTATTTATCTTTTATCTATTTTTAGTTCATAAGTGTTAACACTTTGGCCTTTCTAAGCGATTATATAAAAATCATAAAAATCTTGAATTTAATTCCAAGTCTTATCTAATGTAGAAGTTTATTAGCTTAAGTTATCTATTAATTTTCTTACAATTGTTAAATACTTGATTAATGAAAGTTTTACTATTACACATTGTAGTTGGTAGTGTATACTGATTTTTTACCACGAAAATATACACAGGAATAAAAAGAACCTTGTCATTTTTTTTACTTGAAAATAAGTTTGACTTAAAAACAATGTTTTTTTTCACGACGAAAGTACATTTTTCATAACGACAGTAGATAGAAATTTTTAGATAATTAACCTTATAATGTTCCAAATCTGTTCCATTATTAAATTACCATTTTCGGCGTCATACGAGTAACAGTTTACTTTCCTTTAAGTAGACATTCAACAAAACGCACCTTCATCAACAGCAATAACAACATAAAGACAACAAAACCCGAGAGAAAAACAAAGCCCTAAGAGAAGTAGTGCAGTTGGCATTAGAAACTGTAAGTAATCAATTTCTGCGGTTGATCGTATGACTGATCTTATTATGGCTCCATAGCTCCCGTGGCTGCTAACCGAATTGGGCTGGGGCTGAACCACCGGGAGGAACACCATTTCTCCCCGGGTTTAGCGGTACGCGGCTCTGGAAGCTCGGGAGGAAATGAATTCGATCACGGCCATGGTCATTCTAGTGCTCCACGGACGCCGGAGCAGGTAGATTTAGTTGTATAAAAGCAACTTGCGCAATTGCTGCCAAACATCAGTCGTTGTTCAGCTGCTCCCGGTAGAAGTACCCCATCGTTCCAGCATTTCAGTTTCCATCGCAGTACAACCGAATCGGTGTTGGGCACTTCGCTGAAAAAAAAGCTGCGATTTATTGTTTCGTGTTTGTAGTTTTGGTGTAATTGTGCCGCATTTGTCAGGATCAAAATGAAAGTGTTCATTGGTGCATTTGTGTTGGTCGGATGCGTGCTCGCATACGGATCGGCTCTCGCCACACCGGGTGCTAAGGATTGTAGTGGAACGGACGGTGGTCTATCTTGTCACGGTGCCAAAATTGTGCGCAACCTCGTACGACGACTGGCACGTTCTGGGAAAGCGGACGATGCGCTGAAACTTTTCCCGGGTGTAGAAATTGTAGCCAATGACAATACAGAGGAACGTGAGCGATCGTTGAACGAAGTGATGGACGATGATCGTACCATGTTTGGGCGCTTTGCCCGCTACCTGCAGAGCCACGAGTTGAAAATCAATTTCGGACAGCTGGTGCAGCGCACCGACATCCAGGAAGCGATCCGTACGGCATTCGGTGCGATGGATCAGGAGGTGATTGCGGACGTTGCAGAGGCCCGCAAGAAGGATAAGGGTGGCCTGGGAGCGATCATGATGATGGGACTGATGATGGGCAAACTGTTGGCAGCGCTCGGATTCGGTGGCGTTGGACTGCTTGCACTGAAGGCTCTCGGTGTTTCTATGATTGCACTGCTCCTGTCGGCCATTTTAGGACTGAAGAAGCTTACCGAACACGGTGACCATAAGGGACGGCACAACGATGAACATTTTGAAGTACACTCGGAGAATCAGCACGGACACGACGGCGGTGCCCGAAAGCGCCGTTCGGTTGAGACGGAAACCATCGCTAATCAGATGGCTTATAGTGGCTGGGCACAGCTTGTTCAGTGAGCTGAACAGTGGAAGGGGGTAGGAATTGGCAGTTAATTAAATTATTTATTTGTCCAACATAATTTATTACTACATGTGTAGAGCCAAACTGATTACGGGCTAATCTCCAAAGGAAACTCAATAATAAAGTCGAACCGAATGCAGTATCAGGCGAGCAATTAAAGGTGGCTACAAACTGTTCAGTAACTGTCTAATTTGTATTCGAATGCTTTAGTTCAGCAGTGCACTAAGAACATTGATTTTGAAAATTCATTTTTTTTGCATTTGTTTATTAATTTATCGCATAGAAAGAAATTATGAATTAAATCTCATTCACCGATTCGATATCAAGGAGCCCAAGAAAAGCAAAAGTGCCAAAAACGTCTTCGTCTTAATTTAACTATATTATTGCAGGGTTCCCTCCGTTCTTGATCACGCCAGCGATGTGTGAACTCCAGCTGGATTAACACCTATGCAGAGACTAAAGAGTGTTCAGAGGAAATTTACACGCTTCGCAGAACGTAGATTTCTTCACGGGTAATCCGTTCCTGTGCCCTCATATTCTCTCCGCTGCCGATTATTGGGTTTAATGGGCATTGTATCTTTTCCTCCGAATTCGATGTTCATTCCCTTCTAGCTTCTTTACCCCTGTATGCCCCCTCTCGTCGCGGCAGGCTTCTCATCTTTATAGCGAACCCGTCGTTCGGTTTTTGTCCAAAATGATCTCTGGTTAAGAACATGAAGTTTTTTTCAATAAAGTTTCGTTCGATTTCAATCTTCCCATTTCCTATTTCCGCATTCACCTTTTCGACTGATGTACTCATTTCCCGTAACTGTCCCAACCTCCGATCAAACATTATTCCATATCAAAACTTCCTTTTCCCCGAGATACTAAGAAAACATTTAGTAACCCATGTGGTATGTGATAAACGGCGCCGGTTCACACGACAGGAGATGAGAATAACAATTCGTTTTAGTGAATTTACTCAGAGTGAATGAGTCGTTATTAGGAGTCAGCTCGTTTAACGACTCATTTCGGAATCATAAAAAACCCCGGCATAAATCTCCTAAGGCCTTAGGAAGATTTATGGACAAAATTTTATAAATTGATTTATTTTAATGCGAATTTGTAAAAATAAATTTCTTTTCACTCAAATTATGCTTTAAGTAAAAAAAACAATAAAAAATAAGGAAAAAATAATAAAATTATAAAAATTTGAAAATTTCATAAGGCTATAGACTTAGTTTTTTTGGAAAAATTTAGGACAAACGGTGGTAATAAGTTTCTTTTCACTCAAATAATGCTTTAAATTAAAAAAAGAATAAAAAATCAGAAAAAAATTTTAAAAAATTTCAACTCGAAAATTTCCTAAGGGTTACCCCTTACGTTTTTTTTGGGTAATTTTGCAAAAAAAATAAATTGATTTATTTTAATGCCAATTGGATGCAATGTGTTTCTTTTCACTCAAGTAATGCTTTAAATAAAAAAAAAGAGTGAAAAATAATAAAAAAAATCAAAAAATTCAAAAAAATGAAAATTTTCTAAGGCTCATTTTTGCACCAAGTTTTGCCTATAACTCGGTCGGTATCTAACGGATTGCCAATCTTTAACCTGTGGTCGATAGATGGCACCAATGGCTACATTTTCCTTTTGGACAGCCATGCTCTCTGGTGTCCGTGCCAGAAGTTATTCGAGGAACCAAGTTCCTTACCCTGTTTGAGAAAATGTCAAATTTTCCTCATTTTTACACCAAGTTTTGCCTATAACTCGGTCGGTATCCAACGAATTGCCAATCTTTAACCTGTGGTCGATAGATTGCACCAATGGCTACATTTTCTTCTTAGACGGCCATGCCATCAGATGTCTGTGCCAGAAGTTATTCGAGGAACCAAGTTCCTTACCCTGTTTGAGAAAATGTAAAAATTTCCTCATTTTTGCATCAAGTTTTGCCTATAACTCGGTCGGTATCTAACGGATTGCCAATCTTTAACCTGTGGTCGATAGATGGCACCAATGGCTACATTTTCTTGTTGGACAGCTATGCCATCAGATGTCTGTATGTCTGTAAGGTGTCTCAGATGTTTCTATAAACATGCTTATCTCCTAAGGCTAAAAAATTTTAAAATGTGATATATTTTAATGCGAATTTGTTGCAATAAGTTTCTTTTCACTCAAATAATGCTGTAAATAAGAAAAAAATAAAAAATAATAAAAAAATACTTTAAATTTGGCAGTAAATAAATCTGCTATAAAATCAGAGGCGGATCCCGTTTCATGTCCATGCCGATTGGACTAGCCCGCTTGTTCGCTTATGTAGGTTTGATAGATAGGGAGAGCGAGCAATATATTCATTTGGCTAGTTTGGGTACACATGTATTCCGTTTCAATTCATGTGTATGAAACGATTCGTTCCAACTCATTTTTGTTTCAACTCACTGGCACATTTTTGTTTCAACTCACGTATTTACTCGTTTTGCAAATCGACTCACCACGGCTACATGCTTACACTCGTGAGTGAGTAAGTGAAAAAAGAGTCGCTAAAACTCCTCGTGGTGAGTGAACGAAACTCGTTCAATACAGTTCAATACTCTTACTCACTTTGCACATCTCTAGCAAGGACAGACTATCCTGCTACGTGGTAAAATAATAAGTAAAGGTAAAATACGGCCTGTCCGTTCTAAAAAAATAAAAAAAAAAATGTCCGCATCAGAGCGCGCCCTTCGTTGTGTGAGTGTGTCACTTCGCATGCTTCGCTGCATTGAAAACACCACTCACACGAACGACGAGGATGACGAAAGCACGATCCTTCACTGCGTGCGATTCGAGTTCGGACAAGATGCACCCACCGCCTAACCCCGTCACTAAACACTTAGCGAATTGCGAAAAATTACGAACAGTCGCTATACGTGTATTTTCAGCGAAAAATCGTTATTCGAAGGGCGACTTGACGCCACGACAGTTTTCTGTAATTGAGGAAAGGATAGTTCGATTTTGCTGGCAATAACATGGTCAACAAATACAAAATCAAAAATAAGATCGGTTGAGTGTCATTAAATATTATAAAGTTAAAAAAAACTCGAGTGCCTTTTTGTTATTAAAAGTACGTACGTGTTGTATATAATTCTTGTGAATGTTAAACAGAAGAATGGCTGCTAATTCTAAAAAATTCTAATCTCGTGGATATTTCCCAAAAACAAATCGATAAATTTGCCAATCTCCTAAGGCTATAACCTTAGCTTTTTTTTGGAAAATTTAGCAAAATTTATAAATTAATGTATTTTAAAGCGAATTCGTTGAAATAAGACTCTTTTCACTCAAATGATTGCTGCATTGTTAATGAATATATTGAATATATAACTTGCTTCAACAATGTCGGTATAAACAAGGCGTTTGGCCATCTTGCTAGATAAATATAGCCCACTACATACAGGCATTCTGGTGATGATTACCTGAGTATTGACGGTCATGAAATGAGAAAAAAGATGGACTCGTTCGATTACCCGTATACTAAGGTTTTTATCAGTATGCTACTCGAAGCTGTTTCTAATTTGTGCTATCCGACCTGTAATATACGATCCCAATTATATTTTGCCCGCTGTGCGACTCGGTGGGCATAAACATCTTCGTTCACTTATTTATCTTGTTACAATTTCTTCTGGCTACCGGAAAAATTTTGACAAAATTTTTCAGCGCCAAACACACAAGAAAACAAAACGAACAAATCTGCGGTACTGTTAGCAGCATCCGTTGTTTGCATCACAGGAGTCAGCAGCATCCGACGACGAGCTTTCTTGATGGTCCGTTGTTTTGAAACATCGTCACTGGACTTAAAAAGCTTGCCCTTCTCATTGACTTCATCAAAATAAAAAATATTAATTATTATAATTTTCTTTGTTTAAATTAATTTCATTTAATTCAAAATTATTTTCGCGCTACCGGCTCGATGAAAAACGTAAACAAACCTTGCACGACAAAAGTTAAACAACCTTGAAATTGCGCCAGAATCGCAAAATTAATTTGGAAAATTGAGCTACTTTTGTCGCGTTCGCAAACGCGACAATTGCTAGGCATGTAGTGGCGAGGAAAAATCCAACACCTACCATCAACCACCATTTTTAATGTTTAAAAATTAGCTGATATGCTTTTTTATGATTCTAAAGAAATTGCCTTTTCAAAAATGTGAAAATGTTATCAGTAAATATTTTGAAATAGATATAGTAACATCAACAACAAGCGAAAATACAGTGTAAAAGTGATATGAATTGTCAACATTTACCAAAAAAAAAAATTTCTAAAATAATTTTTGAAAAGAACCAACATGTGATTATTATTAACACTTACTTATTATTTTCATACTATCTCCTCCACATATCTCCCCATCGCAATTCTCTTGGACCACTTGCGCCAGTTACCACATGCACCCACCGGGCCGAGTTCGAAACTTTTCCATGTATTGTGAATTGCATACCTTGCAGGCGAACGATACATTGCGATATATTGCACGCGGTACAATAGACTCTAGTTGAATGAAAACACGGAGAAAATATTTCTGCAGTTATTACGCGATGAAATAAAAAGTAATAAACGTGTTTTTCATTCAACTTTTTAACATTCATTTCAAATACAAATACAATGTAATGTACAGGTGTTAGGCACAAAAAAAAAGTTTCCGCGAATACGGTTGGATAATGAATCGGTACGCATCAAGTGGTACAGTGCATTAAAAGTTGAATAATTTCCACGCACTTTTTTGCTGCTGCACATATCTTTGCCATGGTTTGTTGAACACTTGTTGAGTAGCAATATTCGACAGGTTAGTGCCCAATCGAGAAATATGATATCAATGTGGCTTTGGTTTAACGATCGCTGTTGACTTACGTGTATACTGCATACGTTTGTGCAGTTTGCTTTTTAAAAGTTAAATATTTTAGTTGGATATGAAAATGTGCAGAACACACACACATATTTGCGTTCATCAGCACATTCGATTGTGGTTGCTTTTGCCAGCCACGATGTAGGAGTGTTGGTTCGCCTATTTGCTCATTTGTTTTCCGTAAATTAATATCTCAAATCTTTTTATTGCAATCGAAAACATAATCCTGACTCGTAGAGGCATCCTGGCAACTGAGTGAATAATCTCTGTAAAACAGACGATGCGTTCATAATTAAATGGCATGAGCTTCATGCTATAAGTTTGGAAGCAGTGGTGAAGAGCAATTTGCACGAATAAGCAAACATTAATCACATTACGCGTTGGTATACATCAATGTTCATTTCCCGTTGTACGTTTCAAATACAGAACGAAAAAATCGCAAATGAAAGTGTGAGCAAATGATTAAAATTGAAATGCTTAATTAATCATCGTCCTTATTTTGGAAAATAATTATAAAGCACTTAATGCAAGTCTTTTTAATCTTTCGTTTGAAGATCTTGGATGATGATGATGATGATGAAGATCTTCGGAGGTATAACTTAACAAAAAAATATAAGAAAACGTTTGAATAATAGATGAAATTTCAATAAACTATAAATTTAACATTTTAACATAATATTTACATTTACTTTAAAATTTTGGTTTTTTTATTAAATAACGCTTGTTTTATCATTCAGTGTAATAAATTACCGTATCTCCTTCTCTATGCACTAATTTCCGTTTGTTTACACCAAGTAATAAACAAATATTAGTATAGCTTCTAGTCATATCGAACAGATGATAATGATTGTAATATTAAAAACCAAAAAAGACAGGGCATATTCTCCGAAGCCGCAGTGCCATAAAGAAGAAGAAATTTCAATGATTTCGATACGATTAAATCCACGTGGAATCGTAATGCTAGAAATTTTGTAGCAAACTGAAGCAACAGCCATGCCCTGCTAACATGGTTATATTCACAGGTGACCGAACAGTTTTTGATCGGCCAGCGTAGAGAATACCAAACAAATTAGGCATGGGCATCCGAGCTTTCGTTAATCAAACCCAATGTTGTGTAATAATGAAAACAGCTATTAATTTACTATATTAAGCGGAATATCATAGCTTGTGTTGTGAGATTAGAATGTATATTAACTGCTTAGAAATTTTACAGAAGTTAAATAAATTTTCGGTTTCGATTAAGTTAACTAAATTTCGATTGGTTTTAGGATATTTTTAACAAGTAAAATAATTATCTCATTTTTGTGGTTAATGATCTATAATATCGTTATGGTATTACTCAGAACGCATACGGTATAATTTTATTACAAACAACAGAAACATTGCGTCAGCCGTGTAATGTTTACACCGCAGAGCTAGCCGCAATCTTTTACGCACTATTACTGATAGCAGCGAGCCCTCCGGATCAGTATTACATTTTTACAGATAGTCTAGTGCTATTGAATCACTGAGATCCCCAAAGGCTATTAAGAGTCAGGATTACCTTACTATAAAAATCATTGAACTGCTTGATTCAATGTTCGACAAGGCGTTCAGAATCTGGCTAATTTGGGTCCCTTCTCATTGTGAAATAACTGGGAATGAGAAGGCCGACTCACTGGCCAAATCAGACGTCAAAGAAGGCGCTTTTTATGATCTACCAATCTCGGCCCAAGAATTCCTTCGTTTTCCACAGCAACTTTTCCTGTCTCGCTGGCAGAGCGTGTGGGAGGCGGATGAACTCGGGCGGTTCCTTTTCTCGATCTCTTCTCAAGTGTCGCTGCGGCCTTGGTTCGGTGCAGATCGTGCATTCATCCGGATGATATCTCGACTCATGTCGAATCATTTCGCTCTGGATGAACATCTAAAGCGTATTAATTTGGCTCAGACGAACGTCTGGGGCTGCGGCATTGGATTCCACGATGTGGATCACCTTCTGTGATCCTGCGTGGAATTTGAAGCCGTGAGACCCTGTTTGATAAGCGCAGTTGAGGCCATCGGCAGTCAGCCGGATACACCGATCTGAGCTGGTGTATGTGATATACTGCACTGGTTGTGATATACTGCACGACAGGACTGGGCATCAAATCCCATCTGGACCCCCGTAACAATGACGGACGGACGTGGTAGAAAATAAGTTTAGTAATCCAGAAATATGCCCGGCATGACCTTCGAAATAGTTAACCCAAGAAAAAGAAGAAAAGAAGCTCATGTGATTCAGAAGTTGCTCACAGCTTGAATTACTATTCAGTAGCTCATGTAATTTTTTGTCCTGAAAGGTATATTGAAGGCTCGGAAAAGTTTATTATTAAAACAGATTAGAATTGAAAGTGATTTTTAGTGGGTAACAATCACACTCTACAAACAGGGTAGAGTGAATTGAATTGAATTATAAGATCGAACTCAAGTTGGTAATCGGATGAATGGAGTTTTTATTCAACGAAACCTAGACTTTCGCCAGTCTAGGGATTTTCGATCTTGCTCTTGAAAATACTCCTTTGTCAAATTTATTAAATGACTGCAAAAAAATCGTTCTTCCAATAGCAAAAGAACCTTGAAATTTGCTAACACCCTCAATGTTTTGTCACAGAAACAGATAAAGAAAACTTAATTAAAATCTGACTGCACTTCAACAAAGCTTTGTGTCAAAATTTGTGTTATTCCTACCATTAATGCGTTTATTTGTACTTTCGTTCAATTATCATCAAATGCTTGTTTTTCTCATGGTTATCGTGTGGCTTCCAGAGCGGATGTGACAATCGCAGCATTATAATTCAAACCCAACCATCATTCAACGCTAATGTGTATCGCTTAACAGCTACTGGCGCTTTGGTCCTCTCCCAACGTTTCACAGCACTTAGCCCGTGACTTATGTAAACTCATCCATCTTCTCCGTCAACACGGTGTTGATGGAAAGTGAAAAATCGTAGCCCACGCTGCGAAATCGCACCGCACCGACGATGCACATCCAAATTAACGATAGCACCGGTTCGGATGTTGCATTCTTGCGTATATATATTTTTTTTGTTTTGCACGCTCAGAGGAACCGACTGGAAAACTTTTCCCTCCAGTCATGCGGCGCGACCACGCAACAAGCCGTTACAGATGCACCGGTGCAGTCTGCTAAATGTGCAGTTTGGCCGTATGCAAACAGTTACAGTGTATCGGCTGTAATGTCGAATGAAAAGTGAAAAATTTTAAACATACACACAAATATCTGGCCTGATGCACACACACATCTGGTTGGGTGTTTTTTGGGGTGATATGCATCCTGCAGCTAACTGCAGACAACATGCGGCAAAAGCGATCGTAGCGCTTCGGAGCACTGGAGCACCGCTCTGGCACACTTTTCTTCGCCCGTACTTCTTCGATACGTGAAGATGGATGCGGATCTTTACCGCCACCCGCTTTCCCCTGATCCTCCCTTTCCACCCTCCTTAGTATGGATTTTGCGCGAAATCGTGCACCACCCAGGCGCAAGGATGTGCGGTCAGGCTGGAACGGTGGTGCAAGCTCGCGTGTCCATGCGCTTGTTAATTAATCCAATTGGAAAATGTGCTGTTTGGCTCGGCTTTCAAACAGATCGACGGTACGGGTTCGAGGCCGAACCACCGGAACCGGGGAGGGAGGAATGTTAGAGAGAATTTTCCTTTTCTCTTGGCATAGCCTAGCCCTTGGGGAGATGTCTGTGTGTTTGGGTGTGTGTGTGTTGCTATTGTTGTGGAGGGATTTTCTTTCACCAGCAGTGCCCAGTTTTCTTTACAAGCGTGGGCGTGGTGGGGATGCCCTGCTCAGCAGTGTGTGAAGTGAATAAAACTCGTTGTATTCTCGCAAAATCTATCATTTTATGGCTTCTTAGTGTTTAGTGATAACATCGGATAGAGCACCAAATGAGCGTCTAGTCCGAGTCGTGTGAGTGGCAAAGCAGCAGCAGCAGCAGAGTTGTGGAGTGTGCAAAACAGTGCAGGGATTCAGCCGAAAGGAAAACGCTCCGAAGGATATCGAAAACGCGTTTGATCCTTCTTCGTTGTGTTGTGCTAAAGTGCAAAAGTTAAAACAGTGCGATCGTAGCAAGATGTCGCTCAAGAAGGTGGTGTCGATCCTGGTGATCTGCGTGGTCGCCGTACAGGGTGCCAGTGTGGCGAACCAGAAGGACACGAGCGGGGTCACCGAGCTGAGCTGGGCCTGCATCAACAATTTGAACTGCGTCGCGGGTCTGGCGAAGGATGTCGTCCAGAAGCTGCAGGCACGCCGTTCGATCGACTTCGGCGTGTTCAGCGTACAGCCCGTCGAGCAGATCCCGCTGAGCGTGGAAGGACGTTCGTCCCGTGCACTAGACTTCCTGAGCTCGAACGCACTCCAGGTGCCGGTTGGACCGACCGTGCTCAACATTGAGCGATCGGCTGACTACCCGAACTATGTTGAGGTGTCGCTGCTCAAGAAGGAAGACGGTAGGTTGTGGGGTGGGATGTGAAAAACAGGATACCATATCCGTTCCGGAGTGTTTGGTCATGTGTGTGCGTATGTGTGTTTCTTTTTCTTGCAGGAGCCCGCGGACGCACCCGCAAGCATATGCGCTTCTTTGTGCCCGCGTTCCTGGTCTTCAGCCAGATCGGCTGGTATGCGCTTGCCATCGCCGGCGTAAAGCTGCTTGCGATTAAGGCCTTTTTGGTCGCTAAAATTGCCCTAATTGTCGTAGCAATGATGACGTTCAAAAAGCTCATGGAACCGGTCGCGTAAGTATTTGCGTTACGATTTTAATGTCCGACCGTAACTATCAACTGATCTTCCCCGGATTCTTCCCCGGATAGTGTCATGCCAGCGCCGTACTTCGACCATCCGGAACCGTTCATGATGCCGTACGGTATGGACTTCCACCATGGGTTCGGTGGTGCTAGCAACGACATGTACTCGATGGGACTGGGCGGCCATTTGGGACACCACGACGGACCGTCGGCACTGCACGCATCCGAGGGTGGCCTCGGAGCAGCCAGCAACGTCAATGCGGCCGTCGTCGATGCAGCCGCTTCCACCGCTACGGACAAGTCCAGCAGCTCTCCGGCACAGCCCGTTGCGGTTGCTGGCGGTAGCGAGCGCCATCATTTCAGCGCCGGCAGCAAGATCAAACGGCAAGATGTCTACTCGCAGCCCCAGGCAGCCAAATACTTCAGATAGGCGAAACCAGGTGACCAGCACCAGACACTTACACACACATTCACTCAAACCCAACGTGACCAGCAAGGCGCTTAACTGCAGAGCAAGAAGAAGCAAAAGGAAAGAAAAAAAAGCGTACGACACTCAAGAACTGAAAACTGATGCGGTGTTGAAGATCGCTACAAAACTGGAAAGATCGTCCTACCCGCCATGGTGGTGTCTGTTGTATTATTTGTTTCCAAAACAATTTGATGTCTCCCGGTCGCCACCCCCGGCCGGGTGGTGATCGCGCCGAAGACAGTGAAGCTGACGAATGACTCTGTTTTGCCAAAAAAAGCCAACGATCCTCCAAAGATCGTGTATCCTTTCCCATCGCCCCAATCCATTATTCCGCGTACCTTACTCCAAGCATCCTTCAAATAAAGCATATTTATTTATTTATTTATTACTTGTGACGGAAAAGCGTATCAAGCGTAAGTTCTTTAGTCCGAGTTGAATGGTTGAAAGAAAGCGAATAGCTAGAACATTGATGAAGAAAAACCAAATCGAGATGGTTCTCGTTTTTTCTGTTCATACCCCACTGACAGACTGACCTATTTCCTGTGCCGCTGGAGGAATTTATCGGATCGTTGCATCGAAATTGCAAATGCCCGTTAGTACTCGCTCGTATGGAGGCCCTAATGAGGCTTGGTTGCACGGACGTCAGTACGGACGATGGTCACTGCATCTAGCTCACAGTCGGATGCAAATGTTCGCTTTGGTATTTCTTCCCAACAAACTCATTGCTCACTTATCTGTGCGTGGTTCGTTTTTTCTTTTCGTCTGGCAGTTAATATCACGCGAAATCGCCCCTTTTTTCCTCTTCTCGCTGGTTAAAGCTCGAATGGCCAGCGCTTTTCGGACGCTAGTCATGATAAACGAATCGTAAAATTGCTTCCGCAAACCGCAACGGTGCGAGAAATATGAGCAAACTATCTTTGCACCGGCAGCGAAAAGAAAAAGGGCAGGTTCTCGTTAGTGAGAGTTGGCGTTATTCCGTGCTGTTTGGTAAAATGGCGCACGTTAGTAGCTAGAAATAATTGGAGTACGTTAAACGTTCGTGTTGATAAAGGATACTTTCTAACAGGTGGGCACTCGTGTTTGAAGTTGGGAAAACTATGGATCATGGTTTGGTTTTTCAGCAAATCGAGACCGTTGAAACAATATCAATTAGAAGTTGTTTGTTGTTTCACTTCGTTGGCGGAACTCGTGTTTCGTTTGTATTTTGGAAATTAAATTTTTAAACAATCAACGTACAGCGTCGTACAGCCAGAATTTAATTATCTAAACCTCACAGAGATAAAGTAATTTAGGTTTTAGTTAGATATCCTATCAGTTTAGGGAAAATTACATTCTCAGAAGTTTCAAAATCGGTTTTCTCGTGAATTCTTTTCCAAAAGAGAACAAACTCAATTTTTTAATTAAAAGTATTTTCAGGAGAAAGTTGATAGATTCAAGTGTACGTGCAAAAATCAACGAAAATAGCACATGAGCAGAAGATTCTAAAAGTATTTCTTCGAACCATTTCTTTCTTAATCATCCTGAAGAAGAAAAGGCAACAGAAACATTACGATAGAAGATACTTAATCTATAGCTACGAGGGTCCAATTTTAATGATTTCAATTTAAAACAAAATGGTCTTCGTTGAACATTAAAAATAGATTTTGTATCTCTTTGTCAATAAAAAAAAATCATTTTACCCAAAAATTCCATTTCTAGCTATTTCCTTCTGTAGTTGTGTCTAAATTCATGGATTCGGAAAATTTCGAGAAATTCTGGATGCGAATTTGGTAAACGTTGTTTTGAGAAGAAAAAAACACGCAGTGAAACTTTCAATATAAGCATTTTAAATGTTTTCGGGTTTGGTATTTCAATATTAAAAAGTCTAAAGTGCTGCCCTGGCTTAATAAATGTAATTTAATTTTGACTGTTGATTTCTACACCTTGTGCAAACTTTTCCAACCAAGTGGTAAAAGACTTAAAATATTCTCCTAAAAATTTCGAAAACTCATTCATCGCCACATCGGAGATTAAGCATGAAAGAAAACGAATCAACTGTAGCATGATCACAAGATGTTGAAAATACTTTGCTCTAAATCGTTAAACAAACATTCCAACAAATCCTACTGCTGCTAGTAACGTTTTGCATTGTTTTTCTAATCTTTAAAGCAAACCTCTTGACACACTAGAAAATCCATTCAATCTAATCCACTCTAGAAAGCTTAATCCTTGGATAAATCAATGTTTTCCCGCAGCACACTTCTCATTTGAGCTCACCTGCTTTGTACCTCACCAGCAACCGAAGACGAATTGGATTGTAAAAAAAATAACAATCAAAGTTTTTCCAGTTCGTTGCCTTGGGGGAAAAATTCTGAAATAATTATAACTTGCTCTATTGGTTTTGTTTGCTCAAAAATGATCGAAAATCCATTCAATGAAAAGAACACAACATCTCAACTGCGAAAAAATATTCAAATGCTGATGGACTTTATTCCTGAAGGTGATGACAAGAAGAAAAAAACAAACGAAAGGATCTATTTTTGAAAACATCTTACATTCGCCTTACGGAATAAAAGTTTGTTTTGAGAAAAATTAAAAGATAACAGGAACTGGCAGAAAACTTTTTTCTTTCCTTCTAAGCACAAGATTACCGGCTTTGATAATCCCGCCGCAAATGAAGCGCACAAGAAACCGTTGGCAATAAGATAAAATAAATAATTTATTCGATTCATCCGCTGGTTTAGGGCGGCAGGTTCAAGGTACATCGGACACTGGGAAAAGGAAGCCACGCCAACGCGAACCTTCCCTAATGAGTGGGTGCCTGCTGCTGGTAGGCTAGATCGTGCGAATCAACCGTGAGCCGCCGGTTAAGCTCGTTCGAGAACGATTCCACGAAGCCATCGAGAGCGCGGGCCCATCCGGAGCTGTACGTGTCCACGTGGTGGTGCGGTTCGGGCGGATGAGCAACCACCTCGTAGGTGATGTACTTTTTGTGCAGCAACTTCTTGATGCCGAGTATGCTGGCCAGCACCAGGGCGAGTTTGGACACGAGCAGCGCTTTGCCGACGAGCAGTGCGATACCCTTCAGTACGAGCGCACCGATAAGAACCGCCTTCATGACGACAGCGGCCAGCATCGGTGCGTATTGCTTGAGGCGACCGCGTCCTTCCTCGAACAGCCGGCGCGTATCCAGCGATACACCCAGATTCAGCTTGCCACCTTCACCGGAAGCGACCACCACATCCGTCGCCTTCGTTGCCCGCCACCGGAGACTACGGCTGTGGATGAAGCGCCAGATTTTGTCTGCCACCATTACGCTCAGTTTATGGTCGTCCGAAGTGGTCGAACGGGCCAACACCGACAGCTCGTCTGCGTCCGAATCCGATAGCTGTTCGTCCGAGCTGGAATGTGATAGTGGGCAGGTATTGTTAGTGTGTATTGTGACCATCACACAAAGGCTCACTTTCCGCCCAAAACACATAATGACGCAACCGGCGTTCTGCGGCATACAAAATGCTGACCGAGAACATGTAAAAATTCTACAACCATGTTTGATCGAAAAAGAGCCTTCGACAGATGGAACCATTGTGAAAAGACAGAACAGAACGATGGTTTGCCAGAAGTGAAAAGCGAATGTTTCCAAATGGTTGGACTCTGATGGAGAGAAAAGGTTGATTGGGTTTTTGGCAGCATTTGGACAATATTTGTGGACAGCATTAGTTCCCTCGGGAACTCCTTCCATAATGAAAGAGCCGATTGCAACACTTTGGTTTGTGGTTGGAATTTCGCTTTGAATCGTCTGTAAGGCTGCGGCCACGAAGGTAGAGATTGAACGAAATGTTACACAAAAATCAATCTGTCTAACACAAAACAAACACCACATAATGTGCATTGACCGGAAATCGAGACACACATCTTGTGGGGTTGTAGCGTTTCCCGCACGTCAAACCATTGTCCAA
The DNA here is from genome assembly GCF_943734845.2 of Anopheles funestus. NCBI lineage: Eukaryota > Metazoa > Arthropoda > Insecta > Diptera > Culicidae > Anopheles > Anopheles funestus. The sequence continues at coordinate 42,945,884 of NC_064598.1, forward strand.
TCTGTGAATTTCCATTCTTTTCCCGCCGCATTCAATCGGTTTGCGTCGGCCGTTTGTCAATATTAATTGCACTCCATTAAGCATAACGTACCGTGTTTTCATCAGCTCGAAACTATCCCCCAGGCTAATGCTGGACTTTTTCAACATCCGGTTCATGTAGGTAACCAGCTTCAGCATCACGCAGGAACTGTTGTCCTTCTGCGTACACTTACCACCAAGTCGACGTATGAAGCTATCCTCTAGCGCTGCCTTGCTGAAGGTACCGTGTTCCGATTCCTGTTTTTATCCGAAGTCCGAAACCGTAAAATTGTAAAATTGTAAAATTGTAATTAGAATCAGATTAGCAAAGAGTGTTGGCTCTTCCTGGTGCGACATTCACTCACCAAATGATTGATATTGCTGCCACTATCTACGGCCGGATTGGAATCGATCAAACCGACCAATATACACACTAGCACCACCCGAACAATGTACGTCATGGTTGCAAGGATTGCACTTGAACGCGATTAACGATGACAAACAGAATGAGTTCCTTTTCGATGTTTTTTTGCTAGTGACACGCTTCCGATTGCACTTTATTTCTCTTAGGCACAGTGTTACACGGCTTCGTACGTCCCAAGGCAACCGGTGCACATCTTGAACTTGACGGAGACGAAACAAAACTGTGTCCCATGGCTGTTGTCTTCCATTTATAAGCCCAACGAACGTCGCAGATGAGGACACGGTACCGGACAGTGTGTACACGCTGTACCGATCTCGCTGGGCAGAAGAACTCGCTACGTTTTAACCGTTTTTTTTCCTTCTTTCTTCGATACCGGTTCCATTGGTACCAGTTCGTGGCACAGTCGTCCACGCGATCGGGCCACGCGAAACGGGGCCATGGCGAAAAGGTGACGAAGAAAGAAGGAACTACACCTGGAAGGGTAGATCGTACAACATGCGCAAAATGGAGGCTGCAATGGTCGGTGATGGGAAGATTTAAAGACGACAACTCGCACGAGACGGCACGAGATGGAAGCGAAATTGTTTTCCTATTATGCTTACACTTTTCCCATTTCCTTTCCCCTCCCTTTTGCCACGTGTTTGCCCCTCTACATACGCTGCCATGGATGGGACGCGGGTCGGGAAAAATGCATGTCAAACATCCTGCGGAACCCACCCGATCGGATGCCACTACTACGCCGGTACGATACTATGCACCCACGGGAGTTGCGAAGCGAAAGGGCTGAAACGTACCCCTCACACATCCCTCCACCACCCCAAGGGAGGTTGGAAAACTCGTTTAGAAAACCGTGCGTTCCTTTCTGGGAAATCATCCGAAAGAACGCCTCTCTTGGTTCGGAAAAGGTGCATCCCACCGGACCGGACCACTTTCCATCACATCCGGCCGAATGCGGTTCGCTGGGAATCAACGGGGCTTGGAAGCGCTCGGGGTTTGGGTTCTTATGCTCGGTGGTGTATTTTTTAATGCGATACGCGATTTAATGTAAAGCTGTTAGTGTGCTGTTGAGATTGCTGCGCGTCGTCGTCGTTGTCGTCCGACCAGCATCCTTAGTTGGGCTTGGTCGGTATTTGTTCGCGTGTGTGGAGCGTGTTTTACAGGGAATGGAATTACGTTTCTGCGTAATGGATGCATCTTTCCCTTTCGTAGCTAAGAATGTGCAGTGAAAACTGGTAGGACCGTTCGGTTGATTGCAACAGGCTGCAGTTCTATGCATCAAACGCTTTTTCGTTAGCATTGGAAGTATATTTTTCTGTTTGATTTTTACTCAAAAAGAAGATTGTGATACAATATTTAATTTTCATTACTTTATATTTTTCATTACATTGAGTACATTTAGCTGTAGCTGTTTAATAAGTGTTAGTTGTAAATGTCCCAAGTTTTCGGGGAAAAGTTTTACGTCGCATATAAATAATGAGTGAAAATTATTTTGGTTTTGTATACATAACTAAAACCATTCTGCTTAGTTCGCGTTAAAAGCAAAAAAAAACTCCCTGAACAAAGGAAATTCTCGAAAAAACACAAATTTTAAAACAATTATTCTATGCTGATTGTCAGTTTATTATGACTTTTTTTTAATTAACTCAACTTTTCTAAAGCACGAACGATCGAAGAGAAAAAAAAAATTTTCTCTCGACAAAAAACAATGCTTTTAGCCGCATGTCCACTTTTCCATTTTGTCCTAATGTTTGTCTTATCGATTTACTTTTTTTTTCTTTTCAGAAAATTTCATTGTATGATAGATTTCTATTTTCTATTAAAGTTTTTGTACTTTAATTTCAATTTGTATTACTTTCTTCACTGACTTTCTGATTATGATTGAGCCTTTGATAAAATAATGAAGCCGTTATTAAGGTACAAATAAAAAAAAATCACCAACGATTTAATGTGTCAATCCACTTCTTGCCCTATCTGTATTATTGCTCAGTGTTTTTTTTGTGTTTTTGTTTTTATAATTCAAAATACTCCGCACAGTACAGTGATAGCGCGAAATGTTCACACGATGGCGTGATGGCACAAGCTTTATTCTACGATCGAATGCACGTCAAGTGCAGTAAACTGTGCAGTAGTCGCCGTTAAGATGATCCAGAGCACAGCATGCTGTTGGTGTACTAAAGCTATACGAATGAGCTGTATGACCCGAGGAAAATGAACGACAGGAATAAAAAAAATACCATGTGCGAATAAAAAAAGACTAGGGACGAGGGAAAGCGCAATCCAATCCTTGCTCATCCGTAACATGGTCGAGTGCCCCGATATGCCATCGCCCCGAGGGCGTTTGTATAGTTATTGGTTTCTCTTTCACTTATCCAACGTATTTTCCACTTCTGTTCTACGATCGAACCATTTTCTTACTGTACGGCAACGCTTAACGACTACTTCAGCACGTTTTTTTTTGTTTCGTTATCATCATGAGCATCATCATCATCATCATCTCCGGTGCATGGAAACGGTAGTTTCCGTCCAACAGCAAACACACACCACAACCGGAGCAATCGTGTAATAACGGATCGAGTTTTTCACTTGTTTTTCCCATCCAACGGCGATGACACCCTTGGACCTTTAAGCTCGGTAGCCGGGCAGCGTGCTGGCTGCGTCGGATAGTCCACTCTAGCGATGCAGCTTTCATTGATAAATCACAATTTTAATGCGTACCGTCGTTGCTTGCACTGGTTCTTCTGCGTTTCGTTTAAGATTCCTCTGTGGTGGTGGATTGCATTTCGCTGCGAATACCCACATTGGGTGCGTGCATGCTCACAAATCGAGGCTGCCCTTGAAACAGGATGAGCTGACCGGTTCGACTCAGAAGGCACTCATTTTCTTTCTCGCCCAGCTCTAACCGGTTTCCGGTGTGGTACCACTTTCGATGAACCGAATGGCCATCGTTTCCGCTGCCCACTGTTGCCAATAATAACAAACAGGGCGCACGTTTTCTTGAAGCTAGGTTAAGCGCAAAATCAAAACCATAGCATTGCAATGAAATGGATTCAAATCAATCGATTGCCGCGACTGATTGATTTGGCGTACGCGAAACGAAAACCCACCGCTAACGAGCAAATCCTTCGCAGATTCTTTCGGTACAGACGAATCGAGGCTCGAAACCGACTGATGGATCGATTATGGTACCATCCGTCGCCGGTCACAGTATCGAAGCTGAAAGCTAACAACCGAATACCGACACCAGCTTCGAGGATAAATGGCATTTGAGAAATATGATGAAGCCGGAAGATAGATGAGGCGATACGAATGGTTCCTTCGACGTTTTGGGACCAAATGACGGTTAGATTGTTTGATCCATTTCTAGATATTTTGTTGGACTCGTGCCATGTAACACCATCGGGATATTGGGGAAAAAAAACAAAATAAATCTTACCCAAAATGGTATTCTGGCGTTTGCGTTTATTTTCGTTTCACCCGGACTCGGTTTGGTTAATGTAATTTACGGTTGGAATCGATTTCGAGCTCAAGCTAAGTTACCTCATCTTCGGGACGGGTAGATTGGTATGGTAATAAATTTTCACACAGAGGATCATTAGAAGATGTTATCGCTGGTAGGAAGTGTTTGGCAATAAAATGGACTCGTGGTATGAGATTAATTGCTAGCCTGTTTGATGGAAAGGACAATTACTATCAACCTTTTAGACGATATAGATTAGAAAGGAGTGTGAACTTGAAGTAAGTGTTTCTGAATATTAACTTTATATCTTTTTCTGATTCTTAGCAGTAATTATGCAATCAGTATTTATAATGGAATTTGGTTTCTTCAACTAGCGATCAATGCGACAAAGACAAAGTTCCTATTTGCCGGAAGCTCTAATCGTGATAGAGCTCGACTCGGAAGCAGAGTATCAGTTGACGGAGGCAATCTCGAGGTGGTATAAGAGTTCTGCTACCTTGGTACGATCGTAACTTCGAACTACAACATGAGCAGCGAAATCCGAAGACGCATTGTTCAGGGAAATCGTGCCTGTCACGGGCTCCACTCCTGCGATCCAGAAGGCTCGAACAACACACGAAATGCACCATATATCGCACACTGGTACGTCCGGTAGTCCTCTACTGGTACGAGTCCTGGATTATACTAACGGAGAACGCCAATGCACTCGCCATTTTCGAACGGCGTGTGCTAAGGACTATTTTTGGCGGTGTGTGCGTGCAGGGTGTGTGGAAAAGAAGAATGAACCACGAGCTACCTGAGCTGTTTGGCGGAGCAGATGTCCTGACGGTTGTCAAAGCCGGAAGAATACGTTGGCTGGGCTACATGATGACGCATGTCCCACCAGGAAGGAGCTAGTCAGTGACCCGTTCGGCAAGAGGCGGAGAAGAGCACAGCGAGCTCGATTTCTGGATCAGTTGGAGTCAAACCTGCCGGAGAGTGAATGCAGCCTTGTATGGACTATTGCAGACCTAGGCTGAGTTTCCTGGAAACGGATTGGCGACCTGACCAAGTCTTCCCGACGTGCTCGACTATGAGCAGGGCACGAATTAGAAGAAGAAACTAGCATGCAAACTGTTGTAAACGTTGATATAGGGGGAAATAATTATATTAGAAACAGTAATGGACACATTACGCGATCGTAGAATGGTTAATTAATTTATTTTAATTGTCATAAATATTTACACTAGCATGGCATTAACATGCAGGGATGAACACGGTTTGATGCATGATATACAATATGACAACAAAGGTCTTCTTTTTTCGCTACCTCTTCAGATTTCTGCCTTCACATCCTTGCCACCACTGCGATACTCCGAGTAGCCTTGGTAGGCGAGATCATCTCCAAACTTCACGTTGCTTCCCTGAACATCTGTTCGGCCCGACTCACGGTAGTAGTTGCTGTACGGTGAAGCATATCCCCCCTCTGGTCGCGAATAGTGCTGCCCAGTGAACTCTTTGTACGGGCTGTAACCGATCGAACCGATTCCCTGTGGCGAATATTGCGGTTGATAGCCGCCCGAGAAGATATCGTTCGTACAGCAGCTTTGGTGTGGTTTAAACAGCTTCAGATATCCGATCACACCCGGCACAACGATGGCCAGAAAACCGAGCAACTTTTTGAAGCTGGCCAGTCCGAGCACGAGTGGCAGGAAGAGCAGCAGCTTCAGCTTGAACACCTTCAGAATCAGCAGCAGGGGAATGAAGATCTTCTTTAGCCGGTGGCGTGTAAACAGTGGAGCTTTCTTGTCCTCGATCACATCGATTTCGTCGGAAATTTCGTCGATAAAGCGGGCAGAATATCGTCCCTCCTCCGTAAGCTCATCGGGCATTTGGAACTCCAAAGCCGTTGACTTGACGAACCGTTCCAAACGGCGCAGGGCGTACTTGTACAGTAGCTCCCACTCGGAGTCACTGTGACGGGATTCGCCTACAAACTCGTACCCTTCCTGTGCCAGTGATCGTAGCTGTGTTTCCGGAAGTCGTATAATGCGTGCATCACTGGTGAGTCTGTGGGCCATTGTAAAGAACAGAGGTATGGTAGAAGTGACAAAGAGTTGGAATTTTCTAAGTAAAAGAATAACACACTTACTGATATTGATCCTTATCGAAGAACTCGCCAAATGTATTAAGAGCCTGCGACTTGAAGCATTCGGCCAACTCTCCGTTCAAACATTGGGTGTTGGTACGTGCCAGATACGGATCGACATTGCCACCCGTTCCAAGACCGATGAAGTCGAACAGGTTCTTACCCTGTCTCCGTTCCTCACCGACTGCAGGTTGCTGCTGGACAGACACCGGTGGACCATTGTCGTTTGTTCTGGATGTTTGGTCCGGTAGTTTGATGCCCTCCGGAAGACCTGGAGTGACACAAAATGCCAGCAGCAGAACTGCCAAGACGCCGATCGGTCCTAGCCACGTTCCGCCGCGATGTGAATGCTTCACGAGGACATTCATTTCTGTAAAGGACACCCAGAAAGGCAAACCGGAGTAAGTATCGCAATGAACAGCCTTTTGTGGGTCGTTTGAATCAACTGTCTCCTACTTTCCCAATGGTGAGCTCATGCTATCCCCACGGATGTTGGTCCACTTTGAGCGCGAACGCTGCTTGTCGCTGTTTGTTCGCTCCCCCTCAATTGGTTCGCTCGCTTTCCGAGACTCTCGCTAGTGATGCGCAACAATCGAACAATGTCCGATGGTAAGGGCCGTTTACCGTATGCTCCGATAAACCCATCAACCACGCACGGCATCAGGCGTGACGATGGAGTCAGCTGCACACGTGAGCTGGCAAAGATGAACCACTTGTTAACACGCAGCAACCTTCAAGCGATTTGGCAGCGCCCAGATGCCCGATACCCTGCGATCGATCGGTCGATCGGCCGATCGAGGTAACCCACTGAGCGCGAGCACGAGTGGAAAACTTGCACTCGGTCGCAACCCAAATCCACACGCGATCGATAAGCGCGAAAAGCGGAACGTGCTGGTAAAAAACGCGTAGAGAGCTTCGCGCAACGAACGGAATCGGTGTAATCGGTCGTATTCCGTACGGTCGGATCCGACCACAACACATGCACATGGTTGGTTGTGCCGAGCGATGGAGCAGCGTCCGAGAAAGCAGTGCATGGAATTCGAATTTCTCTCGTCCGATCATCACCCCTCCGGGCAAAAACAGGGGCAAAAACAGTGAATTCAACAAACTAAAGCCGGTGGACATGTTTAGTGTACGTTGGGAGGGTCTATGGAGGAGGGGTGGAAGTAAAATACCGTGCGTTGGCGAGCGTTGTGCAATGTTCATAATTATGTTCCGAAATGAGAAATGTTATCGTGTTTGAGGAGACAGAAAAAATAAAACATCACAGCAACGGCTGTTATCAACCGGCAGCACATGACGTGTTCATTTGGCTGGGCCGTCGTGCGTGAATGTGCTACCGAAACGTCGAACACACCGATAATGGTCGGTTTTAGATATTTGCTTCGCATAAACTCATGTTTTCAGTTCGCCAGAATTCCCACAGCTTTCACGAAATGGTCGTCAAATATTCAACAACGTTGCAAGCGCTTTCCTCCCGAGGGATCACAAGACAAGCCGGCCTAAAACGAGCTTCCGGGAAGTAACAAAAACGATGCACCGGTATTGATGTGTTACTCAAATATGATGTTACTAGTTGAGATTTTAGAGAATTTGCTTCGAAACTCAGACAAAGTTCTCTTACATTTCATGTTGGCCCATCGTATGGTCGTTTAATAATATTCCAACATTGATACTATTTTGTGAATAAACGTAAGCCTACATTAGGTACACATTTTAGCTCATCTGTATGTGAAATACAGTAGAATTGTGGTCAAGAGCTTTCATACTTTACAGGAATGGGAAGTCAATTCAAAAGGCATTTCTTGATGCTCGAACCTACTCATGTGTATATTTCCACAAGCTCGGCGATATTCTGGCATCTATCTACATACGTCTCTATACTGGCAAAATATCAATCAAAAACGTTTGTTTTTTATTGTTCTATTTAATTTAATCTCTATTTATTCTTCTCTATTTAATTTAATCCTCGTTCTATTTAATTGAAAACTTTAGCTGCCAATCAATCAAGTTCTCCAATCCCTCGACAAACTAAAAAAAATCTGATCTTTTTTCGGCACAACATTCAACAGTTTATGACATAACCTCAATATTCTACTTTGAACCAGGTATTTTTTCTCATACAGTACTCAAAATTTAATCCTGAGCTAGGTAAATAATGAACTTTTTTTCGTCCATCACACCAGGCGTAGTCCAGCAAAAAATGTGATCGAAGCTAACTTTTCCATCCGAAAACTGTTAAGCTGTGTTGGACATGGGATTGAAAATGAAACTGTCGTGGTCGTCGGTATCAACTATGTGAAATGTAGTCCACCAAGTTGATTATGTTTGCCGAAGCAGGCAATTGATGTTGGGAATAGCATAACCACTCGAGAAAAAAGCTTTTGTTTCACGGTACTAGCATCATTCCGATATTGGTCCAAAAACATTTTATAAGCTATTTTCTACCGGTTAAACACTTCAGCATTCAAGTTGATTGAGTAACGGAATGAAATGGAAATCGGCCCACGTACCGAGAGCAATCGTTCACCAATCAGCCAATCTAGCACGATTCACTTTCACTTCGCCACATTCGGCCGGACGGAAGAGTTTGTGTGATCGGACTGAAGCGGTAGAACTCGGATGCCTCACAAGAATGCCCTTTTCAAGCATCACCTTAAGGGATGTAGCTTTTGAACTAATGTCAGCTATCTGTTCCGCAGGCACGTGGCACACAGCGGAGATTCACAACACGTAAAACACAAAATCCTCCCACCCGAGATAAAAAAAAACCTGCAAAACACTCACACTCACGTGTCACGTACAGGCCCGAAAGTTGGCTGCACTTTCACTTGCTCACTTTCGAATTGTCATCGGTTTTGCGCTGTTTTAACGTTTCAGTATCACTATCAATACAGCCTGCACTAGTCTCTGTTTGTAAACGTTTGCAGCAAAAAAAAAAAGGATGCACTTCCTGGGCTTCTAATCTCACTCACGTTAGTTAATCCGCTTATGCCGGTTTATACAGCTTCATCCTGCGCTCCATCACGTGCACGCACGTTCACAAAACTGGTGACGACCTCGACGGATTCGTGTCTGAACCGACGCACTAAGACCCCACGAATGGGTGCGCCAAAACCCCTACCTCGGTCGATCTCGGTTCGAAATGAGAGAGAGAAAGAGAGAAAGAGAAAGATCTGATCGGCACAAAGAGAGTCGCAAAGATGCAGCACATTGCTATGGAGAAAGGAGCTCTGGCTGTCTTAACAACGCGATCCAACACTCCAACCCACGCCCCGATGCTTGACTGTCGGCCAGTGGAAAGGTGGGAGGCAAACCCCAGACGCGCACATTTCCGCGAGTGATTCGGTGGAAAATCGGCCCCAGCAAGTTGGTTAATTTCATTAGGTTTCATTGAGTTGCAATTGGCTACAGACAGCCACAGACGGAACGCAATCACATGCAAGCAGACACACAGCAGCACGAACAATACAACGTGTGCGATCGTAAAAGAGCCGGCTGCAATCATCTCCTTCGCCGGTCCGTTGCATTCCCTACCATCGTGGATGGTTGAAGGTGGATGGATAAACCGGGCAAGGACAGAGATGGGAAAGCATCGAACCGGTTTGAGCTTAATTCCATAACGGCAAGAATCGGTAAGTGGCCGGGGGAATGTGGTAAATACATTCTTCCCATGTCCCAGCATGATGATTCGAGGTAGGATGTGTTGGGGGAGTTGTAATTGAAAAATTAATGTAACATTTTGCCACAATGAATGTATCACGTTACCGGCGAGGAAATTGGATGAAATTTAATTATTTACCTTACCAATCATTTACATGAGGGTTTCCCTCAGTATTTTCATTTCGTAACCGTAGATACGCTTTTAATATTAAGCGTATTCTTGCCATACAGGGTTTTCATGTGCACGTGGTTTTGCTTTTTCATCTTCTGTATGTTGTCTGAAACGAATTTGTTTCTATGCAAATCTTTCTCAACTTACGCAACTATCATGAGTTCAAAAAGTGTTGTATAGAATCAATTTCATCCTATAAAAGCTCGAAAGAGGTTTTCTTCATAACCATGTTTCATTCACTCCTGAGTTAGAAACGCAGCGTAAAAGGCTTCGATAAAAATGTTTTTTTTTGTATGTCTTGGAAATGGCTTACAGATATTTTTAAAAATTTAAGTATGCCATTGTGCATTTCAAGTGAAATATATTCGTTTGTTTTACCGTTTACTTTATCAATATATAAACGGTAAGATAACGCAAAATTTGCATACAATAAACCCCATCCAAAACGTCAAAATGGCCGAATCTAAAAATTAAGCATTCTGAAAGTTGCTTAAAATAGTTTTGGGTGTCTCCCGAATTTTGTGTGAATTGAGAAACCATATTGAAAAAGCTCGTCACACAAAATGTACGTTGGATTGTTTGCTAACTAACTTCAACTGCTTTCAAAGCGTTCTCACTTCACACCTATGTCATGCTCTCAATACTTCAATAAACTTAAGGATTTTCTCAGATGGAGAATAATTTCAACGGACTTTAGTTTAACTGAATAGAATTGAGAAATAGGCCCAATTTTGTCACAGGACCACGATAACCCTGTGAGTACCCCTGCACAGTGTATATGGCACGTGTGATAAAAATGTAATATCAATTTGACACTTCACGCAAAAAAAATGCTACAAAAAAAATGAATTCAATTGATCTTCGACACCTTCCATTAATCTGTTTGCCTTTTAATTGTGATCGAATTGAATCACTAATTAATAAACTACTAAAACAGCATGCGTTCATTTTTTGTAAGGGGTAAAACATGTTCGAACAATAATTTCGTCATATTAAAAAAAACATTTACCCTTTAATTTTTCAACGCTTCAGACACAACCGTATCAATTTCAAAAAGGCGTTCGTGTGCAAAATAAAAAATACAACTATTACGCCAACGCCTTTAAAGGTACAACGATTCAGCATTTGGCGTCAGACGACGATCCTGTAATGTAGCTTGACCTTCGGGTACGTGTGATTTCACCCCTAACGTTCGTCGGTCGATACGATTACGTGAGGAACTTGAGGTGTCTTGGTGACGACGACTGTGAAACGATTTGTCCTATTTATAAGGCCCGTACTACAATCCCCCAAAACATACCCTTCTGACAGCAAAAAAAAAAACGGGGCCACTGTTTGTCGGTCATGTCCCAAAGCTGAGCGGAATTTTGATGATCATCGGTGCAATCTATCATTGTTTTGCTCTGTTCTGTTATTTTGTCCGTTTTCACCCTAGATGCCCCGAGATGAACTTTTATTTTTTTTTTGTGGGAGGGTTTTTCTTTTGGGTGCGTTTGGGAGCCAAGTTTCATCTTTCGTATAAAACCTTTGAATGGGAAGCGTCTCTCACGAGTACATAACTATAGCCTTTGGTTACTTGTTACAGAGCTACTAAAAAATCAATAGAAACCAATCATACCGCTTTCAGCAACAGTTTCGTCTGTGGTCGTTTCTTTTAAACAAAACGAATGCTAGTTTAGTCACCGCAATGAAAATTGCCTCCGTTCTTCAGTTTCTCTTTAAGCTTTTAACTGAACAAACATCCCTTCAATCGCGAACGTGAACCGATAAATTTAAAATACATAAATTACGCACACTCCCCCGTTACTGCGCAACACCCACTCTTTGGTGGAACTGTTCAGTTTTCCACGATATTGGAAACCGGGTCATTTTCGTAAAACCGAAAGCGCTTGTCGCACCGATTGGAAGGAAGGATCCTTCGCCACCGATGGATAAAATTAATTATCCCGGTGCCGAAAAAGGAGCAATCCCGTTGGTTCATTATGTAGCCACTCGCCCCGGGTTTGCCTTTACGAGCCCCTTAGGTGTTTTGGGTGAGGCAAACGATCGTTCCGTGCTTCAAAAATGACATCGGAAAAGCCGGAGCATTCCTTCTCGTTTGGTGCGTTGGTCACAGTACGGGTTTTTCGCACCACCAGAAAGGTCACGTTTGTACTATCAATCTTTCACTAGTGCACAGTGCCGGTGGTGGTCGGTGCTTCTGTTTTGTTATATCGTTCGTTTCATCACGAAACGGTGCGTGTGTTTTGGTTTTATTTTATTTTTTTGTATGTGTTTTTGTTGCTTTCTTTTCTCCACCCCTGCTTTTTTTATATACATATTTTCCACCTCATCGTTGTGTGTTATTAAAACAGTTCCGTTGTTGTGGTTTTTGTTGTTGTTGTTGCTGTCGTTTTCTTCCTTAATGTTTATGCTTTTCATTTCACCCCGAGTGTGCTTCTCTTGGGATTGATTCACTCGGTTCGTGTCTCTTGCTCACAGCTGTTTCATTTTTATTATTTTCTTTTCATTAGGTTTCACGACGACAGGATCAGTTACAGTTGACCAACCAAAAACCAAAAAAAAACAAGGTTCATTCTACAATAGGAACCACCAAGGGACGAGAAAACTCCCCGCACACGTACACACAAACACATGTAAATATCCTTTTTTTTCACCAAAAAAAAAATAAATGCACCTTCCAGATTGTACGAGACATACGGTGGGGTCACTACACTACTCGTCTCGTACACATTATTCAACGTTCTCGGTAGACGATAATCTCAAATTCAACGAACAATATATCTTAATAGCAGGCTCAGGTGTACGCCGTTTGCAAATTAAATACTCACCCTTGCGCCGTGAATGGGTTACTAAAAGCGCCACACTACTGTCAAGTCAAGACAGACGGTACGAAACAAGAGCGAAAGTGAAACTGAATGGTCGAAAGTTCACTTCATTCGGTTTTATACGGCCGGGTGTTGGGGTTTGTTGCCGTCAATGAACGATCGCTTTGGATGTGCGTTTGTAGCGCCAGCACACACACCTTCAGTGCAGTCCTGGGAGGGAGTCGCGTATGCTGTTACAAGACGGTTTGGCCAAGGTTCTTTGCCGAAGCGCCAACCGGGATGCTGCCTCGTGCGGCGCGTCATATAGGTCATCGGGTCCGGGTAGTAGGGAGATGTGCTAATAGTGGCACGTACAGACCTAGTCGCACATGACTCATCGTGCGGCATAATATGGCCGGCATAGCGATGGAATCCGCGAGCATTTGGAGGCTTCTTTGTTTGTCGGACAGGAATGATCGAAAGTGAAAGTTCGCTTCTTCCACAAAATCTTGATCTGATTAACATTCTAAGCGTCGCGCACGTTGGGTATTGGGCCAGGAAAGTTTATTTTCCTTCTTTCGTCGATACGCCAGGGGAAACAGAGTTGGTGTCCATTCAATTTTTGATTAAATAAGAATAATTTTCTTAAACAAACAAATGCCAACAAACCGTAACGCATCGAATCTGCAGATTAGATTTACATCGGTGAAATGATACATTGTCAATATTTGAAGAACAAAACCGCCAAGCAGAAAAAGGGATTTTTTTTGTGTTCTCCCGACGCACATTTTTCAATCAACGTCGCCTTAAAAACACTCCCATATGCGCACGTACGCAATCAATCTCGGTCGGAACGGTCGCGGGCAAATATATTCGACAAGTTGATAACAAATTCTATCCCTTCCCAGTACATCATGTCAGTTCATGAATAATAAATTTCCACTGAAACGCACACCGTGCGCTAGGGGGGCCTGTGTGGCAAACTTTTGACCTGCTGTGATTGTACGTATGTACATCCATACGGACCAAAGATCGACCTCAACCAGTGGTTGAGTTTTTTGCGTTTCCCTACCTAACGCAGTGTTGACTTTCTCCGAACACATGAAGCGTTGGTGTTGATATGTATTCTGCTGTGTGTTGGAACCCGTTTTTTGCTTAAACCGAAACCCCGGCCAAAGTAGCGATTGCATAATACCGTGAGCCTTACCGACGTACAGCATCCGAACAACCCTCTGCACAACCAATACCAGCCGGGAGATTTAGTTCAGCTTCCTACGGGAGAGAGAGACTGCCGGGAAGGGTCGAGCAAACGGAAAGTACGAAAGTCAACATAAAACACAAACAAACTTAAACGCGCCATCACGTCACGTTGTGAGCTCCCACTACCGTACCGACCGTTCAAGCATCAATCGATTATGCAATACCGGCAAATCCAACCCGTTCAACACGCAACAAGACCACACGGACCAGCCGGACCTCGGTTCGACTGAATGTGAACGTGTGAATCATTTTCCACACTAACCGTAAAGTAACCATGCGGTGAAAGCACTGGGTCAGTGGGTGAACCGATTGGTAGTCGGTGTGTCCGGGTTTTTCCCGGCCCAAATCGCAACCATTGACGTTAAGAATTGTGCACCAACGCGGTCGATAACCTTCTGCCGGGTTGGATCCGGGTAGGTAGTATTGCAACCGGTGGGTAAGTCCAGCTGTACCATGCCCACCTTGAGCGTACGATTGTCGAAAGGCTCGTGAGGCGCTGGATTGATTGTGTCATAACGGTGTAGTGCTTTACACGAGATGCCCTTACACCGTGTCTCATGTTCATGTACTCATCTACGAGCCAGTTGAACATAAACGCCTAAAAGTAGGCAATAGTGGAGGAAATTGCTTTTCTTGGTATTGCAGCGAAGTTTGTTGAGAGTGGAAATGAGGGAAAATTACAAGTTAGTTAACGAAATATGGATATCTTACGGAGATAAGTTACTCACTCATTCGAAGCAGTAAGTTGAAATATATGAAAATACAAGCTGGATTTTTGGAACAGTAATGTATAGAAGAGTTTCAAAAACTTCCAATACAGTCGAGATACGTGTTTTTCTGAGATGTGAGCCACGTAGCAAATGATATAATGATATATTGCTATTGTTGCAAGAAAAAATTTAAAAAATTAAAGATAGAATATTGAGATACTACAGGGCAGTTTCTAAGGATGCCCTAAGAATGATGCAACGCCTAACATGGTATCGAATTTATCCTTCTGAGGGGTCTAAATAGACGCGTGGGGCTCTGAGCGGGAAAGCAAAAGGGGCCCCTGTGAAAAGCTTGGATTAAAAAAATAGTTCTGATATTATACAATTACCAGCACGACGCCATCCAGGGCCACTTAGTCCGGTTATCGTTAAATTCACAGTTGGATAGCACACAACTAATTAAAATTATTTTTAAAAAATTTGATTTCATTAAAAAAAAAACCATAGAATACGTTTGATCGTATTGATTTGTGTTGGGATATACGCGAACATTAAGTTTGCATAAATTGCATGTTTTTGTATACATAAATATTGTATGTAATAAGTGATTCTGAAGAGGATTTTTTAGAGCTGGGATGGATTACCTAAAATGCTTTCACTTATAAGCAATGTTATGGAACGAATTTGTAGAATATCCCATTGAAAATATTTGGAGAATTACGAGATTTACGAGAATTACAAGCTGGAATGGCGAGAATTTGAGTTCATTCACACTCACACTCCCAGATTTAATCACTTGCTCATTGTGTAGTGTTTATTAGCGATATATTTGAACTCCCTTTGATGTTTTTGTTTTTCATAGCGAAGCGAAACTATGTATTGGAATGTGTTTCAAAACTCCTGTAATTAATACTGATTAACCGATTATTTGTCGAACTCCCTATTGGCATCTCATTAAACGCAACGGGATGGAAATGTAATGATTTTAGCAAATTGTATGATTTTGTTTGAAGCACAACATCTATTCATTAGTATGGAGAGAAATTGAACCTTTGAACTGTAATTATGTGAAAAAAATTGAGATTATAGATTGTTGAGCAATTAACTATTTCGTCCATTTGTGACATGCTTTGAATGTTTTGAGAAGATTTGAAGTTAAAATTTACAATACGAAGATAGCTAAATTGATTAGGTTTTGTTTCAAAATGATGGTTTAACTACTTAGTATTGCTTTATTTGAGCTCTTGTTATAGGTGATTATTAGTGATTATAAATAATTATTAATTTTGTTACACATGTTTCCGTTTTTTAAAGCGCTTTTACAAAAGAGTTAAACATAAAGGAAAGAAAATCGAGGATTTTACACTCAAAGCCTGTGGGAAAAGCGCGAGCAAAAGACAAATGAAGTTGATATACAATTTCATCGTAATTAAATGTTGAACCGGAAATTTTTGCAGTTCCATCTAACTCCATGTATAAATTTCAGTAAAAGAAATGTAGAATGCACATACAATGTATGGTTCTCAATGTATGGTATGGCTTAATTGAATATACTCTCTGTTCAGACGTCCATACTTTCATCAAGCATGCCCAGTATGAACAGTTTGTGTACTTTGCCAGGATTCTCTTATCATCACCCACCCACAACAATCAAACCAAAGAATGGAGAATGAGAGAGAAAAAAGTATTAATATAAATACGCATCATTAATGTTCGGAAGTTGGTGACAACCGTATGAGTTGTATGAACAAAACCCCACATGTTCAGTTTTTCGCCTGGTTTACCACACATTACTTTAACGCAGGAAATGAATGTAATTGAAGCGAAATGAAAAGCAGCATCTTCTCACGTGAGACTCTTTATTGTTCTCTCGACTGCTCGTGTGCGTCCACTACTCCACAGAACATTCGGCATTCTTTTCTCCTCGTTTACTCTACACGCTAACAGCACACCTTCGCTCAAATCCCATCCTACATTCTAGCATCCGTTCGGTCTCTGTCACTGTGTTTGAACGACTACTATATTTTACATGCAACGTTGAGTGTGCTACGATACCTACCGAAAAGCCACATCCCTGACGTTCGTTATGTTATTCTACTTTGATGCTGTTTGTTTGTTTGTTTGTTTTTTTTTCGTTCAAACTTTGTCCTTCAACCATCAGCTCCTGTTCACTCGGTGGAATCGCCATCACCGGGAAGGGTAGAACATTCCATTTTTTCACGTTTTCACGGATGCTTCATTGTTTAGTTCATCGTTCTTCTTAATTATAATGCCACGGTGCACATTTCTTCTTTCGCTCGAGACCCACAAACATGGGTGGCCAACATGTCTACTAACTACATACACAACCTGTACACAACGCTTTAAATTTTAGCGCAAACAGACAAGTTTTTTTTCCAACTTACGCTTCCCCAACTAAATAGCGTCAAATAGTAGCTCTAAATAAATAAATAAATAATTTAAATAAATAAATAAATAGCTTCGTAAATAAATTCACGCATCAATATTCTTGGAAGAGTAAGGATTTCCGTAGGGAAAGAAGGATTGGTAAAGCCATTTAAGTTCCACTAGTAACTGCCCAGCGCAGTTGCAGTTAGTAAGAGAAGAGAAGCTTCATTTACTTCATAGTGTAGTAAGTAAATAAGCGATGATTCATTCACGTACTGTACCCGCCACCATCTGCTTTCGTGTGCCAGCATGAATTAGCTGGCCTGGAAATTGATTCGCGTTTGTTTTATCAGCTGCAAAATTGTGTTGCACGCCGTGAAAGTGGTAGAGGGCAAATATTGGAGAATAAACAATCCTCCATTGGCCGTATGGGCGGATGGCGTTTGAGGGTTTGAAATCTTTCTATCCTTTTCAAATCGGTCTTCCTACAGTTTGCGGGCATGCACCAGTTTGTTGATATCGTTGAACGTGGTAACCATGGCCGGGTTCGATAGATCCTTGTAACCGATGCAGTCCTTGTAGTGTGCATCGCAGTCCACTCCGTCCTGGCCATCTTTGGCCGCCCTCATGTACTTGAAGAATCGCAGAATGTCCGGATTATCGTTGGTCGGTTTGCGAAGCTCATCCAGTTCCCTGAAAAACCAAAAGCAATTGACCGATCAACCGAATGTATTTACAGTTTCGCTCGTTAATCAACTCACCTGCTCAGTTGCGCCGAGATGAGATTACTGTACGGTGCATATTTCGCCGGATTGGCGTACATTAGGCAGACGAGCCGTTGTCGGCATTGTTCCTCCTTGTTGGATAGTCCCATTTGCGCAAAAATCGCATCCAGCCGGGACAACAGCGGACTGTAGAACGGATCGTAGTTCGTCAAGAGTAAACTGCTGCTCGGAATATCGTGGAATATTTTAAAATCATTCTTTGCCGATTGTTGCTTCCGTCGGTTCACTGCCTGGGCCATGGATGGGCCGACGTATGTAACACGACCACCACCATACCCGAGACGTGATAGAGCGTTGGCTGCGTTACTGTGGGTACCCATTGCCGCCGGATCGTAAACGATCGAGTTGTAGCTCGTCCCCGATGGGTGGGCATCTGTAAAGCGAGCAATTTAGATAAGAATATTATGGATAAGAGAATAGAAGTTACACTGAACTATTATACTATAATAGAAATAGAATGGTGTCAGGATAGTGTTCACCGTAACGTAGAGATATGAAAAGAATTCAATTTTAACCTAACTACTTATAATTTAAATTAATTTAAAATCTTAAAATCAGAAATCCAAAATTGAAAGAAATTTCTTCACATCTCATCTCAAAATACGAATTAAATAACATCTCCGGGCCTAATACTTCAGAGCTTTTCCCATTCTGGGAATGTGAGCGGTTCATTTTGAGCTGTATTAAATGAAGTTACATCATGTTAAACTGAGTTTTAAATAGGGTTGGCCGGTGGTAGATCCACCAGTCTAACATTTCAGCACCTTACCCAGGATTGACTATCTTGCTACGAGTAATTAATGTCAAGGAAAGCCAGAAATGGCAAGACTGTTTGAGGTAGTAACGCCACAAAGCAGAAGTTTTTATAAATGAAAACTAAACTTAAGGGAAGATGTACTCTCAGAAGTTCGAAAAACAAGTCTTTTATGAGATTATTAAAAAGAAATACTTTCTTCATTTACTAAATGAATGATATGAAAAAACAAAAAAGTTGACTATGTACATGGCTTTTTTCGAAGCTCTGTTTAAAAATTCAATTTATATTTAAATACTGTAGAAAAAAAACATCACAATTTTTTTCAAGAAAATTCATAAACCTACTACTGCTTGTCCTAATGGAACTGGTGGATTTATATTTACGAGAAAATGGCGGACGTTTAATGTTGGAGAATCGTTTTGAACGAAACTATTTTGTCTGGTGAACAATTTCAAGTGAATTGGTTCACAGGTCGTTGAGAAATGCTTGGTACCGTTAAGCATAACGTAGTTTTGAGAAAAACGCGTCTGAACATTGAAAGTTGAATGCATTTTTGCATGGAGATTTCATACTTCAATGTTAAGAAGATTTTCAGCGAATCATTCTCGCATCAAGAAAAGGTAAAAAATAATAATTTAATTCTTAGAACATTCTGACTGTATATCTTCTCTAACAGCTCTAACAGTTTGAAAATATATGTATTTCCCTCTAGCGTTGTATGAATGCGCCCTAGAATGTATCATCGTGCAGAGTGAGAATGACATAATTTCATAGTGAATATAGCGACATATTTGCGTTAATTGTGTCATCGTTCATCTCCATCCCGTTACCAACATACCATCCGGAGGCAGATAAGCATCATTCATGCCGAAGTCATGATCCGCATTGTATGACGTGGTATCCTTGAAGTCTAAGTCGTCCACCGTCTGCACTGGATGGGACAGCCCCGAAACCGACGAGAGCCCTAGAAATACAATCGAAAGACACACAGTTTGATGCACTGACTATAGAAATGAACGACAGCACGTCTGACGAACGCTCTTACCTTTGCCCACTATCTTGCCTAGTGAACCGATGATGCTTGGCAAGAACATCATAATCAGAACGGTTTTAACAATCTGCAGTCCTATCATGACCGGCCAGAGCAGTTTCTTCATCCCTGCAATGTAACAGAATATTGTTTAGCAAGTGTAATGAACGTGGAACATTTCTACTCGTTAGCTTACGTACCTTTGAAGAAAAACAATCGTCCCGTCTCGGGTGCCTTTGCCGATGCACGGCTTTGAGCAACGTCTGCGGCTGTACCAAGAAACCGAGCTACTCCCTTGATGATAGCACGGTCAAAGTTACTGAGCGATGCGGACGAGTTGCTTGGCCCGGAGGACCGTTCTTTCGGGAACGCAGTTTCAATTAAATCCTTTGAATTTCGGCTAAACCAATCACCCACGTAATCCGTCAAGGCACTCTCAAATTCCTCCAGCTCGTTCGGGTGCGAGGTGGTGGTGTGATTTTCAGTGATTCCTGATGAATGCGCCGGATAGATGCCGACCAGTACTAGCAGCAGTATCGTACCGAGTGCCATCGGCCGGGATAGATGTCTAATGGTTACCATGATGAAGCTAGAACGTTTCGCCCTGTTTCAAAGTTTTAGAAGTATCCTTTCGGGCAACAACAACTCAATTCTGTGTTTTGGTTGGACGTAACTGATTCGTACGAGGTTTAAAACGCTTCGGTGTGGGTTTGAGGTTAAAGACTTGCTTCCTTTCGGTTTGATCGCTTCCTTCCGCTAGTCGCACCATCGGCAACGAATTTAGTAACTAAAATTAGTTGGTGCTCTCGTTCTCAACTTGTGTTCGGTCGTTCGGTTCGGATGATTGCTACCCGGGAAGCTGCAATAAAAAAAAGAAGATACAGACAATTAATTAGAGCTTGCTGAAATAAAGTGTAGGCGCCAGGACCCGATGATTAATGCTGCGGTGAGTACAGCAAACCGAGTGGAAAAGGAACAAACAAAAGGTTTTGGGGTTTAAATTGGACCTGTACGCGTAGCACCGAAACCTTACAAGCATGGCGACTTTTTTTTTTGGCGAAATAACAACAAAATTGGCTGTCGATTTTTCGGTTGTATGTTATTTTCCATGCCGGCAAAAATGAACAGCACACTGACGGTACGGAAATTGTGTTGACTAACGATAATGAGTTCGGAATCGAACGTGGGAATTGATTGCAATTTTTTTTCCAATTTTCATAAATCAACCGTTTGGTGAAGGAATATTTTCGATTTTTCATTGCATAGTGATTGAAAATTGTGCCTTTTTTAAATGAAGTTGACCGTAGTGGATGGTGTATAATGGAAGCAATCTTCATTCTGCGATCTTTTCAGATAAAATATATTCTAGCATACCAACGAAGAACTGTTTAAGAACCAATTGAAAGCTGATTTAATTGTAATGTATTCGGCACACATGGTGGAAACAAGCATCAGCTTACAATGTGCGATATTAAAGTAGTTGGTAGCTACTTAGCTTCGTACCTTAACATCCGTTTGAAGAAGATGGTTTGGTAGAAAGCTGTGCAAAACAAACATAAAATTGGTTCGATCCGGATGGGGAAAGCTAAATTACTCATTCGTTAGCCTACAAACGAAAGTCGTGAAATATTGGATATTGTCTTATGATCATATTTAATCGTGGGAACTTTTTTTACCTTACCCTACCCTTACCTTACCCTTAGAGGGAAATTTAGTTTACCAGGTGAAATAATCTAAGCATCAACGATCAAGTTTTTACTTTGTCACATCTCTGTTAAGATCAGTTTAATTTTAGAATGTGTTTATAGTAAATTCTGTATTTATTTGTCTTTACTTCACAATTATATCTGGTAAAAATTTACCGTCATACAATTTTTATCATTTAAAACAATTTATTTCAAAAGGCGAAACACGAATGTGGGTAATTATAAATCAAATAAAAATCCAATTGAATTTTCATTAAATTTTAATTTGGTGTGAGTAAATAAATCAGTTTTTATCGAGCGGAACAGCGAACATATGGACTTGTTCCCGACCGTATGAAAAAAAATAGTACAGCTACCAATAACCATTAGTGCGTAAATGTTTTACTTCGTAGTTTGATTTATCAATTAAAATCGTGTTATCCCATCGCGTGGGTTTTATTTGTAACGTATTACTTGAAACGTTTATACTTGAACTATAAACCGAGAACAAAATCCCTACAGTGTGACAAAAAATATAAAAAAATAAATTGTTACTTATTCTGCACATGAAATGTTGTTGGAAATTTTTATAAACATATTTATGGGATTGCTTTACATTTTAAATAACATGAAAAATATTGTTGGCCGTTCTTCAGCGAATAAAACAATCTTTTAAATTAAAGTCGAATGCCAATTACTCCTGCTCATCGAGACTTGACCATTACCGAATAAGAGGATAACACTGATAAAAGGTTCATTTATTTGTATATGATAATTACCAGAGTATAATGTGTGACAGATGATTTTTTTTAAGTGTCATACTTTAACGTGAAGTGTTGCAAAGGAATCCATATTTTCTTTATCAAACTTGTTCATTTTGTATCCTTTGAAATTGTCATTTCCCTGCTGCACGGATAATCCAACACCCGGTTAAGTAGTAACCGGAATATAGGTGTTCCACTTTACTTTTGCATTTGAAATATTAAGGCCATCATAGCACAACAACATATGTCATATTTCTTTCCAATCTCCTGCAAAAAACAGTTTAACTGTTATTCATTACAGTGTGTACAAAAAAAAAAACAATTTCACGCCGCGTCTCTCTGGTTTTGGTACATTAGAGGAAAACCCTCCAGCCGGGTGCAGCCTACAAAATGGTTGTAATGTTTGTTAGCTTAAATTCCCTTTCATGTGTGCCAGCACAAAGCATACGCTAGCGCTGGTGCATATTTTCATTTCTTTCGTCTGCACACAGTTCGTGTTAAATGTAAAAATGCAACGCGCCATCAAGAGTGCATCAACACTTATCGGTGGTGTGGAAGAAAAGATGGCAGTAGAAACACTACCTCACCACATGTATACATAATCCACCGTGGAAAATAGTGGCTGGCGAATTGCATCGAAATGGAAAATGGAAATCAGCCAACATTGCACACACGCGGAGAGAATGCATTTCACCCCCAACCGAACGAAGTGCAGCATTGGAATAGCTTTCGTTTGCATTTCTCCAATAGTTGCCTGCCGTCTGAGAAGATTCGTACGATGGAATGGGATGGTGGAGATTGTTTTTCTCCCTGCACGTTCATTGACCCGACATTTGAAGACACCACATAAGGTGTTACCGACTAAATAAAAGTTTTTTTGTGTGTTATCCATTTGCCACATTTCACAATCTCTCGCCACTAATAAAGTGTTACTCGGCATTTGAATAGCTTTGCAGCCGTGTGTTTCATATACAACAAAAACCAAACTCCCCATAGGACAACGGTTCTTTCACGAAACGAAAAACTCATCCCCTATATCCCAGGCAGAAGACCCCTTAATTTGGAAGACACAAATAATCTGTTCAACCACCGGGTAGACGGTTGTCCGTTGCAGAACCGTTGCCCGTGTGGGGATGGTATGATTTTCTACCTCTTCCCAGTGCCACCGGCACATTCCCGCATGATTATCAGAGCGGAAATCTTTAACCCCCTCAGGGGGGAGGTAGATCGTTGGAAAGAACCGGACGCTACGATTGATGACCCGTGCAACACTTCGGTGGCACAATTTCGACTCACCAAACCGGACGAAGATACGTGCCTCTGATACTACGAAACGGGCAATTGCCATTTGGCTTCAAAAATCGGCAAACGACTGTGCTCTCGATTCCGAATCGCACACAATCCCGGTACCGAATCAATCATCGAAATTGAACGATAAACGAGGCAACCGTTTATGCTTATGCGTACCAATTGGCCCGGTTTGATAAATCTTCCCGATCAGCCCGAGCTTCATTTACATCTCGAAGCTCGATCGTTGTGTTGACGGGTGTGTTTGATGCATGCGTTGGTGCGTAATTTCTGTTCTCGTTTGGCTTCCTGTTATCTGCGAAACCATATTCCAGCTCTGGCACGCGATTGTGCAGTTAAGTGTGACGTAAAGAGACACACATCAAGATGTAACAATGTCAAGAAGCTATACGGTTGTTAGATGGAAAGCAAATCCGCCATTTAAAAACATGTTATGAAAACAAATCAGCATAGACATTATTTTCTATTCATATCTTTAAATGTAGATACTTGCTGCTGATAACCTGATTGACAGAATGTGCGTTTCACTCAAAATTACGTTTTGTAGATATTGGGAGACTAATTGACTTGAAAATTCCGCTATGACAAGTAATATACGAATTCATCTTCAACATGTTTAACATATACTCCAATTTTTGGACTTTGATACTTTTCGTTTTTTACATAATACTCGCATCAAAGCCCTGTAAAAACGTCATTTTTTGTGTTGTCCCACCTATTTCACCTAAAATACTTGATTGTTAAACTTCTGATTGTGTTTCCCCATTAATCTTGAATACTACATTTTTCTGGACTCAAATAAACGAATGGCGACCAATAGGTAAAAACTAGTCATGTAAAATGATCCCGAATTTTGGGAACAGATCATTGTAAACTATTTCAGACCCCGATCAGATCGCATCTCTTGATCCCGATCATTTTTTTTGGGGCTTTGACAGTGGGGGATCTACCTTCTCGGATGCCCTAAGCGGAATGGTATTTGTGCCTCAAAACTGAAGTTTTTCGCGCTGTCGATAAACTTAAATCAGCCTCAGGGCTTGGGAAAGTTTGATACATCCCCATACAAAAGTGATCTCTGATCATTACAGATCAACTTCGCCATACAAACTATGAACTTCACCATACAAAGGTGATCAAGGATCATAACGGATCACAACGCCATACAAAAGTGATTTGAGCCGGACCTTTTGAGCCCTTATTAATTGATTGGATCAGAACTTTCAGGCATGAACAAGATCAACTGATCTGACCTTCAAATTCACATTACTACTAAAACCCTCTTTCTAAAAATGGAAAAAAAAACTTTGAATGTGATAGTATATTGTTATGTTTCAAGTATATAAAGAATACCTCACACACGTTTGATTGAATGCTATAAATCAATCACTGTTCCACGACATAATCGAAATGGACCAACCTCGTAGACAAACGAAGAAATAAGACTTCGCTGGGCAATGGAAAAAATAGCCTTAAGATACACAGACTGCTTTTTTTCCAACATTCATTGGTACTAATGGTCGAGTTAAACACGAATAGGCATGAGTCAAAAATTTTCATTACACTTATTTGAGCTAAGCATTAATTAAAAATGTTGTTCATTTCAAGTTGTGATCTTCACTAGTATTGATAATGGGAGAGACGACTTCTTAGAAATCAATATCAGTATCTTCGCAGACAAACGTGAAACAAACAACCCCAACTTTTATCTAAAAAAAAAAAAAAAAAAAAAAAAAACATGAACTAAATACATTTTATATTCACAAAATGGTTACTCTTTTCCACTTCGTTCTACACAATGCTGCGTTTCTTCGCTTACAACGGAATTGATAAGATGTTGCTTGGTGCAAAAATAAACTAGGAAACGAGAGAAAAGCCACGCAAAAACTGTGTCAAGTCAAGGTCTGTCAATGGCCATCAGCATCGAGCATCGAAACTCCCCATTCAAAGCAGACAGGGTTAGGAAGCAGTATGCCCTACGAAGCGCCAGCTCTGCTGATACTCTTGGCTAGGGACCATTTTTGCATCTCGGCCACACCTTGCCTTGCGGTGTCGTTTGTCGTTTGCTGCTCCTTTTTTTTTCTACCACTTTCTAAAGCTACCTTGCAACAACTGCATCGCTCTGCAAACGGACATGTGCGTATTGGTTAACTATCGACACATGATTCGTGAAGTCTTCGATCATGTTGCTTGTGGCATGTAGTCGGATCAAGCTACATACAGCAACGTGTCCAATATCCGGCACTTTGTAACGATGCGTACATAGACTGAGGTCTATCTTGCTTCATTTTTATTAATCACATTAACGGCGCAGACGCATGTACGGCGTACCATGTCCATTTGTGCGAACAAATATCCATTTTTTTGTTGTTATGGTAATTTACGCTTGTCTACCATTTCGTGTCGAATTGGTCCACTCATCAATGTTTTCGACAGTGGATGCAATCGAAAGGAACCGAATCGAACTAATGGTAGTCCGCAAAACTTGGGGAAAGTTGGGGTGAAACAGTGAGTAAAGATGGAGCAGCAAACGGCTGAAGTGCTGAGTATGAGTGCTGAAGCAAAGTGCCGGCAAAAGTGGGTGAAAAAAGCCGGTGAAACTGTTACGCTACTCAGCGCTACCGCTCGTTTCCCTGAAGACCCGGGGCGCAACGGCCTTACTAGGCCATCTCGATTAGGTGCTCGGTTTCGGTACGGCGATGGACGCAGGTACGCTTTTCCCTCGTCATTGTCGGAGTTTCCCTTGCGTCACGTGACAGCGTGTGTGACGAGATGGTTTTACCGTCGACACATGATGCTCATCCGAAGACAAGGCGCCGTACTGGATGGAAGTGCCTCGCCTAATGTCGCCCAGCTGAGAAATCGAAAGGTGGCTTCAATTAAACACCGCGCTGCTTAGGTTAATTGAGCTAATAGAAAGCGAAACATGACAGGGAACCACGGGGCACTGGGGAAGGCAATGAGCGCGCTAGGGAAAACAAACCTACCATACACGGGCCATGGGTTGTACGAGGGGATAGAGATAGAGGATGGTAAGATGCAAATGAGATTCATCCGCGCTTCCGGCTTTGGTAGAGGATTGTTTGAAGTACGTGCATCATCGATCGATCGCAAGCTTTGACCGAGTTTTAATCAGCGCTATGAAATAGGAAGAGCACACGATGCCTTTAATGAACAATGTGATAAGGGAAATATTTTTTAATTACAATAACACAAACGCGCTGTGTAGAAAATGACAACAGATTTGGGAAAAGTTGAATGTTTTGATGCGGGAAAGGTTTAGGAAAAATTTGTTATTTATAAACGAATTCAATTTCGTTAACTTTTTGTTGAAATAAAATTATCAATTTAAACATCGCATTGGGAATTATCACTTTTCGAAGTGTTTTTCTTAGAACTTTACATTGAAATTCCAACTTTACCGATAATTAACATTTGCTATTTTACCGCAGTTTAACTCATTTTGTTTCTACCCGAAGAAAAGCCGGGCATTTTCCATGGAAATGCATTATAGCGTCAACAATTTGATCATTAGTGAATTCATTCAGAGAAATTATATTCGGGTCGCTTAGTGTTTTCATGTGATTTTAGATAATGGCTTTGAGCTCACATACAAGGATCTATATCAAACTTCAGCCAAAAATGTTGCCCCATAGTCAGAACTGATTGTCTAGTTCCGAGTAATTCAAATTGAAGGATAATCAGAAATGGTACGCTAATACCTTTGGGGTTGTTGTCTCACAAAGTAGACAAATTCTGCACAAGTACAGAATAGAAGTAATCTCCGTTGATCTCCATGATGATATGGGGTAATACTTCTGTAGAGCCCAATCTTTATGTAGAAATTCTTTGGAAGTGATTGTGTTTATTTTTCTAAATTCTTACAATGAAATATGTATAGAAAGCATATTTTTATAAAATCTTTCTTAGGTATCGTATCACTCGAATTGTTTTTATTTATTCAGCAGAAAGCCTTTCATTCAAGTGATCTGCTTCAACCGGATATTTCTTAAATTTTCTGAATACCTGAGAATTTTAATTAAATCCTTTTGCTATTCTCTGTACGACATGGTTGGAATGGACATCGTGCCCTAAATAACAGAAAAAAATATGTAAAAAACTGCTTTTATCATGTAATAAAGCGCTTTTGCTGAGCAGTAAATATAACTTCATTTCATGTCGATATTTTTCAAAAACTTTCATCTGCTTCTGCTTTTCGATCCGTTTGAATTTTTTGCGCATTCTTTACAAGCATTTAATTCTGCAGAAAACACTACCAAACATCACTTCCATTTCCATCCAGTTATTATTCAAAAGCGATTTAACGCCATACTGCGCTACTGCGCCATAGAATCGAACGGTGCACTGTCAAAGATAAATCACTTTGGCAGTTCCTTTCACGATGAAAACAGACTTGCAGTTAAAAAAAAAAGAAGGAGTTTTCCCGGATATCCTGCGACACGGGATGTATTATTCCCGTAATGCAATATGCCCACCATGAGATCGCGTGAATAGCAGATGGTGACGCTCATTCAGGATGCTGCTGAGTCGCAGCATAAAAAAAACTAGGTCATATGATAGAAACGCGTCGCCTTTTCGGGTCCCGGAAATTCAATTAGCATGACTACTGCAGTTCAACATCCCACCAGTTCGCTGACTCTTAATCCGACCTCCACTTTACCATTCGGTTCCCCCCTCAAGACACGGCGGCGGTGGGAGGATGTGCAGGGTGAAGGAGATCGTTCAAGGTGGGCGAAAATGAAAACGGGTAAAAATAAGACGTAAAAGTGAAAGCCAACTTGCGAGACACGCCACCATCTTTGCAAGGTGGAAACCCCAGACCGGCCAGGGTACATACTTCCCCCGCGCGCTGGTAGGGAACGCGGGGGCACCCGGGTGTGTGTGACATTCAGGAACCGGTTTTCCGGTTGGTGGAATGCTTGCGTGCGGGAAACATTGGGCCGGTATGGTGGGTCTCGTTGGCTTCAGTTTTCGGGACGTAATCTTGTACTTCTGGATGGGAGAAATTTGTTTGTCCAACAAAAGTTGCACGGAATGGTATTCACTTTCGAATGCGATCCGTCAGCATCCCTCACTCTCCCTCTATCTATCTCTCTTCAAGTCTCTCCATCCTTTCCTTAGTGACTCACACACACACACACTTACATAGGTTGGAAAGTAACTCCCAGACCTTCCGCTGAACGGTTGTTTCCGTCCCGTTTAGCTTTTTTTTTCTCTCTCTCTCCCTCCCTCTCTCTCTCTCTCTCTTCACCCACAGGAAGCGCATCATGTTCGAACGGAAGTATGAAAATGGATGGTTCAGTCCGATATTTCCTTTTTTTATGCTCGCTTCACCTTGCTGCAGCTTCCTCCTTAGGCCACCTCCACACTGGTCGCATCATTGACGGCAACGTTTGACAGAGTAAATCATTCTATTGCTACGGTTCTTTGCATTTCGCATGGCATATTTTATTTCAGTTTTAAGTCTAGCTCTTCCTAGGGCATAAGGTGGTTTCATTACGTGACTAGAAAATGTAACTGCCATCCACGTTTCATCTTGCAACCCGTGCTGGAACGTCTACGGCCCTACCGAAGGGATCGCTTTCAACGGGCATTTAGGGCAAATGTTTATTTTATGTGCTTCTTCAGCTACTTCATAAAATATGTTCGAGATGTGGAAGCAATGGAAGAAAACGACAGCGCCTCGACAACTGATGGTACATAATGTGTTTACAAACTTTGTAGTACCTAGACCGTAAACTTGCCGACAGCATCACTATCGGAAGTTGCAATAGTTTGTGTTCACAGTGCGAAATGTAAATAAGAACTCCAAGATAATATTTACTTTGGAGAAATAAATTGCGTTCAGTGTGTTTATTCATATCGTGGTATTAATTATTTCTGAATGCCGATCGTTAAATAATTTTATATGGTATTAAAACTGATACAAGTATAAGGATATTCCCAACAAAAAAAAATTATTATTTGTCCAGTAAAATCCTTTTATAAGTTATAAATGGCAATGCTTTCTGTTAAAAAAAATCAGAATTATAGTTCACAACATGAATAGAATCCAAAATTGGCTAAATATTTTATTTCGTTACATTGCGTTTCTCTTTGCAAAAGTTCCAGTCAAAATTGTGGCTTTTCATTCAGTTTATGTTAATAATCATTTAATTAAAAATCTAATTCTTATAACTAGTCACGAATCAAAGATTTTTCCTTTAATGTTGATACAACAACTTTCATCCCGTTTTTCAGGGGTCAAATTGTACCAGTATTCTGCACGGAAACTTCTATCATATTGGCAAACGATCGTTATGCTTGTAAAACATTATCCAAAGAGCTAATAGGCTTTTAACATCAAACAAATGATTACAGTTGGCTTTTGGTTGGTTCGTAAGTTTGACTCGCCTATTTTGGCGAAAGGTTAAATCTAACACTAAACGAACAGTCCCACAGACACTCACAAACAAACGGACAACCTTACGGCAGGTCGACCATTTTATGGCCGACTCCACATTACACAGGAAAACACAGATAGTAAAAGTTTAATTACTATCATACCGCCATAAAATTCGCTCCAGTTTGCACGTAGGACGTAGAGGGTGAAGTTATTTAGCTTTATTTCATCCCCAGCTTTTACGTGGGGTATGGATGATTTGCCGGAAACATACGCTTTATTGACATGTGTTTTCAAACATTGATCCCAAGGGAGCGAGGGTCGAAAGGAACACTAATTGCCGATCGGGTTGAATTGCTTTGTGAGTAAGCGTATTCACAAATGACCGATAGCATACGGTGATAGCACTCTGTCTGGTGCTGGAAATTTCCACCGTCAGCTTAAACATATTCTTTCAAACCCCCCTTTTTGTACCGCTCCAAATGGTCTGTTTGGCCCAACATTGAAAATCCCTTGAAGCCAAACAGTCAGGCGGTATTATGGCATACGCGGAACATTCCACCGGTTGTGAAATTTGTGATTATCGGCCTCCGGAGACAGCGCGCACGGCAGCATCCACTCGCAACCGCTTAGCGGATGTTTATGTACCGCAAACAGACACATCGTCGGGAACGCACTTCCGTGCCGGGCATCATGCGCCCGGTAGAAGAGTGCGAATTATTATTCGCCTGGTCAGGCGATATCGTAAATTAGATTTTTAGCTCCCATCATGATCGAGCGCCCGATTTTCCAACCGATCGCTATTCAGCACGCACCAACCACTGACCAAAAACCTTTTTTTTGTGTGTTGTTGGTCGATTTTTGTTTTGTTCCTTTCGCTGGCCCGCATCGCGTCAGTTGTTCCCCTTCCGTTTCTTTTATGTTTTTGGATCGCAGTAGTGGATTGTGCCGGGCCACTCGCTGCTACTACTTATCAGCGCTTTATGCTCCGCTGCCTCGCGTACTGCTTTTTAATCCCGTCCTCTCCATCTTTAAACCTCTCAAAGTCTGGACCGGCTGACTGTACCGGTACATAGCGGGTCACTGGCTTCGGGGGCACCTTTTTCGGTTCCCCCCACCCGGGGGGTGCACATTCAACCAGGGGCTGCGTGTAATATTTTGGGCAATTTTATGAGGTCGAGACGAATGCCGAACGAGGCACTGGGTCGGGGAGAGATTTTGGTGCCACACAGTTTCCCTGACGTCCCTAGTTATCGATCTGTGCCACCGGACGGTGTGCGATCACGGGCGAAACTGTTTCTTGTCCCGCATTTCTCACTGTGCTGGTTTTCATCCTTTTGTGTCCGGGGAATCGTTTTGCTGAATGTCGTTTGGCGAGGAAAGTATCAAGCTGCATTCCCATTCGGCAAAACCGTTGCCTGGCTGTAAATCACACGCTTGACACGTATTGTGTGGCGTGTTGGTGTAACCTCCGAAAATAATCCTCCGGTAAAAATCGTAAGAACCTTGGCCTTCGATCCGAACGCCTTCCAGGAAAAAAAAGGCTTGTGGACATGAAATTTGAACCACTTCAAAGAGAACTCGTCCCGGTGTAGCTGGCGTATAATCTCAAAGCTGACGGCATCCGGAATGAATTTCATCGATTCTATCGCTGCGGAACGTCTTATGCTTTCGAGATTGGTTACTTCAAAGACCGTTCGTTGGTTAATTTGAGTAGCAACAAAAAGAGAACCCAGTAACAGTTACCAAAACAGAAGAAATTCGATCGGATCGATGGGGTTGGATAAATTTTTTTCGAAAAGTTAGCGGTAGTGGAATGTGCGCTTAAGCATTGATCTTTGGGAAGGAGTAAGATTCTTTAAGCCGAATCGAAACAAAAAGGCAAAAAACCACACAATATGATTTCATTTTGCTTTACTAAATGAACAATATGTTTAAGTGTTGTGCTTAGTTTTTATCAAGTTTTGAACAAATCTTAAAGGAGATATTTATATTTTTTTCTAAGATTAGTCTTCCTGTACAATACAGCTGATTTAACTTCCAGCAAGTATCTTCCACTTCTCGTAAAGCGAAAAGAAATCCATTAAAATGTGACCTACTAAGAAGTTAGATTCGGCTTTGGTAACCTTTACCAGAAAGCATGATACGTCATCTTCAACTTCTCCTCTGTGCAGTCGTCAAGAATAACTTCATGAATCAACACTCACCAGTTTCGTGGGGTGTAACAATTCGGTTACCGTTTGATACGGTGCCCAAGAAAACCGTGGCGCACATTTCGGAGAATGGTAAATCGATTTAACCCCACCAAATGAGTGCTATTCGCTCGGCAGACATGCCATGCCTAGACAAAAGTTTGAATCCTTCGTCTTTGCCCAATATGTGTAAGACGCATACCCTGTTCCCACGCCAGCATGAAACATTAAAGAAATGTATTCGTCATATTCTGCAACACCGGTTGTGACTCCACGGAGCAACGCGAACAAGAATGTACAACGCCACATGTCGATTCCACGACGCATTTGCTTCGTTACCCATGGTGCGGCTTTTGTGCGTATCGTTTTATCGAAAACGGAAAACCAATCCATGGGTAACAAAAATTCCGATAAAGGTTTCCCTACTTCGCCAACCTCCGACGCTCGATAAGAGAATTCTCTTACGCTGGTAACAACTTTCCTTCGTAAACAGGTTTCACTACAATTCAGTTTGCTCATCCTTTCCATCGTGCAGGCTCCTAGCTGTAGGCCAAAAAGGGGGGAAAATAGCTTGGGAAGTTAATTGAGTCAACGATGGGTAAAGAGTGCCTGTGGCCTCTAGTATCTTCGGTATTCCATGCGTGTTCCTACTATTGGTGTATACAATTATGTGTATTTTTCTGACTGATTGGTATACATGCAATTATAGCGAGAATCAAACTGCAGGCTAGAGAACTATTCTTTCACAGCATAAAGCAAGTATCATCCGATTGATGGAAATATATCTCAGGCAATTCTCAGTCGGTAAAACCAATGGCAACGATTGTTAATCTACCAATATCCCATTTGCTTGAAGACGAAATTTCTTCTTATAGAAACCAGGAACTAAACTGGGTAAGTAAAAGTTCAGAAAATTCTTTTGTCATTTCTGAAACTGATAAACTCTGCCTTCCAGTAACGCATCTACAGGAGAGTAGCTACGACGGAATGATATTTACCGGAATGTTGTGCAAAGATTTGCTCATATGCACAAACAAAAATTGAAATATTATATTCTCCCACCGCTTGCAGCATGTGATGTGCGTTCCAGAGCAAAATTACTTTTTATTCATCAATTTCTAAGGCATTTCTCTGTATCCTGTACACCTGTACGTGATCTTCCCCAAGTGCATTGCAGCAGTATCGCATAGTTACAAGTTGTGCATGTTTCATTGCTCAAACTCGTCTTGCCATTTGAACATCCAGTGATCATTGTGAGAAATGTCTCTGTTATGGGTAAGCATGCGAGGAATGGGAGTAAGAAAAGAAAAATACTATACCCGTCCGGTAGTAGTAAAGAGCAGCGCCTCAGCTTCCAGGGGTCGTTGTCGTCGATAACGTTTTGCTACCGTTGTCGCTCAATAATGTAACGCTCCGATTGGTTCCGGGTTCGGATTTTCACCCTCCTTTTATGGCTAGAAAGGAATTGAGTTTGGCACGTAATGCAATCTCAATCAATGGGGGGTTTTTTTTTTGAGGTTTGGATGGCTGGGGTCGGAGCTTCGGAGGAAAAACCCCACTGGAAATCAGCTACGATAGAATCGACTGTTGCTTATCATGCTTTGCTGGTCACAGTGCAAAGATCGAAGTGAAGTTTCCGTTTGCCGTATTTTTCTCTTTCAGCATCCGATTCAATGGCCGTTTGCATTAACCGCTTCTTGTTGCACTTTCAACACCAACCAACTAACTTTGCACTTTCTCGATTCTATTTTTGTACCATGTTTTACATTTCTTCGCACACCCTTACGTTTTTTCACCCGGCTAACAACTTTCCGAATTCTTTAGCAATCGATGATAAGCAGCCACGAATTTAACAATCACATTCACACCAAATTCATAAAACACCTGCAAATCATCGACCTGATTCCGTGCGCACACAGACAGCACACAAAGATCGCACAAACACTCGCACACGGTTTCACGGTTAGCACCTTTCACTTCCGTTTTTAATTCGACAAGCGAATAAATATGCACGAAAAAATAAAACACCCCTCACATACAAACACACAAACATAAACGACTCCCCTTTTGCACAATGCTGCCCTTTCCGAAAGGGTGACACAGAAGAACAAGAACAGTAATAAAGGGGAGAGAGAGAGAGAGTAAAAGAGAACCAAGAAAACAAAAGCACCGTTTAGCGAAGTCACGCACGTGATCGGCTTTCGACGCTGGCCTTCCAATACGATTGCCGGGTGCGCTGAACGCACCAGTATGTATGTTGTGTACGACAAGACGTCTTACTTCGACCGATTTCTCCAGCCAAATAAATCCGGTCGCTACGCTGGGGCGATCGCGAGCTGCAAAA
The DNA here is from genome assembly GCF_943734845.2 of Anopheles funestus. NCBI lineage: Eukaryota > Metazoa > Arthropoda > Insecta > Diptera > Culicidae > Anopheles > Anopheles funestus. The sequence goes on from NC_064598.1 coordinate 42,980,176, forward strand.
CCGATCGCGTTGGCACCGTTCCCCGGAGAGGCCGTGTTCACGATCACGCGTGCACAACAACGGGGTTGTGTGTGCTGCCGAACCGAGCAGCATACCCCGTGCAGGAGAGAAAGCAGCCTCCGAAACCAAAACAAGCTAAAGAAAAGCTTCACCATGGATATGGAGGAGATGCCTTACCGTGTGGGTAAATGTCGTCATCGAGCGTCATTGTTATGTGTGTGGAGCGGTTTGGTCATTCTTTTCGGACAGAAACGAACGAAAGAGATAGAGAGAGACCCTAGTGATATCGCGAGTTGGGTCTGAGCTGCATACAGTAAACGATGACACTGGTGCGTAGAGGTTTCCGGTTCCCCCGGACATCCAGATGCCTGCAGTCACGCTGACGTCAACAGCGCCAAAGCAAGAGAATCCGGCCAACGAAACTCAGAAGCTGTGAGGAATGTTAATCACACTAATGAGATTTTACGTCAGGTGCGGGCGAGATGAAGAAAAGCTTCATCTTGTGTGCTTAGTTGACGAAAGGTACGCCGTTCGGTAATGCATTAACCACGCCATCATAATAAGTGGTAAAACATTTGAAAGTAAAAGAAAACAACAAACCGGACAAAGTATCTCCCAACGAACGAACAAACAAACAAACAAAAAACCTTGATAATATCTTACTCAAACTACATGTCGACTGATACAAAATGACAAAAAAAAACTCACGCTGTGGAACAGCTTTCACATCATCCCGGATGACCATCGTACGACCTTTGGTCAGCTGGCACGAGCATAAACATTGCATCGCACGTTTGGACTTCTGCATGGACATGGACCGGGCAAAAGGCGAAACACGCACTCCGAGAATCACCAGTGTTCAGGTTTACGAGTTTATTTTTATGAGCCTCCGGTTAATTCTATCAAATTGGATGAAGCTACCTTTTTTTTTCTTCCTCCCCCTACGGATTGTACGGATGGAATTTACATATTAAAACACCGGTTGGAAGCTGCACCATGATAATGGTGTAAAAACATTCCAACAAGTAGCTGTAACGCGTTGCGTTCTGTGCATCATGGTGGAAGAGCCAGTTTAGGGTTAGTTGTTTGAAACAAAGCCCCACACCGGATGGGTTCTGAAAGTTTCTCTTTCCTTCCAAACTATGGTGCAATAAAAAAACGCTTCCAAAAATCCAAATCACTGGTCGGTAAAATGTGGTTTTAGCATGTTTAGCCAGAACGTTCTTACGAGAACAAAAAATATGATGTTGATGTCGCTTGGGGACTTTTATTGTAGTTTAATTTCACATAGGTATTTGATGTTGAACTTATTCAAATTTTAATTTTAATCTTTCGCTGTAAAGTTGTACCAAAAATTTACATTCAGTTATTTTTATTCTTTTACGGTGAATAAGTTACGGTTCATGGCATACTTTTTTTTGATATTGTAAAAACTACACTTTTTTGATTTTCTGTTGACGAAACTGCAAAGAACAAAACTAATAAAAAAGTGCAGTTATTCTGTTCATAGGGTGATCGCCTCAAATGTAGTTTAGATTATAATTATGATCAAATATATATATTTTTTCTCTTTTCTCCTTTGTACATGAACTAACATAGGCTTAGGTTAGGATAAATTAAATTAAGTTAGGAAAAATTAATATTAAATTGGTGATGGGTAGTATTTAAATTTAGGTAGTATTAAAACTATTTTTTTCTTGCTCGTCAAATTTGTCTTAGATCAACTATGAAAGTAAAAATAACAATCATACACGTGGCTGACTAAGTCGCCAACACAATCATATAAAAATCCTTGTAAAGCATACGTGCTGGGTCTTGTGAAAGCTAAACTGTATTATAAAACTTAACATCAGAAATAAAAAAAAAATTAATAACTAAAATTGACGAAACTTTGAATCTTTAGACTCTTTGTAATATTATGATTTAATTATTCGTTAATCATTAATCGTTCCTGTATTGCTTAATCAGGCTTTCGTATATTACAAAAAACATCGTAATTAGTCAAAGAATAATTATGTATTTCCGTAAAGTGACAAGTAAATTCATTATAACCATTCACTCAACTATTGAACGAGTAAAACGAATAAATGAGAAATACAATCTTATTCTGAATGTTGAAATTTCGTCTATAATGCAAACTTTATGTGGTTTCATTAAAAGTTCTCGTTAATCGACATTCAGAATAACTAATCGTTGACGTCCGTGATGGTGTATGTGGGAGCACCGCCGGTAATTAAAGTCAAGGAATCTCAGAAATGGCAGCCCAAAAACAGCTTGAGGATGTAGTGTCAAAAAAGACGAAGAATCGTTGATGGACCAAACCGGTAATAAAATTCAAGTTTTGAGATCATTCTTAACCAGAAGATTTCAATGTAATACGAGCGGAGAAACTAGCTTTAGAGAAAATATCCATCAATTCCAATCACTCTCTCGCTATCAACCTAACATTAGCTTACCACGAAAGTTTCGATCATCAATCAGCCTCGTTCTGGTTATGGTGCCGAAGTACGTTGAAAAGGAAGGAAAAGCGTAACAACAGTACAAACGTACAATTTCGGTACAAACGGTTACGGATATTGGTAAAACTGTGAGACGCGACACTGAAGACATTGCAGACTCTCACCGAGCATCTCTATTACTATCTACTGTACAAGATCGGTACAACCTAAGATGGCATGTCTGTGACCGAAAACACCAACCTTAAGTGCCACGACATGCCGCCAACGAAAACTTTTGATCGTTTCAAAACGATCCTCAAACCGCTTATCACGAGTACGTGATCATTCAACGAGAAATCCTTACCTTTGTTACATTTCCTTACCAGTGTTCATCTCTAGCTGGCTTTTACGTGGAAGAAGGGGGCAACTAGATACCGCCAGACGGGATGAAAAAAGAAGATAATTTGAATCACTTTCTCATTGTCATGAGACACGCAGTTTTGGAAGGTTTTTCATCATAATTATGCTTCCAAAGTTTAGCTGTGTACTTTTCCCTGTAGAGACGTACGATCACTTTGTGCCGTTTATGACAAGTGTCTGGTCTTCGGTATGTTCATTTGTATTTGCTGTTATTACGATCGACGGGGGTTGGTATCTATCCACTAACAAAACGCAGCCTTGAATCAGCCTTTCAAGAGCAAACTTTCTTTCCATTCTTTTCATTTATGATCATGTTGTCTACTCTTCCGGATCTCCTGTAGCTTCCTGTAGGGCCGTAGATCATCACCATCATCTTCATTATCGTCTCCATTATGGTCGAACCGATCGGCGGACTCTTATTAGCCGTCAGTTTTGGAGCATTGCTTTTGTGTACTGGACGTTAAGCTTTCCACCCTATTGCCCAGCGGTCCCATAAGGAAAGCCGCTAAGCATCTTAAACCAATCCAATAAAAACCACAACAATTGGAAACTCAATTGTCCAGACCTTGGGAGCGTTTCATTTTTTGTTTCCTTTTTTTTATTTTGCCTGTAGTTTGTGTTTGCATTTAGCGTTCCCTTGCTTCCACTCTCCCCCCCAAAACAACATTACCTTCCCGTTGCTCCGCTGTCCTCCTGATTCTGGCGTGTTTTTTTCTTCTTTCTTTTCACTCTCACTGGCCACACGAATACATCAACTCAAGATTTCCCTCTCACCGCACGAAAGCGAAATTAACATTCACACTTTGTGCGCCATTTGCCTCAAATTTGCGTCTCCCCTGGGAGCGCTGGGGCTTTGGCCAAGGTGTAGCCGGTTTCATTGGCCCACCTGCATTTCCATACCCTCCCCCAGGAAAGTACAATTGCCCGCTACATTCCGCTAGCAGCGCAAATGGCCATTGTCGCTGGGCAGAGAAAGCACTTTAAGACCGCGCCCGTGGTCAAACCGTGGACACTTTCCGGTTCACCCTCTGAGTACTCCATCCGGCAGGGATCGGAAAGCCCACACCGCCCCGGTCCAATGCTGAAACTGGAACGTGCTGAACCGAAACATCATCCGATCGAGACAGAGAGAAGAATAAAAAAACAGCTAAAAAATCATCCCCTACCAGACACGTCACCATCTTGCTAGTGGGTTGGGGAGGTTGAGGAAGCGGGGGAGGGTTTTTTCGTAGATGGCTGTTGTTTTTATTTTTCTTTCTGGGTCACCAAATTGATTCGAAACACTCGCGCACACTGACTGTTTGCTTACTTTCTCACTAATTAACGTTCACTCTCGGAGTACGGTATTGGGGATTCCAGGACCAACGCGTGTGTATTCAGCCGGAATGGATGCGGCCAAATTTCCACGCTGGGCAGCATGAGTGTGTGTGTGTAGGCATGTTTGTGTTCGGCTTAATATCTGTGTCGCTCACTAATGGAAGCAAATGAACGATTCCGACATCCACCGGGGCGCATTTAATAATGTTATGCCGTCAGGCCGCTTGGCCGCGGTAATGCCTAAATAACCTAGAGGGAACAGCAGCAAAACAACTTAGAATCAAGGAACGGGCATGGCAAAAGGTGAACCTGTACATCGTAGTCCGTTATCGCTAATGGAGTTGAACCACGTGGCGTATGTGTGCATACGTGTGCGTAAGTGTGATTGTCGCCTAGTATCTACCTGGTCAGGCATGCATAACCGGAGGCAATCGCACGATCCAATATTCCATGTTGAGTTCATTTGTTTGCTGCACGTAAACACAGTTATCCTGTTTGTCAGCTTTTCAGGCTAAGTTTGGCAAAACAGACCTAATTTGATACATTTCTCTTTCGTTTGAATAACTCATGCCAAATGATAAGTGATACATTACGCCTGGGCAGGGATGTCCTAATTAAGGCTAGCGTGTCCAATGCGGAATAATCACATTCTTGCGTATCTTGTTGAAAAATACTCAAAACAAATTCTTTCAGTTTCTACCTACATTACTATTAGAAAATAAGCTCTCTCAAATTTATTTATTTCCTACACCGACATGTTTGGGAACACTTCCGCATTCGTATCGTTTGCTGCTACATATGCATGATACAAAACATGTTTTAGTGAATCACTCTATTTTTTTTAAAACAGTCGATATATTCGTCTCAATGTTTTGCATTTCTAGTAACAGGACAACATACAAAAGGAAACACTTACCTACACTTGCCGAACAGCTCTATTAATACTTCCTGCTGATTTTACACAGACTACAGTCTCCCTGAGAAGGGCCTCAAAAAATGTTTTAGTGCTATCCATCAACCGGTCTTTTGTAGTAATGGGAGTACGAATATTGTCTTTATCAATTACGATCCATCCAAAATAATCCATGGCGTTAAGGTCTGCGGAGTTAAGAGGATTTCTACTTGTGAAGCCGTAAAAATTTTTAGACAACCATTTTGGAATTTTCATAGAGGTGGGACAAGCCACCATTGCAATTCGTTAATTAATTTCTGATTAATTTTACTGTATTCAGCTATAATTACGCTTATATTGATGGCCGGCACAAATCATTATGGTGCATGTTGTTCTCGTCCATAATTGAGGTGGGTTCCAACCATCCATCCTTTCTGACTTCTTGTATATTAATGAATAATGGTCCAAACTTTTAAATAACGAGTAGTGTGTGTTATTACCTCTAATCTACAGTAATTATTATAATCAATTATAATTATGTCGAATTCCCGAACATCAATTATTCCTGCAATGCTCCGTGCAAACACCGACACCACAAATTTCCGGCACCAATGAAATTATTTTGTCATAACGTGAAATAAATTAAATAATTAATTAATAATGCACGATGCAAAAGCTCGATGCTGTGCTGGGTAAATATTGGATATAAAGGAGAAATTTAGGTTTTTGGTAGGATGATATGAAACCATTTTTAAACCAGTATGGTTTTGAAATAATACTAACAGCATATTGGAGATGTTTGGGTTCTGCCTATCATTAATGAGAACTCTTAATTGACTATGTCCGGAAGAAAGATACAGACATATAGCTAGGATATTGTACTTATTTTCTTGCGTAAATCATTCTGTTGCTTGAGGATGTGATACATCACGTTTGATGTATCCTACTTACAGAAGTCTTCTAAATCTTTTACGATCATGTCGTCATCTTCCATTCCAATTTCTCTTTTTTCTTCTTTTAGCAGACGCATTTACACTCCTCCTTCCAGTTTGGGCATCCTTTGTCCGTGTAAGCGCCTTCTAATGACTTTAGAATTCGTTAAGCCAAAAAGAGAAAGAGAGAGAAATGCAGTAGGTATATGAAGCTTGGTAAATCGAAAACTTTTGCAGTCTGGTACAGATTAAATTCTGCAGAACAATCTGAATTCTAAAGTTTGGCATACGTGTTGGATGTATACCACCACTGTAAGACTCAGTTATTGTCTCGTACATCGTTAATCTCCTCTGTGTGGCTTCCATTTCTGGCTTACTAAACTTATATTACCACGTAGCCAGTCTCTGCTACGGATGATGGAACTTTGATATCCGGTGCAGTTGTGTAAAAGACCGGTGATGATGCCATTAAACCAAACAGCTAATTAGATTTTGTTGCGAAATATTAAGCTTATTATCGTCATCTTGTTTCACTTTTTTTACCGATCACTACCGATTAAATTATGTTTTTATTGTGTGTGTGTTTTATATTGTTTTCTGTTTTCTTTACATCTGAGATTTGATACCAATGCTCTGGTGTTCAAAAACAAGTTTGCCTCATATGCGAACCAGAAATGTTACGGTGCGTTTTGTGTCTTGTGAATAATACTAAACGATATTCACCGTTTGTTGGAAAATTTGCATAAAATTTACGATAAATATTTATTAGGTCTGACCTCGTTTGAAGCGAGAGCGTTACTTTTTCGTTCGCGGGAAAGCGAATAAAGTGGCTATTTGACTGTACATAATTTATTATGAATGCCTTCAGGTAGGCTAAAATCCGCAATGGTTGTGTAGCCCATAGAAATGGTTCAATATTTAGTAACTATGCTAATTTGCTTTTAACGTCTCTGAAGAATATTTTTCTTTTCTTTCGCGGTAGTTTTTGTAGAACTTGATGAAAAAAAAAACAAAATGAAGTTTAGCAATTTCAATGTGATATTTAAGTAGTTTTTCATGTATTTTGGTAAATGAATTTAAAATAAAAAATTTATTACCCACATATCAGTTATCAGTCTCGAGACATTGCTGCAATATGAAGTGTATTGAGTTAACATCAAAGGACGCTCAGTATCGCTTAGCTAGGGACGTTTATAAATCTAATTATCCTTCGAGTTAACGGCTTATAAATAATGCACGCATAGGGAGGCATTTCATAAGCAACTTATGCAACTTTATTCCACATCAGCGTCCAACATAAATCCGTAGAGACCATATCTCCCATTAGATTGTTGCGTCAACCAACCTAACTGACGAAATAAAATAAACCCAATTTGCACAGGGATACTGCCCCCGTTGTACAAAGGAAAACAATTTCCCCATTAGAACTACCGTTCGGATAAACTTCAGGTTAAAGCATCAGTTCACTGCACTGCACAATTCAATTTCAAATCGTGTCAATGTTGTTACCCATTCTTGGGTAAAGTACTTTCGCAAATGAAAATTTTACCACCAAATGGGCAATACACTTATACAAGGGAAGCAATTTTAAAGGATAACAAGTAGCAAACATTCACCAGGCAATTTTATTTTTGTTTTTTTTTTCTTGAATGAAATGATTTTATTTACTTTTTTTCGGTATGGTTTGGATGGGATGTGTCCTTTTGTGTGGGTGTTGGTCTCCAAAATGGTTGGACGAAAGTTTTTTATCTTTGTTACCGATTTGCACAGAATGACTGTTTCATACACCCTTCTGTACCGATGGTGCTGGAAAGTCGTAAAACAAATTGCCATACCATAAATGAGCGAACCATTTCTGGGTGCTGCGTTTGTTGGGACCGTTGTGAGGTGTCACAGAAACATAGGGACAGCAAAAATCGTTATCGATAAAGTCAATTAACTGTGCAGTGTTAGAATGTTTCGATTCCAATCAAACACGGGCATATAAACAGGAAAACTTACCTTCATTGCTACGAGTGTTCTCAAACATTACCAGACAGGCAAAGTGTATCGATTGGAACCGGTAAATCAATTTCCATTTTATTGCCCACACACTCATTTATCAATCACTCTGTCCATAATCCAGGCTTATAACACCATATGGACTTCGTGAAAAGTCGACACGCTTTGCAAACAAGTGTCGGCAAAAGTACGATAAGTTTGTTTATATCAACCCATGAGTCACACCAGTGCACAATAATGGGCAAGAGAGAGTGTGAGAGATAATGCAATCTAATGCCAACTAGCACTAACAGGAACTGTTGCAAACAGTATACTAATATGTTTTGAAATGTTGAAAGAACTTTCTATGCTGTCAACTATTTCACATTGCATTCGAACAAAACTCTTTGTGACTAGGTTTCGGCATGCATTGTACTTTTTCAGCGGGACTTATTGGTGCAGAAATTGATGATAACAAACGTCAAATGCTCGATCCAGCCTCGTTATTGCTTGCCAATTTCAAAAGGTTACATTTGTTTGACCAACTGCAATATGAGCAGTTTTGAAAAGAAGTCCTTTTTGGGAATGGTAATAAATGCTTTTTTCATGATTTCATTATTATACTCCAACGACTTCCGATGAACTCCATTGATGTATAGCAAATTGAGCTGTCGGCTGCAGATATGCACAAATATTCAATGAATTTGCATCGTATGAAAGTATGTGATTATGTTCTATAAATTATTCATTACCATTTCGGCAGAAAATGTTTTAATTGGAACCGATTTTTTTATGTCACTAATAGCAGCTCTATGTTCTTCATTAATTGCGCAAGGATAATCATCTATACGTGGTAATGGTGCAAATTAACATATTTCTATACAATTCTAACGCTTACTGTCATTATTAATCTGTAAACAAATTCTATAAACGAGCTTTTTATCCTTTATTCAACGAATTGAAAGTAGAGCGATAGAACAGATGGTTAATTGCTAAATTTGCTCTTGCTTTGATGTCTTTACGTTCACATCCATCGCATTCTACCGTTTGAATTAATTATGAAACGTGAATTTCTTTTTGTAAAATATTTCTTCTACTTTTTTTGAGAATATGATATTAAAAAAAGCTTAAAGCAACAAAAATGGAACACGATTAAAGATTCAATTCATTCAGTGAGTCAGCTTATCGATCAACCCTTCCAGTTCAGTGCTGTCAAGTACTTCAACCATCTCCTTGACCCATATTCTGATAACACGAGAAAGTGAAGCTGTTGTTACACTGGATGGACCGGTTCAGTTTGTTGGTAACATTTTCTTCCAATTACAGCGCTCGTTGGTTGCTGTTGGACGATATCAACATAATAGTGGCTTAGTTTCCAGGGTAATGTTCACCAAATAATATAATGGAACTAATGAGCATTACTTCACTGTGTTAAGGATAAATCGACTCTCATCGACTCTCAAACATTTTGAACGCTCGAACATTTTGATTGAGCCGGATAAGGACGATCATTGGCTTTGCAAGGATAAGGGAAGCATTGTATATTTTACCTCAAAATAAAATAATTGATATCATAAGTATCAGAAGCGTAAAATTACATAGAAGCGAAACGAAACATTATGAATTTGTTCTAGTAAGTATTTACAAATCAATAAATTGTATTAAAAAAAACTGTTCAAATACAAATACTTCACTTAAAATCATGCATAATTAATGTACTATCTGAGGTAATAACGCACGTTTTACTGTTACCACGCTGGGTTTGGGATTGAGTGCTTATTTATTTATTATTATTATTAAATCTCTCTCTCTCTCTTCCTCGCTTTAACGACCTTATAGGTCACGCCGGCCATTTCTGGCTTACTAGACTTGTTTTACCACGTAGTCGGATAGTCAGTCCTTGCTATGGAAGGACAGTCCGGATGGGATATGAACCCGGTCCTGCCGTGAGGACCGGCGCCGTTTATCACATGCACCACCAACAATGATCCTATCCTATTATAAACCTAAAACTAAAACATAAGATTAACAATGAAATTTAACAAAACTAGCGTAAACTCAAAGCGGGAGCGAAGTAAAAAAAAATACATAAAACAAGAGGCAAGGATAACACTAAGATACATGAGGGGGTTTCAAACACAAGCACGAAAGGAAGCTAGAGAGGAGTTAAAATCAAAATCGTCGTAATATCAGCTGAACCACCTGAAGCATAAAGCACTTTGTAGGATCAACAAAACGGAGTACCAACTATTCGGAAATGGGTGATTCAAATAAAACAGATCAAGATCAACAAAGGTAGTGAAGTTAAATAGGAGGAAGTACAATGATGAGGACTTCTTTTTCCTTTATTTTTATTTTATTCAACCAAAACGGTTCGCATTGGTAAAAATACTTAAATATTTATACTTTTAACACACAATTCAAATAAGAACATCAGTCATCTCACAACGAATGTTAGCAAAATGCCATCTAGGGATAAAACATGGCTTTAGGAAAGCAAATTCATCATTTGCAATTCTGAATTATGTTGTAAAATGCTCACGAACACCCGACTGAAACGCGAGGCCGATACGATTGAATTGTGGAGCAATGCGACGAGTACAAAGTACCTGCTTGCCGGAGGTTTTGACCGTGCTAGAGCCCGACTCGGAAGCACAGTATCAGATGACGGCGACGATCTCGAGGTGGTAGAGAAGTTCTGCTACCTTGGTACAATCGTAACTTCAAACTGAATCCGAAGGCTCATTCAGGGAAATCGTGCCTACTACGGGCTCCACAAACTCCTGCAATCCAGAAGACTCCAGCAACACACAAAATGCACAATATATCCTCTACTGATACCTCCCGTAGTCCTCTACTATGCTGACGGAGGACGCTAATGCACTCGCTATTTACGAACGGCGGGTGGTAAGGACTATTTTTGGCGGTGTGTGCGAGCAGGCCATGTGGAGGAGGAAAATGGAGTAGCTGAGCTGTTTGGCGGTGCAGAGATCCTGATGTAAAAGTCAGAAGGATAGGATGGCTGGGCACATGATGAGGATACTGGACTCGTAGAGGAGCACAGCAAGCTCGTTGGCTGGATCAGAGGAAGTCGAACCTGTCGGTGATCCTTGAAAAAAGTTTCTTGGAAAAGAATTGGTGGCCTGGTCTTGTCATCGCGACGAGCTCGAGCAGGCCAAGGAGAAGAAGATGCTCATGGTTGCCACCTTTAACAAGATGTTCACATTCGCTATTTCTGGGTCTTGAGCTACAAGCGAACTTGAATGATAAGTACAACCAGGCATTAATTGTATCATATATTTAGGTAGTTCATGTAGGAAGAACAGTAATTATAAAATATAATGGAAAAATCGATTCAAATATCTTACGTACAATAATGTTAATAATAAAAAATCATCTCTTAAATTTTAAATGTTTGAAGATTTAAACCAAGATTACCTATATTTATATCCTGCTCTACATACAGTTGCTTGAACTAAAAACATTTTTCCAGCGTAGCCTTTAAAATGTAAATGCAAGCTCACTCGATTGCACAAAACTTAATCATTTTCTGTCATGTTGCTATGCAACTTGCTATTTGCCAACTTTTGCCATCCACGAAGTTTCCAGTCTATTCATCGTATCTTTCAATGTCCATAATTAAACTTCCATCACCCACGCTCTATTCACAATGGCAGTGTTTTCGACACGCAAATGAAAGACTTTTCCTGCAAAACACTATGCTTTTGCTATCGGGGGTGGTATAGAATATAAAGTCACTAAAACGGGGGGGTCGTTTGTCGCACCCCTGCTCGATGGTTTATAAAATATTAGTTTTGCATAGATTGGCTGGTACGATAAAATCGGAACCCGTTCATCAAACCACCGGCATGGTGCGCTCGTCGTGAAGTGGAATCGAACAAGAATTCGCTTCACCACAATCGAGGTCTGTCGGACAGGCATGGGGTAGCAATCACTGTGAACTGTTTATTGTTGTCATCTTCCGCGAGTTAAGTTTCGGACGAATGATGAGCGGATGAAATAATTGTTAACGCGTCGAGTGCCGATTACTGAATGTTAGTTTATTGCCTTTACAGCCAATAATTGGGTGGATGGAGGAAGGGAGGGAACGGAGGTGTACCGAACTGCGACGACGTCAGAATTGTATCGATGCACTAGTTCTGCCGAATAGCAATTTTGTTGCTAATCGGTTTTATGCTGTCCGTGCATTTGGATGCGGTCGGAAACAGCAACGGACATCGATGTTGCTGACATCGATATTGCTGACGATGACGTTGACTCTTAACTTGCCCCCTCTTAGTCTTGAGGCTCCGTACGAAAGAGATCTTGGATTGTGGGTGGTTGAAAACTTCGAATATTTTCGGAGTTTGCTGCTTCTGTTGGGCTGGTAACTTGAACTTCGATTCGACTAGATTTCTTTTTCAGCTGTAGAACGATGAGGCAACCGATGAAAATGATGAATGGTAACGCAATGAAGAAGGGAGGTGACCACTTCCATGTCCACGTAAAACTGTTTGACTCTAGTTTAATTGCGTCCATTTCTTTTCGCATTTCAACGTGTAGATCATTCAAGTTATCCAAACTCAAATTCGTGATGTTGCTTTTTGGCTGAATCTGTACACCGTATAGTGGAAGATGTATCAGTGATCCTGGTAAATCGGTGCGATTATTCGAAATTTCCTTCCCGTTCATTAGAATCGTACAAGAAGTGTATGTTATCAATAGCGGTCCGTTGAATACTCGTTCTTTCAAGCCGCAGTTGGTTGTTATGATGAACGTAGTACCAGTATTTATCAATAGATGTGTCGCATCCGGACACACAACTTCTGCTATTGTTGGTTGATAAACCATATCACATTCTGATTGTTCTTGGTTCAAAATCGCTGCAACGCATGATGATTCTTCTTCCTGCAGGTCCTCAGGTTGATATATGGCTTTTCGCAATGTCGGTACGGTATAAATATAGTGTTGATAGGATAGGAAATAGGGATTGGGTACATGAATACTTCTATTGCTATTTGTGACAGGGTAAACTTGAATTTTCTTATAAATCTTATCTTCCAGCCTAGGGACAGTAATTATTAAAACTAGTTCTGAATTGCTAATAGCAGCTTTTGTAGTTGTATACGAAAGGGATTCTATGATTGTATGTATTGGAAGATTATTCCGCTTAATGTCTGCTACTATTATGTCTATTTCCTTTTTGTTAAGGAGCTGTACATTGGTTACTCCCAATTTTGCCAAAGTTATGCTGTCGATAATGATTTTTATCCTTTCTGATAAGTGTTTCAAGTTTAAGAAAATGTTTATGGAGTAAAGCTCCATGGAAGAACTGTTAAATATGGTAATAGCTTCTCTTATTTTCGCTAGACTATCATTCAACCGAGTCGCCAAACCTTCATTTATTTTCACTTGTTCATTATTGTTTATGATCAATTTGTTTAAGGTACTATTAATTAATCTTAGATCATTAGCGTCTGGATTTCCTGCGACAAATTTCCAGACCGTTCCTATTGTGTCCCATCGTTTTTGACGGTTGGGTAAGATGGTGTTGAGTTGGCTTGTAATTTGATCAAATTCGTTCTTAATAATATGGGTATATTGGGTTTCCATTACTTTATCGAACTCGGCATGCAATAATTCCACTTGATTTTTTATATCGGTTACTTGAAAATGGTGAATATAATAATTATTACCTGTTGATATCCTAGCTACACCTCTATCGAAGGCCAGTAGTGGTATTTTTTCTAGGCTTAGTATTGAAATATTCTGTGTCCATACTGCCAAAACTATCCTGTAACATAACAGGGTATTAGACATTAATTATTTTAAGATCATTTTGATGAATCCTTTTTTCGTCTTTAGTGGTAACGGTTGTTTTGTTTACTTTTTTAATATTGATTGGTCTAAAGGGTTTGACTTGTTTCATTCTTCTTTTTGTTTTCACGAAAGCTAATGCTGAATCCGGTATCGGAATTTCTACTTTATTTTTGTTAAAGAAATGCAAATCTTTTTCCTGTTTTAGACGCAAATTTTTTTGTACTTGTAAAATAATAGCGGTACTTTTCTCTGAAGGATTAATAATTTCGAAAGGTTTAAATTTTGTAACCGAATGGATAGAATTATTATATTTATGCACAGTAAGATCAACGAGATCAATTAATTTCTTTAATTGATTGTCTGTTTTAGTTACACGATACATTTCCAGGAATGTTGAATGAAACCTTTCTACGATTCCGTTAACTTCGCTGTGGCCAGTAGGAGTAACATAGGGAGTAATGTTTAATGTGTTAAAGAAGCTTGTTATCTCTCCTGAATTGAACGATTTTTCTCCGTCCATGACGATGGTATCGGGAGGTTCATATTTAAGCAGCATTTCCTTCAAAACGGGTAACACATCAACTGTTGCCCTTGATTTAATTTTCTTAACCTGTGCGAACTTAGAGAATTTATCAACGCAAGTCAAGAAATAATTTTTTTCTAGGAAGAGGATGTCGATGTGTACAATTTGAAACGGTCGTGTTGGTAAAGGCGTTTCTTGGATTTGTTTTTTGATCGGTTTTCTATTGTATTTGCATTCGTTACACGTTGCACATGTTTTTATAAAGTTTCTGACGATAGCAGTCATTTTAGGAAAATAATATTTCCGGAGGATTTGTTGCTTGTTTTCCTCGACACCTCTGTGTGCCCTATTATGTTCTAAACACACTATATCCATTTGGTTTGAATAAGATTCGACGTCTTCAAGTATTCTTTGAGTAAATCGAATCTTTAAGATATTTTGTCTACCAAAATTGTTCTTGTAGACTTCCTGAATTCTTCCCATGATAGATTCAGTTGTGTACAAACCATTCAATTTAGAAGCATCAAAATTACTTTTCAGTATTTTAAGAAGATTTGCTTCACTGGTATCATCTGTTGTGATGACTATTCTTTTAAAACGATCGAAAATATTTATTTCCTCAATTTTATTTTTTCCTTCTTGTATTATTACCTGATGACGGAAAGCGTTTAGTGGTCCTTCAGTTGAAGGTATAAATAGCAAATCACAGTCAGGAGCTGAATGCTGGGTTGCTATCATAGAGCAGCAAATGCGACTTAAAGCGTCGGCCACCACATTTGTCTTTCCTGGTTTGTATACAATACTGTAATCGTGCAGTTCTAGATAGGCTTTCCATCTTTTAAGTTTTGCGTTTGTATTCTTTTCTGATAATGTAAATGTAAGGGGTTGGTGATCAGTTAGAATGGTGAATTTTGCCCCATATAAATAATTTCTAAATGTTTTAAGAGCCCATATAATAGCTAACATTTCTTTCTCTGGAACTGAGTAAGATTCTTCAGTTCTTGACAGAGAACGAGAAGCAAAATGGATTGGTTTATCCTTTCCTATGTCGCCTTGGGACAGAACTGCTCCAATTGCAAAGTTGGAAGCATCGGTTGTTAAAATAAAGGGCTTATTATAGTCTGGATAAATTAGAATGTCTGACGAGGAAAGTATGTTTTTTAATTTTTCGAAACATTTCATTTGTTCCGTAGAGAGTGTTATTTTGCTATTTGAAGTTATATTTTTCTCACCTCGTAGGCTATTAGTTAAAGGTTTCGCTATTTTCGCATAGTCCTTAATAAATCTTCTATAATAGCTTGTCAATCCCAAAACTGATCTCAATTGTTTGATTGTTTTGGGTGGGGGAAATAATTTTATGCCTTCAATCTTTTTAACGTTTGGTTTCAATCCTTCACTTGAGATAATATGTCCTAAAAACTCAATCTCCTTGTGAAGAAACTCGGATTTGTCTAATTGAACCTTCAGATTAGAAGCATTCAATGTAGAAAGAACTTTATCTAGATTATCCAAATGTTCTTGAACCGTTCTACCGAATACAATTACATCATCCATATAGATGTAACAGATTTTGCCTATGTGTTCGCGAAGTATATCATCAATGGCTCTTTGAAAAATGGCTGGTGCATTTTTCAGACCAAACGGCATTCTTGTAAATTCATATTTACCGTTGTTGATAGAGAATGCAGTTTTTTCAATATCCTGTGCATTCATCTGAATTTGATGAAATCCTGATGCAAGATCAAGATTTGAAAAGTATTGTTGGCCTCGTAGTTGATCAAGGACATACGAGATTTCTGGCATTGGATACCTATCGCTTATGGTCTTTTCGTTTAATTTCCTATAATCTATGACCATACGGAATTTCTTCTTTCCTGAGGCGTCGTCCTTTTTTGGTACAATCCAAACTGGGGATGTCCAAGCAGATCGCGACGGTCTAATGATTCCGTTATTGAGAAGCGTTTTGATTTGATCAGCCACTTCTTCTCTGTAGGCCGCGGGGTATGGGTAAACTTTTTGGTGCACAGGTAAATTATCTGTAGTGTTAATTGCACATTTTACATTTGTAGCACAGGTCAATTTGACATTTGGTTCGTGGAAGGTAGCTCGATTTGCATTCAATATTTTAATTAGCTTGCATTTATCTTCAGAATGCAAATGATCGGTACGAAATTCTGCTAAAGCATTGCTCATTTTGAATGAGTATTTTTCTAATGGTACAGTGAAAGTGGTGCCATTATCGGTTTTAAGTTGAAGTGTTGAATTTTTGAATGACATATCGGCTTCAAGGGTGTTCAAAATTGTTGTTCCGATTATTCCAGCAAAAAATGGATGGAAATCATGTACTATAAATTGAAATGATTTCATTGTTCTTGGTGCAAAAAATTTTATGTCTATTGCAGAAGATGTGTTAAATTTTCCGTTCGTAGACGCTATACTATTTGCTGAAAAAGGGTATGGCTTACTCAATTTGTAAGTATTTGCTAGTTTTGTTGAAATTAAATTTATATTTGATCCGGTATCTATTAAGAAGGGGAATTCTCCCACATTAGTACGCAAATTGATAAAGAAGTGAAATGGCTTTACCAACTCGCGTCCCACTCTAAAAAATTATTTTCGTGTGGAAAATTAGATTGCTCGTATCCGGGGTGTTCTGTACCATAAACATGTTGATCAGGCGTTTGGAATATAGATTTTGATTCACAGCTTACTTCATCTAATTGTCTGGAGCCATCGATATAATCGAGTGACGGTTCCGTTGAACTACTGTGTGACATTTTGCTGGTTTGTGCAAATGGAGCATCAATTCCGTAAGCCTGTCTAAGATTTGATGACGCAGGTCGGGGTCGTTTTGCATTGAAATTTCCCTGATTGATTGTTTGCATAGAACGGTCAACTTCCATGGGCACTGAAGTGTTGAATCTTATTGGTCTATTTTGGGGCTGAAAACCGTTTACGTTGGGATACCTATTTCCTGTATGAATTTGATTTACATACTGCTGAGGGTTACGCGTGAAATTTGGCGGTTGAATGTTATTCACCGGTGCTGTTCTTCTTTGATACGAGTGATTCTGATGGTTATGGGTTTCTAGGCCAATTGGTTTTGGAATTTTTATGATCCTATTGTCGTTAAAGGGTGCAGACCGCATGTCCATATTGTAATATTCTAAACAATATTGGAATGCACTGCTCAACGACTTAGGGTCGTAGTTTTTCAAAAGCAAGCTTAGTGTTTTATCAAGACCTCGGATGAAACAATCTAGTGCTTTTTCCCTAAAGAATTGTATGTGGACACTATTGTTAACCGCGTACTTGGGGTCGGATTGAATTTGTGTTACAATAGCAGTTTGTAGGTCGTTAACCCTGCTGAAGTAACTGCTGATAGATTCAGATGGCCTTTTTCGTATCATTGTCAGTTCGTGATCAAGTGTTTTAAGGTCTCTCTTGTCCTTATAATAAAGAAGGAGAGTCCTTTTTATTGTATTCCAATCTGCTGCTAGGCAGTTAGAATTCAAAACATCAGCGGCTTCACCTTGTACCTTTCTCCTAATAGTACCTTCGATTATCTGGTACTCGGAGGAGTCTTTAGGAAGCCGTTCATATAAACTAAGAACGGTTTCAACTTCCATTATCCAACTCGGTAAGCTTGAGGCTTTTCCACAAAAAACAGGTAACTCTTTGACATACTCTGGCACTTTCCCTATGTTCAAATACTCCTCGCGGCTCATGGTATTGGAGATGATAGTTTGATTCAACATCCTGTTCCTGTTTTGCAAATTTGCTCGTTGTTTTGAAAATGGAATTTTGAATTTTTTATTTTACGTAAAATATAAAAAAAAGGTAAATTTATGATGCCGAAAATTTTAAAATGATGGTTATACCTAGTTCACGCTTTTCAATTTTCAAATGCAGTTAAATTTACACTAACTTGAAATATTTTTTCCGATAGTTCACGCACACTTGATTCACTTATCGATTAATAATATTTTTAATGCTAGTCACTTAACTTACAGACTCAGAATCAGCAACGAACGAACCGACATCATCATCCAGTCCAGATGAACTCTGATCGCTTCTATGGTATGCAGCAGGTTGTGGGTTGTTCAATCCTCCTTCGGGCGGAAACGTCCAATCTTCAGGTGATCCTTTTTGATGTGTTGTTCTACTGGGGGCCTTCAGTTTGATTCGAGAGAGATGTCCCGAACTCGTTCCACTCCGTTGATGCAGGATAGATTTGTCCTCACTTATTTGGAGATGATTTTCACGACACGACACGACTGCTTTAACTACCGAGCGTTGTGCAGGTTTGATATTATATTAACGCCTCACTTTTATCAGGTCCCTATTCGGGCGCCAGTTAAGTTTCGGACGAATGATGAGCGGATGAAATAATTGTTAACGCGTCGAGTGCCGATTACTGAATGTTAGTTTATTGCCTTTACAGCCAATAATTGGGTGGATGGAGGAAGGGAGGGAACGGAGGTGTACCGAACTGCGACGACGTCAGAATTGTATCGATGCACTAGTTCTGCCGAATAGCAATTTTGTTGCTAATCGGTTTTATGCTGTCCGTGCATTTGGATGCGGTCGGAAACAGCAACGGACATCGATGTTGCTGACATCGATATTGCTGACGATGACGTTGACTCTTAACTCGCGCAACTGAACCACTTCCGATTCGGTCGAATTCTCGTCCCTGCCGATATGTCGATACAGCCATGCACGAAACCTCCAAAGCAAACATATCTGTCGACAGCTAGATATCAACAATATCAATCAATTCGCTTGAGCCAAAGCCGCTCGTTAGTAGGAAAATAATTGAGGATGCCCTGTCTGCGACCCCACTGTCAATTACGCAATCAGCACAACGGCAACGGCAAACGGTAATGAAGCAAGTGTGCTTCAACTGCCGAGAACGAATAAATACTTACCGCTGGAATGATATGTTAAACGTAACTTTCTTTTCCTGCCAACTTTCAAGCGATAGCAAAAAAAAATATTTTTTTTTTTGAGTCACAGATGATGTCATCGTCAGGAATATCCGGTCAAAGAGTAAGTAATGCAAAACTTAAAAACACACAAATAAAGTTGTAGCATTTTTTTTAAACGAATCTATAACGAAACCATCAAATATCTTTATTTGAAACATTCTCCATTGGCAAACCGGGCTTGTGAACAGAGTGGAAACTATATAAGCTTAATCTTAGAAAATACTTTATCAGGATTTACTAGCCCGTCTGCCCTCCTGCAAACGTCAGACCGATGGAAGTACAATCTTGCAGCGCAACGGCCTTAATTTAAATTGGCTACACAACGTTTCGCCCCCGGTCCAGACCCTAATGATCTGATCCGACCCGTTTGGTGCAGAACCTATGCTTTTTGCCGTGTGGGTTTTCCCATTCTATTTCACTATCGATATCACGTTCGACATCTAATCGCTATATGTACAGATGTAGTCGCTTCCTTCACATGGTGTAGCACCAATCGGCATCGTAAAGTCGTAAAATTCATCGAGAAATTTTTGAATCTGTGCTGTGTACAACGAGATGACAACCATAGTGACGATCTGATAACCTTTTCGTGCGGAACTGCTGGCATCGTGCGAGCAACAAGTGGAGAAGCTTCCGGTACGGTACCGAGCTAGCCTACGGCCATGGAGCGATGAATTTCGCTGGAATCAATCAGGGAAAGGTTGTCCCGCACAATGATTCCGATTAGTTTTTGTAGTACGTGTGTGTATGTATATATGAAATGGGGGAGGATTGATTAGCATCGAAATTCATCGTTGGGCTCAAGATTTTCTCCATTGCCATGGTAGCGAAACGGACACACGTCAGTCAGTCAGCTCCACTTGTGGCTAGGCTGCGCAACGGTAGGCACGTTTTTGAATGAAGCGTTGATTAGCTGGCAGACACACGGGTTGCATAACGTTAGGCGCTTTCGTTTCAGCATTCATTCACTCTTGAGCAAAGCTGCTCCTGCTCCTGGTGTTCGTTCGATTCGCAAAGCTTCTGCTGCTCCTCGTCGTTGTCTGTAAGCACTTCGGATTGATTGATCCAATGGCTCGGACGGTGCTGATGAGGGGAAAAGGGTAAAGAACATGTACAGGTATAACATTAATCGGGTCGGTCTTATGGTCGTAGTTCATCGATAGCAATTCAACCTACTCCTACTTGATATAGTAAATAAGTTTTAGTTAGGAGTGTATCCAAGTGATTGGTGTGTTCAGAGGGTAAGCAAACAGTTTGGTATAGTGGTTTAAGAAGAAACTTTGATTGAAGAGTAGCGTGAAAGAGTTAGATAAGTGCATTTAATGCATACTATCTTATTGCTGTTAAGATTATTTGCGCATACTTGTTTTAATTATGTCATTCATTAACTTAGGCACTGAAGCACTTATTGCGATAATAAATTATGCTAAAATAAGCTTTAACTACATGCAACTTCAAGTGCGGATATTAACACCAAAAGCATTGAACATTCTAACCGGGTTGTGGAAATAGACTTGTCACTTATGCCTTGACAATTTTGAATTTATTTACGTTTGGAATGTGGACTGAATATCTAAATCGAAAGCCATAAATTATGAAATGGTACAGTTTCTAAGCACATTTTTCATTCTGATGTGCCAGTTGACATCATCATGTTGTATATGAGAAACAAATGTTGGAATGTAAAATATGTTCCCATGAAGTTTACTTATGCATAATTGATCTCGTATGTGTTATGAAATTCCAGTAACCATGTCCAACATTACGACAACCAGAAGAACTATGTTTAGGTGATGGAATAAATTGTGAGTAAGATACATCAATTGAAATATTAGCATAGGTAGCATAACAGTGTTGCACATTATAATGTCAGTATGAGTTACATCGTTTGTTAAGTAAAAAAGGGTTTATATTGATGCTGTTTTTCATTTGCTCGCTGGTTTAGAGCTGAAATCACACTATTAGAAATGCATTTCATCTTGAAAATCTACTTTACATATAAAAGTGAAATTTAAACGTGAAGGACAAGGTTTCTTTTAAACATAGGACATAGCACCTTTACAACTGAGAACAGAATATTGAAGTAATAAATTAAATAACTTCAATATCTTTAAGCTTAGGGGCGGCCCGCTGGTGCATGTGATAAACGGCGCCCGCCCACACGGCAGGACCGGGTTCAAATCCCATCCCAGCATGGGCTGACTATTCTGCTACGTGGTAAAATAAGTCTTGACACGGCCAGGCCGTTCTAACCGAGCAAAAAAAAATATCATTAAGTTTCACCTGTAAAATGATCTAACTTAAGCATTGAATGAGATACTTGTATGAAGGAATAGAATGAAGAGCAACACCGAAAGCAGCTGATACATGAGCAGAAGAGCGAGTAAAAGGAAAGGCATTAGTGGAAGGCAGAAAGCAGTATCGGCATGGGAAGTGGATTGGCAAACCTCCGCGCGGTACCAGCAGACCGCTCTACAGCCCACCATCGGTGGTCAGTGTCGGGAGTCAGGATCAGGACATCAGCTCGGTCAGCTCTGTATGGTCACCGTTCTCGGTGATGCCCGATTCGTGCAGCAGTGCTGCCGCATGTCGATCATGGCGCACCTGCGTTAGTTCTGGTAGCGTTCGATCCTCAGCTCCACCGTCGGTCGCAGTTCGAGCAAGTTTCGTTCGTCCGGCTGTGGCAGCTGCTCCGTTCGCTCGGCTTCCATTCGAGTGACCGCCCGATCCGCCCGGGCCGCCCGATCCGCCCGGGCCGCCCGACGACGACCGGCAGAGCAGTTCGTTGAACTCTTTCCGAAAATTGTCATTCAACCAACCGTACAGTAGCGGATTCGAGCAGGCCGAACTCATGCCAGCCATGTGACAGATCGCGTACGCCACCATAATGTCTTGGGTGATGGCATGCACGTACAGATCGGCGAACAGGTTGAACAGATTTAGCGGTAGCCAGGAAACGCCAAAGATTAGTGCAATACTGATCAGCAGGTAGTTGGTCCGTTGCATTCTTCGGCCACGTTCCCGCTCCCGTACCGGTTTCGCTTCACCGGGTTTCCCGCTCGTGCTGGAAGCTGTACCGACCACCAGTCGGTGCTTTAGCTTTAGGTAGATTCGCAGATATGCGACGGAAACTATCAATATAGGTAGCACGTACTGTACGCAGAGTGTGAACGCCGAATAGTACACGCGTCCGTACGCAATCGGCCAATCCTCGATGCAGTACGACACATACTCTATGCCGAGGCTCGGCAGATTAACGTCGTAGTGGATCAGCTGCCGGGTGATGAACATCGGTGAGGCTAACACTATCGAGATGATCCAGATACCGGTCAGGATGGCGATGGCACCCATTAGCTGAAGGCTATCGCGTGTTGGATAAACAATTACCTTTTTGGGGGAGTGGAATGAAATTGCAATAAGTGGCGATTAGATGAATGGTCTCCCTCCTATCATACTCACTTGATACCTATCTAATGCAATGGCGGTGATGGAGATGGTCGATACGAAGATGCTCGTTGCCTGTAGCGTGCCGATGGATTTGCACAAAAATGGTAACCGACCCATCGGCCAGTACTTGGTAAGAATTTCCACCAGTGTCAGTGGCATTGTTACTAGGCACAACAGTAGATCTGCAACAGGGAAATGAACAGCATAAATGGTCCAATTACTGAAACTCGGGTATTACTGATTACTCGGGAAATAACAGTTTGTTAGAATTATGTGAATATTGTTTCATAAAACCCTCTTTTCACTGTATTTCGACCATTCTGTGTAATCAGCTTCATCGAACGTATTAATTACATCACGAGAATGCACCACTAATACTAATTGCAAAGGCAAAGCCCAAATGTTTAATTATTGAGCCTTTGGTACAATATAGACGAATAACATTATGAGTTGCTGTCAAACTTTTTTCCTTTTTTTAGGTCTAAAATTAATTACAGCAAGTTGATGTAAGAATATTGAAAATTCAATTTAATATTTTTCATAATTTGTAACTTAAAGCATTACATCTGAACTCAGCATTACACATCCGACAAACGATTATGCGTTAGCTATGAAATCTCTCAAATTTCTCTCGAACTCCAGAAAGAATTGCAAAACATATTGCGTTAAAATACTTTTAAGATGATTGCTTTCCAAGTGCACTGCAATGAATTACCGTAATAAAATGGTGATTATCAAGAAGATTGTTGTATACAACTGTTTTTAAACCGATTTGGAAACATAGAATAATTTAACATGAGGAAAATAAATACCTCCTCAAATCCTCCTCAAAAGCTCTTAAAGCACCGAAAAGTAATAAAGCTAAGAATTTATACACCTTTTCCAACGGTAAAGCCTTTTTCCACCGAGCTGTTCATCGATTTGTGATACCGGGGTGGCTTTACATTTTCGGTATCAAATTTACCATTCCGTAACCGTCTCCGATCCCAACGCAGTGGCAAACGTCGACTGCAAATAGAACGATAAAACCTCCAACCCATGTTGGTCGGAAAAGCGTTCCGACATCATTTGCATATTTACGAATGGAAATGTAGGCAATTTTCTTCCGAATGTGGTATGCTTCCGTCGTGGCAATCGAATTTGAAGATTCTCATCAGTGCAAAAAAAAATTGTATATATTGTAAAAAGCCCCGCATCTAAACCTTCACATCAAATACGATAGACCTACCGGAAACGGCCAAGTTCACGATGAACATATTGCGAGCCGTTCGCATCTGTGGTTTCCGGGCGACGGCCAACACCACCAGACTGTTACCCGTCGCACCGAACACGATCAAGGTACCGTACATGACGATCAGGATGTGATACCAAGGGTCGGCCACCTTACGGTTGTTGCTGTACTGTTCGATAAGCCCCTGCCGTATGTTGGAGCTTAACGTTGTCATATTGTCGAGCGTTAGATTGAAGCGGGTCAGCACGGATTCCATGGCGGATGGGTGGATAGATGTTTTGTTACCGCTGTCTATGCTTTTCCGTTGGAGAATGTGTTCTTTCGCCCTGTGTGTGATTTATAACGATGTTTTTGTTTTCCGTTCTCTTTCTGTACTTTTTGCGGTATTATCGCACTATCCGTGGACGGCGATGCGACCCCAGTTGATGCGTTGTGGATAATCCTGACTGAGGTGAAGGATAATACGCATTATCATATCAACGGTCGCAAATTGGAATGCTGGTTTTTGCGTACAACTCGTTGATAGTAAACTGTTGACCGAAGGGTGATTCGCTTCGGAGACGGAACATCGTTCTGCAAAAGGAAAGGGAAAACAAAGAGCATTCTGTAAATATTTTATATAAATGTAAATTTCGGTAATGTTATTGCTTGATCGATAGCGTTGTAGCTCATGAAAAATAAATATAATTTATTCCAATTGCTCACTAAAAGGTTTGCAAATGCATGTAACAATGAAATCGAAACAACATATCTGAACTAGGCTTGGGCAATTCGGTTCTTTCATATGAACGTGAACGAACCAGTTCTTTCATTTAGATGAACTGAACGTGAATCGTTGTTCTTCCGTTCACTTTAAATAGATTTGAAGCAACTGTATTAAAAAGACAAATAATGCATACGTTGTACAAAAATTGTGTTTAATTTAAAAAAGATAGCATTTAACAACTATTTTTTGTATATCAAAGGGTGTCATTCATTTACTTCCTGCAACTTTTTTTTTATTATAATACTTTCAGGCAGTAAAAGCATTTCGCTCCCGATTCCACCTGGGTAAAATGATCCCAAATAGGGCTGGTTGTGGTATTTATAGGCGCCATCAGATCTCAAAAAATGGGTTTATTATATCCTTTGAACCTTTTCTATGATCCTATTTCAATAATATTACCTTTTAACGTATCGTAGCTATAATTTATTTCGTTTGTATCCAGAAATTCAACGCAGCTCAATGCACAGTTAACTGTTCACAGACTCAAAGCGAAGTGAAGTTCAATACAGGAAACATTTGACAAATAACCAATACGAACACCATCTTACCAACATTCTTGATAGCAAGACTACAATACATTTAAAGATTTTTAATACTTTAAAAATAACCGTCAAAAATTCTAAATCAAAATTAGATATATAACCAATACGAACACCGTCTTACCAACATTCTTGATATCAAGGGTAAAATACATTCAAAGTTCTAATATTTTTAAAATAACCGTCAAAAATACTAACTCAACCAACGAACGAATATACTTGTTTAAGTGTTTGAAATTGCACATATATGTAGTGTCATGTACCTGTCCTTGTTTCACAAATTGGGATATCTAGGACAATGCGAATGTAAGAAAGAAAGAGCATACAAGCTTCTCATTAGCAATGTATTTCTGTCTTTCTAGAGTTTCTCGTGATAGTGCAGTTCATTTTTTGTTGCGGTAGAAAGAACGTTCTGCGTATCTATGCATCTCGTTCTGAAAGTGTGACGGCGAGAAGAACGACCTATTAGTACTGGACGTTATTAAAAACGACGGGTAGGTCGTTCATTCGTGGAATGACCTACTGTGAACTGAAGAACTGGCGAGAAGAACGACGTTCTTAAATTCGACGGGTAGGTCGCTCATTCATTGAACGACCTACTTTGAACTGAAGAACTGGCGAGAAGAACGACCTACTAGTACTGGACGTTCTTAAATTCGACGGGTAGGTCGCTCATTCGTTGAACGACCTACTGTGAACTGAAGAACTGTTGTACCTTGATCAAATGAACGTAGGTCGTTCGTTCTTTGCAATGAACTGAACGAACCGTACGATTCTGATTCTTTAAGCACACCTCTAATCTGAACACAAATTTCAATAAATAATCCTATGGGGTTTGCTTGATGTTATTAAATGGATGGATAGTATTATTCAGCTTCAATACGAATCCAATCGAATATATTAACGATAAATACAAATAAATTATTCTCTTTATCCATAAAGTAGGTGAACCGTCAATTCATGTGAATTGAACGATAAATACGTTTCCGAGAACTCATATGCTATTTGTATTAAATACTTTTGTGGCTCCACTATTTTTTTAAATTTAAATTATATTATTGTTTATTTTAATTTAAATAAAGAAATAAATTTTGTCTTTTGTTTATTATAAATATTCCGAACAGTTTACAAATACAGTTTCAGTTTTTTTTGGTTTTTTAGAACGACCAGACTGTATTAAGAATACAGTTTCAATTATGTGCTCCACAAAACAATACTAAAAAAATTCTGATACATGTATATTACAATCAATGTTGAAAAGTGCTGTTTTCAACGAAGCTTTATTTCTCTCGTCATAG
Organism: Anopheles funestus; assembly: GCF_943734845.2. Classification (NCBI taxonomy): domain Eukaryota; kingdom Metazoa; phylum Arthropoda; class Insecta; order Diptera; family Culicidae; genus Anopheles; species Anopheles funestus. Next base: position 43,006,770 of record NC_064598.1, read on the forward strand.
TTGAAGTTGACCTCCTGAGTATGCTTCATGCAGGTAAACCGCAATCAATTTATATCAAGCCTTAGTAAATTCCAACCACAGATCAGAACTGAGCGTAACGTGGAAGAGGATATTGAGTGCACTCCTTACGACTTCAAAAGTCAACTAGAAAAGAAATGTTGCTTAGAGCTGAACCCGGGTAATTCAAAGAACGCAGCCTTAATTCAGTTAAGTACGGACTCAAGACAAGCTTCTTAATAACCCATAAGCCATATCGATGGAGCAAAAGGCAAGGATAAATATATAAAATCATTCAGGTTCAATATCTGAATCAGTTTTATTTGAAGTATTTGTTTTCATTACTTATTGTAAAATATCAATAGTTACTTAAAAGTAGCATAAGTAGTTAATTACATTTCGTTCGAAAAATGCTTCTTTTATCATTCAAATATCAATTTAAATTGATTGAAAGGAAAGCTAAAGCTGAAGCAATTTTCCACCACAATACACAAAAACGCGAAAATCTCACGCTTATCCTTCACTTCGTCACTATCATTGGTTGGTTGGAAGCCAGCAACAAGCGATGTGTACTTAGTGTACTATCTCTACCTCCGGTTGAAACGAAACGACCGACTCTAACCGCTAGAACCAAGGTGGAAGGTTTTCCACCCCAGCAAAGCAACAAACGATTGAAAGAATTTTATAGCAGTAGATCGTTCTTCCCTTGGCGTCAATCCATACGAGAGTTCATGGTTCGTTCCCCAGGTGGAACGTGCTCGTTTACTCCATGATGGTGCAAATAAATGGCGTCATTACTCATATCGATACTGGCATTACATCGAACTGACTGAACGATGGAATCTTGGCAGTGATTTAGCCGTGTACGTGCAGCCAATAAAGTTACTTTTTGGGGTGAGGTTAGCTTATGTTGTTGCAAAAAACCGGGGTACTGGCTAAAGCTACTGCATCACGTACAGGTAATGCCATTTTCATATACCAAACTTTTTTTTTTCATTGGCATTAAAGTCTACTTTGGTGGTCATTGCACCAAAGTCACTGCCAGAAATAAAACACCAGCAGACGCAATGAAAAGCGATAGTTTGAGCAAAGTTCTACAGATGCTTTTGATAACGGGCAATGTTTGATGTCCGTGAGTTTTATTTAGTGAGAATAAAAACGTGCTGGTACCAATTCAATAAAATATAAATGTGCTTTATGCATGACGTTATTGGGTGAAAATTATCTGAGAATGAGCAAAAGAGAAATCAAGTTTTTGTGGATTTTATTGTTTTTTGTTTTTTCATTACTGTTTCTTCTCACTTTATTTTTACACATATTTGACCGAAAGTTTGCTTATATTGCCGTATTAGTGATAATCTTAACCGTGATAATATTAACCGTACACTCTGTTAACAAACATAACATTGTGTATAACATATGATTACAAAGTTAATTTTGTTGACTTCATCTGACATAAAAGTGTTTTAATTATTTAATTAATGTACAGGGTTGAAATATCTTAAAGAAATTATTTATCGCTTAACAAGATGAGTTGAACACCAATGGTCATATTTATTATAAATTTAATTTCGAAAATCCACATCACAAATCAAAAACAAACATGCCACAATAAGTTGGAAAATTTTATGGCTTCATAATAATTCATAATAATAATTTTACATCAAACAAAGAAGTAATTCGTGTATTTCTCCGTGTATATAATACACCTTTTTGTCGAAATTTGGTATTCAAAACCAGAAGTGAGTGGGTATCAAATCACATACAGATCGAACCCCATAGCAAGGACTTACTATCCGATTACGTAGTGAAAACCTGTCTAGTAAGCCAGAAATGGCCGGCATGATCTTAGAGGTCGTTAAGCCGAGAAGAAAGAAGTGTGATTAATGATGTCCAGTAGAATCGAATCGAGCACAAGTTAATTCAAATGAAAATAAATGAAAACAATTTAATTAATTTGCAAAGAAATTGCAATAAAAATGATAAATAAATTTAATATATCGGTTGTAATATGTTTTCAGTAAATTGTTGTAAACTTAACATCAAATGTATTTACATTCTTAAAGAAATATTCCAAATGTCGTTTATCGTATCTCATCTCATTGGATTATTTATTCATGTACTAAAAAATATTATACTAAGCCATTTACGATGGACATGGCCTAGTACATCGTTAAATCGTAGAAAGAGAGAATGAGCGAGTCAGAAACTTGTAACTTGAATAGTCAACAATCGAAATAAACATGCCAAGACAATGCCATTTTTCTTTTAATAGTTTATCGCAAAAAACGAACTAAATTCGCTGTAAATCCTTCTACCTTACATTTTATAGCACATTTCTCGGTACATTCGGTTAATGTTTATCTAACTTTGTTAACTATCTTCATCATGCAAACGCAACATTACGTTCCGAATAAATACTTGCGTTTCTTACGCTTGTACAATAAACTCTATCCAGCTGCAAATGCAACCTTTTTTCCCTCCTCACGGCCCAGTGTAAACATTTACATTCCAGCTCTGTTCGCATTGCGGCATATTTCGAGTAGAGCAAAAAACCGATTGCCTTTTTATTTCTCCTATGGGGGCATCAGTTTGATCGTGCCTTTTCTTGCCGTGCCTGGTTGCACACTTGAATGAGGGCAAAATGTTTATGTAGTGTGCAGTGATTTCGCTACGATAATCAGTATTCGAGCAGCGATTTACGATCCGTTCGATTAGAAATCGATTATCTCGGTTGAAATCGTGGTGCGGGAAACGTCTATCACTCCAGGCAGAGAACGGGGTCCCGGCGGGAAAGGTCGTGTCGACGCCATGCCAGGGACTAATGGGGCAATCTTTCGTGCTGGTGAAGCAGAAGGAAGTAACCTCATAAAATCGACTGCCAGATTGAGTGGAATCCTTCGATAAGGTGGGGACAATTTTTATGGTCCTTTCAACATGGCCGTGAGGTTTTATTTTCGCCTCGATCCTATCAAACGAGGCGTACCACAATCGATGGCCCATTCCGGAGTACATTGCTTATGTTTGTGTGAATATGTGTGTCCGCATCCTCAACCAGCAGAAGGATGAAAATGCTCTCTGTTATTATTTATTACTCCATTCTTCGACCCAAGAACACTTGGGGGCGTTATCAATGTGGAATATGTTTATGTGTAGCGATAGCTGTTTTTTTTTACTTTTCCCACGTACACGAACATCATTAAAATAAACTGTCACTACCATGAGCCACTTTTTAATGCGGTGCGTAAAGTCAGTGTACGTACCCTTGTCTGGTTCTAAACAAAAAATTAAACTGTCAACAACCAGATTGCTGATAAGCGGTCCAAGAAGCAACGGGAAGGACGAAATTGTTCGGTTAGACATTATTCAAATAATGTTGTCCTACGCATGTTTCTGATGGGGACATACCGCCTAATAATAGTACGATACAGCCTTATCGAGATCAGAATTTTAAATAATGTGAAAGTTTTCACAGAATCAGTTAAAAAGTGCAATTACCACAACGATTCCCTTCATTGCTGACGATAAGAGCTTCTTTTTTTGTTTTATGTTATATCGATTGTGAAAAAAAGCCAGGAACATGGTGTATGGTCGTAACATTGAAGTTCAATGAATTGCATTCATTTTACGAACAATGGCTCAACGTCACTTCTCAGTAAGGGTCGCAATAAAAGCACTCGATTGCCCTATCTACAGTACCATCCTTCGGCGCTGTGGCCAAATCGAATCGACCAAACCTGAATTTACGAAACTCTACTGTCGACAAAATTGCACCCAAATCCTTCGTGCAGTAAAGAATATGTGAGAAACCCGAATCGAAACATAAATAAAACTCACTCGGAAAATACTTCATTCCTTCCCTCGTTCATTCCGCAATCGGCTTATCAGAAAACGAACACCAAAAAAAACCATGCCACCATATTAAGCCGTAAATTTAACAACAAAACAGGAAAAACCCTTCCGAACTCACACTCACGTCCCGTTCTGCATCTGGAAAGTTTGTTGAACAACCGCACGCCATAACAATTCAATCAGCTGTCGGTATATAAATTTTGCCATCCGACCTGGCCCTTTGCCCTTGCCGAATGCGATGGATTTTATTTTCGATTTTGGTGATGGTTCCCTACGTTACGTTTTGCCATCAGCAGTGCAAACACAGCGCTAGGCGATATGGGGTATGCCCATCATCAGTAAGCCGTCATTGGCAGCCTAGTATCGAACAAGCCATTTTTTAACGATTATACTCCGGTCCCGCGGTACGATTATGGTTCACATTTCCTGCCTTTCGCAGTAAAGGCTTTGATATATTTTTATTTCGCTTTTTTGTTGTTGAGCAACTTCTGCCGGTTGATGTATCAGTCTTTTCATATCGGCCATTCAATTTTGCAATTTATTAAGACAGCAACGTGTGTGTGGAACGAGTCGTTTTTTAAATAAACATTCATGCATTTAACGTGAACATTGGATGGGGAAATTAAATATTGGTGTATGAAATGGTATATTTCCTTTCACTCGGGAATGATTGTGGAAGGAAGGAATTAATATTCAATTTATTTGTTTGGTAACATCATATTTAAGCATTTTTATATGTTTTTTTATTTATTTATAATTGATTAATACGGCTTCGGCCGTATTTTCAGCCTCTGAAGCTGAAGAAGTACATTTTTCACAAGGCATTTCCTCCTTGTATTTTACCCTATCTCGGGCATACTCGGTTGTAAATCTGTTAGAGCATTTTTATATAGTTTGTAATATTATTATAAATTTAATAGTTTTTTGAGAAAAGAAAAATATGTTAAAGTAATAGATACAACAAATGGTCAACTTAAAATGTATAATTTAATAGAAAGTATGTAAAATATAATTTCATTATTTCAACGCATTCAATTCTTCACTATGACTGATTTTTGGTACATTTTGTACATTCAGTTTTCGTAAAAAAAAGTCTTGAAACTTTTATGTTGTCACCTTCAATATAGGATTTAAAGAAGCAATACACAACAATTTTTGTATGCATTTGAAGAGATCTCCTTCAGCTACTTCAACGAATTCTGTTTGATAACCTCAATCGACGTCCGCGAACTGACAATTTCCATTTTGGGAAATGAAAACCACAAGGGACTAAGTCTAGTGAATAGAGTGATTGTGCGATTATATTTGTGGAATGTTTGACTAAAAAAAATATATTCACAATATCGGACTTGTGAGACGTTGTCCTGTCATGATACAGGATTCATGAGATTTCCCTCCACAAATCCATCCGTTTCCTACACACATTCTTTCGCAAACGTAGTATAGCATGCAAAAAGAACTCCTTATCTATTGTAGAACCATTTCGAACGAACTTAGGGTGCATAATTCTGCGATAATCGAAAAAAAACGAACAGAATGATTTTCACTTTTGTGCGATTTTGTCGTGGTTTTTCTCGCCGCTTTGCGAATGTTATGTATCGCCACTCGAGGACGTGAGATCGAGTTTTTGACAAACGCCATAAGGTATTTTCAGTGATTCCGCACTCGAAGTTCCATTCAAAACACACGAATTCGTAGTTCGACACTGTGTCAACATTCTAGTAAAGAAAAAGTGTTATATGTAATCTCTTCTGTAATATTGAATATCTTCTGTCTAATCTGTAATTCTTATTTGTCTCTTCATTATTTTTATCCTTTATTGTACTTTTTTTTTCTTCTCATATCTTTTTTTATTTTTTAATTCGTTCACATTTATTATCCACTTTTTAAATATATAATTCCAGATACTTTTGTCACTATTAACAATATGAAACACCAATATCAAACACCAATTTGCATGACATTTTGCATCGCACAAGACCTTTAAAATTGCATGGATGATAAAAAATAAATTCTTTTCTTCAGTGACCTGATATGTAGCTACGTTACAGCCCGGCAAAAAATGTATAAAAGTATGCGCAAAAATAACTAAAATCTTTTCATAGTTTTTATTATCATAAAAAAGATCAGATATTTGTGTTACAAATTGTAGCATTAGAAAAAAAATAATTTCTTCTCTTTCTTTCTCTTTCGCTAACGCAATCGCATACTGTTAGACCATCTCAAAAGCCCAGGAGCTGGAAAATAAATCCCCCTCTGCAAATCAGCTTATACAGCTACGATCCGAATGGAATTTATAACGTGAAACTTTAAAAAAGACTTTTTCCACTCCGTCATTTCAATTTATCATGCCAATCATAGCCAGCGTCCGCAGAACGTTGGACCGGCAAAGTTTATTGTTTTATATTTTTGACCTTTCGTTTATTTTAAATTATCCCTTGTGTTCAACCTTCAAGTGTTTGGAATGCAAAGTGCAGCATAAAATGGACTCTGGACAAGCTAACTGTTTATGCTTTTCTTTGAGTTATATTGTGGAATTTACAATGGAGATTTCTCTCTCTCTCTCTCTCTCTCTCTCTGTTGAAAAAAAGCATACGTTGAAGTATACCCATAGCTGATTAAATGTAACAAAACTATAAACTGCATTATGTTAACGAGATGACAACGTGCATGCAGCAAATGGATCACAATGCGATGCATCTTGCGTTGTAAATTTAACCATGCAATGATTCAGCCAGAGCAGGGTTATTGTCAGTGTGTAGATAAATTTCGTTTGCATATGAGAGATTTTACTGCTGCATTGTGGTTTGATATGACGTATAAACTTTTATACAGGCAGGTCCATTATTCACCATCCATGGCTATAAAGTAATTGTCTGTTGGTTGAATTTTGTACATCACCATGAGGAATCACTTGAGACCATCAAGTTTCACATTTTATTTGCAATAAATTTTAAATTTTTAGCATTGTTCAGGCTTTGAGTAGCTAGTACGCATTATAGAGAGTTTTATCATCATTTAAATTTAATTTTTTTAGGGCAAGGTGGTGCATGTGATTAACGACTCCCGTCCACACGGCAGGACCGGTTTCAAATCCCATCCGGACCGTCCCCCGTAGCATGGCCTGACTATCCTGCTACGTGGTAAAATAAGTCTTGATACGGCCAGGCCGTTCTAACCGAACAAAAAAAGTAAATAAATAAACTTTTACTATATCTTGGTAATTTTTAAGGAGCGGCATTTACTGGAATGTCTCGCTCAAATAGCTTTAAACCGTAATTTATCAAATGCTTCATCATTCCGGATCGATAAAAGCGCTCAATTTGCCTACGTAATGCTTACTCTCTAATTCCTTTACAGCCGGTGATCTTAATCTGTTTTGCAGCGGCTTACTGTGCGGCTTATGCGAACCTTCGATAGCTAAAGCTCACTAGTTTCGTGAAGTGTTTCTCCCGATTTCTCCCGATTTCTTCCGATTGCCTTCATTGAATCACCTCGCTGCTGGAACGCAAATCGCTTAATTAAATTTTCCTCCATTACTAAAGTTTATAAAACACTCCGCCCCCCAAAAACCGTGTCCCTCCGATCACCCGTACATCAACATTACCGAGTTTCATCATCAATCTGCATTTAACAAATTATATCACACTCCCCATGTTCATTTACCAGCTCCATGGCCGTGACGCAAAAACGCTCTCGTAAATACAATCAGACACGAGACAGCAGTAATATTGTTCCATAAGAATGGAAAAAGCATCTTCGGTGCCGCAGCACCAGCACAGGCTTCTCCGGTGTCGAGTCGTTCGGGTCACGGAGCAATGCTGCGGTGACAAAAAGCAATCTCGCCTCGGTTTCGACGAGGAAATTTATGGCTTTTGCAACTTTTCTTTTCACAGCGAATGTAAAAGTATGGAGGGGGGGGGGAAGGAGGATTCTGCCAACTTCTTGTGCGCTTGAAGTGAGTCCCGCGTCTGATCAAAACTGTTGATATCGAAGGCATCCGGAGGATGCTGCGATGGTATCCGGGGGTGGAGCAAACAATTCTTACGATATTCGGTCCCTGAGCTGAGCACCTGAGGATGGATATGGTGGGGAATTCATTTGAAACGCTAATTTCCAGCAAACCGTACACACATTTTTAATGTGACACGGAAATGCTTCGTGGAAAACATTTTCCAAGTTTAAACTTTGTCTGCGTGAAAAGATAATGGTTTTTCGGGAAGCGGATAACGTAAGTAAACATTTCACATACATATTGTTTATAAATGAAGTACTTTTGGCAAACAATGATTTTGGGGACAGCGCTTGTAACACTTATCAATCTCTAGAGCCCTGATACGAGTAGCTCGTTTGTTTAAAGTATTGTTTGATTATTTGGAAACACGGTATCATTTTTTAAAGTGCATAACATTATTTTTCTTGGAAAATATATCTTTTGCTTTTGTTCAAACAAGGGAATGTTTTGAGTTTAATCGCCTTGAAATTTTCATTTCCGTCTTGCTCGGTTAATCCGAAACACGGTAATCGCTACCAAATAGTCGACGTTTCACTGTAGACAAATCATCCGAATTTCATAGTATATTATGGGTTAGTAACAGGTTGAAAAATATTTTAATCAACTGAATATTTGTTATGTATTTAGCAAACGAGCGTATGGGCACACATACCGTCTAAACACCGACTTAATTTAAAAAACATAACAGAAATAGCATAGTACAGGAGGAGCGAAAAATAATCTGTACTTAGTGTGCGAGCTGGGATTTAGATGTTTAAACAAGCAAGAAGGTCGGGGGCGTCTATTTCTTCAACGAACAATTTAGCTAAGAACACACATTGAGCCAATTTTATACCTATGGCTAAGTTTAAAGTTCAAATATTAAACAATGAGTTCTATAGTCAAGATTCCACGGAACATTACGCGCAAACAAACGAAAAGCAAATCGAGTGAAGCAACGTTAAATAGCTTCGATCTTGTTTATCCATACATCGAAATTGGGATGCCATAGGACACAGTTTTTCTCTAGTAGCGTAGGATACATACAGAACGGACGTAGTATACATACCTCCTAGTAGTATACATAACTTCAATCCTCGTCTGATAATTAAATTCTTCAGTTATCTTACAAATCAATCGCAGTATTCACAAAAATTTAATTTGTGTATGTTTGTTATGTAGATGCAAACTTATTCGAGTGTTAGAAGCTTAGGAAGCGCAACACTTGTTAACAGATATACATAAGTCATTCAGTTCACCTCAGTTACAGAAATTAGCACTGATGATTTGTGGCAGTCAGAAAGAGATGAAACTGACGTAAATATTTGAACATAATTGGCATACGGCATACAGGTCTCTTCTGGACTCGCATGCCAAAGGTCGTTTATATACATCGAGAACGGCAGAAATTTCAAGTTGCTCGCATGTGGAACTTCGGAAGAGCTTCCAAATAATGTTTTGACCAAATTATCGACCTTCATACGATGGTATCGACCAGTCAGATATAACCTCAGTACAAGAGAAGCAGATACTACAATTTATTTGAGTTTGGCAAGAAAGATTTTGATATTGACACGATCAAAAGTCGATCTTATGTCACTCAAAAAAGTGTCAATTTGACGTCTTGCCTCAAACTATTCGTGAAATTTAGATAGAAATACTAGCAGTTTTATAGTAACAAACCTTTTTGGAAAGATTCCGTGTTGTATAATACTGTTTATTCGCTTAACACCCATTAGAGCTCCTTAGAAACATTTTACAAGGAGCGCCAAGCGAGATTATGCCACGATTATGCTCTCGATGGAATGAAAATCTGTTATAAAACAGAAATCTCGGTAAACTCAGACACGGCGACACAAATCTTACTCATAACTTCAAATGCAACAAAGCTTGAACACTTCTTTGCTGCGTCTGCGGATGCTTACTATCACAATTGAACTTATTCTCACCGATTGTCATGGATGAAAACTTGTCAATGGAGTAGACACCCATCCACTCCAGGACATTAGAAAATTAATGACTTAAAAGTTATCAGGACTTTTAAAATATTATTTCACTAAATGCAAGCATCTATATCGAAAGAGAAACTAATAAATTCCTCACGAACCGAAGTCTTTACACCAATACTACAACAACTATCTCTAATCTAGTAGAGTTTAATAGCCCAAAGTATGTTGACGTCATTCATACCGATTTCTAACATAATGTGCTCTTAATTGTAGTTCAAATTTGTGTAAAACAAACGAAATCCCAAACCTCATTTCCCGTCTTCCCGATTTCAAAAACCGCTTTCAAGCACATTCATCCTGTAAAACATCGAATCGGCGCTATAGGCATGACAAATTGCTGTTGCAAACAAAATCCATCATCGTAAGCTATTAAACAAAGCTGGCTGAACAAACTTGCGGAATTCGGATGCTGAATTTTCTTTCGAGAATAGTTACCGTACGATTGGCGGGATTTTTAAGCGAAGAAGAGGGTTTTTGTTTATTTGTTTTCCCTTTTATAACCTTTTCTCTGAGTGCCCACTGAGTGCCACCGGCACTCACAATACGACAGTTGCTGAAACTTGACGAAACCAGCAAACTGTCGGTTTATACCACTATTGTGGTTCTTGTGTAAACATACTCCCCCCCATGACAGAATGTCATAACAAAGGCGAAATAATGGCATGTGGTTTCACCATCCGCTAACGGCCGTAAGCAGATTTTGTTGATCGGACGAGTGATGATCCCTTTTACCGTTTGTAGTTTTACCACACGTGTGAGCTGGTCCTCTCCAGGATGAATTGCAACGATGCGTGCTAGGGGCCATCGGGTTGTTGGTAAGGATTCATCCAGTAGTATAACCAATCGGCCGGGGAGTATATCGTTGGTTCGGTGTGATCTTCCTATTGCTTCACCCCTTGTCAATTGCCGTAGCTCCGTTGAAAATGCGTCTTGCTGTGCTAAACGACATAGCACGGTTTTAGCAGCTTTCATGTATTCGGGAGTGATGACTAAAGGTGATGCGAAGTGTGTTGGTGTTCGTTGAGTGCGTGCCTTCTCCTTAGTGTTACGTGTGAAGCGAATGCAGTATGCAACGATGCGTAACAATCGCTTCGGTTAGTGCAATCGGTTAGTGATGGTGTTTACATAGGCAGCACTCACCTGACGAATTTCGAGATTCGTATCTTCAGCTGGTTCAGGATTACAGTTGGGCCAGTTGGAGGCGGGTAGTGCTAGCCATTCCGGACCGCAACTCCAAAGCTTGCTCTGCAGGAAATCTGCTGCTGACATGCCGCGTGAGACGAGATCGGCAGGGTTAGTTGAGCCGGGAACATGCCTCCACTGACGAGGATGAGTATAATGCTGCACCTCCGATACTCGGTTGCCTACGAACGTTGCCCACGTGTTAGGTGAGGCGCTGATCCACTTTAACGTGACGGTAGAATCGGACCAAAAGAATGCTTCTGCTGCGTGTAGTCCCATCGCCTTCTTGACTCGATCGTAAAGATGAGCGCCTAATACTGCAGCACACAGTTCCAGTCGAGGTAGTGTGACACGCTTAAGTGGTGCCACTCGCGACTTGGATGAAAGTAAAGTGGTGCGAACTTCCCCTTGCTCACTTTCGCAACGAACATAAATGCAGGCCCCGTAAGCTGCTTCAGATGCGTCACAGAAGGTGTGTAACTGCAATTTACTACCAGGTAACAGCGCATAGCGATCGATCTTAAAACCGGATATGAGTGGCCAATCTTGCTGAATATTTTTCCATTTCTTGCAGATAGAATCAGGAACAAGATCGTCCCAACCAGCTTTCTGCAACCACAACTCCTGCATCAAGATTTTGGCTCGTACGACAATGGGAGAAATCAGGCCAAGCGGATCGAACATGCGGGCTATGTTAGAGAGGATGCTTCTTTTAGTAGGACGTGCTGTGTCGGTGTCGATTGCGGACTCGAATGATAGAACATCATGTTCTGGCTCCCACGAAACTCCAAGAGTCTTTACCGTTTCGTCGGGTATAAACTGTAGCGCTGACTGTGTGCCGATCTGATCCGCAGTTAGACCGGTAAGTACCTCTTATCGGTTTGAAGTCCACTTCCGTAATTCAAAACCACCCCTTGAAAGTAATTCATTTAACTCTACTCGTAGACGCCGAGCGCTTTCGATCGAATCCGCACCGCCTATGAAGTCGTCCACGTAGAAATTGCTCTTCAGAGCGGATGCGGCAACAGGATATGTGGTTCCCTCATCGTTTGCAAGCTGCTGCAAGGTTCGAGTTGCAAGGAAGGATGATGGGGACAACCCATAGGTTACGGTGTTCAGCTCGTAATACTGGATCGGTGAATGCGCATCAAACCGGAAACAAATGCGGGCATACTTCCTATCGTCTGGATGCAGTAGTATTTGGCGGTACATTTTAGCAATGTCTCCAACAACTGCCACCTTATACGTGCGGAATCGTAGAATGATGTCCAACAAATCGTCCTGCACTGCAGGGCCGACACATAGCGCTTCGTTGAGCGAGTATCCAGATGATGTTTTCGCTGATCCATCAAACACCACCCTGGTTTTTGTTGTTGTGCTCGACGCCTTGAATACGGGATGGTGCGGCAGATAATATGCTGATTCGTCGTCAGCTGGAGCTTGTATCAGCGACATGTGCCCTAGCTCCAAATATTCATGCATGAATTCATGGTATGCCGCTTTAATATGAGGATCGCGTTCTAGGCGCCTTTCGAGCATTGTAAAACGTCGTAGAGCTGATAATTTCGAAAGACCCAGCTTTTCTTCAAAGTCAGGCTGCTTTGGTAAACGAACAATATAACGACCAGTATCGTCTCGTTGTGTTGTATCTTGGTATAATTTTTCGCAATACCTTTCTTCGGGGGAGTAACCATCTCTTATTTGTAATTCTTCCACCTTCCAGAATCGCTCGAGTGATTCCTCAAGCGTGCTCATGCAGACGACGGAAGATGCGTTGGAAGTTTCGGTGTTATCATTACATGCTGATGCTGAGCCGGTCACGATCCAGCCGAACACACTTTCAATGAGGACAGGAAGGTTATACGAAATTTTATATTGCGCCCCGCTCTGGAAAAATGCATGATAATGCCGGGCACCGAGGATAAGATCGAGCGGTGCCGACTTATTAAACTGGGGGTCGGCAAGCATAAAATTCGGCGGAATTTGCCACTCGGCGGTGCGCACATCATGTGCTGGCAAATCCCCAATCAAATTGTCCACAATCAAGAAATCAGCATTCAGCTGATATTGGCCCGTTCGGGAGGAAATTTTCGCACGCACCGATTTCCGCACCGGGGTGGAAGAGTGACCCGCACCGATGAGCGTTACGTTGACCGTATCAAGTTTCAACGCTAACCTCTGAGCAAGCCTGGTGCTCATCAAATCAGGCTGCGAGGCACTATCCAATAGTGCTCGCACTGGATGCAGAGTACCATGTGAATCAGCAACGTGTACCACGGCAGTTTGCAGAAACACGTGATCATATGTTTGCTGGCTTGCGTGTGCTGCTACGTGGTGTCTTTGGGTGTTTGTGGCGTGATCGTCTTTGTTCTGTGGATGGCTTACCGGAACATTTCGCGCAGCTGGCATGGTGTTTGCAGTGGGAAGTGCTCCTTTTGCGTTGTGTACGTTGTGTAAAAGTGTATGGTGAGCTGAGTGACAGTGTCTGCATTTGTATTGCGAGGAGCAATCGCGCGCTCGGTGGTTGTCCCGCAAACAATTTAAACATAGTTTATTTGACATGACCTGTCGATATCGTTCTTCCGGACCCATAGTCATGAATCGCGGACATTTCGTGATGCTATGCTCTTGCTGGCATATTATGCACCTACGTGTTTCGTGAGAGGTAGACGGAAAACTAGCCAGCCGAGTGAGATTCGATTGTTTATGTGTGAAGTGCGTGTGATTTCCGCTAGAGGGCGCGTCGGTATTGTTTACCATTAGAGTTTCGAGCACTCGCATTCGGCGTTGCAAAAATTGCACCAAGCCTTCGTAGCTTGGATTTTCATTTGTTGATGCAAATTCCTCCCAATCGCGCAACGTTGTTGTAGGCAATTTTGTGCAAAGCAAATGTTCTAATACGCTACTCCAAGCATCTGTGTTTTCACCCAAGTGGTTTAGCGTTTTCTTGTGCCGCTCGAACTCATCGACAAGATGGTGAAGGGTTGAGGCACTTTCCCGTTTCATGGTGGCCATTCCGAATAAGGCTTGCAAATGACGCTTTTTTAACAGGTACTCGTTAGAGTAACGCTCCGTCAGTATTTTCCATGCTATTTCATAGTTTGCGGCACTGATGGTGATGGATTCAATAACCTTAGCGGCTTCTCCCTTTAAGGATGCGCGCAAATAGTGGAACTTTTGGATCGGCGGTAGGTCGGGGTTATCATGTATTAAGCCCTCAAAAGTGTCCCTATACGTTAGCCACTGCATGTAATCACCATCGTATTCGGGAAGCGCGATGGTGGGAAGTTTAATGCCTACTAGGGGGCTCGGGCCAGCGTTTGGTGTGGAACTAATGCTTCGAGGAACATGCACCCTTTTAGCCTTTAGCTGGGAATGTGCGCGTATCAAGCGCGGCTCAAAATCATCGCGTAAAGCGGCATTGTGCGCAATTTCTTCTTCGGTGATTGCCAAATCCTCTAGCTGACCTTGGATTTTCTCCAAGTCAATGGACAGCTGGTCGAACTTTGTTATGCGCGTTTCGATCTCGATAGCGTCTCGTTCCGGGAGAAAATCAAGGAGGAACTTCTCGTGGCGATCTAACGAGACCAGCAAAATTGCCCTTCGGGACGATAGAATGACGGCAGACGCTGGCATGATCAGACACGATGGAAATAGCTTCGTCAGCGGTAACGAAAAAACGGGAGTGTTGTGTCGCGATAAAATTTGCGTTATGCGTAGGAAAAAACAGGTCGCGAGAATCCGCAAATTAATAACCAGCAATTCGGCGTATCCTGGTCACGGCACCATGAACAAACTTGCGGAATTCGGATGCTGAATTTTCTTTCGAGAATAGTTACCGTACGATTGGCGGGATTTTTAAGCGAAGAAGAGGGTTTTTGTTTATTTGTTTTCCCTTTTATAACCTTTTCTCTGAGTGCCCACTGAGTGCCACCGGCACTCACAATACGACAGTTGCTGAAACTTGACGAAACCAGCAAACTGTCGGTTTATACCACTATTGTGGTTCTTGTGTAAACACTGGCAAACTATTTATTGGTGGAAAAATCCGCTCCACTAATTAGCTTCGTTTTTATGGCTTCCATCATGAACCACAAAATGGCCTCCGACCGGCAAAAAGTCATCTACTTTCCCTTAAGCTGTGCTCGTACAAATGTGCTTGCTTCAGTTAACGACCCGTGGATTGTGTCGCGGTTTTGCAGGACTTTTGTTCGGCAAGAGAATGGCGCCCAACCCGAAGGCTTAGAATGTATTTTAATGATAAACAAACAGCGCACAAAACTCTCCGCACCGAAATACTACATTCCAAAGTCAGCCTGACAAACTGTCAACTCACGTTTGCTGGGACGCGTGTCGGATTCTTCCGTTCTGTGTAGTGAACTTTTTTTCCTCCGGTTTGACCGAACAGTGTGTCGTATTTGTGGGACTTTTTTTCATTCGTGAAGTTATTTGAGTTCTTCCAGAGCGCGCTCGAACCACGCACCATTTAGCATGGGTGTTTTTCCAGCGGAAAAAATAAACATTCCATTAGGTTTTTTTTTTGCTGTTGTATTCTCTTGCTCGCCCATTAATAATGCCGATAATATTGCGCTTATACTGTATGCACACAAAGAATAACGAAGAAGCTTACAAAAGTTTTTCCTTACCAGATAGCATTTCCAGCAGTGAAGCTTTGCGCACCGTCGTACCGGAGACTGTTGCGTAGAATTCATACTCGGCGAAAGAAGCGCAGTATCATTGAAGAAAGAATTGCTTTGTATTCCGGTTATTACTTCGCAATATATAAATTTCTCCACAAATTGTTTCGTATTTGCTGTATAAATATTTTTTGTTGTTTGCTCTACTGTTTCCACTGTACACTAAGTATGGCAAGCTGGCAACGTCGTCATGGGCAGAGGTTTTATTGTTTTTTGTTGTTCCGGTGGGAACATGTGGTCACATCCTTGGCCCGTAGGAACAATCTACACCATTCGTTTCCCAGACACGTTCACCGGCCGCTGTGTAACGCCTAGCGGAAGCGTTTACAATCTGCTTGTATGTAGAAGTGATCGCGGCTGGTGGTAAAACTTTTCAAATTATAACACCATAGGGGAACTGATCTGAATCTTTGGCTGCTTTTCTACCCCACCGCAAATAAACATACCGGATGGAAAAATTAATAACGCACTTGCCCGGGCCGGATCAGGCCACAGGAGAGTTGGGCCAATTTTCACACTCGCACTTATTGATCGCTTATTGTTGCTTCGCTAAGTGATTCTACCACATTTCATACTAACCACAATAGACTTTCCACTTTCCGGAAGCGGTACACTGTACAATTTTACCATCGAACAACAACGGAAAAACGCTCGAGCACGTTTCATCGCTCAACGGACCACTTTGGATGGTGGTACATTTCATTACTTATTATTTTCACCATCATTTTGGAACATTTATCACCCGTTACGGAAGCCAATAGGCCATTGCTTAAGTGCTTTTGTGCTTGATTTTTTTTACATTAAAAATAACATCATTTTTTCACTGTGTTCACCCATAAATCACGTTTGTTAAAACTTGATGGAGACGCCTGGTATTCCGTTCCATGAAACTGGCTGCGTACGTTTTTTTTCTGTTCCTGCACATCCACTTACGAATCCACTCAATCACATTCAATCGCACTGAAACACTTCCTACTTCGACCGCGGACAAATCGCAACTGTACGAACTTTGTTGCAGAATGACTGTCGGTGTTTAAAGTAAGGTCCAGCACCAGCTATCATATCCGGCATGGTACGAGCCGAACGTTTACCATCGAACCGAATACACCGTTTGCTATTTTGGGCTGCGCTTTCGTAATGCGCAGAAGATTACGCGAATTGATTGTACCGATGGAACGGTAAAGTAAACCATGCACACACACACACACACACGGTACGATAGAGAAATGTGATTCGATTCCCTTGGTAGCATATGGGCAGATGGTGTTGCCGGTATCGGTCGATGTTGTGGACTGATTTAGCATCCCGCTGATTGATGCTCTCGTTCGAATGGGACCGTAACCGGCGTTGAGCAAGGCATCGTAACATCCGGTATGGTGAACTACACCAGCCGTTGACGGGTTGACAAGACAACAGTCCGGATAACAGCCGGGAATAAGATGCATTGGCTGAACTCATACACTTATTGCTTTTTGCCTGCGAGTGTTTACCAGTGCTCAGCCGGTTTCAAGCTCTCGTTCGTTAATCATGACCTTCTGCGAGATGTGTCTTGTGGGTGTACGCGTGTGTGTCTTTCTTTTTTCTTTTCGTTCCGCCGTATGTTTGGTAGCTATTTCTATTTCTCTACGCCTGCTCGTGTCTGCCCTAGAGCTTTGGGAAATACGAGCCCTCGTTAAATGGAACATGTTTAGTCTTCTTCGTGGAAGCAATGAAATCCTCAAAGGATTAATGTCATGCGTAGCATGCGATGTGAAAGTGTTGAAAATCTAACATCCCCATGGTTAATGATACGAAAAGGTTTCAATCTTCGTATCAAATGACATTGGAATTGTAAACATTAAAATCAATGTTAAGTTGCAATACGGTTGAGTAGTTATTTTTAAAAACTTACTAAACAGAAGACCTTAAGAAGACCTTACCTTAAGAAGCAAAATATATAGTAAACATTAAAATATTTTATAAAATACAATTGGTTAAATTTTCTCAGTAAATGAAAAAAAATTTGACTAATTTTTTTCAAGTTCTGGAAAAAAACTAAATAGCACTTTTTTTTAAAATGCTTTACAAAACCATTATAAAAGTGGAACATTTCTTTCGATTTATATTTATCATATTTATTTCAGCTGACCTAGAATTGACAAAGCAGATAAAAAAAGCCATCATACCAAATTTCCTGCTCCGAGATGAATTTCAGATGAAAGTGAACGGGTTTCCTTTTACTTGACCAACACAAATAAAAACACCACTTGCCCTCCATCCAACTAAAGTGAGAGTATCTTCTTCAAGCCATATTGCCATAAACACATTTGCGGAACCATTTTCTACCCGCACCGGTACCGGTTGTTACGGTGAACTATACACCCCGTATAAACATTGCCCGCCCTTTGGCGTAGTTAAAGATTAGCATCAATCAGCAGTGTAAGCACTAGGCAAAACACTACAAAACCTTTAGACATCCTCTCGCACGGAACACGATATTCGTTTACATCTGGTTCCTATCATTGCTTAGAATAATACGACCCGCATGCAAGTATGGGAGCTGGATGTGTGTGGCAAATGGTAGCTCTTGTTTTCAGGGTAAATTGAACACGTTTTCCGAAAATAATAACAACCAGACCTATCAATTGTTTAACCTCCAAAACCGAACCAAAGTGAAGAGTCAACTATGTAGATAAGCGTTGTCCCTTGTATTTTACTTCAGGCCAAACAGGCAAACAATCGGCAGGGGTTATGCGATGAAAACAAGGTTAAAATTTAAAATTTTCAGATTTATAATTTAAGGTAAATTTTTCTATATTTTTTTTTGCATAGAAAAAGTACCATTAATTGTATTACTTCTATTTTTATTAGTTTTGCATTTATTTATTTTTTTATTAAAATAAAAATGTATCGTATTTTATAACATTTAAATATACCCAAACAACGAGTATATCAGGGGTTATATATTTTCAAAATAAATATTCCAAATAGGGTTCCATTAGCTACCCCTTCCTACATGATTTATATTGACGTTGATGCTGTGCTGTGTCTTTCAATATTTCCTACAGCTTAACTTGCAAACATGGTTTGCATTGTTCTAACCTTCCAGAAACTCTCAGTAATTGGTCCTCAGTTTTCTAGAAACAAGATCCGGTACAGAAATGGTACCCGAATGTCATGTAAAGCTAACAACGGCATATTGATGAGTGGGCCAATACAGAGACAGGAAGATCCTAAGCTTCGGAATGCTTTGTTCGCAATTAGGAGAATCATTTGACAAGGGTCACAAAAATCGCGGGGCAGCGAAAGAGGAAAAGCTCTCCAACCAATTCTACTTAACTGAAAGCCTTTTCAAACGAAATTAATTTCAATCACAGTTTGAATAATAAGAACTTATTATGAAGCAGCTATAGGAAGTGTGTTTTTTTCGTACTTCATGAATTTTGGGGTTATTTCTTACCAATTGTCATAACTCTTTGTCTGTGCATGTTTTATTCATGTCGAACTTGATTTAAGCGTTTTGCTTAACACGACGTTTGTAACGCTATTGGAAACATTTTTCCTCCATTTTCCAACGTAACACCTTACCGACGAACCAGTTTCGCTTAACAAGAGCTGACGGATGCTGAATAATGCCCTCGTCAGCCAACTGGATGACCCTCGCCATTAAGTGTTTTGCTTGCTAAGGTGTCGGATAAAAAATCGATATAACAAAAAAAAACAACAAAACCCAGCCATATTGCAACCACCCCTTGGGAGTGACCCTTTGGTTGGGACTGTAGGCGAGCGAATCGAGAGACGAAGCACAAAAGTGTAAACAGAGAGAAAAGGAGAACAACAACAAAAAAATGACCATCCACTTTTGGTACTGTTTTCACACACATTTATTCATCGCATCCAATGGACGCTGGACGCAAACTCTGTTCTTTTCGTCCGGTTCCGTGTCTTTTTTCCTACAGTATATTCGTGCCTCTCGGGGGGGATGCCCTCGAGCAAAATTCGCTGCACGCGCGCCAACGAAACAAATAAATAATTCAATAAATAATTAAATCAATAAATAAATACATTAATCATCAAATTACTACATAGACAATCGACGATGAGCAGCCGTCGTGGGATAAGGATAGGATTGAGGGATGATGAAAATAAACACCAAGCTTACACAAACTTTTTTTTTTCTTCTAGCTGTGATGTGAATGTACGAAAGGGAAAAGAAAAAGTTATAAGATAGAAGTGCAAGAAAAATACGAAAGAATAGGAAGCAGATCGGGTGCGTACTAAGGAAGGAAAAATGAAGCAATAGACAAGAGTTGACAGGAGGTCAAGAAAAACGTGGACATGCTGTGAGGTGCAGAAGTGTCAGACAAAGATGAAAGTGAGACTAGAGTAGCTAAAAAGGGGAAAACCCAAATTCTAGGAAATATAGTAACTGTGCTCAGTTGCGTCAGATTCGTGAATCCATCCATTTAAAAAGGTTCTAGATTTTATGATTATCAATGGCATCGAGGAAACTGTAGCCGCTGTACGCCCGGTTGCTGGCCCAATCCTTGCTGTACGCATTGTACGGGGAGGCTGAATAGGACGGGTACGCTCCATACGCGGCATAGGACAGTTCTGCAATAAGGAAATGTTTCTTAAGTTGAACAGTTTTGGGGTCGTCCATTGATGCCACTTACCCGGACTGGATTCGCTCGAGATATGCGAATGTGCGTGTATGACGTGCGGTTGAATCTTGCAAATGTTCGTATTGCGGAAGAAGTGGAATAGCAGCAAACCGCCAGCAATCAGCAGCACCTGTATCAGTCCCACACCGAGCAGGATCGGCTTGAGGAGGAGTTTCAGATGTACCAGCTTCAACATTACCGCCAACGGTAGGATGAGACTCCATTTGCGCTGCTTCTGCTTCTTGCCGCGCGCTTCAAAATCTTCGTCCGCCAGAAATCGGGCCCCACTTTCCGCACCCATGCCGACCTGCACACCATGGCTAGCGATGAAGGTGTTGAGGGAACGTTGTAGAAATTTGGCACCTCTTATCAACTCGCTATCGTACGCTGTGGGAGAGTATAAAATACTTTGAGATATTCGATGTCCTTTTTTCGTGTTAAATGCTGGAAAGCTTGGGAGCTCGTTCCAGCCCATTTCCCATGCCGCACCACTTACGGTTTATTTGTCGCGCCTCCGGGAACACGTCGTCTTCCTTCGGTTCGTTTAACCGTACCAGCTTCAAACCGCCAGTATTTTCCACGGCTTGATTCTCCGAAGCGAACCAATTCATGCGCCCGGTTGCGAACGACCAAAGGTACCGGGAGAAGCGATACTTGAAGCAGGACAGCAACCGTTTCGATTTGTAGCACTCCGACTGGGTGTTGAGCACGTAGTCATCGAGCTTGGTTGGTGTAGGGCCGGCACCGGCCGGTCCAGGATCTGGTTCACCGACCGCACTCTGGCAGACAAATGCTAGCAGCAGTAGCACTCCGACTGAAATCGCACCATATCCTTGCGTCATGATGTCCTTGAATGGAAGCTCCAAACAACCGTAACACTGTACACTTTGCTACCGGGAAATTCTTGGAGTTTAATGGACACACCCGGAGGATATACACACACAAACACACACACGCACTCACAGCTCGGCTGATTGTACTGGTGGAGATCACACTGCGCCAGCCGGGAAACTGGGAACTGTTCGATGCGCTGCTGATTGATGCACTGTGACTCGAGCTATCCAAGGCCATCGCTTTTATACGACCGGTCCAAGGGTGTTGGACTTGTTTTCAGGTCAGCATCTAAGCCGACCTGGCAGCATCATCACCATCGTGTCTGATTAGATCCTCGTGCCATCCGATCGTGTATCACTTTCCCGGATCTAATTGTTCTGCCCGTCCTGGGCAATTCCTCCCTGGGCAAAAACAGTGCATGTACTCGCTTTTCACTATCGATGAGTGAGGCGCCCGTGATAGCGAAAAGGCATCATTACACACGGAAAGCGTACCGTCCGGTTTTTTTCCCTTGTGTTTTGAGTTTCCCTCTTCGTCTGATCATACAACAAGCATCCGTGTCGGCATGAATGAAGTTATGCAAATGATACGGTGAATGAATTTTATCGCTGAATGAAAGAAGGAACATCCATTTTCTCTTGAAATTTTACTCGAATAAATGGAATAATAACATCAAAGAAACAGTAAATATGTTACCAAGAAGAAAAAAACGCGTGAAGCGATCACTGTTACCGTAATTCATATGAAATGCGTTGTAAAGCAATTCATAAATACAGAAAAAAATTAAACAATTTCAAAAGTATCCTAGACTACAAGCTACAAACCATTGGAGTCGACTTTTTACCATTTACCACTTTTTGTTTGGGATCTTTTTTTTTCTGCTCACCTTCCCCTTTTTTGCGTGGGTTTCATTACTCAATCAAGCAATGTCACACACGCAACATCACATTCATAATTTTGACGGTGATTGTTGGAATGCTTTTAATCATATTTCCTACTACGTGAATAATAATACGTGAATTTATTCCACTTCAATCACTCAAATTGTGATGCGAAACGGAAATGAATGTTTCCGAAGTGAAGTCGTCTAATAGACGTGAGGCTTTCTTTCTGCCTTCCCATTTATTAATGTTTCTGCTGGTACACGTGTTGGTACACGGTTTATGAGCTAAACCCATATCAAGTACCAGTTCATGAGATGGAAAATTTTCTGTGATTTTTTATATCTTTTTCCCTTGTAATCGATTTAACCACAAATTGCGTACACACTTCAAAGGGAACGTTAGCCAATTTGGCAGTTTTTCATACGCGTTGGAAACTGTTTACTTGCCCCCCAAATCTACCAAACAAGATGGACGCATTTGGTCTTGGATTTGAAGGGGCAGCAAAGTCGTTAGCGGACTATCTTTAGCACCCTGTTGGCATGAAATGACGCGGTTAATTATTTACCTAAATGCTAGCGGGCGGAAAATTTATGACTCCACTCACGCCGGAAAGAATTTCAGACGCGTGGGTGTACCAGATAGAATTATGAATGCATTTTGCCGCTATGCCGTAGAATGCTGGACTGCTACAAGAAAATTGTTGTTTTGGTTGTTTTTTTGTTCATCTGACGTACATTTCATCTTTAACGATTCACGATTCGTCCTAATTAAAGCACGTAATGTGTGAAATGTCTGCTTTTCCTTTTCCTTATTATTTCATAGGAAATAATTTCAGCAGTTGATGGAAGATTCATCATGCTGTTAACTGTATTATAGCAGCCGATAATAAATCCATTCCAGCTACACATTTATTACAGCGGGTGCGATAGAACATTCTGCAGATGGGTAGGTCAAGGTTTTTGCTACGCATTCTACGCATGAACAGGCAGGTGGTAGATTGTGGTGATTTTGTTTTCACTAGGTTCTTCATGACCGGGATCATCAACCGATCGGTGAAAGTGGCCTGCAAAGAGTAAACTTTCATCCAATGAGTGATGTTGCCACCTAGCGATCGTTTGCATGAACGAGAACGGCCGGTTGATTAGATACAGGGATGGTAAGGTGTTTTACAATCGCTTACCCACGGGGTTGGATATATTTTATTGTATTATTATTATTATTATTTTTTGCAAAAAATGTTTGCATTTGCAATGAAGTTTAGAAGAACGTTTAATAAGCTTACAAATATGTCGATATAAAAAATAATTTCAAATCCGAACAACATTATGATATTCTTATATGTTTGTTATGATATGATATTTTGTATTAAACCACGAAAGGGACACTATGTCAAATATTTTTAACATATAGGTAATCAAAACTAATTAATTTTTATTAACTTTCAACAAACACAAAAAAACATTTAACAAAGTATTTTAAAATTTATGTCTAAAAATTCCCTCTCCAGCAACGTTTAGCACATCACTGTTAAGACAGGCGCATCCACCCGTAGGTGCGTATGATTTTATTTTCTTTACGTTGGAATGCTAATCACTGGCGACACGAGGCAGGCGCACACGCCCTTAGCCGTGGCGGTCACTGGCCCAATCACCAACTGATCTAGTTCGCAGTTCCGCCTCGTTCGGATGCATGTGCAATGCACCCAGTCAACGGCTGCAATTATGTTTTATCTGACACTTATGCGATCGGTACCGGAATGCTTTACCGTGGAGATACACTGAAGAAGGGAAAGACAACAACGCAAAACCGGCAGAGTAAAGAGCGTATAGCGAAGCAAAGGAATTAATCTTCATCTCCCTTTGGATGCGTTCGCGGTACAGTCGTCCAAGGCGTCGTACGACCCTGGAACTGACGAGGACCTTGACGGTCGTCGTTATCGTTATTAACCTCATGTGCGTCTAGCCCTGCACAACGACAGCCTGCAGCATCGAAGGTGTAATTAGCATAGTATCACTTTTTAATGAGATTAATTTAAATGTATCCAGACGCTAGTATGTGCCACTACAGTCGCAACCATGCACGTGTGGTTGTGATGCCGGATGATGGACTGAATTAAGTGAAACCGGACATGATTACAGCGAGTAATTGTATCCATCCCGGCCCATCCATGATTGATGGATGGTAAAAGTATCTCGAGCTTTGTTTTTCTAATGTTTTCACTTGGACTTGGCCCTGATGTTTTGCGATGATTTTTGTTTGAAGAAATAAAATATTTGCATGCATTTATGTTCGATAAATATAAATCAGAAGAATCTATGTAGGACCAAAGCCAGCATCGTTTGATTTCTAGATAAAGTGTAAAAACCAATCGGTAGAAAAGTGAAACAAAGTTACGCCGTGCTAATGGGTGCGTACTTAATTGATCCTCAGACAAGCTGTAATGCGTCTCACTCGTACAAATCGTGTTCATGTAAAATCAAAACCAATTACTTGAACAGAAGTGCATGGTGCAATCGGCACAGGTGGTGCTCTTGAGGCACAAAAAATGCCATCAGCAATAATGCATTTCCGCTCGCTTTTCATCAATTCAACTATCCACTCACAATGGAGAAGAGCTTAATGGATAGGAATTAACACTACTTGACACAGTTAGCAACTGATATCCACGAGTGTCATGTAATGGGTGTATAGTTCACCGATAGCTGTTTAATGCATATGGTGTTCTTTATTATTGTTTTGTTGTTGCCATAAGCGGAATAATTGATTGTTTTCGGAAATGTTAGCAGAGCTCATATCAGAGTAGTTAATTAGTAGAGTAGTTCATTAATAAAATTATTTCTTAATTAGAAAAAATCTGTTCAGTCGTGTAATATAGTTTATTAAGAACTAAAACACACAGGTTTAATAATTTTTTAATCATATATCATGTGAATAAAAGGAATTTGCAGTTGCTATTTTTAAATAATTTTTAACTAAACTTTTACGGTTCGGAGAAGAAAATATCTTGTAAGAAATAAAAACTGTTTCCTAGTAGAATTCTTCAATGGTTGTAAGCAATTCGCTTGGCAGTTAGAATATAAATAGAAAATATTCCAAGCAATTTTCTTGATATAATACATATTTAGCGATTTGAAGGTCTTTGTCTGGGTTTTTCTGTCTTGGTACGGAATTTCGGCACGGATTGGAATTGGTACTCGTCCTGCTACTATGCCAACAGAATGGCCCGTTTTTATCTTAATTTGTATATGATTTAATATTCTTCTGTAATAAGATTTTAATCATTTTATTTTCCAATATGATCTGTATGTGTAATTTATATACATTACAAGGCACCTGGTTGTTGTATATTTTTTTCCTTAATGTCTTTATTTCTTTGCAATTGTAACATTTTTAGTGAAATTTGTTAACATTTAAATTCAATAAATAAACAGCTCCGAAAACCCACCAATCCTTTTGGATTTTAATAAATTAGCTTTTGGTACACGTGGATCTTGCAATGTTTAGTCTTCTCTTGACATTTCGGTTTTTGTATCTGCCCAAAAATACAAACTTTAAGAGCGTTTTGATTTATTCATTTTTGTTTTTGATTTGTTCATTTTCGTAATAATTACGAAAATTTATTCATTACGTAAAAAGTTGTTGAATATTTTTAGTAAAGCGCGGTAGATTTAAAAATATTTATGTTCGAAAACTTTACCGCCAATTTCAGTTTCGAAAATCTCTCTCTGTCAATACTCTCTCTCTCGCTCTAATGTCATCCCAGTCCGCTTTGCATATGTAAGTTTAAACTATGCACAAAACGGCCACATTCCTTGGCCAAAATTTATTTTATATCCATTCGTTAAACTTTACAAACAATCACTTTTGTCGATGACTTTTCTGTTAAAACAAAACTATTCAAATATGTTTCTAAAATTGTTGTTAATCCATTTTCAACGTTCATGCTGTGACCTTCAGCACAGTGGTCGGTAATCGTTTTCTAAGCCCCGAACACTACACTATGGGATTATTGCCATTGGTCATAATAACGTGCTACATTTGACGTTTGTCCAATTTGACAACACGAAAGCGAGAAAAAATAAAGAACGAAAAATCGAAAACATTATCATTTTCCTGCGTGAAACTTGATATTTTCGTGATTTTTATCTTCTACGTAAGCATTCATTGCTTATAATTACCTGTGCTTAATGCGTTAACCGGTGGTACGTAATAGAAAGTTCCATCAAGTGGTGACTGTGCAAGATTGTGTGCTCCATTGCACGTTCGTTCATGTAAACTGCACAAAAGTACAGATTGCTCCCCACACACAAAACGGAACACTAGCGATCAACGCAAGGCTAGCCTTCCCCATGGCCACTGTACGAATGTCACAGCCGGGCACTCCGGCCACCACCCAGCCAAACTACATGAAAGTATTCATCCAGCGGGATTACAGTGAAGGCACTTCGGTAAAGTTCCAGAACCGCTTTCCCCCCGAGCTGGAGAGTAGGGTAGGTAAACCGTGCAGCACCAGTTACAAGGCAGAAACTTACCTGGCACTGATATCCGTTCCACAGATCGATAGACATACCTTCGAGAGCACCATGAACAAACTGAACGAGTATTTTGCAGAGGCAGAGAAAGGTTCTTGCAGCACATATTGTGAAGGTTGTCTGGCCTGTATTACAGCTTACTTGATTTACATATGCACGGAAACACACTACGAAAAGGTAAATATAAAAGGCGGCTTCCCATTTGTTTTCAATTGATTCGTCATTCGCGGTTCTGTGTTTTAGTGTCTCCGGAAGGTATCGAAGTACATCGCGATGCAAAATGAACGGGTATACAATCCAAAAGGGCTGCAAATCACGGACCCGGTGTATCGTGGGCTGCGTGTAATAGAAATATCCATACTCGATCGACCTGGGCGCACGTGACTGCCGCTGTCCCATTCAACGGAGGAATTCTTCATGTAGGAAGGTGTCGCCCGTGCGCAGCCAAACGTGTCCTCCGGCGAATAGGCGGAATGAAGGGGAAAACGCAGCATTAGCGTGCGGCAATCGTATGGAAACATAAAGCTAAGAACAAAACTTCCAATCGACGATCGAGTATCGGGGGTAGGGACGTAAATCGCAAAACAAATTGCATTACTCCCAATCCCACTCGAGACAGGACCGACGGACAGCTGGACGCACGGACGTGTACACATACTCACTTTACATCAGACACGACTTCTTCATACACCCCATAGCGACAGATTATTCCTGTAGAAAACGTCTACGAACGAGACAACGATACGCTCGGAAGAGATTTCCTCTGCCGCAGCGTCAGCGGGACGATACGTCATGTTGAATATGTTTAAAGTAGCCAACCTTTTTACCTAAGCCCCTGATGTCATCGCGGTTCCCCACTTTCCAAAACACAACAAACAGTTCAGTCGGTAGGTTACCTTTGGTCAGCGGTAACCGGTTGCATTACAACCTCATACCGAAACTGGAACGTTAATCAAGATCGACTGATCGTGTTGCAGGGCATTAAAAGTGCAGCCGGAGCATAAGAGAGATAGAGAGAGTGAGAAGATTCGCAGGCGCAAATCAGATATCATCACATGAATTCCATTACTTATACAAGCCCCTCTTAACTTATACTGTAAGGTAAAACAAAGCAAAACAAAACAAAAAAACAACGTAAAGTGAACAGTGGGAAAAGATGTACATGGTGACAACAGTGCTCTCTCCCTTTGCCACGCCTTTGGAACACTCCACAGGGCACCACGTCAACCAACATTGGCCTGCGAGTAGTCCAGGCACTAAAGATAACGAATGGCAGCAGTTGAATCAGCTAGTGTACTGACAAACGATTCTTTAACAACACAAAAAACACACACACACACACACGTTGTATTTCGTTCCGTTTAGGGATTAACCCGTTTCTTGAACTGTATTGCATCGCACCCGATGCGCTGACGGTGGTGAAGGTAGAACGGTGAGTGAATGAGCGAGTGCAAAGTTAATAGTGGAATGCATTTGTGCAAGAGGTAATAATAAATGAGACGAAAAAGATGGTTCTATATTTATCTGTAAGCAAAAAGGGTTTCCTTTATTTGTGCAGATACACCTGAGAAAAGAAAGAGATTAATGTAAAGGTGATTTAAATTGCGAAAGGGAAAAGTAAACTATTTCAACTTGCGCTAGATAAGAAACCGATCAACAGTTTGGATGTTAGGAGTTAAAGTATAACTGTTGGGAAAAGCTGAAGATGAAGGAAGTCTTTTGAATATTGTTTTCGATTATAATACTTACAGAGGCATCCTTTTTATCATATGTTTCAGCGCAAACTGTGCAAAATCAAATGAATATTGTCCTGTCTCAATTTGGAGTGGCAACATAATCGAAAAGACACAGCCCGAAATGTTGTTTGTACAGCGGGCTGACTCGTAAGCAGAACTGACTTTCCTGCTGGCAAACGAAGACCAGTCGACCAAGATCACAGAGTGTTTAAAGCACCGGATAAACAAGTAAGTATAAATGATATCACATCAATCCCATTTCCGACAGGTTATGGCGAAAGAAATCATCCACTCTCCTCCATAATCTCCATAATCCTAGCTCCTGCGGGTTCTGCTCCGTATAGTTCAACCCCATTAAATTCACAAACGTTTCCGCACATCGCTTGCCTAACAAGTGATGAGAAATATCCTGATTTGGTCTGATTTCGAAATCATCATTATTTTCATTTACATTGATGTATTAACATATTGTTCATTAATCATATAAAAGATAAGGAAAATTCTTCGAGAGCGTACATTGCCGCTGACACGATTACAAAGACAAGTTGTTTCATGAACCAAGAACCCAGAAGGCCAAGTCGTGTAATGCAATCCACGTCCGAAACATCGAGTATAAAATTCGTACAAAACTAACATACTTGTAGTTGTAGGAAAAGTCTACTTCCTAAAACTTTGTGGAGCTTCTTCTATCTACATTTTTTTTTTGCTCGGTTAGAACGGCCTGGCCGTATCAAGACTTATTTTACCACCTAGCAGGATAGTCACTCCATGCAACGGGGGGACGGTCCGCATGGGATTTGAAGCCGGTCCTGCCGTGTGGATGGGTCGCTTAAAAAACGAGATAAGTGCGTGAGTAATTAAAAAAGTTGTGTAATGATTTGCATGTGTAAATGGCGCCTTGCACGGAAGGACCTGGTATTAAATCCCAAATGTCAAGGAAAGCCAGAAATACCTCCTGAAGTGCCAGAAAAGGAGAAGAAATGCCACAATAAAAGAAGAAGAAATTGCTTTTACAGGGTTTTTCGATTCAGTTTAGACTAGCCGCACACTTTTTCCTACTCGGCGCACTTGGTTTTTAGCAAGCTGCATGTGTTTTTGCCTACCCGCGTCAAAAATCAAGTGCGCAGAGCAGGAAAAAGTGTGCGGCTAGTCTAAACTGAATAGAAAAACCCTGTATTAGGAATATCATTTTTATGAAGAATAGTGATAGGTAATTTAAAAAATTTCAATTGAACAACGATTTTCTCTAATCACCACACGGATCAAAATTGAACATTCAAAATGTTTGCTACAAAACTTTAATTGCAAAACGTATGATTAATTGCAATTATTATTATAATAACAAAAACTATATAAAATGAGCTTCGAAAGCTTTTCCTATTTTCTTTGCCTATTATTGCAAGATATCTGAAATGAACGTTATCTACTGATGCTTTAGGTAGTTTTTTTTTCAATTAGGACGGCCTTAAAGACGATTTATGCTTTTGGTAGTATTTTGTGTAAATTTCATTTTTTGTTTTATAAACAACAGATATGTTCTATTGGCATGGAGGCGCCTGGTAGTTCTGGTGGATAAATATTACCCCACCAAACAGGAATGCCATGCTCAACAAGCTCTGCTGACCAAATTAAATTAAAATTCTCCGCTCTTTTCGGGCCGTTACCCAATTTCCCTCCATATATTTTTGAAAGGCAAATGTTGTTGTCTACGTATTAAGTTTTTGTTTCACGTGCTAGTACTACTTAATGCGTCACCCATACACAGCACTAGAAGAAAGTAATTTCATAGTATTGCACAATGTTGTGCGAAAGGTAGAAAGAGGTTTAACAATGTCATTTTCCTCCATAAGAAAAAAAATACCATAATTTTTATTTAAGTTGAAGAACTGCGGCAACTAATGGAATAATTTGTTTGATTAATGTAACAGACTAATTATTGAAACGTTTGTTAATTGTTTAATCATTTCCAGCAATGAAACAAAACTGAAAGCAATTATTCTACATTTGGTGTTTGTCTATTTCGGATGCACCGTAAACAAAAATTAGCCCATCTCTTCAGTGCTCACATGTTGCTGTATTTCTTTTCCATCATTCTTGCCATTGTGGATAGCTTTCTTTTTCGACGGTGTTTTCGTTTCAGTTTTTCGGTTCGCTTAATCCAAAAACATTTCCTTCCCACACCCACGTTTTTTTCCACTCCCCCTTTTTTGCCACCCTTTTGCTAGAAGTGTTTGCATCACAAAAAAGTATACGGATATACAATCACAAAAATGTTTTCTAACCATCAAAGACACGGCGTTTGGTTTTTGCTGCTAATTATTACTGGAACATGCAAAGTGTATTGTTTGCCATGTATGTATTACTAATTTGTGTTCGCTTATGGACAAACGCTCCAACAAATCTCCCCCCTCTTCACACCATCACCAAATCATCTTGTATGAAGAAAAGCTTCAATCGTTTCACAACTGTTTTGCGGTTTCTTTTTTCACTACCATTTTGCCAACAGCCTAACGAAAATAGATTCGCCATTCAACTATTAATTACCCCTTGTTTGAACCGTTTTTTTTTCTTTTCATTTTGGGTACATGAATCACAACGACACATGGTGGTTAGTTTCACAAGTGACATCGCTTACCAGTCTTAAAGGAAAGGGGGCTAAGGAACGATACGAAAGCACCGTTTTAAGATAAAAATCTCACATGTTGATCATCCCGTCCAGTGTATTCAGTGTGTTACTAAAACAAGTACTCCTTTACACCACACAATAACCCACACACGTTGTGGCCATTTTGCAGTGAATTCGGTCTGGATTTTAAAAAGCGATTGCTTCCATGTGCCATGTCTGTACACAAAACTTTTACAAATGCAAATAAGCTGCACCAAGCCGAATGAAACACCGGCCAAGTACGCAATCACAACAACAGCAACAACAAAACAAAGCAACAACATTCGAAGGTGGGGAAACAAAACCAACAGAAACGTAATGTGGAAAACGAACAAAGCTTAACAATAGTATCACGGGCGCCCCTTTTTCCGGGCTTATCCTCTCTGGCATTGCGCCACCAGGAAGGACAACAAATAGTAACAATGGTGAAAGGGAACACAATAACGCTTAGATGCATAAAACAGCCCAGTGTCCTTAGAATTGGTAGACACTAGGTGCTAAACGAAGGACGGTAGCAAACATTGCACTCGGGTATCACCCTTAACATACCTTATCGGATAACTCTCATCTTCGTTACGACGACTGTAAGCTTCACCAGCCAGGATAATTGGGATCACCGGCACCAAGCTTGTTTTGGTCGGTGGTTTCCCTCCATTTTTGCGAACAACTAACATCGTACTTGGTTTTGCCATTTATACTTTGTTCCAGTAGCAGCGCACCGCACTACGGTAGGTATATTACCTTCACCAGCATCACCATTTGTGTGGACGTTTAAATTACTGTTTGTCTTTGGAGTTTGTCTCTTGCGCGCCTCGCTTGCAACACAACACACACTACACGAAGAGTTTTGCTCTTGCTTTCAACGTACTAACACATCTAATTGCTACTCTGTTCACGCTGTCCACTAGTTCGTTAACGTGTAAACGAAGCTTACTCTATACGGTGCGTATCCAGTTAAGTGAACAAACCACACACACACACACATCCACACAAAAACACCGATAAAAATTCGGTGCAATCAGGATGTGACAACATCTTGCTCACTACGCTTGTTTGCTTCTCTCTCTCTCTCTCTCTCTCTCTCTCTCTCTCTCTCTCTCTCTCTCTCTCTCTCTCTAGTTCTTTTTGGCGTTCTTAACGCTTTACTAAATCATGGCCTGCTAGAACGACTACTAATGACTAGGATCGTTGTTCTGTCAGAACAACTGTCAACCGAACAAGTGATGGTTCGGTGAGCTTGTTTTTTTTTTCTTCTTTTGAATTCTTTCCAGCTCTGGGCGGGAAAAAATAGCTACACTGCACAGCTCTATAACATCGATTGGTATTGTTTTTCTTGCATGCATTTTTCCACCGTGGAGAATTTTTTTATACGTAAAAAAAGAGATATTCACACGATTCCGTGGTGTTTTTCCTTGTTTTTTTTTTGTTGGTATGGTGTGTTTCCTAAATTGACCGATTTGTGTATTCCATTTCCACCTCACAGTTTGTCCACTTTTTTTACTCTCGCTTGTCATTGGTTTATTATTAGCATTTTATATTTTTTTTACCATTTTTTTACTTTTTTTGGGTGGTTTTGAGCATATGCATAACTACGTGTAACTATATAACTTCCACAATAGGAAACTGGACTATGAACAAACATTGAACTAACAGCCTTGTACGAACAACCCCCGAAACCCCTCTCGGGGAGGTGTTCGAAATTGTACTGTTTTGGCCTCATAATGGTGACGGCCCCAAAAAAGCGTTCCTCCTTTATGTTTTTCTCTTTTACTTTCCCTCATGTTTCTCGTTACTCAAGTTCAACAAGCTTTCCCTTTCACGGAATGTTTTTGTTTTGTTTTTTTTTTTTTTTGCTTCTTTCGCTACAACACGAAAAACGACAACAACAGAGCCACAGGGAGATAAACGGCATACAGTTCCATTTTTGGTTTTCGATTTTGTTTGCGGTTCAACACAACCAGCTTAGACGGCATTCTCCTTGTCCACTGCGGAACCACCACTGGCTGCATCGTCCGACGCGTCGGTGTAAAACTTGGGTCACAACAGCATACAGAGTTTGGAGCGCTTCTTAACCGGCTTGGTGGGATGTTTCGGTGGCTGTGCCGCTGTACTCCCGGTACCATCCGGTAGCTGTGAAGGCGGAAGCCCACTGCCCGGCGTTACCGGTACTGACTGGGAGGATTGATCGTGCTGCTGTTGCTGTTGCTGCTTCTGTTGCGACTGATCACCGGCATGCTGATCGGACGCATCGCCCGAACTGGGCAAAGGATGATCTCCACCAACCGGTGTTAATGTACCATCGTCCGTACCACTCTTGGTACTGCCCGGCTGCGAGACAATGGACGAAGGTCGCTCATTTCCGGTCGCTGCATTGTGATGCACCGATTTGGAGAGTTTGTTGCGGACGGCTTTCCCGAGGGCACCCGTTTTCCGTAAACTGCTGAAGCGTGGTTTCCGTTCGTGTACCGGTGTTGTTTCAGTTTTGTCCTCCGGATGAGCACAGTTGAGTGTCGTTACGGTGAACTCAATGTCCGCCAAAGGTTCCTTACCAGCTGTAGAAGGGGAGAAAACACGAGTAAAAACACAAAGGAAAATCACTCATATTAGAAGTTTTTCGCCGGGAAGGTAATCGAAAACTCGTGCTACTCACTTGCAAATTCTTCCACCGGCTTATCGATCGTATCGTGATCAATCCAGGTAAGACCCATCTCTACCTTCTCGGCTAGATCGTGCCAGTGTTGCCGGTTGTCCATCGTACCCTCGTACAGTGGACTAATCCATGGGAATGCTTCCGTCAGCACCTTGTACAGCGGTAGGCAGATGACGTCAATGAACCCGACCTGCATCTTGGGCAGCTCATCCTTACGCTCACTGTGGGTAAATGTCCAGTACAGCCAACACAGCACAACAAAGAACAATAAAATAAATAGAAACGTGAATGTAGTACACCATCAGCACACGACACGAACCACCCAGCGCTATGAACGTCATGGTGATGGTGGATTTTATGATCACTGCTCTGCGTCCGAGTCCCCCTAACATCGCCCATTCTCCCCATTCATCTTCCAAGGACACATCGTATCGATAGCATTATCATCATACGGCCCACCCTTAAATCCAGCCTCCCAAGGACCTAAGGCCACGGTACGGCCAGGGATAAATTATCTCCCGGCGACTCTTGCAGTTAATTAAAGTTATGTGCCCGCTGGGATGCACGCTTCGCACGCCTAAACCGGTCTTGCGGCCGTTAATATTTTACGTGCCGTTTTGCAAAAGAGCTCGCTTATTCATCGGTGGGCGGTGGACCGGCGGTGATGTGGCCGTCGCTGTCGAGCGTAATTTGGTTACGACCGGCATTGTGAGCTCCCAATCAATCGGTACACCGTGCCGTTGTTGCCGAATTATTCCCACACGGATCGTGATCTCATGATTGCTGGTAAGACGAAGAAGTGGATAAACCATTCGTCCTCCATGGTGTAATAAGCTGTTTTACGATTGGTGTAAGCGAGAAATTCGTACTCAAGGCGAACTATTTTCGTGCGATGGAGTCGAATCGGAACCGTGCAACGCGAACCATTTCTATTAGTAGTGTTTGGTTGCGAAGTGTTTGGAGGATTAATGGTACTTAGGGGTTTGTAATAAAATTGATATTTATCACTTACGTTTATAAGCACAAAATTTACTGCTATATTTTAATAAATTCTTATATCCAAATTTAATGAAGTTAGAATTAGGACGTAATTTAATTTAGTCTAAGGGAAGTCTAAGGGAAATAATCGTTTCCAAAAATGATGTTATCATATTTGAAGTGAAAATTTAAAATTTTCGAAGCTTTTTTATGTTAATAATTCACAAGCTCTCATAAATGTCTGGCGAAAAACAGTTTGAAGAGTTAATTCAACGTTTTGAAAAAAATTATGTTCAAACGAATTTATTCTAAACATAATGCTCTCAACAATTTCTTGATGATCTGTAAACCAATTGAATTAAAAACTTGTGGAGATATTTTAAATTTAATTTAAAAGTTGTAGACGAAATATTATACAAATGTATAGTACGGAATATTTTTTTTTTTGTTGCTCGGTTAGAACGGCCTGGCCGTATCAAGACTTATTTTACCACGTAGCAGGATAGTCAGTCCATGCTACGGGGAGACGGTCCGGATGGGATTTGAACCCGGTCCCTGCCGTGTGGACGGGCGCCGTTTTTCACATGCACCACCGGGCCGCCCCATAGTACGGAATATGGTAAATTAGCAATTAATATAGAAAAATCTAGAAATATTTGTTTCACACACTAGATTTTTTATATATTCAGGGAAGTTATTTTTTAATCTGAAACGGCCGTCATTTTGTTTTATTAATTGCCTTCTTTAAGAGTTAAATTAAAATACCTTTTTTAAAAAGTTAAAACAATAATAAAAGTTAATTTTGGATTTGAATTTTGATTAAGCACCAAATCTGTTTGCTTTACAATAATCCAACGAAAAGTCTGTTGCCTTATGAATTTGTGTAAAAAAATTTCCCATGTTTTTTACATTCGTATTTATACACTCCCAATTCAATCAGATATTTTTCTATTCAAAAATACCTTAAATAATTTTTAATGGCTAATCGTATATGCCGTATTAATTAACATCAACAAGTTGTGTTATTAAATCGTATTTTAAAGTATGTTACGATAAAACATGATTTACAATTCTTAAACCCTTCTCAAAATTACCTAACATCCCATTTACATTAGAAATCCCGTTTGTTATAACACCAATCAACACGATCCGGTAGAAACGTGTTTCAATATCTGTTACCCTACATTTACTTTGAACAAGAAACACAAAGAAAAAAAACCATTCGAATGGAAATATTCCCTTCCAAAATTTCGATCCTTGTTCATCGGAGTTATAAATGTCGCCCTTGGGGAGCAAAAACATCAACAGCGGGGTTTGTGAACCGATTGTGTAAAGGATAAGAATGGCTTATTTTTCAATTACCGCCTAAGCCCCGCAGGGATCTGTTCGAACAGCCTTTACGCTATGGCTGGGAGGTCGTTTTGTAATTGAGACCCCGAAAAGCCCGAGTTCCAGTTGGGAGGCAATGATAAAAATATCCCACAACAAACACACATCAACATGGCGCCAAACCTGTCGCTCGGATGGTTTGGAATCGGAAGCCTGTGTGGTTGGCCGTGGTTATAACTGTTTCATTAGCTCTCGGATTATTGGCCATACTTTATCATGTTTCCCTCCATCTTTCCATTGCTGCCGTGATCCAACCCACCGTGGCTTCAACCGCATGGGGCAATCGGCATCAGCCATTGCCCTTAAAGAACCCAATCTCGAAAGCAAAACACACGACCTAACGCAATCATAATGAAATAAACAAATTACCGATCCATCATCGCAACGGGTTGCTGATTGAGCTGTAGCTTCTCCAGATCGCCCTGGTCGAAAAACTCGTCCGCCACTAATTTGGCCACCCGGTGCTGAACCTCCCACGGTTTCGCAATGGCGCTCACATCGCATGCCGTCATCATCATGCCGCACAGAACTGTGTTTTTTTTTTATTTACGGGAAGAAAGGGAGTAGTAGTAGAAAAATAATCATTGTTAGTAGCATATAACCACCCCAAAACCTCCTTGCGTCATGTAGGAAATGTGTGTAGAAAGCAGCGTACTTACTTTCCTTCTTCTCCTCACTCTGCCAGTCGAACTCGCCGTTGTCGATCAGCTCCAGGAACTGGTTGCGCTTCTTGAAGTACATCGCCAAATCCGTCGACAAGATGGCCGTCTCGACGACCTTCATCACCGTGCGGAAGTCTTCCGGGGACAGTGCCTGCCATCAAACATTAACGAAACAAAACGCTTTACGATACACTGTGATTCGGTTGCCACAACGGGAGCCACTATGAATCGGCGTTCCGAACCCCCCCAAACGGACCAAAGGGGTTTTTGTTTGATCCATCACTGCTAGACACTCATCCGTCGGGGGTGTCGGTAAAACGGGTAAAGTAAAGATCGTGTGAGGTTGTTTAGTTGAATAATTAAAAGCACCTTACCGCACGGGTCAATTGATAGGGTTGTCGGCTTGTGCCATTGAAAGCGGACGGAGGTGAGAACAATGTTTAATAGAGCGAAACTGAGACCTATCGTTGACGGAACAACGGAAGGTGCCGAAGGTTTTCTTTTTATGTTTCACATTTACAAAGAAAGTGGAATGTAAATGAGGAAAAGACGCTTAGAACACAATTAACAGAAGTATTTTAAAATTCCATTTTACGCATTCAATGTCAGAACAAAGAGCTAAAAGTGCTGGATCCTTGGGTTGTTAACAGAAATGAAATATTTAAAAGAAAGTAAAAAAAGACGAGCATTTTCAGGCAACAACTTGAAGGCTCAATATTATATTTGAATGGTTTGAACTTCTCCGTTGAATGGTAAGTATTGTTACTTGCTGTAAAGGTATTGGAAATAGGAACTTTTAATGTAAAAGTAAGCAATAATACTGTTGAGTATTGAATTGTCACTAAACAGCACTTAAGGACAAGCGAATCAACCTTGAGGAATCGCATGTAGTATGGTCTGGTCGTACTACTTTATAAAATGATATCATTTGCAAAAACAAAAATAAATGTCAAAGAAAGTATAAAAAATAATATTTATGCTTCTTATTACCATAGTTCTATCACAAGTACACGAAGAATTAGTTCATGGGAGAAGGACAACGAGAATATCTACATCACTCCAAATGAATATTCAAGAAACTAGGAATTCTGTAGTTGATCGTCTATGAAGAATGTTTTTGTAGACATTTTACGGCAGTAATTAGATTAATCTTGCAGTTTAATAATGAATATAGGAAATTATTTTGTTATGCGTTTATATTAAGTCTGAATGTAAATATTACTAGCAGTTATGTACCTTATCGGGTATTTTCAATTTCGAGAAAAAACCGTGGGTATTTACCCAGTAAGAATGGTTTTTACTGATGTAAATTGCTTTTTTTCGAAATGGTGCTAACATAATCCCATATTTTGTGAATAACGAGGTTTCTTTTTGTATAAACTATGGTATGTTTGCGTGAAACACATTTTTTAAAGTTGTATAACCAACAAATACCTTATTTAACAGATTTTCAGGAATTAATTAAATGAATTGAAAATGTGAAAAAGGAAAAATGTAGCATATCAGCAACATGGGTTCAATTTCAAATTTGCCGAATGATCTTTCTGCTGTTGATGTAGTTGGTGCAGAAAGGAATTTCAATCCTATTTGCTTATGTTCGGATTGGAGATTATATGTTTCCCACCACATCAAATGGCCTATTGTGTCTGGAGCTTTCCATAAGAAAGAACTATTGTACACATCCTCGCGTTCTCGATACATGGCTAAATGTCATAACACCATATTGCGTTAATTCCCATTTTTACGGCTGTCTCATAAATTAACTCACTGGCGTTCATTTTTTGTTCTGATGTTTGTTGAATACCTTGATCAGTGGCATCTAATTTTCTTGTTCGAAAATACCCGATATTTACTTGGGTAAAAAAAAGAAGAAAATACCCAAAAAACAAAGATATTTTTACCCAGCGGTAGATCACTTATTAGTGATGTGAAATCGATCTGAAATAACAGTCAATAATGTCCTTGTGTTTTTTACAGAACTTTTTTTAAGACTAGCTTATCAAAAACTCTTATTTAAAATAACAATCCAGATCAATAACTTTATTGGTTTCAAGCGATTTGAATAAAAAAAAATGCTGTTACCATCAAAACCCAGTTTCAGCAACAGAATTGTTGCTTATCTATTTATGTATTCAATTATTGATTTTATTTTTAATTTTTTTTTTGTTTCATTCAATTGATATTGATGGTCTAAGAATGTACAGAAAGTGACCATTCTACTAAAAAATAATTTATTTTTATTTTATTTTATTACATGATTACGGCTTTTGCCGTATTGTCAGCCACAGAGGGCTGAAGTAATTACAATTTTCGCAAGGCATTTCCTCCTTGTGATTTGCCTTATCCCGGGCATACTCGGTTACTAAAAAATAATGATTGTATTATAAAATAATGAGAAATTTGTAAAGAAATACATCTTAACAACTTCTCTTCTTTCTTGGCATAACGACCAATTGCCGACCATTTCTGGTAGACAAGACTCAAAAAAAAATCTCAATATCTCTTCTATTTAACATCATAAAAATGGTAAATTACGATGAACAATTGATCAATTTATAGATTTTTTAAGCTATGCAATGTTCTTTAAATGCAATTCATTTGTCTCGTTTCGACACTTAAAAAACAAAAATCCATTGTCTCCATGCAACGAGCAGGAATTATCCAGAATAAGTAGAAATAATGCATAGCACGTTTCTTTATCAACCTTCTTTTGCTCACTATTTGCCTTTGTTAATGTTTCTTTACAGCCATTTTATGTGCATCACTTCACGTCGGTTCGTTTCCTGTGTCGCACCCCTCAGGTCAAAAAATTATGTATTGTCATGTTTTCTTTTATTAACCGGAGCGCGTTATTGTGTGCAGTGTGCTTGCACACCGTACGGAACCGATTCTATAGAACAAAAGGAAACACAATGAGCTAAAAAAGGCTACCAAAAACACACACAGCCTTTTGACTTTTCGTTACTTATTCATTGCAAGTAAAAAACGGTGGATGTATTTTTACAACCCAATGCACCTTTTCTTCCACTGACAATGCGGCAACAATGCGGCTAAAACAAAAGAGAGGCTCGTGAGCCACTTATTTTTATCTTCACCCATCAATCGTGTAACTTCCTTCCGGAAGAAGCAAATATCGTTGGCTTAAAAGTTGCACCCAAACCTCAATCCGCTATTAATTCTCG
This sequence comes from Anopheles funestus, assembly GCF_943734845.2. Classification (NCBI taxonomy): domain Eukaryota; kingdom Metazoa; phylum Arthropoda; class Insecta; order Diptera; family Culicidae; genus Anopheles; species Anopheles funestus. The sequence continues at coordinate 43,046,656 of NC_064598.1, forward strand.
TTGTTTTCGATGCGATGGATCGGTTTAAAATTACTTCAGTGAAGGATCTGTTTTCCAGGCAACCGGAACTTTTGGGATGCTTTTGGAACGTAGCTGGCATAAAAAAACGGTGGCAATAATATCTTCACAAGAATGATGGTATTATTGCATTGACATACTGGATGGAGAAACCGGTACCGGTTGTGGCGTATATTTGTGCGTATGTGCCATTTCCATTTTTGCCATCGAATGTATTTGCAATTTTACGATCCAGCTGAGGAGGGTTCGGTTTTTGAAAATGGCAAAACGAAATAAAACAAAAAAATAAAAGCACCGTTCACAGAAGAATATGATATTTGATACGATTTTTTTTTGCTGTTCCCATCCGTTGGCAAGCAAATGAGATTCCCCTAGCATTTAGACATCGTTACCAATGTTATACGCTCAGCCGCTCGTCTTCAGCTGTCAGCAAATTTGATACGAATTATATCGATTTTTGATCTGCCATTCTGTTTGCCAGTTGTATTTTTTTCTCTCTACCGGTGTGTGCGTACGTTATCAGATCGAGTTGAAGAAGAGAACCAAAACAACAGCAACAACAACGATGACGATTCGGGTATGTTGGTAATGGCAGAATGACAAAATTTGAGAATAATAAATTATGCTCCGTTGGCTGATAGCGCTGAAAGAGGGAAAGGGGTACCGGGAACGCAGGTGCGATTCGCAGTACGAAATTAATAACCAATTGAGGCACTAAATTGTTAGCACATTTCGTTGCCAATCGACTGTAACGAGCGGGTTTCAAATTCTAACGATGCTAACCGATCGATGCCAGAACCGTTTTGATAACGAAGTAAAAAAAAATGGAACAAAAAATCTGTTGAACTGATGCAAATCGGATCATTATGTTGTGTACTTGGTAGAGTAAAGGTCGAAATGAAATACAATAAATTTATGGAAAAATTTGATAAACTGTTTTGCATTTTAAGTTTGTTACAATGATTGTTGCAATAAACTTGTTATCAATAGAATGGTAATCTACATTTTTTATATTGATAGTTGAATATTTACAAGGAAGCATAGCATAAACTTTATGTGTTTTTGTACAAATGTCAGAATTTTCGTAATGAACTACGATATGTTTTTTTCGTTTCTAATACTAATAGTCAGACTAGCTATACTAATAATGAAAGACAGTGGCGGATCAAGCGGATCTTCTCGGAGGCCCTGTGGCTGATTGATAGTTGGGGCCCCATTGCATTGATCCACTATGACCGATCGCGCGAATCCGAATTTCCAAAGGGCTGATCGTGTGGTTATTTGATTTTAAAAGTTCTGTATAAGGAGTCTTTTTTTTGGAGACCCTAACTGCTATTCCTCGGGGCTCCCAAAACAACTCTAACGATGAAGGAGGGCTTGTGAACAAAAATATATGGAAAAATGTATCAAAATGAGAAACACCCTGTGCTTGCGGCTAGGCTTTTAAAATACGTCCCGAAACGGCTAGAAGAAGCAGTAGTGAAGCAACCATCGAAAGGAGTCGAACTCAGGCGACAAGTATTCGACCAATAAAGAGCCATCCCTATTATTAACGATAAGTTAACGTTATTAACGATAAGAACGGAGTTAAGTTTGCATATCGCTTTATTCGCCAATGTCCAGAACCAATTCGTTAGGTTCCGGTGTTCCCGGTTTCCCGCGGCCGCTAAGTATGCTTATAGGAAAACCTGTCTCTGATTAAAGGAAAATGTTTAGTTTATTTTCTTTTGTAAACACAAGAGTTTTACACATGTTTTAAACCTGACATGCCGAACTTATGGAGGCCAACAAACGTGGCCCGCGAAGGAGAATGGAGCACTTTTACTGTTATCTAAAGCATGCAAAAATCAAATTCATTGTTTTTATTTTTCATGACATTACCCCCCACAATCCCTTTCCGACTGAGTCCCCCTAATCCAGCAAGTCTTGCCTTAAGAACGACTTTACATGGAATTCAGCCTGCGAGTCGAGATGATTTGTACATCGCTGCTTCAAACTTCAAGTACTAAAAATGTTTACTTATTTTAAATTTTTTGTTATTTTTTTATTACAAGATTAGGTTAAAACCAATAGCAAACAGAGAAAATATACAGGGAAACTTTTTTGATCTAACTAAAAACTAACACGATGAAAACTAAATGTTAGTTATATTAAATTTTCCACAGTTTTTAAGGTATTTGCGTGTGATTTCTTTTCCAACCCTCTCGTTGATCATGTTTGACTTTTCCGCAATGGGTTCGTTTCGTTGCACAAAAATTCCCTAATTGGAAACAGAAATCATCCCTCCCATTCTACCACAAACAACTGAAGAGTCAGGAGGCACAAACACACAAACACAACCCGATGTAGAAGCGCCATTACTACTCACCTGAAAAATGTTGTTACCCTCCGAGTTCAGTATCATCACGCACTGATCGAAATGGTGATGTTCCATCGTGCTCGTCGTGTACAGGATGGCCAACGGACTATCGGTTTTTGATTGGAATGCGTTGTTCGTACCACGGTGGTCGAGATCGTGGCAGAGGCACGCAACGAGCAGACCGAGAATTTCCAGATCCGTCATGAAGCGTTCCATCTTGCCGGTTTTCATCATCGCAAACATGGTTTGGGCCACGTTCAGTGCATGGCGCCAGTTGTGATACTTCACTGGACGGTAGTTCTTCCGCACGCTCAGTATCCAGCGGCATAGGACCTGGGAGAGTAAGGAACAAAAAAGCAACGTGAAGCACAAACCACCAGGGGCATAAGCGGTACCCATCATGTCACCACCGTGCGTGGAAGCTTTTGAATTTCCCAGCTCAAAGTTCCCAAGCGTTGTCGCCGGAAAGCGGCTTACCATCGTTGCGCCAGTATAGGGGGAAATGTAATTAAAAAACACAGCACGGCAAAGCAGGGAAAAAGCGTCAGAACAGGGGCTGGTTTGTGTACGAGTCTGGGTTAGAACGGTTTTCATCACGTTCAATGTCCAAATATCCTGATCCCTGGCTAACTTAAGCACATGACATAACGAACGAAGGCAGAGAGATAGAAACAAAAAACAAAACACACTTTCTCTCATCCTCACCACTAGAGTTCACTGAAATAAGATCCACTTTTCGGTATCCTAACGAATGGAGATTTACGATTGGCTCTAATCAGCTTTCGAACGAGGTCGATATGGGTGAGACTCGCAACGCATCAAAACGCTGACCTAACCCGCGTCAGTCTAGCGGACAGCGTAAGAGGTAGTAAGCTCGTAATCGTATTTTACCGGGGGCACATAAATTTATACCCCTACCCGTCCCCCCAAAAAAAAGCGATACTTCCCCTTCCGGTATTACTATCTTTACGCAACACAAACACATAGATGGACTGACGCGTATGGTAAAAACGATCCGTAGTTCGAACGATTGGATTTTCTTGGCCCCAGTCGACTAAGGAGCGTTCAGCACGCAAAAGAACGCTAGTGAAAGGATTGGAACCCAATAAAACTGCCACTTACGTCGTATGGAATGTGAAATTGTTGAACCAGATTGCATTGTAGAAACATCCGCACCGCTGCCCGGCATGTATCATCGTCGTCGAGATCGAAGTCTGTAACGAAAATGGAGGGAGAACGTAAAAGAAAGGGTTAGGATTTTTATTTTTTTGCAAAACAGCATCATAGTACAAATTGCATTCTTTTCCCAAGGGTCCCTTTTCCGGAGTGAAGTTCCTGGAACTTGTTTAATTTAAATAAGATTAACGCAGATCCTATTCTGGAACTGAATACGATCATCTTGGATCAATTTTTGGTTTGAAAGATTGCACCATATGAAGCAAAAACAAAAATATATTTTTTTATTATTATCATTTTAAAATCAAAACCAATGTAAATTTTTGCCATCGTCTGTTACGGCTATTTCTCCCTTTTCATTCAAATTTTGGATTACTTTATTAAAAAATTCTCTTTCTTTGAAGGCAATTAATAAAACAAGTCAATTTTCGATGTTTTTATAGTGTTTATAGGAACTTTTAATCAGGTGCCTTCAAACGGAGCATGTGATTTTCTGATAGTTTATTAATGGAAGAATTAAGCGGGAGGGACACAATAACCCATTCTACCGTTTCGGAAAAGGTTTTCTCCTGCTTGACATCATTTATTCTCATTAATTGGTCGCTAGCGATCTCGATTGATAATTTCGCCTAATTTAAATAACTCATAGTAGTTGATTCCGATCTGCTCCCATCAGTATAGAGGGTTTGATCGTTTTTGACTTTCCTTCGCAAAGTGTGTTGGCTGCATCGAAATCTCGGTTTTGTAGAATATATAAGCACTTTTGATACTTTATGTCACATAGTAAAATATCTGTAAATATTCCTTAGTTTTGGATAAGCATGAGGTGCCATTTGGATTGGCTTAAAAATTATTATCATTTTGGACAAAAAATCTTCACAAAATCGCAAAAATTAAAGATGTTTCAATTTTTTAAGCTTACAATATATGCAAAGAAACTATGTCAAGATTAATTAAGATGAGCAAACAATATGATAAAATAAACAAATCATTCCAGTTTGCTTTATTTAAAAAAAAAAACAATTCAATTAATGCTATTGCCGTTATCATTCAACATAAATAAAAATAAGAAAAATAAATTATATTTATCGAACAAACAATGTTTTTCAAATATTTTGTTTTGGGTTTAAAGTGCATTCCCAAAACGAAACATAATTCAAAACATAACATCCACCTCAAAGCAACTGTTCCATAATGACAACAAACGTGAGTACAGAAATAAATTTTAAGTACCACGTTAAGCCAGCTAGCATTTGATCTCGCACGCCCCGGGGATATTAAGAAGATAAAACAATATATCATATCCACCAGACTGGGCATTTGGGAAGGGAAGGAACAAAAAAAAATTATATATATTTTTATAAACGACGTGACAGTTGCTTAGCATCTGTTTGTCTATTTGGCTGCACCACTAGCCTGTAGGCTGGTTGTGCAGGTATCGCGTTTTTATTTTGTTTTCCGTTTGTTGCTTTTCCTACTTTTTGCCAGCTACCACATCACACCTCAACTTGCACCCCAAATAAAATACAACCCCGACCTTAGATCACGCAAAGCCGTAGCAACACGTCGGTGTACACATTCGAATAGAAATTCAAACCTCGTCAGACGGGCCACCTCCCACCAGCATCGGTATGAGCGGCTCCGGAAGAAAAAAAAGCATCAAATCGTGTCCAGCGTGATATGCTCCAGCTGGAGGTGGAGAACACGTACCGAAAGCGATTTCGATAAAGAGAATGGCAGGGCATTGGTGAAGAATGATAGGAACTCATGAAAAATTCAGCACCGCCTAGTACTTGATGAATGTGTGATCGTGATTAAATTCCCTTCATACCATGGACCTCTCTCATGCCTTGAGGGGGGTCGCGTGTCGAACGATCCGTCTTTCGTTTCCGTGTTTTTAAGGGAGCGAGATCTTTGCCTTGCTCAACAAATCCGTTTGTTGGAGTGAGCAAGAATTCACTGGTTGCATCAGACACCATCATCTGTTTTCCTACTCGGTAGCCATACGGTCGAAGTCGATATCCGAATGAACTCACTATCGTAACAGATTCCACAAGCATGCCTTGGTACTAAAGGGCAGGTCTATAGTACCATCGTTAGAGGCCCTTTTTTCTACTAAAAGCAAGAAGCACTTTGGCGTGTTCTACACTTGTTCCGATATTCCGTACTGTTTCACTAATTATGCTAACCTCGCTGATAGAACCGAGGGCGCCCTGTCACGGACTACCTCCAGCGTAACCCAAATGCCCAGCATCATCGCTGATGATCCAAGGGAAGCACGTACGGAATTCAGAACGGGATAAAACACACCGACGATATGTGTGCTTTTCCAATTAGCGTTGTGCAATGTGAAGCGCTAAAAATCCATTAACCCTCCCCGAAGCTCAAAGAGCATTGATTCCGTATACTGGGGAGCAACAGCAATCATTCCCATTCCCTGTTCCCCATTGGTCGAACGGACAGTACAACCGACGCGAACAATCAATCGGGAACCCGTTCCGGGGAAAACGTTCCGGTCGAACAAAGGGTCGAACATTCATTCTCATTTACGGAAGCGTTTAGCATTCCGTATCGGTTGTGTAAGGGCGAGTTCGCTTTTTTTTCTTCCCTTTAGCTTGAACTCTCAAACGAGAAACTGATCTGAATAAAAGCGAATACCTTCTGGCTTACGGCGCCCATCATTCTCTTCTACAAACGGCAGTCAAACCGCTCGTTTGTAAGCTGAGCCACCCAACATAAATGACCGCTGACCGGGAACGAAACCGAATCGTCTTGATTGCGGTCATCCATTTGGTCGTTTCCTACACGAATGCCACAGGTGCTCGGACGCCGCACGAAACAATCGCATAAAATATTAATTTACATCATTATGCAAGCTCGCAGCACCGAATAAATCGGATTTCGTTTCATCCTCAATTCCATGCGGTTGGTGTTTCTGAGGGGACCAGCAGAAAGTCAGAATTTTGGGAAACCGACAGTTTCCTACAATCCAATTAGTTCGCCTAATGCACTGAAATCGATCAGCGAGGGTGACCAGGCGCCCGTACAGCTTTATTAGACGTGAATTTGCGGGGCAAATGGAAGCGAACCAGAAATCTCACCCCAAGAATTATACTTACCGATGAACTTAAAACTATACAGCTTGTACTCTTCGGCCGACTGGATGGTATCGTTGACCAGCTTCAGTGTCTGGTCCTGACTAGCGGTCGCATGGTACGATAAACATTCGAGTGCCACCTTCTGTTTCGCCATCAGCTTGCAGGCACTCTCGTACATCTGCGTGTTGTGGATGCCGAGCCCGCAGAAGATGGCGAACGCCTCGAAGATGGAGATATCACAGTTGGTAAATTGTAGATCATTTTGCTGTTTTTTTTTTGTTGAGGAAGAAAGGAAACCAAAACGAGAACTCCGTAAATTAGTTGATGTGCAACAATTAAGCGGAATACTGTCTGTTGACGCGTAGACGTCAAGAGGGCCATTTGACGAAAGCTAGTTTCGTCAAGTGAGTAGTGAGAAAATAGTGAGTAGTGAGATGGTCTCTCACGATAGGAACACTCATGAAAAAACTTATAAATAGGGCTAGAAAAATGGAATAAATCCTCTTACATTTTGGAACCTCGAAAAACTACAACCTGTTTGGTAAATATCGCAACAAAAAATCGATCCGAAATTTCGCGAAGCTGTTCATGGTGCCGTGACCAGGATGGTACTTGCTCCTGGTTTTTAATCGCGAATTTCGATCATCACACCGTTACCGTAACATCGTTTCCTGCTTTCGTATCACATTCGTCGTGATTTTGTGAAACGCACAGCTGATTTTGCCGCCGCACGCAAAACACTGTCAATCCCACGCACTCATAGTCACTTACGCAATGCCCGTGCAACCCGTTGTCTTGGCGTCCCGACGGACAATTTTGTTGGTGTCTCTTTCGCGGTACGAGAAGTTTTTGGAGGATTTCGTTCCTGAACGGGACCAAGCAGAGGTGGAAATACGTGTAAAAAGGTTCGAGAAGCTATGCCTTGATCTAGAAAGTGTTCAGCAAGGTTTGGAAGATTCTGCTGCCACTGCAGAAGAAATAGCGCAAAATGCTGCTCTAAGGGAGAATTTCGAGAATAGGCTGATCTACGTACAATCGCAGTTACAGATTAAGTTACCATCAGAACAAGTTCCGATCCCACAAACGAGCACCGGATTGAATCCGTTAAAGGGCATCAAACTACCCACTATTGCACTGCCCGAATTCACGGGAGATTATATGCAATGGTTGACATTCCGCGATACCTTTGAGTGCCTGATACACGCAAACATAGATTTGCCGGCAATACAAAAGTTCCATTATTTGCGCGCCGCGGTTAAAGGTGAAGCGGCTCAAGTGATAGAATCTATCACCATAAGTGCAGCTAATTATGAGTTAGCATGGAACACGCTAACCGAGCGATACTCAAACGAGTATTTGCTGCGAAAACGCCATTTGCAAGCAATGTTTGCCATTCCTGCTGCCCAGAAGGAAAGCGTTTCAACACTGCACCATCTTGTGGATGAATTTGAGCGGCATAAAAAGATTCTACAGCACTTGGGAGAAGACACGGACACTTGGGGTAGCATTCTTGAGCATCTGTTATGCACTAAACTCCCAATAATCACCTTACGCGATTGGGAAGAGCACGCATCAAATAACGCCGATCCGAGTTACGATAGTTTAATTTCGTTCCTTCACCGTCGTATGCGTGTATTGGAGACGTTGTTAGTAAACAACCGTCATACGTCACAGGTTCATGACCTGAGTCACTCACCGAGAATGTCCTTTTCACGCCAAGCCAGTTTTGCTTCGACATCAAATGAAACGCCAAATTGTACGTTATGCAAATCCGCGCACTATCTTTTTAAATGCCCGCAATTCGAAGGGATGGACCCGAAGGAGCGTCACCGTTTTACCATGTCCGCGCGTTTATGTTTGAATTGTCTGCGAGAGAATCACAGGGCTCGTGATTGCCCATCGCCGCACAAATGCCGTTACTGTAATGCGGCACACCACACGAAATTGCACTACGTACACAACACCACTAGTACTACTGCACTTCCGCACCACACACCCGACACCACTAGAGATCACACAGCCACCAACAACGCACAACGCACTTTTGCAGCAGCTTTGCAGCAAGCACCCGAGCAGGTCTTACTCCAAACTGCGTTGATCAACATTATTGATGATTTCGGAATAGCTCATCCTGCGCGAGCGCTGTTGGACAGCGCATCGCAGCCGAATCTAATAAGCGATCGACTCGCTCATCGGCTACGTTTAAAGAAAAGTAATGTGAACATTACTATTGTTGGAGCTGGGCAATCTACAAAAACAGTACGTGAATCCGTACACGCCCAGATTGTCTCTAGATCCAGTTCGTTTACGGTGAACACCGAGTTGTTGATCGTAGACAATTTGATTGCGAATATTCCGACGCGCGATATTGACCGCAACGATTGGACCATACCACCTGGTTTCGCTTTAGCAGATCCGTTGTTCGATAAAGCTGCCCCCGTTGACATCATTCTTGGCGCTCGTCATTACCATACAGTTTTCGAGAATGCATCTCAGTTCCATCCAGCACCTCATCTACCCGTCATGATAAATAGTGTCTTTGGTTGGGTAGTGAGCGGCGCAACGTCCGTTGGAAGTTCTGCACCTAAAACCGTTTCCAACGCTTCGTATAGGGTCGTCTGTATGGCATCTTTGGAGGAGTCGCTACAACGATTTTGGCAATTAGAAGATTTAACGGTGAATGACGCATACTCACCGGATGAACGGTATTGTGAAACCCTTTACAAGACCACTACCAAACGTGACGACACCGGCAGATATATTGTACGCCTACCAAAGCAGCCTGACTTCGATCAAAAGCTCGGCCTTTCTAGATTACAGGCCATCCGTCGTTTCGAGCTTCTTGAGCGGAGATTGGAACGCGATCCTGCACTTCGAGAATCATATCAAACGTTCATGAAGGAGTATTTGGAACTGGGGCACATGTCTCGTATAAGCACTGAATGTGACGATACAGCTGCTTATTATTTACCACACCATCCAGTTTTTAATGCATCAAGTACCACTACAAAGGTTAGAGTTGTGTTTGATGGCTCAGCTAAAACGTCGACTGGACATTCACTGAATGAAGCTTTACGGGTTGGACCCATAATTCAGGATGAACTCATCGACATCATTCTTCGTTTTCGTACCTACAAGATCGCTGTTGTAGCTGATATTGCAAAAATGTATCGGCAAGTCATTTTGCATCCCGATGATCGAAAATTGGTTCGCCTCTTCTTCCGCTTCTCACCGCATTCGCCGATTGAATTGTACGAGTTGAATACTGTGACATATGGTTTGTCTCCATCATCGTTCTTGGCCACTCGTACATTGTTGCAGCTGGCGGAAGATGAAGGTGCTGATTATCCACTTGCTACACCTGCGCTGAAACACAATTTCTACGTTGACGACTTCATTGGTGGAGCCAACAGCGTGGATGAAGCTCGCAAGCTTCGTCAGCAGCTATCTGAGTTGCTATCCAAGGGAGGGTTTGAGCTCAGAAAGTGGACATCCAACTGTTTGGACGTGCTTACCGGTTTACCAGTGGAACACATCGGCACACAGTCATCGCTGCAGTTTGCGCCGAACGAGACGGTAAAGGCACTTGGCATCGCTTGGAAGCCCGAACTCGACGTTTTGTGTTTCGAGTCGACGGTAACAATGGAAACCACCAGCATCACCATGCGGTCCATATTGTCAAACATTGCTCGAATGTTTGATCCTCTTGGGTTGATCGCTCCAGTCATCATACGCGCGAAACTGCTGATGCAGGAGTTGTGGCTGCAGAAAATCGGGTGGGATGATCCGGTTCCTGCACATATCTGCAACAAATGGAAATCGGTTACTGACGACTGGAAGGATTTGGCTGACTTCAAAAGTGAACGTTATGTGCTTTTACCTAACTCTGAAATACAGTTCCATATATTTGCAGACGCGTCAGAGGTTGCATATGGTGCCTGTATTTACGCTCGTTGTGAGGACCAGCAGGCACAGGTACGAGTGACTCTGCTCGCGTCGAAATCTCGGGTGGCTCCACTGAAACGTGTTACGTTACCGAGATTGGAGCTTTGCGCAGCCGTGCTAGCAGTACATCTGCATCATCGTGTTCGACGGGCGATGAAAATCGATGCGACCGAATCGGTTTTCTGGTCGGATTCAACTGTGACGCTAAACTGGATTGCGTCTCCACCCAACACCTGGAAAACATTCGTGGCGAATCGTGTTGCTGAGATCCAGAATTATTCGCATCCCCGACAATGGAAGCACATTCCCGGTACATCGAATCCTGCAGACCTGGTGTCCCGAGGGATGTCCGCAGCTGAGATGCTGAAAAGTTCGATGTGGCGTTGTGGTCCCGATTGGTTGGCTTTACCTGCCTCTAACTGGCCTATTTCGAATCCATCACTGGCTACTGAAACGGATATGGAAACTCGTCAGGTGAGTGCTGCAGTCGCCAATATACATACCATTCACCCTTGGTTCAATTTGTCGTCGTCATATACCAAATTGTTACGCATAATCGCATACTGCACACGTTTTATACACAACACAAAACACAAGATACGTACGCAACCGTCAGCACCGTTTACCTCCGCTGCATTGTCGATTACACCCAAGTTCATCGAAGCAGCGAAAATCGTACTATGCAAACTGGCGCAGCAAGACGAGTTTTCATCGGAAATCCGACTACTGAAAATAGGAGAAACCGTGGGAAAACACTCACCTCTAAGACGGTTGAATCCATTTCTCGACGAAGAAGGAATAGTACGAGTGGGAGGGCGTTTGAAGCTTGCACAGCTTCCTTACCAGTCTAAGCATCCCATCGTGCTCCCCAAGAACCATAAGCTAGCTCATCTCATCGCAGTCCACTACCACGAAAAGCTTATGCATGGCGGGGGAAGACTATTGCTTTCCCAGATACGAGAGGAGTATTGGCCACTCGACGGACGACGTCTAGTGAAAGGAATAGTAAGGAATTGTTTTCGTTGCATACGACAAGATCCGTCGCTTACGCAACAACAAACGGGACAACTCCCGTACCAACGCATCACCCCAAGCCGGCCGTTCTCCGTAACCGGAGTGGACTACGCCGGGCCGTTTTACCTCAAACCAACACACAAGAGAGCTGCTGCCACTAAATGTTACTTGTGTGTGTTCGTGTGCTTTTCAACCAAGGCGGTTCACCTGGAGCTGGTTGGCGATCTCACCACTGCAGGATTCTTGGCCGCTTTGCATCGGTTTACATCCCGGCGCGGATTACCATCTGATATACACTCGGATAATGGGAAAAACTTTGAGGGTGCAGCACACGAACTTAATGAACTGTTTGAATTGTTTCAGAACGAACAGCTACAAAACGTCATCGCATCCAAATGTTCCGACTTGGGCATCACTTGGCACTTTACCCCACCTAAGGCCCCACATTTCGGTGGATTGTGGGAAGCCGCGGTAAAGACAGCCAAACGACATCTCTATCGGCACCTAGGCAGTTCGAGGCTGTCGTATGAAGGGTACTGCACCATTCTGCAGCAGATAGAAGCGGCAATGAACTCGCGTCCTTTGTTGCCGCTGACGGATGACCCGAATGATCTGGCGGCGCTTACTCCTGCGCACTTCCTTATTGGCACGTCGATGCATGCGGTGCCTGTTCCCGACTACACCCGCTTGAAGGCCTACACGTTAGACGAATTGCAGAGCTGGCAATTGCTTGTTCAACGCTTCTGGAAGCATTGGGCAACAGAATATCTGCAGGAGATGCAGAAGGATAACAAGGTGGTGAATCGTAGTGAGATAGTACCTGGCAGACTGGTCATCCTAGTGGACGATTCGCTTCCCATCACCCGATGGCCCCTCGCACGCATTGTCGAAATACATCCCGGAGAGGATCAGCTTACGCGTGTAGTGAAGCTGAAAACGGCGAAAGGTATAATTACGCGTCCAGTAACTAAAATTTGTCTGTTACCTGTTGCGAAGCCGTCTGCTTAGTAGCACGTGTAACTTGTTTTGTTTTCTTTATGACGTTCTGTCATGGGGGGGAGTATGTTGACGCGTAGACGTCAAGAGGGCCATTTGACGAAAGCTAGTTTCGTCAAGTGAGTAGTGAGAAAATAGTGAGTAGTGAGATGGTCTCTCACGATAGGAACACTCATGAAAAAACTTATAAATAGGGCTAGAAAAATGGAATAAATCCTCTTACATTTTGGAACCTCGAAAAACTACAACCTGTTTGGTAAATATCGCAACAAAAAATCGATCCGAAATTTCGCGAAGCTGTTCACTGTCTAATTTGATCGTTACCTTATTGATTAATTGAGCGACACCGATGACCGTTTTCTGGCCGTTGATGATCGGCATGCAGAGAATCGATTTGACGCTCTGCGTCTCATCAAAGGAATCCGTCGTGGCTACCGTTCCATCCGCTGCCGGAACCGGTTGTGCTACCGTTTGCCGCTGACAGATTGGCTTATCCTTTAGCCACTCGAGCACATCGCTAATGTTGAGCGTTTCGCCCGTTGCAGCGACATACTCCGCAATCTGGGCGAGCATCGAACTGTTCAGATCGCTCACCGACGGTCGCAGAATGTTGGCCGATGATTGATGGCTGCTGCCTAGCTCGAATATCATCGTGAAGCGTGTCGAGATCGTGTTCTAGCGAAAACGTGTTGTATAAAAAAAATCGGAAGTAAACGTTGTAGCCATCTTCTAACAAATTTTCCCAACGAAACGTTGTGAACGGTAGGAATCCATCATTTTTTTATTTTTTCGTTCTCCTTCCCTTCTATTTGCCTGAACGTTTCCTCTTGTGTGAATTTTAAATAATTTAGCACATTTTTATTTTTCGCTTACTTCACACAACACAACCACTGCAAGCTTTTCATAGCGAGGGATTTAAGCTTTGCATTGAGTCTTGCTGATTGCAGAACGAAAAGCTAAATCTCATGCAGGCAACAACAAGCAAAAAAAAGCGATGAATAAAAAATCCAAGAGGAAACATTCGAGTCAAATGAAAGCGAGTTAAAAGCGCACAATTATGGAAATTGCTACCGGTTCAAGTGTTTGGCAAATGAATAAACCTGCTGCTGAAGCACATCTTCAACGTCCACGTTGTGGCTCGTTCGGCGTGAAACGGTTTGATGAGTCCTCTCCGGCCGTTCCAATATCCGTTCAAGGTGGTTCTAGGGGTAGTGGTTGCGTCGTTTTTTTTGTTTCCGCACGATTTTATCATCCCAACGAGCGGTTGGAGTTTGTTGAGATCGAAACGGAAGCGTACCGGTGTGGATGGAAAATGGAAAACGAACGATAAAAATCAGTGAAAAATTGTAAAATATGAAACAGATTTTCATCTCGATTATGATGGAGCGTACAGTTAAACATTCACAGGTACAAATATGACGATAAAAGTAGTATAAAATGTGTGCCAAATGTGCACGTGTATTATTTTCTGCTAGATTGATGTCGATATTCTACAAGCGACCAGGCGCCTCCATTTGCGAAAAGCTTTTAATTGTTAAATAAAGTAAAATAAATGAACGAAAATTCATTCCACTACCAATATCAAACAATAAGTTCCACCCACATTAAATAAAGGTGTAGCCGGAAAATAGCATTTTAATTGACCGATCATGCAGCAAATTCCAACATCGTACTGTAATTGAAGGTAAAATAATAATTATTTCCCATTCGTCGCTCTTAATTACGATTCGATTTCGTATAACCCACGTACATAAATGCGTGCATTGCAGCATAATTGAAGCCACGCCAGGATGTGCTTTCGTTGTATTCGTCTGATTTTATCTTTCTTTTTTTTGTTTCATTTTCGGTTTTTTTCATCATCAGCACAGTGGAAAAGTGCACATTCATTTCAGCGTGCGGTAATGCGAGTGGGAGGCACGAGTGTGCGCTTATCAATTTCCCCTAAAATGAGATTTTATATCCTGTAGGCATGACGCATAAAGCTTTATTCAATCAGGCTGAACCTACGCAGGTAAAAGGTGCTGGGAAATGGCAGATGATGTGATTTGATTTCCATCTGATTTATGCTGGTGATAAGATAAACTGTTGGATCAATGCGCTTAGTCATTTTAATTAGGCATGGTGTGGTTTTTTTTCCTACAGAAACGTTGTATAAACAAGCTAATTTTGGAAAATTGAGTTAGAAATTTATGTTTACGATTAATAGGATTTTCCGCAATTTTCCGTGTTAATTTTTTGTTTATGATATAAAAAATAAAATTCAAAATATTTTGAGTAAGCTTATAAGCTCCCCAAAACAAAGACGAATTCTTGGACAGCATTTTGTCCCTCGAAAAATAAAACTGAACCAATAAAAGAAAATGCGAAGCGTTATTTATGAGACAGGTGCGAGTTGCGTGATGCGTCCCAACACTCATATTTTATTCTACCGATGTATCGTTCAACGTGCCGAATTGCCATATTGAAGAACAATACACCTCACATAGCGTGTACTCATGTCCCAGGAGGACCACTCTCGATAATGCCACAAAGGAGCAACAACCCATTGGCGTTTTGTTGCTGTCAGCAACAATCAATATAAATAATTCCTTCTCTCCTTATTCATGATACAAAACGAGCGAAAGTCTTCAAGTTTTCTAGTTTATTTAAGTACTCTGGAATACGGCAGGCTTTTATAGCACATGTGGGGAAGTGTAACTCAACCAGGCTGACGATTAAGCCCGTCAGTCGAGAGTGTGAGGCGTACTATCGAGTGTTCGTTAGCTGGGCTTTCCGATATAAGAGAGAAGAAAAAAAGACACCGGAATCTCTAATTAGCTAAAGGGCCCAACTTAGTCTTGCTTCTTTTTTCTCTTCCATTGCGTTGTCTTCTTTTTGCATCTGTAAATAGAAACAGTGCATGTCAGCAACGCCTCAGCACACCCATCCATAATGAACATTGCGATGCGTACGTACGTGACTACCGGTGCGTTTTATCGTTTACCAAAACAACGAGTAGCGTTTCCGAATGGCGAAACAAAGCGATTGGCATGTGTAGAAATGTATGTATGTGAACGAAATACTCATTTCAAACGCCTAAACAATCTACCGTGCTTATGTGCGCTTTATCAACATGTCACAAATACTTTCATTTTGCCATGGTTCAATTTTTGCAGTGCCCTACTGGTCTAATCGTGTTTGGTCAGGTGTTTTCGTTCGCTGCAATTTGCACACAAATAAGGTTAAGCTCTTTATTTGGCACTATTACTAAGCGTGCTGTAATGACGTTTCTCTGACAGCTGTCAAATGGCGATCGCGCTGTGCAATTTGCAAATGTTTGATCGATGTGTTTGATACGTGCCGGTAGCAGTTCTAACGACAAGGACATTGTGAGAGAAACTATTAGGTTGAATACTTTAGCTTTGTTGTTATTACTACGATTACCTTCAACGTGTTTCGATTACAGTCGTCATCTAAACATGCACACTTGAGTTAGCAGAGATCATAGAACAGTGGGTTTGTAATACGAAGGCAAAACACGATCAATGAAGCGAATATTGAACAAAGGTCAAAAGTTTAATTACCATGCATTATTGTTAGGCATTGTGAATTTTTTTTTTTACTTCACTAGGAACTTTTATACGTTCTAATCAATTATTTCCACCAGCAGAAAAAAAAACCCCGTATCGTCCACTTACCGCTTCCCCACAGTCGAGATCTAGCAGAAAGACCGCACACCGTTCACACTTGAGCAGCTCCCGTGCTTCGGTCATAATTTTCGTCACCAAACATTCGAGGTTGTTCTGCTCGGAGAAGATGTTACGGGCAAGGTTGAGCAGTATCTGATTGCGCCGGTACTCCTGGACGGACATTTCGAACAGCTGTGCATTCTGGATGCCAATGCCACAGAACGTGAGATAGCGGCGAAATATCTCCACATCACGCTCGGTAAACTCGGGTGAACCTGGGCCACATTAAATCGTAAAAACAAGCACAGTTACCATCCGTCCATCCCATGTGCCACACGTTGGACACACTTACCATTGGTTTTGTTAATGATCTGCGCCACACCGATCACCTGACCCTCGTAGTTGCAGATCGGCATCGACAGGATGATGTTCGTTTTGTAGCCAGTCTTCTGGTCGATTTCACTGTTAAAGCGTGGATCCTTGTACGCTTCCTTGATGTTGATGGTTTCGTTCGTTTGTGCGACGGTTCCCGCTATACCGACGCCGAACGGAATGATGATTTCGTCCTGTTTAGCACGCCGGACCGCTTCGTCCAAAGCTGTAAAATGTTGCGTTCGTAAAGGAAACAGTAAGAACAAGCGTAATAAGACATTGCATTGAATGTGATATTTAATATGCTTTATAAAAAAAAATACTCTTTATGTGTTCTTTGCTTTTTTTGTTCTAAATTGTGATTTAAATTTGATTTAAAATTATGATTGAAATAACTCCATTTTTAAATTAATATTTAATCATCAAAAGGTATGTTGGAAATAGTTTCTATTTTTCTGGCACGCGCTAAAAGATACTAACGTAAGCAATATCTTAAATGGATTTTAATGAAATTAAAATAAATTACTGAGCAAGAAACGTGTCCGTTGCAGCACACGATTTAATTATTCACATAAACTTTAATGGAACGTTTCAGGTAGTTAAACCATCGCCACTAAACAGCACGAATGCATCATTCCGTAGCGAGGTTTTTAGAAATGTGAAACCTCTTCGTCAAGGTTTCGGCAATGCTCGCTCGAGATTGATGTCCCCCTAAAAAGTCAACACCGAACCTCGCCCGAGTGCCGAACGCTCCTCCGATCAGTACACCTGTTCGCTTACCTAATGGGTTGATGTCCCATCAATTAGTCAACTTACGAGTGTTTTGCGTTACGTCGAACAGCTTCGCGACTAGATACTTCCCGGAGGGTGGCCCATTGACAAGGAACAGTGAACCCCGGTCGGCATGCGTTAGGAGACCCACGTTGACCAGAATCTTGTGACACAGCACGTCTATATCGAGCTCGTTGGCCACGTCCCGTATCAGCTCCATAAACAGTTCACCCTCGTCCAGATCGGCCAGATGGCTCCGGTTGGAGATGGAGCTCCGGGAGGTCGGCGAACGACATTTCTGCGAAGCAAACAAAAAAAAAGCGAAAGCGAAACAGCAACATAAGCAAAAACCGATCCACCATAATCGAAACATTACGTCAGCGCCCGTACAGCGGCCTGGGCCGATATCGATGTATTGGCAAAGTTGGACAAACCCGGCTTTATGGTGCTCCGATGATGTGCTTGGTGAATGGAGAATGAAGACACCATTAGTATTCATCGCTGGTTGCATTTTAAATGATGCTCGCCTGTCAGTGCGCCGTCAAGCGCTAGGCAGCCGGTGTGTCAGTAAATCGGTTAAAGTTCCTCTGCTCCACAGTCAAGTTCACTGTATACGTCAACACGAGACACGGTTTGGAGGTGTGGCGCTCAACAGATTACACTTTCACACCTTGCTTACGCACCGAGCTGTTAACAATGCGGTTGGAATGTGGTTTGGCGTGTATGTGTTAGTGATGTTTTTTTGTTGTTTTATTTATTTAAATGTGTTAGTGATTTTGTTATTGTTACCGTGGTTAAGCTCTTATTCACCTTTCGCAAAAGCGCTACAAAAACGATACCGGAAGCACCACCGGGGTGCGTCCCGAGATACCTTTAACTGGCTTTAAACCGCCCGCAACGGTAACAAAACGGTGAGGGGGGTGACGTTTGATGTTTGCATTGCCTCGCTTATGGTTCCGTAAGCCTTTTCCACCCAGACACGGTAATCGACCGAACCCAAGGAACCGGTAGCCCACCGTGGGGATGGTGAAAAACGAGTGAATGTTGTTCATGAATAAAACAAATCGTTCCCTTGGCGGCTAAGAAAAGCACTTGCCTTGTTGTCTCACTGCCTGGCTGTAACTGCTCGGGGCATCATACTCGGTCCCCCGGAACCGAGTTTGTCGGTGTTCGTTTATTAATTTGGTACTTTAGTTCGGGGTTGCGGTCCGGTTCGGCTCTCTCCCGGTACGATCATTCGCTTAACCGGCGAAACCGAACACTCGACCCGGTTTGTAATGGTTGAGCTTGTTAGCATTGGAGTGGATTGCGGAATGGAACTTATTGGCCTAACAACGTGCTCACATGTAATGTTATTTCTATGCTGAGTTACTTTCCTTTGGCAGTGTGCCGAATGATTGATGTTGGTACGGTACGGAAACCATACGAAATGGTTTTCCTTCGTTTCTGTGTACTTCTTTATATAGAGATTTGAGTAAGGCTAAGGAATATTAATTTACCTATGTTTCTCTTTAACCCGTTTTTTAAAAGATTTCGCAACAATTGGAAGAATTTAAATAGTTGTAAGAAGTTTTGTTTAAAATAATGATCAATTCAACTAAGAATTGTTGATGTTTGGATGATATTTTTATTGCAATCAATATTATAATATTTATTCATTTTTTAAGTAATGAATATGTAAATAGAAATATTTATTTATCAACTCAAATTTTGTCAATCTCAAAAAATAAAAGGAATATTTTGTTATTCATAATTATTCATTAAAAGAGTATTATGTCAAGCAGTAATTACTACTTGTTTTTTGACATAACTTGTTTTTTTTTTAGACAAAGCCAAAAAGGTTCGTTATTAAACCAAATAAATCATAAATAAATATGAAGCAACAAATTGATGTGAAACGAGTTTGTCCGGGATAAGGCAAAGGACAAGGAGGAAAAGCCAGGTGTTAATTGTACTAAATTCAGCATTTTGAGGCTGACAATATGGTCAAAGCCGTAATCATGAATTATTTATAAATAAAAAAATAAAAATTTGATGTGGGGAAAATGGGAATATATGTCAAATTGTTTACATTCATTGAATGAATATTAAAACATATATTAACATATTAAAACGATAGTTTAAACAAATGTATTTTTACACTTCAAAATATGCATTGCAGCTACCGAAAATGAAAATAAACAAATATTTAAAATGATGCAGGCAACATTCGGAATTTTATGTTATGTTTTATATTCAACAAACATTGAACGTTAACCTAAAATTCGCTTTTGTTATTCTTCGTGTCTCGTCGCTTGTGAAAGGCTATGAATCAAACAAATAACGAATCTTTTTTACTTTCATATTCTTTAACTTCCGCTCTTAATAAGTTTTAGCTTTTCTTGTCAAGTATTTTTCTGAGAGGAAGTTAATAATTAATTTATAATTAAAGCAAACCGCCAGCACTGTTCAAATGCTCAGCCGTCTAAAAATTTTCAATGTCTTAAATGTAGCCGGCAAAGTTGCTGTTAAAAACAAATTGAATTGAACAAATGTAATTTTAGCTGTTAAATCCATACATTTTCCCAGGAACAATATTGCCCGGAACAACATTAGACCACTATCTAAATGAAAATTTACAACACTTTTTGTTTCAAAAAGATTGCAAGATTATGCTTTATGAAGCTACTTTTGATCTGGTGTAAGAAAGTATAATAAAATTAACAGAAAAATGTAACATCCAATACGAAAAATATTGCTTTAAATCCTTGCAACGTTGCGAAACATTTTTTTAATGAATATTGTAATCTATTTTTCGTAACTATCCCTATAGTTATATAACGATAAGTATCCTTATAATTATGTAACCCACTGTATCAAAAACAATAAAAAACAATTCCTATTTGTTTATTTTTAGTTCCTTATAAATTACGTTTTAATAATTAAACAGTTTTAAACAAAACAAATAGAACATAAAATATATCTACAAACATTGTTAAAGCATCTAATTTGACCATAATCGTCCACCTCAACTTAACTATTCGAAAGCACATCTTAAACACATTCACACCACAATAAAAGAACTAAAAACCTGTTGTCTCCAATGGATAAAACACTCTAATCCCTCGCCGAGTGCAAAAGCTATTATCAGCACGCCTAACGATCTGCGAATCGTCTGGCTACGGGGATAGCAGCGCAAATGTTTACCAAACTGGAAGTTGTCGAATAATTAGCGCTAAACGCTGCAACTCATTAACATTTCCACAACCGGAAACTCACCGGTGTGGCTTTCACCGTATCGAGCCGCCACGCATACAACGGTCACCATTTATGTGGCGTTGCTGTAACATCACATCCCCATCCCACTAGCCCCACTAGCCCGTTAGCCATTCGTGCATGAATACGCGCAGGCTCATGTAAAACGGCTACCCCGGGCAGTCCGTTTCCCGGTTGCAGTGCAGGAAGAAATGGGGCTAGAATTACAAATTGTCTCCAGGGTTTATGGCATTCTTTTCCCCGTGTCATTTCCTTACTTTCGCTCCAGTGGTAAATCTAGGTCAACGGGAAGTGGTTAAGCAAACACACGACCAAAAAGCGCGCGCGCGCGTGCAAATGGAAAGGGTTTGCGGCACGTTCGCCAGTAACCTCCCCTCGCCGGTCCCAATGGGCTTGTGCAAAGCTTTGGTTCTGTCCACCGAGTCAATTACTTCGTACCTAGTACGTGTTGTGATGAGGTGACGAGCCACGAATAGACGCGTAAACAAAGGTGTCCACCCTTTAACGGTGTCCATTCTTCCCACGATAAACGGCAGCAGTGGAAAAGATGATGGAGACTAGAACAAGCCGCACGTCCTTGACGTCGGTATCTTTAACAGTGGAAAAGAAAAGATTCCTCTGTTCCTTTTGTATCCCGAAAGCAAAAGTCTCAAAGGCATTGTCTTGGTTTGCGTTGACGAGTGTTCACATTTTCGCCATCGTTCGGCCATCCAACAGTAGTGTGTAAGCACACCGGCACAAGTGTCATCTATCACACTGCCACACACAGTGGTCAAGGGGCACTCCAGAGGGGTGAATGTCAGAATGTCAGAGTGTCGCCAGTGTCTGTAACGAGCCACCCCTGTGACTGTTAGTGGACGGTGGTAGTAGTGGCAAAGAGACAAAGGGAAAAGATTCTTTATCTACGCTTTCCTTTCTTTCAGCAAACAGCAAGTACTGGGCGCCTCCATCGTAGAACGAAACCCGGTGGCCAATACTGACGCTGTAATCCGAAGCGTACCCATGGGATGGAGGAATCGAACGATTCGTGTCGCGGATGGTAGTGTGTTAGGACGATGTTGTGTTGTTGTCGTTCGCGAACGAAAACCAGAGTTGGGAAAATGGAGGAGAGTAGTGAGGAGAGCTGGCCGGGAGGGATAAATACCAGACACACTGTCTAAACCTTGCTTCGTAAATCAGGAACGTGATTGGGTTACCAGAGCAATTCGTTGGCATGTGAATATTTGCGTTTTTTCTCATTCCTTCATTCCATTCGATTTTATCGTCTTTATGCCGGAAATACATTGTTTTCTGCTAAGCGCTAAGAACATTGTACGGGGGGGGGAGAGAGAGAGAGAGAGACAGACTGAGTTGAATATTTAAATTAAATATCGCGCAGAGATTCTATTTTTGCCATCCTCATGTTATCAAAAATATAATTGTATTTATTTATGGATCATCATAAACATAACAAAACCATCCGTTAATTATACCGCATAAGTAATTTATCTTTTCGTATGAAATTCATTCACAGAAAACAGCGGAAGATATTAACGGAAGCGTATTTGCAGTTAGCATCCTCATTCATTGGGACATTAAGCCTTGTGTTTCTATGGCCCCATTCCAATTAATGAACTCCTCCACAGGTATGGCACCCTTCTGTACCGGATTGTATACATATTTTCATTCAACCTGATACATAGGAACTTGTTTTCCCCAAAAAAAACCATCCCCCAACGAAAACGGATCGTATTGCTACAAACACAGGGGTCTCAATTGTTTGCTGGAAATCCACTCGATTCGCGCTCCAATGCACGGAATGACTTCAGCTGAAATAATTTAATTTAATTTATGGCTTAACTTTCCTTGGCATTCGTGCATTTACCGCCAGCCGGAACGATCCTAAAGGAAAGTTTCATGTTTCCGGCAAAGCATGCACGGCATCGATTAAAACTCGGTAACAACCTTTCCTTTTTGGCTAACCTGACGGTACGTGTTAGACAAAACTTTCATCACCACGACCACGAGAACCGTTCGTTCGTGATGTTGCTTGTCTCGAGCGGTACGGAACAAGTTCTTACGGCGCACAATTTACGTGTACCCGGTGTGGTAAGACCGTTCACTTCAAGTCATTGTAGAGTTTCTTAAAATAAGATGTGGTTGTTTTTTTTTTGGAAGATTAATCAGCATGAAGTGGTTTGGGACGTCTCGCCGGGGAAAAACACTGATGAGCTAGTGTTACAATTTATTCACTTTAAATTGCATTCCGTGGCTGAAAGAAGTGCGCTACAGTGCTTTGTTGATTCTAGTTTGTTTATGTTGAGCTTTGAGCAATTCCATTTACTATTACTGTTTTAAAACATTTACACATTTTTTTTATTAAACTAATTTAAAAAATGGGATATAGCTAAATAAAAGACTCCTTTTTATAGAAAGTTAAAGATATGTTCTAAGAAAGACAGCACCGAAACAAATAATTGTTCTATTCTCTACCATTCTTTTTTATGCAATTGTATGTTATTTTTTTAAAGATATTCACGCCGCATTTAAAGCGATTTACAACAACTTAAATTTATCTATAAATTTTTTTCTTTTTAAGAATATGTTATGGGTACTGTTTCTTTTTTTTTAATATTTGAAAGGCTGATTTTTATTCAGATAGATCGGCCTGGCCGTATTGATAAAGGCTGATATTTTAGTAGGTTCAAAAATAAATATGTAACTAGCACTTGCGATTATAATAATTACAAAAAAAAACGAAATTTTACATCGGGACTCTTAAAGTTGTGTGGCAGGAGCTCCCAGACCTTTAAATATTCAGTCAACAAAATTTAATTGCATTATTTTAGATGCATTTAAACTGCTTGAGATTTTAAAAGTATTTTTCAATGATAGAATAAAAAATCTTAGGGTGTCTAACAGTTTTTTCAAAAAGGGAATTTTTCGACCCGATGAAAAAATATGATACAGCAGGTCTAAAAATGTTTAAAAAATCTTACTTTACATATTTTATTATTCTCTTCAACTTTATAAAATATGACTTTTATTTATATCTTCAAATTTTTATTTTAAAAATAAATGGTGTCTTATAGTTATGCTACAGACTTCATTTTAGACCGGAAATATATACAAAAAATAAGAAAAAAACTCCCATTATGAGAAATTAAATTACTATACGCATATTGTATCTGCCATTTTTCATTCTTTTTACCACAAAGCATTTAAGAAATATGTTTCTGGTTTTGTTGAAAAGCAACATTAATAATGCAAGAATTCTATAAACGAAAACAAACGAAAGTTGAAAGAGAACATTTCAGATAAAGTATGAAACGGAAACATAAAAAAATGTGGAAGAAAGAAAACATTTGTCGAAATAAAAAATCTCACACAAAAAAAAAAGAAAAAAGTTTTACTTTCCCATCGTACTGGGAAACACATTTGCCAGACTGTAAAGCGACCGAGTAGATCTCGCCATTTCCCATCCTGGGCACGGTGTCTATAACGAGCAAAATTGACTTTCTTCCACTTTCCTATTCGTTAGGTAATATTTTTTACTCTCCTTTGTGTGTGTTTGGCTCTTCTCAATTCTACATTTTGCTACCCTTGCAAGCGATGGATTTATTTCCAACGCGCGTTCCTTTATGCTCTTATATTGCTTGTCTGCCCGTTATAACGTTTGCTCCACAGCACGCCACTAGCTGCTCAGTATGGCTTTGATTTACAGCCACCATACCATCCATTTTACGCTAGATGTGGCCTTTACACTCATCCTCCCCCCAAAAAAGCACACCCAACAGTACAATCAACGCAACTACCTTTGACGTTGTGTGTGTGTGTCCTTTTGAATCGCCACCGTGAGCCATTTTGTACGCTTTTAATTCATTTTTAGTGCATTTTTTTGCTTTGCTTTGCACCCCATCCCATCCCCAGCAGTATGAAAAACGCATCTGGAAGATTTATATCATTTCCGTGCTTTTTGGTGCTTCCACTTTGAATGTGGCCAGTAGTGTCGGTCTGTGATACTGCCATTTGAGACTAAATAGTTGACCGTAAATAGATGCCTAGTGCCGTTTATTGTCGATCTATCATCGGTCAGCGGAGTAGTTTTTTTTTTTTAAATAATTTTAGTGCATCGTAAAGACTGTCCTCGTTTTATTTCTTCGTCAGAGCATAGAGACAATTTAATTACCGACAGTATTGTGTGCAACTCGGTACACAAACCGCGCCTAGAGAGGTAGCTTATGGAGCTTGTTTTGCTAAAAATCATACTCGAAAGAGGAAAAGAACATAAACCAACGAGAGATTTTAAAAAAAAGTCCTATAAATTATCTTCCTATCGAGACGACAACCTTGTAGATAAGATGCGAAGGAAAAAACACATTCCACTTGCGCCGCTATGGCTCATAAATCTCATTTAAAACTTTACCTTCCAATAAATTAAATCACCCGACCGGTTGCAGTCGTTCAAACGGTGGTTAAGACACGCGGAAAGGCAAACATCACCAACGATGTCGGCTATCCTCCGGATAAACAACGGTCTTCTATAGGAGTCCCTGTTTTTTTTTTCATACCATTTCCGACCGTGTGGGTGAGATAGATAATTAAGCTGGGACCTAGGCCGTATCCGTACCTAGTTTGACCAGCAGGCAATTAAAAATGAACAAGAAAATTAGATCGCAGACCAGACAACAATTAACGCGACCACGTGAAAGAGGTTGAACAATATTGCAAAAAGAAATCAGCTAACATATGGCCACAAGCCGATAGGGAACTGAGCTTGATCAAACTCTTGACGTCTCTAGACACGTCATGAAACTTGTAAACTTTTTTTCTTTTTGATTCCGTAAGGGAATTGTTAACTAAGTGGAACGTCACACAAGGACAGCATTTACATCCCGCTCGGGCGTGACATCCCATGCCGATGCATTCAAATGGCTGCCAGGTGGACTACCATCGGCGTAAACATCCCCGTTCGTGACGGTCGTCGGTAACCGGAACCGAGATTTATTTAACTCAATCTTACGTTCGTCCGGCCTGCATCGTCGTCCACTTCGAACCGGACTGACACCGGCAACTAGGTTATGGTTATTTCCTAGGTCGAAACATTCCACCAATGTGCTCCGTTCGATGCCTCTCGGCATCGGTATCGGTTCGGCATGGAAATAGTCGGCCGTTAGACTGACAACCGGTTGTGTATGCACTTGCTGCTGACACACAGCATACGGCATTCGATGAGTTTATGCAGCCACATCGTCAGTCTGGCAAAACTCATCCTTTCTGCCCACGTACAACCGGAACTGTTGGAACCAACCTGGTTTTTGTCCCTGCCCTCCGGGGGTCAAACGGTACTGCAACAAAGCTCAACTGGGCTTACAAAGGGTGTGGGTTTCCGGTGCCTGTGCAAGTGCAAAACCACAGAAAGAATAATACAACTGTTTCAGGAAAAATCTACCCACAAACACACGTGCACACAAACATTGACATAGGCAGTAAGCGTTAAATCCGTGCCGGTCGATAGGCGCAATGGGACGAAAGGTTTTTTGTTTTGTTTTTTTTTTTCGTTTTGCCTTTTATTTCCCAGGCACACCTTTTTGTTTTCTAGCGAAATGCGTCGTCCGCAAACGGGTTTTTGTAGCGGAATCGTACCCCGCGTAAGCCTTTGGTTTTTTGTGGTGTTTTTCTTTTTCGGAAACAAAGGTTTATTGGATTTCGTACATCAAATATTAACGCGTACAATTGAATGTTGCTTTATTTATTAAGCCGCATTAAGACCAGCGTGGTAAATATAATCGCTTCATTCGAAAAACAATCATTAATTCGAAGCGCGCTATCGAATCAAATGCAATATTTGTGCGTAGAGTAGGTATTTCAAAAGTATTTTAATAATGTTATTAATATAATATGTCTACCTCAAGTACTACTTGGCTTTAACGACCTTACAGGTCACGCCGACCATTTCTGGCTTACTAGACTTATTTTTACCTCGCAGAAGGATAGTCAGTCCTTGCTACGGGGGGACGGTCCGGATGGGATATGAACCCGGTCCGGCCGTGTGGACTGGCGCCGTTTATCATATGCACCATCGGCCCGCCCCCGTATAATAATGTTATATTTACTTCAATTTTTTAAAAATTGTTTAATAAATATAATAATTCCCATAGGTATATAAAACATAATTGAAAAAGAAAACAAATAAACAAAAACAAAATTCAGAGATACCACGGTGTCTGCTAATTTTATAGTAATATTTGGCAGCTCAGTGAGATGATTGTATAATATTCAAGGTAATTTCACAAAAAACGATCATGAAATTATCTAATAATTTCCATTTTTCTAATGTTTTTGTTATAGTTTTTACTTAGGAGCATTCATTCTAGCATAAACAGCGAAATTCTAGCAACATTCTAGCGAAACATAATATTCAACATAAGCGGCAACATATGGCAACAGATTAAAACAAATAAAAAAATTTAGAGAATATCTTAGACGCATTTTTTGTTCGATTCAAATATTTTAAAAAGTACCATGCGTCTCCATAACCTATGGCGAAATATTTTCCAGCTGAAAACCCTTTCATTCATACAGAAATTATAACTGGTCAAATATGAAAAAAGTTGAGAGAAAAGCTTACACATATGATTTTTTAATTTTTTTAATGTTTTGTTAAAAAAAGTCGCCTGGGATGCCGCACATGCATTACGCGAGACAAAGTAAGTTCTTTCTTAATATGTCAAATACAAACGAAATTGTTGTAAAATTCGAAATAAACTACTAAAAGACTGCTAAAACCATGTACATTGTGCACTCCTTGCACCCTTATGGTGATCAAATTAGTAACCTAAAAAAAATGCATGATCGATTCAAATATTGTACAAAGTACCATGCGTCTCCATGACCTGTGGTGAAATATTACCCAGCAAAAAAAACCTTTCATTCCTATAGAAATGATACCAGTTTTGAACAAAAAATGTCCCCACCTGCTATTACTGGTTACGTGTTTCAATGGTATTAAAATGCTTGACACATTAAAATAAAAGCTAAGCAACTCGCACTCGCACCATTGAATTCCAATGGTAATGACGTCAATGACACTTTGCCTCACTAACAGTTTCAAATCAACTACCCATCCCGCCTAGCTCCACTCCGCATCCTAAATTACCCCCCCTTCGCCATTACGAACCATTTCTCCGGACAAATAAACGCCGGCGAAGAAAACATTATTGTTTTACCATCGCTTGGGCAATGCAGAACACTACACAAGGGCCATTACGTGAAGCAATCTTAGCCGGAAGCAGTAGTTTTGCGTAATTTGTCCACGGTGACACTAAGCCAACTCACTGCACCGTGAGTTTTGCGCACCGTGCCGGTTGGAACGGCCAATTAGACGATTAAACTTTACGAGTTCCATTTCCATCGGTGCGCCGCACCATAATAATAGCCATAATTAACCCCGTTGTCGCCTGTCCTCGCCCGTGTCGCGTCCTAATGAAGCGCACACTGTCAACAAGTAGTAGCACCTGGGTTTCGCACCCCGCCCTGACACTGAGCATGACAAAATGCATTCAATTAATCTGCATAATGATAGCCAGGGTCACCGTCGCACCGGGACTATAAATTATCATTAGTACCCATCGGCAGTTTCAGCAAGCGGAAGCTGGTTGGTTCTGGTTGGTTCAGCTGGAAGTGTTTTTTTTTTTGTTAAAAATTGCAAACGATTGTACAACGAACAGAAAAAAAGAACTCTTGCACACATTCCACCAGACACCAGGGTACAATGCTGAATGGGACGTTTGGTACGCGGTACAGTGTATTTGATCCCTTTTTGCAGGCGAATCCCATTGGATGAAAAGGCTTACCTTAACCGGAGACGATGCAAGCCATTGTTGAAACAGGTCCGAAGTGACCGACGCTCGATGGGGCGATTTCGGCGACTTTGAACTGTCCCCGGTGGTAATTGACTGCAGCTTGCTAATGACATCGTTCGGCGCACGTTCACGGAACCAACGTTCAATGGCGGCCGAATGCTCCTCAAAGAATGCACCGACCTCGTCCAGCTCTTCCAACGAGCAGAGCGAATCGGGCGGTACCGAACGGTGCGATGGGGACAGATGGTGATGGGTCGGTGACTGGGACATGCTCGAGCGCGACGTATTCGGTGACAGCAGGTTGCCATCATCGGTCGAGGGTCGGGAACTGCTGCGCATTAGGGTGCAATTAGCACTCTCGCCATTTTCGGCCGGGCTTGACGGTCTCGGTGAGGCGAGCTTCGGTACGGTACAGCAACTGCTGCCATTGTCGTGCTGGTTGCCATTATTGTTGATGGGCGGTTCCGATGCATCGCCCGGCGGTGGTGGTTGAACATCATGGCCATCAATACCATTGCTGGTATCCGTCCCGCTACCGTTCTTCTGTGGCCAATCGAGTGTCTCTGTGGACTCCATGATGCTCGGCAGAGCAAAACACACACTGTACACTGAACAGCTGCTTCAATGCCGTTTTCCGATGGACGCGTGTAGGTGTGTGTGTGTGTGTGGGTTGTTGTTATGCTGCCTAAATAATAGGCCGGACGGTAACGATTACATCCGCTTGTGCGGATGCCGACGCCTCTCCATGTACCATACCGTACGCACCAAAAAATCACCGTTTAATTATTCACATTACACTTGTGACACTTTTCCCTAACATAGCATTAAAACCACTCTCGATCTTACACACAAACACACACGCACACTTAAGCTTGTTCTAAAAACAGCAACTAATTCCGTAACGATTGTGGGACGCAACGTTTTCCACCAGGCCGAAACGGTCCGCAGGTACAACGCCTTCGTCGTAAGGCGTAATCAAATAGTATTTTAGCGCCAATTAAGATGTCGGAAAGCCAAACAAAAAACTCTCCGCTAGCAGCACCGCGTGATTATGGCGCGCCCTGTGCTTGGTGATCCTGTGAACAGAGTCAGAAACAGAGAAGAAAAAAAGGAAAGATAAGAAAGAAAATCCTGATTGAAAGCGCACTTCAACGAGCGTGGATTTGCGAGGACGAAAATACAAGCTAATACTCAGAGAGAGAAAGAGAAAGAGAGAGGCAACAAATACAAGATGGGGAAACAACACTCGAAAAGATATTGACCGTAGCGAGGATGCCACACTGTTTGGAAGGCTTTTTTGAAAAAAGCGGGAAAGGTAATCTGCTTGTTGAGCAAACGGTATGATCGTTAAACCAAGAAGCATTATGAAGGTAAGTATTATGGATTCATCTGCTTGTTTTTTATTTCCTAAGTACATTGTTGAAGCTAGATTAGAGCAAAGAATGTTACAATCTAACACTGTATAACACCGCTTTGCTTGATGTAATACTTGGAAGGTTTGTTTCGCTGTGCTGTAGGCAAGGTAGGTAGTTTGGGTAAATGAAAGAGTATTTTTTCCCCAACAGTATCGTCTTAATCCTTAGCTTAAAAGAGCTACAAAAGTTGAGGAGAGTAATCCGTGTTTAACACCAACCAACGTACATTTTTGCTCCTCCTAAAGATGTTTCTTCAAACAATATTTATTTTATTTAGTTTTCAGTGTGACGACATTAGCCGAGGTTGTCCATTATTCATTTTACTCAGATATAAATTATGTTTTTTCTTTAAGAAAAAGTCTTCAAGCTGCGTTATATTTTATTTCGCGACAGTAAAAGCACAAACCTAACCGAGGGTAAAATAAAAACCGGAACCCGAACGCTTCTTTAAACCATCAATCTCGACTCGTGACTCGTGGTGACTCTGCTACTGAACGAAAGCAACGCCTTGACCAGTTCCTTCCATCGGTGAAGCAGCCATCAAGTAAGTCGTTTTCGCTTCTTTTTCTTGCTAATATCTTTCGTTTCGTTTCGGAAAAATAGCTTTCCCCGTAAGCTGCTAAGGTCGCAGGAAGTTTGCGAACGATCGAAGAAAGATTGTGCTCATTAAAGCTTAAAACTCCATCTTGAACGACTACCGTCCACGAATGTTCAATGGCATCAAGAAGCAAGCAAAAGCGGTCTGCTCGATAACGCTGATCTTGTGCATGGGCCTCGTCCTTGTTTGCACTGTTCGCTTTTGAAAAAGCAATGGGAAAACTAATAGCATCGAGTGGCAAAAAGGAGAAACACGAAGCAGTGAAAATCTAAAACTTTCCTCCCCTACATGTGGGGTCGGTTCCAACAAGGTTTCGGAAGTGGGGGGTGGGTGCCCTTTTTCCGCCTTGATTGGAAATTTTCCAAGAAGCAGTATAAGCATGATTGCACTTCTACCATCAACCAGCGCTCACCGCTAAATGGTACCCTTTCTTTGAAAGAAAGTTCTTAACCTACAACACCATCTCCCCCCCCCCCCTCCACCTCTCTTCCCAACCCAAAAACAAACTTACACACATGCACATGCTACCGACCAAACCAAACGCATATAAGCGTATATCGAGTGGCTGAACTGTCGAAACGTAAGCGCCACTTACCAAGGACGCGAAGACGTCAGGAAGCATCATCAGATCCCAGACACGTGGTGGAAGGCCAAGCGGCTATAAATAGCTCAGTAAGCACACCGGAACGAACCCGAACCGTACCTTACCTTACACCGTTAGGGCCATGGCGTTACGGAAAGCAGCTTCTTTCATTTTGTTTTTCTTAAGCATCGGCGGTGCAAGTGCTTCTTCGTTCGCTGACATCCGCTTGTCGCTAGAGGAGCTGGCTTCCGTAGAGATTTTTTTTCTTCTCTTTTTGGAAGCAGGAAATTGGAAGTGATTGACGGCACGGGTAGTGTGTCGATTTTTTGAGCTTGCTAAAAATAGCAATTCCACGAACATTGTCATATACACACACACAGACAAGAAAAAACTTTCACCCCACGAACCTAAAGTTCGAAAAGGGCATCGATGGTAATGCTTAGTGTTTCGCTCATTGTTATCGAAATAGAAAACCAGTTAGTAACAGAAAGCTTTTTGAGTCCCCAAAAAACCAAAGCAGTGATGATGTTTCCATATATTTTTAATATAAAATAAATTCTCGTCTAATTCTTGGTGGAATTGGAAAACAAATTAAAATATACCCCTTTGAAAGACTTTTAGTAGTCTAGAAAAATAATGCTTACCCCTTATAAACAACTAACAATAAACCTTTCAAGGATTTATCGTGATCTTCGACAATTTAGAAAAAAAATCTTTCCTGTACGTGATTATTTAGTATCAACGCTTCCAAATAGTAGTTCCACTCGAGCAGCTCACCTGAAGTAGTGCTTACAAAAACACAGAACATTCTGTGCAAAAAGTGAACCGTTCGCCCTGAAGCTGTTCCCCACCATTTCAACCATTGTGCTGTCTGTCAGCTGTACCGCAAACAATACACAGCACAATCCACTGCACGCCCTGCAGTGATAAAATGGTAAAAGCTCCATGCACAAAGGGCTTCACACTTCACGTATCACACAGCCTGCCAAACCACAAGCCTGGTGGAGCCTGTTGGGGCACTTGTGCTGTGAGCGTACATACCACTAGGTAAGACTGTTTGTTGTTTTCTGTTCCTGTTGCTGGACCCCCAACATCCTTGACAGTTTTGCTCGAGGCAGTGAGCACATTAGCACACCAGCATTACACGCGCAATGGGCGATGATGGATGTTTACCGTATTGTCCTCAGGCAACAGATAAATAGCGGTGCAGCAGCCGTACAGCAGTACTTAACGGTTCGCACGGATTCGAATACGGAAGTCAGAGTTTGCGAAAAAGGTACCATTTCGTGTACGGCCGGGATGTCGATCCTGGTTGGCAGTGGATAGCTGCGAGATAGGAATGTTGTGCTTTAGAATTGGTTTTGCTTCGTAAGCGTATGGGGTGTGCTGAGTGCTTTCAAGGAGATACATTTTGCTCAGATAGTTGCTGCAGAGTGTAACATTGTGTACAACTGTGTGACATTATAAATTAATCATTGATACAAAGAGCATCACTTATTTCCCTGCTGAATGTTTCTTCCCTTTCTTAAAGGCGATTAGATAAGAAATTTTTAATAAACGTGTTTTTAAACTATTGTAGACGGCAATTGCAGATAAACGCGAATGTTTCGAAATTCTTTAGGGACGCTTAACGCCAACCAAAAAAATTGTTGTCTTTATTCGCTTGTTTCCTAAAAAAATGGTCTCGTTTCTTCACTTCGTTATCTTGTTATCCTGTTGCTGTCTTTTGGTTTAAATTCACCACGATTCTCATTTATCACTATTGCAAACTGCCCTATCGATATTTCTATATATTTATACAGTGGAAGGCCGATTATCCGTGCTCGTCAGAACTCAGCCCCTGCCGGGTAAGCGAATATCACGAATAATAGGCACAACTCTTTTTAGTGACAAATATTATTGTTTAGTGTTTAGTGGACTTTTTTCTAAAGCCATATGTTTATTTGCTTAGTTGCATTTTGTAAAATAAATCTGTTCTATTTGGTCAAACGTGAGCAAATTGTATCATTTCCTATTAAGATTTTTATTTCTTGCCATGATCAGTATTGCAACTAACATGTCAATTCGCCTTTGGAACTGTCATTTTCGAGCTGCACGGATAATGGGACTGGCGGATAAAAGGCACCTGAATAATCAGCGCTCCTCTGTATAAAATATATGAAACGGTCTATCGGTCGATCAGTCGATATAGCCGTTTCGGTGACCTATTATATTTGAAAGGTATCGTTCTGCTTCTAGAGGCAGGTTCAAATTTTAACATAGTATAATCAGGTCCGTCAAATAATATGTTTAACATGTAAGACGTCACCCTACAATACGCGACTCTCGGTATGGGTCCAAATCTCGACTAAAACCCTGACACTTTTTATTATTATTTTTATTATTATTATTTTATTATTCCTTAAAACGTTAATCCACGCCCCAGAAAAGGAAAGATTCATACAATCGTTTAGCATATTCCTTAAATTAAGTAGAAAAAAATTATAGTTGGAGATTTCTAACGAAAACCGACATTGAATTTCTCTGTAGCCACTCTCCACAATTTTGCATCGTTCCTTTTTTTTCTAAAACAACCCACGCTTACCAGCAGGTAATATGTATTAATGAGCTCTTTATTTCTGTACCACAATTTACTTCTCGTTTGTAACCACCAACCAAGCAGTATGAACGTCATCATCATCGTCATCATTATTATCCTCATCATCATCATCAACGTAGGATGAAATGTAAGCGTTTTTATGTGCTTGCGAGCAGGTAAGCGAAGGCCAGTGCTTGTCTTATCACATGCTTAACCCGGACAGCACCTGGTGGTTAACGTTGGCAATTTATAGTTTTACGCTTAGTGGGAGATTTATTTACTCGCACGAATTATTACTTCACAAAAACGCCACCGAGAGCTGGAAGAAATGTACTGCTACTGGACAAAGAGAGACCCTTGTTATGGGGTATTTTAATTTAAATGATATTAAATGCTTCAATATTATGTTTTGTTTTTAAGGCAAAATATTTGTTCTATAATATTTATTGTCTTTGTATTTTTTCTGCTATTTTATTCCAGTAAAATAAACCTATCCTTACACTTCAAACCATAATACCATATTCCGAAGCAATGCGTTCTACACATCGCACGCAACTGCCACGACTACATTTCTCCCCCCAAGGAGTGAATTAATTTGCAACCAGTGCATATAAACTTTATTGCATCCTGCTTTCATCCTACCGGATGTTGATTTATTA
The DNA here is from genome assembly GCF_943734845.2 of Anopheles funestus. NCBI lineage: Eukaryota > Metazoa > Arthropoda > Insecta > Diptera > Culicidae > Anopheles > Anopheles funestus. Next base: position 43,081,005 of record NC_064598.1, read on the forward strand.
CACACCAGGGTAGCAACAACTAGTCGTTCCAGTTACTCACCATAACCGTAACGCCACTGACCTTGCTAGACAAAAACTTCCATCCAAAATGACAAACCGTCCGGGGCACACCAGGACGCTAACGGAGTGCCGCACGCAAGGGAACCATCGATTGGCCATTAGAGAGCCGTATCGATGGAGAAAAAAAAACACGTCCAGCGGCTGTTAAATTTTATGTTTCAGTTCGCGGTTTGTAGCCCTTTTCTGTAGCAGAGAGAAATAGAGAGCGTGGTGACGCTAAGCGTATTTACGCTATAAACTCTTTGCCAAATCGGTGACCCTGACATGATCGAGAGTGTTACGATATAAATAGATTTTTGGCCAGCGGACAGGCAAGTGTATGAGTGACAAAAAAAGGAAAAAAAAGCGTTAGTGCTATGTTTTCCCCGTAACGACAAAGTAACTACTTTTGGGTGAAGTTTAGCACACAGTTTTGCATTAAGATTTGCATTTCTAGCAATGGTTAATGGTTCAATATTGCTTATGACGAATCGATCAAGCAGAATGGCCATTATTTCATACTTTTTTTTAACAAAGAAATCTACTTAACCTCATTCATGGATTGCATAGAACTATGTTTCAATCTTTCAGAAATAAATCTTTTTTATGTAATTTTTATGATAAACCTTCTACTTTTTATTGCAAACCTTCTACGAGCTAGTCACTCTCAACATCCATCTAACAGACAATCTTATTGATTTATTTTCATCTGACAAAATAAAACAGAAAACGTATGTACCCGTTCGATAAACCAAAAACCGATATAGAGAGGAATTTTCAATAACAACATTCCGTAGCTTCCCGCCGTGTTTGAGCTGGTTCGAGTAGTTTCATAAAAAGGAGAAACCACACTCTAGTATAACTGCAAGCACGTTTTGTGCTAGAAACTTCGATCTGGCCAACCAATCGTATTATCTAGCTGCGTGTGGGTAGTATTACGTCTGATATTCGTTTTCATAAATGATAGAAAACTGAATGTGAGCCAAAATTGAAGTTTTATTACAAAAGAACGGAACTTCATGAAATTTTTCTGCATTTTAAAATTTTATGGAAAAAGGAATTTTGTATTATTTCTTTTTGAAATTCAAAATTGCTTTTGAACATGGATTGTTGTGAGTATTTTTGTAATACAGGTAAACTCCTTACCTCGTTTAACGAGTTTTTCATATAACACACTAATCTAAATGCGACGAAAATTCCCTTTTAAACGAGCACAATTTTGCTCGTGCTTAATTTTGCAAATTAATAATTTGCTTTTTTTCAGTGTCGAAGTAAAAACATTGAAGAAACTTTTACTTGCTGTTTAATATTCAGAAGCTGCTCAGACCAATTCCACAAAAGCGCCAGCCGTTATTGAACTTTCAACGTAAGGCTATAGTTTAGGGTCAGGAAATGAAATCAATAATATCGAAGGGCCTCAAACCGAGCACATGTCCGGACAATGTCATCCAAACTAATGTAGTTACTTAAGACAAGTAAAAACTTGCTGCAATAGGAAAACAATATTATTCACATATTATTACAAAAATAATTGATCATTTCATCATTACAAAAAATTAATTTATTTCGACGATCAAGGATAAAAAATGTTTAAAACTTTTACTTATAAATACGTTTGTTAAACAATTTTGTGATAATAATAACACCAGGAATTGTCATTATTTCGATGTGGAAAAGATTATTTCTCTTTTTTTACATAAATAGTGTGGAAATGATACTTCCGCATAGTGAGTTTTTTGCAAAACTAATAAATCATTGGAATGTGTGTTGAGAGTATTTGTATAAAAAATACTTCTTCTCTGGGGATAGCTATTTCTCATTATTTCTCATTTACAAATGATCTGCTAATGCAAATCTGCTAAAGTAGTTTAAAAATGTGCAAATCAGCTATGATAAGAAAATAAAAAAATACAAAACGCATTACAGGATGGCAACAAACGCCGCTCGTTTACTTATGTGATTTTAATTTCTATACGAACCACTTTCTAAAAAAGAACAAAAAAAAACCCAGTATCCCTCCATGTTGAGTACGGAGAGCTTTTTTCGCCATTTCGAAGAAATCCACTTTTTTCTTGTCTCGTCAGTCATTCGCACCGAGTGTCCTTTGCATGTCATCACTTCGACCCAACAGTTCTTGTGCGGTAGCGTGAAGATGGCATTTTTGTTGTTGTCTTGTTGGCGTTGTTTGGTTTGTGCTTATTTATTTATTCACACATCTTCCCTAAAACCGAGGTCAGGACTGACCGGTTCCATCTTTCGACGAAACGTTACAGAAACCGTACCCAGAGTACGGCTGTCAAACAGACTCGTTCCATTTCCACCGAACGGAATGGATCTTTACGATTTCTATTCTCTTCTCGTCCGTTCGTCAGGTTTTCCACCATCCATGGTTCAACAGAAAACGGAACGAAAATAAACATATCAAGTGTCACCCCCCGGTAACGGTTGTTGCCTGCATGCCTCATCCCGGAAGGGGACGGAAGAATGATAAGGATGAATGTTTGCATACAACCACATTCGTTCTAGCTGCAGGCAAACTGCTCCAAGCCAATCTTCGTTCGCCCCACCGATGCGTTCGCTGACACGAAGGACTCGGACGGATCGGTACAGCAATAAGGTTTCAAAAGGGCGAAGCGATGCTCATCATGGGATCGGTGCCACACCGTTTGATGCGTTCCATTTCGACCCTTCTTGTGCTGGTATTAGGTATCTGATGATTGAAACCAGTCAATTACGGACGGTTATCCAGATTTAGCGTGGCACAGGCAGGTATCCCGGGTGTACCGAAGCGAAGACTAGAAAATAAACCGTGAAGCAACGCTAGCAATTCAATCAATATTTCAACCCGCCAATAAGCATATTCATCGCTGGACACAAATGTGATTCATTTATCAAGGCTGTCGCTATCGAAACGAGGGCAAAATAGTACGGAATATAAAAAATACAAGAATCCCTAATAATTTCAACGAAAATGGACAACCTAATATGGGATTATTGCTTGGACGAAACTAAAAAAAAAACTACGAAACCCAATTCAAATAAACCGAGAACCTCGAACGGACGCATCATAAGCAAAGCTGATTATCAATACAACGCAAGTACAATAATTGGAACTTGCTTGCCTGGTACTGGTCTGGCCTGGTCTGGTACTGACAAAGGGGAACAAATTTTGCAAACGTTTCATTTCCCCAGTTTTTGCATTCGGCAACCGACAAAAATCCACTGCTTGACTCATTCCATCGGGTCGGGTGCAAAAGTGGCAAAGGCAAAAGTTTATCTTCCGCTCGTGCAGTACGCTGGTACGATGATAATCCAGCTGTGGGTGGGTTCATTCTTGAGCCAAAAAAAAAATACCCCCGAACTCCATTAAACTGCGAGAAATGCGTTTTGTGGAACGAGTCCTGCCGTACCTTGCGCAACGATGTAAGTATGCAAATTGGATCGCTTCCCGATTTGCATAACAGAATCATTCATAACTGAAACAAGATGCCGGCCCGGTCGCCCGGTGGTACTTTTGGCATTTGTTCTATCTAAGGGTTTCGGGCACCCAGAAGACCCCTACCGTGGGGTCTCGTTGTTCTGTAACGTCTCGCAGAGAGAGAGTGTATGGAAAGGCCAAAGGAATACCAGCAAAAGAGAAGATCGTATAAGCCATCGTGACGACTGTCAGACAGTTTTGGCATTCTATTTCCGGTCGTTTCGTTTTTCCTCTCTCGCTTTCTCTCTGTTTGCTGTTTGGCAAACGTCCCCAAAAACCCATCCACACTCCTTCACCAATCACTGCAAATTTCATTTCCGCACACAAACGTCACCAGCGATGGTTTACGTTTGATGATACTGATGTCCAAAATGGCCTATCACACACGACCGGTCTGTATACCTCTACAAATACTGAGAAGAAGGGAGCCCACAACAATTTACCATAAGGTGTAAGTGTATCTAAATCAATCATATCCTATCATCGTACAGCATTCCTTCACGATGATCACACATTGCTGCACCACAGGATTGTAGGAATTGCCACATCGGACCAACTGTGCAAACTTTGTGGCATAGTTACTTTTTTTTTTGTTGTACCCCCAGTATTGTTTTTATGTTTTCGAAACACCTAAAATCTACTTTTTATACGGTTGAACAATTGCCTGTAATTAACATTCGATATGAACAGTGACATAACGATGGTGACATAAATTCTTCCTACGTGGCATGTGTGGTTATAAAGGGACAATGTTCTACGGGGTTGTCTGTTGTGTGACATTTATATTTCGTGTGACAGATATTTCGTTTTTCTGTTTTCTGTTTTCCATTCAACCTCCTAAACTATTCAGCCATCGCTAATTCTCTTTGAGTCCATTTTTTTCATTAGCTTATCTAGTCCCCGGGCGATATGTTTTGACAACTCTGGGACTCTTCAATATTTGACCTATTGAATATTTATTCCATCTGTTCTTATTCGTACAGCTTTTTTACGCTGCCAACCAACTCAATCGAAAAGTTCGTATGTTACAACATTTCTTTAATATCCCACGGCAAATGTGGAACATTTGCATTTCTTGAACATAAAACTTTTCGGTTAATCGGGGTTACTCAACGTCTTTAAAACATTGTCTATATCTCAAAGGCGTGTTCTAATATAGTAATATGCTTAAAATATTTTTATAATAAGTAGGGCTGTAGTACCATAGCGTTTTCTTATGTCCATAATAGAAAAAAATATTCTTAGAATATTTTTACGACTTCTGAAGAGAGAAAAGAGAAGTGCATGATCTTTGTATAGTTAAGGAAAAACACAACTATCAATACGATCAGGCCGTTCTAAACAAATAAAAAAATAATAATAAAACTTTCTTCAATCATAACTAAAATACTACGTATTTCAACTATTACAGTGGAACTTGCGAACCCTGGCTTTCAATCGAAATCAAAGTACCTAGTATCAATCACTAATAGTAGTAGTTTTTTGCTTTTTTATTGCGGGTTTACAATATTATAAGATAATTTTTTAAGTAATCTCTCACTCTCCCTCTTCTTCGTTCAAAGACCTGTAAGATCACGTCGGCCATTTCTGGCTTACTAGACTTATTTTTTTCACGTAGCCGGATAGTCAGTCCTTGTTCCGGGGATGGTCCGGATGGGATTTGATATCCGGTCCTGTCGTGTGGAACTGACGCCGTTTATCAAATATACCGTCCCTCGGTCAACGCTTAAAGACTATGTTTTAATTACATTTTCCTTTCTTCATTAATTTGAACTTCTTTAGCGATTGCTGAGCTTTAGATTTCATGAGAAGGTAATGTTCAGCATTGTTAGAAAAAATTATCAAAAAAACCCACGGGCAAAAAAGGCGGGTAGACTTAATACTAACCTAACCTAATAACTTCATCTAACACTAAATAAAGAAAAGTAGATAATGGGACAAATATAGCCAGCTTTATTTATAACTAAATGGTTCAACATTCTAGAGTAATTGGCGAGATATTTATTGCAGTACTTTCTTTAGTGTTTTTTTTCCAATAAATTCTTCTATTGTGGCTGTGATTGTTATTTGGTGAAGCATTCTAGTAAGTATAGGTCGGATGAACGATTGGTAAATTAATTTCTTTTTTCTTAAATTTAGTTTTGATTTTCGATTTAGATAGAGGAAAATAGTTTGTTATTCCTGACTGGAGTTTTAGATTTTCTATGTGAGTTTTGAAACTAATTCGTTTGCCAAAGTGTACTCCGAGACATGTTATATTAGGTTTCCATGGAATGTTCTCTTGTCTCATCATCAGTTCACTTTGTGGTATTTTCCCCACACATGTTTTCCGTGTGTAATAGATTTTGGCATCAGGTTTTGAACTATTTGCTTTCTGTTTTCAATTCATGCAACTTTTTTCATATTACTAAAGCATTCTTTAAGCGCCTGATAATTATGTTGCGACTTTGAGGTGAAGCTTATATTGTAGAAAAGTGTAAAGCTCCATCATTAATTTTGCTGTTTCATGGCAATAAACCCGATAAATTGGATTTGTATTCAAAAATATCCAACTAGACGAATATTATTTAATAAAAACGTAAAAAGGCAACTTAAAATTAAATTTCCAATATTTAAGAATTAGAACCAAAACGGAGAACCTTTGGGTATCTTGTAGTTCAATTATTTATAAATCAAAGAATACGAATAAATGTTCCTAAATTATACAGCTCTCTTATAAAAACCCCTCCACTCCAAAAACATATGTTAAATGAGCTGTTCATTTATTTTGCAGTACTCTTCAATATTTTAGCAAAACACTAATTTTGTCATGAAGTAAACACGGAACTCATCAATAAGTTACCGCACTGCCAAATGTTTTATAACGCGACCCTGCAATCGAAAGGCAATCAGTGAAAACTTTCAGCTGAGTTGTACGAAATCCGCCCTGATCGTAAAATGTGAAAATGATCCCAATCGCTCAAACTATCATCCGCACGGCATTAGCCTTCACAGCAAAACCAAAAACCCGAACTTCAACTCAATAGCTTTCCGACTTTCCGAGGTGTGGGTAGGCAAAACTTTCTCCTCGCCCGAAATTCTTTTCCATCCCTTTCGTTCGCAAACCAACGACCGGATCCTCACTGATTTACCATTTGCAAATTTATGACCTACCGAAATCCCACGATAATCCCACGGCGCAGGAGTTTGATTGCTTCGGGAGGCATCAAATCCCGGCACTAGACAGGCAAGGGTTTGGTTGTGTGGAAGGACATGCCACACGGATTAAAATCGATTCCATTGCTTGTTGGCAATGGCCACAAGTTTGAGGGTAGTTCGCTGGTTCTCGTCGCGAGATTACACGTTCGATAGCGACGGCTCCGGTCGCTTCTTGTGTTGAGACTTACAAGGCTTACCGGTAGGTAAAACCATCATCACGACACTCTCACCATGCGGCCACGACTACTATCATCAAGCGGGTCCGATAACGAAAAATACAGATTTAATGGGAACACCATTTACACGTTAAGCAACGTTGACTAACCTCGGTGGAAAGGCGATGGAGGCGCCCGGTTGGTCATTCGAATGTCATTAGGACAGCGTAACCAGGCACCGGGGGGCGCGTCAGCCGTATACGCAAAAGAATAGCGGGAAGAGCAATGATACCAAACTTTGTCACTTTAACGTGCTGGCCAACCGCCGGCTGTCATAATTATGGCACCATGGTAAGCACGAACGAACGGAAGTAAACTTGTGAGAACAACGATATCATTTTGAGAACATTCCCTTTGGCGTGTTTACTCGCATTGTTTGTCCGGTTAATGTACGAGCATAATTTAGCCGGCCATGAAGCCGATGCCAAAAGTGATAAAATACGGACGAATTTAATGACGCACTAACAGCGCATTAAAAATGGGACCGATTTTAAAGGATTTTGGTTATATTACAGAATAGATAAAACATTGTTACTTTGAAATTAAATAAAAGCTAAATGTTTTCCCTTAGGCAGAAAATAATATTCGAAAATCAATACGAAAAATAAATGGCAAACATGTTATTGTCCTCATCATTATTAAAAGGTCTTCCTTCTCACACCATTTATTTTTGCACCTTTAATAGGCTTTATTTAGCAGACAACATTCTACTAACAAAACACAAGAGCACAAACAATGCAAAGCTTACTGAAAGACAATTCCAAACATTTCACCCAACTTCATCGATCCATTGTCCCGTTCGGAGATCGTCGCGCCTGCTGTAACACAGGCCTGCTGTAACACTGCGTTACGCGACGCGGATGTTGCTTAAGACCCAGCTAAGCCATTTATTGTGCAAATCCGTCCATTCGTTTATGTGTCTGTATGTGCCTTTGGAGGGTGCGTTGTAAAAACATCCCTTACACCTGGCACCAAAAACTTTTCGTACACATTCGCTTTGGTGTTTTTTTTCCTCACTCATTTTTACTTTCTTTTTTGTTTTTTGTTTTTGGCTCACGCACACAAACAACGGCACCTTAATAATCGATGAAAGCTTCCCTTTTGCTAGTAAAGTAAAAGTATCCATCCCTTGACTCCCAGAGCAGTTATATGTCTCTATTGTTGTGGGGCCTTTCTTTCTCTTTTTTTGCAGTAGCAGCAGCATACCTTTTCATCAGTCTGAAATCATTGACTCCTCCTGGTACAGACCAATATAGATGGTGTGACCCCGGGTAGGGTGTATTGGGACGGGTGGTTGACTGCGTGCGTGCGTGCGTGAACTAAATCACCTACCTACATACCGTTACATACACGTTCTACGGGACAGCTCGTAAAGGACACATCGTCCCCATTGCCGTTGGGAAAACCCACGGGAAGAAAAATATTGCTGTCCCTTCCGGTCGATCCGGTTGTTGCTGTGGTTTCGAGAGAGCACTTGTGCCACAACCGGTTACCGTACCATAATGCTAATCTTTATTGCGTCCCAAAGCACTCTTTAGTGGAAACCGACGAAAAAAAAGGGGGCAAAAGGCGATATTTTTTTATTATATTGTGGAGAACATCAGACACTTTATTTATTTAATTTTGTTCTCACGCAACGCGTGATGATATGTTTTTGGGCTAACTTTTTTCATTTTCTAGTGGGATTTAGTATTTTTATTTGTATTTTATTCTGACTATAAGTTTCAACTTTGCTTTGTTGAAAAAATGTTAACTTTGAGTTAAATAAATAGCTTAAAATTAATTGCAATGAGATATGGAAATGGAATTCTTTACTAAAAACATCTATCACAATGATTGAAGCTGAAATTATTTGAAAATATACATATTTAAAATACTTTCATAAGCCAAATACTTAGTTTTTTCCAAAATATATTAAAATATCCGGATTTGAGAATAAAACCTTAATGACGATCTTTATTATTTGTATTGGACTAACCAAGCTCCGGTCAGCTGGTCATGTCACCAGAACGACACCGGACAACCCAGCTCGCTGCAAAAGCCTTTTGAAATCCTCCATATGGACAGAGGAGGCCCAACATGGCCAAATTTAGATCCGCCAGAAGCTTCAAGGTTATGAAATCACAGAAAACGACTTGTACCGGGAGTGGTTGAATATAAAAAGATCTTTATAGAATAAATAAAAAAAAGCTTTTTATTTATATTTTTACTTCACCACCATGTTAGCAAAGTTAAAAGACGTTGGAAGTTAAACCATCAAAGCTTCAAACTTTGAATAAATAAATCTGATTAAACCTAACATCAACAATAATATCCACATCATAAACGTAGGATTAACAGCCCGAAAGTTAAAGAAAGCAAAAAGCACTTTCGCGCAAGTAAACTACAAACAAACAAACACCCTGTCGGAAAGATTATCATTCGTAGAGTGGCAAGTTGGGGTCGGGATTTGTATTTTATAATCACTTCAAGCCGCGACAAACCTACCGCTTCCTAGAGGACCACTTGTACATGTTTCGCTTTCTTTCATCTTTCGCTTGCCAGTCCGCGAAACAGGTGTTATAAAGCTGGGAACAGTGTGAAAGTACTTCTCAAGGTTCCACTGTCTGGGGGCCGACCCTTTCCGGCAGCCACCCACTCACTCACAATGGTAAAGTACCGGGCGCTTCCATCCAGCTAGCACACGTGGTTGATGGCAATTATCTTGCGTCACGTGTAACGTTCACACTCCATTCTTGTCCCGCTTCCGCACAGAATGCAGCCACAGTCGAAGAAGGAGGGCAAAATATCGATAAAGTATCGCTCGATATTCCCATGTGGCGCCAGGGTAATTTGTGTGTGTATAATATATATTTTTTTTATTTCGTATTCAATAAAATCTTTCCCTGTTGTGTTTGTTAATAGTATCAACTGTTTGCTATGCGTGCAACATTAGCGATGAGCAGCAAGTAACGCACAAGTGCACACACACAAGCGTAAACAGACACTGGAAAATGGGGAAGTTTCATTTCCGAACTTCCAGCAACTCCGAACACCACAACGGAAGGAGTCAACAAACAAACAAATGGAAACATAAAAAAAAAACACACACACACACACATACACACGTACCAAAGAAAAAAAAAAGAACAAATGACAAACCACCCACGCACCCATGGAATGTCGCCGCGTTGAGCGAAGGAAAAACATGCCACTGTAAATAATCTTTCAAGCGTGAAAATTTATCTTTTGCGCACTCGATGCGCCCAAAGCGACATTCTCGAAAATAGGGACGATATTTCTTCGCGGCTCCAATCTGGCTTCGAATCTGGCTGGTCCTGGTTGCTCTTGCTGCCACTCAAATGCACACACACACGGACACACACACATACATACATACATACACGGTGACACATAAAGATAAACCATTTCCTGGTTCCACTTACCTAGTTTTTAGGATGTTTTTTTTTTGGAAGCTTTTGCGAGGGAAAAGCAAACCACATCCGCTTTCCGGGTGTTCTTCAATCAGCCAGACACAGAAAATCACTATCGTTTCATTCGGGGTAAATAAGCTTTTGGTTTGGAATTTGCTCTATCACTATCGTCGGCTTAACCGCGAACTAAACCCATCACTTCCAATTTTCCTTCCGAGCCCTAGTTACCTAACTTGGTTGGCAAAAAACTCTATCACAAAACTTCACAATTTTGGTTCGCTAACTGTGGGAATATAATTTAAAAATATTTCATTAAAAAAAGGAAGAAAAAAACTCACTCACAAACGTAACAAAACATTATTCACTGCAATCACGCCACGCGGGATTTTTCACTCGTTCCGGAGCAATTGCTTTCGGGACACACCAAAAACACATCGGTCACCAACGGTATATACGATTGCGATCAAATTCCACCACTGACTGCCCAGCGCGACACGGCTGTGCCCGGGGATCAATGGATTTTGCGGCATGGCTGACCTCGACGTCCTCGGATCGACGCCTCCGGATACGCACTCCTACACACGTTTGCCGTTTCTGTTCCGTCGGCGATTAACCGTCGTCGCCGTCACACTAGCCCAGCCACAACTAAGCAGTAAGTCTGAGCCAAACGAAGGAAAAAAAAAGGTTCCATTGTGTATAACGATGCACGCGCAACCAAACCACGGTGAAAAGCACAAAGAAAAACACAGCCAAAAAAACGCACAAGTAAAGAACTTGTGTACATATTCTACCCACCAGCTGCAAACGGAATGGGTCGGGGATCCTCACACCCGGCCGTACGGGAACACTGGCTGACTGGCCGTGTGCTGTGCGTTTGCGAAGCCCGAAAAACTACCCACCGTTTCGGTTGGAAGCTGTCACGAGTCTGACCTGGCACCCGTATCGCAAGCTCTCGTAACTGGCACGTATATACACGCGGGGCATTCGGTGAGTTTTGCGTGTTGCTTATGTCTGGCCGCTCCAATCGAAGAGGCTTTTCCCGCTTTTCCTACGCTAACGCTCTTTTGCTAACAAAGCCCCAGCACGCCAGGACGAAGCGTCGGAGAGCGTTTTGGTAGTGATAAAGAGCGAATCACTACCGAATTTGTCTCTCTTGGTGTGTGTGCGTGTGTGTGTGTCTGTGTTTTGGGGGGTGTTTTATATTTTCGATGAATTATTTGAGAGAGCCCGAACCAAAAGGTGAAGCTCGGGCAACAAAGAAGGAAAAACAAATCTCAATTCGAGGGGAAGCTGTCGCCCACAGTTTTTGGTGACATTCAAACTGACAGAAAAATGGAACGCCAAATGGAGAGTGGGTGGATGAGTAAATTTCTCCTCCCAATGGCAAGATACTATACTAGCCGGTTGTCTGAGTGCTTTGAGTGTCGATGAGAGACATTTCCATACATACTTACACAGTGGTACAGAAACGCGTTCTTTTTTGGTCAAAATTTTCAAAGCATTTATCCTTGGAAAACTAGACAACATGGACTATAATTGCATCTACTTTTGTTAATAAATACTGTGGAACATCGATCACTTTCCTGTACATTTTCCTGGAACATCTATATATCAACTCTGATAGAGTGAGCAGATACGGATGATCTTTTTTAGCTGATAAATATTGTTTTGATGAGTGAGGTTATCTTAAGCGGTTTTCTTTAGCTTTGTTGTTTATTATTACATAACATTTATTATCTTTTTTTAATTGAATTTTTAATTGAATTTTTACTTTTTTTTAATTGAACATATTGCCTTCACAACCGAGTATGTCCGGGTTATGGCAGCTTGGTAGGAGGAAATTCCTACTATAAAAGAAAACGATAGAATGTAAAAACCTAGTCGGGGATTACCTCAATGCAACATAGACCGTAATATTCAATAAACAAGTAAAAAAATGGCCTTCTTTGTTTTGGCATTTATTACGTCAAATCGTCTTTAAAACTATCATTTCTGAGCGCTACGAAGGGGATGAAATATTCCTCCAGCCATAAGAGGTAATATTTTGTCATTTAACATAAAAAGATAAAGAGCATTCCGAAGCCGGGAAATCCGAAACCCAGTTTAAAGGAATGTCCAAATATTAATGTAAATATTATTGTACATTCTATGATTGATAAGTTTTTCTTGAGCAAATCATCTGTTCTTATTATGTTGTTAATTTAAAACAATGGGTACGGCGCGATGGTGTATGTGATAAACGGCGCCGGCCCCCCGGCAGGACTGAAGCTCAAATCCGGTCCGTCTCGCCGTAGCATGGACTGACTAACCTGTTACGTGGTAAAATAAATCTTGATACGATCAGGCCGTTCTAACCGAGCAAAATAAAAAAATAAATAAATTAAAAATATTGTACTAAAACATATTGTATTTTCCCGCTGAACCCTGTTTTCTATGTCGTTATCGGTTTTGCTGGGCGTATGGTAAAACGATTTTGGAACTTTCCATTTTTTTTCAGCACTAATCATCCAACAACCAGCTGATGAATAGTGTTGTCTATTATGTACTATTATATTACACATTTTATATAAATTATGTTTGATTTCCAAAAAATTGCATTATTAAAATTTTAACAAACTAAAAAAACTTATTTAGAATTTGGGATTGTTTTGTCTTTTTATAATAATTTAAACTGATCTTTTTGTTACGATTTTTCTTGCGTCGAATCTAGCAAAGGTAGTCATGCAAATTCGGTTTCAATTTCACGCTTCATTTAACTTAAACAACGATCTACAAACCCTCCAAGCATGTGCATATTAAGTGTATGTGCGTCACACATCATAACTTTTTCAATCGATCGTTTGATCGTTCCTTCCATACGATCGATCATCTGTACACTCACTGTCACCGGTGTGTTTTTGTTCGTCTGTATTGCGTTCGCACACTTCGGTGACGTTCTAATCGCACAAAACTCGACCCAACTACTGCGTGCGTCTCTACACGTCTAGTTTGGTCTTACTCATCGGATGGATGCGGCTACTGTATTTGCATGAATGTTTGTGCTGATTTTTTCTTCTTCTACCAGCACACTGCCATTGTCGTTGTACTAATCAATCGTGTAGGGTTTTTGCGTTTTGCCGCTTTTAATCACGTTTCTTCTCTCTCTCTCTCTCTCTCTCTCTCGCTTTCCGCACTCACTTCTCACTAGCTTTATCTACGTGAAATGCTTACTGGCAATTCACGCAATAAGACATTTGCAATCACACAAACAAACAAACTACACTTCATTCACAGTGATGTTTTGAGTGATGTTTTCACGTTAGCCAATTCGCATGATTTTTGTTTTGTTTAAATGTAAACCATAATCTTTCTCATTTGTACAACCAAAAAAAAAACAAATAAACGAACAATGTGGAAAAGAAACATCCCCAACACTGCAATTCATATCGGTCGCATCGATTCAACCATACTACTTGCACTTGATCGGTGACGCTACCGATTGGCAATCGACCCGTTTGTCAATATTTACCATGTGCCGCTCGTGTCCGCGCCGTTGCGTTCGCGTTATCGCAATCACCTTTAACGCGTGCACTCACTCACGTTCACGTCACTCACAGCTCAGCGGTTGTTCCACATTTCAGCTCGCACGAGAGCCATCTGTGAGATTACAAACTTTCCCCCCTCACGGCAAGGGGGGGGGGGGGGGCGGATGTGAAGCGGGGAAAAAACGTCTCCACAAGATGAAGAACGGCTCAAGCAAAAACACCACCCAGCGCACAGCTTCAGCAATAATAGGATGAAAGCATTCCGACTTGACGCGGGCGAGGACGATGCCATCCCTAACCCGATGGATCGGGAGTAACAGATTATGTTGGCCCTTTATGTAATTACGATCAAGTTTCAAGCAAACCACATTCCGGTTGGCTTCTTTTGTCACATGTAAACATTATTGCATGGAATGGTGAGTACGCGCAATTACTTAAAAAGGAATATAATTACACGCGGATTGTACCATCCTTTGCAGTGGTCACACTCTTCCTTTGGGGTTGTCTAGATTCCCGGGCAAAAAGGGATGACATAATTTTAAAACTACTTCGCACACTAGCACACACAAATACAATCGCACACTTGTTTCACGTGGACATTAGTTGTAAGATGGAATTGTGCCGCAACAATTTTTTTGGTCTGTAACACATCGAAAAACTGAATTCTGCGTCGATTGGACACGTGCCAAAGAAAAAAAAAAGCACAACCGTACATACACAAGATGCGCCCGCGAAGACCCTTCCGTACAAACTGGCATATAATCGCGCTCGGTGTGCTCGGTGGCGTCTACCGTTTGGCGTCTCGAAGCTCCAAACACGCTCCAAACCGCGTAAGTACACGGCAAACGATCTCGGTGAGCGACGCGGAACGTTGTTGTTGTTGTTGTCGTGCTCTCTATCAGCTTGAAGGAAAGAAGAAAAAAAACACACACACAAACCCTAGCAAACCCGGGTTACGGCATTTAATTCTCTCGCTGTCTCGCTGCATCGCTGCTCGCGTACACTATCAGCTCCCCCATTGCGTGTGCGTTTGCGTACGTATGTGTGTGGGCTCGCGTTAGCACATGCTGCCATTGAATTAGCAATGAAGTGTTTGTGTGAAGGATGGATAGTACGGTGAAGTTATCGGCGGGGGTGCAAACAAAGGGAGAGGACGTTGTTTATGTTATGACTGCCATAATGTAGTCACTCACGCTCACTCACCAGTGAGTGTTCAACAACCTTTATCAAGCGCAAGGGGTAATTGTGAGGGGTTTTTTTTTGTATTCAAGCTTGGGAAATGGGTCCGTTGCTTTCACGTGCAAAAGAGCGCAAAAGAGCACACCCACCGAACCGAATTTGTAAGTACGCGGACTTAAGGAAAAGAAAGAAAAACCCGCATGTGGAACAAAGCTAGCTGCATTAAAAAAACTACATTCTCGTTTGCCCCACGCTCCCCATCCCCGAAAGAGGGAGCTCAGTTCCGGTATGAATGAACCGTCAGGTCACACCGAAGCACGTGCACAGCTAATGGAGACGCCTGGTACTACCAATCCGGAGCAATGCTTCAAACGATGAGAAATTGGCTGGATAAAGGGAAAGGAAGAAGGAATGGGATATGAACGGGAGGAAACATAATAACGTCTGGTTGTTGGTTGAGCCCAAGTGCACCACTCACGGGTGCTAAAGCAACAAAACACATCCATCAGGTGCGTGCGTGTGTGTGTTTGTGCTTTGTTCCGGCAATTTTGTTTGTTTCCGTTTATGCTTACAAATTTAATTTGCGTTACGCTGGCTTAATTTGCTGCCGTACATAATTGTTAATTGGTGCTTAATTAATTTTTCTCTTAGCTTGATTTTCTAATTCTTTAGGGTAAACACCCGTAGCAATTGTAAAAAGGCAAATGCCCTTTAAGTTGTGTTTATATTTAGAAGTTGGTTATTTTCCTGTGATGTTTTTCAGCTGTTGTGGGAAAAACGAAACGTAACAGATTGGTTTTTTCTTCACACATTGCTGTAATATCAACAATTCTTTCTTTTAATTGGTTAACGTTGAATAAAAAAAACGAAACAAAGACTTTCCACATCTTTGCATATTCTTCACTCGCCGTTCGGTTCGTGCGGTTCAAAATAGTGACTGCGAGCGTTAATTGGACAATATTAAAACATTGATCGATGGGAACTGAATGTTTGATTTATAGACGCTTAATTGATTGCCGTTTTGAGATACGAAAGAGAGAGAGAGAGAGAGGCTTCCGTTGCCGTGGCTTCTCGCACGCTAAGCATAAAGAAGCGAAAGTGTACTAACCATCTATTCGGTGGATGGTAACGTTAACCGTTTTACGAAAATGGCATCGAACCGTTGAGTGACCAAAGCAGCTTTCGTTAAGTACACCGACAGCAATTAGCTTGCATAAGCAAGTCATTAGCTTGGGCTATTAGATCGTTATCAGCAAAAAAAAAAGAAAGGTGGCGACTATGTTTACCTATGCTCTGGGACTGGGCGGGTATATTGATTAGTTCGCTTCTTAGGTATAATGACTACTGGCTATTGAGGCGCCATGCCATAAGTCGCCTTTTCTTATTTTAATGAGTTTTTAGTGCGGTAATTGGTATTGGAGTTTTGTATTTTGTAGATAAAAGAATGAAAATTTAATTAGGAGTCTAATTAAAGTTTTAAAAGGTACTAAATTCTACACTTTCTTAGCGCTTCAAAATTAACGGACGCAGTTTGATTACTTAATACGTAGTTACTTACCTTAAGTAAGGAGTTAGGTTGAAGCTCTGTTTCTAAGATTTTGCGATTGAAGATTGTGTGTTCCATTCTTAAGGTCTTGCCTTGTTAATATTCTACACTTATTCTACACTACAATATTCAACACTTTTCTAGTGAGTTCCAATTGGAGGTGCTCTCTCTCTCTCTTTCTCTCTCCTCTCTTTCTCTTTATAATACATAAGGAATCCATCATGAATTGTACCGCTTCTTTTCTTCTTCCTTTGAAGTATTTTAAATCAAATTTGCGTCGATTTAATTTATTTGTTTTAAACAAGTTGAACTTGATAATTAATTTGCAATTTAAAAATGGTAGAAAATAGAAAATAAATAAAAAATATTTCAAAATAAACAACGTTCTTTAAAATTTATCAAATAATGGAAAAATATTCCTAAATTCTCTGAAATATTTTGTTCCATAAAGATTATATGCTTTTCTTACTTCCTTTAACTTCATCGCCAATTATCTGCATCTGTTACACATACAAAAACAAAAACTCCTCGCGTTTCAGCGTTAAAATATTCAACATATTTTTATAAAAATATTGTAAAAAAAAGCTTTTGAAAGAATGTGTATTATACATAACATTAAATTTAAGGTGTATAAAATATTATTTAGAAATAAGCAGTTTGATAACTATCAGTTTTCCTAAAAACCTTAGTATGGCAAACCTTGAGCTCATTTGTTTTAGTTTTTATAGTGTTTTATATGAAATGCAACAAGTTCCCAGTATTAAAGATATTAAAGATTTAGGAGTTTTAATAATGATAACTGACAACACATAATCACACTTCATGTAATAGATTTATTATTCATTCAAAAATCTGATTTATCCATTAATTTCTTTTCCTTTTCTCCAGGCCTTCCTTATGGACGCTCCAGCTTACAGTCAAACACGCGGGCATACGTTTGCGTGTACAGCAGTCGACAGGTGGCCGCATTGTTATCGAACCGCATCTCCGGTACCTTAAACTCTGGATTGATCGCCACCCGCATCGTGTACTCGCCAAAGTCCAGCTCACTGATGTCCACCCACTGGCAGTCGATGTTGTGCCGGTAGATGTCGGAACAGTTCACCGATATGCCCTGATCGCCATAGTTGGCACAAGCGTACCGTGGTTCGACATCCGGCAAACATTGGTTATCCTCCAGACAGAAGGATGCCTTGTGTCCTTCGGCAACCCGTTTGCCCTGCCCATCGATTACGTCGAACGTTGCAAACACCTCCATGCTGTGATAGTGCATATGGCACAGATGCCACTCCCAGAGGTGCTTGGGTATGTGGGGTCGAAAGTCTGCCGTGCCCATATTAACAACGCGTGCCGTAAACTTCAGCAATCGGCGCGACTCCAAATGCCAGTTCGGATTGTCACGCTGGATTTCGTACGCTTGCGTGGCCACACAGTTTTCTTCCATCGCACACTGCAACAGATACATGAGACGATCCTCCAGATGCAACGATTGTTCCATCTCGACATGATCGAACACCAGGTCGGCCATTTGTGGAACACATGTAACAGCGGCTACATGACCGCGTCGTTCACTGCACCGTATTTCCGTTCCTTCTCCGATTGGGTCATGCAAACATTCGGCCAACGTACTTTCATTGCCATAACACTCAGTCCCGCTCAGTAAAACTCGTTCCGGGAGTTGTGCCTTCGTTTCCGACTCCTCCGAAAAGAAGTCCGTCTGGACGGCGTTGTTTGCGTAGCCAAGATTAAGCTGACGGCACACGACGTTACCCTCCAGTAAACCCCAACCATCACCACACACACTACCCCAAGGTCCTGGCGCTCCATCTCCATCCACCAGACGCACTTCCACCCGTCCCTCACCGGGCATTCGGCCACCAACGAGCCGCAATTCGACCGTTTCGTCAAAGCGCTTCTTCGGTCGCTTCCACTCGATCGGTATTGGCTTCTTGGTCGTAATGTCCGTGTCGTGCTGTTTGCAAATCACGCCCGCCGACTCACCCGCCTCACAATCGTTCGTACCCCAACCGTCAAAGTGACAGTCGGCCAGTTCCGCTTCCTTACCACCGCACCACAGATTATCCATCCAGAACTTTCGTTTCGCACGTCCAAAGTAACCGGTGTGGGTTGGTTTCACGTATCCCGGAAATCCGAGCTGTCTGCAGACGACCTCCGCCTCGGCCTGATCCCACTCGTCATCGCAGATGGCACCCCATTTGCCGGCGTGAAATATCTCCACATTGCCTGCATTGAAAGGGGCAAAGAAAAATAACATAAATGTTTTCGAATGCACTGATTACTGCAGCCATCCTGCGTCAGTTGACGACACACAGCAGAATAAATCGTTCTCAAGAAATCATGCTGACAGCCGACTGTCCCCGCGAGATTTTGGAAAACTTTCGCTGCATCTGCTTTTGCGGCAGTTTCCGCATAATCACCATACTGCAACTATCTATCACGCCATGTCATGCTGTTCCTTACCCCGAAAAACTCACCCTCATAATCACCCCGACCGCCAACCAACTTCAGAGCGCCCTCTTCCTTCCTTAACCGCTTCAGATACTTTCTTACAAGGTTTTCGCGCTGCAATCGAGCTTCTTCCAGGGCGGAGGTACGATCACCATTCTCTATGGCACAATTACCCGTGTAAAACGCCAGTGTCACCATCTGCAGCAGTACGTACCATACCGGCCGAGACAACATTCTGAGCTCCTGTTCCGAGAATGATCGTCTAACTACTGAACGATCTACACTAAACTTCGGCCTGCCCTATCAATTCTGACGGTGGTTCGTTCGCAGATTGATCACGTACCAACGGACGATCCCAAACACGAACACAGAGAATTGCTTTCCAATGTCAACTCCGGATGCCGAATTGTGTCACCCGGTTGCGTCCGAAAGCAGGCAACTAACTCAAACAATTAGGGATGTGAAAAAGAGACGAGTTGCGTGTGTGTTTATGCACAAAGATGCTCCACAGCTTTTCGGTGCGATTGGACACTTATCAGGCACAATTTGGTCTAGACGACAGTGAGCCAAATTGTTCGATGATCGTTTCGCTGCTTGGGGTCTCTTCAATATTGATAATGCACTCGAACGTTTTAGTTGTTTTTTATTTTGGATTTCCTGTCGTTCAAACGAGTGAGTAATGAAGTTGCACAGCGTTGCGTATTTTTCATTAAAAAAAAACCTATCATTACTGCACATAAACAACATATTGTTGTACTTTTTGAATACATCTTCTTATGTGGCAATATAAGGAGTAGAGGTCTGTCTTGATTCCCTCGTGGTTATTTCTGGCTTTCCTTGACTTTATTTACCCGTAGCAGGATAGTCCTGCTAGTTGTTGAATAATAGTTACAAAAAGCTAGAGGGTTTATCTCCTACTTTAACTTTAACTACAACAAAAATAAGTATCTCCAAATTGTTAATAAAAATTCATATAAATCCTAGTTCTCGTCTTAAACAAACTATTCTAGTCTACTGTATATTAAAACATTTTATGGCCACTCTAGCACAACGAGAAATCATGTGTGAAATGAATCAGTAAGTAAATTGTACAATAATTTCCTCCCAACTGATGTGAATATTATCCTAATTCAAGTCTTGGATATTCGATCTTCGAGCAATACGTCTTTACTACTTAAGAAATCTTACGAAAAAAAAACTTTATTATGCAAGTATCAACATCTACTAATTCTAAAATATCCGTCAAATATGACATCAGCATCAATCTGTCCACAAGAAATGTCCCTTATCTATTCGTCATTTCTTTACTTTGTTACTGCAACAAATGGAACAACGAAGATCCGCTGAAATTAGACTCCAACATCCGTCGAAGGTGCCGGAACATGTCAACGATCTGCTCGTTTTGCAGATTGTTCCCGTCCAGTAGCATTCCATGTCGTCATCGATCTGCACTTCCATTCCCCCCGTCGACCGTTCCCGGGGTGTACAGAACTCCACGAACGAGATTCGTTGCCTCAATTGAGATTCATTCATTCCGCATTCGACGAGTGTGCGATTCGATTAATTTAATGACTTGCGGCAAGTGGCTTACGGTGCCAATGGTTTGCCTATTCGTTTCTCTTTTCCCACAATCACATTCATCAATTTCGTCAGCTCACTCGTACAGCACACGCTTATCAATAAAACAGATGACCGAAGTACGTGCCGCACGTCATGCAGTCTCTCCGGTGCCGATAGTGATTGGTTATTAAAATGCTTGCAGTATTTCCTTTTTTTATATATTACGCTATATTACTACAGCAGAACATTTGCTGCTGCTTTCTCTAGTGCAATAAGTATAGCAAGTAAACATTTTTTATTTACTGTTTGTTGCTATCGGCAATAAATTATTCAATAAAATTGATTACATTAGTGTATGTACAGCATGATGATATATTTCCTATTACCGGAATTTTTCTTGAAATTGTCCTAGCAGAAAGCTTATAAATGATTAATTTTTTAATTGCTTCTACACGTAGAACCTACTTCTCGTCAGTCTTACCACAATATAGAGTTCCGAAAGAGAGGATCACTTACATTTATAAAGGGAACAGTAAATAAAATCCGACGTGCCAAATTGGTATCCGTAAGAATAACGTTTACCTTTTCGAATTGTAGCAACGTGGGTTTTATTGGGTAAATCTGATTCAGATTCATGATTCTTAATGGATCTTTGAAGTGAATGTATGGTTCGGAAGAGATCCTTATGTAAACCCTCATAAATTGCTGAATGTAAAGAATTATGATTTTACACATTTTTATGGTTTTAGCATCTGAATCAAAAAATAAGAATTATCACCTTCCATGCCTTTTACGATTGGAATAAATCCATACTGAAGATTCATATGAATGATTCTTTTTAAAAGATTCAGTGAGCACAACACCAAACGTGATGATAAATAGGACCTAGGTCCTTGAAGAATTGAATAAAACGATATTCATATTCTGTGCTGCCGAGCCGGAAGGTTAAAATCCACAGCCGTATTAATTGCCCACCGTTCTCATAATAGGAACTGCAGCATTTTACTTTCCACTACCGAGTTCGATCTGAGGACTTTGGTCCTATAGTCTTGAAATTAAAAAAAAAAAAATTTGAAGACTAAAACTGTGTTAAGCTTACTTACAGATTAGTTTCAAGAGTCAATAGAGCTATTCCAAATAATGAAAAACCTTTGAAGAATAAAAGATCTTGATTAATCAATTACTTTTTAGGAATAACTATTTGAGTTCTGTAGATTATGATTTGTATAAATTAGTTTTTCAAAGTTATCATATTGAGCTCGCGCCATGATAGCGTTTGTTTATTGCTGTTAAGGGAATGTAATTATTGTAATAGAATTTTTCACTTTAAAAACATAAAAATACCCTAGGAAATACACAAAATAAAACCAAATGTAGTTGAAATATTCATATAAAAATAAAATTACTGAAACATTAAAAGATGAACATAAAAAAAATATCATCATCGATCGCATGCAGTTGAAACAGGGAACAGGTGTAATTTAAATTTCTCTATTTATTATTTAGTTGTATGCATTTTCTCACTTTCTACGATTCTAACACCCTCATGCCCGGTCACACGCGAACTTGCCACACAAATGTTGCATCCTTGCCGCCAAATCTTTCATTCGTTCATGCACGATCATTTAGTTTCCCTTCCTGTCTATTCAAAAATTTGGAATTTATTCCACCCTCCGTCTGCTTGCTGATATTACACGTAAAAAGTTCCATATATTTCTCATGTGTTTTTGTGTTTTTTTTGTTCATTTTTTTTTGTTGTCACTTAATATTTATCATCGAAATTCTATTGTTGGCTTCGGTTGGGCTCCATCTGTATGAATGCACTAGAGCAAATACAATCCAATTACCACTGCCTAACTAGCTTGCACACTATTACTATCGCTCTACACTTACACTTGCACCGTCATTTCTTCTATTCCAAATTTTGTATGATCATATTAAATGAGCTTGAAGATGCCAATTTTTGGCTACACCTCGACTATAACTTCCTCGCACCCAGCGGGACGCACCCCGGTCCGGTATAGCGATCCAATATAGTAGCCATCGAATGTATCGTTTAGTTATACAGATTCATTGTACTTCTCAATATGTGTCTAATAGTGAAGGTATGAAACACACATAGAAGGTTTTGTAAATATCTTTGCAAACCATGAGGATATCTGAACGCGTCCGCTTTCGCTTTCCATCCAATTCAACACTGCAGCAACATGCACTAGCGCCCTAATAACCTCCACTATGCAGGTTTTTTTCTTCTAATTTTCACCTTACTGTTGGACAATCGGAGGGAGGTGGAAGGTTCTCTTTCTTCTACTACTACCGCTACTATATACAGTACGATTTTTATTTAAAAACTCATTGGAGGAGACTGTTTTTTTGTTTCTTCCTTTGTTGGTGCTACAAAGTTTTGTGCTTGAATACGTTACGCACGCAAACTGTGCTCAAGTTCTCCACGTTTTGCGCTAGCGCTTTGTCTTTCAGAGAACGAAGATGAACAAGCGCTAAAGGGCTGAATTTTCTAAACGTAAGTATAACAATCTTATTACTACAACTCGGCAAAACAAATGCGCAACGTTTGTTTCTTAAAATTGCATAAAACAAGCACATACATTCACTGCAGCAACACAATTAGGCATAGCTCACATCACAAGAGACTGATTTGTTTACATTTTGTTTATTGTTTGCTTTTGTCTTCCCTTCGGTACGATAAGGGTTTAAATAAAACGTTAATACCAATCGGCACCGATTGCAACGGCACACACACACACAGGGGGGGGGAGGCTCGCCGAGCTTATACGGGTGCTTTCGCATAAAACTTAAACTAGAACGTTTGTGCGGCATGTTTATAGCTAAACAAAAAAAACGTTAAAATAAAATATAAAACATATTAACGAAAGCACACTCCTGTGCGGGGCTTGCTGGTGCAACTGGCGTTGCGTTTGTGCTTTCGTGTTTTTTTGGGGGGTGCTACATGTTTTGAACACAATACTTCAAAGATACGGTAAAACGCTAACCATTCCTCCTACCGGACCACAGTGATTAAAGCTAAAACAGCCCTAGTAAATGATTGCTTTCACTCATACTTTGTTTTAGGTTTTTTTGTTTGTTTGTTTTTTTTGTTACAGTTTGTTCTGATTCTTCTTCATCTGCGTTCCCTTTTTGTTCTTTACATTTAGCATTTGCGTGTCCGGTAACTAGTTTAAGTTTATCATATTTTATGCATTTGACAGTCCCTCGCTAGCCAAGAGTTCGCCTTCCCACAATTCTTTGCGCATTTCGAGTCAGTGTTTTCCTTTGTGTTTATATGGGAGGAGTGTGGTTCTATATAATGAATAGTATGCGTGCGATAGAGTTATACGATTTCTTCCTGCCTATCCTGCCAGCCCTCCTTTATCTTACCGCCGCGAAGAATCTTCTACGTTATGTTATAATTGATTAGTACATGAGTATGAAAACTGTTAAAAAGTTACCTTTTCAACCATTCGAATATTTAAGAGCTTCTTTTTGTTTTTTTTTAAGTACTTCCCCCATAGTACTTTTTCTACCCAATGGAAATGCTTTCACAAGCGGGTATATCATGCTTCTCACCATTGTTTCAAAATAATGCGCTAATAGTTAATATGTACGCCACCCTTTCTGTGTAGCCTCGTTGGAAAAATCGTGTGCCTGAAGCTAAATCAAACCTACGCAGTTCGTTGATACTTCTGAGCATATATGAGCATTGTTTCGACAAATATTATAGCAACATAATTACCATCACAAATTATTATTATGTAAAAAAAAACAAAGCTTCTGTTTGTAAGTTTGATCTGAGCATTACCATGTCTAGCAGCAAGTGTCTGTTTTTAACTCAAAACATTCACATACGGTGAGTGGTTCATCTTTGCTAATGGCTACATGTTACAATAATCGATTTACAAGGGGTCTGGTCGTGATGATGCACGCCCATGAGAAAACATATATCATTGCATGTCAATGTACCACAATGTTGTTACGGGGGTTTTATGTGTACTTTTTTTATACAAAAAAACTCATGAAGCTCGTAGGAAATTTTTAAATACAATATTTTAAGAGGAAAATCATTACACGTACACCCACCCATACATACAAAACCGTTCGCCCGTGCAGGGAAATATGTTTCGCATGCCAACAACAAACCCTATTCTCAAAACGGTAAGCTCCAAAATGCATAAACTTGTCGACGCGATGAAAGACGGGATAACGGGGAGGGGGGACGATCTCCCTTCAGCTTTGGTAAAATTATTTTTTTCTCTATGTTTTTGTTTTCGCATCCATTGATTGTGTCGTACACCTGGCAGTATAATATTAACATAAGATAGATTCCGGCGTTTGCTATCCTTTTTTGACTTAGCTCAAGCTCAAATGACAAAAATGCTTAAAGGAAGAAATAGAAACACAACTCACAAAAATGTCGAAATTTATAATATAAAAATATTTGTGCATTGCGATTTGATACGCGAAATAATCCAATTATATATATACGGTTTAAAACAAAAGTCACACATACTTCTGTAAAGCGAAGTACAAAGTGTCTGTCTCTTTTATGGCTCTCAGTGCAAAGAAATTCTGAAACATTAGCATCTTATTGTTAGAGAATAGTCAAATACTTCTAATTCGTCATTCGTTCCCAGTACTCCCGATCGGGCACAGGTTGCGTTCAATAGTTTCCAGTTTGTTTTTTTTTTTTGCATCCTCTTAGTTTGTTCATTATCTACTATTTGTGCGTATGAGAAAATATTCATGTGCATTACTAATTGTGTACCATTGACTGAGTGAGTTTGGGTGACGGATGTATGGATTCCGCAATGTAGAAGATTCATTACATTGTGCGTATGAATTCGAAAAATACCTGGCACCACGCAGATATTGGGGTGCGGATTTTTTCCACCACACCCTATTGATGCACGGAACCAACACGAAGTTGGCTTCTACTATCGATCGATGGTAAGCCCTCTCCCGTTGCGGAATGGTTTACAAACTGGAGGTTTATCATCGACTGGCCGGATGGTGGCGAGCAAAACCCACAACCAATCCATTTTCTCGTACGTCATTTGCTGCTACTATTTGCTACTAAGGTTACTATTCCAGCATTTATCATCTCCAGGATGTACAATCGTTTCTTCAACCGAACGTACGCCCAAGATTGCGTGCTCCTGGCCGCAGTTCGTGCGTGGTTGGTTTTGTGTTTGTGTGTCTGTTGATTACACCTATCAACTCTCATTTGGCGCCTGGCTACAGCTCACCGTTGTTTGACTAGAGGATAACAGTTTCTCGTTGAACGGAACCGGTTTCTCGCGGGGCGTTTGTTTTTTCTACCAAAGAAACACAATCATTTAGTTAGAAGAAGTAATATACAGAAAATTAATCTAAATGCACGCGCATACTTACTTTTCTTCTAAATGGAAAGCAACCAGGCTTCTCCACTACCGGTGGTGCGTTGGTGAGCAGATCTGGTGTCGGGCACTCATTTACACCGAACACATTCAGCTCCCTGAAACACTCAGTTTCGATCATTTCATCCTGCCACGGTATCGATACTGAGCCGGTGTTAAACTTGGTGTAGAAATTTTCATCTGTTGCGTCCAGATTAACTCCCTTCACGGTGGAAAACTGTTCAATGTCCAGTACATCTTTGGCATAAACTGCGTGCGGCTGCAGTGGACAAGAAAAAGACAACGAAAAGATTAAACCATTTCCGCCGCGGTTCGACGATCCGTCGCACACTTACATCCGGCACAAATGGAGGATCGTTTAAACCAGCTTCGAGTCGCTTCCAGTTATTACTGTTAAAGAATGGATTCAGCTTAACTTCGCGCGCACCGTGCCGTCCATTACGACACCCGAGCCGACTTTTAACCGCTTTCATCAGCAGCTGCTGGCACAACGTTTTGGCATCGTCACTGAACTTGTGCGAATATTTCTCTGGATCTTCCTTTACCCGCCGATCGACTTCTTCGCGTTTCACCTTCTCCTTGCGTGCACGGAACGGTGCCTGTCCCTCAATCATCTCGTACAGCAAGCAACCGAAGCTAAACCAATCCGGCGAGAATGCGTACTTCTCGTTGTCAATCACTTCCGGCGCCATGTAACCTGTGGATGTGTTAAGCAATAGTTCAATTAACCCATTTATGCAACAACAATCATGTTCGATATCACTTACCAACTGTACCGACTCTCCCCCTAACCATTTCGCCCTCCGGAATTTCGACAGCCAGTCCAAGATCCGAAATGCGCACGTGCCCGTGATCGTCCAGCAGGATGTTTTCCGGTTTGCAATCGCGATAAACGATACCTTGCTGGTGTAGGTGCTCCAACCCGCAGACCACCTCCGCCGCATAGAATCGTGCCCGGGAAAGTTCAAATCCTGGTTCGCCGCCCATATTGTAAATGTGAAACTTCAAATCGCCACCTAAAACGAACGAAAGCAGACATCATCGTTAGCGCGCCTCTTCGAAAGCTATTTTCTCTAACCTTCTCGCTTACCGTTCATAATCGTCAGCACTAAACACAACGCGTCCTTGGTTTCATATGCGTACGCCAGGTTCACCACGAAGCGGGAGTTGATCTTCTGCAGTATCTGCTTTTCTATCAGCACCATCGATTCACCCTTTCGCTTTTTGATACGCTTTTTCTCCAGCTTCTTGCAGGCGTACATCTTTCCAGTGGCCCGTACCTGTTGGCAGACAGATGAAAAACAAAACCATACAGTCGTTTAGTGGATGCATCATGACGAATCGAGCGTCTATTTTTGTAATGTGAACCCGGACGGCTGAGGCAAACAAATAGATGCAATTAGACGTTTGCTCTTTGATTGATTCAATTTACATCACATCAGAATGATCGTGTGCCATGGCCTTTTGAATGGGATTTGTAGGCGAAGTGCTAAATTCGATTACAACCTTGGAACGTTACATCAAACACCACGGGAATGGTCCAGTATTAAACTGGTAATGGCTTGACTATGTCGATTTGAACGTATGACTTTAATGTGGATAAGTTGTGTGTATATTTTTGCTTTATTATTTAAATTAATTCAAACAGTGTTTGTCAAATTAAAATATTTCATTCATTGCATTTTTTTAATTAAAAATTCAACAATCAGAGGACTTAAGAATTCTTCAACCTCAGGAGAAGGTCTTGGTGTATCAAGAAAGAAATAGTTACTAATAGAATTTTTCCTTCTTTCTCGAGGTTTTGCAAGTTGAAGTCGATTATTTACAATGGAATCATTCCGACAACAATTTAAACATGGTTTGCAAAGAACGAAAAATTTCACTCCTTCATACTCTTCTTCAACGATTACAAAAATCGAGAAACGGTTCTACCCTCATTTTCCATCATTGTTACATTTTTTTTTATATTAAATAAAATTAATTTAAAAATAGAAAAATACAAGTAGAATAAACACTATTTTCTGTGTAAGAAATCTACCTCCATATCATATAAAAAGTTGCCCAAGAGTTTTTTCCCCATTACTTATTTAAGTACGGACATTTCCATCGCTTAAGTGTGACATAGATGCCACGAAAGGATTTCCACCAGTCTGCAACACAACATTACAGCACCATCATCCACATCTATCCGGAAGTGTTATGAATTATTCATACAACCTTCCACTTCTCTATCAAGCTGTTCTCGTGTTGGGGGCACCCACGAAGACAGAAAAGCACTAAAGGACAACGATTGGTTCTGGTGTTCGCTTTCGACATTGTCACACTTTGTTTCCATTTTCGGGATATCTCCATTTAAATCTAAATTAACAAACAGTATCTCAACACCAACAGAAACTTCCATATTTATTTTCTGTGTTTCCTTCACTGTTCAGCGCTTCGAACGGTAGCAACCATTTCCTAGCGATGGTGCATCGATAACTTTGCGATTCCTTAAACATTCCGACCAGACGACGGTACAATAGCAGCCGACTATCAAACGATCCAGACGGGTGCTGTGTTTTCCCTGCTGTATTGCGGACCGAAGAACGGAATCCGACCATCCGGAAACTGGCATTTTCAACATTAGCCTTCTCTATCGATATTCTACGATCCGGTAGGAAGCAGAAGAAAGCAGCTGTACATTCGTTCCATTAGCTTAACATTCTGAACTCACCTTCTGCTGTCTTTCTGCATACAAATTACTTGCATTCCAACATTTGCTATCTACCATCCTTTACGGTAGAAACCATCGGTAACGATCGTTCCGTTTCTTGCGAAGATGTACGCCGTTTTCGATTCAAAATCAAAGGAAAAAGGTACATCTTGGCACAATCTTGTAAATTCCATCCATATCATTCCAACGATAGACATCGCCTCTTCCACGGTTCTACTTCCGAAGAAAGCCAGAGTGAGAAAATGATGTTAAAATGTACACGCGCTGCAATGTGTACAAATACTTTGCACTATCGGTTACACGAGCAGCAAGATTGTCAGTTTTCGCGGATCCTAATCAATATTAATAACAACGAGCCCCTTTGCGCCCGATCCCATCCTCTACGTGCAGCCGTACAATCCTTCCTTTCGATTGTCTTCATTTTTTATCGTTAACAAGCTCTCATGCTATTATAGCGACCAAAAAGTACATCGAGGACAAGGCGCGTTTCACAGCTCCCTCGAGGCCATTTATTTCGTCTTTCTTTTGTAAGCTTGCATGGGAAGACAAAAAGAAAACGAAAAAAAAACCGCTTGCCCATGGCGAATAAAAAGCAAGACAAGCCGAAAAAGAGACTACATGTCGTCAAAGTCACCATCATTTTCGGTCCGGCGTTACCAGCAGCAGGCCAATCGGGAACGTGTGCAACGGGCGGTGATTTTGGCAAGCTTTTTGCCAATGAAATCTAGCCGAAAGTGCGACGGAATAGGCGTGTGCTTCACACGAAAACAAGGCTTTCCCTTTGGGCGCTGTGGGGCCCTTTTTCCGAGATGCCATGGGAACAACGCACGGGCCAAGAAATCGTAAGAAAGATTGGACAATTCTTGCCTTTGCAGATGCTTTCATCGTAAAGCGGGCGCTTTTCCAGCTGCTTGAACCCCGGGTACACGACGCCGTGCAGGCAACACAACCGGTACCCGGTTGGATGGAACGATGCGGGATGTCTCTTGTTCGTTCGGTTGGATTAACGTGCTGTGTATGGGCTTTAAGAAAATCGATACTTGGACAATGTCGTATGGTACATGCAAGGGAGCTTGGTTATCGATGTGGTATACAAGAAAAAAAAAGCCTACGAGACTAAAGGCGCATAATTGCAACAAACTCAATGGGCTATCAAGTATCTGGTTTAGTTCACTTGACTATAATTATGTTTCCCCTAACTCATATCCGGATCGATACCGCGAAATGTAACATTTTTATTTTATGTTTGTAGTCATCAGTGGAAAACAACTCAATAACGATTTGATAAGTATATCCAATATTCTTCTTCTTGGCTTAACGACCTTACAGGTCACGCCGGCCATTTCTGGCTTACTAGACTTATGTTTACCACGTAGCCGGATAGTCAGTCCTTGCTACGGGGGAACGGTCCGGATGGGATTTGAACTCGGTCCGGTCGTGTGGACTGGCGCCGTTTATCACATGCACCACCGGACCGCCCTATATCCAATCTATCATATTTTAAAGCTTGTATATAATCATATCGACAATCATGAGCTTGTTAGCGTTTGAATTCGAATGAATTTATAAACAAAAAAACAACGCTATAAAAATGTTAATGGTATGTTGATTAGATGCTTTTATGTAATTACATCTGTGCCAAACAATTCCTATGAATCTGGTAGCTGGATCCAACAACATTCCAATCAGCGCCGGAATTTCTATTCCATTTTTTTTTCATTTCACGGTAATACTAACGGACAAATATTGATATTGTACTGGACGGTTTACATAGCTCCTGTTTGTTATTCTCCTCTTTTCCCACCAAACGACACCACTCAATACAAACTAAACTGCTTGTTAGCATTTTTAACTTTCGTTTGCATAATTGCATTCTCTTATCAACACTGCAGGATGCCAGGACAGGAGAATGAAGATCCCTGCTCTTCTCGTCGACTTTGCATACAATTCGTACAGAATGTAAAATCACTCCGTAAAAGCCTTTCTCGCTTGGATAGGTTGTTCGGGGAGTTAAAAAAAAGAATCGTATTCTATTTTTTCTATTTTTTCCTGAAAAAAATGTTTGCTTCGAGTTTTTTTTTTTGTTGCTTTCAATTTGTTCCACCGAAACATTCTCGACGCTTGTTTGCGCGTCTGCTCTCGTAAACCGTACACACAACTACGCCGGGTACTTGCGACCGACAGCTCAAAACTTTTGCTTCCAGCAACACCTACCTGACATGCGCAGACTTCACCGAAACCACCCTTTCCCAGGACGCGATACATGCGGAAAGTTTTGTAAGTAACCGGCTGGGCCTCGAGCCACTTCCACTGTAAATATCTGGAAAGAAACAGAGAGTGCGTGAAAGAAAGGTAAAGCTAGATTGTAAATACAGCTCGGGCGAAATAATTTCAAACTGGCCGAAGGAAAAACAGCCCGCTACAAGCAAACAAATTAATACGCCCCAAACTTATCACCCTTGGGTGCGTAATCACGAAAACAGATCTCACGAAACGGTGGGCTCAACAGCGTTAAACGACACAGGGAGGAGGTCAAGCTTAAATTACACCCATTTGAAGTATTTTATACGTTCTTCCTGCAAACGACTTTGACGGCGTTAGTAAGTAACCCGGTCTTGGACTTGCGATCCCTATCGTAAGTATAGCGGTAAAGACAACTTTCCACCAAGGTGCTTACAGCCAGGGCTTATCATTCAAGCGAGCTTTTCGCATCATTCGATGCGGGTGGTTGCAAAAGTATCAGACATAAAAACAACCTTTAAAAATCTTACAAATTTCAACCTGATTTGATACGATCCTAAGGGACATAAAAATATTCTGCCGTCGTAAGTGCACGATTTTACCAGAACTCTGGAACTCATGCTTAACGTGGTAGTTAAGACGAAACGAACATGCCGAAAAACACATCTGTGAGCATATTTTTTATATCTTTTCATGAGTAAATAGGAAAAAAAACTTTTACTTAGTACTTGCAAAGTTTCCTTCGCCGAAGTAGATTAAAAGGAAAAAAATCTTCAGCTGTTAACTGTTCAGAAAGCTAATATTAACAGTGCTGAAGGATTGAAAATGATGTGCCAACAAATCGAAGTTATTATATTTCTGCTAGAGCGATTAGACACATTTTTTTGTTGCCAACCTTTGTGTGTTTACAATAAACTTAAAGCTGAACAAAAATAGTATATTCAGTAAGTAACAGAGGCGAATACGGCTTGATGATATGCATTCCCAGCAATGGCGGAATAGGATTTATTGGTGTCTTTTTTAGATAGCTTTAGTGAACTTTTCCACTCACAATACTCGCCTTGAAATGGTTAAAGGCGGGATTAAATAATCTATTGACAGTCCTACTATTCGCATACTCGCTCAGTACTAGCTCAGGCCAAAGCTGACGACATCCTCTTAATCACCAGCGAGAAGAACAAGAGAGGATTCTACTGGTGTGATCATGTAATAAGAAAGACGCTGGACGACACAGGATTTTTGATTCATCCATATGGACAGAGATGATCCATATGGACAGTTTCATCCATATCAAATTGAGATGAAGGTGATAAAATTCGCAAAAAAGCCACGAAGAAATTCACCTATTTAATAGAAACCTGTACTAACCAAGGTAATATTTAAGTATTCATCGTAATATTGGAATATACACTTGAAAAAGTTTTTTTTCTTTTGCAGCCAAAACTCACGTTTGTTCGTTTTGTAACACTTGTAAGTTCAATGATACTGGCGAGCTAATCATAGCTACTCCGCAATCGGCGTAGAACGTGTAAAGGTGCAAGCTTCAAACTCAAGATCATACCAATAACAGACACGTGCCCTTCCAACAATCCAACAATAAGCGAGATGACAAACGACCGGAACGCACTGTTAGTTTTTTTTTTCATTTTCTTCTTTTCGGCACGATTATCCGAAAATGAGCATCAAACCGTGGCGTTATGGATGATACATTCATTTATAGTATATCCGAGAACTGCCATCCTTGAGAAGCACTGAAACGAAAATTTTCTACTGAAAGCACCTTAGAACATCGTAATTTTCCATCGCTTTTTCGAAGGTCCCGAAGAAATATAGAGCGTAGCATTTATCACAAACTGGAGAGATTAGTAAAAGATTGATATTCTAACAGAAGTCATATAAAATTAAACATTAAAAGCACGGGGAAAATTAGCTCATTTTTCAAACAAAGGGAGATGTACGAACTATATTCAAACTTAATAGAGAGATTATTAATAAAATTGGTTGAATTTGTCGTCCTGGCATGGTCCTCGCTATGCGAACACGAAAGCTCCCCAATGATGATGTAAATCAAGTCAAAGTATTCGATGTAAATATCCCGCCGTTTCGTTTCATACCGTGCGATGATGCACAACAAGCAAAACCGACCAATGATTATGTGTACCCCCAGACGCCACTCAACCGGATCGAACCAAGCGAGAAGAGTGACATATGATCGTGCTGCGGTATTCCTGTTCATATTGCCAACGGCCGTACACATATAGCTAGACAACAAAGATACCAAAAGACGGCCTGGGGAAGTGAACGCAACTGCAGACAACCGGGGCAGGAGCTACATTAGCAAACAAACACGATACGTGTAATCGAGATATAATTGAATTAGACCAGCGAAGAGATCCTTCCCCAAGTTGACAAGCGATTTACTCGCGCCATGTACGGAACGCGAAGGACTAGTCCCCCTCACGCCCCTCCTGGCAACCGGTGCCGTTGAAAACTACTCGGCAAGTTGTATGCGAACGGAGCGATTCAATTGCCCGTCCACCAAAGCGTTCGAAACTGGGAGATGACTTTGCCAACGTGTGCAAGTGTGAACGCGAAGCAGAAAGCCTTTTTCCAACAACCAGCCATGCTCTTGGCACGGTGTTTGTGTGTGCAAGGGATGGAAAAACGGCAAACATCATTAATTCATGGATGATGTATGTTTTGCTAGGGTGTATGTTTAATAGCTGACAAACATTCGCCCGGAAGTGAGAATCGTCGGGATCGTCGGGAAATAGAGGAGGCGCTCGTTCTGCTACAAAAGCGCACTGCTCTTACCACAGCGCGAAATGAAACCAACGGGAAAGAGCAGACACGGTTGGCGCAACACTATTGGCAAACATTCGCTATATTCTTCTGATCCTGCTTTACCTCGAGGTGGTAATGGAAGCAACAGCAGTCACCGAACGATACCAGCACATGAACCAAAGTCCGGAAGTCATCCGTCAAAGTTTATGTCT
The DNA here is from genome assembly GCF_943734845.2 of Anopheles funestus. Lineage (NCBI taxonomy): Eukaryota > Metazoa > Arthropoda > Insecta > Diptera > Culicidae > Anopheles > Anopheles funestus. The sequence continues at coordinate 43,114,987 of NC_064598.1, forward strand.
TTATTGATTTTACGTCTGAATCGCACACGTTGCGGCTTTGGCACCAAAGAAGGGGCAACAAGAAGGAATGCAGTTTATGCCGTTCCGAGTGCTTGGTTAGTGTTTCATCGCAAATTGGCTAAATAATGAGCGCCTGTAAAGTATGGTACTGAATTGCATCTAATTAAGGGGGTTTAACTGATGCTTTCGCTACAATCACTACAATCACGAATGCTTTTGATGTACAACGGGTGACCTACATTCAATTCCAGGAGAGTAAGCTATATTTTCTTGCTGAAGCTTTTTGAGATACGTTACATTGATGTACAAGATACACACGTAATGTTGAATTTAAACAAAAATTCCTTAAAGAGGCTTTAAATTGGAGGATGTTTTCTGAACACTTCAGGACAGGAGATACGGATAAATATGAAGTATTGAGAGAAAATGATTATTTCCTATTTAAACCATTATAACTTTACCCGTTTTTCTTTATTGAAACTAAAAAATCAACACCAACAGTCAGATGAAGACCAATGTCCAGTACATGCTACATTTGATGCACTTTCAGTTGCAGTTGATATCGCCATGATAGTGCATTAAGCGTCCAACCAACAAGAAGTCAAAGCTGGGCTAGTAAATCGAACCACTAATGAGTCAACCAATAATGACTTACCGAGCACAAACTTCACAACAAACTGTTTCTCCTTAGTTCCGAGTGCGTAACAGTGTCATTTAATTACTCTTCAAACTCAAAACCTCCAAGACGACGCCTCGGTGGGCGATTACTAATGACAAAGGATAAAAGTTGCCATCACTAGATTGCTTTCCTGCCCAGCACACTACACCATTCTAGAGCATCGTACCGCTTCAAGATGCACCGCAAGATACGCGGTAAAGCTGTAGTAAGCAACTGCAATCCACTTCCTTATCCTGCACGGATGCATTTTTAGCTCACAAAAGCACAATTCCATTTCCACGTGACACTAAATGCTTCCTCCAGCGCGGTCGCAACCTTTGCCAGGATCGGTACATTGGCTACGAGTGGACATTAGGGAGGAGTTTGTCGACGAATAACTTGTCCAGCACATGGAATGCAACACGAAGCAATCCATATCGATCGGCCAATAGATGTTTCTTTTTAATGTTTTTTATTCAAGTTTTACTTGCTCCCTGAAAAACGTGGAAACCTTCATGCACAGGATAGAGAAGAAAAAAGCAAGTTAAGGGGAAAATGCTTTTCCGCGAAGGAACCAGAAACAGGGTGCAGAACTTGAACAAACTGAACGTAAACTCGACAACAGAAAAACGAGGTAATGGCACTAAAAGGAAATATTATTATGTACCGCAACACTGCTGCTAAACCACTTTCCTCCGGATTTTTTTTTCTCCCCTGCTCTACACTGAAGGAAGCGTTTGAAAAGCCGAGAATTGTTCAAGCACACAGAATGGGAAAAAGTAGACACCGAAACGACATCGAGGACATTAAAAGCCTTTCCACCACTGTTGCTGCGGCTATGGAATTTGATATTACATTCCGTTCGCTGGGATCGTTTCATCGTCCATTTCATCAATGATTCTCGTCCCGGTTCCCCACTTGGCTTTTGTGTTGGGGGGAGAGTATGGTATTTGGTTTTCTTCAAAGTTTTGTAATCAATTGTTTGCACTATTGTGCTTTCCACACTTTACGATCTCGTACTCTAATTGCCCTGCATTTATCAATACTGTAAGCAAGAACGCGAACGAAACGGAGCAGGTTTGGCCGGGAAGGGTAGGTTTAATGTTGAACAGAAAATAGACAAGTGGTTGCTAATTAAAGAAAAAGCAACGTTGCAAAGTGCCATTTTTCATTCCGTACCATTATGGCTTGAAGTGGAAGTTACCATTTTGTGAAGCAATTTTGTTTTTTGGTAATCGAAGAGCAGTAACAAAAACAGGTTATTAAAACACGCTGTATATTTTGATTTGGCAATTAGTTTGGTGTAAAATCGTTGTCAAATGCTTCGAAGGGTTAGTCGTATTATCGTCAACTTTTAACAATATTCTAAAACCAGGAAATTCGAGTCCCTAACCCGGAAAGGAACTCTCAGCAACCAACAAAAAGTTGGCATGATTCGTTCCTGGTTTAACAATGATAAGGGACAGTACATAATACAGAAGAAGCGAATACTCATGCAAGTCAAATAATCCACCGTGCAGATCGGGAAGGAATCTTCTTGCAAGTCACTCCAACGTGTATCATAAATAACTTCTCGAAACTGTCCTATTTATTTCCATTTCTTTTTGTGCCAGCCGAATGCTGGGAACGGACGAGAGTAACAAGAAAAAGCTTACCAACGTCATAAATTATCCCGTTACTGCTGAAGATTGACATCACGTACCGTATGCACACGTGAACGGAGAGATCTTTCCGAGCGCACTAGCGCAATATTCTTACTAATAGCACCAAATGGAACAGCCGCGTCATCCTTAAGGTTTCCACCTTCACGGATAGTGACATGACATGAGAACACAATTTAAGCTACAATGTTAGTTCCCATTTACCTATCCAAATATCACACCCCAAGGAACAGCGGTCCCGAGCGGTTGAGCATTGGAAAAGAATGCATTACACTCACACACAGTACGGATGCGGACATTTTACAGTCTCGTTTGTATGTTGTTTGTTTTTTTGTACTACGTGGCACAAGAATCGGTACAAAAAGCCAACGATCACTAAATGGATCGATGGCCCGTTATCTCGCAGGCTGCTGAATAAATTACGTCGCTGACACTGGAGGTTAAGTTGTGTTCCCCTTCATTGAGATCTTCGGGGTATTTCTGGTACAATCGTGCATATGAAACATGTCCATACCATTGAATCCGTCGTAGAATGTGATAGTTAAAATCAAACCAGCGATACAAACGACACAGCTTACGAGATAGGCGTACGGTGCTGGTTAATTGGTCATCTCAACAAGAACAATTGAGTCACTCTTGACTGTAAAAACCCACTGAGCACCGTTTTACCTCGAGAGTTAAGTCAATTATACAGTGAACTTATTTATTACCATATCATCTAGCATTGAAGAGATGTCAAGACCTTGGGGTATTGGGAAACTTTCTTTGTAAGTTTAATAGAATAGACCACTTACATGAATGTGTTCCATATTTTGAACATTCTGACATTGTTATTTTCTTAATTCGATGATATAGTCAAAAGCTATACCAATTAATATTGGAATGTGCCATATTTCCGAAAAGCTATTGACTAGATTTCACAGAAATAAATCCAACAAAAGACAACAACAAATGATTCCATGAAAAAGATTGTTTACAAACATTATAAAATGTCTTAACATTACAATGTGCAATTCTAGTCAACTCAATGCGTACCAATACCAAAAGCTTTCTATCGCAGTTTACTAACCTTTCTTCATCATTTCGACACGCCCTTTGGCATAATTTATCGAGTGCCCGGTTTGGTCCGCTTCTTTTTCTTCGCACGCGGGCAGTGAGACGACAAGCTAATGTGGCATGAAAAATGGAAAAGCAAATTCGATTTTGCATTGTTAGCTCCCTTCAAGTGGAGAGCACTCGTTTCTCCTTCGTGGCAACGGAACTTCGCTTGAAACATTGAATCTGAAACCACATCAATCACTTCTTCCTCGGCACACTGAATCAGGTGCTAACGGTGGCCGCTACTGCCGTGAGACACCGCCGGGCACTTGCACTTGCCAGCAGTGTCAACTGACACAAAACACCACACTCGAAGCAGTCAGTTAGTGAGTTACTCGGCGAAATAGGATCAAGCCCTGGAAAGCGGGACAAAATCCTTCCGATTTCAAGCGAATTGTTCGCGTGTTTCTTACGTCCACATCCATCTTCATCCTCACGTATGTCCTCCGGATCATAACGTGCACGTGTCAGTCACAGCACAAATATCCTCAATTACTTCCCACACGCGCCACTTCGTGTATAGGCCTTCGAAAACGGTATCAAAAAGGCTTCCCGTTAGGAGGCAAAAAAGCAATTTTCGCTCAAAAATATATTATATCCAGCCTTTGATTGGAAAATTCAATTTCACTTCACATACGCTTCTCAATCAACAGTGGTTTCCCTTGTTCATCCACCGTTAATTTAAAGGTTTGAGCTACTTAACCAGCTTCTTTTCGTTTCCTTTCTACAGGTTCACACGAAACTTTGAGAAGGTCACCGGGTATGGTGAGTCAAGATGTTAGAGCTGACAGCGTGTGCTATCAGGTTGACACACAAAAGGTTATTTGAAACGTTTTAGCCCTTAGAATTCTTCTCGAAATTCTACTATTCGTATAAAGTATACACGTTCGTCAATAAGGCACCAATATGGTCTTCAGTAGCGTAAATATCACCAATCCAATATGGAAACATTCGCTTTTGTTCAATATTCAACAAAAACCCCGACCAGAGAGCTAAACTACCATACAACTTCCATCGCTTCCCTGGCTTTGCTTGTGTACAGTTGAGACACAACCATTAAAGCATTCTTTAATATGGTTAGGTAACGTTGGAAGAGATTTGAAACGAAAGACCTGTCATTATCGGGTACACACAAGCAACCCTAATCACAGCTGTTGTATACAGGTTTTGGAAATTCGAGAAATGCATACCACAACCAACCGGAATAGTTTTGCCGTACATTCTCTGTCGAACAACGGTGTCACCTTCAATCCTTGATCCTTGGTTTTCCGGCAGTGTCTTCATCAGTGTATCCCCGTGCATCTTACCTAGTAAGGCAGGAAACTGTTCATCTGTGTTCAACAATGGTTTGTGGCAATGTTTTGAACGTCCGGTTCAGGACAAGTTGTCGTCCACTCGTCCGCAGTACTTCGGTATTTTACTATTATGTCTATTCATTCTTCATATGGGTTTAGTTTTTGGATTTCGAAACAATAATCATAAACGAGCGAAATGATTACATCAACGATAACCGAAACTACTAAGGATAATATCTTCCGTACTGCGTTCTAAAGCATTCTTAGCTCCGCTTTGGCCATTCCTGTTTGGCTCGTTCTTGTCGCACATCCGTACTTACCTGTGAAAGTACATTGAAGCCTCAAATTCCCGGAATGGTTCACCGGCCAGGAAGGCTCGCACCGCCGTTATGGAAGCCTCAAACAACTCTTTGCTACCGACTGAAACGACAGCAAACAGAAAACGACGGTTATGGGCGCTCTGCTGATGTTAATCGAATGGAAATGGCCATTTAGTTGAATGTGGACAGAGTGCTAGTTGACTCCTCCACTCTTCTTCTGGTTTCTGGCACACTTACTCGATAGTTTGGTTCGAACCTGTGCCACCATATCATCGTTCAACACGTCCAGCACGAACTCGTCCTTCTCGTTGTTGATGGTATTGGTGGTGACCGAGTTCGAGCCGGTCAAGCTCTTCTCCGGATCGTCGTGGTTGCTGAGCTTCTTCGTGTCTCCACCGATGCCACTGTCATCGTCGCACTTCCCACCATCACTATCGCAGCCTCCGCCTCCACCGCTGTCCTCACGCTGACTCTCGGTGCAAAGACCGAGATAGCGTTTCGCGACCTCGTACGCCAGATCGACCCGATGTTCATCGGCCGCTATTTCGTATCTGCAAAAGTGGAAAATGGAAAACGTTACTACAATAAAATCAACGCAATCAGCTAATAGCATCCATCAGATGGTGGGTGACTGCATCGATCGTCATACTATTAGTATAGAATTGCGCACTATTCATACTGTTGCAATCACTCTTGATAGGCAATTTTGAAATGAAAAGAACATATTTTCACTTCCCCACGTGTGTGTGTCTGTTCACATGGTATAAACCTTTGTATAAACTTCTTTTAATTTTACTCTATTATGTGTCGTTCAGACTCTTGCCAAAACTCTCATATTCAGAGGCTTACTTTCTATATTCGGTCTTCGATTTCGATTTGATATAGACGAGTATTTTAGAAATACTGGCACATACAAAATTTGTACTTTCGACAAAAAATACTCCAAAACTAGTTATTGATTTAACGTCTTTAATAGTACATTAAAAGTTCCATACTCCAGGAAATTCATTGTGCAACGTTGCTGCCCTAAACGAACTAGAAGCTAATGCAGTTCCCAAGCACTTTCCAGCTGCTAAACGATATCTTTCAACCGTTGAGGATCGTTAAGGGCTCGGGTCGTGCTTTCAAGTTTCTCTCATTGGCCTTGAGCTAATACGTCAAATTTGGAACCTGCCCCATTTCCACCCTCCCTGTCACAACCAATTTGTTTTCGAATGACTTGCAAACGGGAAAGAAGCCAGAAATCATCCCTGAAAGAGAGTCGCATATGATACCAAGTGCATTTGTTTGTGCGTGTGTAAATTTGTGTGTGTGTAGTTCAAACAATTGCACACACACACATACAAAAAAGGATTGTGCAAAAACTTTTGCAACGAACATGTATGCCAGACCCTGGAGCACTATGAAGTGCACCGGAAAGTGTTCGCGCTTGCACAAATGCTTCTTGTGTCTTTGAAAGGTACAGTGGAAAGTTCAACGAAAGTTCAAACCAAGATACCACCAGCTTCATTCTCTTAACGTCAGCCAAAAAAGCTATCCTTTAGGTACAACCCCAGCCAGGTGCCCCGTTTCGAGACAGGACGACGATGCACTCTTGGACAGCTCGGCATCAACCCAAACTCCCCAGTGTCCCAAGGATGCAAAAGGTTGGAAAATTTATGGCCCTACTTTGGAGTTTGGCGTGTGCTGTGCTTCTTGACGTTTGTACCCACAAGTAGCACACTTTACCGTGCGATCCGAGCATGAAACAGGCATACCCGAGGATGAACGTACGCGCCGAGAAATGCGCTCATTTGACAGCATCGGAATTGTTCCGGGGTTCAGCCAAGTCTAGAGACACAACGTCACCGGTTTCGATCCGTGCAGAAAAGGAAAAGGAGACGAAAGTGTGGTAATTGTTAAAATGTGATTAAAAACAAAAGCACCACGATGTGGCATCATGGTGCGATCGTTCTCTACCGTCTATATACGGTTGGCTCGGAATCTAGGAATTTAACACTCCAACAAACCAGGAGTTTCATCTGATGACCGGAAATATAAAATGCAAAAAAAAAAAACATACAAAATCAGCAACCCAAGAGAGTACACCATAACTCATTTTCATTTTGATTTTAAACAAACGTACGACCTAGTTTCCAATGGAAATTATACTTGTGAGCAACGAACACAAGTTGTTGAAGTATTGTTTCATAACATAATTAATCAGTGTATTAGGAATTGTCCGGTTCTTTTTCACAATATCAAAAACAAAAGATATTACACTTTGATGAAGCAATATACAATATAATATGAAGCAATATAATTCAAAAGCTTTTTAATTTCTCATTCATCCATATATTTATAAAAAGCTTGTTTTAACTGAATTCCCCAGATAACAGGGAAGTTAAGAATTTGCAAAATAGTCAAAAATCTACAAACAATCAGACATAAGTGTAAAATCCAATACTTTTCAAGCATGGTATACACGGGATGTGTAAACCTTCTCATATGTGCTTCGTGCAAAAATCGAAAGCAAGCAATATTTCATTCCATTCCCACAACCACAAGCATCGTCTCCATGCGGTAAGAGTTCGTTTTTGTGGGTATTTTTCCAAACCAAGCGTGCTATTCTCTTTGTGTCAAAAACAAAACGATTGCCATTGTTTTCCGGTGTTACCCCAAGATCTCCACCAAGCAGACGGGGAAAATCGCGATTTTGTTGGCATTTTTCACAGTATCCAGCGTATATTTCTGTTCCTGCGTGTTTCTCCTGGTTAGAAAACACATCGTTCTTCCGTGTCCACATCGTTCCACCACCAGCAGTGTGTTGGCTCTCTGGTTCGTACTCTGGATTTTATGATTGCGCCATTAACCCACATTTCCGCGAGATTATGCTCAGCTAGGAGGGTTAGCATCATGCTGATATCAGGGTACGGAAGGATGTGGCTTGAGTGTAATCCACACGCGAAGGTTTATGTTGGTTGCTGTGTCAGCAAAACAAAGCTTTAAGAAGCATACGAAGCATCGAGGAGAAAGCGAAAGGTGCAGACAGGGTTAGCTAATAATGCTAGCATAAAACTTTCAACTAGAACAAGCTGGTTCAGCAAAGTAAACGCACGTCAATATCTTTCCCATCCGATCACGGGTGACGCACGGGAAATACAGACTGCTAACCCACTCTACTTACCTTGTGGCGTCATCCAGAAAGGTAATATACCGGGAGTACTGTGGTCGTTTCACCTTGCAGAACTGCCGGAACAGTTCACGTCCGATGGGCTGTTGATCGACTACATAACCATAGCTTACATCTGCAACAGAGAGAAATTAAATAAAGAAAAATAGCGATAAAATGGTGCTCTAGCATCAATATTAATACATTTAATATAATTCAATTACTTATTAAAAAAAAAATAACTAGATATCTCTAATAGTGACAATAGCAATATTAGATCTATCTTAAAACTACTTTCAAACGTGTCGGTGGAGCAACTATGGTCTAAAGTTCGAATTAAAATTGCAAGACATGTACAAACGGACAATGCGAGATATTAGAGTACTATTGGCGCCTCCTGAAGTCGATAGTTAAATGTTCGTAGTATCACAAAGACCACCGGTCTGAAACGCCAGGCCGATAGAATTGGATTGAGGATCAATGCGACGACGACAGAGTACCTGTTTGCCGGTGGTCGTGATAGAGCCCGACTCGGAAGCAGAGTATCAGATGACGGTGACGATCGTAACTTCGGACAATAACATGAGCGCAATCCGAAGGCGCATTGTTCAGGACTTTTTCAGGGCCCCTACTACGGGCTCCATAAACCCCTGTGATCCAGAAGACTCCAGCAACACACGAAATGCACGATATATCGTACACTAATACGTCCGATAGTCCTCTACTGCTACGAGTCCTGAACTATGCCAGCGGAGGACGCCAATGCACTCGCCAGGGCTATCGTTGGCGGTGTGTGTGAACAGGGTTTATGGAGAAGGAGAATGAACCACGAGTTAGCTGAGCTGTTTGGCGGTGCAGATATTATGACAGTTGTTAAAATCGGAAGGATACGATGGCTGGTGCACATGAGGATGCCGGACTCGCCACCAGGAAGGTGCTCGGCAGGGACCCGTTCGGTACGAGATGTTGAGGAGCACGGCGAGCTCATTGGTTGGACAAGATGGACTCAGACCTGTCGAATGCAGTCGTGGATGGAGAACTGCGGGTCTAGGGCGAGTTTCCTGGAAACGGATTGGAAACGTGGCCAAGTCTTCGCGACGTACTCAACTCCAAGTAGAAGAAGTATAATATCTTTGGACAGGTACAAAGTTTGCTAACCTACATAATTGGGAACGGACACTTTACAACTGAACAATACTCGAGTAGAAATAGAGCAAACGACAAATAAAGGGACTTCAGACAATGAAGTAGAGTGACGTTTAGCGAAACCTGACATTTACAGGACTTTGCTGGTAATCGTTTGATAATGAACACTTTTTTTTTTTTTTGTTAACAGGGAGGGAACCTTCAAAAGGTACCCACCTCGAAGGGCGGCTTGCGGCTACAAACCAATCCCTTCGAGATGGGTTATGTGGGATTCATCGTGACGCTGGGCTGATAATGAACACTTAAAAGTGATATACTGTCCATAACGACTAAAAAATCTCACTAAATTAAGAATTACGTATTATGTAATATTATACGAGTACTACAAATCGTTATAGCAAAGCAGATGGCAACACGGCCAGAATAACGATAGGCTTCGAGCTCAACGCGACGGTTGAGCTCGACCTCTTTCCTCGTTAGCTCTTGTGCGAACACGTTGTTCATATTATCAAAGGTTAAATTGTTAGTTTTTTGGTTAGGTTTAGTTTAGGTTGAATGTAGAATAAGTTTAGTGTTTAAATAAATATAATTATATGTTCATCGTAATGTGAAGCTTGTAGTTAAGGCTTCCATTTTCTTATGTCTGATGTGATTGTCGTGTCAACTGAGGCTGTTGAGATGTGCTGTGATTATCTATCACTCAAAAAAACCCTGTAAAGTATCCCTGAAAATTATCCCTAGGTGGAACAATTGTAACTACTATATCTAATATATTATTTTTTTCCATTTTTAACACACTTCTGCTTTGCGCAACAAATTCATAATTAATAATTCACGTAAAACGGTTGATAATTTTAATCGTTAACGGTTGTTCAAAAAAGGTAAAAGTGTGGGCGTTGGCCGATGTTAGACATTTCATTAAAAAAATTACAAAACCCGTTCAATAAAACGAAAGACTAAAATCTCCTAGATAGATATCCAACCGAGCCGGTCTAAATCCCATTGAGAGTGCTGTTCGCATCCTACTTTCGCTGGGCGAATTCTGAAAGACATTAATAATGTATGTAACAGCGTGGGACAAATCCTAGAGTGCTTTAATGAAAAACTTCAAAAAGGGTTTGAAACCAATTTTACTCCAATGCTGAACACATTGTTTGCCCTTTTCTTATGCGGTCTATAGTAAATCGCAAGGGTTCGACTTTGGAATTGAATTAACTGTGGCGTTTCAAATGACCGCACTGAAATGTAACATCAAAGGCAGACCCGACCGGATGAAGGATTTTAACTTCATTTCGTCTGTCCATAATAACATTCATCAATGCAGAAGCGGCTTCCTGTTAAGGGAAAAAGGGTATAATTCTACAATCGCTTTTAATAAGCAACTGATAGATTATAAATTTACAATGTTTCTTAAGATGCAGTTAATTTATTAATGTTTACTTAAGTTTTACTGACAAAAAAATACACACACAAAAAAACAAGAAGCATTCTTACTTAAAGTTCTAGGTTTTCAGGACAAGACATGTTCGACTTTATCACCAAGGTCAATCTACCGCTAGCCGATGGATAAAGGTAAGACCGTACGAATGCATCGTGGGTAATTGAGTTCGAAAGCAATGGGCAGAAATACAACATGGTCTGCATCCTTCTCGTATCCATCGTCCTACACTACACCTAAAAGCGTTTGACGCTAATCTATATTAATGGGTTTTGGTATCGTCCGGATGCAACCTATCTACAGGACAAGGTTGCATCCCGGAAGGAAGTACGGTAGATCGGACAATTCGATCTAAAATGGTCGTTACCGTTACTACCAAGCTAATGTCGTTCCAATGTTTCCTGCCCGTAGAACGATCGATCTTACGACACCTTTCTGATGAACCAAAGAATCGATCCATGCTCCAAGAGGTGCATACACTCTTTACTATAGTGCTATTAATCCACTGCACAAAGAACCGCTTCACGATGATAACAATACCTTTCTAAAGGTGAGTCATCGTTACAAATGCTGCACCGAACTTATTAGCACCGTAGTAACCCTGTTACACAATCGCTAGACAGCTCCACAGAAACATAACTTCAACAACAGACGACTATTGTATTTTTTACGTCAAACATCAATTTCTTATGTGGGACTAAAAGTTCACATATTCTTGCTACACAAACATGGAAAATCGTTCATCGTACCAAACCCGATCCAGTCACCGTTTCTTCAATACCTGTCTGACCAGCTTGATGATGTTTGGCATGGGTACAAAATCGACTAAGTGCTGTTGCAGTGTTTCCACCCACTTTCCAGCCACCCTACCATAGCGTACCATGGTACACACGATGATGAACGGTAGTGAAACGAAAATTTATCTCATTACTTCCGTCCGTGACATATTCCACCAGCCGTAGCTCAATTTTCGCTTCTTTTATCCATTATATAGCTTGTGTTCGTTTTTTTTTCTTTTCGTGCTTGTTTGGGGTTTGCAAGCAGTCGGAAAGTCTAGTACAAGATTTATTCAACCATTGCAGTACTTTCCAAGTCGATTACGTTGGTGTCATAAGCAGGATGTTGCTAGGCAGCAATAACAGTGTCCTTTTGAGAGCCACCCATACACACACACACACGCGCAGCGCCTTTTCGGTACCATTCGGGGCGCAAAGTTGGCAAAACATCATCCTTGATGAGCTGTGCTGGTCTCGACGTCGTTATCTGTTTTGGCGTCATAGGATTCGTTGGCACCACATCGAAAAATTTGGTCCCCCTTTAGCCCTCTTTAATCTCCTTTCATGTCTCGTATTCGGGGTAGCTGAGTAGCATATACTCTTAGCACCAACAGCTTTCAACGTTGATGTGGCACCATTCGGAGGCATCTCGCTTTCGACAGTTTGCAAAAGCTTTGCACCTTTTTGGAATCCTAACGGACGGACGCTCGTTTCGCTTTCTTTTAATCAATTTCGTCAGCTCGCACTATTAACGTTCGCCCGTCTCCTTTCCTCGGAGATGAATCTTCCGGACGTGCTTTCGATATCGCTTTGATTCTGACCCCGCCACACAAAAAACACTGACACGCTGTTCGTGAGCAAATGAACATAATTTCATTCCGACTACTGTATGCCATCCATCTGATCACCCTTATGGTACCCTCCCTACCCGATTCAACGATTGTGCTCAACCATATTATTATTACTTCATTACAATATAATAATAAAAACACTGATTGCGTTATCGCGTCTGAAAAGTTCATCCACAAGGGATTCGTACTGCATATAGAGAGAAGGAAGAAAAAAAAAAGAATCACAACCACACCCTAGGGAAATGAGGAAAATATACCCCATTCTCTATAGTGTGCCACGTTTTGTTTGTTTGATTTCTTATCTGTTTTCCCTGATATGATTACCTGCCGACGTAGGACCTGTTGGAGAGGAAAAAAACCTTTTGATAGGGGCCTTTATTAACCTACCAATTGCATTAGATTTTGCCTGTTTGTTGAACTGAAAGTGATTGTGAGCGTTGAACAATCTGATAAGAATATGTCCTAACATTTATTTTACCTAACCGTGTAATGTATCCATATGTCTAAATCCACCCAATTGCTTCATGTTGTCTGGGGCGTTATTTTCACTCCTATACTTAATACCCACACCTTCATGGTTTTCGTTTCACGCTACCTTCCGTAAGATGAAATACATGCTCAATGGTCAAAGTTAGTTTGTGACGATAAATTAAATTACTTCCATCTTCCATCGGAGACAGCAGCGCACTAAAACATAGTTCATTTACCAGCTGCGAAGAACGAAGACGAAAGTTACCAAGCAAATGGTACTTTCCAATCTGAACGCGATGGGAGAGAGAAAAAAAGCTTCCAGGTAGCTTCCACCATCCCCCCCCCCCTCCCCCCAAGCCCGCCTCTTCGAAGAACGCTGATTAGATTTTCCTACAAAGTCCACAGCGGTGCCAGGGAAGAAATTCGCAAACCCCAAAAAGCACACGATCGATCGATACGTTCGGCTGACTTCCGATGCTTGCAACCGTTCCAGAGCTTACAGCGACAAAACAAACGAATGACTTTCGGTGGTGACACTGGCCGGGGGGTGACACATCGGGCGTGTAATTCCCATCTTTTTCGATCATCTAAATCCCATTAATGTCACACGATGAAAAGCATGGGAAAATTGCTTCGCACCGGGGCGCAAATCCTGCAAAATTGAGAACCTGGGTACATTCGTGTTGCCATTACACCATCAAACGTCTCGTCTTTGGCAGGACAACACACACACACGCACACATACTTGCTTCAAGTGGTTTGGTTAGTTGATCCTGTGCATTCACTGCACTACCTTGTGCTTAGGAAAACTTGTTCTCAATATTACCACGCGCACGGCGTCCCTCGGAACGAACATACTTGACGCGATATTGCAGCTCACCGAGCTGGGGCTAGCTTTGGTTTGCGTCTATGCTTCGAAAGTCAGGGGTGCGGGGGAATGTAAAGAATGCAAATAATACGACACTATTCGCTTTTCTGGGTTCACAACCAAATAAAGCAACTATTGCTCGGGCCATAGTCAGCTTAGTAACAACGGTTGCTGATGCTGTTGCCAGTAGAATTGATTCGCTTTCTTAAACTTCCGCCCTTTCATGTAGATTTTAGCAGCGTCTCAATCACCTCCGCTTTCCCTCCTTTAGAAATTAGAGCTATAAATCATGAATGTCTCTTTTTTAAAAGAGAAGTGTTTTATGCTTTGCGAAACAATTTACAATTTTATTCAACATATACAAAAGCCCTGAGCATGTGTATACCTTGAGATACTTGGCTAGAAGTAAATTGTTTGAAATTTTCTGTAGATTCTTGAACACCATTGATGTTTCCAGAATTCCTGCATTGCGATACATATTAACAGAAGACATGCTAACTCGATCGGGAAATTTGGCAGCACTGGCAGCACTGGCAGCATTGGCAAACATGTAAAGCTTTCAAGCTAGTGCCGCATCTCGAGTTGGTCCTCCTCTTCTCTCAACACTCACGCATGAGCAAGTGTAACTAGTTTTGTGGATTGAACTTCTTCATTTAAATAGATTAAGGCTAGGTTATCTAGTTTTGTTTTACAAATAAATTGTAACAACAAAAAAGGGTTTCTAGTTCAAACGGTAAAATTGGAGCCATTTCTGGAATATTTTCATGTTGGAATCTATGCACCTTGCAGTAAATCGATTTTATGCAATCCATTCTCAACTCACTCACAAAACCCTGCGGCATGACAGATATGTCAAGCGAGAAAGGTTAAATTGCTGCACTTGAGAACCTTGAGGTCCTATACCGTACCTCCGAAGTCTCTGACAGATACAAGAAAAAGCTTTCTACAGATGAATTTTGAACAAGTTCCAAAAACTTGGAAAGATTCCACTAGAATTGCAGATATTAAAAGGATTCTCATTCAACTTCCTAAAAAAATCCTAATATAACTTCAGTTTTACCACTTGAAATTAAAAACTCTGTGGAGGTGTTTAAAGTGTCCTTGGACGTAAGTCTCATGCCTCGTTGTTTAACCTAATATTACATTCTCGAAGGTATTCACGAAGATCTTTGTTATAGAACCGAGTACCAAATCCCATCCGGATCCCATATTTTCGTACGCAGGACTTGACCGGCCGTCTAGCACCTCATGAGGTTGCTAAGCCACAACAGAAGAAAGCGCATTCACTAGTGTAATGGATCGATCCTCATGTACATCCCAAATACTCCATTTAAATAGAGTTTAAATTTAAAGTCTAATGTGCTAAATGTGTGTGATAATATAGACTACAAATAGATGCTTAAATCATTTACAAAAAAAACTAAACAATGTATAAAACAAGCATTACACAAGCTTTTGTCAAGTTATTTTAGGAAATTCCAGTCTTCGATGATGATGCTGTACAATGAATGAAACCATACATACGCATTTCCCATTCAAAATGTAAAAAGAAAAACAAACAACCAATTTCTAAAGCCATCATCGTTTAGAGCTGCTACCAGGAAATGCGGTCCCACAAGCGCCGCAGGATGTGTTTCGCATTTAATTACATCGCAGGCGTTATCGTGTTTATACACCGACTGCAGCGACATACAATGAATTCCTTGTTGTTTTTTTTTGTATGTCCTGTTTTGCTGTGGAACATTACCGGCTAAACCGTGGGATGGTATGTAGCATGATAATGGAAGCTTTTGCTGTATTTGTACGGATTTTCCCCAATACCAATGATGTGAGAACATCTCGGCTGCTTATTTTCATCCCTACTACTAGTGATTCTGTTGCTTTCAACAATGAATGACGTAGAAATGGTGTAAATTTGTTTTGTTTTTATGCACAAATTACCCACGCCTGCAAATCGATAAATTGTGCAAGCTTTAGAGAGGGAAAGCACTTAAGCGCATGAGGATTATTTATTTTGTTAATTAAAAGTATCTATAAATTAGCTCAAATTTATGGCGTTTTGTTATTTTCTCATAAGCTCGCTTATCCCGTTTATGAACAATCATGAAGTAATTAAGAGCGAATGAAGGGAGAGAATGTTTTAAAAATGGCGTTTTGATTTTATTCGAAAAAGACGTTCACTTTCAAACGCTTTTCATCTGTTTTTCCTATCATTCGATTGAGCATAATATGAAGCTTTACAACACTCTTGCATGATTCAAGAGAATCATATAAAAAGAATTGCTCTACCGAGAACACAATTAAACTATACATTATTTCATCTGGATGGTAGCAATTTCCTCTTATGACATTACCATTTGCTTCCCATACAAAGTGTGACAGTTCCTGTAAAAAACTTCAATAAGTTTGTTTCTAAGAAAGGGCAGAAAAAATGCTTCCATCATTGCTTCAATTTCCGGTGATTCAATTTGCATGCCAATGGCACACCGTTGAAACCCAGTTATCTCAGCGATTTGGCTTCAGTTAGCAAAAAAAAAAAAAAAAAAAACTAACACCAAACAACAACTTACCTATTTTGTTCTTGAGATCGATGCATTGCGATATGTGGGGAAACTGGAGGATCTTGCGCCATTTTTTGCTCTTTCCTTTGTTGCTGTCGGAGCCTCCTGTAACGACGAGAAGAAGAAAAACAGGGATACACCCCCAAAAATGATATGTAGATAAAACGAATGAATTGAAAGGCATTAGGTAAAATATTCTCATAAATCATATCGACACGTGGGATGGGGATGCGTAGAACACGATGCAAAGGGTCAACAAATAGTTCACAATGAATATATCACAACCATTTCCATGTAAGTTGCCTCTGTCGGAAGAAAAAAGGTCCTTTCCTTAGGTTGTAAAATTTTTTTTTGCTCCCCTTAACTAATGGTACCCGGTGGGTAAATGGGGAAAACGATACAAACATTAACACCAATTTTGAATTGAGACATAATTTACTCGACCGAATCTCGTGTGTCATGTGTCCTTTCGGACGGAAAGAAACAATTTTGCTGTTTTTTTACGACGCTTCAAAGTTGCGTTGACATCAGATTTTTGAATGTCCCCTTGGAAGTAAACTCCAAGAAAGAAGTAGATCTTAAAATACCATCTTTATTTCCTGGAAGGATTCATCGTTAGGATGACCTTTCACATAAGACATGTCGTCGGACGAGCTATTGTGGGGTTGAATAAATATTCTCCAAAAACTTTTTGTTACAATTAATGGGTCATATTTGTGTATATTAAACATTTAGCTCCTATGAAGTAGGTTAAATTATATGTGTTTACTTAAACCCTTAAAAAAGTATCAAAAACGATCGATTAAACCACAAAAAAGGAGGGATGATGTCTAGGTCTACTATTGTGCCATGGTTGGAGTGGTGACGGTAACATGCTGGTATTGTACATGTTCTTGCCGAATGTGCGAACTGAGAGTATTTTAAAAAACAAAACACAATCAACCACAGTAAACAAGGACCCTACAGAGTAATCAAATGAACCCGCCCTACGGCAATCAGGCGACGACAGGCAAGTAATTGAAACGGAAACAGAACAACATTCCACGAGGGAAGGGACCGATTGAAGTGAACCCTCAGGGAGTTAGAGAATAAATTAAATATGAAAGCAACCTACACAGCACAACACATTGGTTGCGAAAAATGAAGTTAGTTAGCGAAAGACACTGAAGTGTATATCAATGTTGTACACAAATTGTATTTGTTTTGAATTCTGGTCAAGAAATGAGTAGATTGTACTTAATATTGAGTTCGCAATTCAAGAACGGCCGTTTTTTTATATGAATTATAGGAATTTTATATTAAATATTATGTCATGTAGTATATTAATCATTGTTTTACATGTCTCTAGAAGCAATAAACAAATCAAGTCATTTTTCGATGAACACATGTTATTGGAACTGTTAGTCAACAAAATTATATGTTATCGAACAGAACAGAACATCTTCTGGTAGTTTAATATCTGGAGAATACGAGCGAAATAGAATCCTGCTACTTTCCGCTTCCGAATAAGGTTTACACCGATTTGGCATCAAAGGAGCGAGCGTTGACGTGTGGAAGAATTGCTTTGTTTCGTTTTATATCAATAGCTCATAGTAGTTGATACCGATCCGGTCCCACCAATTTGAAGATTTCGAACGTTTTTCGGGTTTTCGTTCACAATAACTGTCGTCAATAACGAAATCTTCGCTGTTAAAGAGAAGGACATCAAAAGTTATCGCCATTGCCTGCTGGCACAACAAGAAAAAAATTAAAACGGTGACTCTATTTGCAGACCTAATGTAAAATAAACGCTTTTCACTAATGAAAGTATTCTATAATAAAATTTGGGAATTTGTTACAAAATCACTGTTGCACAAATCAACGCAGTTCCAATGTCAAAATGCTTCTGACGGAAAATCAATTGATATGTTACATCTTAAAGACATCCATTAATTTTTTTGTCATTACGAGTTCATGCATCTAAGGAATTGAGTGTCCTGTACGCTTCCCCGATGCATATGGGTGAAGTAGTTTAGCCTGCTAACCAATACCCGCTAACGACCTCGCCCTTGTCTACCACCGCAAACACCAAATCTTTCCCGACACAACAACAACAAAAACGCAAGCGAAATACGCTGACACACCTTCCGCCGGTTGTATCGGGGGCAATTACAAGCACTAAATTGACATAGCATACCACTGCGCTGCACAACCTCTTTCGCAGACCATCGTGTGAAGTCCCACGAACCCGTGGGAGGTTGTGTGCTATGCTATGCTCGAGTTAGTCACACGCTTCGTTAGGTTTTGGAGCAATTTCATCAATCAGCTTTGCGCGCTTTGCAATGTGCGGGTGAGCGTAGAGCCGCTGGCGAAGGGTTTCTCCACCGAAAGTGCTCGGTCACCAGCAGGTCAGTAACTCTCCACATCGGACACTACAGCACCCTGTCCCCTCGACTATATGGTTGCAATTCGAAAGGCAGCAACCCCGGGGGCGGACACAATTTTTGGAAGTGTATCGTTTTGTGTATCCTTTGCTTTGGTCCATATTGCCCGGCGGAAACATGTGCTGGACGTAGCAGACTTATCACAGCAGCAGCCGAGTTCGCAACAGAGATTTGAAATTTTTCAACCACGTGTGCGCTTGATACAGGACGGGAAATGTCGTTTATTTCGTCCAATAGAATCAATTGTCTCTTACACGAATGGACCCTGTCGTTGTGGACCGGTGGATGTGTATCAGTTTCAATTCTAACCCCCCTTAACCCAGACGCAACCCTCGTCAACGGCATAGCAACCTCAAGCTATAATGTTTTACCAAATTTATCAACCATCGCAAGTGCACGGGAGAAGACCTGCAGCGTTTTTATCTGCTGTTCACATTACCTGCTTCCGGTTGGAATAGTTTTACTCTTTGTGTAGTTTTAAACGCACCAACGAAACCGCTCAGTATGCAACAACTCACCACACTGTGACGGTTTCAAAGCAAACGTGCGCCGTGTACCATCACTCTCAGCAACGGCATTTATCAACCAGCGTCGATATTTAACGAATGACTGAACGTGAGTCTCATACAAGCATGAAATTCTCGATCGATTTTACACTCCATCAGACGTGCCCTGCTGATGCCGCATGCTCGTGTGGGTACAAACCACGGATGGAAGCAAACCATATATCCTGCCGAAAACCGGCAAACGAAAGTGATAAGCGGGTGTACAGCATGCAATCTGGTGGGACACCCACTGACGGAACAGGATATAAAACTCAAATCCCGTCGTAATCTGTCGTGTGGAGTAACATTCGAGCCGGATGCTAGGGGATGCTTTCTTCCGAGCTTTGAATCCATTTAAAAGCGACGCGATCGATAACGAGAATACCACTTGACGCACCGCAAGCGACCGCCGAGAGGACACAGCAAGGACAAGTTATAAATGTTGGGTGTTTTAAAGTCCCATTTACACGTACATAACGCTTTGGTTTGAATATTTGACACGGCCTGTTACAGAAACGATTATCGATAGATGAGGTGAAGTGAATATCCAATGAAGCTCAGATTCAAGTATCTCTAATACCTAGTAAATAAAAGAAAGTTTATTTTGTAGTTTATGCTGTAGTATTACACTTTACTTTTTAGATTTACTTGTTCGATAATTTATTATTGTGTAGTTAAAGTCAAATCTGTCAGAACAATGTAAACAGAGGTTTTTGGTCAAATAAGACAGCCTTGGCTTATTTCTCCACTGCCTGGAATAGTTAGTCCTCTGTACTAGAGAACCCGTCCGGGCGGAATTTTACACCAGTCTTGTCGTGTAGAGAACTTGAAACCACCGAGAAACATACACTTTGTCGTAGAACTGTACAACAGTTAATTAAGATTAAGTTTTAAGACGACATCTGTCAAATTTAGAACATTTGTTTGATTTTGCTCAAAACTTCAGATTTACCGTTATGTCCATCGGTCAGACTGGATCCATTTCTTCCCAAGAATTCCCAAGAACATCTGCTTCTAAAAAATCGGAAACGCAAACTATCCAAGTTAGCTAACTTAGAATATTTTTTTACCATTTGTCGAGCAGTTAATTGAAATTTATTATTTGTTCTTTGGATAAAGAGTAGCTAAATTATAATTAACAGACTAACTTGGCTTGCCAGATTCTATGGAAAACTTGAAGCGTTTAAGGCTCCAAATATCAAAACAAATACAAAAAACTTGGTTAAAGATATCATAGATTTCAATGGTGGTTAACTTTAATAAACTCAGAAGTTTTTTCGTATGTTATATATTTTTTATAATATAATTTGTTTCTTTATTTTATCCGGTTCGAAGGACCAATGATGGTGTCTTTTGATCAACCGAGCCCAGTCCCGGTGAAACACACTGGTGGAAGATTCGCTATTGCAGGAGAAACACGTCCTTTCTTATCCACTCCGTTATTGCGTCTGTTTTATTTTCATGTAATATTACATTAGTTCCATAATGCACTCCATCTTTATTCGTTTATACTGTTAGACTAGTTTCGTGCAATTACTACTACAATTACTTTTTTAAAAATTCAAAAAAGCTGTTAAAATTAATTTAAATTCCAACATAATTATTACTCAAAAACGTTAGAAATTTTTGCTTCTTCGTATTTGAATTTTATGTCTATTTTTGTATTACAACTACATATACAAAATAAAAAAATTGTTCAATCAGAGACATTTAACAATAATGCATATCAATAAGTTATTAAACTTTGATTTTAACTTTACCAAAAAATTATTTCTATAAATCAACATTTTTTATTTTTCTCATAAATATTTATTTGACTACACCATAACCTATTCAAGAATAAGTTTTTAAAATTTAATATTATCTTTCGAAAAATAAAAAAAGTAATGTTCAGCTATTGTTAGGAATCTGGTAACTTAATTCGGTCTCAGAAGTTTACATAACTAATGAGCTATAGCAATATAAACAATCTGAATATTTTTTGTCCAACTTTTAGTAGCAAAAACATGTTTACGTGTTGTTTAATGCACTCATACATTCAAACCAGCCCAAGCAAATGGAAAACCTTTCAACAGTTTATATGTTTTTTTTGTTTGTTTCATTTTTTTCCACCAAATTGCCGACTACATCGAATCGTAAGGTAACACACATAAAGCATCGCGGAAAAATTCCTCAATCTGGACGGTTTCACCTGTGCTACGCGTTACATACGTTCCCGCTGAGATGGATCGGGGAATGCGCAAACGCTTTTCCAATTTATGCACGAACTGCGAGAACTGCATTCATCTGCATCGCCGTCAGCGATCGTCGTCGTGCAAATGCACATGTGCCGAACACAATACTCGTCCCGTCAGAGCGTCACCGGTGATGGGAGCAATTTTGCAGCCCGTAACGTTACCACGTCCAAACAAACTCCTACACTGTTTATCTTCCTTCTTGCTCCCCCCCCAATCATCGTACAGACCGCAAACGATCATTCTGTTACGCCCGTGTGTTTGGTGTAACAAAGTTGGTTTATTTTTTTCCAAATTTCAATCCGATTCGAACGGTGCTGCAGTCATTGAAAACCGCAAACTTACCAAGGGGTCGGAAGTTGCACTGCAAAACAACAATAACAAAAAAAAAAAGATTGCGGATAAATTTCCATTTCCAGCTTTGAGCCACCAAGCTATGACGTACGCCACTTGGTGGCGAAAGCGAAACCTTTTCACAAACCCACACGCACCCTGATACGATTCGACGTCAAACGGCCGATCGATTTAAGCTTCGATTGCACGAATCAAATTTCGATTTGTCGTAACCATTGTTAGCAGTTTTTATGCAATTGCAAGGTTATTAAAATTTCGAACCTGCCTTTAGAGAACGATTCGTGATGGTTTTGATTGTAAGACGGACGGAATCTTATTTCGTAAGAAAAGTTTAACTAAAAAGCACCGCATTGAGAAGGTCCTAAGCAATAGGAATAGAATAAAATCAGCTTAAATCTTTGTACAAAAACAGGTACGTCCCAGGTAATGTGTTACCGGCAAAATATGCACTCTGTGCCCAACAAAATTGAACAATATATTACGTGTCCCACACGTTTACTGCATTTCACCGTTCCGTTATGTTGACAAGCGGCAAAATGGTGAGCAAAACAAAGCAAAACCAACCACGAACGTTCGGTGAATATTTTGACTTTGGTAAAGCACGTTTCAATTGCACGCAACCATCAGTCACAGTCACACACAGTTGTGCGAAAAACTGGCGAGAACAGAAATGTAACGAGCGTGCACTTGGCCATGGTCAACGGGTCACACCAAAAAGGGAAACCGAACGGTACACCAAAGGGCCCCCCCGGGGGTACCGTTATGTACCTAAGCTGTACAGCAAAAGAAACTCTTTTATTGTACCATCAGCAAATTTAACCCGAAATGCAGTGGTTCCAATAAGCTTAGACGAGACTTTGTCAATTCAATTTCTTAATATGCTAGTCTTGTTATGGTTGACTTATTTTAATTTGATCAATTTTATTATTATTTCGTTCTATTTATTTGTAACTGATTTTATTTGTTTTATTTACAGATTTATTTTTATCTCAAAATAATCAACATTTTTAACATAAAATGACAAAGTTTATGCCATGTTTTCGATTGATTGGCTTAATGAATTCAAACATCCAACAGAAAAAATGGAGTTTTTCTATCGCTCTCAACTTTCTCGTTGAAGTCGATACTTTGGAGCAGCTTCATCGACTCGCACATTTCCAACGCTTGGGCTACAATTACGAAAAAACACAAAAGTAAAAAGTTTTTTTTCAGTTTGTAAAAAGCTTTGATCTTTTATTTATTCAATTCCCTGTTATTCAAATAAAAAAAATACAAACCTCAAAAATGCATAACATTGGAAATATATCAAAGCTTCCAGAGTGATAAAAATTGTGGTCACGACAAGCTTGTATCGATCGATTACTTGAGTTCTGCACCAAAAATTAAAAAGACTTCAATGAGAGAGGTGATAAACCGGTGTATGTTTGACATAAATCGTACGATATGATAATTAATTTTACTTAAAAATAGTGAATTTCTTTTTCCTCAACTTAATAGATACTTAAATCATTTGCCATTATGATGCTTTTAATTAGATTAGATATCTTAAATCTTAAAATGGAAGTTGTCAAAGAATCGACCAAATATTAAAGGCAGATCAAACGGAAGAGTTTGTTCGGATCTGTTTGAAATTTCTGATTTGCTGTTATATAAAACGATCGCCTTGCAGTAATTTCTTGATAGTTTCAAAGTTTTTTTTTTCTAAAAATTATTGAAAAAATCTTCAACAAATTATAGAATTCTTCTAGCTCTCCTTATTCCATAGTTACTTGAGGTACGCCAAGTACTTCTGGAGGGCCTCGTGACGGTTGATTTTACTGTCAGGTTTTACACTTGTCGAGAAGCAGATCAAATCAGACCAACTTGACTTTTAAATTTGTATGGAAAGGTAGCAACGAATAAATCGGCTAACGGCGCTAAAAAAACCTAATGGAAGGTATCGTAGACCCTATTGATGAAGTTTGATTATAACGAAAGTAGAAATAAAAATTGATCCTTCAGCTCGCTTCAGAACAATTTAAGGAAATAATTATAGAATATAAAAAGTATTGATAATTAAGAAAACGACAAAAAAAACTCCTTAGCCGAACATCCTAAATCATTACGATAAGAGCAAATCAAAAGTTCTCTTGAGAGGTAACAGCCCCTAAGCACTATGTAACTCTTTGCTCAATATACACTCATAATACACTCAGTAAAATCGATTCAATCTAGGGCAAAGTCTCTAGTAGCCGCACTGACCAGTTAGGCTTCGGACAAGCACAAATCAACGAAATGCAATTTACGCCACTAATTACAATTTCCTACCCGAGGGTATCTTCACTCTCTTCGTAACCTTATACTGGAAAACTGCCATACCAAAGGACAACATTCAACCGACTCTTTTAGCGCAATAGCGACGGAGGACAATTTCCTGTCCCACTTATTTGCATCTCAATGCTTGAACGATGGTAACGAGCGGCATTGTTACCACTCATGGCTTTCAACATTTTGTTTGGGTAAAAAAAAATGTATAACGCTATGTAACGTGCACTAACAGATGGATATTAGATTATACGCTACTATCCGGCTTCTATCAATGGTCGATTGATTTACACCATCACCGTAACCACAAACTTTTAGCTCACGAAAATCTTTCTCTGGAAACTGCTATATCTTACCGTACGTCTTCTGATCACCTTAAAGTGACTTTGAAGTGATAAAAGATAAAGCGAACGAAGCATCACGGTAGGTGGTTTGCCTCCGGGGGTTCTTTCCTTGAGCGTACAACAACAAAGGGCCGTACTTTTAATTATCCGAATCAAAGATGAAACACTTTCCGAGTGAGTTAACGATCCGGCGGATAATTAAGAAAACTTTACTAATGACATTTGTCACACCATCGACCACAAAAAGGCAGCCGACCGGGAGCAGTTGCGCGGACCTGATGCCTAAGGGTCTCTGTGAGATCGATCGCCACCACCACCGTTCGCACGCACCCGAACACCAATTCGCAACGTCTGAAGTGACCGAAACTTACATTATCCTTACATTCTTCCACTCCAGGTACAGTAGAAACCCTGGGCGACCCAAGCTCGATGACAAGAGCGCAAATCTTTAATTCATGAAGACGTACACACTTAATTATCCGCTTCGCAAAACTCACCAAACGCCAAGGTGTTTATGCCCCCTGTTTGCCCTGGAGGCCGTCCAGTTCAGAACGCGGTACGTAATCTCACCCCACTCGATTCACTGACAGTGACGCCGTGTTCACTCAGCTGTCAACGGCTGGGTGCGTGCAAAAACACGCTTCAATTAAACAAAACCGATGCAACGGGTGGTACAAAACCGGCATAAATGACTTTCCTTTGGAAAATGTTCTTCTCTTGTAAGTTTTTTTTTGTTTTCTTCCAACATTGAAGAATACCAATTTCGGGCTGAAACCACCTAGTTCCCGTTCAGCTCACGAAGCTAGTGATAAATTTCTTGACACCCTAAAAACCTCCGCTACGATTGCATAGCAGTTGAAAGCAAAGAGGCAGATCGTCCACAAACCGAACCAAACCATCTCTCATCATTACAATTGCCGACGCGTTTTGACGGTCACCAAAGACTCGCGCGCTCTGCTGTTGATTGGAGGGCGATACCTTTAATTACCACCCTCCAAGCCGTTTGGGGTGGGTTTTTGCCTTGTTGGGGCTTTCAGAAGTAAAAGGAGTGTTCTCACGGTACGATAGCGAACACCGTCTAGCCGGACGGCTTCGGTCATCGCAACGGAAGAAACGTAACGCAGCCACAAACAATCGGCACAACGTTGCGCCGTGCTATGGGCAGTGAAAAAGGGCAGCATAAATAGTGCGCTGCCACATTAAATGATCGTTTCGTTAACAGGCGTCGCTAATTGCCACTAGGTGAAAAGGTACTCCCGTGCAATGAATAAATAAACGCTCCTGTTGCACTTTTGCGTACCATGGAATAGAACGAGCAATTTTATAGTTTATTTCGATCGATCAATTGGATAAAGTGTATGGTAAGGATATTTTTAAATTTACTACCGTCAGGATGACCGTCAATGAAGTCATCAGAACTTTCTTAATTATTCCTAATTCTGACGAGCAAATTTGCAACAAATTAGTATTGAAAATGTTTTTACAATCTTCTTAAATTGATTTTATGAAGATAGCGCGAAGTTCTAAAGCCAGCTTTTCTAGCATAAGGTTCTATTTAGAAGATGCGCTTTTTATAGTTCGCGTTACTATTTGGACAGCTGCCGCACATTGGGAGTTCATCGCTAAAATAAATTGCATTATTTATTTCGATTATCAGCATTATTAATATAATAAAAAAGAATGAAAAATTTATAACTTAATTATAAATGTTCATATTTTCAGTTGAAAAAGGTCAGAGCAGGACTGCGAACCTCACGCGTCGCCTTGAATGCGACCTCACCAACCTCACGCGTGCATA
This sequence comes from Anopheles funestus, assembly GCF_943734845.2. Taxonomy (NCBI): domain Eukaryota; kingdom Metazoa; phylum Arthropoda; class Insecta; order Diptera; family Culicidae; genus Anopheles; species Anopheles funestus. Next base: position 43,141,283 of record NC_064598.1, read on the forward strand.
CTTCAGCATTATAATTGCGACAATTGTTAAATAAAGGAAGAATAGCGAAGAAAATCGAAAAAGGGCGTTTGGGAATTCCTGCTTGCAACATTCGATCGAGAAGAAGGAACTCTTCTCAAGAAGTTGGGTTAACATTTTAAAGTTATCGTAACGAATTTAAACCAAATTGCAGTACAGTGAAGTTTGCGTAAGATGCAAAACGAAAGGACTGCCATGTTAGAGAAACCTCCAGCCTTGAGAATGCGATAAATCATGCCCCGATACAAACTGTCAATGAAAACCATCGATGCTATTACGACTTTGGGAATATTGGTGTGTAAATATTATATGCAGCTTAGAGAATTCCATCTTTGTATAACTTTCCATCTGGGTATAATTATCCATCTTAGGAAGATTTCACTGTATTTGTAAAATCGTGTGAAACATAGTAAATAATATCGAAAGGAATACATTTATAGGAAGAGAAAATACATAGATATATGAAAATTGTTCAAATTTCTAGTTTTGTTAACATTTATATAAGTTTAAAGGGCAATGTAACATTTAAAAAAATGACCATATGCTTTGTCCATATGACCAATAGACCATATACCCTGGATAACAATGTGCAGATGCAACAGCAAAGTGAATGTAATAGTAAATTCACATTACTTCGTGTTTTCTCCTTCTCTCTCTACATCAGATGAGATGTTTGAAAGTTAATTAAAAAAACAGAACGTTTATGTTTGTGATGTTTTCATTATTCTCATGTTGAGTTTTAAATTTTTTCTTTGAGTTTTTATTTTCGAAAAAGAATTAAGTTTTCAACTACAATTTAGGCGACTCAACTACACTACAATTTACTCACTACAACAACAATTGAGGGAAGCAGTGCTAGGCTATCGAACATTAGACGATGTTGAACAATTTTTCGAACCTTGGTTACTGAGCTTCACTTCAACCAACACTACCCTAAAAATAGCCCGAATCCTTACGAGTCCTGCCGAAAAAAACCATCCATTTGCAACGCTGCTTGTAATATGTGCCAGCAAAACATCGTCGTTTACCATTCCCGTGGCAAGAATAATGCTCCAGCAAAATGTTCATCTATTTTCAAACAAAACCATTACGTATCCTTGTCTTCTTTGCCGACAACGACGAAATGCGACGAGTTAATCGAATTCACTTTCGATTATCGGAAACAACCTTCCGCGTGTCGTTTTGGTTCATGCTTGGCCAAGCACATACACTGCCAACGACTGGCAACGATCCACGACACAAAGAGCCCGCGGAGAAAAGACGAGGTCTCGGACTGGATGTCCTGTTGCGGATTTGTCACACTCTGTTCCGTTTTGTTTTGTGCATATCAATGAGCGTTCGGCACTTGTTTACTACATCGGATGGTGGAATTTTTGGACCTCAGGAAGTTTCGATGGCATCCTCGATGGCGTAGCGCCAACAATAAAGAGAAGGAGACAAAAAAAAACGCATCCGAGGAGAAGGTATCATCACTTTTGTGGATTGAAATCTTTATTCATTTGTTAGGCGCAAGCAAACGTACGAAACGCCTATACAAACCCGTACACCAAACAACTTCTGTAGTTTCTTAACGAATTGGCACGTTTGCTTTGATTTTTGCCGCCAGCAAACAACACCTTCAGCGTTTGACGCGGGAATATTGGATTCTAGCTTGTATTGAAGCATTTAAGTTTTCGGTTGCGAAAATTCACCATGGTAAACACTGCCGACCAACGCTCGGTACACGTCGGCATCTAAATATTAGCTCTTTACGATACCGAGAAGGTTTTTGACAAAAAAGAATATTAACATCAATTTTCACCAATTGATTTGCAAACCAAGCGGACAAATAGGACCGGCATATAAGGTAACGTTGAAAAAAAAATCAGACCAGCATTTTGTCTGCTTTTTCCAGATGAGTAAGTAGAAACTAATTTAACAAATGTGTGGAAAATCGAAACATTAAATTAAGCTTTTTTGTTTTGTTGTCTTTATATTGTCTGTATAGCATACTATCGAACATGTTTTTTTCTGCCTCATTTACATCTGCGCGATCGACCGCATAAATGGCGCACCTCTCACAAAGGTGTGATAAACGTAGCAATTTTCCTAATTATATCTCTCTACCGCCCGGTCGAACTAACGATGCTCTTTGGTTACGTAGCGCCGCACGTCACAGAATGCCCACGTACGTCGTCCAAGTTCAGCAGGTTCGTCATTCACAATTGCTACGACGATCACCGCCGGCTACAACGAGCAGATGCACAAACGTTTGGCCCCGTGTGGCCAAGCACACAAGTCACACCGAAAGGAAGCGGACAGCTAATCGAATAGAAAATGTGAGAATCAAATTATCATTTTACGAGACGGCGGCATCACTATCGAACACAGGAAGGAAATGGACCAACGAAGCTCACTCAACCACAAGGAGGAGGTTTTTTTTCGTCTTTGGCCCCTATTTTCCTACCGGAGATGCTGCAAAGCATTCGCATCGTCTTCACCGATCAGAGACCTGACAGGGAATGGGAAATGGATTCCACCGAGGAGCACTTGTGGAGCACCCTTCGCCGGAGATACTTCTGTCCTCAGACACACACACTAGACAAGATGGAGCACAGTAAACACTCTATCTGCCGGTCAATTGAAAATCTGTGCCTTTCTGGCCTGACGAGCAGCATCAAGGTGCGATACGGCGCGAATGCCTGGGTGCGTGTTTTATTTGTATGCAAAACAAACATCCACACCATGTCCAACCTCGTCAAAGCATTGGAGAACTCGCTGGAAGGGTGAACTCGCGCACACCGAGAGAGAGAGAAAGAGAGAGAGAGAGAGAGAGAGAGAGAGAGAGAGAGAGAACTCGGAAAGGGTTTAGGAAGGTGCGATTGACGTTGCGAACCCGGTCCCGAGCCCAAGTGACGACGAGACCGCTAAACCGACGTCATTCGGAATCCGTTGCTGCTGCGCGGTTTCATTCGGATTGCCACCGTAGGCCACCGTATTGTGATAATGAGAGGTACTCTGTCCGTTCGTTAGTGTGTGCTGGTAGAAGAGATGAGGGTGATGATGATACTGATGTATAATGTCGCCGCGCCAATGCTTTGCACTTTGGATTCTTAACCGGTAAGAGGCGGTTTACGTGGTCGGTTATTTTGCCCCATATTTACAAACTTCGATCTTTTAACCTCGAGAGTACGGTAGAAGAGAGAAGATTATTTTTTATTTAGAAGATTGCGGACATATCATGTGATAGAAGATTATTTTATATTTAGGAGATTCCGGACATATCATCAACTGTGGGTTGGAAAAAAATTGTATTAAATAGCTGCTTTATGTTTCCCAAGATTTCTACGCATCTGTCGTATCATAAAATTCAAAATGGCCAATTCATGCGCGCGATACTTATCAAAAGATTGTCGTCACTATTGGAAGTGAAACCGATTGATCCTTGCCGATCAATCGAAGCCGATCGAAGACCAGTAATCCCATAAGAACATTAAACATTCGTTTAAAAATATACCCAATTCCCGAGCTTAGCGATCACGACGCATGGACAAACATTTCCAATAAAGGTAGCAAAATACGTATTTCATACAGCTCTATTAAACGAATATTGTACGCGGAAAGAAGAAAACGCCACTGCTGCGTGTTAATAAAGCGGCCCAGTGGATGGAGGACGCCAAACGAGGCGCTTTGTTTACTCACAACCAAATCACATGCCAATCTCGCGGGGGCATGTGGCACTGGAAATAAATAAACGGGCCAGGCCGACTAGAGCCCGCCCGTTACGGTTGTTTAGGTCAAGATAAGCCCGAACTGGAAATAGCGCTTATTATCACTTATCTCGTCAGTCAGCCCGCCGGCTTATGCTGTCACAACCGTTTTCTCATCCCGTGACAAACGGGGCCATGTTCACAAGGTTAAGGAAGTTTGAAGAAAAAAAAAACAGAAAAGATAAATACGGTTACGGCTAAAAATGAGTACGGTTTTGTTTTTTTATTTTCGTTTTTGCAAACGGAAAAAGGAAAATTAGCTGAATTGTTGTTGGATATAAAATATTTTATCGAAACACTCCAACAATCCTGATTTATTTTGGGTGATTTTTCTAAGCTACTTCAAATTAATTTAAATATTCTTGTTACCATCTTTACTTAATTGACTGAATCAGGAACTGAACATATTATTAAAGAGACGATTAAAAATTATATTGAACCAAACATTGAGGCGTTACGAATTTTTGGGTTCTATGTTTAATTTCTTTATTTTTTGTGAGTATATAATTTAACAAGGGCTTAGCCTGCCATTTTAGGCTTTCCTTGAATTTATTTACTCCTAGCAGTATGGATAGTCCTGCGTACGAGAATACCGTCCAGACAGGATTTGATACCCGATCCTGTCTTGTAAGACCGGCGGAAGGTAACCGAGACACTCAATCACATCTGACTAAGAAGCATCCCGAATTCTTATTGTTTTAAAGGAAAATTTTAACAATATGTAGAATTTATCCAACTATTCTCATGAACCACAGTTAGTCAAAAATTAGTGGCAAATTTAAAATTAATTTATCGTCAATTTAAACCCAAAAATGGATGTCCTCAAGAGTCATATGCAGCTCGCGAGCTGTACTTTGCCGACCACTGGCTTAGTTGAAAAAAGTCAACTTAGTATACTGTTACCATCTTCATGGCTAAGTTACTTAAGTAGGAGTTTTGTGATCTAATTCTTGAAAAACCCTGGCCCAAAACATTTTTCGGCGCCATTCTTCATCAGAATATTTGGTGTCATTCGTATCATGTAACCAGTAGGTACAAGAACCACTGCTATTCAGACATTCGGACACTTCAAATATCGATAAAACAGATAGTTTGCACATGTTAACAAACACTTACTCCAAATTCCATCAATTTCCAATTTGTTTAACTTTCCACTATCAATTGTTATCATTGTTTCGCTACATATTGCCTGTTCCGGACAGGGAATGATAAATTACTATAAGTGATCTTACCTTCACCAGGATTTCTGGTCATTTTGGACGACAAACCAATCACCAATCAACCTTGCTTAACACTAACCACTCTAGCATCGGCTCAATGACCCTCTCGTTTTTTGCACTTTGAACTTCCCGATGTCCCCAAAAAGCAACTATCGAACAAACATACCTAAAAAAACTACTCAAACTGGTGGCAAGTGTTGCTACTCTCCTGTCAATCCTGTCAGAACAACACATGCCTGCTACAAGATTTCCGAATCTACAACAATAGATGACAACCTTCCCTCCCCCAAATTTAACATACAGAAACATACGGCTTCAATGTTGTTGGTGAACCTCAAACATAGCATAGCGAAAATGACCCCGCATAAGTGAGGTCCACAGGTAACACTTAAGACATCAGCAAAATAACCACAAAAAAGAAACAAAAACTCGCATCACACAATGTTTTGTCCAAATTTTGGAACTACGGAACAATGTTGTATTGCGTGTTGAAGCTCACTACAAGTGCGATGCGATCATGGAAAGCGCCGACGCACTTCATCACCGTAAGCGGACAACTTCATCCCCATCTGTCAATGTCGGAACGTTGCCGAACTGGACGGACCGCTGTCAATTGTGTAGCGCAGCGGGTCGAACGGCCTCGACCCACCTTTCGTCACCAGCTAAAATCCATCAGCAAATCGTCATTGTTCTTCCCGCACGAATCTTTTGTGTTCGGATTTGTTGTCCTACTAACATCGGATCTTTTTTTTGACCATTTACTTATGCTTGTACGTGTAATTTTGAATCCTTTGCTAAATGGGCTGAATAGACATTTAAACGAGCGATGTTTTAGTGAATGATTTCTTTTATCACAGTCACATTTAGAGCAACCGAAGAAAACAATTTATAGATTCTACACCTTTTTTGCTTTCATTTTTTACCATGGCAGCTGTTTCATGTACGCCATAGTCTACGTCATTCGTGCGACGTCACACTCCAGGAAAAAGGGGATAACGTTTAGTAGACCCCGCCATAAAACCAGGGCGCATATACGATATGACGACGCCATGTGTCCTGTTTGCACAACTGACGAGAGCTTTCGACGAAATAATTACCCTCGTTTCCCCTCGTTTTCCATCCGGAGACGCTCCGCTGTTGTATCGATTACGCCATTTTAGATCACTCACTGACTAATGCTGTCCCGGATGTCTGTACGAGACGAGCAGGATCGAACATAACGGACACCTTTGTTGCACACATTACGGTACGGTACCGCATACACGCATTCAACGTAGGAAAATATGGGTCCAAGGTATAGTGAAGGGCAATGTCAATAAAAACCATCGTATATTCCGGAACTAGAGAGTGGGGCAAGTGGAGGAAGGGGTAAGTGTGTGTGTGTGTTCTTCTTTGCCCAAAAATTAATACAGCAACAAACTAGATCAAACAAGATCCACTTTCCAGCTGAAATGGGCAGCTGGTATTAAATGATTATTTAAACCGCTACGGACAAACATCCATTAAATGCTTCGCAGTGCAAATGAGATACACCTACTAGCTTATTTCGGTAGGCATTCCAACCCACCGCATTTCTCTCTGGAGAGCACTCAGCGACAGAAGTCAAAAAGGTTAAATTATACCTTAATTGATAATAATTGATTGCTTTATGATGTAATGCTCAAGAGATGCACACTTAACCACACATACACATGTATTGGCCTTTATGTGCTTTAGATGAAGTCTTGGGTCATCTCCTGTTAAAACTAAAACTATAAAAAATCACGAATCCAAAAAATCAAATTTGTTCTCATGGTTTAACGACCTACCTAAGGAATGGGACTGTAGGGTTATAAAAATTAATGGGATTATTTGGTGTCTTTTTTTTATCTCATAACCAAATAATAAACAGATTTTTTTTTTAAATGACTATGTTGAGTCAAATTGAGGTTTCGAAGCACAAACTTTAGTGTAGTAAACCGAACGACGACACAAAAGACAATTGAACTGTTATTATTGGTGGAAGCTAGAGATCAAATTTAAAGAACGATCTCCTAACTGAATTCATTTTAGTGGACAGTGTAAAATACCAGATAATGGTAAACGATATCACTTCAAAACCAAGTTTGTATTCAAATGTATAAAGTACAGTAGAACTTCGATTATCCGGGTGCGGATTAATCGGCGGGCGGATTAACCGTGCGCCGAATATTGGCAGCTGTTCAACCGTGGCGAACATTTGTACTGATATCAAGTTGGTTAAAATTATGTGTGACCATACGATATATTTGAAATGTTCTACTTTTACGTTCTAAACACACTGTTAACTGCTATCTAATAATAATTTGTTTGATCCATAATCATTTTTTGTATCAAAGTGACTACCTTAGAGACCCATTTTATTATTGGATAACGGTCCGTCACATGCAACAGATTCAGTTTTGAACACAGATGTTACGCTTTTGGACAAAATTTTCCACCAAATGTAACTAGTATAATCCAACGAATGGACCAGGGAGTAATAAGTTTACAGAAACGACTGTACCCGTCCAGTATCTTAAATATGTTTCTAGAAGAGGACCACCAAGTGTTGGATTTGTGTAAAAAAAATAAGTTTTGGTATAGCTATACATTGATATAGTGTAATATATAGATACTATATACGCTTTATCTAGATATATAAGTAACATTGACATCTAGACATACTAGTATCCGTGGAAATCGATTAACCGGCATCAGTCCGGTCCCGAGCAACCCGGATAATGGACGTTCTACTGTAATTCATTATTAAACTTATACTTATTATACTAAAAAATAAACAAAGATAACATTCTGTCATTTGGGTTTCAATTTTATTTGTGGAAAGAAAAAAATATCGGATACACCCTGTTAGATACATTGCGTAGTGTAGTAACACAAACTCCATAATGGAACGCAAAATGACGCCAATGCGGCTGTGTCCATGATTATTCCATCGTAACTTAGTACATAGAAGAAAAGCCTGCCTTTTGCCAAAAAAGCATGCGTTTTTTCCTTCGTACAAATAAAAAAATGAAAGTATCGCTTACCAAAAAGAGACCAAATACACTAAAAGACATTCAGTAAATCAAATTTGAATGTGAAATATAACTTGCTTGCTTGCAGGTTATCCTTACATGGACAAACTTTAGCAATAAAATGAGGTTTCGGGCTGGTTGGGTAACAGACCCCCATTGCTATTGACTTCTGTTCTTTGAAATATATTTGGAAGTTTTTTTTTGCTTCTTGTCAAATCGGTACAATGTAAAAGTTTTGTACAGGAAACTTATTCTATGACTTTCGGTTCATCTTTCGCCGGTTGATGTTTCTGTACTGGAAACTGATCATATCATGCCTATAAAGTCGGTTACAGTCGATCTTTAAATTAATTATTACGTAATTTGATTTTATCTTGCTATTTTTGTGGAAAATATTTAAACTTCAAACGTGTAAACAGTTATGTTTAAAAGATTGTTCAATTTATATTTATATAACTAAAAAGTCATTTTTTGTTAACTTGTATGTACTTAAAAAGCTCGTATATTCGGTGATCGTGATCCAATCGAGGACAAAACTAAATTTTGTAAATATTACATTTTAGTAGTCACCGGATTTTTCACGCACGTAATACGATACGTCACTATACATTCAGTGGCTTCGTACAAGCCACAACACTAATCGAGGTTACACATTCACAATGGTTCACACATTGCGCCACCGTGTGGTGAACAGCAAGATAAACAACAGTTTCCACAAGCATTCTCACACTCCTGACCAAATCATCCGTTAATCGTTTCCAGAACGGAACACAAAAAAATAATAATAAACCTTCCTAAGTACAGCCAAGACCGTGCGCACGTTTTGTGATAAATGGCGTGCCTATCAATCATCTCCATGTGCGTGTGTTTGGTTCGATTAAAAAATCCGATCACCCAGAACAGTTTCCCTTTTCATCGAGGTCAGCTGGGAAAGCTGTTCATACACACACACACGCATATACCGAACGATTCGATTTTTTATTTATCTCCTTTCTCGTATATTTGGCACAAAAGCAAAAGAAAAAAAACACCTACCGATCGCATAATGTACGTTCGACTGACGTAAAATACGCCCCACTAAGTAAGCTGCAGCATTAATGGGATAAATTTCATGCAAAAAAACATCTCATAATGGTTTGTTTGAAAGACCAAACAAACGGAACCAACAACCAAACAAACAACCAGACAAACAAACCGCCAAACAGGAGCAATCAAATAAACCTCTCCATCGCGTACCGAGGGGAAACAGACGGACAGTGAATGGCCAACAGCAAAAAAAACGAACCACACAAGCATGGCGATTTAGTAGAAAGTAAGATACAAAAAATATATATATGGGAACAAAATTGTGGAGTCCTAAAATAAGATCGTTTTTCGCGGTGTGCCCCAAAAATAGACAACACACTTACACACGCATCTAGCACACTTACCTTCACGCGCCTTCAGGTAGACCGTATTGGCCACGATATTCTCTAATTCCATTAGTTCCAGGTTGGCGGCTTTTTGTTATCCGAATGGCAACCCCAAAATGTAGTGAACCGATACTGTTGACCGGGTATGCCGTTGGTTTCGGTTGCGATCAGCTGCTGCCTCTAAAGCGGGTCGCGCTTGCAAATCCGTGCCGTTATCCGACCGGTGCACCAGTGTTGCGGTGAATATTTTAAACCGGCAGAACCGAGAGAAAAAAAACTCCGAAATTCTTCAACCACCCACACCGTACCGAATCAGGGTATGTAAGTGCGTACGCACATGTGTATGTGAGGGTTTAGTGTGTGTGTGTATGCTAAAAGGGTGTTTTCTGTTCTGTTTCGGGTTTCCGTGTTGGTGGTTGATTCCGTGCGCCACCAGCTTGTTTGTTGGACTGGACGATGAGATTTTGTACGATTATTTTTACTTTTGCAACACTTTCACTAGAGCGAGCGGGGGCGCCTTTAGCGTTGTGTCCGCCAATCCACTCCACAAAGACGAACCACACCGAATACACCGCACATTTGACACGCCTCTGGGACGTGTGTCGTGGAGTAGTCGGTAACCGATGGAACCGGCGATGTGAGCAACACAAGCTCAAATGGAACGGTGCTCTACCGTTCGATTTCTACCTAATTTATGTAGCACACCCTCAGTAAAGCATACGACCGGTCAGTAAACGAACCACTTGCGATTGGGGCACACCTGGACACCAATACAACCGATGGATGGATGCGCCTGCACAGCAACATTCGATCACGCGATCGCGCATGGAACTAAGCAGCAGTGTGTAAGCTTCGGGGACCGCTAACGTTTGTCCCTTATGTTGTATTGCATTTACAAACAATTAACATGGATGCACGTAGAGACAGTGATATTCGATGGTACTTCTGAAGGTGAAGTAAGCACTGGCAACAAATGCAATTTCCTTCCGAACAGCTGATTTACTGCTTCATTCTTCTAGTAATACATTCATAGCTAAAACGAAACGAAGAACAAATAGAAATATTAGTAAATGTATAGCAGTCAGGAAATAAAAGAATCAAATAGTACACACAATCAACTAAGAGAGAAATGGTGAATGTTGATTACATACAGTTGGAGTTACATACAGTGTGTAACATAATTATATAAACACCTTTCTTTAGAAATTGTCTTTAATGCCACATAAGGCAAAAATAAAGTGGTTTGTTTAGAATTTATTCCCATTTCACAAATCGTCACAGAGTAAAGTTAGATTGTTATATGTTTGAAATGCAAGACTTTTTTAAAATTATTTCCATTTATTTTTGTCTACGTTTATTATTTTCTTGTATATATTGCGGATATTTTACATGGTTATGTGCAATATTTATAATTATTTTAAAACCTAATTCCTTAAAGATTATTAAATACAAGAAAACTATTAAAAAAAACCCAAAAAATAGGAAAATCTATAAAGCCATTCTGACAAATGCATGAAAGAGATCTTCGGAAGAGATCTTAAAAAAAGCTTATAGAAACGTAATTTTAAAATAGAGGATGCTTTAGAAAGACAATTTTTTTACCAGTACTTCAACTTCAAACAACTTCAACTTCGATAAAATTCGAAAGGTTGGTCCGAATAATTATACCTTTCGAAAAAAATATTTTATGTAAGCTTCTTTGTATGTTACTAGAAGCAATTTTCAAAATAAATAAAAAAATTTGTTTTTATTTTCAATAACTTAACTACGTTAGTATTTTCCATTATTTTGTATTCTTTTATTTTTACTAAAACAATAAGTGCTTCTAAAGTCACAACGGACAGTGTAAAAAAATATAATTGTTTTGCTAATACAATGCGTATTGAATAAATTTTTAAATTTTATTAAGTTATACAACAAAATTAAGTCCGTAAAATAGAAATACTACAGACAAGCTTAGAAAGGCAAGAAAAGAACAGAATAGAGAAATATGAGCAAACTAAGGACGAATTGAAATGAAAGTAATTGCAAAATTAAGTGATGAAGAATGGGATGTTCATGAGATAGCTTACTTAATTATTTAATGTACTTTGCGATAAGATTTTTTTTTACATTAAAACGAACCCAAAGTATGCTTTCCACCATTTACTGAATATACTCATTTTGATCCAAAAACTCTCCGTCTGCCAGCATAATTATTACGTTGTAAGAAGGGTAGTCGACGCGCACGCTTGTCGGCACGGATCCAATGTTGTGAATATTTTAGCATTTTCTGCGATGGCCATCTCCCTTGGCGTGCTAACATTCGCGAAGGATGGACAAGAGCCCTCGTTCTACACACCAAAGCTGCCCCCAAAAAACGCTTTCGTCAAAAGACACCACCATCACAAGGTGGTACACCTTTTTCCTTCACTACACACTCTTAACCGGCAAGCATGCATTTGCTTTACAAATCACACGACCCCTCTTCTACGTCATCCGTCTGCAGCCTTTGACCCTTCGTAATGTACTCCCCATTGCGTGACCCTCACCCAAGACCCATCATCAGACCCGGCGGCACACGAATATCCCTCGGTGCGGCTGTATCGACATTGTCCGCAACCAAGTTTGCAACAAGTTCCGAGACAGGGCAACATGCAGCGCAGCAAAACTTATGGCCACCGGTGTCAGATGGTGTTTTCGTGCAAAACTCTCCATCGCTCTATGCGGACCCCAGACTGCCGAGTCGAGTTGGGGAGGGTTTTGTTCATGTCTAGCGGAGCAAACGAAAGGCACTGACTGGAAGGTTGCACTGATTTATCTATTTTTGAAACCTTGTCAAAGTGTCATCCAATCTCGGACGGTGCCGGAACGGATGGACGGATGGGGGTTTCGGGTAGTACTAACGTGTCCGGTCATAGGCCTCCGACACGATGATGCTGACGTTGCAGGCCATTCTGAACCCCATTCAGTGTTCCCCTTGTTAGGGCGAGGTCAGCCAGCCGAACGTGGAACACTCGAACACACTGTTGCATTTACCGTGCCCGTTTGCTCGAGGCTCCTGTCCGTATCGAACATACTTTGGAGAGCAATTTTGTTGGACTCTTTCTTTGAATATTTGATGGAACTTCGAACCTGCAATTACCAATAAATTAAATTTAGTCATTTATTCTCTTTTAATGGCAAATACAGTGAATTGAAGTAAAGTTTTGCAAACAACATTATGTTTTGTTGAAGAGCCCAACTTATTTTTAGTGATCGCAAGTAGTTTAAGAAGAAGTGAGTCTTCTTGCTTTGGAAGTCCATCCATCATCCGTTCGACTATTCCACCCAAGCCGTACAACAAGTTTGACGATGTCGTCGTCGTATAACAACATCGAAACAGGGGCTGCATAGTACCAGCTCTACGATCGTGCGGGGTTCCGGTGCATTCTTGGAGTGGATCGTCGAGTGTTGCTCTGTCCAGTGGGGAGTGTCAATCAATGCTACAAATGGGCAGCGCTGGGCGAACCAAACCATCAACATTTGTGGTGCACCCTCCTTTTGGATACTCGTCACAATCTACATCCGCTTGGCTTACCTTTCCCGTAGGCTCGTCCCCTCCTGGTGGTGGTAATACAGAAGGTTGAACAAGAAGTACAAATACCATGAACAACTGTCCTTTCTCGGTGTAGCATGGGGGGTATGGTTCCGCAATTTGACTAGTGGTCCAGCAAAACCGATCAACTCTACCGCAATTGCAAGTGATAAAAGCGTACAGGCGGACGTTTTGTGATCGGCCAATTTATATATATATGGGCAAATATGTGTGTTTGCCATAGTAATACCAGCGGAGGAGGCAAAGCATGGGACGAAATGGAAACCAGTTCCAGCAAAACCTAACCAGTATGGGCCCAATCGGTAAGCCACCTGAAAATCTGGTCATCCGCTGGTTGCGAGCATTGACGGTTTGGATCGTTTAGTTTCTATTTTATTTCATTCTCCATCTATCGATTCCGCCAAACGCAAGGTGGAAGGTTGGATATTATGATGCCGCTCAGCAGCAGCAGCAAAAAAAAAGAACCTGTCTTGGAACTGTGCGTTGTGCGCGCTCTCCCTCTCGAGTCAAGTGGCCTCCGAACTGATTTTTCTAAATAAAAACGCAAACACTCCAATTTCGGAATCGGGGCTAGGGGAACATACATTGACGATATGGTGCGGGCCAGTGTGCACGTTGTGCGTGCTGCCTCGTTGGAGAATTTCGTGTTGAAACGTCCGTGTATTGTAACGTTTTGATGGGTGCCTTATGGTGCGTGAGGTTGGGATGGATTTTATAGCTTTCTTTATTTTTTTTTTTTGGTTTCTAAGAAACATACCATCCAGTTTTGAAGATTGGAATCTTAGTGTAAGGAGATACTAGTGCTGATAGAAGACACACTGTCCTTTTCGACGAAATTAATTTGCCTTTATCATATGTATGTGGAGTTTTTCTTATGTTGTCGATAATGTGGTCGGGCTAATAAACCAAAGGTCGGTTGAATCAAATCTAGAATAATGTATTTTAGCAAGACGACTAATATATCCAGCTATATAATAAAATTATTGTAAAAATAAAAAAGATCAAAATTCCTCGTTGAAGCAAAATTCCTCGATAAGCCAAGAAAAATAATTATGATAAAAAAAAAACAAAATACAGTGGAACGTCGTATATCCGTGCTCATCGGGAATCGGCCCTTGCCGGATAAGCGTATATCACGGATAATAGACACAACTCTTTTTATTGATAAATATTAGTGTTTAGGGGACATTTTTTTGCTAAAGCTTAATGTTAATATTCTTAGGCGCGCTTTGCAAAATAAATCTGTTTTATTTGGTCAAACTTGAACCAATTGTATCATTTTTTATTGAAGCTTTTATTTCTTGCGATCACCGGTTTGCAGTTAATATGACAATTCGCCTTTGAAACTGTCATTTCCGAGCTAAACGGATAATGGGACAGCCGGATAAAACGTACCCGGATACTCGGCGCTCTACTGTACCTCTTTAGGCCAACACGAAGACTTAAAACACCATTGTAAAGCCAAGACAAAGACTTACAAATATTGAAATTTCTTTGGTCATTAGGAATAAAATTATAGAAATATAGAAGACCAGCAATATTGGGCAACAAGATGGAGTATGTGGCAAAGGCACCGGTCTTTACCGGCAGAACCGGAATGAAATCCTATTAGGACCGTAAACCCATAAGCAGGATTGATTATTCTACCACATGTAAATAAAGTTAATTAATGGCCAGACCAATACCATGTTGAGGTTGTACCCCCAAAATTTAATAGAAAAAAAAATCAAAAGCTCAAATAAAATTAATTTCTTTAAAGAAGATTAAAAACTATTTAGTTCGCAGGCTGAATGAAGAAATTGTCTATTTTTATATTTTTCTTTATTTTATATATGAAAAAACAAATTTTAGTCTCATTATTACATTTATAATATTTTTACTACACCATCAGATAGTCAGCCCTTGCTACGGGGGGATACGGTCCGAATGGGATTTGATGCCTAGTTCTGTCGTGTGGAATTGGCGCCGTTTAATACATACCGGGCCGCCCCATCCCTCATACATTTATTACAGTTATACTCTTATTTATTTATTATTTGTGAGATTTACCATATACTCATGTAATAAGAATAATCAAAAAAAATATTTTTTTTTTTTCAAACATCTGTGCAAATATCTGTGCCCTCCCTTCCAAAATAAGCGAAAATTTCGTAAATCAATTTTTTTATTATTGTTTTTAAAAAATCAATTTAGTACTAAACTAAATTAGTTTACAGCACACACAATTGTTTGGTCACAAGTCAACCAGTGGAGACGCCTTTGCAATATCACAAAGGTTAAACACGTCTTTACGCTACAAAACCCTGAAGCGTTTGAGGAAAGATCTACCACCTTCAGATGAAATGTAATCCTTTTACCACCTTCGAAAGTAAGCACACACATTAAAAGTTCTCCAATTTTCCAAATACGCCACCCCCTCACCCCAAATTGGGGTAGTTAAATCTTTCCCAAAAGGTAACATTCGCGGGTCACATGAAACTGAGACTGGTGGTGAACAGCATTGTGAAACGATATCGTAGGAAGAAAGTTAACAAGACTTGGCCCACCTGAAACGCTTAAGTTCGTACGCTTGAAAACACTGTTTTTTTGCGCAAGGACTAAAACAGACACAACTGAACCAACCAACACCATTATTATTGGCTGAATAAATCGTATGAAACAAAAACGCATTTGCATAAAATTCTCATGAATTATAAATTTTCGTGATTCAACCATTACGCACTTTCGTTGCAAAATTGACAAATGAGGCAAAGTTTTTTGCTATAAACCTTCAGTTCAGAATAAGTTCGAAGGACAACAGTAAATTTCGAAATTTGCAAACCAAAAAGAAAAAAATTGAAATGGATTGACTTCTAGATTGGAAAAATGATAACGACTCCATTATTTCGGGAAGGAACTGGTAAACATAATGTAATAAAATAAGTAATCTTTTTGCATCTCTCACATCTGGAACTTTGCAACCACTTTCAATACTACATCGTAGTATTATAAACAATTAATACTACTTTTGTACATTCGGATATTCACTTTCCGTTGCCTAATTGGTATTTAGTAGAGAAATCCTCTTTTTTGTCTATTTATCCTTTCTTTTGTTATTTTTTTTTTACTTTTTGATAAACCACCGGTATTGGTGTTAAAAATTATCAGGCAAAGCAACATAATGATGCAAATTAAAAAAAATACTAAAACACTGTATGTAACACTCCCTACGAAACAGATTCACTCTCAAATATCCTCTCACTCTCCCTCTCGCTCTTCCTCAAGCTGTCAAAAATATGCACATAATCCGTCAAAAAGGAATGCGAGTGAAGGATCTTTCCTTCATTTCGATGCACTTAGTGCACCATGTCATCTTGCTTTCCCACTACATACCTTCAATTTGCTACTGCAATACACCAACCGACCCCACATCCAGGAACATCAGCCTGATTTATCCCGGTTGGTAATGAGGGTGATCCTGTCGGGTGTCCTGTTCCACACGTCAAAATCGCTCTCACTCGCTCGCACCAATCAATGGAGCAATCTAGCAGCCCGTCGTCTACTTGTCGTCCAGGAACAACAACAACAGGGGTGTGGTAATGATGGTACCGATGATGATGATGTCCGTGAAAGACGATGTTGCTGACGGCCGCCAATGAAGAAAAGCGAAATGCATTCCTTTCTCTGTGCACTGCTCACACCCTCCCACACGTTCCACTTTTTGCACCACACCTGCACGCGTGTGTGTGTGTGCGTGATTTTTCGGTTCCACTATTGTTTAACACTCTCGATTGCGTTCACACATTGCTTGATGTTTCAAAGATAATCATAAAAAAAAAATATGTAACGAGCTGCAGGAACGCACTAAGTATGGGATCCACCTACTGGACTATCCACCACAATATTACGGAACCGGGGCAAACAAACCGGGAGCACAACACCCACTGTATAAAGGGCTGCAGCAGCACACTTTTGGGATGGAATTCACTGCTTTTTCGCTTTCGATTGCGCGCCTCGCAAAGATACGTTCGCTCGCCTTCGTTCGCTTCTTGGCATGTCGCACGTTTGTATTAATGAAACGCCGTGTTGGCTCGTCCTACACACTGAACTCTTTGGTTGCTTTGCTTTGCCATTCAAACGCACCGCACCTCACAAACACACACGCACCGCACTCGAAGCGCATACGCACGCACACCACCATCGGCCCGGTACGTACGTACGCACGCGTCACTGAGATGAGCAAGATCGCGCACACTCTTACGCTCGACACGCACACACACACATACAGGGGCAACCGCGCTCCGGTCGTTTCTTCACCAAAAACCCGACAGAGGCACACACAGCGAGCGGAGGCGAACGAGTCCAGTGGACAAAAAAGTAAATAATAAACGGTATGTGCAGAACCCCACGGAAGTCGAACCTCGAAATGACACAAATGCTTCTTCGTTTCTTTTTTTCTATTTTCACTTTACGAATGATTCTTCTTGCGTGGCACGATGTTTTCTTTTTTTAATCACGAATCCTCCTACACCATACCGAACAGTGGCGCCTGAATGTGCAGCCCCCCAAAAGGATGGTATCCTGATCCGGAAGTACCAGTGTCCGGGACAGACGGAATATTGAATGAATGAAT
This sequence comes from Anopheles funestus, assembly GCF_943734845.2. Classification (NCBI taxonomy): domain Eukaryota; kingdom Metazoa; phylum Arthropoda; class Insecta; order Diptera; family Culicidae; genus Anopheles; species Anopheles funestus. The sequence continues at coordinate 43,158,906 of NC_064598.1, forward strand.
TACCGTGAGGGAGTGTGTGTGTGTGTGCCTGTGTCTGTATCTGTGTGGTATGGCTCCCCGTTGTGTGGAGCAAGGTGAACAACGGTGCGATGGTGCGATGGGGTGGTTCAACGACCAGCTTCCGACCAGCACAGATCGATGAAGTTCCCGTTTCCCACGAGCAAATCGACACAGCAAAGATGTGCACCTGTGCCGCTGCTGGTAATTGATCTGCGACCGAGCAGATTAGCTCTAATGAAACTTCCACTTGTTAAACAACCGATTGGTCTGATCGCGACAACTTTCCGTGGACTCGCGACGACGACGACGACGACGAGACGCACATCCGTACGCTTTGAGAGTCAAGAGAGAACTTAGTTTTTTTCTGGTGCTAATGCTTTTCCCTATGCTACGGCACTGATTTCACGCACACACGCTCACGTACGATAGATTAGGCGGTGGTCTATTAACTGTGGACCGAAAATTACCACTATTGAACAAGTTGTGGGAAAAAATCACATTATGCTGGTAAAAATTAAAATTTTGTTTTTTTACAATGTGCAATACAGTTATTTAAAATTTAAAGAAAATCTAGCTTAAAGTCATTCGTGTCTAACAAATCATTTAAAATCAAAATTAATTTTCATATTCAATTTTTGTACTAAGTTTTCACATATTAAGTTTTACGAAGAAATCTCCTAAGGAATGCAATTCAAGGAAGAAATTATCTACAATAGTTATTAAGTGCGCCATTGAACAACAGATTCCTCATTAAGCGAGGAAACATACCATACATTATGATCTTCGCCCGAGGATAGTTCCAGGCATTTTCATGAAGAAGTATGGCCATTTAGACCAGGGGTCTCCAAACTACGGCACATGCGGCCCGAGAGACCCTCCCGAGAGGTCCCGAGATTAGCACTCAGCTGTGGCTATTCCACTCAAAGTGGTCCGCCATCTAAAACATTTGGAGGCCCCTGATATAGACCAACCTGAGCCAACCACTGATGGATCATCCTCTGAGGAGGGCACAGGATTCTATGATCCTGAGTGGAGTTAGACCTTCCTTGTTGGATTCGATGGAGTTAATCGGGATCGCAGGTTCTCTTATCCGTGATATGTTGGATTGTAGAGATCTAGATCTCGTGAGACTCATTCACCGCTTTGTGTGAGACAATGCAGGTCGCGATCAAGTAGCGACAGGGTCGCTATGGGTCAGGATCGCCAAAAAACAATAGAAGCAACATGTACAATTCCTCACAAAAATGCAACAATAGAGCTGGATGCAAGGAAGCACCTAAAGCAATAGGACATCTTTAAGCTACAACAGTCATCAAACACATTATCACAACCGAATATGCCCGAGATAAGCCTCGTGTCTATTGTAACCATCAACCACAAGAGGTGCTGATAATACGGCAAAAGCCATAATAATACTATTACCTCCCTCTTCTTCTTATCCTTATAAATCTTCTTACCTCTTGTGTATTCGCAATGAAGGAACAACAATGTTTAAAACAATCAGAATTATTTACCTACTAAATGTAAAATTTATTCAATGTAATAAGTCTTTCGAATATATCAATATCGCTAGCAAATGATTAGCTAGCTCCTTGGTAATTCCAGTCCATTTGAATGCGTAAGCAGCACTGCCGATGATGCTCGCACTCAAGTCGATACATCTTGCCTGGGAGCGGTAGTAACACTTCCGGGACCGGGATAACTTTCACCTTGAAGTTCAATATAATTGGAGTTTCTGAAATGAAAGCAAATTACAAACATTAAAAGTTTGTTGAAAATCTTTTTTTCAGATCGCTGGAACATTGTCACCACCTGTAGAGGATGTAGTGTTGCACGATAAAGAGCACATCGAACAGAACGGAGAAAAGTCCTAACCCAAATTTGGCACCATCACCGAAGATGGAATCCCAATCGTCTGCAAACAAAATAGCAAAAAAATGTATCAGTTTAATCTTTCCTCAAGTAATAGCCCTTGATTTAACTTACCATAATTGTACCCGTTGACTAGCATCTGCACCATGCTAAAAAATCCTCCGGTAAAGTCGAGCAGCACGTTACCAATGCTCCATCCAACGGTGCTTTTGCGCCGATAGTTTAGCACGGCCTGCGGTATGTACTTCACCAACGTAACGGCGAGCTTAATGTAGCTGAGGTTGTAGAAGAAATCGAGCCAACGGTACGTACCGGTTGCAACCAATACGCCCGACATCAGCACAACCAGCGCAAAGACAGTCATCAGTGCACGTGCCGTGTAGGACACTTTCTGTTGGCCACGCTCGTAGAAGAAGCACTGCACAATTATCAACCCGGTAGCAAACGTGGCATGCAGCGAAAAGGCCACATCGTTCGCAAGCACCGGTATTAACCCGCGCGGATTACGCCGCAGATATTCCTCCTGGATGGAACCGTTCCAAAACAGCGCACAGTTGAACGCTGCATACATCGTGTGGCCCAACAGATTGAGCGCAAGATAATCGAACGAAAGACCAACTACACTGGCACGGGTTCGATTTTCCCATATCTGCGGCCAGAATGACCATGTCCAGGCGAGAAAGTATGCCCATCCGATCACCGACGATGCGCTGATAAGGCTCCACGATTTTGCTACCGTTACGCGCACAAACGCCTGGCTTTGATCGATGAGCGCACTGGCCGGTGACAGGTGTGCCAGCAGATCGAATATTCCTGCCCGCAAACCGTGCAACGATATGCGCTCGGAACGATCGATAAAGTTCGAAACAGGAGGATCGAACTCGATCGTATCGGGCGTTAATTGCACATAATCCATGCCATTAGTGACATTCGTTTGGGTAAAGTTGACGGTTACGCTCACGAATAGGGGTCCGTGTAACCGTAGCGTTACGATTTTCGTATCACCTACAATAACAGTTGTATCCTGTGGTCCAAATTGTAACCGCAATTGCGTTTGATTGCTCTGAGCCGCTGTCGTTGCTGCAATTTTGATGAAAGGTATTATTTCCAAACGAATACAAATGTAACGTACAGTAACTCACCGATTAAGACCAATCCTAAAATCCATAATGCTGAAAGAAAAACAAGAAAAAAATCACAATGAGCATCAATTCATGTCGAGTGGAAACAGAACAACTAACACTGGAAACAATTTTTAACGTAAAAAAAAGTAAGAAAAACTCCTTGATTTTCATGTTCATTTCACAACTTCGTTTTGATCTTTGTTTTTTTTTTTATTATTTTTAGCCTTCAAACTAAGTATACATGATGCTACAGAATCACGCACAATGTACTAAGTGTACACCTAATGGCATCAGTTACTGCTCAAGTAAAGTGGAATTAATTCTAACGTATCACCTATGGCGGATGAAGCGCACACACAAAGCAAATGGGGGAGGGAGGAAATGCGTTACAACTAGATGTACTTAATCGTAGTCGTTTGCCTTAAAACTCTGCTAATGCTAGTGCCCTAGGGTGCACCAAAAAAATTGTGCACCTAAACTACGGCAGACTATCCTTGCTGCCTCCATTGCTGACGGTGGTATTCGTCGTCGAGGAGTCCTCTTGGAGCGTTTTTGCCTCTGCACGATTTCTATAAAAAAAAACACAAAAGTGTGTGTAAGTTTTATGTGCAATAAAAACGCGACAAAAATAAGCTAAAGATGGTACGGCGCTGGTGGTTAAAGTTAATCGAACATAAATGTTCGGGTTTTAGTGTGTTTACTTGTATTTCATGCTGGGTGAGTAGAGTGTATAATTGTTCCGTGTTAACGCGCTCGCCTCTGAACTGTACTGTAACCGGTTTAGGTGTTTGGTGTGTTACTGAGCGTGTTAGATTATTCTGTATCAGTGCCGGTAATGGCATGCGGTTGTTTGAGCAATGTTTCTAGATTAGATTCGATTGGATCGATCCGTTTTTTCGGTGTTCTGCAAAGAAGAAATGTTTAGGAGAGTGATGTTATGTTTTTTTTTTGGATAATGTGTAACATGCGTCCGGCAGCATCGGTGCTCGGTTGTGTGTGGTTATTATTAGCTAGAGCAAGATAACAGCGACAATATGTACGATCGTGCTGTAGACGATCACACCCATACCTGTAGAGGATGTAATGCTGCACTATAAACAGAATGTCGAATAGAACTGAGAACAATCCAAGCCCAAACTTTGTTGGATCTCCGAAAATGGAAGCCCAATCATCTGGAAAAGAGAAGAATGTTTGTAATTTAAAATATTTTGTTATCAAGTGAGCAAAAGCTTCCTTACCATAATTGTATCCATTCAGCAGCATCTGTAGCATACTGAGCATACCGCCAGTAAAGTCTAGCAGCACGTTCTCTATACTCCAGCCAACAGTGCTCTTGCGCCGGAAGTTCAGTACCGCCTGGGGTACATATTTGATCAGTGTCACCGACAGCTTGATGTAGCTAAGCACATACAGAAAGTCTAACCAGTGGAAGGTTTCCGTACCGACGAGAATACTCGCCACGACGATCACGATAACAAAGATCACGATAATTCCCCACGCAATTCGGGACACCTTTTGTTCGCCACGCTACAAAACCAATGAAAAGAAAAAATCCAAAATTAATAAAAATATTCCCCAAAAATCCCTAAACTATTCTTACCTCATAGATGAAACACTGTGCCACGGTGAGAAGTGTGGCAATGGTAGCGTGTATCGAAAACGCAACATCATTTGTCAGTACCGGATTAAGCCCACGGGGATTACGGTCGAGGTACTCCTGCTCGATGTATCCGCTCCAGTACAGTGCACAGTTGAACGCTGCGTACACCGAATGGCCGACGAGATTCAGTGTAAGGAAGTCGAACGAAAGGCCAACCACACTCTGCCGCCGATAGTTGACGATCATCTGGGGCCAAAAGGAAACGGTCCAGGCAGCGAAATAGATCCACCCGATCACGCTCGAGATCACAATGATTGGCTGGGAGTTTGCCACGGTGACGCGTATGAACGCAGCCGTATCATCGATCAGTCCGGATGGTGATACTTCTGCTTCGAGATCGAACTGACCGGGAGATAATCCAACCAGATCGATTTCATACACCCGATCAATGAAGTCACCACTGTCCGGGGTTATCAATATCGAACTTGGTGCAACCTCAACGAAATCTGTGTGTTCCTTGGAGAAATTCAACCGTACGTCTTCGGATAGCTTTCCGCGCACCTTCGCCAGAAACTGTTGCCGTTCGCCGACGATCACCGTCACATCTTGAGGATCGAGAACTACGCTGGCACCGATTGATGTTTGTGCGTTGGCAAGGTTTGGTGTCGCTACCAATAGCCATAGTATCGCTGCCGATATTAGGTACATTCTCGTCATCTTCCGCCGATGGTTGCAAGCTATCTGCGCGGGCCAAACCTGTAGGGACAAACAACGAAGCTGTCGTTAATACGCGTAATGATATTCAATCTCTCACACACTCTCTCACTCTCTCCGTATTTCCAGCACAATTCCTTTCCCCAAAACATTGCTTCCAAATCGATGGCAAACGACCGATAGAGTTTTCGAAGGATTCATTAACCGCTAACACTTAACACCTAACACCGGGCAAAAGACCCCACACCCCAGGATAGTTTAATAAATCTTACCCCTCTGCCTTTGCCGATACATAGTTACCGTACCGGACAGGGAGACATGTATCAAAAGCTGTACAGTCAATATCCGACTTACGCGGTACTCGAGTTACGCGAATTCGGAGATACGCGGATTTTCAAGTTTGACAGCATGTTGGGTTTATTATACCAAATTAAGTTCTTCACCAGGGAATTGTCAAAATTCATTAGAACCTTTCACGAAGAGGACGCATTTTGTTCCTTGATTTCTTAATTAATAAAAGTGCTGCAAATTATAAAAAATGGCAAATATCCATAAGAAAGGTGAAATACGAAAGAAATGTGCTATTACGTTTGCCGATAAACTCAGCATAATAAAACTGCATGAAGGTGGAAAAAGTTTTGCTGCTATTGCCAGACAAACCAACCGGCCCGAGTCGACGATTAGAACAATAGTTAACACGAAGGAGCGCTTCCTGGAATCCGTGAAGAACACCGCTACGATGGAAGGAACGATATTGACGCAGAATCGAGACGAAACAATGCTGAAAATGGAGAAATTGCTGCTGGTATGGATAGAAGATATGACATCAAAAAGAATACCCTTATGCTTTAGAAATATTCAAGTTAAAGCAATATCGTTATACCAAGACCTACAAACTGACAATGCGGAACATGCGTTAACATCATTCAAAGCTAGTGTGGGATGGTTTGCACGATTCAAAAAACGTGTAAACCTGCGAAACGTTAAAATCCACGGAGAAGCCGCAAGTGCTGATGAAAATGCTGCTATCATATTCGTTTCGAGTTTCTCAAAATTAATTCAAGAACAAAATTACCTTCCGCAACAAATTTTTAATGTTGATGAAACAGCGTTATTTTGGAAAAAAATGCCATCTCGGAGCTTTGTCACTAAGGAAATGGATTCTATGCCAGGCTATAAGGCAGCAAAAGATAGAATAACTTTAATGATCGGAGGGAACTTAGCAGGAGATTTAAAGTTAAAACCATTAGTAGTGTACCGAGCACAAAAGCCACGAGCTTTCAAAAATATTGACATGAAAAGTTTACCAGTCACATGGAAACATAACTCAAAAGGATGGGTTACCCGAACGATTTTTACAGAATGGTTCAAAGAAAGTTTTTTAGTTGAAGTTAAAAGATATTGCCGCGACAATGAAATACCGTTCAAAATTATATTACTATTAGACAATGCGCCTGGGCATCCTGCAGAATTAGATAATATTGACCCCGATGTAAAAATATTATTTTTACCCCCAAGAACAACATCACTTTTACAGCCAATGGATCAAGGTGTGATAGCAGCTCTTAAGTCAATTTATCTTAGACGCACATTTACTCAGGCAATCGAATCTGTCCAAAGCAAGTCAATTACATTGACCCAGTTCTGGAAATCCTTTAACATTCTACATGCGATCAAAAATGCTGCTGCTGCTTGGAGTGAAGTAACATCAGATACGCTCCAATATGCTTGGAAAAAAATTTATCCAGATTTTTTTAATAAGAACGAAGGTCAAATTAACAGCATAATTGATATAATAGAACGTGGAGTCATTGAATGCGTTTCATTGGCTCAAGCATTGGAAATAGAAGTGGATATTCCAGAAATGGAACATTTCATTCATAGTGCAGGGGAACCTCTTTCAAATGAAGAGCTTATTAAAATGCAAACATTAGAAATACTAGAAGAGTATATTGATGAAGATGATGATGATGCAGTAGAAGAGGAAAAGAAAAAATTTACAGTAAAAGGATTAACTGATGTTTTTAGCCATTTGGAAATTGCATTAGCGCAAATAGAAGCTATGGATGAAGATGAGGAACGGTATCTAACAATCAGTAGCCGTATACGAGAAGAAATGGCAGTTTATACGAAAATTTTAAAAGAGAAAAAGAATGCTACCAAACAATTGAGCATGGATAGCTTTGTACATATGTTATAATTACATTCAGCTTTCAAGCAAATGATTTAGAAATACCTAGGTTAGTTTCATGAATTATGAAGTTTTTTTTTGTTACTGGAGGCACAGCCATTTGCATTATTTCATTTTTTTATTACTTTGATCATGAATTCCTTATAAAGTACAAATTGAGTAGTGAATGTTTCTGAAACATGCCAAGACTGAAATAAATATGTTGTTAATAAATAAATCAACTAAAAATACTCGTTTTATTGCATTTAATACAATAATGCTTGAAAAATACTCATTGTATCCAAATCAACGGATAAATTTAATATTTGAAATTTTTTATAACATGGACACAAGAACCCGACCTCTGGATACGAAGTATAAACTATATGTCAGGCAGTATTCGAGTTACGCGGATATTCAAGTTACGCGGATTTTTCCGGTCCCCATTATCCGCGTAAGTCGGGAGGTAACTGTACGGCAGTACCAACATTCGAACTTCATCGGAATATTCATAACGCCTCGTGCGCGCTCGTCACTTTCGCACAATTTTGCACACCGAGCGGCGGGGAATGGCGAAAGTTGACGTTATTGGTTTCGTTTGACGCTTTAACCAAAACTCGTCGTCCAAGACCAAGACCGCACTACTTGATCGACTGGTAAAGCCCCACACAAGCCGGCCCGATTTGCTGCTGCGGGGAATTTTTATTTCATTCCTCTTTTTTTTGGGGGGGTTTTGTTTTGCGCGTGTACTGCAGGCGCGTACGAAAACTTGCCAACGGTTTTTCTGTACTTCCCACACTATGATTGAACTGCTAGAGCCTTCAAGCCAGCCCTCGGGTGGCTCAGATTTGTGTAGCCACTTTAGATACTCCTTTTGCGTATGCGGTGTGGGTCTTGTGGTGAAGAAGTTGGCTGCTCTTAAGCTTGCGTAGTAGGGCAAATTAAGCTTAAGCAAGTAGAAGCAGTTTTCGAATGCCGTACCCAGCCAGTGTTGGGAATCACTACACGAACCGGCTCACGGAACGGAAGGAAACCACCGGCGCCACAAAAGGTCACCTACCTTTACCCTCCCTTCTCCTTTCATCCTTTTTCGTTACGGGGTTGTTTTGCGGTGAGCTGTGAGATGCCTACTAACGTCAATGCCGGTACGCATCGAAATTAAAAACGCCAGAAATGTTACATAATATGCACGCTTATCGGTAGACCTTGAATCTTAATTTTGATCAACTGATAGGGTAACAATAATTAGACGAGACATCAAATCAATAATAATTTGTCGATGGTTTAGATGATTGCTTTTGAGCTTTGCATGGCCTGCTTTGCATAGCAGCGCATAGATACATCTTCAACATTCCAGGTCAACCAAGATGGGTTTCTCTCTTTTTCTCTCTCTCTCTCTCCCCTTCTCCTTCTTTCTTCGCACCAGCGTCCACTTGAACATTGCAATATACAACTTGACCCAACTTCCCTTTTTTCTCTGGACATCTAGCGAGGTGGCAATACCCTTAATCTGAATCTGTGAAGTGATTGGTTATTGGCGACAAGCACCCCGGACGCGGCTCCGATCAAAGTACGCATAAAAGCTTCTCACTTCAAACGCTCTCAAGTACTTAGGGCTCCAATAATCCGGACATAGTTTTGTGTCTTTCTTTGCATTCTTGGCTTAATGATCCCAAGACTCAAAAGAGATGACGATCACTAGATCTCTATCGTCAGAATTATGTTTACCACATAGCCGGATATTAAATCCTTGCTCCGGGGAGATTTATTAATCATATTTACCTATGTACCTCTTCAAAAATTTATTGAAAGTAACACAAGAAATTCAAAACGAAAAACAAACAATTTACCAAGTATCGTTCGATAATCGGAAATAATTGCATTGCTTTGCACCTTTCCACGGCAACAAGCTACACGATAAGTAGGTTTGTATGCCGCGAGGGGGATAAAAAAAATGGGAACCTTTTTGGGGTGTATTCTAACGGTTTCAATTATGTATGCATCACCCAAAAAATATCCACAAACACCACACAACCGCCACAACCGCCAGGAGAAGTGTAACGTTGTAAAAGAAATAAACAAATAATAAAACACACGAAACGAAACACATAACATGCACCACACGTAGAAAAGTTTCGTCTTACAATGATGTTAATTAAAACAGAGGCAGAACACTATGCGGTTGGTCAGCGAGCGTGTTCACAGTTGCACTGGTCGTTAGTTACTGGGGCTTCGGTAGCATCGCCACACTACTCGTATGTCGCGATGCAGTTCCTGCACCTTTTTTTTAATCTTGGTGCATTGTAGGAATTTCCCAGTTCCAATATAGTGATGGACACTTCTCCACACTCGCCAAACCCGGGGGGATACCACTTTTGTGAACAACAACACTTCGCTTACTACACGTGAATAACAAAATGTTACAGTTTCTGCGTGCAAAAGATATGAGAAGACCACCACTCCGGCCACAGCTGCTCTCGAGCGATGTAGTAAAAACTTATCGCTTAATAGCTTTCGCATCTTATCAATGACCTGTAATATCCGCTGATAGCCGTACCGGACACGTTAAACGGGAGATCTTTAAGGGTTGATCTAAGAGCCTAAACTCATCGATGGCTATATTCACAAACCGACAGTCAATCTCGAGACGCGACACTGAGCGGATATTAAACACCTTCGCGTGCGGCGATCCTTTAAGTGACCGACAGTAACTTCGTCCACCCTTTCGTCGTGTATTATAGCGTGTGCTCGAGGCCTTTCAGCACACAGGCACACACGTGTGTTGCATAATATTCGAACATGAGCGGTGAAAACGTACTGTTTGGTGTGGTGTCTGGTGCAACGACGTACCCCACGGGTGGTAGTGACCCTGGTGGCTGGTAATGATTTGGGTTCTCTCGCTCTCTCTCTCTCTTTCTATATCTCGTTCTCCTCTTTTAATCCGCCACCTGTAAACCCCCATCATCAGCACCGTAGGCTTTTACTTGACATTGAATGGCGCGATCGAGACCCTACCGGCAAAGGCAGCAAATGCGAGAACTTACTGCCTGTTGGTTCGAAATGGAACGCAAACACGTATCGAATCGAAAGAGCCGCAAGTGGCCTCGGGAAAACCGGAACCAAATCGGTCCACCATGCAACCACCATCTTAGCAATCGGCATCCCTGAACTTAACCCACAAAACCAGACGTACGGCAGCAACCTTTCCCGGGACATACCGTGGGTTACCCTTCCTGCTTCAAGCAAAACAAAACAAAAAACCATAAAAGGACCACATTTGGAGTGCAACAATTCTACAAACAGTCGTCTGCTCCCCATACTAACCTGCTTGTATGATCGCCGAAAACGTTTGATGGCAACGATCGTGAGATTGCTGATTTTGTTGTTGCTGTGCTACTTGAACTGATCACCTTCACGGGCACAAACGGACGCAGCAGCTATCGAGGGCTTGCTCGAAACGAACCACACAGCGGAATGCGAAAACCGCTTGCCAACTGTGCGCTTTAAATACCCGGACGCGAAACGACACCGGGCGCACACTTTACATCATACTGTACGCACACACCGTTGCCCATGCTGTGGTGACCGCGCACGCGGTATATGATAACTATCGGAACAGATCGTCCACTCTAATGTGTGTGCGTGTGAGTGTGCGTTTGCGTCCGCCATTTGCGTCCATCCATCATCATTGATCTGTCCCGGTCGATAATTACACGGTCCCTTTCTTCTCGTCTTTTCTGTCTCTTTCTGTGGCTGTGTGTCTGTGGTCAATTAGTTGGACTACATCGGGTTCGTTCACAATTGGGCTCAACTTTGTGCCGGTCCCGGCAATCGTTGGCGGGCCTCGAGTTCAATGCTACCCGGAACAAACAAACAAAAAAAGACACCAACCAGAACGGTTATTTGTGTCCCTTTTTGGGATATCAATTTCATCTGTCTTTTACCATGTGTTCACCTATGCAGAAACGGTGTAATAGGATTACCTTCCCAACTAGCACTGATTCAGACGGTGCCGGACATTATTACTCCCCCTTAAGGCACCGTTTAAGTGGATTGTACGTGATACTGGTAAATCTTTACCATATTGTGAGTGTTACACTGGTGGTTTGTCATGCAATGGGTTCGAATTCTGCTTTGTCATTGCACTGAATCTCGCTGCACGCATCTTACCACCAACAATTAAGTGTTAGCTCAACTCTTATCAAGTAACACAATACATATATCCTCTGGGGCAATTTACCTAACAATGTGGACATTTGCTGTCAATTGTTCTAAATGATGGTGACGCTTGGAGAGGGCTTAAGTTATGAGCAATTTTACAACCGAATTCGATTAGATAGACAGCTGCAAATGATTTACAATACTTTGGTGCTGTTGTTGGAACTCCAATTTCAGGACGTCAATGCAAAAATTCCAACCTCCATGTGATGCAATTGTTTAGGAACGATCGGCAGGAAGTGTAAACAGTGTGTATTTTCCCGCTTTACATGCGCGGCACCGTTTTTACCCATTCGTCACTCCACTTAATTAGGTCACAAGCGGCCCATTTTCGAATGATACAAATAGCGCAAAGTGATTGCATATTCTTACGTGCTGTTCAAAACCTTAAAAAAGAAAGAAAAATGTGATGTGATTTGGAATAGGAAAGAAACTCGTAAAACCTTCGTAGTAATTTACGTACCACAAGTGTGTGTTCCTTATCCCGATTTGAACATCACCATTGCGTCATACATTTGTGATCTTGCGTTTGATCGGATTTTTATCACTTCGATCACAGCATGATTGTTGCACCTATCAGCACCGTTTTTTTTATGATACACTTCCAAACCACCAAAGAGAGTAAGATAGAGAGAAAGAGAGGGAGAGAGAGAGAGAGAGAGAGAGAGAGAGCAAAAGGTGGACGTTTTTGCATTTGATATCAGTCTCACAAATCGGAATCTTCTGTGGCACAATCACACCGAATAATTAATTTAAAAAACAAACTTTAACATCTTGCGAACGCGAGGTGCTTTCCTATATATGTATTCGCCAAAAGTATGAGGATAGTGTGAAGATTTCTGATGGAACTAAACGGCGACTTCTGGTGCAAAACATAAGGAACAGCTGTAACAACAAGCTCCCGTGTTCTGATCAGCAAACCCCGGTTGCTCTTTTGGGATTCTCAATCTTTCACCGCGATAGGCACTGTTGCTAGTGCTTCACCCTAGTAGCACGTTTTTGCTTTACGTAATTAATAATATACAAACTGCAGCTTTGCGATCTCGTGCGATCAATATGTGTGTGCTTGAGTGTTTTTTTTTTCTTTTATACCTTCACGATGCAAGATCGAGTGTCCGCTGAAGATCGTTTTGGTGGTGATGCTGGGTACGTTCGTTTCGCGTTGCTATTTCCCCCTGTTGGTGCGTGGCACTCTGCTCAGCGCTACCGAAACACTATCGAACTGAACACATCGATGCGCCTATGGGGCCGGTATCTTTAGGCGACTTCACAAAACGTTTCCAACCTTTTTTTTTGTACCTCGTGACGACGTGGTGGTAACGGGGCGTAATGGTAAATGCGGCATTTTGCGCGGTTTACGGTACAACACAAAAAGCAACGACGGCAGCATGAAGGCAAACAAAAGAAACAAAACAACCAAGACAACTGTCGCGGTACATTCAATTTTATCGATGCTCGATCGGATCTGCCGCAGACATACAGATTGAGCAAAGTGATTGTGAGGAAGCATTCATCTTTATGTCCATTTAGGTGAAACATTTTTTTATACTTGAGGAAAAAAAGAAGCGCGATTGTCAAAACAAAAACCAACACTAGCAAGTGGGCGGCTGATATGAAGTATGATCGAACTTTATCTAATCTTAATACAACCCCCTATTTCGAAAGCGGTGCTGGTAAGCTTAGCGCTACGCAATCACGGACCCCCCAATCAGGGTATGAAAGAAAGGGGTTAAATGACAAAACAAAAGTTTAAATGAAAGTGAAAAGATTTAACAACATGATTCATTGAATGCAAACGTTACTTACCCTCGCTGCGATCGCTGCCGGCATAAAGCACACAAACACTTCACTGTACCACCATTGACCATTGACGATGTTTGAACTGCACATCCCGCGGAAGACACAGACCCATACGAAGACGGTATCGCTGCCGTCGTGTCGTTTCAATTTGCCATGATTGCCGTACCGGCGTTACGCGCGAAGAGATACGCAACATTTACGAGTCTGATTAAGAACGATCGACGGTGGCGCCGGTGGTTTAGGGTTTTGCAACCAGCGGTATGATGTTGCAGTTGCCCGGCATCGGCATCCGGGACTAAAAATAAATCACGCGATCCGAATGTTGCTGCACTTCATGGTTCATGTGTAGCGTAAGATGACTTCTTCCATTCCCAGTGAATGCCCCCACCGGTACGGGGACATAAGATCAGTGGAAATTTGCTTCACCCTTAGCATGACTAGACAGAACGCGATTTTCTTATGGTCTCACGTCCGTCCGGATGGTTGTGAGTCAGCGACACAGCGTGAAGAGCAGAACACAACACATTGATGACGAAATACGAATGATTAATGTATAAACGCTAATTGTATTAAGTGTGACATGTATTAGACCGGCAAATTAAACTGATAAGAAAGACAGGTTCGCTATCGTTTCCAGATGCAGGTGAATGGTTTCGAAACGCTTTGCACTTACCAGTCCCCCAGGCAGCCATAGTTAAGCAACGCGAAATATGTTACAGTTAAGCTAGAGGTACGAGATAGAGTTAAAAAGACACGCACAGCTGCAACAATATTTCCATTTTTTTAGTAAATTTGTTTAAGAAAAAACACTTTGTTCGATATTCTTGTATGTTTTTGTTCGTTCCGCAATAATGTTGTTTGTTTTTGGTTTACTGTTTGACAGCGACACTTTGTCACATTTTCGCCTCACGCTACTTTCGAGCAGAATGCAGCATTCGAGCAGTAATTCAAACAGCACGTTTTTGCAAACTCCTTTTATTTTGAAACGGTTTAACATTGTTTTTGTGCGTTGATGTTTCAAGACAGATGGTGCATTTTAATCAAAATTTTATCCATTACCCGTATTGCTTGTTGTTGATAACGTGTCGTAACTATCGAACTGAAGAAACACTGTCAAATAGGTTGCAACTATTCCGCAGCTCTGAAATGAAACCAGTAGCAAATGCCGTTTGATAAAGTTAATCCATTTTCTCGAGCTATCCATCATATTTACCCCGTACAGCAAACTAAAGTTCAAGTTGAGTGACTTTAAGATCCGAAACTTGGGTTTCTGTTCTGCAACGTACAAACTGAAACTGGTGATCATGTACGTAAAATCACTCGTGTCTTCAGTCATTGTTTTTCCTACGGTGCATAGCTGTTTTTCAAACTCCTGTAGCGCTTTTTCTGTAGCCGTGCAAGCACCAATCAGCATCATGTCGTTCAATGTTAACGGAAATACCCAGGTCAACATCATGGACAACACTTGCAGGCTAGAGAATCCCACCGTTGCCCGATACATGCGTACCGCAAAAAACGATCGATCCGTTAAAATCAGGAAATGTTCGAAGAAAATTAGCAACAAAACCCAACCATAAACGGCACAGAAACTATCAATAATTTGAAGAATGTGTCGATAGAGTTGAATCATAGATCGTAGCTGCGTTTCACTTACGGTCTGGTGAATCATTCTTTTCATCTCCACAATGAGAATTCTCAGCAACATTGCAAACAGGCCAAACGAGGCACATAAAGTCGTATGTGACAGGTATGCATATATTCGCAACCCGTACATGATGAAATGGTTCGTCTGTACTACGAACCGAACCGTTGAAGAGAGAACCATGTAGGTAAGAAAGATACAGTACGATATCGACAGTATACACAGCCACAGCCAGAACAATTGGAACGATCGTTTTGACTCTATGCTACAATTGTACAGAGTGTGCATGTCCTGCACCTTCGCTATCAGCTGCTCCCAACACTGTGCCAACGATTTCTGCGAAGAAGGCCAGGCGATCCGAATGGTGCTTATCACATTAAACCCAATTGCTACTAACGTTTCAATGATGACGAAGTAGTAGAACAAAACAACCTTTTTCGCTGTAGTAAAGGAAACGAAAGAACCTTTTAACGGGTGTTGCCATCCGGACCAATAAATTCCGTTGTCATATCTTACCATTAGATTTACATACAACTGCTGATTCGTTGTTGTAGTAGATGAACCATGTGGAAACTGTTGAAATGTGCATCGACGCTCAAACGTCACTTTTGGTGAACACATTCTGTGTTCACACCTTGAACTAAATCACACCTTGAACTTTATGTATGTAACAATCTTGTAAATAGCAAATAAAGAACTCTAGGTTAGTTGAGCTTAAACCGTGAGCCAGAACGGATCCACTGCGTATGGTTATATTATTTGTGAAGCGAAACTCAACAGGTTATGGGCCCAGGATAGAGGCTTATAGTGAAAAATTCACGAAATAGTTGTGATTTGTTCATTCGATCGGTTAGTGTCGAGTATACATCGCAAAAGGACTCGGTCGCGTTTCCGAGCATAAAAGCTACAGTGGTAGTGCAAAAGAACAATGGCGGACACAAAGCTACGATTCCCAAAATTGAATGGGACAAACTGGAGCACGTGGAAAGTGCGCATAGAAAATTTGCTGCAGCGTGAAGATTTATGGGACGTGGTAGAAAATTCCTCGAAACCCAAAGAAACATCGGATGATGATTGGAAGACCAACAATAGACACGCAAAAGCGAACATAATCTTAGCGATTGAAGACAACCAACTCCCTTTAGTTAAAAATCAAGAAACAGCGCACGATGTGTTTAATGCTCTGAAAAAGTACCACGAGAAAAACACACGGTCGGTGAAGGTTTCCTTGCTAAAGAAACTGTGTGCATTGAATTTAGACGAGCATGGCGACACAGAGCAGCATTTGTTCAAGATAGATGAACTTTTCGATCGTTTGAGTGCAGCCGGATTGTCCCTCGATGAAGACACGAAAATCTGCATGATTTTTCGTAGCCTACCTACTTCGTACGAAACGCTTGTAACAGCGCTTGATTGTTTGTCGGATGATGACATTTCGGTGGAATTAGTGCGATCGAAAATTGTAGACGAAAGCCAGCGTAGGAACGAGCGAGATAGTAGTGGTACTACGCAAAGAAACGAGAAAGCGCATGTTTCTGCAGAAAATAACAGGCAACGGACGCCTCGCCTTTGTCATTTTTGTAAAAAGCCCGGCCATCTTGTGGCAAATTGCAAAAAGAAGCAAAAGGAAAACAAGTACAATGGCAATGCGAAGACAGTACTGAGCACTGTTCTTGGAACAGCGTTTGTTGTTAACGGCGGTAGCAGCAACGCTTGGATAATCGACAGTGGTGCGAGCGCGCACATGTGCCATGACAAAGCCATCTTCACGGAACTGAAAGAATTTGCTGGAGGTTTTATCACACTTGCAAACGGGGAGAAAACTAGAGTTCTAGGTGAAGGTAGTGCTGTGATCACTGTACTTGATGGGAGCCAGAAAGAGCGGCGCATAACGTTTAGCGATCTGAAGTATGTGCCTGGATTAGAAGCTAATCTAATCTCCGTGGATCGTTTGGCAAAGAGAAAGATGAAAGTAATTTTTGACTACGAAGGCTGCAAGGTAATCGACGTACAAGGAACCATCGTGGCGACTGGAGTGCGATACAATGGTCAATACTACTTACGTTTGACTGAATCATCAATGAGAGCAGCACATGCCCAACATCTCGAGAACTGCCAACATCAGTGGCATCGGCGTTTAGGACATCGCGATTGGGCAGCCGTTGAGAAAATCAACAAGGAGGAGCTCGGCACCGGGATGAAAATCACGGACTGTGGTTTGAAGTTGGTGTGTGAATGCTGCTTGCAAGGGAAATCAACCCGAGCCCCCTTTCCAACAGTGATAGACCGAAAATCAACTAGGGTGCTTGACCTTGTTCACACGGACGTATGTGGCCCTATGGAGACACCAACACCAAGCGGCTACAGGTATGTGTTGCATATTGTAGACGATTTTAGCAGATTTACTGTTACTTGTCTTATGCAGAAGAAGTCCGAAGCTGCTGAAAAGATCATGCACTACGTACAATGGGTAGAAAACATTTTCGGAAGAAAGCCCCGGTTTATTCGCTCTGATGGAGGTGGAGAGTTCGACAATACACAGTTGAGGAAATTTTATACAGACAACGGTATAAAGCCACAGTTTACAACGCCATACTCTCCTCAGTCCAACGGCGTGGCAGAGCGCAAAAATCGATCAATTACTGAGATGACTACGTGTATGCTGATGGATTCGGGGATGGACAAGCGATTCTGGGGTGAAGCGACGCTAACTGCAACTTATTTACAGAACCGTTTGCCTTCTAGGTCCGTTTCTAAGACACCGTACGAACTCTGGTGGAATCGAAAACCAGATTTGAGACACCTACGCATTTTTGGTAGCGATGCGTATGTGCATATTCCAAAGGTTAAAAGGAATAAGTTAGACGAACGGGCGGTTAAACTGAAGCTGGTAGGATATTCTCATGAGCATAAGGCATACAGATTCGTAAACCCAGAAACAGACTGCATAACGATTAGTCGCGATGCCCGATTCGTGGAAAATGAAATTGGAACAAATTTCGTGGAAGTTCCAATGACCGAGACGCTTCGTAAGAAAGCTGATAATGAGAAGAATGTAACGACAGATTCATCAACTGTAATAGAGCCATCACAAAAGGGAAATGAAGATACAGAAATGGAGATAAATACGGAGGAAAATGGTCGTCCAGAAAGAAGATCAAAATTACCAATATATCTCGAAGATTATGTTCTGGGTTACGCAGCAGGTGTTGCATCATGCGCACGCGAGGAACCATTGAATGTTCAAGAAGCCATGAAAGAAAAAGAATGGCGTGAAGCGATGTCCTCAGAGATGGAATCGCATCGTAGCATTGGTACATGGGAACTAGTACCACTTCCCAAAGGACGTAAGGCTATAGGATCCCGATGGGTGTTCAAGATTAAGCGGAACGAGAAAGATAAAGTTGTAAAGTATAAAGCTCGCGTAGTAGCACAGGGGTATACACAGCGGTATGGAATCGACTATTGTGATGTATACGCTCCCGTGACTAATTACACAACGTTCAGAACTTTTCTCACAGTAGCTGGGAAGCAAAAATTAACGGTTCAACATTTGGATGTAAAGACGGCGTATCTTAACGGTGTCCTTGAAGAGGAAATCTATATGCGTCAACCACCCGGTTTCGCAGTACAGGGACAGGAGGAGCTAGTTTGTCGGCTTAAACGGAGTATTTACGGTTTACACCAATCGGCTCGTTGTTGGTATCGAAAACTCAGCGAGGTACTGGCCAAACTAGCATTCAAGGCATCAACGGCGGACCAGTGCTTGTATGTGAAGTCTGCAAATGGGAGATCGTTGTACTTATTAGTGTATGTAGACGACATGCTCATAGCCACATCCACTCAAGCGGAAGCAAGGCAGATATGCGATGACCTAAACCAAGAATTCAGCATCACCTGTTTGGGAGAAATCAAGCATTTTCTCGGTATGGAAGCACAGCAAAGCGGTGGTTTCTACAAGATAAGGTTGAAGACATTCATCGAAAGGCTTTTAGAAACGCATGGTATGAATGATGCAAAATGTGCCAATTCACCGATGGACCAGGGTTATCTGAAGCAGCCAAGCGAAGCACAATTGTTTGAAGACGTTACGAAGTACCGTAGTTTGGTGGGAGGTTTACTCTATCTCGCAGTGACCGCTAGGCCGGACGTAGCAGCCGCTACAGCTATCCTCGGGAGAAAATTTACATCACCAACGCAAGCGGACTGGACCGCAGCTAAACGTGTGCTGCGTTACTTGAAACGAACGAAGGAGCATTTTTTACCACTAGGCGGGACGGATGAAGCACTGTGCGGGTACTCGGACTCTGATTGGGCTGGTGACATCGAGAGTCGTCGTTCAACTTCTGGGTTCATTTTCTTATATTGTGGAGGAGTTGTATCTTGGGCTAGTCGACGTCAGACGTGTGTTACACTTTCGTCGATGGAAGCTGAGTATGTTGCACTCACACAGGCATGCCAAGAGACTATTTGGCTGCGGAAACTGCTTCGCGATTTTGGAGAAGGTTCAAAGGATCCTACCGTCATTAAGGAAGACAACCAAGGTTGTTTGGCATTTGTGAAAAATGAGCGTACTCATCGTAGATCGAAACACATTGACACAAAAGAGCATTTCGTTCAGGAATTGTGTGAAAGGAATGAAATCATCCTCGAGTATTGTCCGACAGAGGTGATGATTGCGGACATCATGACCAAGCCGTTGGGACCGCAAAAGCACGAGTTCTTTTGTGATCTACTCAACATGAAGTAGATGGTAGAGAGAGTCGTCGATGAGGAGGAGTGTTGAAATGTGCATCGACGCTCAAACGTCACTTTTGGTGAACACATTCTGTGTTCACACCTTGAACTAAATCACACCTTGAACTTTATGTATGTAACAATCTTGTAAATAGCAAATAAAGAACTCTAGGTTAGTTGAGCTTAAACCGTGAGCCAGAACGGATCCACTGCGTATGGTTATATTATTTGTGAAGCGAAACTCAACAGAAACCAGTATGGCCGATACTATTATCATGAGAATTAGCTTCGGTGCCGCATTGCCCGATTTTACCCTTCCCTTATTGTCGATGGTTAGCGAAGATACACCGAAAAAATTCTGCGCCAGTAGCGTCCACCGGAAACGTTCAAGAAATATTTTCTGCTTGGTACGATGAAGCATAATTGCTGCTCCATGGTTGATCATACTAAAAGCTCACTAGCTAATTGAGCGTATGGCAACAAACTGAATGATGGTTAGCTATTGAAAGTGTATGCCCTTCTGATTAGCGCAAAGGGAATATCATCAATTGAAATTAATTATTGAATGCCGCCTTCTCTATTATGTCTAGACCTTGAGCTTGGTACGTTGATTGATTAGAGACACATTAAGCAGAATGTTTAAATGATGCGCACTATAGCTTAAATATAGGATTGAATAATAGATCCAATAATGGGTAAAAATTGGTCCGAAGGGCAGATATTAATATTTCAACTATTTATAAGTTTTGGAAGAACTACTACCCTGTTGTTCGGAGCCACTCTCGTCTAGGAAGTTACTTCAGATCGGTTCTAACAAGCAAAAAAAATGAAAGAAAACTAAAAATGTCAGTTTTAAACGTTCAACTTGCTGCTCTTGTGCACTGCTATTGTGATAAAACTTAAGTTTTTGTAAAACCAGTTCTAGTAACAGGAAATACTTTGACCCTGCTGTGTACATAACGGTGTCTTTCACACGACACGACCGCTAGAAAATCTCATACAGATCGTTCAATAGAACCCACTTGTGGCAGACACGACCTACGCCAAGAAAAGTTAGAATTGACTAGTTTTACATGCATTTTGAACTTTAGGGAATCTAAAAGTACCAAGTAAACATCATGGTTTAGAGTTTTTATTCAATTCTTTTCTAGTACAAGGAAAAAAGTTAAAAATAGGTTTGCCAAACCATAGTAAATGTTAAAAAAAATTAAATATAAAAATTTAGCATAATTTTCCGTTCCTACCGATTTTTAAATGAAGATTTCAAAATATCGAGCAGTATGCTGATTTCGCTCCAACACCAAAATGTGCCTCTACTGTATATGTCAAAACTGTCAACTGTTTGTCAAATACGGCAGCGAGAGAAAAAAAAGGAAAACAATAACATAAAACATTGCTCGTGCTGGAACGACGAGTTATCCAACTTACGAAAGAAGCAAACTGCTTTTATCAACGTTTTAAGCAATGCAGTCAACAACAGTTTTAAGCGGTATTGCAACAAGTTTAAATGTGAGCTTCGTACGGTGCCTGTCGTCCAACACTGCAGCCATAGTGAAGGTGCACCGTAGCATTTACGCCCGCCGGTATCCCACCGTGATGGTTCTTCCGAATGGAGCCACAATCAACCTCAATTATCACGAGCCAAGGAAAATAATCAAAGTATGATTCTAAGCTTAAATTTCTTCATGAATCCATCCAAAAGCTTCATTACATATTTAATGAATTGTTTTATTATTTTGTTTTAGCTTCCACTCGATTTAAGCCAGTTGTCGGAAGCGGAACGGAAAGCTCGCATCGAAAAGCGTAAACCAAAGCAAAAGATTCGTATTGACGATGATGTCGAGGATACGTTTAATGCAAACAAATACTTGAAGTATATGAAGAAGAAATGAGGCTTGGAAGGATCTTACGTGCATTAAATAGCTTGTAAATAGAAAACTAAAAATTGTAGTAAAAAAAATTGCTAATAAAGTCGATCACAGTTACAGCTAATGTGTGTGTCGATTTCAATATTCAAATAATAACAGGAAAACGTAGGATAATGTGCGTGGAATCGATAGTTCGTTAATGAATATTAGATGATTTACTGTTTCGGTTCAGTAGATCGCAAAAACTCAAGCTTAGGAAAAATGATAAGTTTGAAGTCTCTTTTAGTTTTATGCTTAATTGATCCTAACCGATCTGGAGAAAATTAAATTAAATTTATTTTTTTATATTTAATGATGGCGTTCAGCTGTATTGTCAGCCTCATAGGTTTGAAGAATTTTGGTGTACAATTTTTATTAGACATTTTCTCCTAGTATTTTGCATTATCACGGGCATCATCGGTCGTAGAAAATTAATGTAATGTAATGTAATGTCATAAAAAACTAAAAAATGTGCACCGGTGTAATGTAACTTTTATTAAAACAGTGTTAATATTTCAAATAATGATCAGCGCGATGTTTTTACACTAGTTGCCATGCCAACATACAAATGACATGTTGAATGAAATAAACAATAGAACAAAAATACATTCAGTTATTATTATTTTTGCACAAAATTAATACCCTTTTAAAAATGTTAAATGGAGTGATTGTTCTAATTTTCACTGCAACAGTAAAAACATTTTTTTTTAATAATAAACAAATTTTCATCGCCTGCTACCGTACCACAGTGCATTCATCCGACCAATGCTTCATGTACAACGCAATGGTGCATACGCGTAAGTGTGTGTGCGTGTGTAAAGTACTGCACAACCCGTAGCATAGCAAAGCATAAAAATACCTTTAATTTTCTCCTTCTGTCTTTCTCGCTCTCTCTCTCTTGCTCGGTCTCTCCCTCGAACCGTACGGTTATGCGACTCCGTCCGTTGTGCTCGAGGGGGTTAGTGCTAGTGAAAAATAGCACGCACACATCATTCGCCAAGCAGCAGCAAAACAAATCGTGCGGTTCAACCATTGCGTACAGTTCGTCTCGTGTACAGTAAAATCCTATCGCAGCAAACCACCAAAAATCGGTCAGTAAATCGTGAGACGGAAGAGGCACGTTTTTTCCCTTCATTGCGTGAAACAAACCTTCCGCAGTCGGTCTAGTTGTTGTTGTTTAATCCACAATTAGGGTGTAGAGTTTTTGGTTACAATTTTAAAGACAGATACAATACAGTACAAAGTGTTGCAAGTTTGTTTTTTTTTCTGTTGTTGTTATTGCTGGTGTTGTGTGTACGGTATGGTGTTGTGTTGCTCTCTTTTCCAATGGGTGAACCAATGTGCACCGCTGCCCAAGGGGGAGCGATATAACAAATCCATCGCCTACTGCCTGATGTTAAATGAAGTTTTTTGGTGCAACGGAATGTGTTTCAACAGCGTTCGGCTTGAGCCCTTTCCATCTCGCGCGTGACCCATCATTCGAGTGTTGGTGATACGCACACGTAGGGTGGCCTGGCCTGGTGGAAAATGTTATTTTTGCGAATAGAAGAAAATGCGAACAAATGCTACCTATCGTGTGCAGCGTAATCCCCAAAAGCAATGGTGCAAATGAGCGTTTTGCTATGGCGGGGGGAAAAAAGGATAAAACACACAGCACGCACGCAAGCAAACGCATAACTTTTTGGCCCATGGAAAAGCGCAACATAGGAAAGGTCAATCCGGTTGGTGGTGTGGTGAAGCTTCTGCGTGAAGCTGTGTTTGTGAATGTACTGTGTGGTCAGTTGTGGTTGCTCCCCCGGTTGCACAAATGCACCGGAGGAATGCATTTTCGCCTGTGCATTTTCATTCAGTAACGCTTTTGCTAATGGGCAAGAGTTGTGAATGTGTGTGCGTGTGTGTGTGTCTGTTTGTGTGAGTGTTGGGAAAATGAAAACACATGAAAAAGCATCTCAAGCTAAACGTCGCTGAAGATGGGAACATGGGAGATCGAAGAGAGAGCAGTAGAGTAAAATATAAGTCGGAAAAGCAGCAATGAATGAGTACAAAGAAAAGAAAGAAAAAAAAGTCAACACACACGAGGAAGAAAATATCCGGGACTTTTCCTTCCCGCGAACCATTCAGCATCACGTGTGACAAGAAGAAAAAGCGGATGAGAAAAGACACGGTGGGCTCTCTTTCTGTTTCCTAATGGGCAGATTTTCATCTGTGTTTTTAGGGGTGGAAGAAGTGTCATCAAGGGTTGGAAAAACTGTAGTTTTTTGCTTTGTGGTTGTGTGTACTAGCAGCAACAGAGAGTGAGAGAAAACTAACGAGAGCATACGATTGAGAGAGCGAGAGCGTGACTGATCTAGAACGCCGCAAGAAGAAAAAAGAACTGTCAGCAAATGTCAGATTGTTGTTGTTTACAGTTTCGCCTGAAGAGTGGAAGCGCGTACCCTTTTTTTCTTTGCCCTTCTTTGCCGGATGCTGTTTGGCTGTGAAAACCTGCGATCGTTCTCACCATCGCCCGCTTTTGCGGCTAGAATGAATAGCGTCGATGCATTCGGTGGAAGCGATTGCTATTTTTAGAATAACATACTTCCCCGAACCATCCCGAAAAGCATCGCCCTTTTTCTACTGTGCACTTGGAAACATCCGTCAATCCGTTCTGCACTGGAAAGGAACGATGGCACGGTGTGTTTTTGGTGGTTGTGTGGGTTTTTGTCCTGTTGGAATTCGCTATAAACACCCATCCCCCGGGCCCCTTATGCTTGAGTGTTGTGGGAGATATTATCCGAAGTAAGCTTTCCGGAATGTGTGCACGAAGACACAATTATTTATGTGTAGGGATTTGAAACGGGGCAAAGGAAGTTCGGTTTACCCACCCTATTGCTGACACATTCCGCGCTTTGGGGGGATGGGTAGAAGGTTTGAACCCACCCCATCCGTTGCAACCGGACCGACGCATCCGGCTTAACGTTGGTAGCACCATTTGATGCCTGAGATTTACGTCACATTCATCAACGAAGGGGGATTCAAGCGGGAGCGAACATTCAACGAACGCCCTTCCCCGTCCGGTTCCGATCAAATCGCATCGCGTAGAGAATTTTCCACATCCCTTTTCACTTGTTTTGCCTTTGGTTTGCTATTTTGTTTCCACGCAAAACGCGATTGACGTTGGAAACCGCGAAAGGTTTTTGGGCGTCCTGCCAAGAACTCAAGATGATTTTTTTTCCACCGTTCAAAAATTACGTAAAATTATGACTAAGAATTTGTACAGAAATGGAAATTCTCGACAGCACTTGAACTTATTCCTTGGGAAAACAAAACTCTCAGTAAAAGTGTAGAACTGATCATTTTGAAGACACGCAGATCATAGACAGATGTTAATTTTAACAGATTTAGCTGTGATCGAGATAGACCGAAATGAATGATCGATCGTTCTGAGTAGCGACTGAAATTCGGAAAAGAATTTATGGTTCTATAAAATGGATTAAAATTCAAACAATTTCAATGCAACTGAAATCTTTAACGATTTTTTTGAGCATAAAAAATTAAAAATTCTGTCAAAATTATCAAATTGTGAAATTATAGTTTTACTACTTGCGCATTGCCATAATGAAATTTAAACTAGTTTGAAGAAAGTTAATCATTATTATGTGGTGATTATTTGTTTATAATAAAAACTTTTGATGAGCCACTAGCAATATGGCCGAATTAACAGTTTTGAAAAATTGTTTAATTATAAATTTATTTTAAAAAAATTAAAACATATTTTTGTTCTGGAATTTTACAATAAACTAAATATTATCGTTCTGCTCGTTCTTGAGAAGTAATGTCATTCTGACAGTTAAAAACAATTGTGCCGATCGATGATCATTGCGTGACCTTGATCTTTTTTTTTTCATTTTGGAGCTGTTGGTGCCTTCGCTTTAAAGTTCTAACAAAAACATGCTATCAACAAACTGATTGAATGTTGATTTATGGTCGAAAGCAGACCAGATAGAGAGAGAGGGAAGACGTTGATAGGGTGACCTTGCTAGTTGAAGTCACAAAAAAACGAAACTAGCTCTAATCGATTGACACATATCAAAAGAGGGTCGATCAGATTGATCTTTCGGATACGATCTGGACAACAACTGGTGTGTTGCGAGGATCGCAAAGTCACTGACAGTTTTTGTGTTATCGAAGTACCACGATTGCTGTTGGTTTCTCCTCACGTTTAGACGTGAGACCATTTACATCAACAAACCTTAGCAAGTGACTACCATCGATTGTGCGCAGCTGCTTATCTTATCTGTGAGGAAGACTGACGTTGCCCTTTTTTTGGCCCGATGATTGCCCCCTGGAATGCTATTCGCCACATTACACAGAGCAGTTTCCGTAAAACGAGTGCCTCTCGTTACGGGCACTGATTGATAATAAGCTTGGGTGACTTTTGGTTGCGTTTTTAAAAAAAGGTGACACGGTATCAGTCCCTTATCGAGTCGTTAAAAATTTGTGGCTAAAAAATGTATAATTTAATCACTTATGGAGATAAAATTTTTCTACGAAAAGGAACTTTTTTGTGTGTAAAAAACCCTGCAATGTGATAAATTGTTTGGGGTTATTAAATTAAAAATGATTTACGAAAAAAATATTTTGTATTGTTTGTGTTAGTTAAATAAAAACATAATTAATACGTG
Source organism: Anopheles funestus (assembly GCF_943734845.2). Taxonomy (NCBI): domain Eukaryota; kingdom Metazoa; phylum Arthropoda; class Insecta; order Diptera; family Culicidae; genus Anopheles; species Anopheles funestus. Next base: position 43,185,354 of record NC_064598.1, read on the forward strand.
AATCGTTTGGTATGAAATATGCTACTGATTTTTAATAATTTTTATGGTTAAAATTGTATTTTGATTAATAAAACATATTTATATTTTATTCGGCGAACAAAAGTTTAAAAAACGAACTTTTTTGTTAAAATATTTGAAAAAAGAAAAAAACTTTTCACAACACCCACAAGATACCGACCGAACATTCGCTTTATCAGCTGTCAGGTGCGAACGGAATGAAAACACACTTGCGGCCATCGTATCACACCTACGCATGCAGGAGCAATCGCACACCAACCGATCAGATAAGCATCAGATTTTCCATTGAATTCATGACGCTCGAACAGCGCCTTTAGTGCGCCGATTTCCGTATTCGTGTGTGCGTGTGAAGCATCCATCGTGCGTTTGTTGCGCTCGCGAGTCTCATCGATCGTCTACTAACGTTTGGTGCGTTTAGTAGCAACCGGTACACATCGGAGCGTGCACCATATTATACACAAAAAGCGGAAGAGCTAAAAACTTGAGCTGACTTTCCCGGCCCGGCCTGACGTTTTTCGGCAAATCATTTCGTGGTAAAACCGCATTTCCGTGTCTCGTGTACCGCTGCTTGGATCTCAGTTCTCCCCACCGATTTACCCTCCCCTTTTCCTTCTTCCGACTGAAAGGGTAGGAAGGGGCTTAATTGTTTGTGAATGTTGTTATTGTATATTTGCTTTGGGTTTTAGTAGCTGCTGTTTGCTTAAAAAAATAATGTTTTTTTTTACCATCCCCATCACCATTTTCCCCAACAATCCAACAGGTGACCGACGAGACAGGTGGAAGCAGTGAAAGAAAAAATCGAACAAACTATTTTTTTCTTTTGGGTAGGAGAAGGCATAATTCTATGTGAACCGTCAAAAAAAACCTCCCCGCAAAAAAAAACAGTCAAATGCAGATCCCGTACGCAATCCCCACCAGATGATGATGAAAATGTGTGCTGCTGTACCGGGGGTAGAGAAACAACAGAGACAGGATAGGAGCGGGTGAAAGAGATGGAAAAAATTAGGCGAAAGAAAGAGGCACCCTTTCCCCTAAACTAAAACATAGCTTGCTGCGCTCGCATAAGATGAATGCATTCGATCGGTATTCGTAAACGGGTTACATTCGTCTTTATACGGCCGGCCGACGTGTCGAAAAAGGTGTCAAAAGAAAGCAGCTTCCGGGCTGCGACGGTAACAAGCAGAATATCACCGTCAGTGTGTGTGTGTGCTTTTTTTTTTAAATTGGCCAATGTGTTATGGTGCGAGTGATATTTGCATTAAAATGTATTAAACAGAATCCGTAGTGTTCCGTGTCCGTGTGCCAAGAGTGCATGTATGCAAGCAACAAAATGGCTCGTAAATAAATTGCATACGATGATGGTGCAGTGTGCAGTAAAAGTGCAATTGCAGTTCCAAAAATTTCGCTCCAAGTTTTTACAGTGCCTAATATAGTGTTGTGGCGCGCATCCTCAGTTACTGATCGTTCGTACACGTGTTCGGGGTTTCCATAACGCCCACCAGCCCCATCCATAAACCGAAACCCATCCACACCGGTAAACCAGGTGGCAACGTTAGTGTTTTTCTTTTCACTTTGTCTCCCCGTGGGCAGTGGGCCATTACGTGCGGCCTTCGAGCGATGTGCGTCTACATTGTCGCCGTCGTCGAATGGCTTGATTCGAAGCGCAAACACACGCACACGAGCCTGCGGGTGGTGAGCTGATAAAGATGAACGTTGGACAGCACACCGGTCCGGGGCCGCCATTGAGCCGCAATGGCTGCTCGGACCGTTCCGTCACGGGTCCGTCCTGTCGGGCGCTCCGGACCGCCGTATCGGCCCTTTACTGTTTGGACGATTTTCACCGCGAACACATAGGGTCCGGTTTCTTCTCGGAAGTGTTCAAGGTAAGTTCGTGGAAAAATGATACATAACGAAAAACTTTTTTTAATTAAAAATTAAATCACATAAACGATCACTAAAAATCATAGTAGAAAAATATTAGAAAATTCCCTTACTGCTACAGAGAATAGTTGAAAAAAATCTCTCGTTATCAGGATAATTACTTACATTAAACATTATCCTTATCAAACACAGCAAATTGGGGATACCGTCCAACTGTGATCTGATTGCTGTTTTGCTACAGTTGTAAAACAAACGTATCGATCGTAAACACCTACGCAAAGCAAAGGATAAAGAAACACCAAAGAGCATTGGCCGGTGAAATCAGGCCTCTTACACAAACGCACACAGCTTCACGGTAACGCTGTAACGGGCCAACACTTTATTACTGGGTTATTGATTATGCGTGTAAAGGTCAAAAAATTCCATCACTTTTGACAATTATACGGTACACCACATACAGCCACATGCCATACATGCATACCTGTGTGCACGCCAACCCGCAACAATTATAACGTTTGTTTGCTTCCTTTAAAGCACATCTTTATCGTGCGTGGTTTAACAGTAATTAATAAACGCATTTGTGAACGTCACACCGAAAACGTGTAAAGTGGCGGCAAAAATCAGAGGAAAAACGTGACGTATCATACCGCACGATACGTGTGGGGCTGTGCGTCCTTCAATACACAAACACACACACACACACAGAGGCAGACATGATAGTAGCAAGATAAAAGAAATTTTCTCTTTTTCATTTGGAAAACAACGGCGCAGGGCATCTCTGATCTGTTGCGAACGCCGTGTGGAGAAGATGCCTCTAATGTTTTCATTTTTCCGCACTGGATAAAAGATCAACCAGCCAGCCAGCCGGCCCCGTGGTTGGCCGTTTTGGATGGAAGGGATGCCACATTTCACTTTTTTTCCTTCCCTTTTGTCCCTTGTTTCTTGTTTTATTGTTTTTTTAGTGCTTTTTTTGGTACAGGTGTATCATTTTTAAGTTGTTTAAATATATGTATAAAAAAGTAAAAATACATTAAATTGTTTTTTTCTCTGACTACAGCGTATACCTTTGTGTGTGTATTTGTTGCTTAAAAAAATAATAAAATAAAGAAAGTATTACACTATTTTTATGAGCTTGTAAATCGGGTTTAACACAAAGAACCTGTATAATCTGTGTGGAATACACAATTTGTTTAATTTGGTGTTTTAATGGTGTAATAATTAATTTGGTATAGTTTCGGAATTACTAAAACAAAAACAAATCAAAATCAGCTGAGCTTCAGTTTTTGCTCATATACTATTTCAGTCTGAAGATTTTCTAAAAGGATGAATCAATGCAAAATGGAGAAGAATTGAATGGAATAGAGGCTAGTGTCTAATTCCAGCTCAAATGCTAGTATTGTCTCTGGAAAAAGACTGTCCTGGATCATAAAATCTGTCAGGCATAAAGAATAGATCTCTTTTAATCAAGATACATCTTAACACAGAAAACATATCTCAGAAGTTGCAGTAACGAAACAAAAACATAGAAAACATAAATTTTCCATTTTACCAGAAGCTATGTTAAAAAAAAAACAAATATTTATTGAAATTGTTGAAGAAATTACTGTATAACAAAATAGCAAGATATTTCAATACTACAATATATTTAAAGAAAAGTTTTGTTACGGTAGCAAATCCAAACTTTTGAAGATTATAAAAATAAACACTAAATTGAACGTTCAAACACGAAACTACGTACGAAACTTACATGATAACTTAAGAGATGGTTAATGCTTGTTATAATTCAATTCTCCAAAAAAAAATTGGAACAACACACAAGGCGACAAAGCACAAATTGATTAAGAAATGAAAGATCTTCACCTGTCTACTGGCGAAAACCAGATATCAAATTATAGAGTACATGAATTATGAAATCTTGAATTCGTTGTGATTGAATTCTGGCAGCAAGTCATTATTCAGAAGTTCAGAAGAAGTACAGCACAAAGCCTAAGGTAATCTAAACAGCCGATCGCGACGAGTGTGAAAGAGCTTCAAGCTCTCACTGATCGTAATATAAATGTTACCAATATGTACAAATAATGCGAAAATTTCTTCATTCAAAATACCTGTCGTGATGATTAAAGCTAGGACTCTAACAGCGAGGATAAGTTCCAAAATACTCACATGCGCCTCTAATATGTGCTTTAATATGGACCTTGTCCAAAACTGACGAAAACCTAACAGTAGAAGAAATACAAATAAGGAACGATCGTGTACATTACTAGTTGTTGTCTCACTAGATCACAAGATCTCACTATCATGCAGCGAATTAGACATTGAAGGTTCCTGTAGGTTGATCATGTCATTAGTATGACACCAGACCACCTTGTCCACGAAATCTTTTAGGACGTTCATATGGGCAAAGGAGGCGTGGTAAACGCTCATTCGCTCACAGCTCATGTAACTGGCCACGAGCTCATAAGTTCGAGATGAAGTCTAATGTTTTTTTTCGATGGTCCGATATAATATTTTATTCGATGTATGGAATCGCTTAATGACAATTTTGACTCTCATCTTTCTTCACTGTCCAATCTACCTACTTACAGCGGGCTTTCTCCCCAACACCTGCTGGCGTTAAATGATTATTTTAAATGATTTTTTTTTGTTGCTACCCCTAAACAAAAAAGAAACTTTTCCTTTCCGCGTCAGCTAAGGTGATTTCCCGGCGCGTGAATTTATGCTGATTTGCTCGATTATATGGACAATCGAAAATGAACCGAAATTGGACACAAATAGGCAAATCGAAGTCGCTGGAGCAATTGCAAACCGCGCCAAAAGCGTGCAGCAGTGGCTAATGGCGAAAGTGGAGTCTGTGTTTCTTTATTTTTTATTTATCCGTTTGTTGTTTAGTTGGTGTTGCGAAAATCGATCTACTTTTCACGCGGCGTTAGGTGCCCAAGATGCTCCCCTACCCCCCGCCGGGTGGTCATGCTCAGTGCACCAGTTTTTGGGTGCGTTTAAGTTCGGACCATGAAGTTTCGGTGTTGGGTAATGTTGGGCTTTTGGTTTGAAAAGGCTCCAAAAACTCGCGTCACATACAATTCGGGTTCCGATTGCGAGACGGCGGGATAGTTTCTGCAATTTCATTTGTCAACGTACAGGTTGATTAATGCTTTTTTTTTACCTATTTTTCTCCTCACCTCTTTGGGTTTCCTACTTGCATCAGAGTAAAAAAAAGGTAGTAAAATTCGAGCGAAAGTCGTTTCCAATTCAATTAATTTAACCGTACATTTCGAGTAAAACTCGCTCCCTCGCTGCGCGAAGAACGGTGCTGTGCTCTGAATTTTGGCCACACACCGGCCAATAATTTCCACGATGCCTAATTGAAATATTAAACGTATCTGGTTGTGCGGCAAGGTGTGTGTAATTTGCTGCGGCTCTGATTTCCCTTTAGGAGACCGATCTGATCGAACTCTGGCCGATCGCAAAAGGGTTCGGTACTTCTGTTTTGGCCGCTTTCACGCCGCTTGTGTGATGTTTTAGCGGGTCAGTGTTGATTGGATTTTTTGAAGCTTTTTTTTATTCCACCATAACACTTGAGCTTAATTCCGATACATGAGGAATCAAGTGGGGAACACTTTTTTTTATCGTGTGGAAGTCTTGTTAGAGAAGAAGTACACACAACCACACAGTACGAGTAGCGTGGAAATTTTAATAATCAAAAAAAAAAAAGGTGACTCCAACATGTATGAAATAGCACGTCTCGGCAAAATAGTAATAATGGCGGCGTCCTTAGGAAATTATTTCAATCGACTCATCATTTAAATGTGGTAGAAAGTTGGATAAACGCTTTCCAAAATATATGCACTTTTTATGCTTATTGGCTTTTCATCTTGCGGTGTACTATCAGAGTAGAGTAGACATAAATGTTTATTTGCCTTTTTTGATTCCCCCCATTAAGGGCATTTGATTTGGGATGTTTTTTTTTGGTGTTTGCTCTTGATACAATGATATATCATTAGATGTTGGAAAATGATTCGTTTTGAAAATGGAGAAATGTAACAAAAAAATGACCTAACAGATGAAAGCGCTTGTTTGTTCCAAATTATGCCCTCACAATAGGTGAGGCAAAGTAACATTAATAAAAAAAACTGTTACAAGAAGTAGATAGCTCTATATGAGGTGTGTAAAACAATTTGACCACATGACGACCACCTTCTGGATGGGTGTTCTTATCACCTATCATCACGAGGACTCGGAGTGGAGTGTTTTGGTTTCGATTGGGTTTTTTTTTCGCTGACGTCCACATCATGTGCAACAATGATTAATGTGACATATTTGTTCGTAGAGTTGCCTTGTTTGTTCAACAGAGAGCAAGCATCACTTATCGCAGCAACTTGATGCCCGGACTGGTAATGTGTGCGCGTCCCCAACGTTTTGTTTTGCACAAATTATCACGCCACGACAACAATTGGTTTTTGCTTAAGAATGTTTTACGCCGCTTCGATTATGCACCTTTGAACGTGAGTGCGGCAAAAGTGAAAGTAACGCATAGTTCAGTTGCTTCTCCTCTTTACCCCAAAAATAAAAAAAAAAACATTTACACTTGTTGCCTATCGTAGGCCACCGATCTGATCATTATCGATGTATGTTGTGCGATATGCAGATGCCAAATTCCCGCCGTGCGAAGCCTTTTGCGTGCGTGCCTGATTTTGGCATGTTGCCGCTTACGCAAAACTTTGCGAAAATAGAAAAAAAAAACCCTTTGCAGCGCATCAATTCGTGAGGCGTGCACGATGTGAGAAAAGTTGATTGTGCTCCTTTCACCGCGAAAGGCGCTCCGCGAGGCTAGGCCTGTGTTGTAGGGAATATAATTAAGCACAATAATTTAATTCAGCTACGTTGCACCGTTTTCCCCTCTTTTGGTGGCTCTCCGTTGTGGCACTTGCCAACATGGACGAAATCGGTTTATTAGTGGTTAATCAATAAAGAAGAAAACGGTAGAAAGAGCGACGTTAGTGGGTCCATTGTTTATGTAAGATTACGATACGAAAGTCCGAATTTGGGGAACGATTGTTGTAACTGTTCAACAAATCACCCATAATGGCCGTTGCTAAATCGAAATGTATCGCGTTTTTGTGACTATAATTGTAATCCATTCCGTTTCCATTCTTAATCCATTTTTGATGATCTGTCAATGGAAAGACAAACTTAGGGAAAAATGAAGTTGATTGATAATGCTAAATTTAAAAAAAAAAAGAATGGGAGATATGAAGTAATCATGTGTGAAAATATCGAATATGTTTGTTTGCATTTTCTTGAACTTTAAGAAAATCTTGAAGAGTTTAAAAGATATTTGTAAATATTTGATACCTGGAAATAACGAAACTGTAGAAAAAAGAGTAAACTCATCGGTGAACAAAATGGCGCTAATAGGTAATCTGTTTTCTATTTAATATTTTATGATTTATTAAACAATTTTTATAAGGGTTTGCGTCCATTCCCAAACGACTCCAAATTCAAGCGAGTCCCTACTGATCCTCAAATGGATCGAGTTTCAACCGAATCGCAATCAAATAGACTCCCAACAAAATCCCAATTGGACAGATTCGAATCCGTCAATTGGGATCCGATTTGTTCGAATCGTATCTCCGAACCTTCCAATTCCCGAATTTGCAACACTATTAAGATCCATCGGCAAACAGAAAAGAGTTCACAATTCTCGTGTCTAGATTCCGAATAGCTAAAGATGTCAGAGATGTCAAACCAATTCCACAAGAATTGTTTCAGAATATCTTAAGACTTTTGTCATATGCCAGGAAAATCACTCGAGAGTGTCCGAGAATTAGAGTTCTGATGAAATCGCACGGCTCCGATGCTATAAATTTTATTATCTTTGTCAAAGTTTTTATTTTAAATTTCTTTAATATGTATTGGTTGTAATTGTATACATTTTTAATATATCTTGCACAGGAAGAGGGGTTCTATTTTGAATCTAGCATTACACATAATTAGCATGTAAAAGAAAGTGTAAAAAGAAAACATCAACATACAAGTTATGAAGGAAATGTGATTAATGTTAACCGGGCTTAATAAAAAAGTGCTTCATTTTTGACGCAACCGTTTAGTTTTGACTTTCGTCATTTTTACTTTACCTCTTGCGCATCCCGCATTTTACCGTGATTAAATGCCGAAAACTTTCGCTGGCAGTAATTCCTGCCATAGCGACGATTTTAACGATATCGGAATCATTACTGAAATAGTTTTCCCGTGATGTGTGTGTGTGTGTGTGTGTGTGGAGCTCATTTTTCATTCGCTTTCTCAACAAAAAGAAGAAGCAAAACGACACACACCACGAGCGTGATTGGAATCGCATCCGCGCAGCACCTTTGCCGTTGGATACCGATGCAAAACAATGCGCGTTATTATGCTCTCGAAAACATCATTAGGAGGCGAAATGGGTTTTTGTGCGCAAAGCTCTCGGCCAGCTCTTTTTTTTTTTTGGGCGCTCACTGCATCGCTGCAGGTGCAGGAAGGCAAATCGTGAAAATGTGAAACTTGGAACGATTTATTTACAACCGGCACGACCCGGCATTTGTCGGCCCTTTAATGCTGTTTCGGTACCGAATCTGAAGCATCTGAAGGTGTGCAATGCAATTATGCTTCCGAAATGGAACCGGAATTTCTATCCTGTTTTCCGATGCGCGGGATGCATAAAATTAATGCTAATGGACAAATTGATTTCTCACGCAGGGCAAAGAAAATTTGGAAGGAAAATGATCGGTTTGCTCACGAAAAAAATGTCCATAGAAAAAGGGTCACTGGTTCAATGACTTCTTCTTGGTACTTCGTCGGCAGATCGGTGAGACAGATTGCGTTGGCCGCGTGACTATATATCGCAGATAAAACCCCAGATGGTGATATCTCACGAATTGGAGGTGGATGAAGTTGGTACCCCGATAAGCTAAATCGCTAGAAACTATTCCACTTGCTGTTGCTTTTGTGCAAATGTTAGACGAGATAATTTAATCGCTACGAACGGGTGATGTGTGTAGTTTGATATGGCTCTAGCCACGATAAGTGGTCGTAAAGCAATTAGGATGTAAAGTGATGCTATTGCGATATTCTTCCTCTTGTTGTTTGATGGCGAAGCGATAACTACTGGGTCCTTTTTATTAGTATATGTGGCTTGATATTGAGCGATAACAATAACGCCTAGTAAAGGTTTATTGGGCGCCATATTGCGTACCGGTTGTAGTTCTTAAAAAGTATTCTCTCGCTAAATATTATTGTATATTTGAATGTAACATATCAACAGAATGATCACAGTTGGGGAATTACTTGAATACATTAAACTCCACTGTGTCCTTCACTTTGATTTCTCCCCTCTTTCTTTTTACTACACATTTGATTGGACGAACGGAAGTTACTCAGTATGCGCTTCACGGTTGATTTTTCATGGTATAATTTGTGCTATAAGAGCTGAAGAGAAACACACAACGTAAAAAAAACAACAGTGAAGAGCAATGCTTGAAGGATGGATTGCAGCTGGAACACTGGCCTTAGAGCGAGATATTGATCACGACGTCCTTCAGTAACTGTCGGCCGCAATCATCTATACGGGGAAGTGCAATGCGCGCACAAACTTAATTGAAGTGCATCGCAGCACAAGGTTTGATAAATGCACTGGCAACCATAATCAGTGACGGCATCTCTACCGGCAAAGGAGAGCGAAAGCAATCGGTTAGTCCACTCGCTGCATTTGCCCAGTCCGTCATTGCCGACCATAGATGCTGGTGACATTTTCGGTCTACGAACCGGCTCGAACGTTTGCTGCCATCAGTTGCGGGCACGATTAGGTACGTGCTGCGTGCTGCAAGCTGATCGTGTGCTCTACGTGGGGAATTAATTTATGCAACATGGACAGAGCAGGGTGGTTCGCCTCAAGCAATCTGTACTCACACGCCCTGTTAGTGGTTTGTTTACTTCCACTTCCGTTGCAGGCGGTAGTGTTTATGGCATCTCGTTGCATTTCAAACCCTCGACAAAACTGTGTCGTTACTGGTTACTCTACTTGTACGTAGCCCTTCAGAAGCTCCACCTTTGTTAGAATGTTATTTATATAGTTAGATTAGAAAATAAGAAGGGCAGACTGGTCGTGAACTTGATCGGTGCTACTCCGGCTGTACAGGGTCATTGAGCTCGAATGGCATCAAAGTCTCACCGTTTGATCGCCGTACTCGACGTACTTGGAGACCTTGGAGGAGAACGATCGTGTGCCGCACGTTGCTATCGTGTGCGATCGCGCAAGTCGCAATGTCGTGATCGGAAGTTTAGCAATTGTTTGATGCACTAAACGTACAAGATTATCCAGCCGGCTGGTTGTCCATACTCATACACGGCAATGCTGGCAGTGAAGTGTAGCTGCGACTGGGAAAGAGTTCTCAGTAAAAATCGCAATAAAGTGAACTCCTTACCCGTTCGCTAGAACTGACGATCGTAAAAGGTAATATTTTGTGCAATGAGAGCTGTCTTTATTTTACGGCTTTATTGCATTTATGGAGAGCAAAAAAGAGGTCCACCTCGCTTCTCGTCATGAGTTCTTATACGTTACGCCATCACGTGATCTTCCACGATCAAATGTTACGAAGGCCAATGTTTAGTTTTCCAATTAGCTCAATTGACAGCGCTTTATGCGAGCTCTAATAAAATGATGCGACGTTTCGATCGGTTGTTGTTCGAAGATGTGAACTATGAGTATGATTTTTATTGTTTTTGTTGTGGTTTGGTTTGTTTACTGTTTGTTGAAGCAGTTACGATAGAGAAATCGCACTGAACAATACGGCAATATTCTTAAATCGATATTACTTCCAGTATAGCGATCTTGGGATGGAGAATTCAAATTACTATTTTTAGAAAACAATCTATGCCATAATTTATCTTAACGACTTGGCTATAATGGTGATGCAAATAGAATATGGGCCAAACAGTTGATGAGATAGAAATGATTCCAAAATGCAATGCTACTGACCCAGAAATAGATCCGTGTTAGATTTCTTTACCAAACTTGTATTGGAGTTGATCGATACTCGCTATCGCTCTTGTGTATATCGAAGATCCCGAAGTTCCCGAATTTCCCCAAACATTCAAGCTCATCTCGTGCACGTGGAGAACCAAAGGCATACCGTAGTACATTGTTGTAAGTGGTCTGCTTGTACGAAGGTGGGAGAAAGAGCTAAATTGGCAGAAAGAAACATACTAACCATAGCAAAAGGTAGAAATATTTCTAACCAAGCTTTCTCTCCATTCATTTTCCCTGATTCGGAAATGCAGGTAGAGTCAGTCACTTGTTGAAACGGTGTAGTTGGGCTACACGAGCTCCAGAGCAGGATGGAATCCACTATACCGAAGGAAGGTTGAGAAGATCTTAAGAAGTGGGGAAGTATCTTGAAGCTATAGTGGAGCCGGTACCATTATCATCATCATCATCAGCCTGCGTCAATTACGAACCATCAGAGATTTATTGATCGTCTAGTTAATGGAAGAAACGTTCCCTTCTGTCGATCAGTATGAATGAGCCATGGCGCTGGCTGACCTTCAGCTCGATCGAAGGGTTAGGGGCAAAAAAAAGTCTTAGAAGATTGCGGTTTTCCTTTTGACTGCTTGTATACCTTTCTTTCGCCTGTGTGCAGTAAATCTGTGTGCAATAACCTTCAAATTACGTAAACCGAATCAGGTTACTCACTACTCAAGATTAATCTTTTTTGTGGAACTTTTGCGGCATTTCGGGGGCGTTCACTACCTGCGAGACAGCATTTCGTACCGAGACAGACAAGTGGATTGCTTTGCAGCAACGTAATGTTGTGCGGTATTTCAAGATTCAACCAGTGCTCAATCGCATTCGACATGTGTACAGTTTATCCAGCGATCTTACAACAACCGTTAGATGAGCGTAATCATGTCCCAGATGCAATCGACCTCAGTAGCTGTGCGGTTGTGCAATTGGGGCTGGATGCACCCTTAAACTGTCGCTTTAGGATGCATGTTGAGGCGGCGGATGTTGGTGGACAAGAAGATGTGGTTTGACGCACTAGTAGCTTCCGCCAAATGATAGTAAATTGGCACGACTAATTGATTTCTGGCAATTCATGTACTTCCTGATGTAGAGTTGGAGTGATGAGATACACCCAGCTGAGCCAGTATTCATTGACTTAGGATCAATTCTACATATGGGAAAAAGATTTGAAATTAAAGATAAGATCTTAAAGTAAGGTTGTAAGATAAAGATCTTACTTTTATTTAGGGATCTCCACAGGATTTCCTTTAATGCCCCAAGTAAGATCTTAAAGATGTTGTAAAATGAAGATCTTACTTTTATTTGGGGATCTCCACAGAATTTCTTTTAATACCCCAAGTAAGATCTTAAAGTAGTTGTAATATAAGGATCTTACTTTTAGTTAGGGATATCCACAGAATTTCCTTCAATACCCTTTGAGAAAAACAGTGTGTTGAATGCAATTCCTCTAAAATTTCATGGGGTTTCTATATTTGCTTCCTATTTAATTACAGTTGTTAAATTTAAGCGTTGTTTGTGTTTTTATAGGTCACGAAAATAATTAACATAGTGGATCTCTATTTAGTCAGAATAGCGCATTTTAGCGAGTACTTCTACCTGAGGTGATTAAATAAACTCATAGATGATACCAATCGAACGATAATTAATGCAAATAACTATCCCGTTTATTGTACAATTAATCGTCCTGCATCAAACCACACTTGCAGCCGTTCTTGCCAAAAACATTCCCGTGTGAAAACCCAAATTTCTCTCCACCTTCAAGCATCTGGTTTTGAGCACTAGTAACAGAACACGCAAAAATAATAATTGGCTCACAGCTACTTTCTTTGCCAGTGGCCTGATCATGCGGTCTCGAACCAACAGGCGATCGCTTACGAGGGAACGGAATGTAAGAGATTTCCGTCCGTGGATGCGTGTTCCTGGGGTGATGCGAATGGATGAGGTGACCGAACATGTTGCCAAAAGCAAAGCGTGTAATTAATCGCATCATAGCTGCGTGTGATTAAATCGAAAGTGTTAACGCCATTGCTAAAATCTTATGATCGCTATCGGGTCGATGCCGGGAGGCCGAAAGTGTACGTCGGGTCTTCGATGCGCTTGGCGGTTTCTTTCACTTTTGTGCCCCCGCGCGTTCGCAATCAATCGGGGCCTGGTCGGTTGAGTCGCGACCGGTGTACTAATGCAAACTAATCGATGGGGCAAGATTGCGAGCGTGCGTGCCCGATCGCGTGGTGGTAATTAAATGTTGCCGATCCCTTGCGGCCGGCAACGCCACATGACAATCGGTTGTACAGCACAGCTGTTGCAAAAATTGGTTGAAAACGGTTGGAAAATTAAATGAGAGCAGTACGAATCTCCGACACACAATTGCGATTATGATTTTTTTTTTTTTGATCGAGTTCCTTTTTGGATGTTGCTATCTGCCATTTTTCTTATTCGATTATCAGATTTAACGAAATTTTTGGCACACGTCTGAAGTGAATGGATTTTGGATTTTGGTGTTGCAAATTCGTTCGCCCCTTATTATATCGTATGATCAATTTGTATTAGCTAATAATTTTGTTTTGTTATCATTCGGATTAACATCTTCAACAACAAAATGCCATCTGTTCGAAACGTGCGCCTGATTTGTTGCATGCAATCACTTGACCCGATAATATCACAGATCTGTATCCCATGTGTGAATAGTAAATGTTTCATATTTGAGACTTAAGTTGTTAAGATTATAAATGACTTTTGAAGAAACAATAATTAAAAATCTTCTATTATTACAGATAGTTTTAGTACAAAAAACCTTCAGTCGCACATATTAATAATTTATGGTTCCTTTTGGAGGTGTCTTTGAATCGTGCAATTGTTGTTTTTTGGCGGGCGGTTAGGCCGTGCCCTTTTGTGCGCACATTGTAATGGCCATAAATTTCAACCCGTCCATCATCTCCACCAGTACTGTCTGTTGCACCCACAAACCATGGGCATAAAAAGTGTATGCCAAATCGTCGTATATCAAACTAGCCGCACGTTACTCGTGAGGTGTTGCAATATAAAACATTTGCCGACCGTTGCTCTTCTTTACACATGCACGATGCAAAAGTGCATCATGCGAGGGTGTGGTCGTTGTTTATGTGTTCCCAATACAACAACGGGCCATTAATCCCGGTCGCTCACACCATCACTTGTATTCGTATTGGGAAGGCGTTGTATAAGAATGCGAACAATCGAATGTAACGGGTCGCATGTGATACGCTTCAATGGTTTCGTTATTGATTCTGTTTTTATTCATGTGAGACAACCAACACCATGAGGGTTTGAAAATTAAGAATCTTTAAACAAAGTGTTCCCATTCTAAGGCGTGTGCGGACGATTGATAGCGAGAGTACGAACCTGCAAGGGAGTCATTTTTTTTTCTTCTTCTATCGTCATCAATCGTGGAATTGTGATGAAGATACTTTGCGGAAGAAGCGTTGGTGTTAATTAAATCGTGTAAGACAAAAAAACAGCTTTTTGACCCTTTTTGTTCTAGGGTCATTAGGTATAACTACGGCCCACACCGATGATCTTTATCACCTCCGGAACGTGAGGTTATACCACCCAGGTAAGGTGTTTCGGCGCGAGTAAGAATAATTTTCCACGAGTGGAGTTGGGCGAAAAAAAAGGGTACGGGGTTGAAACGAGTGGGTCACGTCATGCAAAACACTGCTCGTACGTCAAACGGCAATATTGAATTCAACAACGAGGAAGTACTTTACATCAGCACTGGAAGTCTGGACGTCACGTGCCATCGAGCACATGACACAATGACGCGGTGTTCGCATTGTTTCACCGTCGTTCGTCTTCATCACCTTGATTACGTACCGTCAATGTTTGGGTTGGGAATTTTGTTTTCTTTTTATTTTCGCCTTGTTTGGCCGCGTACCGCGGAGGGTCATTGACGTTTGGTTTAGCTATTGAACGGTCCATTCTTGCCCGCATTTTTCGCTGACCGGAAGCTGTTATAAGCGTTTAGTGCTTACTTCCTGACGAACATTTTGGAACATCTTCCGCTTTTCAGCTCGCGGCTGGGAAATGGTTGCATATTGCTATTATGTTCTTATCGTCGGAAGAAGATTGTATTGAAGTGGATGGTTTAGATGCTTTTTTTAGATGTTTAATGTTTTAACTAAACTTACCTTAAACGTTTTTATAATTTAAGGATTTTGGAATTGGATTACACAACAAAATTAATCACGTCTTAAAGTAATTACGAATGAAAAAAAGAAAATACAAAATAAAATTTATTTTAATTATTGCAAATAAAGTTTTATAATCTATCTTCCTAAAAATTATTAATACTCTAATAGAAAAAACTCTTCCTTCTTTGATTGACAGGTTTTTACGTTTTATTACAGTACATGTGTCAGTTTATTAATTTTCTGTTTTCTATTGGCTCTTTGAAGTTCGTTTTTAGTTTTAGTTCTATATCATTATTCATTTTGTAATTGTTACTAAATTATATTTCTTTTACTGATACCCTGTTTTTCTGCATTTTTTATTAATTAATTTTGTCTGCATACAACTTTATTTTTTATTCATTAATTTTTTAATTAATTTTATTATATTTATTAATTTTATTATTCCATTTTGCCGGTTTTTCTTCCTTGTATTTTTTAACTCTTTTGTTGTATTTTTTACGGAAAAAGATACTCCTTATGTGTATATTATTCTAATTAAATATTATAATATTGTTATTTCATATGGTTCCGTTTTTATCAAACATGGTTTTGTGTTATCTATCAAGAATGGAAGCATTTCATTGGTTTGATTTTAGAACCAGACTTTTACGTAAGGAAATGTAAGGTTAACTCTTGTTTACATAACAGTTCAGTTCAAGTTCGTGATTTTGGTTTTCGTGCAGCCTGTAGCCTTTCATGACGGAAATTGAGTTTTACATTATTATCCTTCCGCCACGTGATATAACGGTCTGAGCGGGCTGTCAATTGTTCGGACAGAGTAGATTGTGCTTTTTTATTCTTGTTCTGCAAGGGCAAAGTTCTGCAAGAATTGTTAAGGGCAAACAAATCTTGTTTCTTTGCAGACGAGAAAAACTCACTACTTTCTAGGAAGTCAACCCGAACAGGTGAACCACAATGCCAGAAGTCGTACAAGTTGGCACAAAATGACCTGCTTAACGACGAACGAACGTAAACTGCACGAAACTGTGCAAGTTTTGTCGACGTTGAGTAATTGGGTTATGACAGCCCACCTGGTCGTGACTTTGCTTCGGACATGGCGGTTGTCTGTAGCGTGTGGTTTAGAAATCAGTCACATTCTTGTGGAGAGATGGTCACAGATGGTGGTGCTGCAGTCGAAATGTTTGGTCCTGATCGTGGCTTCTATGGAGTAAAAATACTTCTCCTCTTTGAGGGTCGTTCATGATTGTCAACATTTTGACAGTAAATAATTGGCATTTGTCAGTCACGCCCGTCTAGAAGGCCATTAGCAAATGTTTTTCTTTTAGTGTTCCGTACAGGTGTTGAAGAGCGTCAATGATGAGATAACGCTGTGTGTTATTTTATCAAATTTTGATTGGAGTCCCCAGGAAAACCTTTGGCGAATAAAAGCAGAGTTGGTTTTCAATTGTTTTAAAACTGTACACCACTTGAAAGGAAACATTTTGTCCTTATTTTCATTGAATGATGCTTATATGACCATGTTCGAAGTTGTTGATCACTTTGGGATGTTTGGCAGCACATAAAAATCGCATCAACACGGTGTATAAAAACAAAATGTTTCGGCAAGGCTGAGTGGATGTTTATTTGGTTACGATACAAATCAAAACATATTTTTTTGCGCAATATTCCATTCTGTGTTTCCATTCCGATCGCAGGCCGGTTGTGAGATATTTTAGGAATATCTTCGCGCAACGTCCAAACAGTATAAGCTGCCATTGATGTCCATGATTCATCTCTCCCGACGTGTGGGTGTCGTTGCTTTGTTGCTCGTATCAGCAAACCTGCTGCAAATAAAAAAAAACCATCCTCGCAAAGATGTAGCTTGGTGCGTCCATAAACAAATACCGCATTTATGCGATTTACGCTACCATTAGCGAGGATTGCCGTGAAAGGGTGCAAAACAAGAAAAAAAGACATTAAATATCACCATAAATGCAAACTGTGTTGCAGTTGAATAGCTGTACGCCGTTGCTAAGTTGACGTTTTCCTCATTTCTTTACCCCTGGCAAGTGTTTCACACGAAACAGATTTGAAGCCGTTTCGGATGACGTTGGATTGAGGAATTGGCAAGTTTCCCAGAGCGTCTCCGGCGGGAAAAGAGACGATACTTGCGATACCCCCAATACACTGCACTGGTCAATTGAAGGCGGTCATATTCATTTAAAAAAAAGCGTTGATGGAGGAATGGACGGAAAATGGTTTTTCCATTACTTTCCTGCCCCTTAAATTATGGCAACTGCTCCGGAACAAGCGTACCAGTAATGCGGCCATCTTTTAGTGGAGGTCTTGCGCAATCGCTTATGATTTGGGAAAAATTTCTTTCTTTCCGCGAGCAATCGCATCACGTTCACCGATGGTTTGCAATTGAGCAGCAGTGGAACGGAATAGTTGGTCACTTGGCTTTTTTAGTTACAGACAAAATGGAAAACGGAGTAATTGAAAAGAGAAGAAAAAAGCGTTCGGAAATCTGGGAAATGTTACCACTTCTGCACTTCTGTTACATCTTGGAGACATTGCATAATTGAACTCACGCATGGACGCTTAGAAAGTCACTGCAAAGTTGGTGATGAGAAAGATTTCTTCAAGAATTTACTTTACCTGCGTGATGGAGACTTCTTTTTTTCTTCATAACCATCTAAAAGACGAAATTAAAAATCATTACGAGACGATGATCGATCCAAGATAGATGTTCGGCAAGGTGAAAGCAGGAAATATATGAGGCTTGAGCCATAATCAATAGATGCCCAGGAAAACAAACTTCCCATCGAGTAGGGGTAGCTCTTTGCATGTTATGTGGTATTTATACTTGTTGCTGTTGCGCAGAAGGTCTGACGTGTGTGCGGCTTCGATGCGCCTGAACGAGTGATCAGCGATGCGTTTGGGCCATGTGTGCGGTGCGATACTACATTGAACGAATGCGGGGGCACCATCGTTGTGTCCACCTCACGTTTGGTCATTTTGTCGTTTCTTTCAAACACCTTGCATGACACCCTTTTTTCAACGTGCGCAATGTAGTGCACGAGTCCCGAGTGCCTTTCCTTTTTTCTCTCGGCAATGGTAGCGAAATAAGGGAAAACTACATTGCTTCGAAAGTGGTGAGACGATCCGTGGAGTCCGCAGATATCGTAGAAGCGCGACTTACAAAACCCTGCACCATGGGACAGTATGGGAGATGCTATTGGTGGGTTTCTATGTTGGATGGTGTTTTGCTTTTCGGCATTTTCTTCAATTGCACAACGATCGATCGATGCGCTGCGACAGTTGGTATGATGTCTTGGACCACATTCATTCAAGGAGTAAATACCCTTCTTCAATATAAGCAGATATATCGCTCTTGTAAAGAGACCCTACGTTGCACAATTCTAAAATGGGAAGCTAAAATTTATCGCTCTTTAGCTGTCCAAGCCAATCAGATACGGTGCTTATAAGTTCAGTTCGCCAGGAAAATGATCACGAGAAATGTGTTTTGGTTTTTTGTTTCGAAAAAAGATGGGACCGATTAATTGTGCTGCCTGTTGCAATTGCAGTGACGGAGAAATTCTGTAGCACTTATGCCGTCTAATACTGCATGGATTAATGACATCGCCCAGGATGCACACGGTACTTCTAACTGGTGCATGAATGAAATGTAAGCAAACGAGTAAAAAAACAAATCCCCTCCCCGTTTGACTGACAGTTGGAGTGTGTTCAAGAATTTAGCAATTAACACTCTGCTATCTCTCTGTGTGTGCCGGCGGTGGCGTAGAACGTGTAGCAAACGCTCGAGTTAAAATTCCGGTGGGCGATCTCATTCTTGGCCTGGGGACAGAATATTTTTGAAGATGTTAAAAGAGATATGACATGTCCACTTGTTACGTGACTCGAATGGTGCTTTGCATCGCCAGAGCAGTGACTAATGAAACACAGTGTTTTGATTCTTCATTTTGCAATCCACTGCACAGGGACGCTAAAAAATAATGATACCAGAATGTGTGTTTTGATTGCATTTGCTACCAAAACAAAACAAAGAATTGTGCACTAAAGGCAACGTTTAGCAAAAATGCAGATAAATCATATTTTATTGTGAACACTTGCGTTGTTTACATTTTAGCTTTTCGCCGACATGTAACAGTTTATTGTTTTTAATTTACATTTATTATCTTACATCTCAGTTTGATGCGCGTTTGATCGTCTGATGTGCTTATGGATTATATGTATACGTTGTCACCAATTTCCTAATCGTTTTTTGGCAGTAAATTATCTATAATCTTGCGTCAAACGTTTGTGTCATCACGAAAGACTATTCCGAAGCGTATATTAGCGTCTGAAGTCAATCGTGTCGAAGAATTCTCGCCGTTGGTCCGATAAACGAGCAATCATCGCTTCAACATCGCGTCACGTGAAGTTGTAAAGCGCTTAATGTTTGAAGAGCGAACTCATTCGTTGGCCGGCACGTAATCGTACCGCGCAAGGAATCAAAGGTTCCAGCCCGATTAGCAAACCTTTCTATCCACTCA
The DNA here is from genome assembly GCF_943734845.2 of Anopheles funestus. Lineage (NCBI taxonomy): Eukaryota > Metazoa > Arthropoda > Insecta > Diptera > Culicidae > Anopheles > Anopheles funestus. The sequence continues at coordinate 43,205,012 of NC_064598.1, forward strand.
ATCGGACACTCTTGTGTGGGCCTGTGTCACACACATAACCGTATTTTATTTGATGATCTTTTTCACCTCCACTGGATCGTGAGTGTCTTACCTGTTATCTAGCAACCGTGAAATATGAAGGGAGCTTTTTCAAAGGGAACAACCACTTCTGGTTATCGTATATTAGAAATCTGCTTACCTGTGGTCCCCCGTACAAATGTAACCATCATGTAACAGTCTTGGCCCATCACTAGGAGCTATTGCTTACAATGCAGCTTTTAGTATTCGATTTTATTTAATTGTTGAATAACGATGAAAGAGTTGTTAAATAAATATTTATCGGTCTTCAGAATTGGTTTGTTGAAAATAGCAATGTAAATTATTCAAACTACAATGGAACTCCAATTAGCCGTGCTGGATGACACTCTACCCAAACAGGATGTGTGAATAACACGAATTCCCTTTTAGTTGATAAACATTAGATTGTAATGTGTGATCGACACTTTTTTTAAGTGCACGGTTGTTTTACCTTTTATTAGTATCTTCTTCTTTTGTATCTTTCTTCTCAAGAGGTCTTGGCTTGACATTATTAGCTTCCCTTTACCTTTTTCACCCGTAGTACGATAGTCAGTCCTGCGGACAGGGGTTTGGTCCAGAAGGGATTGGATCCGCAGTCCTGTTGTATAAAGACCGGTGCCGCTGCCATTTCCTTCACTTTTAGAATAAATTTTTGCAAAATAAATTGTAATTGTAATATTTACTATTGTAGCTATTATGTCAATTCGTCTGCGGAACTGTCAGGACCGGACTGCACGGATATTCCGACAACCGGTTAAGTGACTTCCGGATAATCGACCTTCCAGTGTATTTCGTTTGCTTTATTATTGTGAATTGCAAAATAGGAAATATTTTCTAAACTTATTAAGATGTTACCAAAGAGACTCTTTTTAATCAGTTTTACGCAGATATTGTTTTTTAATTGCTAACCTTGAGCCTTAGAAAAACCTTTTCGGTTTTTCTTATGGAACCTTTAGTGGTGGACAAAACGATTGGTACAAATAACAAAAGTTACAAACAAAAATTATAATTATTTGCATACATATTCAACCATTGTATATTACTAGAATTATGTTTAATATTTGATACGTATTTTCAAATAAATTTCATTTTGTTGAATTTTTAACAAATAGTTCATATATAGTTTTATATATGAACTTCATGTGCAGTTTTAATACAAAAATCTATTTCTTATTTTGTGCAAATTCATATTACATTCTTTTTTGCCATTTTGCTTTGCATTAATGTTTTTACGCATACCCTATTCGTCATGTTTTGTTTCAAGCATGAGTTGCATTAGTTTAAGCTTCCTCCCCAATCTAATGCACTCGTTTATTAATTTGATTGTTTTGTTCACACGCTTCAACCCAAAGGAAGATATTTTCAATGAAAAGTTCAAAGACACAGCAGATGGGTGGAAGTAAAAGCGAAACGGTTTCGATGAGGCGCACACCCGCTTTGCGACTGTCATAATAAGTTTCGCGGTTTGCAGTGTTACGTATTTGCTCTGTGCGATTGACCGGGAAAGGTGGGCCGCCCGGTTGTGGTTGGTTAGTTTGTTTGTTTGTTCATTTGCCGGTGTCAATGAGACGTTTCGAGCGAGTTAGCTGCTGTTTGTTTTTTTTTTCTAGTTTGGTTTGGCTTTGCCATCTCGTGTACTTTTCGCTTTTGTGCGCCCATTTTCCTAACCACACAAAAAAACACGCCGAGAAAGGAGAAAGGTTTTCCGTTTAGGTTTTCTCGCACCAGTTAAGGCTTTGATCAATTGCTTCATTTGCCGAAAATGTAAAAACAGCCCATCACTAAGGGTTGGCCCCTTTTTCCCGCCCGAATGCGGTGCGGAGGCGTTTGGTAACAGCAGCGGAAAAGCTACGGCGGAATGCGTGCGCTTAAAAAGGGTTAAAAAGCCGTGTGGTCATGTTTATGTAATCGGTTAGGTGTTACACTAATTAGTGCTTTACATTTAGGCATTTGAAACGTTGAAATAGTTTGTTGAAACCGCATTAAAATTTTGCCCATAATCAGCAGATGGAAATCAAGATATGGTGTACAAATTATGTATTTAGTTAATTAAAAAGACGTTCGTAATTAAACCTTCTTTTGAGTTCCATCGACCCTTTTTTCTACGGGGAAAATAGTTTTCGTTTAATTGAGTTGTTCAGACGATTTGTCGTGAAGCCATCGGTAAATGCAATACGATGTCGTACGGTAGACAATCTACATATGTGGGTCACATTTGTGTCTGCTGGCGTGCTGGTAAATATTTGCTACCGACCCAGCGCAATGCACTTTAATGGTTGTTTGCTTTTCCAACGTCCGGACGTACGTATCGCACCATAAAGCTGAAGTGTTGCCGTAGTATTTTGTATTGATTTTGTGACTCTCAAATTGGTTCCGTGGGTCACTTTAAAGGACGGTTTGCGGAAATGTTTATTTATTTACGTTTACTGTGCTGTACATTATTAGGCAGCCGCTGAAATGCGTGTCATGTTTTATATTGAATGTTTAGAGACTTGCAATTGTTATGCATACCAGGTCTTTTGTTTTCATCAATGACAAATTTATCCAAATTCTTAACATTTTTCTTTTAATTTAGTCTAGTCGTGATAGATAAATTCTCAGTATCTCAATTTGACCTTTTATTTTTTTAACGGAATTTTTCGTAAGAAAAACTGCATTATCTATTAGCATTCAAGTATTTTGAAGAGAAAGTGTACACATTAAAATTCAATTGTTAAGAAAATAAATTTCTTCAGAGCGCATTAACATAAGAGTTTACGGTACACACTGCAGTTTCAAAATGCCATAGAATTATGAAAGATTATACAGTAAATTGTCAATTATCCAGGGACGGATTAACCGTGCGCCGAAAATTGACAACTGTTGTGAACCGTGGTGGACAGTTGTACTGATTTTAGATTGGTTAAAATTATTTGTTATGTCAAATGTTTTTATTTTAGGTTTTAAACAAAATTTTAACATTTGATGATTAATTTATTTGTCCTGAAGGCATTTTTGGCATCAAAAGGACTACAACAGAGAGCCATTTTATTATTATTGTATAACGATCCGTCACAGAATCAGTTTTAAACACAGATGCCTTGTTTTTGGCCAAATTTATTTCACCATATGTAACTAGCATAATCCAACCAATGGACCAGCGAATAATAAATTTACTCAAACGACTGTACCAGTCCAGTATGTTAAATTGGTTTCTGGAACAGGACGATCACGTGTTGAATTTTTGGAAAAAAGAAATGTTGCTAAGTTAAGTGACATTGACATTTAAGGGACTATTATCCGTGGAAATCGATTAACCGGGATCAATCCGGTCCCGAACACTCGGGATAATCGACGCTCTACTGTACTTCAATCTAGTATTTTACGAGTAGAAGTTTTAAAATTTTAAATTTTGGGCCAAATGTGGAATTTTATTTTTTATGTTATAAAAGGAATGTTTGATGGAAGATTTTTCCGAATTTGGGAAGGTGTGAGAGGTTTTGTCGGAAGAACTATGAAAAAATATGTTTATTATTTAATAAAATATTTAATAAATAATAATTGCCATGTGTGTTATAATCAAATCTTTTCGTTATTTAATGTAGAACGAACATTACACATTTGATGTTTCGCGATAGAAACAACTGAATATTAGTTAAATTACGCATTTTAAATATCCCGAAACTTTGTACATATTGTCTTGATTTAACTCTCCATTTAGACTGTTTTCCATTTCTTTCTCGACTTTTTAATTACACGTTTCCAAAGGTACACATAATGATACTTCAGCGCTAGCGCAACGTGTTCGCGCGCGTACTCCCGTTAGCTTGAATCTATCGGGAAAGCATCATCCATACGATCCGGTCTCCCGAAGCATCCGCCAAGTATCGACATCCCCATGGGGTGTAGGGAAACCGTTTCGGGGCAATCAAAAATTCGCACAGTCGCCAGATTGTGCCAGGGCTGCCATGGAGAGCTCATGGAGCGTGTGGTTCGACACGGAAAGTGCATCACCTCATAACCATCGCTCCAGTTTCGTTTTCTCGCGAGTGCGCGAAGGAATACACCGTTCATTTACTTGCGTTGCTTTCGTTCCGATTGAGATTTACGCTAAGGTTGCGAATTATTCCGTCAATGAGGGTACTGTGGTTAAGCACACTGGCGAGAACAGCGGGAGGGTAAGGACCGCACAAGTGCACCCTCGAACAAGCGAGCCTTCAGCTATTCGGTTTATGTGTTTGCGCGGTTTGTTTTTTTCTCTTTCTCCCTCTCTATGATGCTCTACATTTTCCGGCAACTGGCTTTCCCGACGTCTTACCGTGTAACCGATCGCAAATGTCTTTGTTGGCTCTGCCGAACGCAGCAGCGAGGCAGACATTATTCAAGTGCGAGTGCTGACCGAGTAACGGTTCTTTGCCAATTTTCCGCGATGGTGGTTGGTGATTGCTCCGGTGGATATGTTGTGACGCGGACGAGTCACTTCGAAAGATGCACAAGAGATACGTTACCCAGGCAAGGATGGTTAATACAGGCCAATTTGTCGTTCCAGGGAAGTCATCCGGTTTCTAAAGTAGAAGTGGATGTAGCGAAGGCACCTTTGAGGAGACTTCATGTTCTGCAGCATAATTCATAGAAGCTGCTGCGTATGGTGACAGAAGGCCACTCAAACTCATTTAGATGATGGGGGTTGGTTTTTTTTTGTTGGTCACAGTTTCTTTGCTCCATTTTGGAAACGACAGCAGAAGTGATGGATTACAAAAGCACCAAGAAATGCCGGCGTATTGAATCGTCGATATGGTTACAATTCTATAGGTTCACCAAAAAAAAAAAACGTTTCGGTGCTTTCATTTTCGTTCACTTCAAGCTTCCATTAGTGACGTGGACAATATTGGGGAGTTGTTTTTTGTGTGTGTGAGGTTGTTTGACGGATGAGGACATTGTGACAATCACGCTGACTCACGAATACGCGCTCCAGTATCAGAGCAAAACCGTCAGGGCCATCCATGTTAATAATGCCACCACGCGAGGGGGACCCGAATGTTACTCTAATGAAATAATGCTCATTCATGCGCGACACATCCCTGAGCTACCGAATATGGCGCAGGAATTCAAAAGTATTCGTCGCCGCATACGCACACCTCTTGCAATGCGAATGGGAAGGGGAGAGCCAACCCCAACCGGAGATGCAATCGTTTACCGTCAATTGAATCGACATTAAGGAGTGCGGTGTGGCGGCCCCTATGCTTTGCGGGCATGGGCGTAAATCGAGCGTGGGAATTGAATTCAGTCGGTGATTCTCGTAAGGTTCAAGTGTAACTTTCGCAACTCTCGGAACTACTGACATGCAAACATCGCTTGCGATTGCAAACGAAAGGAAAAGCAAAGAAGCCAAACGTGAAGTGATTCCCGTCAAGGTTACCGACGGATGTGTGTTTGAATTCTTGGCTACTATTTTCGAACCCGTGGCAACTCGTTGTTCCGGATGCTGTGTGCTTTTTTTTATTTCCCGAGAATCCGAAATTGCTCTTCTAGAAGCTGTTTTGCGAGTAAATTGGTGTGAAATATGATAAGATGTTTTTTTTATTATTATATAACGAATCGCCTAGCAATAGATGTCTACGTCTGGATAGCGATTATGAAATTGAAAATGATGAAACTCCACAATCACATCGTTGCTCATGCGTGCCCTGACAAACTACCCTACCGTGGGCGAAAGGGCCTGTGTTACTAGGGTGATGGTAAACCCCCGATGGTTTTAATGCAATCGGCAGCGGACAGCAACACTGTCTGGGAGCTCTCTTTCTTTCTTCTCTGGTGGTTTTTTTTGCACACCCCATCAACAGGCGGTGTCATGTTGCTTCTTGAGAGGCTTTGCCGTCAGGGAACCACAGAGGAACCAGTTTCTCACCCTCGCGCGAGAAAGGGATAATGTCAACGCGCCCGTTCCGTTGATTCGCCACCGGGGGTGATCTAGGCTTTGGTGATCGAGCACAAGCCGAGATATGGCTGGCGGTTTGTTGGGCTGCAGCGTAGCAGTGTGCGTGCACTGCATGTGACATCATTTTACCTTGGCGGGATAGAAAATTACTTCACCGCAGCGTAACTGCAAGAATGTCAATCGGTATCGGGGAATGTTAATTTGCGTCTGATTTGCGTGCGGTTGATGTGTGGCATGAGGGAAAATTGAAAGGAAAATTGGTCCCAAAAAACGATCATGCGACATGAGCATAGTTATGAGGTTGCGTTGGGTAGTGATTATTGGAATCAATTGCTAATTTGCAATCCGATTTGGAAAGTAAAATTGATTTCATGTTAAACTGGTTTTTATATCGTAATCAGGAGGCAGAAAATTGTTACGTTATATGGAGGATTGTTGTGTTAATAACTTACACAAGTTTTGTTATAAAAAGTTTAGCTTCTTCTTCTTCTTGGCTTAACGACCTTACAGGTCACGCCGGCCATTTCTGGCTTACTAGACTTATTTTACCACGTAGCCGGATAGTCAGTCCTTGCTACGGGGGGACGGTCCGGATGGGATTTGAACCCGGTCCGGCCGTTTGGACTGGCGCCGTTTATCACATGCACCACCGGGCCGCCCCCGGTGGTTAGCTAATATTCTAATATTCTTAGCTAAAAAGTTTAGCTAATATTCTTAAAAAGAGTCTCCATAATCCGCCATTTTCTTACAAAATAATCAAAATCTTTTCTAAAAGATCACATGAAAAGATAAATGATACAACTTCTTCTTACAAATTCTAACTTGGTTTTCTATTTTGGCTTTCTTTTTTGAGAAATTATAACTCCCAACGGTAAAAATAACATTATAATTTTGTCAACGTCATTTTCTCGTTAGTTTGAACGATCATAATGTCAGGAAATGATGCTGGAGGTATATTATTTGTTGCATTTGTGACATATTTTCGGCTTAATAACGTCCCGTAAAGCGACCACGCCCTAACCATTCGACATCATCGTTATGATTAACGGTTGAAATCCCAAAGAAAAAAACCCATTCGTTTGCTTTTGAGATGCCAGATGAATAAGTATCGAGGAAATTTGTGAGGATTAGCGTAAGTATATGCTGTGTGCCGGTTTTGGGTTTAAAAACCATAATATCACTTCCTTTCGGCAGCTTTACCCTTCCATAGATCATGGAAATAGTTGTTCGTTATGGGTATCAAAACATACCGAACTGTTGCTTAGAAGACTACAAACATATTGTTATTATTTTGCTACACGAACGGGGGAAATGAGAAGAATTGTCGTTGACGACCGTAGCAGATGTGCGCTCGGATGCGTTCGGATGCGTTTCAGGTCGCAGATTCTGTGCACGAGTTGGAAATGCAGAGTTTAAAAATAACATCTTCTTCCCTCGGTTTTTGACGGAAACGGCCCGAAGAAAACGGTAGCGATTCGAGACGGATTAAGATTGTCCGTGAAACGCACGCGTGGAAGATGACGACATGCGCAAGGGAATACGCATGGGCTCGATTTTTGCCCGATTTCAAGTACAATTAGGCTTCGGCGATGAGTTCATACAATGCAAGGTAAAATAATCCGTGACACAAAACGTGATGAGCGAGATGAGCGGAAAATCTGATTATGCTGGGCGGCAACATCAGGTGTAGCGAAGCCGCCAATATTTGTCAGACGAAGTGTTGGGATCGTGCGGCATATAGAGATGTCAGTAACCGTCGTCGGATGAAGAACAACGAAATTGCCAGCCCTGAACCATGGGGAATTGGCTCGTGTGTCCTACATGCGGTGCTATTTATGCCACGGGCGGCAGGCCGCTTTTCTACACCGGTCCTGTGTTTATTTACGCTTTTACTGAGTCTACTGAGTGCATGCGGAGGCTTGTTTTTAAATGTTTGAAGTCTTCATCATCTGCCATGGTAGCATGGTGCAATAAGGGCAGGGATCGTAGACGTGATGGAAAAATAAATCGTTGCAGTCACGTAGATGGGTGCAGATGGTGTTTTTGTGTACGGGTTGTAGGGAAATGGTGAAGAATTGTTTGTACTTATCGGAAGCTTATTGTTTGTGGTAAAATATTGTCTTTTTTTCTCATCTGGCCCTAGATTGGTGGATGTTTGATGACTGCTAGGTATGGATGGGTTTTGTGATACTTTAGCAGGATGCTGTTATTATTGTTATTATTATTACCTTTAATTTGCTTGTCTGCAAGACTGCTACACAAACATGCCTTAAAGCTAAAGAACCTATACCAATGACAATAAAATAAAGACTTAAGGAACTACGCTAAGAAACTAAGAAATCGATCAGAACGAAGGAATGGTAATCAGTTTTTGTTGCCATTCTTGTAAATAATTTTATTTTCCAAAACACAAGTAAAAAAATATAATTCCAAACTATGAATGTTGGTTACATTAAGAAATTCAAGTTGATATGTTCTCTTTTGATTGATGGCTAGAATATTTAGAACAAATCTAAGTTATAATACAAATTTGTCTTGTGATTAAAATTTTCTAACATTTTCTTTAATAACATGTCAAACAACCGAATTAACAGCGAATCAATTGACAGATATGCAGAAGCCGTCATACTGGAAAAAAATAAAATAAAATGTTAATGCTTTTTTTGCTTCTTAGGAACGGGGTCATTAATGTTTAAAAATTGAAGGAATTCTAATAAAAATAAAATCAAGTCTTATTTTTACCACGTAGCCGCATTGTCAGTCTTTGCTACGGGGGGACGGTCCTGATGGGATTTGATACCCGTTCGTTAATGTGGAATTGACACTGGTTGGCTTTAATGATTTTCCATGAATGTTTAAAAAATTAGTAATTCAAATTAAAAATACATTTTAATCTTAAATGTATCTACCCATAAGAAAATAATTAATGTAAAAGCAAACATGTTTTTTTTATCCACACTGTATCACTAGTATTGCGTGCAGTGCCGTCTGATTGCGTTATGTTTTCACCGAAAAACTAGAGCAAAGTAAGAAAGGGACATTATGCGTTGCTCACACCACACTAGAGGATGGAAGCGCATCAAATATCATTTCCCCCAAACACACACACACAAAATCTGTGACAAGTCCGAAAGGCCGTGCCCTAGCGTGACCGGAAGGGATGGTCATCTTGGCGTGAAAAATAAAACTTCCCGCCGTGCTCCTGTTGCATAAACTTACGCAACCAGCGCCCGGATCCGGGTGATGGGCGATTTACTTTGCCACATTCTTGCCACATTCCACATTCCCGCGGTCATCCGGTTGTACATGTGGGACGTGATCAATCACTGCCCCCCCCCCGTAGTGCGTAGAGAAAGCACGATGTGTTTTGGTTTTGGTTATCCTCACACACCACCGGTCAGTGTCCAAGATATACTGAGCCCCAGGAAAGCGAATGAGAATGAAGGAAAACTGCAACATCCATCGACACACTGACCCACTGTGTGGTGTGCTCACTTACTCGGTTCTCGGCTTTGGTCTCTTTCTCTCTATCTCTCCTTAAGCCCGGCTATGAATGTCTTACCAAACGCCATGGGACTTTCCTATGATTTGCCGAGTGGATTTTCACGAACGTTGAAGAAAAACATAAATTTTCCTCGTATTTCCCGAAAATGGGTGCGTGCATTTGTGTCTGTCTGTGTGTGTGTGTGTTTGGCCAGAAAGCATGGATAAAAATATAAACGAAAAGCAAACAAACTCTTCGATACGGAAAAGAAAACGGCCCATCCAACTGGAACGTAATGGGAAGAAAGACGGTTAAAATAAACGACATGCATACAGTTTCCCCCAGTCAGGCGTTTCGAGGATGATACGGCTCGGCACGGTAAAAGTGTAACAAATCTGCACAAATTCGAACGATAGCTCCCACGCTTTTAGCTTTTTGGGGTAAGAGCACACAAAAAAAAAAATAATATGGCAAAAGGTTTTGTTAAAGGCGATGTGAAAAAAAGAGATAGATTATACCAGAAGCTCTTTATTGGCACAAAAAACTGTAATGCGAAACAGCTGTTCCTGCGAGTTCTGCTCAAAAGTTCTAGAACAGTGACAAGCAAAAGCCGTCATCCAGTTGATGGGTTTTCTACTTTGTCGAACAAAGCAAAACCGCAAAATGACGCTTTCGATTGGAGGCGCCTACAGAAGTAGCAGCGAACTGACGAGAATCAAATCGATTCGCTTGCATCGATTGCATCATTACATCATTTGCTGCCGGTTCGAATTGACGTGTAGCCGTACATGCGGCATGAAGAAGCCCCCACATTGTGCCTCATAAGCGCATCCGTTGGATTTAATCGACGCTTTACGCCTTCGCCCTTGAAGGCAATGCGTAACGGCGCCGTGCGGATTCCGCCGATTAAACCGACCGTCTATAAGCGGTCTAACTCATCCGGCTTCTTACATTCGTGACAACTGCCGCTAATCTGACGGTGACCACAAACTGTCACATGACGCGAGGGACTGTCAAGGCGGATAGGTGAACCGTAGGCGATCAACGATTCGCCACGAACAAGTACGCACATTCCATCGTCGTGTGCGTCTTCACTACGCACGAAGATGCGAAACGATGCATGCACATGAACGTGGCACATTGTTTGTGCGAGCCTGCACTCATGACCCCATTGGCGCAAATGCATGTTGCGTTTTGTTCGAGGTCGCATCAAAGATATCGATGGTTCAGTTGCCGTTATAATGCGTTTGGGTAGATTTTCATCCAACCTACCGTTATGCGCATATGCAATCGTAAGAAATTATCCACTTACGTTTTATATCATTTCGAATTACTGAGTTATTTAGGTTTAAACACTTAACTATACGCCCTATAAGTAGTAAACTTTGGTGTTATAATCAAGTTTCGTACTATGGTGGGAAGAGATAAAACAATTTCTACTACGGTGAATTTTCTGTTTTAGTTCCAACCACGGTGCTCCATCTGGTCCAACTGGTAGAAGACACTGCCCAGTCTTTAAGCCACATACATTTTTCCTTTTTGTACTTCAATGTTCAGAACAAGTTTAAAGTTTTCAGTATTTCGATGTTGTTTTTGAAGATACCGACATCATGGAACCTTGCTTTATCATGTGGAAGGATGATCTGCTCATGTCTTTGTGTAGATATCGCTCTGTATATTTAAGCCAATCGAAGCAGTTCATGGTATATGATTTCAAGGTGATACCGTCATATGAAGGTGCATATGGTCGTACTGATTTGTATCTATCAGGTCGTACTCATTTGTATTTATTTGTAATCATTTAAACCGAAGAGCAGGGACATCTAGACTACTGGAATGAAGGTGAAGCGGACCCAGCAACAGTATAAAATCTTCATGCAGAAAGGATCTCTGAGACTCTTCCAGACGATAGCCTAACAACCAGACCTCAAGATTGACGTGTTCTACGGAGACATTGGAAGAGAGTGTCTCATCCAGCCACACTCCCAAGGCTTTAATAAAAGTTAGACGACTTGTATCGGTGTCTTGAAGAGTGTAGCCGTACGAGATCTCAGAAACGAGATCATACAATATTTTTGAAGATAAAGAAAAGGCCATTATTACGACACCAAACGGAGAGCGGAGAGCTTTTTTATACGAAAACTCAAGCTCAAATTGAGTATCACCCAATACTAACTTGAAAGAACCATGTTCTTTGAGAAGTTCCTTGAGTTTCTTGTGCTCGATTTTTTTTACTATATCTAGACGCACTACTTCCTGATCGTTCTCTCTGTTTTTATCGTGCGCTTGTATTGTTTGTTAAATTGGTTTACTTGCTGCAGCCTCTTTTTATTAAGAAAAAATGAATGTTTCAAGACACCTGCCATAACGATGCGTTTTGTAATCAATGTTATCGTTAAATCTCAATATTGTTGCAACATTCGTATTGATTGCTAACATCACCATCACAATAGTTTCCCCATTTTATTGGTATTATTTTGCCGGTTCTGTTCCATCACAGCCATAATCGTTAACACTGCGCTAAAAGTTACAAATTATAGATGCATTGAAAATGTTTAAATTAACAAAGTTCAGACCAATTGTGATTTCGTAAGCATGGTGCTGCGGATCGATCGACGCCAAAGGTTCGTATCACATTCCCACATACAAGTGATTAGGATGAAATCTGTTTTTCCCAAGATCGTAAAAATCGATGTTGAAACAATAGACTGTTTTGCATGGTACGCATCGTATGGAGGCTGGCTGCTTTTTAACACATCCACCGCACCATCAATCATTTCGTAAGCAATCGAATTAATTAGTGTGGAGAGCGACTGAAGGGAATTATGATGGAACGGAACGGATGAAAAACTACGAGGGCAAACACGTTATGATTAAGTGATTGGAGGACTCCCCTACGCTTGGGGTTTCGTTCACGATCGCTCCCATTATCGTTATTGCAGCATCTCAACAATTAACTCCTAACAATAGTCGTGTCCGGAGGCGCTTTGATGGCTTCGACAAGTGCAGTGCCATCAGCTGTTCATGTTTGACACGTGACTGTAAGTGGGAAAAAAGCGAAAAATTTCCTTCATTAAATTGAACTATTAATTTTCCTTTGGCATTCAAATTCGATCGCTTCCTTTTCTTCGCGAAATATGAAAAAGGCAAATGTCTTGTGGGGGGTGTTTGCGATCGCGATCTGCAAAACAACTGGCGGCACGCCCATTATGCGACCAATTAGCGATCCACTTTCGGATGCGTTCACTTTCGATTTCGAAGCTTTTTTGGCGTGTCGTCGGTTGTTGTCGCATCCTGCTACCGGAAGGAAATGTCCAAACAATTAGACCTGATGGTGTAAACCAGTTTCAGGCTAAATGGTGTACACGGGCAAGTAACAGGAAACCTTCACGTACAGTCGAATATTTGGCAATGTTTTAGCGTTGGCAAAAAAAAAACAAAAATCTTTGACTCAAAGTGACATAAGCTGCACTCCGTTGTGTTCCCGTCACATTCACCTTCAACGATCGCGACAGGATGCTACAACGGCTTTTTTGCTACTTTCTCTATGTGCCTACCATGAAGAAGAAAATGCTTTTGATTAAATAGAAGAGAAAATTGCAAAAAGGGGAAAAAACAAAAATAATAAAGGAACAATGTCACATTCACGGCACGTTAAAATCGAAAGTGCCAACCAGAGGTGGCACGCATCACCTTCAGGTTGCAATCAATCGAATTTGGCATTTTATTCGTTGCATATATTACCTAAACTGCCCTCTCTCTCTCTCCTTCTCTCATGTGGAATAGTAAAAGCCTCATTTGGTGAGTTCGGCTAAAGTACATTTCCTTTTTGTTTTCCTTTGTTTGTTGCAAAACAGATCAATTACATGCGCAGCAGATTTTTGCGAAAGTTTTACTATTGTCACTGTTACTTCGTAAAAGGAAAAGTATTTTTTTTTACAAGGAAAACCCGAAAGGCATCGAAAGGTGAGATGCGAAGTTGTGCTTTTGTTTTAGTTAATTTATTTAGGCTTTTTTTAGATTAACTACAGTTCAATCCACTGGGAAAGGCTTCTATGTGTGTTTTAAAAAGAGTAGGTAAAGCGATAGAAAAAGGTGTTGTGAAGCTTTGCGTGTCGCAGAATTAATCGCAGCGTTGTACGACCGTACCTCACGCTATCTGGTTTGAGGCGGAAGTCGATTAGTGTTATAGGGTCGGAAATTGGGATTGAATAAGGTTCCCGCACACGGCACTACGCCAAACACCGGTACGTGGTATGCAATGGCTGCCCATACAGCTGCCCTTCAATGGCACGCCATCTTCATAGGGGTGTATTCATCTTTGCACCCGGGAACAGCGAGCGTGTTGATTGATTGGTCGACGCACACGGACCGGATCGTTTACGCTTCCGGTTTTCGGTAACTGTCATCGATGAGTTTGTATTATTTTACTTTTTTCCCCTGTTTCACTTTTACCGGATCGCAAAGTTGTCAGTTGCCAATGTGCGGAAATTGTTGTTTACCGGTGGTTGGTCGATGGAAAACGCCTTTTTTTCCTCTCTGCCCTGGGGATTGTTGAGCGGGTAAGGGAGGATGTCACCGGTAATGTTGTGTAAATGATCGGGACCATTAGTGTGTAAATTAGGTTAGGATTGTGGTTTAATTATAGATATTTACTATGCGCGTTACTATAACGATTAATATTTAATGTGAAACCGGATTGGTATGAGAATATTTTCCACGAGGAACTCAAATAATACAGGATTTTTACAATTTATTTTGAATTGCCGGCCGAATTTTTCAGTAAACCGTTTGAGCTTTTTCAACTTTAAACGTCGTCCGTTTTGTCATAAATATTTTCCACGGAAACTCAAATAATTCAAGGTTTTTACAGTTTATTTTTAATTGTTAGAATTTTTCATATCAGTAAAGGAGTATTTCAACACTCTGTGTTTTTTTTGCTTTTGAATCGCTTTTCCAACTTTAAGCGTCCTCCGTTTTTTTTTAAATAATAAATGTCTTAGTCGACTACGACAAGCAATATATATATTTTCTTAATATTTTTAATGTTTTGGGTTACAATATTATTTTTTTGCATAATTACAGTGAACATGCTTACAGCTAACATGATTTTTTTTTACTTTACACATTTGATGATAGTACTCTGAAAAAAGCTCCATAATAGCGTTAATTGTTGAGTTTTAATACAATTTTTTAAAAGAATGACTACTTGCAATCGGCTTGCCAATCACCCAAAATATAAAAAAGTTTTTCTTTTAGAAAATTAATAAAAACACTTTTTGAGCTTCTGAGGATATATCATGCATTAACACCATTGCTAATGGTCAACTAGTACTGAATTTTATTTATAGAGCTACTTAAGAAGCACTTAGGATAAATTTGTAACAAACCGTTGCTCAAAGAGATACATCCATATTTCTGTAAAATAATTCATACGTAAATTAGTGCATTTAAAATCTATCATGAAAAAAGTCACTGCGCATCACCGCAACGATGCGGATCGCACACGGCTAAGGTTCATGAACCTCCGAATAATTTTCCCGCCCGCAAAAACCCGATGATCCTCACCTGCCACCGTGAGGCGACGTGAAGATGAGAGGCTTAATTTTCCTTTCTAGGCAACCGTGAACGCGCACGAGATTCACGGCCACTGGCCAACTCTCGCCCAATTTGATCAAGACAATCAACCAGTCCGTGAAGTTGGGTAGGGTAAAACAAAAATTATACGTGAGAGAGTGGATAGATGTTATCGGAAAAATAATCTCCCGCCACTTCATCCAACCACAAATTGAAAAAATGTAAAAAAAGAAACATCCACCAAATGCTTTCTTCGTGTGATTTTCATCAACTGGCGAGGCGCATAAATTATGCACCTCCCAAAGCTTTCTTTTTTAAACGACACCCCCCTCCAAACGATACCTTTCAAGTCCGTTGGTGGCGTCATGTTTGCGTCTACGAGCGACTGGTGATGATCAAGATCGGTTTGGCGACCGTTTAACCGAAAAAAAACAACCAATTGCGTGAAAATTACGTCGTAATGCTCGCTGGATCGGTTTCTATAGCGGGTGGAAAACGCAATTCAAACGTACGCGCGCACTGTAAAAATGTGATGACTCTCACTGACAAACTGGTAATTATTTGTGTGACAGCTAGCGAAGATGATAATGCACAACAATGGTCGGCTTCGCTATGACGATGTTGCAAAAAAGCAAAACCCCCGAATAGCCATTGCCTGCACTAAACGAGCTATTTAAATTTACGCTTCAAAAAGGGATGCAAAGCTGATGTTAGGAGAAAAGGGAACTATTAAGATAAGCGATACCTTGATTGGTGCGGGAGTCACGGTGGAGAACCGAAACTCACCTCCCTCCACCCCCCGTTTGGCGAGTGAGCCAATTAGTGCAAGACTCACCTTGATCGTGCACGAGGGCTTTATCGTGGACGGGCAGCCTCCAGAAGTCGTTTCGGAGGGAATTTATGGTGCACTTTTTCTTATCATCCCCTTTCCGTCGCACGTGCTCAGCTGGAGGGTGTTTCGGCTCTGTGTGGTTGTGATCTGTGATGGCGGGCGTGTCACGTTGGCTGCACGGCCCATACTCAACACTTGCCACTGGAGCAGAGCATCTTATCGTGTGGGTTAGCTTCATCAAAGGCACTGACGCTACGGGGTGTTCGAGAGCGTCTCGCGATGGTGCAGATTCGGTGACTTTCTCTACACGGCAGCAATCCCAATGACCGCGCCAGCGCAATCGTAACGATCATCCTTACGGGGTGATCAATTAGTTTCACGGTGGTGTGGTGTTAATGATCGGTTAACGAATTGTTATGATTTCGGATACGAACTGCGCTGTAATGGATAACACTGGGCAACAGAGGTCGTTTGTGTTTCGAAGATTGATGCAAATTGGTTCAATTTATTTACCAAACTTCGTCGTTTGTTGACTGGCAGTAATTTATTTTCTATCCTATGTTTATGATATTTAGCTGTTTTGAGGAATGCTTTCTTTTGTGTCTTTGAAGCTGATGAGCAATGCCTTTGGTTACAGCGGTTAATTTAGTTTAGAGAGATTTAATTCAGTTCAGTTTAGTTTAGTTCAGAGATTTTAAACCAAAGTCACCGGAATCACCAAAACAAAATATATAAAACAAGCGTCATATCCATAGTTCGTTCTATCGTCTAACGACATCTTTACACCAAGAAAGCCTGATTTATAATCGAAAGAAATTGATACCTTATATTTGCTGAGCAACTCGCATTGCAAGTGTTTTGTCTTTGACACATTTATCTATCTGCACCGCTGATTGCTTGTTTGGAAAAATCTAGAACATTGGTCGTATTCATTTTAATGACATTTTACAAAGCAATAATCGAGCTCTAGACCCTATTCCCGATTGCTACAATCGAATCGGATAAGATAAGAAATGGGAATAAATTCCTTCTAGTAATCACAGTACTTGACGTTAAGATGAGTAAGGAAAACAATTCCACCCTTGTGAGTTCAATAAATGGTCTTTATTTTATAATTGGTATTTAGAAATGAGATCGTCAGTGCGTTTTCTTAACATGTCGAGTATTGTGTCAAGTATATTTTAATAATTGAAATGATTAACCAAGAAAAAAACATATTTTTATCTCTAGCTATTCTATTTAAAAGCGATTCATTCGTTTTAAAAAAATAAAAATAGATTTAAAAAAAATTATCTAACTATTTGTGAGTTTAGATTTTCTTGGAAATGGCAATGAAAATTAAATACCTATTCACGTAATGATGTGTCCATTGTTTATTCAAATAGACCATTGCCAAAAAATCTGTGGGGCTTTAAAAAATGGGCTTTAAAAACCCTGTAAAATATGCTTTTTTGACCAAGTGTTCTTATATTACACGGTTTATCTCCTCTAATTGAGACTAAGCTATTACACAGCTGTAAGGAATACTGTTTAATTGGAACATGTACCAAAACCCCCCCCCAAAAAAAAACATTGCAAAAACAAATTTATACAACCTCAGACGTCATTCAGATAAGGGCAGATTGTTACTTCTCAAAACGCTTATTATGCAGTTACGGGTTTTTCCTCCCACTTGTCGGACATCTCCAAACAGCTAATCTAGGAGAACGTTATCTACATTATGTGAAAAAAAACATCCAACAGATCTCCTCTCCTGGTCACGTTGGTCTAATTGCCATCCCGCCGGGGGCAATTATTATTTCACCCTTAAGCCTCCCATTTTACAAACGGTACAGTGTGTACCGATGACTTAGCTCGTATGAAAACTTCTTACTAGTTTGCTTAATGTCTGTATGCCTTACACTAATTACTTCCATTTTGTTGGTCGCTTTTTTTTGCAAATTTCTTTATCAGGTGACACATCGGACAACCGGTGACGTAATGGTGCTGAAGATGAATCAACGGCGTGCCAACCGACCCAACATGTTGCGTGAGGTTCAGCTGTTGAACAAACTGTCACATCCGAACATCCTGAGGTAAGTTGTCACGGGTGATTCGTACCGTTTCATTCATCGATATTTCTTCATTCATTCAAACTCCTAAAGCCTGAAGTTACTACAGCCGAGTGTCTAGTCAACGTTGTCTCGAGTAGTACCCCTTGCCGGATGTGAAAGAGTCACCTGTGGGAAGCTATTGAAAGAATGGGTTGTGCAGTGTAATTGATTTAAAAAGCCATTTCCCATTCCAACCCTACCAAGGGACTGACGGGTCAATGTAATTTCTAGCCATGTATTCTTCACCAGCCATTCGCTTACTGGGTGTACAACATCTTGACGATTCTGTCGATAAGTACGTTCTGGTAAGGAAATGTCTGGGAATCGGTTTTTGTTTACCTACTCATGGTAACTGACTGTTGCTGCGCCAGAGTTGGTGGAAATGGATTTTACGTTGATGTGCACTTCCGTTCAGGGTTGGTCCTTTTTTTGCTCATTCTAGGCTTCAGGTGAAAAAAAAAAAATACGGGGGCTCGTCGATGTCGCGCCATGGGAGCAAACACATGGGAGAGAAAAAATTACATGTTAACACGAACGCGTACAGAAATGCATTTCCTTCATCGTCTAGACGGGGGTGTTCCGTCTGTGTTTACAGGGCTTGGAACCAGCATCGATTGTCTGGCGGTGGTTGGTTTGCGATTAACCCTGTTAGAGGGAGGGTGCGTACCTTGGCATTCCATAAATCGTTTGGCGTACTTATGGAATGGAATGTCGTGATTGACGGTGTAATCGTGTTTTGATTGTGAACAGCATGCTCTTGGGGAAATCAAATTTCATAATGAAAGTAAAACGAAAGTGTTTTTTTTTATTTTGTGGGTCATTTTAAATTGGTCTGATCTTGAACTGATATTTTTTTAAATAGGTTGCCTAATTAACTACAAATCGCATGGCATTGAAATGCTTGTGACATGTGTTAATGTGGAACTTATGTGAAAGGTGACTTGTGGAATTCCGATTTTCCGAATGTTGTCTGATATCTTTAGACTCTTTTCTTATATTACAAAATTATACAAATAGAGTGCAGAAATTATGTTCGATTTTTTTGGATAGTTCTTCTATTTTATACATTTATACAAGATTAAATGTCAAAACTTGCGAAAAACAACAATCGGTTGAAGAAATGATCCGATTTGTAAGACCACCCCAACACACTGGTGCTCTCCGAAAATAAAAAGAGAAACCAAATCTCAACCATGTTTCGTTGCACGGCGTTCGCTGTGCATGACTCCTATCGGGAAGATTTATTATGTGTATGTGTAGTTCGCAGTCTCGCACACACGAGCACAAAAGCATCCATTTTCACATTGGCGTGGAAAACGCGATCGCTGCACACGGGTACAGTTCCCTGGCATTGGAGGGCACCCAAAGTTCAAGGGTCGGTGGCCCTTTGCGATGCGGAAAAGACGCCCAATGCCTTGCGAACGGCATGCCCGAGTACGGACCCAGTGGTAGGCATACGATTTGAACGAGTTTTCGTATGCTGGTGCATGGAGTAGCTGGAACCATTCTTTCAATAATCGCTGGTTTAGATTTTCCCGCAGATAGAGATGGTTTCAGGGCAAAGTAAAATTAAAAAATATTAGTTTTTGTAAATTGAACAAAATAGTAAGGATTTTAAATAAGATTTTAAAAACATATTTTTAAGTGGTTTCATGCCTTAAGAATATTAACTAAGAATTCAATTTTTTTTAATCCATTTACCATGTTAAGTTCATTAATTATTGCTCTTGAATATCCATCTCTTCTTGTCCCTTTTGCGCATAAACTATTCAGCATACAAACAATGTTTCGAGTGTTTTGCGGGTGGATTTTACTCTTTTATTTCGTGCATTGGTTGGCCTTGATACTTCGTTCTGTGTATGGTCGCGCGATCGGGTGAGTTTTTGTTTTGTTTTGTTTGCGTAGTAATTTATTCATCTTCGTAAACCCCTAAGCCGGAAATGGCCGTGTGAGCTACGAGAGCATCTATGCGAACGTTCCATGATTCGCGCTTGCAGCAAACAGTGGCCCCTCATGAACATTGTTTTATTTATTTAATTGCAATCTTTAATATGGACCGCTGGAATGAGTGTTCAGTTTCTCCATCCGACTGCTCGGAGTGTTTGCATGTATGCTTAACTGTGAAAGGTGCGAGTGTAGAACGATCGTCTCTTTTTCCATTTTGCTTTTGTTTGTATGCTGTTTTCCCATCACTGGATTTTTTTTTGTAAGATACGCAAAGTACCCTTAGTTTGTTGTAATGGTCCCGAGTGGTTTGAAACGGCTCGTGTAGTTCGTCTTAGTTGCATGAGTTTTCGCTTTTGCCGTTTGTGTGTGTGTTTTTTTTTTGTTTGCTTACGTCCCTGCCGTTTTATTCCTTTTTTGTGTTTACTTCTCCTACATACATTTGCTCCCGAATCGGTAAACATTGCCATCGATTGCAAAACCAGTGTTACTGTCTGCTGCTGATCGACGCCACAAAAGGTGGAGAAATTTATCTCTTTTTTGAAGAAATGTTGTTCAGTATGTGCAGCGTCTGGCACTGGCCGCTGTAATGAAATCAAAACAAATGAAATCATATGAAAGGTAGCAAAAAATAGTAATGAAAAACCTGAAAACACCTTTATACAACAGTCCCAGTGTGCGCACATACAAACACACACGAACACACGTTGATGTACATGAACAGCCTTGGCAGTGGAGACGCCTGATGTGAGCGGCTTGGTAGCATCGAGCGAGAGTTCGCGCCTCGGTGGATGCCACCCGATCTTAGGCGGGTGCGTTGGATCAACATGGGAGGAAATTAAGAAACGAGAGTGAAAGCAACACTCATCGACCATCGGCCAACGCACTGCGTTGCTTCGTGTTTGCCTCTTCTCGAGTTTTCTTTTCGTTTTGTACGTTTACTTGCTTCGTCTGCAATGTACTGATCGTTGTCTCCAAAAAGGTGTTTTCTTTTTTTTCTTCTTCTTCTTTATCTTAAGTCCGATCAAGTATCATTTATTTACTTAGTAGTTGTTTTATTTGTTACGAATTTAAAGTTTCTTGTTATATTTACAAGTTATCTTGTTATCTTTTTTCCGAAAACTTCTATTTGAATTCGGACAGCTTTTTTTCATTTATAACAGTTTTTTTCTTCTTCTTTATGACGCACCTCTAAGGTAAGGGATATGATACCCGTTTTTTATATATATTTTTGTTCGATTTAAAAGCTTTTTTAAAAAGTGTATCTCACTAAGCATAATTAATTAATTCAGGTTTTTTTTTATTTTTATTTAATCTATTACTTTTGCATATTCTTACATTTTTCGCATTTGCAGGGTTTTCGAGCTTAGCTTAAATAGTTGTAGCCATTTCTGGATTCTTTTCAAGATGAAATAGAATGCGATAAGCTGCTTGTGTTAAGATGTTTTCTCGATGATCATAGCTTGCAAATCTGTAAATGCAAAGCTTTCAGTTTGTTAAAGATAAATTTAAACATAATCTGTTTTCGTCTGTACAAATTAAAAGGTGTAAAAAATTCTAGATCTACCTCACTTAATTCTAGTTCAACTTAAACACAAATTGTTCCAACGTTGCCCAGTTGCACTTGTAAACCCCGTGTATCCTATCGCCGCTATGTTACAATCATTAACAGTTTGTTTTGCACCGACTGCACTTGATCGTCACGAGCTGCAAACGTGTTTCGCTTTTATAGCGCCTCCTCTGCCCTGTTTGCCTTGTACTGAGAAGAAGTTAAAGGGCCGTTTAACATACGGATCGCAGTATCGCGCGATTCGACAGCACAAAAAGAGTCAAAGAAAAGCGTACCATCGGGTGATGAGTAGTGGTCCGAGGGTGCGTAAATGATCACGTTTACATTTGGCGAGCGGGTGTACTGAAGCTGTGGTTGTTATTTTTACGCTTAGGCATTTGTTTCGCTCGTACCTTTCGATTAGGGTTGCACTACACTGAAGAGACTGTAGCTGTATAAATTGTAGGCGTTGAGAGCGTCCCGTTCGTGTGGTGAAGTGGCCAAAACGTGGTGAAGCATACAGTGGCAACGCTTGCCAACTGAAGCTGATGTT
This sequence comes from Anopheles funestus, assembly GCF_943734845.2. NCBI lineage: Eukaryota > Metazoa > Arthropoda > Insecta > Diptera > Culicidae > Anopheles > Anopheles funestus. The sequence goes on from NC_064598.1 coordinate 43,227,018, forward strand.
TCGTTTTCGCACTACAAACTATAGGGCAGTAGCAGTCAATGTTGCCACCAACTAACTTTGCGCGAATCGGCATAGCCCGTCCGGATGGTGGTTGAAATTTTCACGGCATGGGTCTATGAACTTGCTGAAGGTTACGGCGAACACAACAGGCTCAGGCTGCAGCTGGGGCGTGCTCGTTTTATGCTCGGCATGGTCCAAGAACTGCAGCGATCGTGATCGTCATCCACCCACCCTAATGATCTAGAAGGAAATTTCTCTTCGAGGTTATTTTTCTTATAAAGCAAGCAAACATTTTTCATCTTTATAGTAAGTGTACAACGGGATTATTTTGCACACAATGAATTTATTTCATATTTTTATGAAGAAGATTTTGATCGGTATTTCTGGAATTTGTTGAGATGAATTACCTCGCAAAGTTATTTATATGGTCAATCCCTTATTGCGTTGCTTTGTGCCGAAGGACGTCCTTCAATCGCCTTCGAAATGTGATTGTTTAAACAACAGTGAGCACATTTTTCTTAAACTGTCACCGACATCGGTTCGCAGCCGTTAGTATCAATTATTCAACCGTTAAATCTTCGCGTCTTGGCCATGTTTAAAGGATGTACAAGATTGAACGCTTTGTAACAACCTTTTCAATTTTGCGATCATTTTTCTGCTCTTCGGTCAGGGTGTTTTGCACGATATACACTGGTTGTCGGGGTTTATTATTACGACCCCCTTCATACACAAACAAATCCCATTGAATCATCTTCCAAACGGTTGAAGAGTTTTACCCATAAACATATGCGCGTTTTTTGCCATTTCTCCGCTCCGATGTTGTTATTGCTTTCAGCGTGAAAATTGAATTGGTTTGACGTTGCTTCCTTTTTTTGTAACCATTCCATCTGCATATTTTTTTTTAGGCGGCCACATTTTGTGAACGATGCCGAAAATATCGTGGGTGTCGGTTTTGGGAGCTATTTTTAGTACGAATTCGAACAACCTGTGCGCTATTTTGGGAGTATGAAATATGTGAATAATTCGGTTACTGTTTTGTTTTTGTTTGGTTTTTACTGTTTTTTTTTTGTTGCAGACTCTATAAATTCTTTTGACCCTATAATTTGGCGTTCGTATCATTATAATAATGATGGTGCGAAACACTGCTGTTTGTCATAATATGTTGGTTCAATTTGGCTAATTAGGCGCCTAACGCATGAACACGCGGTATCTTATCTTGCGTGTACGTATGGAAATACAGCAATGAATGAGATCATAATAAACAGACAAAATTGTTCGTTATTGTTATGTTTTGGTGGTTAATTTTTTTTTTTGCCGCCCCCTCGCTTCCACAAACAATAATTCATTATTTTGATCGAACTGTTTAACTTTCGCTTTTGCGGCATTTTAATACCACGCTTTAAAACTCGTTATTTCAACGCGAATGCATAATACACAACATTATCAACTTTTTCTTTACTCTCACGCTGAAAAGAAGTTAAAATTTGGTTACCATGTATCGAAAGATAAACGAACCCTGCGTGCTATAAAATCGCTTCCGAAAGGCAACAATTAAAAGAAAAAACCCTTTCAAACATTGAGCCATTACTTTCATTCGTGCGTTCGCGTTCGGGAAGGTAGTTTTCGTACCCGGAAATGCATGGTACTGCACTGTAGCTGTACTGCGATGCAATCAGCAACGAAAATATGGGCAAAACGATGGGCATAATGTTTCACTCCATACCGGTCAGTATGGTTCATTGCATAAGACAGATTCCAGCTACAATACAAACAGCACCAAGACACGTTGGTTTTTTTTTGTATCTGTGTGAATCCTTTAAAATGCTTTTTTCTCTCCATCAGTTGCTGCTTTTATTTTGTTCGCCGAACGAATATGGCCGTAAAATGTGTGACCGGCCATCCCAGAAGCAGTAAACAGATAAACGGGGGAAGAACATAAAAACTGCAATCGAAACATTAAAACTATCTCGACATCGTCGTGACACTGCGGCGGAAGCGGATAGTGTACGGTCCGGAACCGGTATTTCATTCGATTCATCTCTCCGATCGCTACCACGATCGGTCAGCTGATACAAAACGATCAGCGCTGCGACACAGTCCTCGGACACGCGCCGTCTTAGATATAAGTCGTTGGAAATTGTTCCATTTGTGTCTTTTGCTTCGAGACAAGAGACTGAGAGAGAGAGATGGAAAGGAGATTGGTGATTTAGCATACATCGCAACACATTGTACGTTGTGTCGCTTGGCTGGAAATAAAACCGAAACCGTTTGCGCATCGAAAGTGAAATTTGACTTTTTTGGAAAGCAACTTGATCTGCTTTGTTACCTGTACTATGATATTGAATCGAAATCGGGCTGTTCGATCGTTGGTGGATGGAATTTGTTGCGAATTCGCAACACGTTTTACGGGCTTTTTTGCATTCAGTCGTGGGCGACATAAACCTGTCGATATTGCTTAGGAGAAAAAAATAAATTTAAAAAACACGCATATTATCTCTTGAATAGGCAATGCAACATAGCATAAAATTTAAATCAACCAAAACAAAACGTTTTAGTTTTATGTTACTCTACCGTTTCAGAAACAGTTTTTTTCTTCCCCCCGCGGAACGAGTTTACGGTTTAGAGAAAAACGGCTCATTGATTTGAAGTTGATCGTCAACGCGGTTTATTGTTGTTTTCGATACTGTTAGCAACATTCCAAATAAAAAGAGTTTGTATAGTGCCTCTCGTTGACACTTGCTCGTGTTTACTTGCTTTAATTGCACACTTGGGTAAATAATTTACTCCCTTACGTAGCGAACTTGCTGTTGCTCCACAGTTTTCTCCCTTACTCTTCACTGCATTGGGGTTTTTTGTAGCGGTCATGGATCAAGCACATACGGCAACAGTTTTGCAACCACCACCATGGGCAATAACACGGGAACCCAATATGGGCACACGCTCAAGATCGTTCAGATCTCATCTGATCGACCTCAATTTATTGGATGATTGTGGGGAGGATGGAACTGAGGAAAGGTCACCAAGCAATGGAGCACGTTCTGTGCTAATTGACTGCGTCTGGATGTCTAGAGAGAGTACATCCCTTTTTGAGAACGAGTCAATAAATTGAAATTCTTGAAACCATTTCGCACTTTGTTGGCGCCAGTTTTGTCGGCTTAAAGCGAGATGCTGATATGGCAAAATTCTTCAAAACCCACTATTTACCAGTACAGTCACTTAGTCAATGTGCCGGAGTAACAACTTTAGACGATCGATAAAAATAATCCAAAATTACTGACACCATATAGGACAGGCTGAAGCACCAATTACAGTTGTCTAACGCGAACGATCAACTTGCCGTTGAGAAGCATTATCATCTTCAATTGATCACCAATCGCTTTATGATCGAGCTAGATCTGGAGTTAGGTAGCGTACGGGAGTTTTGTGGTAGCATAAATCATTAGCTGATAGAGCTTTCAGTGTGAGAATGATGGTCAAAATTAACGTTCGCTAGCAATCAACATACGATCGGAACCGATTGTCCAAATCGAGGCGAAATCGAGGCAACCACGATGTCCCTGAGGCAGCAAATGGGAGACAGTTCCAATACCGCGGAACCGGTACTTCTTCGCTTGTCTCGTCGTAAAGCACACTCGAACATCACGAGATATTTCCCTGTTCACCAACAACACCAGCCATAACGGTTCCTTCCGCTTTCACGAACATCGGAAGGAAAGTAGGCGCACCGTGAGCTGATCAGGCGCGCACGGTTGTTGCGCTTTGCTCCTTGAGAAGATTAAGGTTATGTGCTTGCGGTTGACAGACATGGTCGCCTGCATAGTCGGCTATGTCACGTGCCTAATTTTCGAGCTAACGGATGAAAATTTCTCTCTTTTGGGTACCTTTTAGACATTCAGGCACGTAGATACGCTTCACACGAAATGATGGAAGCATTATGGGTTGGCGATGGATGCGATTCCCCTTGAGGCGAGCAATAATAATCGCCTCCGGAAAGAAAGGGAAGCGGGTTTCTCGTCTAACGAGATTATAACATTCAATTCAGTCTCAATGACCACGAGATGGTGCGGTTTTGTCAGCGACCGATTTGTTGGCGAATTGCGCGAAACGTGATTGTGTAACGGGGGTTTGTGTTTCGTACAATTACGGATGATAGCATTTTCCAGCAAATATGCTCGAATTCGATCCATCCAATAGATAAAGCAAAAACAACAGGTTGCATTGTTTGCAGCGAAACATTTATCAAATAGTTGAAATTGAAGCGTCGCTTGATTATGTTTTTGGTTGCAAAAACTGTGGAGGAAACAAAAAAAACTTCAATCATTTAAATCAAAACGGATAAGGGAGTACGGTTTACCTTCAAATCTCAATCAATACGATCACGCTTGAATAAACCGGAGCCGCGGAACATTTGTAAGAAAATGGAGCGATAAACAAGCATCATTTGAATAATGGGGAGAAGCAGAGGAAAAAAAAACTTCAACCGCTCCGTTACAAGGGCGCTGCCGACGAATTGGGACCCGTTCGGGCGGAACGTCTCGAGATGAAATCGAACCAGGGGTGGCAGCATTATACGAATGGGTTTTGGAATGCAATTGGGTTGGGTCGCTGGGGTTTTTTTTTATTTCGGTTGGATTAAAGGTATTATTTAAAACAATAAAAGGTAGGATTAGTTCTGGAAGCCCGGCTAAGCGTAATACGGCGTACCGAATCAGGGCGGATAAATAAGTGGAGCATTGCATTTTATTTGCTTTCGTTGTCGGTGAGCTTGCTTTAGCGGTTGTGTTGTGCTAGATTTGTCTCGAATATGTGCATTTGCTTTAGCTGTTGAGTTTATTTTCAAAATTTGTATCTTTTGCGCAAAAATAAGGGGCGAAAATAATTGGTTTTCTTATTTCTTTATGTTCAATGTCTCAAATTCAGAGACTTTGCACATTTTTACGCGAATGCCCAATTGAACATTCTCTCAATGCGTTTGTTTTTTTTAAACAAAAGTTTGAAAATATATGTTCAAGATTTCCCAAAAATTTGAGGAGGGCTTGGGAGTTTTATCAGAATTTTCTTTTCTTTATAGCATAACAAGCCCTTCTCGTCTAATATCGTTAATATTTATTTATTGTATTTATTTTTCTCGTTTTTCTTTAAAGTTTTTGGTTTCGGTTGCTTTGCAATAACGAAACTGCTGTGGATACTAGAAATATATTAAAAAACCCAAAAACGGATGTCCTATAAAATTGTGAATTTATGTGTTTTTTACACATTTTTCTTTGAAGTGCTAGTAGTATAATGTGTGTACTTTGTTTACACTTTCTTATCAAAATAAATTTTGAAATATTTCCTTTAAAAAATTTACAAAAATCGAGCACCTGAGCATTTTCTAATTAATAAATCAAAATTAATTTATATTTTGATTACATTTTTAAAAACTCTGGAAATTAACTTAAATGTTATCATACGCAATAATATTTATCTTAACAATCGATCTATATTTCAGTAACAATCGCCAATTGTTAATCTGTATAGATTGAAATATCTTGAAATATATCATATCAACATATCTTGGACCAATCAAATGCAAGACCCAATGGGAATAAATTATAGTTCCTCGAAACGAATCAGGAAAATTGTCGCTTCCTGCTTACCACCGCTAGCGCCCTGATGATCGGCAAGCATCATTGGATCTCGATTACATCAACCTGAGCATTATGGTTGTTGTTGGGTTGCAACGGTAACCAACCGCAATAAAGTGCAGTGATTAGGGACCGGTGGCGTGTTTCGATGCGCTCCTCCACACTTTAGTACCGGCTCCACAATGACACCTACTATATATCTACTTTGTTTCGTTCGATTATGTCGACGGTCTGGTCTCCCCGAATCAGCGTACTGCAGGAGATGTTACGCGAACGGGGGATCTGGTAGGGGGGGACTGCATGATGCGATGTAATCCATCGCAAAACCGCATAACTTTGCCCTGCAGACTAACCGGTGCTTGCCAGCACTGCAATGGGCCATAATCGCCATACTCGCCCCCGAACCCGATGGTGTGGAAAAGAAATGCCTCATTGGGCGGAAAAGATGCTCCGATCGAGTGGGTGGGGTGGGGGATACCAATGGGCTGCGGAAAATGAAGGCAATGGGAAGAAAAACCGGTTGACCGCCTTCGGCGTAATCGGCCAAGGAACACCAAGGAAACACAAAGAGGAAAACATGCTCGATTGGTTGGTGACCGGTTAGGGAAGGAAAATCAGTACGTTTGGTTGAGTTGGTTCATTTTTTTCGTGCAAAACGGCTTCGAATGGGGCTGCGGCCATGTTTTGCGAGCCGTAAAGAAAGGACAAAAACGCGCGATTAAATAAAGCACAAACATGATAAACAGTCGAAATTCGGATTTTTTCCAGAGAAACATTTCGCCGGGACCCACTTCCGGGAGACCGTGACCAACAAACGGTACGGCGACGATGGGCCTTCTGCCCCCAATTTGTGTCATTTTCATCGCGTCATTTCCTCGTAATGAGAGGAATTTTGCGCTCGCACAAAAAAACGGCAAACAATAACAAAAGTTCGCGTAGCAAAAAAGCACATTAGCACATATCGTTGCTGCATGCCGGCCAGGTTGCCGATGCGTCACCGGCTCCAAAAACAAGGGCAGCATCACCGTGGTTACTTTGGATCCTTTTTTTTCGCTTCTTTCCATTGCTATTTCGATAGTCTTTCTTAAAAAGCAAACCAGAAAAAATGCACACAAAAAAACATCGACCGACATAAGAGCCAACGAAAGATATGTCGAAATAGTTCCATCTTCTCTCTACTTCTCTTTACGTCTCTTTCCCGCCATCAACACAGCGTGGGCACAGAAGAAATGCACTCTAATTATCTCATCAACACCTGCGCTCGAATGATGCTGTGTTGATGCGCCTTTGCTGGAGGATCATCTGCATCGGTGAGGGGGGGTTCGCACCGATCTGGGCCAATCGAAACAACTGACCGAAAATCCCTGGCCACTCTGGTGACCAACAGGGGTGTAGGGAACGGATGGTGTGGAAAAGGAAAATGGGAAGACCAGATAGAAAGTCGAACGTGCCAGAGGTGAGATGCCTTTTTGCAGCGGTATGTTGTGTAGGCCGAAATGTACTTATTATGCTGCGCGATGTGCTAATGCAGCTAACAGCTCATATGAGGCGTAGGGTTCCAGGGAAACTTATAAGTTGTTGAATGATAGACAATGGTCCATATCATACTTTTTAAACGTCCAACAAAAACTCGCATGTTTGACACTGGAGTATTTGAAAGACGAGTTGGCATTAAATTTTTTTGTTTTTTTATGCGTGAAGGCTTTTGACGAAAATGTGGAATATCTGTAAAATCGGAATGTTTAATGTTAGTATTTGCGTTTCCGGAAAGAACAATACTTTTTTTTTCATTTTATTTACATAGGTTTTTTTTTGAATATTTCTGTTTCAATGTTTGTACTTAATGCATCGTTTGAGACAAATCGTTGATAAGAGTGTTTAAAGAAGAGTTATCGGAATCATAAATCTACACTGAAAACTTTCATGATTTGTTCCCATTAGTTATTCTATAAAGAGACGTGAATCTCTATTTTTATGTTTCAGCTTTTGTCGCAAACTTTGGCTATACGGAACTTTGTATTTTGTCCAATCAAAAGACATACGTAGAATTTCTTACATGACAAGACCGGGTATCAAATCTCATCCGAACCGTTTCCCCGTAGCAATGACTGGCTATCCGGCTTCGTGGTAAATATAAGTCTAGTATCCCAGAAATAGCTTAGATAGCCTTCCAATCCGAGATCTTTAGGTCAAAGTAGAAAATTAATTCAGAATCAGATTGACCCAACACAACTTCAAGACCTTTTTCGAATCATAATGCCCAAGAATCTTCTTCTTCTTGGCCTGTTCATCGAGTCGAGCACGTCGCGAAGACATGTCCAGGTCTCCTATCCGTTTCCAGGAAACTTGGTCTAGCCAAGTCAATAAATTTCTTGCATGTCAATAGAGAACGCCTAGAACGCCAGTTCTATTGACATGCAAAAATTTTGACATGATAAATCGTATCACTGTATTATGTTACCAAGCATGGGGTCAATCATACTTTAAAACAGAAGAAAACTTTAGTCTTAAGGAGCTATCTGTCAAACCTCCTCCTCCTCCACCAAATATCGTGTAATGATGTCTAAACGTTAAGCACAAGCAGCAAGTATAAGTTACGATCAACCCCAATATTGGTGTACAGTGCCCTACTAATAAAAATTCGGATTAAAGTTTTGTTTGAACTACGTGAAGTAACATTTTCATCTTGTTTCCCAAGCTCCGTATGTTTACCATAAATTATCCCAAAAACGACTACACATTTGCTTTGTGTATCCATCCTAACAAATGATTCTTCTTGTTCCTCACAAATGTTCTTTTATTGCTTCATTTTTCCGCGTGTTACCGGAAATTGTTAATCCATATCTTACCAAAAATAGCATAATTGCATCAATCATTTCTATTTCCCACACGGGTGAAACCGGTGGAAATGAGTGGCGGAAGTGTTAGAACGGTCTCACATTTTGCTTCCATTCCAACCATGCCCAACACCATTGGACACTTGAGCTTAACAGAAAACACGTGTGTACAAGCACTTCTGTCCAGGCGAAAGGCGGCATGGTGCGTAACGATTCTGAGAGCATTCAACAGCGCTCTCGAGGCACGTTTCTGGAGGGCACACTTGTAGCTGTACCCGACGCCAATTACCAAAACAAAGTTTCGATGGCTTCCTTTCGCGCATAAGCAGTGGAAACTGGAGAATGGTGTTAATTACCACTACCGCATTACCTAGATTTTCGCTAGAATTGAACATTGCTTGGATGGATCATTCTTCTTTGGTTGCGGAATAATACCGTACAGAAGCGGGTGGATAAGTTTTTTGGGCAAAAGGTTACTAAAGCGTAAGCAAGGAACCACTTGTCGGTAAGCTTCAGACACTAATGCTAATCGTGTACGCTCGCAGTGATCTTCGTGATGGGGAAGTGTTGGATGTAAATGCGTCTTGTATTGTGTAGTAAGCTAACTATTGGCCAATGAATTTGTAAATACTGTAGCGGTGAAGGGTTTTTTTGGTTTCCCAAAAAAAAGGCCTCTAAACGATCGCTAGCGCTCATCTAAAATTCTAATTTTTGAAAAGAAAAGCAATATCAAACACACCGCATAATCATAGATTTCCCGTTTTCACTAAAACAAAAGCGAAAGCGGCATTCGCTTAGCACATTTCCTCCAGTCGGCAATTGTGAATCATGTCACGAAGTCACGAACATGACCAGTTTTCCTATCCGATCGAATAGCGGGTGCTGGAAAAATGGCCGTCGTTAACCGAGCTTCGCCGTCGCCGAGGTGGAGCACCAAGATGGTGATGGCTTCCGCAGATGTTTTCGGAAAATAAAACCAGTTTCCCTTGTGCGTATGGAACAGCCCGAACGGTCCGTTTTCCGGGGTTATTCCGGATTGTATGTTGTGTCTTTGCAAACGGTTCACAGACGACCAGGAAGTTCCAGTGATAGATGGACATGGACAGCAGCATGTCAGGTATGTTTTTCAAACGAAACTCCAATGTGGTGCAGTGTGTATCTCCTTGTGTGAGAAGCACCTTATATTTGGAATGGCGGAAACGGTTGTGACGCGTTTATTGAATCATGGTGTATCACATCTGGTAGCACGATGCAATAATTGCAGCAGCTGCAAAACAAGTTATTACAGATGTTGCACGAATATCAGGTGCGAATAGCGCTACTGACCTGCTACTGGAACAGATAACTTACTGGTGATTATATCTCTAATTTCATGCTTATTATTTGAAAGAATTTTAGATTTATTTTTGTTCTTTTCAAAGTTTGGAACATTTAGACGAGAAAACATTGTTGAGATCAAGAAAACGGAAAGGATTAGTATACTTCATATCTGTCCGATCAAACTCACCTTCAGACAGATCACGCTCATGCTTCCCAAGATCGTTGAGAAAATGTCCTACGAATACGCTGCGATCACGATCGTCAACTTACTAACGCTAACCGATCAGTGGCTTGCGACTGGAGAGTGTCTTGCTGGCGCCATATTTCATCTCGTCATGCGAGATGGTTCCCTTGACCCAGATGAGGGTTGGTACCATATTTGGGATGTTTCTTTTTTTGGAATAAATTTGGCCCGCTTCCTACGGTCAGCCAGCCAGCAAGGGCTTCCGAAACGATGGGATCACAACATCACCGCCACCAAAAGTTCAACGACAACACAATTCGGTCATGATGGAATGTGTTAAATTATGCTACTTATACACTCGCGAACAGTGAAGAAAAAACAGGGTTGTGATCTTTTTTTTTTTGGTTTCACTCCCCGAAATCTCATGCTGACCTTCGCACCATCATGATCACCACGGCGACTCATCACCATCCGAGCCATTGTTAAGCATTTAAACCCTATTTTGTTGAAGACTCTTGTTTAGTTCACAGTGCGAAGGGAAAAAGATGAACATATTTCTGTGTCTTTGCCCTAGCGTCGATGCCGAGGTGTGACTTCCGCGCGTAAATAGACCGGATGTTGTTTACTTCTGGTGCTGTTGCTTTGGCTGAGAAAACTTTGATACTTCCCATATCAAGCAGCAGGAAGACGTGGCGTGCGTGCATCGCCTTGCCATTGTTTACGAACGATGCAGCATCAGCAGCGAGCGAAAGTCGGAAGCGACCGGTAGTGCTATTGTTATGGGCAAGAAACGCAGGGACGTTGGGAGGCAAAATGATCGACGGACGTTCGTTGACCGGACCGGTCTCTTCCCGACCGAATGGAGTACAAATTCGCACGGAGGTCGCAGAAGGAATCCGTTAAGTAACACAGATTCTCTAAATTCTCAGCACGGGTTAAAATAGATCGAGTCTGGACGGTCCGACTAAACGGTTGGTAGTGTAAAACAGTGGGAAACATCTCGTCAGGAAGGCGTAGAAATTACGACTTATGATCGGTCATTCTTTTGCTATGTGTTTATGATATCAAATTATTACTACAATTTTTTTCAAATACCGCTACCTTGTTGGAAGTAGTTTTGTTTGGTGGAACAGTGTTAATCATAAAGCTTACAGCATAATGTCGTTCAGTTTTTTTTACTGTAATACATTATTATATAAATGTAGCAATCCACTTCGATTCATAAAAATAGACATAATCGTCATTATGCGATTGGTAAACCATTGTAAAACCAAATCAACAAAGACAAAAACCTATCGCCAATAAAAAAACGACGCGATTGTTTAAACATTAGTCTGCTGCCTTCAGCTCTTTTAACGTCGTTAAAAATTTTCACTTTTCCGGCAGTTTAGCTCGTTGTGATCGTGTTTTTTTTTTGTGTGCTTTTTTCCGAAACGACACCCTGATTAATGAAGTCAACAATTGACGGACAGGCTCTTACATAAGAGCACCCGAGCACTGGTCAATCTCTGGCCAAAAGACGATGCGAACCAGATGGTGCCCTGAAGGGTTCCGTTGAGGAAAATTCGCTTCATTTGTGCCGAAAATGATTGGTTATAGGTTTTTTTTTCTTTCACGTGTCTCCGAATCGACGTATGGCGTAAGTGGCTCAAGACATATTACCATCGTTCGTTCAGGTGAATCACGCAGATCACGCTCTGATCGAAACCATTTCTTCAATAAGAGTGCTGCACATTTAGTTCCGCTTCCGTTCGGACACTTTCTTTGCTGTTTGTAATCAAGCATCGTAAAATGTTGTTGTTTAATGTTTTATGTATGATCAACCGAATCGGTAAACAAATATTCCATATTAAAAGTCTTTCTATTGCTTTTGTTTCTCTCGCTCTGACGATGGATTGGGGAATGTTTGAAGCGTTTAAACAGGATATGACGCGATTAATTGGAAGAAGCATCACTGGATTGCGAAACGTGTACTAAACTAATCCGTCCAAGGTTCCAACTACTAATCAAACATATCCTTTTTCTCGTCACCAGGTTTATGGGCGTCTGCGTACAGGAAGGACAGCTACACGCCCTCACAGAGTACATCGAGGACGGTTCGCTGGAGCAACTGATCGCGAACAAGGCACAGTACCTTCCGGCACTCTGGAAGATAAGAATCGCCCTGGGCATTGCTCGTGGAATGCAGTACGTACACGACGTTGGTATCTTCCATCGCGATCTTACAAGCAAGGTACGTTACTGTTGCCAATTGTCCACTGGTTGGTAAATTGATTTTTTGATGCGATTTGTAAAGAATTTCGATAGCAATCATGTCTTTTTTAATTGTTTATGTGTGTACTTTGTAGAATGTGCTTGTGAAACGGTTACCGGATGGAATGTTCGATGCAGTCGTTGGAGACTTTGGACTAGCGGCTAACATCCCCAGAAAGTGGTTAGTAGCATGCTAGATCTTGTATTAGACATCTTTAATTTCCAAACTATTTTTCCTTTGCCTTTACAGTGGTAAACCTCGCCTTGACACTGTTGGCTCACCGTACTGGATGAGTCCGGAGTGTCTGAAAGGACAGTGGTACGATCAAACCAGTGATGTATTCTCCTTTGGAATAATTTTGTGTGAATTAATAGCTCGGGTAAATATACTATTCGAAAAAAGAAATTGGTCAACATTCTTCTAATGCTTTTTTTTTATTAATTCCCGCAGATTGAGGCAGATCCGGACATTATGCCCAGAACTGATACGTTCGGTTTGGACTATATTGCTTTTGCTGATGTGTGTCCAAACGATACGCCACCGGCGTTTTTAAGACTGGCCTTCTACTGTTGTACTGTAAGTGTAAGATGATCCCCTTTACAAAAAGGTGTAACCATTGCTAATGAACCTCTTTTTCATTGTGCATTTTCTCTTTCCAGTATGATCCAAAGAGTCGACCAACATTTACGGAGTGTGTAAAAAAGTGCACACTGCTGTCGGATGTGTGCGAGGATAGCTACAACCATTTGCAGCAGCAGCAGCAAGCACACTACCGCATGAACATAGCTAACGGAAGTGCGATCTCGAACGGTGTTGGTGTGAATGGATTGAACGGTTCCACCAGCAGCAGCTCCGAACCGGTGCCAGCAGTGAGCGAGCACAGTTCCTCGGGCAGTAGCACATCCACCACACCGTCGGGCAGTGGAGAATATTCGCAAAACCCGCTGCACCATCGGCGCTCACTGTCGGAGAATGTGATCGTATTTCCACCGCACACGACGCCGAGTGATAAGGCGCGTTATCATATGTACCAACGGGGCAACTCAGTTGTTCGGCCGGCCGAACCAGCTATTCCAGAATCGCCCACCTACTCAAACCAAACGCTCCGGAAGGTCGCGGAAACGATGCTGCTGAAGGATTCGCAGTACAAACCACGCGCCAAAACGGAACAGGGTGCCGGCACGAAAGCGAACCCGTTCAGTGCGCTGTCGCAGCTCAAGGGCGTTAAAAAGATTCTCGGACCCAAACCAGCCGTAACGACGTACAGTTCTGGGGATTTGTTTAGTTCCTGCTTCGAAATATCGGCTCCATACTTTCGGGCCTGGAATTCGGTGCAAAATCAGATCGTGCGCAATGCACGTGATGGTAGGAGTTGTGTTGGTTTGGCAAGTACGAGCGGTTCCAGCTCGGGCGGTGGTAATGGCGAAGGGCAACCGAAAAGCTTACCAAACTCACCCACGTCACCGCGCAAGGAGTATGGCGAGGAGGACGACGAACATACGGCCGGTGGTGCGTTAGCGAACGAGTACCGCAAAGTGTCGCTCGGAAACGTTCGAAAGTATCGGGCCAGCTTCACCGAACTCTCTAGTCATCCACTGTACAAGAGTGGCCAAATTGAGACTGAAGTAACGTGTACCGGCGCGATGCCGTCGGTAAAGGCACCAACGGTGGCAAAGGCAGCGAACACAACCCCCTGCATCAGTGCTGCGGCGTCCGCAAATACGGTCAATTTAACTGCTGTAAAGAAAATGTCCAACGGTAGTGTTAAACCTATAATGCCTTCCATCGTGTCAGAGGATCCTGCTGATGAGGAATTGGAACTGAATGAGGAGGAGTCAAAAGTTGGTGGGAAAAGTTTGAAAACCCCCGGCAGCAGTAATGGTAGCAATCTGGTACATTTGTGTGGTAGTAATAATGGGGACAGTGGCACGGAGGAGGGTCAAGATGGGGCAAGCTGTGATGGAGAGTCAACCCAGCTGGAGGATGAAGAGGAGGAGGAGGAGGAGGAAGAGGTGGTTGTCGTTGTTAGGCAGAAGCATGAGGGCGACCAGAGAAATGGTGAAGATAGACTGATAAATGCCACAACTGGTACAACTATCCCTAGTGAGTCAAGTACGATAGGTCCAAGCGGGAAGGAAGTATGTCCAGAAGGAGACGGAGTGTTGGAGACACCGCGTATTCTCACCAGACGGGGATCAACGGAAAGTGGATTCTTCTCTTGTCTCAATGAAGACTTTGGCACGTACAAATCTTCACCGTGCTGCTGTTTGGAACAGATAGCACACTTCGAATCGACCGACCGACTGTCCATGTGTCGATGCATATATGCCGGGGCAACGACGCTTACCAGTGGCGGACCTGGAACAGCATCGAGCGGAACACCTGCCGATGGATTGACCGGTCTGATGTCCAACCAAACGCTAAACGACAGTTCGAGCATATTGTTTTTCGACGACAGCTCCACGACGGTCAGTTCGCTGCGAAGTATGGACGATTTGGAGCTTTCGGATTCAATACGCAAGCGTTTCAACCATCACCATCACCTGCATCACCTGCATCCGGTACATCATCAGCTGCACGGTCGGCATCATCACGTACTGAGCAACGTCGACATCGATGCACGTTCGATTGACATGGGTTTGATAAATCGTTTAGCGCTCGATTCGGAAATCAGCAGCATGATCCAGAAGAACCAGTTCACCAACCAGCTGCTGTACTGCAAAAATCGTTCGTCATCGATCTTTACCGACAGCTCGGACGATATCAGCAGCCTGGCCGGTTCGGACTCGCTGCTGTGGGATGACCGGTCCTGCCCGAACATGCCCAACACACGCTCGGCCCAGATCGCCAAAATCGTCGAGTACTTCGAACGTAAGGGGCAAACATTCAAACCATTCACTGTACCTGATACGCTTCAGCTGGGCGCGTCCGCCTCCGGGAGCCACTGCGGTGGTGCGGGTAGCTCGGTACATCTGCAGCATCATCATCACCATCATCATCATTACCATCGCCCTAGTGCGGCCTATTCGACGGGAGCGACTACACCATCCTGTATCGCGATGAGCGCTACGGTAACTAACGGTGTCGCAGCAGCGGCATCCGCAAACACACCAACAGCAACACCAAACGGAACAGTTAACGAAGGTGGACGAACACATGCGTCCACCGCAACGGTGATCACATCTGCTGCAGCAAACACAAAGCTGTCACAGGCCGAACTGAAGCAGCGCTTCGAATATGAAGCGTTCTGTTTGGAGTTGGAACGGAAGCAGCAAGCTTCCGGTGCCGTCCCAAACGCTCCCCAGATTCGGTTAAACAACATCTGCGAAGGAAACGTTCGCTCGAAGTTGCAACTGTTCGATAAGCTGAAGCAGCAGAGCGTTGCAGCGACTGTGGCCACTGCAAATGGAGGAGTCCCACTGACTAGTAGCACCAGCAGCAGCAGCGTCAGTAGCAACGGTAGCAGCACTAATTGCACCGCTTCCGGCAGCAACATGAACGGGTTAACCATAATAGATAAGTAGGGAAACAAGGGGTATGATACAATGTCGTTACAATCGTTGCCAAAAGCAATCCTTTATTACGGCTCTCATATGTAAGACCAGTAGGCAAAAAGTTACAAACGCTAAACAAAGCGGTATTTGCAGTTGTAGTAATATAAGTAGTACTATGGAACTACTTACCCACTGTAACGTGCGTTCAAAACAGACGGTTAGATAAAATTAGCAGAAAAACAATATGTTGTTATATATGTTTCTCCGTCCTAACCGTCAGTGACAGTGTAAAAAGACAAACAAACAAATTCATCAAAACATAAAACAAATCGAAATGCGAACCAAGTGCGCCAAAACAATTCTAACGTAGAACCTGATTAGATGTGTCAAACAAAACAACACAAAAGTAAAAACAAATCCGTACAGTTGAAAAGAGGAGAACATGTAGTAGAGTATACATATATATATTTCAATTTTTGCACCGCGCCATCGAGCCACTCTTGCCTCCCGGGCATCCATCCCTGTGCAATAGAAAATTAAGAGCAATAGTTAATAAACTTGTTTAGAAACCCAGGATCCGTGGGAGAAGTCTACGGACGCTGTAGTCGTTATTGTCGTAGGTGCAAATACGATCCCACAGTGTCGGCGCAAACAGGGCTAATGCTGCTGACGCCACTTCACTCTTCTCCCCAGGATGCAAAACTTCCATCTTCTAAAATGCTACCGCTGGGGCGTGAACAATTAGAGAAGCTAGTTAGCATTGGTGCAAGTAATCAAGAAAACCGTTTTTGAACGATCGATAGTTCCAGGATTTAAATCAACTGCATGAAGTAAACAATTTGCCAAACGTACTATTGTAGAAGCAGAGTTGTGTAACATACAACCTCAACAGTAAAAAAACACTTACAAACAGTCACAAACAAAAAGGAGAACAATCCGTTAACGAAACAGCGAAACATAGGGCAACTAGAAAATGCGGGATGCGAAAGGATGAACCACCACCCGCCCCCAACAGGTTTGTAGAAAGTCTGAATGGCCAACTTGTGTGAAAGAGTGAATCAATTCGTAAACTTTTTGACGTCCATTTTTTAAAAGCAATTAATCATTATAAATAGGTACACGGTAGAGATGGAAAAAGGTAGAAACAAACACAAAATATGTACATGGAGCGGAAGTAGAAAAGACATAAGAATCAAATATAGCCCGAAGAATATGGGAAGTTGTAAAAAACAAGGAGTAAACCATATACAATGTTTAAACGATGTGAGGATGAACACTTGTAAGGATGTTTGTTTGTTTTTTTCCTTTCTTTGTATGTCTCCTGTGAGGTGAACTGAACTGGTAGGATGTAGCAAAAAAACACAGCTGTGCAGAAGAAATAATGCCAAAAAAATGCGATCTACACACATGTACCACGCGGTGCACGAAATGGGCCCGCCTGTTCCTGCTATCCTTTCGATGTACGCATTCACTAACACTACACCCAAAACCACGACTATCA
This sequence comes from Anopheles funestus, assembly GCF_943734845.2. Lineage (NCBI taxonomy): Eukaryota > Metazoa > Arthropoda > Insecta > Diptera > Culicidae > Anopheles > Anopheles funestus. Next base: position 43,244,235 of record NC_064598.1, read on the forward strand.
GTTTTCGGTTTTGCCCCTGCCGGCATATGTCTCCTAAGTCTTCCCTAAGCCCGGTGTAGGTGCTTCGGTGTTGCTGTGTTTTCCCTACGAAATACACAAAACGAAGTCGAAGTGGCAATTTTACATATTTAAGTTAAAGGTACCATCACATCATTCGAGACTCAGCATCAGGAAGTATGTTTTATCATATCGTTCGCCACTAATCCATTTGCTACCTCCACGCAACTGCTATTGCTGCTAGTTCTATTCTATTCTACCATTGGCAGCGAATCCTTAGCGCAAACCAATATCGTACAAGTATTCTTTTTGTCTGTTTTCTTCATTTTACCAACTAGTAAAAGATGGGCATGTTTGCAATATACTGATTTAGCTACGTATAGTGGATAGAGATTAGTTACGTTACGTTAAGTTAGTGTTAATTAGTTTGCAGCGTGTATGCTTTCAGGGCTTATCGAGACCCTCCTTAACAGTGCGGTGTCACTGTTTTAGCGACTAGTGTTTGAACAGGCAGCTCGGTTCCCGCGGGATGAGATTATTTATTGCTACTCTTCTATCACTCTAGATATACCTCTACGCCACTACAAGTGATCTACCACTTCCTCTTCGCGTTTAAGCGCATGTGCGCACTCTTGTTTAGCAAAAACAGATAAGAACTCTGCAAGGTCTTAGGTATTTAGTACGTTGGTTTAATCATGTCTAGATGTTTGGTTTTTTTTTCTTCCTTTCTTTCGTGTGTGTGCTGTAAATAGTTCAGTTAGAATGTGTACGAGCGCCACTAACGGTGCGTACTAATTTTAAATCACACAATCACACCCAATTTACAATCATCAGGAAAATCAGCAAGTATTACCGTACTATATTTATCACCCGCAGCGTATCGTTTTGTGTTGTTTTGTAATAACAAAAGTAGAAGAAAAAACAAACACAAACGATCAGTTAAGTTTCACGATCCTTTTACCTGTTTTGTATGGAACGATTTGCGTTGCGTTGCACAGCAAGTGAACATAATACGTTTTGGTTTTGTCGTCAAACGCGCGTCTTTGTCGCGATAACATTTCGGATCCATCCATAACAAACAACCGTACACAACTATATATATATATATTCATACTGCATAGAGGCGGTGCCACACCGTAGTACAACACGCATGTTCGTTTATATAAAAGAGCAAAAACTGTTATTTGACGTTTCTTAGGTACCCTTACCGGACAGGTTTAACTATAGTAAATGTAAAAAAAAAAACAATGTTTTCTTCTTCTACCACCTGAAAGGAGGTTATGTATGCAGGGCTGAAAGAAAGTAAAGGAAATGTTTGAAGCAAAAAAAAACAAACAAAAAATTGGCAAAAATACGGCAAGGAATACAAGTTTTCACAATAGTTATAACACAACTGTTGCAATATTGGGTGCAAAGTGATGGAACGTTTCTTGCACCTAGCACCCGTTCCAAATGTATCGCTTGTATATAGAAAATATACATATATAAATTTATTATATATTTGAACGTAATTATTGCCGTACCATTGAACAGCAAAACGGGAATAGAGGAGTACACAAACAATTAGAACAAAATTTGTGCAACCATACTTCGAGATTGACCTGCAAAACATACGAAATAGGAAAAGAAAAGGGGGGAAAACCCCCTGCAAGACAGTTCGTGAAGTGAATGATTTACTTTTGTGGAAATTAAAATAAAACAAATCAATCCACCATGTTCCGTGGTGGCATTAGTACATGAGTTGCAAACTGTGTCAAATGAAATAAAAAAACTGAACAAAATGTTAATAAACATTAGTGAAAAACAAACAAGTGAAACAGCGGGTTATGTGGTATGTTTTCTTTTTTTTTAATTTAAATAATTGCATGTTGATGACATTTTTTAAAGGAGTACTTTAATATTGTTTCGGGGGGATAATAATCCTGCCATGAACATTATTTAAAAAACATCAAAACTGTAAAGATCATAAAACTTCAGAATCTACGACACCTTCCTAATTATAAACGAGAACCTACAGAACAAAAACCGAATTGTGTAGGACTATCGTATGCCGCTTCGTTTTCAAAGAATTTGTTCGTAGTATAAGACACGAACCTTAGCGAACGAAATTCAATGTTAAAAAATCGAACTTTTTTGCGGCTTGTTATTGTTGTGCTCTTATAATATTTTGTATTCAATATGAATACCCACAAAAATCCAACAATTGATTGCTCAGAGCGTAGGTTTACAGTAAGTTGAGTAAATAAGATTTATTTGAAATATTTGTCAAACGTTCTTTAGACCTTTTGCAAGTATTGTACAAGAACTTTATCTATAATATTAATTTATTTTTGTTTTATTTGAATATCACTGTCAAAAATTTACGACGATTAAAAAAAATCTATTTTAACAGTTTTTGGTATTTTAAAATTTTTTGTATTTGATGTAATCAGTATTTCGAAACTCACAGGAGTAACCCTGCTTCGAAAAAACGATAAGAGCGATAGGACCGAAGTAGCGCGGTGAGAAAAGGTATTAGTAAAACAGCGATAGCAAGCGAAGGACGTGTGTACGATATTCAGCTCCAAAAATAAATTTTACTGTTACAAGCTGTAGACAGGATCGTCTAATAAAGTGCAAGCGATAAGTGCGGTAGTGTACAAGCGTGTTAGTGTGTATCACGAGTACAATGAGTGATAGTGAAGGAGAAGATTTTGCACCAGCTACAACCTCAGCGTTTGTAGCCGATCGGAAGAGAAAGGATAACGACGAAGTGGCGTCATTGAAGAAAATGGTGGAAGAGCTTCAGCTACAACTCTTGCAAACCAAGCTAACGAGTGGTGAACGGGAGGAGAAAGTGGTGAACGAAGCAAAACACGAGGTGAAGATGGGGACCAGTGACGCGTTAATAGGGAGAATCCCGAACGTAAGGGAGCTACGAGAGGTCATAACCCCGTTTGACCCCAAGGACACGAACTGTCCAGACGCCGTAATGTGGTTAACGAATTTCGAGGAGACCGGCGAGGTATACGGTTGGTCAGAGGCGGTGAAGCTGCACTGCGCACGGCTCAGCTTAGGTGGATGCGCCAAATTGTGGTGGGAAGGTGTCCGAAGTGAAACCAAGACATGGCAGGGTTTCAAGATCGCGCTGGAGGCCGGATTCCCAGCGTCACGAAACCAAGCGTACTACCATAACTGGATGGCGTCGAGAAAATGGCGTACCGGAGAAACGCCAACCGAATATACGTACGCCATGTTAGCAATGGGACGTAAAGGCGGATTCAGCGAGGAAACGATCATGTGCTACATTGTGAACGGGCTAAGCGAAATGTGGCGCCGAGCAAGAGTGACGGTGGGACGTGTTACGACCATCACCGAGTTACTGAAGGAGATCTCCTGGGTGGAAGGCGTTGAAGCAGTAGCGGCGCAAGCTCGCGGCACGCGGGCGGACAGAGAGTCAGGGGGGAGACAACGGTGCTTCACGTGTGGTTCGTCTGAGCACGTTGCTCGAGACTGTGGCCAGATCAGAGGCATACAGGGCAGTGAAACGAGGCAGGGAGACGGAAATATTCGTAATGGTACTAGGCAGAGATTACGATGCTACACCTGCAACGATGTAGGACACATATCTACAGATTGCCCTCAACGCTTAGGAAATCCGAGAGGCGAGATGCGCAGGGCAGGAAACACGGTGATCCAAAAGCAAGGGCAAAGATTTCACGTGAACACGGTGCAGGAAGAAGAAGAAAGTGTTCAAAAGGAGGTAAGAGCAGGAAAAGTAACCGTTAAGGCATTGATAGACTCTGGGGCTAAAGTTTCCACCATCCGTGAAAAAATTTCAGGCTTTACCGGAACACCACGAAGCGTAAAAGGAGTTTTGTACGGATTCGGAGGAGCAAGGGTCGCGGTAAAAACGAAGCTAGGCATGAAATTACGGTTGGATGATGTAGAATTGGAAGCAGAGCCATGGGTGGTACCAGACGAGGCACAGCCAGTAGACATGATCGTAGGACGAGATGTCATGGTACAACCAGGAGTAGTTGTCACGTTTCGGGATGGACAAGTAACATTCAGCAAGGAGGCAACAAAAATGGAAAAGGAAGAAATGAATCAAAGGGCGGAGAACAAATCCAAAAATCAAGCTGCGATAGTAGATGACGAAATAGATATGGATGGGGATATGAACACGAAACAAGAGATCGTCAGGTTAATCAACGAATATAGAGATTGTTTCGCAAAAGAGATGAAAGAATTAGGAACGGCAAATGGAACAGAAATGAAGATAGAGCTTACGGGACATGGTCCAGTTTACGTTAAACCGAGAAAATTGCCATACGCACGTGAAACAGTAGCCAAAGAAATAATTACGGAACTACTACAAAACGACATAATCGAAGCGTCGATCTCTCCTTACAATAGTCCGATAGTGTTAGTTCAAAAGAAAAATGGAAAGTGGCGCATGGCCGTGGACTATAGAGAACTAAACGCGAGAACCGTCAAGGATCGGTACCCACCACCCGAAATGGAGAGATGTCTCAATGCACTCATTGGATCAAATGTGTTCATTACGTTAGACCTGTATTCGGGGTACTATCAAATACCAGTAGAACAATCATGCAGGGAGAAAACAGCTTTTTCGACACCTGATGGTCACTTCCAATTTAAAAGAATGCCTTTCGGGCTAGTTAATAGTGGAGCTGTGTTTCAGCGGGCGATCGACAAAATGGTGAAAGGGATAGGGCAAAACAGAATAGTAGCGTATGTAGATGATATTATCATTGGCGCTCGTACAGTGTATGAGGGGCTAGAGCTATTGGATAAACTGCTAACAGAAATACGGAAACACGGGTTTACGATAAATCTGAAGAAAAGCCAATTCATGAAAACGAATGTAGAATGCCTGGGCGTCGAACTTTCAAAAAACGGTATCCAACCCGGAACGGAGAAATGTAGAGCAATAACAGAGTTCCCCACTCCCAATGACAGCAAACAAGTGCAAAGATTCCTCGGGCTAGCAGGATATTTTAGAAAATTTGTAGAGAGATTCAGCATCATAGCAAGACCGTTACACGCGCTAACTAGAAACGAAACGGATTTTAAATGGGGCAAACAAGAGGAACAGGCATTTCGAATCCTGAAAGAGAAACTAACAGAAAGACCCTTACTGGCCTTATATGATCGGGAAGCAAATGTAGAATTACATACGGATGCTTCCAAGGAAGGGTTGGCAGGAATATTGATGATCGAGAACGCGGGACAATGGAAACCGGTTAGCTATTTTAGCCGAAAAACTACAGACTTAGAAAGCAGTTATCACAGCTTCGATTTAGAAGTTTTAGCGGTAGTAGCCAGTGTAGAAAGATTTCGACAGTATCTGCTCGGACGACCCTTTGTGGTAAAGACGGATTGTAGCGCGGTCAGGGACACATACGTCAAACGCGAAATGAACGCTAGGATTGCAAGATGGTTCCTAAAACTACAAGAGTACAACTTCCGCATTGCGCATAGAGTAGGGAAGAGCATGGGGCACGTAGATGCCCTCAGTCGCGGTGCAGTTGAATCACCCGAAGCGGAGCCAACAGTGGCAGAAAAAATATTAGCGATAGAAGCAGATACTGAGGATTTTCTAGCATCTATGCAGAGGCAGGATGAAAAGATAGCTAGCATCATGGAAAGATTACAAAATCCAGTCACCAACGATGCAGAAAAACAAATCCACGATAATTATAGGCTGGAACAACAGAGGCTTATGAGAAGGGTAGAGGGGGAATCCAAATGGGTAGTACCGGTCAGAGTACGATGGAGGATAGTACGCGCATACCACGATGAAATGGGTCATTTCGGAGTAGATCGAGTACTAGAAACGCTAAGAAAAAGGTTCTGGGTCCCGAAGATGCGAAAATACGTACAGGGGTACATAGAAGCATGCCCGAAGTGTGCGTATAATAAAAAGAAGACAGGGCGACCAGAAGGGTATATGCACCCAATACCAAAGGAGCCAGTACCGTTCCATACAGTACACATGGACCATTTGGGTCCTTTCGTGAAATCAGCTAGGGGGAATCAATACTTACTCGTAATGATATGCGGGTACTCGAAGTTTGCGATACTGAAAGCAGTGAGTTCAACAAAAACAGGGCCAGTAATGCGATTTTTGGAAGAAGTAGCGGCAATTTTTGGAACACCAAGCAGAATAATCACGGATAGGGGTACGGCTTTCACATCAAAAATATTCGAGGAGTACTGTGTGGCAAACGCAAGCCAACACGTGAAAGTAGCAGTAGGTACACCGCGAGCAAACGGACAGGTAGAGCGATACAATAGGACTATACTGACAGCACTGAGATGCTCTATAGAAGAAGACAGCCGAAGATGGGATGAAAAGTTACCACAAATACAATGGGCTTTGAATAATACACAAAATACCACAACGAAGCGAAACCCAAGTGAACTAGTCATGGCTTACTGCCCCAGGGACGTACACCAAAATATAATCGCGTTAATACTCCACGACGAGGACGATAATAGGACGCAAGGAGTTGACGAAATAAGGCGCAAAGTCACAGAGGAAACGATAAGGGAACAACAAAAGCAAAAAAAGTATTACGATAAAAAACGCACGGTACCCCAGACCTATGAAGTGGGCGACATGGTATTAGTAGAGCGTGACCTATTAGCAACCGGAGAGAGTAGGAAGTTGGAGGCGAAATATAAGGGACCATATTCTCTCTCTCTCTTCTTGGCTTTAACGACCTTACAGGTCACGCCGGCCATTTCTGGCTTACTAGACTTATTTTTACCACGTAGCCGGATAGTCAGTCCTTGCTACGGGGAGACGGTCCGGATGGGATTTGAACCCGGTCCGGCCGTGTGGACTGGCGCCGTTTATCACATGCACCACCGGGCCGCCCCCCATATTGGACCATATTGGATCGTAGAAAAATTGCCAAATGACCGATACGTAATCGAAGACATACCAGGAGCCCAAAGAACCCAACGACCCCTAAGAACGGTATACGCAGTCGACAGAATAAAGCGATGGGGAAAACACCCAATGTTAGAAACAGATGAGATCGATGACGGCTACATGGACAAGGAGATCGCTAGGGACAGCGATATAAATGTGGTGTCCGATTGTAATCAGTATTTCGAAACTCACAGGAGTAACCCTGCTTCGAAAAAACGATAAGAGCGATAGGACCGAAGTAGCGCGGTGAGAAAAGGTATTAGTAAAACAGCGATAGCAAGCGAAGGACGTGTGTACGATATTCAGCACCAAAAATAAATTTTACTGTTACATTGAATAATTTTTGACGAAATAACAGTGAGTATCGTATATTTATGCTTTTCTACTGTACTAAAAGGACATATAAAAAATTAATGCATGTTAGTTTATGTTAGGCAGTTTAGTTACTTTGAAGTACTTTTAAAAGTACATACTTTCGAATGAAACTGCTGCCAATTCAACCAAGTGTTCAAATAAACTATAAAGGCCTTTCTTTGACGAGTTCAAATTTTTATCTCCTCTCCAATACTACTGTAGGGTACGGCCTACTCCGGGAGTTTATATGGGGAAAGGAGTCAAGAAGTGGTCGATGGACATGCCAACAGACCACCTTGAGGGAGAGTGGAAGGGAGGCCAAGAGTAATCGATGGACAAGCCAACAGATTACACCTGGTGGGACGGGAAGGGATATCAAAAAACTACAGTTCTTCAACTGTGTATGGAGCTGAATTAGTATAAGAGTAATACTAACTCAATGCGTTTGGAAGATAAACTTAATTTCAATATATTTTACATTGGGTTCACATTGGCCCTCGACATGGTTCGTTAGCGATGTTCAGATAGACGAACATTAAACTATTTAAGTTTACTCCTAGGACAAAACTAACATTTTCCGGTAGATGGAGCTACCGTTCTTCTTTATCTATCTTTGTCCTAACTAATCTACTGTCCCCTAGATGGCGTTACGTGATCGCGGAATGCCTATCTTCGTTTCCAACATTCTGCCACCTTAAAATTGGCAAATTTTAACAATTTTCCTCTGTAATAACGCAACTTAACTAAACAATGTTCAGAGGTGCTGAAGGAACTGCTCTGGTGAACTGGTAGCATAAGAGCTGGATGCCACCTGCTGTTGATCAATTGGCTGGAAGCCCCTTTCCGCAGCTCGATCCCTGCTTTTGCATTAAGGTGCTTGGCTTGGAACTGAAACGTCTGCACACCTTGAGCTGACTGTCCGTCAACGTAGGAATCACAGGAACGTGTTGATGATCCCACGGGCTGGAATCACATCGAGATAACAGTTGCGTCCTGCTGAATGGTTGCTCCAACCATCAGTGTGTTATTCAACAAGACACCATTGATGATTGCTGGAGGCATGAAGTACCTCACGCCATTTAGTGGTGGTCCGGTGGCAATCCGCCTTAAAAACTGGGTGGTGTGGCAGATAAAACGAGTTATCGTTCACTGAAGAATCTGCCACCTTGCTCATATGGAGTAAGCGAAAGTGTTCATCCAAGTTGATATGTGCTCGTTGGGTGTCGGGTTCGCGTTGAAGTCGACGTAGAGTGCTATTCTTCGAATCACCAAGCTTGCCAATCATTTCCGGCTTTCGTAGAAGCTGAACCACGTACCTGTCGTCATCTCTGGTTGAAGTTATAGCGAGTTGAACTTCACTAGCTCGCTCTTCTCTGCTGCAGCTGGGTGTGTTGCTCAGGTCCTCGATGGCGAAGGCCTGCTTCATCAAGTCGCCCAACTGGTTCGTGTGTAAGGCTATCGTACACATGACTGGTGATGACGGTTCGGCAATGGTAGCGCTGCCGCTGACGATCCAGCCAAACTCAGTTTCTTGAAGGGTTGGCATGTTGTCACCTAAGGACAGGCGACCAATCCGCAAAACTTCGAAGAAGTGTCTTGTTCCCAAAATAACATCAATAGTTCCTGGTCGATTGAAGAATGGATCGGCCAGGATGCAAGTTTCAGGAACTTTCCAATGGCTGATGTTGAGTTCATGCGTCGGCATGTCCACGGATAACTTCGGCAACACAAGCAGTTCTATCGATGAGGTGTAGCTTGAGCAACGCGAATAGATGGTGGTCTTGACAGAATGTCGCACATTCGACCCTGTGCTGCCACCGATGCCTGCCAACGGGAGATTGATCAGCTTCCGTGGTAAATCCAAAAGTTGGGCCATCCTTTCTGTGATGAAGTTGGACTGAGACCCACTGTCCAGGAGAGCTCGTGCCGGATGGCTGATTCCTCCTCTGTCCGTTATGTTGAGCAATACGGTAGGCAACAGCACGGTAGATGGCACTGCTGTTGTGAGAGATGTTGTAGATGCCTCACTCGATGGTGGCGGTTGGACATCAACTCTTGGAGCTAACGCTGATGCTGGCCGGGACTCTTCCTTGTGAAGTAGGGAGTGATGTCGTCGATTGCAGACACGACACGACCGTTTCGATGGGCACTGTATAACATTGTGTCCAGTGCAAAGGCAGTTGAAGCATCGTTTCAACGATCTCACCTTTGCTACCTTGTCCGCTACCGATAACGCAAGAAACTTCGGGCATCTCTGGAGTGGATGGTCCTCATTGCATACCACACACGTTGAGGCTGGTGTGGTAGTGGTGAGGGCGTTGGTGCTCACCATCTTGCGAGAGGGCTTCTCCTGCGATGTACAGCTTTCGAGCACTTCGCACTGACGATGGATGAAGTCGAGCGTTTTGTAGAGATCAGGGAACTTTCCGTGTTCCAGTGAGCTTTCCCATGTCTTCCTGGTTTCGACGTCCAAGCATGATGTGAGTAGGTTAGTAATGATCAGGTTGCTTGTGCTGTCGATGGATTGTTTCATGAAAACCAATCCGTCCACATGGCTCTTGCAGGATTCAGCCAACGTCCGTAGCTCCTTGGCAGACTGTTTGGGTACATGCTTCAGCTGCAATAATCCTGCGATGTGCTTCTCGACGATCAGCCGAGAATTTTCAAAACGTTTCACCAAAACGTCCCACGCGCTTTGGAAGTTGTTGCTGTTCAAGAGTGAAGCATTCAAGATACCAGCTGCCTTTCCTTGGAGAGCCTTGTTCAAATGGTGAAGTTTGACGGCGTCAGATTCATTCGTTCTAGCCATGATGTCCAAGAACAAGGCCTTGAACTTTGGCCAATGTTCATATTGCCCGTCAAACGTTGGCATGGGGATGCTTAGATGATGTTGCATGCTGGTGCTGCTGCATGGTGGTGCTGCTTCTGGTGCGGGCTTCTTGTCGATAACAGCAACCTTCGCAGCCTTTGTAGCATACAATGTGTGGAAAGCTTCATCTTGATCCAGGTCGTCTTCCACGTCGTCTGGCATTTGCTCGATAATGAGGTTCATGAGACGACTTTGTATCTCCTTCAATTCGAGCAGCTGTTCTTGCTGGACTTGAGATAACGCAAGATCCTGCTGTTCGATGTTCATATTCGTCAGTTTGCGTTGCACTTGCTTGTGCTTGGTTCTCAGACTTAGAATATACTTGTCTGAACCTGACATCGCTGGTGCACTGACTTCTGCAATTTGTTGTTTGTCTGACTGCGGCGCCACAGGTATCACCTGCTCCATTTCTCTTTCTTGGTGTTCCTCGAAGATAAGAAAGGCTTCTTCTGGAGGCGGTGAACGTGTGACTGGCATCGGACTCGTTTCGTCGTCACGACCTGCTGATTTTTTTGACAATCGGCTACCACGACGTGTCCGCATAACAGTTTACTGATAAAGAACCAACCCGTCTGGTTGTTCTGAGAGGATGGCCGCAGCTGGAGGGCTGGCGTTGGAGCTTCCCTCGCTCGCTGAGCGCCGATGAATCGATGAGGAACCAACCCGTCCGGTTGTCCCGAGAGGATGGCCGCAGCTGGAGGGCTGGCGTTGGAGCTTCCCTCGCTCACTGGGCGCAGATGTATCGATGAGGAACCAACCCGTCCGGTTGTCCCGAGAAGATGACCACAGCTGGAGGGCAGGCGTTGGAGCTTCCCTCGCCCACTGGGTGCCGATGAGGAACCAATCCGTCCGATTGTTCCGAGAGGATGGCCGCAGCTGGAGGGCTGGCGTTGGAGCTTCCCTCGCTCGCTGAGCGCCGATGAGGAACCAATCCGTCCGATTGTTCCGAGAGGATGGCCGCAGCTGGAGGGCTGGCGTTGGAGCTTCCCTCGCTCGCTGAGCGCCGATTGGGAATCAACCCGTCCGGTTGTTCCGTGGTTGCAGATCAACGATCACGTTGATCCGGTTCGAAGGACCAAATTGTAGGGTACGGCCTACTCCGGGAGTTTATATGGGGAAAGGAGTCAAGAAGTGGTCGATGGACATGCCAACAGACCACCTTGAGGGAGAGTGGAAGGGAGGCCAAGAGTAATCGATGGACAAGCCAACAGATTACACCTGGTGGGACGGGAAGGGATATCAAAAAACTACAGTTCTTCAACTGTGTATGGAGCTGAATTAGTATAAGAGTAATACTAACTCAATGCGTTTGGAAGATAAACTTAATTTCAATATATTTTACATTGGGTTCACATTGGCCCTCGACATGGTTCGTTAGCGATGTTCAGATAGACGAACATTAAACTATTTAAGTTTACTCCTAGGACAAAACTAACATTTTCCGGTAGATGGAGCTACCGTTCTTCTTTATCTATCTTTGTCCTAACTAATCTACTGTCCCCTAGATGGCGTTACGTGATCGCGGAATGCCTATCTTCGTTTCCAACAACTACAGAGTTTCAATAAATGTATTTACCATCTGGGTTCATTTAATTCAATGTACAGTTAATTCCACGGGTACTACCTGTTATAGGAGCGATTTAAAATTAGACGGCTCACTCAAATTAATGCATAACATTCAACTTGATATCTGTAAATTAAATACAAAATATTTGTATTAATTTTTGTTAATGTTTTCCTTTTAAAAGCGGAGTGCATTACGAGTACTGAAAACAGTTGTTGTGCCCTGCGCGCGATGCTAACGATGCACGACGAGTTTGACGTTACTGTGTCTCGGCTAATACGTTATGCGTTACGTTATGTGCCGCTAGAGAAATTTAAGCAGATTGATCATATTTTGAACAGTTTGCGTAGGATGTGATTAAAACATCACCGTGTGTTGATAAAAATACATTTTAATTGGGATTTTTTTTATTAAAAAACATGTAATTTTTGTTTGATGTAATGAATTAAATGTTCAATTATATTGCATGAATATTTTTATATTCTACTTAATCCAGATTAATAACTTTCTTAAATCCAACACACAGCTTTACATTAAAAAAAGCATTCGTACACGTTTTTGATCGTACCGTTCGACACCCTTGATCGCGGTAGTGCATGTAAACAAAACCTCCCCTTCTGCTGCTTGACTTGATGCTGCACCAGCACCACACAAGACATACCACGGTAAGAAGGAGAAGGAGAAATGGATCAAACAGAATAGAAAGTTTCGACGCACGGGTTCGCGCCATTCGCTGATGATCCGCCATCCGGTGCGGTCGTACTTCTCAGAAAAGCCAGTGCTCGCAACATCGAAACCCAGCAGTGGCACAGCAGTGGGCAGTGTTGTGCTGTATACAATTCACCGTGGTGTGTAGAAGTGACTCCGACACCGACTGAGAACAAACGTGCATGAGATGAACGTTCAACCGTTGATCCGTCCAGCAAGGAAAAGCAAAGAAAAAGGAAACAAAAACCCACAAAATTAAGTGTGCTACAACAGGTGAAAACTACGAGCGGTGGCCACTCACAGCTGAAGAAGGTTTGGGGTGAAATTCCACGCGTGCGTGTGTTTTGCTGTGTCTCTGTGTCTGTACACAAGAAAGTGTGTATGTGTGTGCGAGTGTTTCTTTTTCCCCTGTGTGTTCCCCAGTGTGTGCGCGACTCCTTCCAGAGGGAGCCGATTGGTGAAGATCGGTGGAGAGATTTGTGGCTGGGTTGACCGGCGCACCGAACGGAAGTGAAGTGGGTCACGGTGCAGGAGGCGTCCGTGTGTACGTGAGAGTGTGTGTGAAAAAAAGGATAAAACTTCACGCAACTCGTGCCATTCTAAGCGTGAAGTTGGCGCTGTAACGCGGCTTGAATGTTTAAACAAGTGCGGAAACTCAACGCTCCTCCTTCTCGATCGATCAGTTGCAGTGGAGTGATCAGAACCTAGACGTTTCCGGGTTTGCATATTTAGTGTAGCCATAAGGAGCATACGATTCCGGCATTACCAGTGGTCCCATCATCCAGCACGTACAAGGTAGGTTCCGTCGGTCTTTCCACGTGTACGTTTGCAACAATACGGCGACGGTGCGTCAAAGTGTCAACTGCTTCCAAATGTTGGAAAGCGGCCGACAACTACACGGCTGGTTGAATGTAGGTTAAAACCGAAATTCGTCCAACCGGCCATATGTGTCGTGCCCTCTGCGCTCGTATGACCGATCGAGCTGTTCGGTTCGTTGCGTACAGTCCGTCTTGCCTTTTTCCTTCGTACCCTTTTGCTGGTCACTTTCTCGGTCACCGGCTGAAAGAGTCGAACAAGTGAGCTCTTCAGCGCTGAGTGTGTGTGTGTGTGTTTGTGGGTATTTCTTGCGGTGGCACTTTCTCCCCATTCCAATCCGATGAATAATGGCACGGAATATGTATGCACGTGGAGTGACAGTTCAGTTCGAATGGTCGATATATCCTGGTTCTTCGACATCAGGCTTCGCCTAGACGAAACTCCCCAAGCCGTGTATTTCAAACGATCCCGTTCCGTAGGATGCTGATTACATAAATCGGAACCGTGTGGCCATTCGGTTGGTTTCCCCTGGTTGAGTCATGAGCATCGTACGAGGCAAGTGTACGAATTTCCAGCCCCGTCATTGCAAATCGCACCGCATTTGTTGACGGTTTGCTGGCCAAGCGTAAGCCGGACACGGATGTTTGTAACGGATATGCGTCACGGTTCGGTCGATGTGCAGAAAATCAGGCGCAGGCTGCTCGCGTAAATGTGGGTCACACACCTCTACTCTGCGCAAGCTCAGCGATCAGCATCCAAACGGGTTTGGGCATGGTGCGGCATCGTCCACTTGCGATACTGGGCACTACCGTGCCGCACACATACGCGCGCACACATACAGCTGAAACTTACACCAATATTTGCCACAAATTCGACAAAAATAGCGCGAAACTGCACCCTTCCCGTCCGTCTGCGGGTGCCTTTTTGGGTGGAATTTTTGATAACACAAACACATAATCTGCATCCCACTTACAAAACGGCCCAATCGGATAGGTGTTTTCTGGGTGGGGAAGATAAGTGGGTAAAAAATATGTATACGACCACGATGTGATCGCAGGAAGATTTAATTAACGCACTATCATACGCCACAGCCACCGAGCTGTGGTATCGGAAGGGAAAGGTGGAAGCTACTACTTGATGGAAGCACATCATATGTAATGTGCACCTTTTCCATGCTCACTGTTAACGTATGGTTTTACGGTTCCAGAAAGCTGGATACCGATGGAAAGTCCCACACAGACAAACACGAGTGCAAATGATTAATGCTTATCTAGGCGGCTTTCTTTAGCGCTTGATGAAAGGCGGCAGTAAATAGCAAACCTCCGGGAACGGTATATTTTGAAATATGCGATGGAATATATGATATGAGGCCTGTTTTGTTAGTCTAATCTTTGGGAGGTTTGTTGGACATATGCAATACTGTAGAGGACATGAGGGAAACGATAAGATACCAAAAAATAACGAACGACCACATGAGACGATGGGGATGTACAAATTAAAATGAAAATGCTTGAAAATGAATTACTTCAAATCCTGTACCAGAATCAGCAAACTGACTAATGTTGGAGATATCCTAATAACAAAAAAAAATTACAACCGTTTTCACTCAAGTTTAGTTCAGGAAATATTCAGGAAAAAGTAATTTAAATTTGCTCTAAATTTAAACGACTTCAATGCTTAATTTAACAGGATTCTATCAAGGATTATATTATCCACTCGATTAATTTGTTTGATGTTATTTAGTGTACATTTTCCCACAAGAACGGACTTTGCGATTAAACAAAATTTCCCATTTTTCTGGGAAAACCAGAAGGCATTTTTCATGCAATTTATTCCAATGCGTCACTAATGTAAACCACGTTAAAAAATCAAATAGGGAAGCATTTAATGTTTTGCTATTTTTCCTTTTTCATATTTTATATAAAAAAATTATTCATTATTCAAACAAGAGTTTCATGTATTTTAAATGTGTTTACCAAATTAAGATTTATTAACAAATATAAGTGAAACATTAAAAATAAAACTATAATTTAATTTCTCTATGGAGACATCAACGACATCAAGCGACGAACTGTGTAATGAAATCACAAAATTAATACGATTTAAAGAACTTTTAAATAAACCCACAAAAAAGGATGAAAATACATTTAAATAAGAAGTAGAAAAATTTTTTATCGCGCTGATAAAATGGAAAGGATTATCTGGTGAGCTAACGGAAAAAACGTACAGAAATAATTGAAAGAATCGTACAACTAATTAGCCTTCCGAGATTTTTTTAACGACAAAAATATAATTGTTTTATTATCCTGAAGAAACGATCGACTTTTACTTGTACGAAGGATCATAAAACGTCCTGCAACACGGAAATCGTATTAAAGTAAATGTTTCATGCTCTCATTCTAATAACATGAGCTCAGTTCCCAACAATGTTGTAATTGTTGGCATCTTTAATAATTAATATGGTAATTAATATGTTAATGAAAACAATTAAAATTTCTTCTTATTGTAGAAGTACAACCTCGAAAGAACTTGGTCGGCCATTTCTGGTTTTTCTTGACTTTAACAGTCAGTTTTCAGATGGTCGTTGAAGATGGTATCGTATTGATTGATTATAAACATGTGCATAAAGACCCATGATCGTTTGTTTGTCATTATACTTAAAATGAATTGTAAAAAATGCAAAATTCATGAAATTAGTATCAGATTTAATTACATGAACACAGTGTTAAAGATTAACGATACGATGTTGTATTCAAATTTTGTTTAGTGAAATGTGAAGAAAAAATTGCCAAATCTCATTATATAAGATAAATGTAAAATTAAATTGAAGCAACAATGAGAAAAGTTGATTAAAAGGATACAACCATTTTTCAAATTCAAACTTGTTAACTTTTAGTCCTGTTGTAGGCTTGCATGAAAACTTGAACACTTCCTTGGTTTCTTGAGATTGGTCCCTTAGCTTAAATGTACATTGTTCAAATGAAACAGACCCTACGGAAACTCTCTACAATTGCTATCACTATTCATACACCGACCGAAGCGATACATCCGGATATTCTTCATTGACCACAACGTTGAACACCATGCGTCATGGATTTGTCAATGCAAAAGAAAGTAACAAAAACACCCATACTTAATAACTTTCACCGGAAGAACAATAATACAGCGGTGGTAAAATAAATGACATCATCGAAAGCTAAAGGCTGCTTTCGTTCGCTTAAGAGCAATGAATAATGACATCTCTTTACGGGTCCTTCAATGGTGGACACTACACGGAAGTGATTGCGATGGGATTGAAGGGTTTTCTTTTTTTTGTTTGAATGGATACTTTATGATAGGGTTTTAGGTTGAATAGGAATTTCACAATTTTCCTTAGCTTCATGAGGAATTTAATTTATATAAACATCTTTCCGGTATCGACATCGACAAAATCATGTAACAAAATTACTTATTACTTGTTTTGATTCTCGATCATCCGATGTAAAAGAAGGTACGCATTACATCTACCCAACAAGAGGAAGCAAATGCGATCGCTTGATCGTCAATTGATCAACCCTCCATTGAGCTGAGTGAGTCACGAAAAATAGACAGTTTTGTATAGGAGCGTACGAAAGGCACACAATTGGTAAGGTGTGTTGAAATTGAATCAGCACCATTAACCCAAATTTCACCTCAACCTCAGCTGGTGAAGGTGCAGCGCACATTCATTTCTTCCATCCGATCGTGTCGTCGTATACGACCGTTGGCTCTAAGATCGAGTAGCGTACCGGCAGCCGTATGAGCCAATGATCGTTTGTTGCAAAAGGAAGCGTATGCCCAACCTATGCGACACATACCCATAAGCATTCCATCCATGCCACATTCGGTTCGGGAAACGTTTCCCCCATTCGCACTGGCAAAACAAAATAAACCATCAATTGTCACTTTCGCTTCCTGCTTCAAGGCTTCCAGTCGGGCGATCTGTTCCATCCCTGACCAGTCGGATACAAAACAAAAAATGAACATTTTTGGACACGCGTCGCCCCTCCGGGAGCGAAAGATGAATAATCAATTTTAGCATTCCAATCCACCATCAAACCACCTTTCGGGTACGGTTGGTGGTGGTGGTGGTGATGCTTTTGCAAATCCGTTTCGAATTTCGAAACCCATAAACGACTCCCGGCACCTTGGTTTTGGTGGGCCGGTGACCGGAACACACGGGCTGAGGGGTGGGTGGTGGAGGTTGCGGCGGCGTAGTTACGTTCGCTCGCAAGGGTGGGATGGGTAGGCCCACACGAAAGTACCACTTTCACGCCCGGAACGAGGGCCAACTGTCAAACTTTCGCCAAGATGTCCGCCCCCTTTGTCTCTTCCAGCTTCAGGTCTCATCCACCCCGGCGGGAGTACCGTGAACGGAAAATTGTCTTCCAAAGCTCGGGAAGTTTTGTTTCCCGCGGAAGAAGCATGTGCGCACCGTCCTCATGCGCGTTTTCTCAGCTTCGACCTTTTTTTCTTGCCTTGGCGTGGGTTGAAACAAAAGATGCATTTTTCCACGAAGCAAACAACACCGCCAAACGCGAACCTTTTGTTTTCATCCAGTCGCGTTCTGCAGCATCATCCGTTGACGCCAGTTGATGTTCGCTTCTGTTTGGCTCGCACAGCCAAAAAACTGAAGCCTTTGCCTGCCTGCCGGGTAATGGGCAGGCGGAAAAATGGTTTTGCTTTTGCGGTACCACCGTCATCGCCATCCCGAACCCGTTCGAGGGAAAACTTTCATTTATTTTAATCAGTGTTCAACCATTGTCTTTGGTGTGGTGGTATTTGTCTCTTTTTCGCTGTCTAACATGGTTAGCTTCTAATAGAGACACGATCATCTTCTATGCCAATCTTTGAAAGATCATACTGCGGTACCATGGGAACCAGTTTCGCCTTCCGTAGCAAAGATCGGTTTTTGTTGTTGTTGCTTTCTTCTCTTCCTCTCTCACTCGCTAACCATAAGATTTTCCCATGAACTATTAGTAGGTAGAGGTTCCTCTGGTGCTTTTTTTGTTTATCTCGCCTTGACTTTCCAACAAGAACGGAAGGTGAAGGTCGGTGCAATCTAATTGATTTTCCGTCACCGCGTGCAAATCGGTGAGAGTGATGAGTGTGAAGGCGGGAAAAGCTCAATTAGTGGTTTTCAACAGCAAGGTGGCATGGTGGCCACAAGGAAAGGGATGAAACGAGCTGTTGGGTCTTTCGTTTTGGTTTTTGGGGGTAGGGTGGAATCGCAACTGTTGGTCAATGGTTTAGCTAGGAACATTGTTTACGCTCATTGGAAGTAATCATTAGCGGTGATAAATTATGGTCTTAATGTTTTCTTTGGATTTACAATAAATAATGTTTGGACAAGGTAATGAGTAATGTGTGAGTTTTATAAAATAAATAAATAAATAAATAAATTCTTTAAGATTCATTGCATTTTTCCTTGAGAGGTTAAAGGTGGCTACATGTACAATAAAAATAATGATAATTAGTTGTATATTAGTTATAACTATGTGTCACTTAAACAATTCAAACTGATTAGGAGACATTTCCCTTCGTGACACGTTCGTGACCTAAATCCGGGTTTACTCGGTAAAAATAAATAAAATATAATTAAACGTTAAATAATTTAACATCAATATCATCTGTAATTATTAGACTAGAATTATTTGGATGTTATCAAAATATTTTATTATATGTTTTGTTTAATTACTTTAAAGATTTAATTTTCATATAATTTTACATTTTTTTAAATTAAAAAAAAAACACAAAAAAGACGCGAAAAAACATTACCACAATAATTTAATTATTTTATAAGTTGGCAAAATTTAACCACATTTTGTCGCATTACCTGATTGATGTTGATGAAAACCTTTCTGCTCTCATAGTTTCAGCTCTTTCACACTCTACAATGTCCATTTCGGTACATTGTCACGCACTTTTGACATATAAGCAACCGCTCCTTCACCTCCTCCACCTCATCCCCCCATCACACCAAACACGTGCTTTCCTTTCCGAAAAGCAATTAAACTCGCATCTCCCGTCTGCCGGCGCATCGATGTCACCGGAACGCCGGGAATTGATTGTTCGCATAAGTGGCCGCTGCGCGCGCGATGTTTACCGTTAATGCGAAATGAATAATCAATGAGAAATGGGCTGCTGATGCTTATGAATAAGCGAAATCGGTTAGGCCTCGATACCGCACCATGATCACAACGATCAAGAGGTTCGTCAACCTTCCGCCATAGTGGCACATAGTGGCGATGTCCGGGTCATCATCTTGGCGGTCGTCAGTTTTCCAATGTTCAAAAACAATATTAACAGCAAGAAAGAAAAAAAAACAAAACCACAAGAAGGTGTAGAGGTGGGAAACGGTGGGAGGGAGAGGGAAGAGAGGTATGCAGGGAAATCAAACGATAAAACATCATGGCCACATCAATCAGCTTCGGGGAAGGAAGATTTGCGTTGCGTGCTGCCAAGTGGTCAGTCGCGTGCTTTCGAATGGTATTAGAAAGTTGAATATGTGGAATGTGACTAAAAAATTAAACGTTTCTATCATAGTGCAGCGCCTGCGAGACATCCTGTGAAGATAATTCTATAAATCCCTCCTCGGCTGTACGGCGTATGAATTAGTTTCGGCAGCCATGATAGCTGAAAGCATTTTATTGTACTTCAACATAAACTTTACGAACCTTTACTGGCGTTGAATATTTTATCTTTCATTGTAACTTATAATGGCCACACGTCACACAGCTGTCATTGCAATGCAATTTGTAGCCGTGCGAAAAGCGATGCAAAAGACGCGATGCGCCATAATGCGACAAACTTTTCCGGCCACCGTTTTTCGCCTTTCCTGTTCGGTGCAACGAAGTAAAGGTGAAAATGAAAGCTGACCAGCAAGCGGTGGTGGTGTTTTTTTGGCGTGTTTTTTATTCACCCACTCTACTAGATGGATTATTAATTGGCCACTTCTAATTGGCAAACACCTTGACCACAGACTGCGCATACTCCGCGCTGATGGGGTGTGAAAAACAGCTCTCACTATCATGGAAAAGCCACATCAACCCGCGGGATAGGCGCAAAAATGGTGAACTTGAATTCCCCCCGTTACCGTTTTGAGACTCTTGGTCTTGGTTGATTGATTAATGGCTTGACTGATTTTGCCAACAATAGGCGACACCGATCTGATCGTATCGGGACATGATCGGGATGGATGGAATGACGGTTGTATTTTTCCCACGCACGAAATCCCAGCTTCCCCTCTCCTGGGGGGAGGGGGGGGGGGAGGAAAGCCGGTGTGCCGGGTGTGAGATTTGGGTCGCCACTGTCGCTTCCGGGGGCGGTAGACCATTAATCATCCGGCTGGTTAGGTGATTCGGTTATTTATACCCGAGCAATAAGGAAATCGGTATTTCGGCGGGAAATAAAATGGAACTCCAGCCACAAGCGGGATGGAGAAATCGTTCCGCTAAACATCCGAATTGGAATCGATCGATCGACTGGCATGGAGAAACATGATCTTGAACATTTTTAAGGTTTTCCATAGTTCTTATGATGGCGTGATTGGGTTGTCATAAAGTATAATTTGAAGAATTTGTATTCTTGAATGGTCTAAAAAAAATTCTGTTGTACAAAATTCTGCAGTACAGCATTCAAGAACTAATCATCCAGACTTCAAGAATTTCTAGTTCTACTCAAATCTAATCTACTCTACTACCTCATCGAACTACTCTACATTGCCTACTATTAATTCATGACAGCTGATTTTGGTTTCTGAATTAAAAAAATTCTCTTGCGTTTGAACAGCACAATCATGCAATAAAAATTTATATTACATTTACATTCATAAGTTTTCCTTTATGTAATACAAAGCTTTTATAACATTCTTCAAAATACGTATTAACCATTTAACTGTCTTCAATTGAATTTCATGGATTTAAACCATTTTGCTTATTAAATTTGTGTTCGAAATATCATACTGGTAAAAATATCAATTGACAATTATTAAAATGAAAGTGAATTCTATTCTTGAAATACTTAAAACTTCCTTATCGATACCTTAAGCAACTTTGAGCTTTAGCGAGTGTGCTAGCAACTTCTAATTAAATAGCAACATTGATGTAGACCAGGGGTTGGCAAAGTCTGGCCTGTGGGCCAAATCCGGCCCGCGAGAAAATTTGTGTAGAGCTCACGAAGAACAAAAAATCCTATTTTCACAATATCAGATTATTTTTAGTTCTGTGAATCCAAATCAACACTTCATGTCGCATCTATCTACATTTTTTCGAAAAAAAACAAATAATCTAATCTCTGGGGTAGTAAACCCTACACCTACATGTTTCAAGATTGGCTTCAAGTATTTGGTCCGCAGTTTCCGGTTAATTTTTACTGCCCGGTCCTTTTGGTGAAACCTCTGCTGACCCCTGATATAGACTACTAAATCTTAAGGAGATATCTAATTCACGAATTCGGAATAAACACCTGGAAAACAAATATTGGAAACCCTTAAAATCTTAATGTTAAAAAAGTAAAGTTTAGTTCATTGTTAGTTGGAAAGTCCTTCTAGAGATTTTATAGATGTAGAGTCTTTAGCTAATTTTATAGCTTAAGCTACGATGACCTTAATACGCGCCACCACTTTCACACCGTGATTTAAACTTAATTATAAGTTTTTTAGTTATCTTTAGTAAAACACTTAAAAAATTTTGAAGTTTAACAAAAAGTGCAGCACCATAAAACTTCCACTTGTAGATACAGGATATTCTTCATTAATTCTTTGAAGTTGTTTTTCACATTTTATATTATAATCAAACTGCTTATCATTTTCTATAAGTTTTTACATGTCCAATGATGCAGCCAAAAACCATACTAGCAGTGATCATTTATAAATTTGTTAATGATAACAGAAACAATTTGTAACGTTTCAATTGCTTTAACGACGATTATGTTTTAAGTTTCACTAATGTCTGATAAAAAATTTTCGTTAATTTCCTATCGTTACTTTCGAAACAATTATTAACCCGATCAACAACTTTATTATGGCATAAATATTTCTTTTGTCGGTAAATAAACTAACAAAACTAATTTGACAGCTACCACAAAGCACAGCTCATCATGTCGCACAAGAATTTCATGCGGAAAATGCTTCGGTTTTCGGTGTACAAGCCATTTCGCCCGGTTCGCGAAAGGAAGTGAACCATTTTCATGTTTTCACTAGCAGCGGATTGTGATTGTGTGTCGTTATAAAATTGTTCAGCTCAAAAAGCTAACTCATTAACCCGTTGCGGTTTGTCGCTTCCTCCCACAGAGCAATTGGCAAACAAAAAAAACCACAACAAAACCTACAAAAATACACTTTAATTATGCCATTATTATGCACCGCAAACGACATTATGGCGGAACATCATAAACGAGCAAGAAAAGAAACACCCCCAATCTCCCCCAAAGAAAAATGGGGTGGAGATGGAAAAGGGGGAATTGTGGATATACATCTTTTCCACTCTCATCTTTTGCCACGATCTGTGTCGCTTTCCGCCTTCGGGGTATCATCTTCACCAGCCAGTACGAACAATCCCGGTACGATCAGTTGGGTATAATTTACGTACTTTCAATTCCACTGCGCAGGCTCACTCTGAGTTGTTGTGGTCGAATGAAAAGAAAAAAAACATTCCCTCAGACACACACAGACCTTTTAATTGCCTACGGGTACTGACTGGCATTAAGTACACAAAATAGAGCTATCGAGCCAAGTTCGAGTGTTGGGGACGATGGGTGGTAAACACGTCATTTTTAGTTCCATCGTTTGGCACTGGAACATCATCGTCCGTGTCCGATGACCTTCCACGAACGGTGTGTCTGTGTGTGTGCGTAACATGAACGGTAAGGTTAAGCTTACTTTCTTTATGTTAAGGGAAATGAAATAATCATCACAATCATGCCTGCCAAACAAGGGGTTAAAAAAGCAGCTCAACAACTTTGTCACTGTTTTCACCGGTTGGTTTTGACAGAATGACGAATAGTGCGACGTCCATGTTTTGTTGGGCTTTCGAAATGGACCGATTGTTTTGAACGAAAGCGTGCATTTTACTGGTTTTTTTTTTGGGTTTTTTTTTCTTCACGCCGTCAAGTGCAGGTGATGTACCGTTGGACGAGATTTCCGATTTAAACGGTGTGTAGTTTTTGGATAATTATTAGCTTTTTACTCCATTGTGGGTAATTCATCACAATGAGTATTAGCGATTGAACAGTATGATAATAACAAAAACTTCAGTAGAGTCCTGCAGAATGAGCAAACTTATTGCAATATAAATGCAATAGATAACATACATATTCCTATGATCGACTCTTGTGTTTTCCGTTTGGATGATCTGGGTAAAAAGGTTCACACCATCCTAAGTGGATCGTATTCTTCCACGCAAGATTTAATATCAAACCTGGTTTGGTCTATCAATTACACCGTTTGGGACTGTAAGTGAGTAGATTGAAGCCATATCCGGATTCTTTTTAAGTTGAAGTAGAATATGATCTCAACTCTCTGGATCTTCTTCAAAATGAAATTATTGCTGTGCAGAACATGCTGAACTGAATAGCTTTGCAAGAGTCTCGATTGTACTTTGCAAAAGTTCGGGAAAGCTTCGCACGATTACATATCTACTTCAAGCACTTTCCTTTCAAGAAAAGGATCAAGAAATGATTAGACTTAAAAGTCCCATAAAAATCAAGGAAAGTAATAAATGTCAGATCATGATTTCTGAAGTCGTAATGCTCCCAAAAAAATATTTTTTTTGAGACAAACGAAACATGTCTATGTACGGGTATGTACGGGTTCTTTTTATTAACAGTTTATTAATTATTTTCTGTTCAATTTTGTATCGAATGTTAAGGGGATATACCAGGATGCTTTTACTGCATCAACAATTTCAGGATACGGCTTTCTTCGGAACAGGAATGAGACAAAAAAGCACCAAGATTAGTTGTTGGACAAACCGAACTTACCAAACCCTAGAGAGAAAGGTGGGATGGAAGAAAAATGACCGGAAAATGTTTAACTGATAGCTTCCCGCAGGAGGATTCCTTTATAAATTGAGTGATTTACGGATGTTGACATGAATTGCGGACTTCAAATCTTTTCCATTAAATCCTGCTCGAATCAGGCAGGCTTTTTAGCATTAATGGGTTTTTAGCCACAAACCACGTTGCATCTGTTAGTGTGGCGTGTGACAAAATCCAATCAATATTTTAACTAATTAAGTAAATCTTTAATTCCTATCAGAGTTCTCAAATTACCATCATTGGATTGGTAGTTTTAAAATTCGTGATGCTATCATATCCATTACACTCACCCCATTAACCAACTAATATCTTCTTTTAGGCACCAAAAATTCAAAAAAAAAATGTTATGGCGTGACGACAATCTAACCACACCATCTCACGGAGGTGACGCACCGTTTTCGCTTTCACAAGAAATATTTCGTTTTAAATGACAAAGGTTTCGCTAAAATGGTGTTCGTTCCGGTTACTTTTCTTTCCGGAAACTATATTTTTCGGGGTCGATTGTCACATTTGCACCCATCCGGTCGATTTCATACGTTGTAAGTTCCGCTTCCCACTTAAGGGAATCAACGAGGTACGACCGAAACCATCGGCATATGCATATCTGAAGTTGATCTTCCGGTATGGGTTATTGTGTTTGGTGATAACCATGGAAAGATTGGTGACAGTGCGTTGAAAGGTCAAAATACAATCCCATTCCCTTACCTTCCCAACCGTGTCCAAGGAAAGAAGACAAAGAAAGGATTTTCATGCATTTTTATTCGCAAAGTGCCTCACTTGCTTCTGGATGAGATGGTGAAATTCGCAACAAGGCTTAATAACATCAGTAAGAGGTCCGTACGATGGATAGCACCGTTTCCAGAACACCGTTTATTGTTGCGCACACACACCGAACCCGTACCGTGGGCTCAGTCGTCCGTAAGTCTCACGCGCGGGTTACAACGAACCGGCCAGAAAACGGTACTTGACCGGTTAGCTGTTGGGCATAGTGCTTGATGTGTGTCTGTTTTTGTGGCCATTTTTTTAACCGACCACATTTTCCCTTTTCTTCCCATTATACTTCCCTTCTCCCTCTTGAACCCTCCCTCCGGTTTGAGAACCGTTCCTTATCGTTTGGAATCAAACAAACACTTGTCGAGCGGTGTCTGGCATCACGCTCAAACACGGACGGACAGTTCCCGGCAGCAAAATGAGACCATTTTTGTTTTGAATGGGGTTGGTGGGGAAGAAAAAAAAAGTTGCACTAATGCACTAGTGCAGTTTCATCATGATGCAATTTGCTACCAAAGAAGAGGTTTTTGGCCCGATGGTTTTGATAAGCTGTGAAGCAGAATCATTTCGTTCATTATCGTGCCATGTTTTCGGTCGCAAGGGAATGGAAAACAAACGAGAAAGAATTGTGAGAAAACTGACATGTAGCTGGAGTAAAATCGTGAAAAATTTTAGCACCAAAAAAAAAAACTAGACGATGGACGAAATTTGACACATATTTCAACCCGAGTGAGACACTTAATGAGCGGCGGTTGCGTATGTGTAGCGAACAAGGATGTGTAGGTTTATGAATATGGATGAATGTATAAATTTCACCAAAAAAAGCCCCGTAAACTCATGTATTAAGCTTCCTAGCGCGATCAATGCAAAGTGCGGTGCTTTGTTTTGGATTATTAATTAATTAACGGTTTTGCTAACCATTTGCAGTTTGTTTTTTTGGCCCACCGAGAGTGCGCGGGCAGCATGGGGAAGAAATTTCTTACAGAAGCAAACGTAACTGTAGCCCTAATTGTTGGGTACTTCGAGCAAATCCCCGTGGCTCGCCCCATACCTACCCGTAGAAGGAAGAATTCCGTCATGCACAAAGTGTGCGAGCACCCGGAACCGATCGCATGACCTAATTTTGCAGCACCCGGCTCATCTAAGAACGCATTTAAACTGAAGCCGCTAGTTGTAAAGGGATTACGATCGATCGATCATAGTTTGCCGCGAGGAAAGGAAAGTATGTCTGGGTGTGAATTTGATACACTTTTCTGAAGGAATTTTTCAAGCTTGTTTTATAAACTTTTTTTTGGTGCTTCACGGTGCCATCCGGGTGCGGTTGTTTACAGCGAGAAAACCAAAACGAAACATTGCACCGGAACGTTCTTAGCGCAAAGTAGCACCGTGCAAATGTCGATTCAAAACGGTTTCCGGCGCAGAAATAATAACTATCACAACAAACTCGCTTCCACAGGACGCTTCCAGCGTGAACGTGAAATTATGAACTAGTTTCCGTTGCCACCAACGAGGCATTGCAAAACGAAAGGCAAACAACAACCGATCATCTCCTCGAGGGCGAGATTTCGTTTCGTTTGGATTGCCTTTTGCACGCCGCCGTTGTTCACTGCAACGGTGTTTATTATTTGATCGTGCACGAACGAGAGGGAGAGAGAGAGAGCCTTTCTCTAGCACAGAAAAATTGTTTTCCACACAGGAAATCGCAAAAGCAAAACGTTTTCGAAACGTTCTCACCAAAAGGGTGCATGTGAGATACCATATTTAGCGCTTCCTTTGGTTCCGGGTTCGTCGCTGGGGATCATTGAAGTCTTTCGTTTTCATTCAACGTTTCTGTGGCGGGATAGCTTTTCAGACGTCTCACAAAACCTATCCGCGTACGGGAAATGATCGTTCAGAGGTGAGCATGTGTAGGGGAGGTGTTTCAACCCCCGACCCTCCCCCCCCCCCCCCCCGGCGGGTTCCTGTGCGGCTGGATAAAACAGTGCCACATTCCGCGATAGAAAACGAAACGGAATCTCTCCCCGGAGAGTAGGTTGCAGAATGTTTGCAGTACTGGTAAATGCGCACGCTGCACCATGCACAATACCATGTGTAGCTGATGCTGGAGAAGGATTTCTGTGACGGAAGAAGAAAGTACCTTTTGAACCGGTTTGATTCGTTTTCTTCTATACGTACGGCCGATCGATCAAGCTATTCTTATAGGTGGTTTGTTTCGCACATCTTCGTACATGGCTGGTCAATTTACTATTGAATGCGACACAGGGAATAGTCACCTATAAATAGCTTATTATGTACACCATGAGGATTTTATTCGAAAAAATTCGGCGCTTTATAAACGTTTAAAGAAAATAATTAATTATGTTTTAATATTGGTTTGAGGGGATTTTTCAGATCAATTTACGAAGGTTTTTATTGAGTTTTTTTTTCAATATCTGTTTGGATCATTGCTCTCTAGTCACTAGCTTCAAACGCAAGACGAGCATTTCATATTGATCATGATGATCACTGTGAGTGAGCTGCTTGCTGTGTCATTGAACTATCGAAAAACCCCGTGATTGAGCGATTCGATGGCCGATTGATGGAACTGTAGCGATGAAAGCAAACAACACCAATCACCACACAAAACAATACTTCCACCATCTTCAACAGGGGTAACGAGACGAATACGGTGGAATGAACAAGCGAACCGATGGGAGATAACGAAATATGGCTCCTCCAAAAAGCCTTACAAACGAATGCGGAAATTGCTTCCACTCACGCACAAGACCGTACTTGAAAGCGATTCCCATCATCTCGGAGCACTCCGAGAGGCATACGAAAGGCACGAACGAAAACTTTCACCCAAGCGAGAAGAAAACCAAACCCCCGGACGGTGTGTGCGGGTGATGTTTCTTCTGCCCGATGGGGTGCTGTAGCTGGCCGTACTTATAATTGTGTATCGTACACAAACTCCAACCGAGAGGAACGACCTCAAACGTGAGCAGGGGTTAAAAGTGAAAACGTTCTGAGAGGATGAAGGAGAACATGATGGGTTCGTTCTTTTGCCAGCCGTAACCCACAATTAGGCCAGCTCAAGGAGAATGAACAACAACAACAAAAAACGACTTTCTCTTTGGGTTTAATCTTCTTTGTTCCAGAATGATCGTTTTTTCAAGAATGATCACGAGAACCGGTTCTTAAGAAGGGGAGAAAAGAAAAGGAAAATATTTCGAACATACGTGTTTTTTGGGGTGGTTTTCAAGTGAGTGAGACAGTTGTGTCGTTTAGAATGATTTAGTTTGTTAGTTTTTAATTAAAATTAAATTATTATAACTAAATTAAATTATAATATTAATATGTAATTTAGATATGAAATGTAAAATCCAAACACATAAATCGCGATTAGATATAACAAAATATTTTATGATACTTTAAAATAAGATAAACAAAAGCTCCGAAAAAGTTTTGTTTTGTTTGAAAATTTTGAAGTATAAAACTACCTCAACTACTACCTACCTACTACCTTAACGATAAATGAGCAATAACAGACACATAAATGGATGTTTTCATAGATCATTCCTTGGAGCTTTCAGCTTTGCAGTACTCGCAAAATCAACACCAGTTTCAAAATAAAATAAAATATAGAGAAAGACACTCTAATACACAGTAGCCTAAAACCAGAGTTTGAAAATACCAATATACTCATAACATGGAAGAAGAGAAAAATAAAGAAAAGTATAGAATGCTTTTCTTGACAGGTAAAATGCCAGTGTTTCAGTATATTAGAGAAAATTTAAATGAATGAATAGAACATTCGAATAACTTGTAAATGTGTTAATCGGTTCACAAATTTATTATTAATCTTTCGCATGTAGATGTTTATATACTCTTGTGGGCTGTAAGTTCAATTTTAAAAGGGATTTTATATTGAACAATGACGGGTAGGGGGGTTTATATTTAAGAATGTTGACTGTATATTTGCTGTACTTTATACTACTCAATGGAAATAGTGTTGTAACTTACTAAATATTTTGTATTGTTACAAAAGGATATAAACAGTTTAGGTTAAAAAAGTACTCTTATGTAAATTAGTTGCACAAAGGATCACATTATAATAACTCGTTATCTGTACAACTCTGTTGTCACTTCGATCGCTATGTAAATTTCAAAAATATTGTTTTGATTGAATGGTAAACTTGATTTAATCGTCTTGGAGTAAAACGCTTGAAATGCCTTGTCCACTAATCATGGCTTTGTGCGTAGTGCGTACAACCGCTCGAATTTGTATCTTTCGCTTCTCTTTTCCGTCACGATTTCTGCCGATTGGAATATGATCGAGTTTGAAGCGCTCGAACGCGTAGAAGCAGCTAAAGCCGGTCCAAGGCTCACCTTGACCCATTTCATGCTTTCACGCAGCACACCTGAGTCGGGAAAGCGCGGTGCGTACCCGCCGTCATTGCGGAAACCCTTACAAAGAGACCCTCACGAATCGAAAGTCCGACTCCGGTTTGTGCTGGTCACCGATCCGGTTCGCATTGGAACGCGATGCCACGGCGGATGTTGACAACTGATGATGATGATGATCATCATCATGATGATCACGATCTCCGATGTACAATCGGTGCGTCGCTTCACGTTTCCATCTGCCAAGTGTCGACGCGGAACGACGACGATGATGATGGTCAGTCAACTTTCGATTCTGCGCATCCGCAAAACTTGATCCAACTAGCCGCCGTCGATCGTGATGGAGCTCGGCATCATGTTTTGCAGCAGGTTCTTCCGTGCACCGTTGTCTTCTAATCATCTCGTCGGCGCAAGATAGTAACCCTAAGCATTCACGTTAAGTCCCGGCGGAAACGGGTGAAGGAACGAGCATTAAAGATCGCCCCTCCCGGGCAAATGGGAACCCTTCCGTGGGGAGGAGGGCTGGAGAGAGTAAAGCGCAGTTGAACGTTTGTACGGAGAGCTCTATCGCTCGGATAGGGGGGGGGCACACTAGGTTCGGTTTTGACCCAGTTGATGTGATGGGCTGTAGTTTTCGAGGAAGTGACCGATGAAATCGAGACGGAAGCAACAAACAAACAACTCGACACGCAGCAGAAGGGCATTGGAATGTGAAATGGGTAGCGGATGCGATCGCTGCACGATCGTCGGGATCTTTGCCTACTCGAGCAGCAGCCGGCCGAAGAGGAAATCTCATTCATTTCTAAATATTCTGGTGACGAAACAGATAGTGGGCTTCCGGTTTTTTTTTTGTTGTTGGGAGAAGTTAATACGTTAATTTGCTTTTCTAATTAGCGTTTCGTTTTTATGTACCAAAACGAAGCAGACTGTTTGATACCCGCTGCCTGCCAACGATCGCTTTTATTTATTGTGAGTCGAAATACACCGGTTTACGAGTAATCTGGGATGAAAGCTCCAAATTAAACCTATAGAAAACTCACAAACTATTTCGACCGTTTTTCTTTTGATACATCCACATCGAACCAACATAAAACTGGTACACAATTGATAGAAACCGCACCGAATTAGAAAACGATCGCCTTTTGCGCTTGGTATTATCGTATCGCGCAGCAATGCTAAACACACGCCGCCTTGTTTATAATGATAATTAATGCCTCAATTCATTCATTGCCTTATACCGCATGCGACAAATGGCCATTCTGATGCTGCTCGGCAAATTCAGGCCACTTTAATTTGCACCCCACTTTCAACCGTCGCACAAATGGAAAGTGAATCGAAGTGCTGCTGCACGACATCTGCTGCTCGTTCTCGATCGTCGAACGGATTGGCGTGGGCAGTGGTATTTTCTTTTCTTTTTCGGGTGGAAAAGCTTTCACTCGCATAGCGCACGGAAGACAATTTTTATTACAATTTCCTAGGTTTGAACTAGAGTAAGTCATGCCCTACAGAGAGGGAGGAAGAGATACAGAGAGAAATGGAGTTATACCAAAAAACAAACTTTCATTACCACCTAAAAACTCTGCAAAATCCTCCATCTTAGAAAAGAGGTCAATTTCTCAACATTGCGTAGGGTGTGTGTTTGCTTCCGTCTGTAGGCAAATATTGAGTAGGAGAAATTGACAAAAGCACAATCGAGCACAAGTAGAAATATCGATTTCATATTTACCGCTATTGCTCGCCAATGCTAACCGCATTGGTTTCAGTTCCAAAAGTCCCAATTCGTTGCTTAAAGCATTCGAGAGTCAGAAAGCATCAAAAGGCACAACATTCCCTTGGATGGGTGGATGGTCGTGAGGGTGGATACCAAACAATGCGAAGCAAGGGTTGCAAGGTGCTAATTTACATTTTTTAACATGCTTAGAATTCCTCATGCAGATCTCCACGAACGGGTAGACATGGTGACACCGGAACGCTTGGAACTAACGAAGAATAGTTAAACATCGTCTGAATTAAGTGACTGTCCTTATGCACCGTTGCATAACTTGGGAAGGGATGAGGAGAGAGAGAGAGAGAGAGTGGAAAAAGGGGAAATCTGTCGATCAACGTACAAATTCGGTCACCTGTCGAATTGGTCGAGAATTGGAGAATTTCTTTAACGATTAATATGCTAACCCCGTATAGCTGTCGGCTCGATTTGAGCCATGAATTTCGGTTAGCAGGTCGCACCTGTGGGCAATGGGTTGACATGCCTAACGGGAACCTTTCGACGTTCAAACCTTTTTTTCCTGTCAGTATTTTCTACGCACCGTAATCGATCGAAAACAGCTTCATTGGAATGTTGTGTTTTAATGGGTGTCTACGTCCAAACTTACCTTTGAATAGGTGGAAAACTTGCGAGTTCACCGGGAGAGTTCACACCATATAAGGATTTCCGTTT
The DNA here is from genome assembly GCF_943734845.2 of Anopheles funestus. NCBI lineage: Eukaryota > Metazoa > Arthropoda > Insecta > Diptera > Culicidae > Anopheles > Anopheles funestus. The sequence continues at coordinate 43,276,135 of NC_064598.1, forward strand.
TCCTTAGCGTTGTAAATAAAGCAATCATCTTGTAGTGAATAAACACACACAAAAAAAAGAAAACAAAACAATCCTCATGCGCAGATATACTTCCACCTTATAGTGTGGGAGAACATGCCAGGGTGCCCGGGGCTTAGACAAAAGCTTGCGTTTGTGGGCGTCTCTTTCACTTTTTATTTCCTCCGCAGCGTAACTTGAGGCCATGTTGGGCAAAAGCAACGCCAGCAGCCAATCTAATTTGTACTCACGGTAGTACGAAAAGATACACACCGAAATTCAACAATAAAGCATCGTGTAAGGAGTGCCACGAGGAAGACTAGAAGATGGTTTTTGCAGAAAATGCAAACCAAAAAATTAAATAAAATAATAACCTTGCCTGCTCTGTGCGTTTTATTGTGTGGTGGGTGCGAAAACAAAAAACAACCCCACTGGAAGAGAAATCCGGCCCGGGTTCAATGGAACGCAATGCGCCGGAAACGTCATCACGCGTGTGGCGGCCAACCGTTCGGGTCAAGTCGTTTCCTTCTCCAGCCAGAAAGGCCATTGATTAAGGCATCCATTATGAACGGATAACGATCGTGCGATGCGGGAAAACGTCGATATTGATCCGGACCCGGGGATGGTTCGACATGCCCGATTCGATGTGCAGCTTACCGGGTTTGATTTCGCTTTCGATTGGTTGAAATTTTCCGCTGCTAGACTTTAGTATACTTAATTTCCGCTGTCTACGGACCACGGCTAACGGATAGTGGTGGAAATGTTTTGGGATATATTTTTGGTTTTTCATGGTAGAAAGTGAAATCGCATAACGTAATGTGCGATGTGTTGTTGATTGGATGTAAATTTGCTGCTGATTTGCTGCTGATGAGATCGGATTTTAGTCAGAAGAGAAGGAAAACAACAAATAAAGAGAGACCGCGAGCAAGAAAGAACTACAGCCGTGAAAATGCGCAAAGTTGACGGAAGCCATGGGGTTTCCTTTTTTCCCCAATATCTCTCTTATTCGTTAAGCTATGGCGTTAGGTTTTGATGAGTGAAAACTTTAAATGTTAGGTTTTTCTTCGACTTTCTTAGTTATGCATTCGACAGAGAAAACAGGAAAATACATACCACTGCAATGCACAGTACAAAGAGCAATGGAAAATGCTTTCACAACGATATGCTTATAATAAGCAATTTGATTTAGATATGAATCGAGCCTGATATTTGATCAGCACTTTGCAATCATTTTCGGAATTCTTCATTATTGGTTGAGTTTTATAGCTTTCGATAATATTTTTGATCACTTAATTTGCAATGTTTTTAACGCTCATTCTCTTGTCTTTTTTCCAGTTTGCCAACTTGAAGGATGGGAAAACGAACCCACCTGCTCCCGCTGGGAGTGACACTGGGATTGTTGCTACTTACCACCACAATCGCCTTCGTCCATGCGTACACCTTCGACGATGATTTCGAGGATCTGATCGCGGAAGAATCGAACGTCGACGAGGAACTGCTGCCCGGGTCAGTTCTGTTACCATCGGACGTGTTTAACGACGGCAAACCATTCCTAGTCGATCGTGACCCATCGACGGGTGCGATCGATTTTCTGCACAAGAAAACGGGCAACCAGATCGAACTCGGTGACAGCAAACCGTACGAACCGATCAAGGATAGCTACGTGAGCGACAAGAAAGATGTGATCATACACCAGTCGACGCCAAACTTTCACGACTTTCTCAATCTGCCCAAGATGTACTCGCCGGAGAACTTCGTCTCGATATCGAGCTCGTACGCGAATCTGAAGTATCAGGGCATTAACAAGGGTTCGAACCATCGCGAACATGGTAACACACACATTGTAGCTGCGACATCGGCTACTGCTGCACCTACCACGACAAGCACCACAACGACTCCACCGACTTCGACAAAGTATTTCTACAATAGACCACAGTACACGGTGGGTAACTACAACCGACCCGGAGCTGGATCGGGCAGCCCGAACGCATACTATAGCTTCCCTGCAACGTCGGGGCGACCGATCACGACACCGACTACGACGACAACGACGACCACGACTACCACAACGACACCGGAACCGACTACGACCACGACAGAATCATCAAGAACTACTGCCAATTCACAAAAGCAGCTATTCACGCGCTATCCATACAAGAGCACTATCAAGAACAAGTACCTCGAGACATCCGAACAGACGCGTAAGAAGTTCTTCCTTCCATCGACACTTGCTCTGCCTGGTCCAACAACTACGACGACCGAACGTGCTCCTTCCACACCGATGCGATCCTCTACCTACTACTCTCCATCCGTAAGACCACACTGGCCCTCAACGTATCAAACTACAACGACAACACAAAGCACCATCGCCGTGTCCGCTTCTACTGCACCCGCCAATCCGGTTCGCTTCGTAGACGATGCGGTAGATCCACCAAAGATCAAGTTCACCATGCCCGCTCTTAAGTACGAAGGTTCCAGACCAGCACCTTTCCGACCGATGCCATCACAGGCGGAAGGAACGGTTCCGGATCGCGAAACGACGTCTAGCACTTCCAGCAACACCAAGATCGATTTGCCTAAAAATCCAGCCGTCATGTCACTTTCTGATATCTTCAGTACGCTCGAACAGAAGAAGCGTCTCGAATCGCAACTGGCGGAAAGCAACCGTGTTGAGGAGGTGGAAGAACCGGAACAGGAACAAGATTTGCCAACGACACCACCTGCGATTGTGCTGCTAAATGATGGTTCGGCCGGATCGGTGACCATTGGATCTAGTGGTCCACGAATTGAACAATCGATCGACCTGTCTGATCAGTACGTACGATACGAAGTTCATCCACAGGCCCAAGCTCCACCGAGTAGACCATCGTTGGTGCAAACGCAACACCAACAGCAACATCAGCAGCAGCACCAGCCGCAATACAACCAGTACCAGGTGCATCAATCAAACGGACACCGGCCACAACCTCCAGCGATGGATGTGGTGGGCGGACAGTACGTGAAGTATGAGGTACAACAACCGCAGCTCAACGTGGTGAAGTATGGAGCCGTCCCAAGCATGAATAATGTCGTCATTAGTCCGAACCAAAACTCGGCTACCTTTGTCCTGGGATCGCAGCAATCCGTCGGTAGCAGCATTGGATCGTCGGGCCGTCCCGAGGGTGTAGGCCATTTTGTGGGCTCGGTGTCACAAGATACAGCTTCGGCGGCAGCCCTGAGCGCCGGTCGTCCCTCCTATCAGATGGGACAGGTACTAGATGAGCCACACGATCAAACCAACATTGGAGCGTCAGTGCAGGTACAGGTAAAACCGCAAGACATCATCAAAACAACGAGTGTTCGGTTCCCTAGCGAGTCGGACGACAAGTACGATAACGCGCCCATCATCAGTGGTACACACAAATCGGAAGTGTTGCCTCCGAACGGTCACTCAGCACCGGTACGCAACGATCAGATGGTTGTTTTCCCTCCGAACCAAGAAATCGCCAGCACGTTGCATGAGGTGTCGAACCGCATTGTGTTTGACTCGCCTGCACCACCGAGCGAATCGCTTAATCGCAACGAACTAGCAATCGCCCCGAATCCGAACTATCCGGCAGACTTACCGGAACAGTTGACGCCTCCTACCGCTCCCGAGCGACCTGATCTGATTAAACAACGACCTCGGCCACCGGTACCAGCTCAAGGACCACCGTTCCGGTACAGCGAAATACAGCGCCGTCCCTCAACGTATCCAAGCGATCGTCCATCACGGCCAACACTTACACTGCCGAATATTCTACCACAATTCCGACCGAATGCGAAGATTTCACAGGGCCATCCACCATACATGAAGGAACCGGGCACGTATCGTGTTCCTCCTTCAGCGATGCTCGTTAAGGCAGGTCCGCCATTACGCAAACCTGCCGGTTATAACGTTCCCAACAGTCTGCCACCGACGACAGCAGTCCGAAGAACGCCACTTCCAACGCGTCTAATGACACGCCTTAGCCCAGCACCTAGCCGTCCTCAGATGCATCCAGCATCGGCCGAGCTGGAGAACCGTCGCTACTATCGACTACCACCACCACCGCCAACAATGATTAAGGATCGCGTGTACAACATTCAACCGCCCCGTCTTCAGCCTCCTCCACTTCCGCCCCAACCGTCCGGAAGCCCGACCAACATCATACCGCCAGCAGTTACTTCCTCGGAGAAACCAAACGAACCATTAGAGGACAGCGAGTTCCATCGCAATCCACCACAGATTCTGCGCAACATACTGAAGGACGATCAACAGCAGAGACCCAAACTAGAACCCGTCGTAACGCTACAGATGCTACAGTCGAAGAAGCAGGCATCGTCCAGCAACTCTCCGGCCGCACAAGATTCACTGGGTGAGGAAAGCAATAACGTTTTGGCTGGATCTTCACAGTCTCAGCAGCAGGAAAACGTTAACAAAGATCGCCCAGTTTATGTGGTATATCCGGTTAAGAGTACACCTGTACGATTGGACAGCAAAGCACCAAACGGTGATACAATCGTGGTTGGACATCGTGGAGAGCAACTGCCATCGAAACCGATCAGTCCTGGTACGGAGTATCAAAACACACCCTTTTCGATTGCGTCTCACTTTGAGCAGGAACCAATTCTAACGGCTAAACACAGGAAACCAAACCCCAACGGTAAAGTTAATTTCCCCTACAGTCTTGAGAAACCGGACCCTTTCGCATTGGCACAGCAGCTCGATAAAGAACAATCAGCTGGCCAACCAGCACAGGATCTTTCGGAATCGGACTCCGAGTATAATCTTGGTGAAGAACCAACGAATGTGCGTGACCAGGATCAGGACCTGATCTCGAGCAAGTTGCAACGTTTCCAGACGGACAGTACACCGATTGCGATCGCTTACACACCGACAGAGTCCAGTCCGTTGGGGTCTAACAGTATGCGGTACAGCAAACCGGTAGGTGGATACGGATCGGCAGCCAGCAATTACTACTATTCGCCGTACGGTGAAACACAGACGGAAGTGTCCTATCTGAAGATTGACGATGTAGATGAGTTTGGCAATCCTTCGCGACGCTACGAACAGAGTTTCCAGGCACCGTTCCAAGCTAGTATGAGTCTCGATCCGGTTAAAGTAACCAATCCCTACGAAGGATGGGCCGTAGTAACTTCTTCTCCACAGGCACTCAAGCTCCAACAGCAGCAAACAGTGAACAAACCCGAACCAGCTCCTGTCCGTCAGTACAACAGTCCGAACACGATCGATCGTTCGGATGTCGGTGACACAACCTCGACGGGTACTGGGGAAGATAGTGCTGATCGTTCACCATCCGCACCGGTTACTGTATCTTCCGCATCTACCACCACCTTCGATCCGAACAGTTTCCAGCCGGAGCTGCAGGGAGGATTCCGTCCAATTTACGGAGCGGATATGAAGTTGAGCGAGCAGCTCAATCCTGATCCGCAGCGATCGAGCGTAGCCGATCTGTTCGCTGAAGACAATGAGAATGAAACAGTTAAAGCGCCGCAGAACATTACGACTAAACTTCAACCAGTAGAATCGAAACCGAAAATAGTGAAAAAGGAAGAACCGGACAGTGGAATGGATCTGGATCTGGAGGCATTCTTTGATCAGTTCACGAAAGACTATGACGATGGAGATACCGGTCTGGATGATGTGACCATGAGCGAAGAAACTACGAACGAAGCATTGCCGGGCAGTGACGAAAGTCAGTACCGTAGCGCTAGCGAAGGACGAAGCAGTAAGGGAACGGCAGAAGAGCCAAGTGTAAGCTCCTCGTCGGAAAGTGTCACTGATAGCGCTGCTACAGTTAAGACGGCGGAAGAACCCGTCACGAAAGCGACGTGAGCTTTGCCGAAGAACAAGCCTTTAATGACTCGTATCCTTAGGGTAAATCCGCTAGTACCGTGCATGAATGAGACAATGATTGGTTGGTAATGCTAGAGCGCGCGAGATGTACGGATGAATGCGAACCTGGGGATGTAGAAGTGGTACATAAGCAGGTGGGGTTTTGGGATTTTGCAACGAAAAGAAAATGAACCGAAATGAAGACAGCCAACCGACAACAGGAGAGCACAGCCGTTGACAAACCTTAACTCCTCCAAACCAATAGGATCGTGCAGATGATGATGTAGGGGCCGGCACAGTGTGACCGGCAGGTCGCAATCCGCCCGGCGGTACCGAATTCTTGAGTATCTAATGTTAAGCAACACCGGCCACCATCTTACAAGGCTGCCATCGCAAAACCGAAAGTAAGAGGCCGACGCCGTTGGACGATGGTGCAAACGCTAGTCAATAAAACGGCTGCCACAATCCAAAACCTGCACCAGAAAGCAACGAAACAACGAAATTCATACGCTAAAAACACAAACACACACAATGGCCATCAATGCGTGTTGGTGGCTACTATTTGTCTATAGTGTAAGAAAGAAGGAAGGAGCTTAATATTGGATACTTGATACTAGAGAGACAGGCAATTCCCAACCAAACGTGGTTCTCGCTGCGTAGTGTTGGAATTGGGATATTCTTTAATAACTCGAACGACAGTGTACCAACATTTGGTTGAATCCCTGCAAAACAAAAAATGCCTCCCTTTTGTCCTAACCACAGGTTAATAGACATGTAAGATACAAATTCCATTCTGACCACACGCTAACGATAAAGTGTTACAAGAGGATCGTATCAGCTCCTGGACGAGCAAGCGAGAATATTCATTTAAATTAAATTATTTATTTATTTATTGAACTAAAACAAACTAAAACCCGAACGACTTCAATCGAGCTCTGTAAAAGATGTAATGCGGTTGATTCAACTGAATTTTCCCTTTGCGCAAGTTATTCAAAATGGAAGCTGATCTTCTTGATGTGGATCAAATTGAGCGGAAGCTAGATTAAAATACAGCTTAAGTAACACGTCTGTAAATGCTTGAGGTCCGTGAGGTGGACCGCAAGTGGGAAGCAGCAAGTGTACGGAGGTAGAAAAAGATAAGTACAGTAAAACCTTCACTAGCCAGTAAGTTGCTGATCGGTAACCGCATAGAGAGAACGGTTATGTACTGTGTAAGACGTAAATAATGAGACAATAAAGAGAATCAAAAAACTAAAATAGCGAAATAACGATTAAATATATCACACATTTCAAAGGATATTGCATCACGTGTCATCATCGATGAATTGAAAATGACCAACACGAAAAAATTTCGTTTGCAATGGATTGGATTGCTCTAACTTAAGACAAGGACAAACCTGCATTTCATCAGCATTTTAAACGCTCGCACAGAACGTTTCATCACGCGCCGTCCTGGCCGGCATAGGGTTGTGCAGAATCAGACTCGAATTTGGTTCATCGGATTTTCCGGGGCCTTTTGCCAGTTCTTAAAAATCATCTGCTTTAGCTGCGATAATTTCAGTGACGGGTGCTCCTGTTTTAGACGTTTCAGTTCCTCCTCTTCGTACGCTTTGTAGGCTGCCTTCATACGCTTTTCCGGATGGCGATCGGCGGCTGACGCATCTCCCATGCTGAGCACCGCAATGGCTTGATCGATCGTTTGTGCTACTTCCGTGTCCGCCATCACACGGTTCAGATTCTCTTCTAGCGGAATTTCCTTCGGGACAGGTTTCGGTTTGACCGCGGCCGCGGTCGATGCTTCCACTGCACGATTGCGCTTCTCTATTTCAGACTCAATTTGAGATCGTGTTACCTTTGCGGCCGGTACCTTTGCCGTCGTCTTGATGGAGTTCATTTCTTCTTCAAGTAGAGCTTTGGTTTCCGCCTTCTTGCGTGCCGCTTCCGCTTTTCGTCGTTCGTCCTCCTCCTGCGGGAAAGAAAATATTATTAAAAAAGTGTACACTACCATAATGCATTTGATTGCATACCTTTTGTTTCTTTTTCTTCGCCAACTGCTTGTCGTCGTCTACCCAAAGTGCATCCTCCGCCGCTTTGGCTGCCTTATCGTTGGCAACCTTTTTGGCCTCCGCTTTACGTTCCCGTGCCTCGACGGCTTTTGAGTTGATTCCCATCTTTTTCGGCATTTTGGAACGCTATCCGAAAATGAATTTCTAACCCGGCTATTTGTTGCTCGCAGTAAATTTTCTCCTTCTGCTGTGTTACTTACACCACATTCAATATTTTAGCTGCATGTAATTCACTCTATCCTGCACCCTTGGCAAAGGTTAATTAATTGTCACTCATAGTAAAACATGAGTTTATTGATTCTTCTGCAAAATGCTTCCAATGCTTCCAAAAAAGCTGAATTTTACTGTGTTCAATTATTTACCGTACAATCTCGCTGGCAATATTTTGGTAAACAAAAGCCATACCGATTTTGACAGCAAGGTTGACCAGTAGGTTTATAATACATTATTGAATACTGTATGGATTCAACATGGCACAGGGTGTCTCAATATAATACGAGCATGTGGTATTTAAATTTAGAAAGCGATAATTCGTTACAATTCTATTTGATTTCATGTAAGTAAGTAATTTAAGATCATTAAAGTGTTTTATTCTACCATTTAAGTAAAACACAGACAGTTGTTTGTGTAGACTAGTTTATTGTTGTATTACGTCGTTAAACATACAATTCTTAGTGCTTAGTTCGTTCGCAATGGATGAAACAGAATAAATAAAATATCACTCTTTTTCGTCAGAAGCTTCAACCTTCCTTCAACCGTTCACCGTTTGCCATGATCAACAACGATGAGGTGTAAATAATTTGCTTACATTTGTTTAAACACTTTCGTAACCATTTGTCGCATTACATCGTGTGGCGTAAGTGCGAATGTGAGCTGTGTGCTTATGAATTCGGCAGCTAATTGTTTGTACGGAGTGGGAATCAATTCGAGGCAGTAACAAAAAATCTTTAACAGATCAATCACACACAAGCCGATACCGAGCAGAAACTGATCTTGGTAGCGATGGATTAGAATGGGTTCAATTTTGATCTTGCTACGTTACAATAGGAGTTGTAAGTACAGCTGATGGACACCGAACATTGAATGGCACCTTTTTTTTGCGGAATTGAGAGACTTTCTATGCCGCACAGTATCAGTAGAGAACGAATCGTCCGAGTAGAAATACGATCGTTAAAGCACCTGTGATCGGCACATGATCATGATGCAATTTCGCAACTCCATTATACTCCGCTTCGGTGACATACTCCGGTACATGGCGTGTTTTGTTCATCATCCAGTAAAACGCGTCCATTTTATGCTTTCGCTTAAGTTCGCTTCCAACGTGCTGGCGAATGCGTGAGTTGTAGTCGTTTAACCATTTTTTCTGCAGAGAATTAAGTAGAAAATCGAACAATATTACATAATTCCAAGTCAATGATCACAGTCACACTAACCTCTGGTACACTGAGTAATGTACGATCGATAAGTTTCCACTCGAACGGTACCAGTGTCACGTCCTGGAAAGCGAGAAATTTGTGTCCCGTTGGATGCATCTTTCCAGTATCCACTACTTCTAGCACGTTCTCCAATCGTATACCAAAAGCTCCATTTTTATAGTATCCCGGTTCTGTAAAATAATTTACCCACCCAATTCGCTTGAAATCATTCTTACTTTTTACTGCTTTACATTACTACTTACCATTAGAAAAGAAGTATCCCTCTTTGAAGGTGAACCTTTGCTTCGCCGTATATGAAATACTGATCGGAGCTAAAATAGGAGAGTAAAATTCGTGATAAAATTCCAGATCATTCCATAGGAACCTTACGCGATCGTTACTTACACTCACGAACAGCCGAGTACGACCCGATACCATGACCGGTCCCGTGCGGATAGTCGTTCATCGATCCCCAGACCGGTCCACGAGCTAGTGCGTCCAGTTCGGCAGGTTTTAGATTCTCCGGGAACGTCAGCATAGACAATCGAATCATACCGATCAGCACATTCGTATACGCACGGATTTGATCCGTTGTTGGTTCACCGAGATGTAGCGTCCGGGATACCTCCGTCGTACCATCCTCGTACTGGCCACCGGAATCGATCAGTACCATTCCCTCGGAAAGCTCAACGTTGGTACGGTTGGAAGGTGTATAGTTGGGTCGGCTGGAGTGCACTCCGTAGGCGACACTTGTTGGGAATGCGACCCCTTCCGAGTTGTTTTGTGTCTTTCGGGCTTGGTCGATTTCACGCGCCAGTGACAACTCGGTGATGTGATCACCGGCAATAAACTAAGGTAAAATGGAAATGTGGAAAAAGTTATCACGATAAGTCGAATTGCACATAACATTATTTGAGAAACTACTGACACACCTGAACATTCCTTAAAGAGAGTTCAATTCAAATAAATTATTAAGGCATCTACAGAATTCTCTAAAACCTTCTCAAATTTGGAATAGAATGTGAGAATTTGATCCAGATTTCGCAAAAATTCAACTTCTTTAACCTTGTTGTTCTGGGATATTTGGGAATCACCAGAAAATAGCTTAGGCCACCCCAAAATACTTTTGAAAGCAGTGTTAATCTAACTCTTAAACTCTTTCTTATTAGTCTGAAATTAAACCCTTTCTTACTTACCCTTTCCTCCAACCGACTGAACACCTCGCATATGGCCACTCCATCTCGTATGTGTGCCTGTCGCATTCCCTGCCGTTCGACCTGGTTCTTTTGCGCCCGAAGGAATATGATAGGAGATGGTCGCTCGAACACGATGTTTCGTGGCAGCGTCGCGTGTATGGCTTCCGATGCACCGGTATCGAAGACCACAGCTGACGGTACCAACAATCGGTGCCAGTGCTGTGCCAGGGTGCGCAGATCACGCCACACATCACCGTAATCCCGCAGCTGCACACAGTTCTCGTTGTGGCAGGAGTGTGCCTTCAGGTGGTTCTTTAGTCCGAGCGTTTCGCGGCTTGTGTTGGTGTACAGTACCAGTTCGCGGTGCGTGACCAACAGGTACGCCTTGAATACGGGCACGTGTGGGATATCGCTACCGCGCAAGTTCAACAAGTAAGCCACCTCTGTCAGTGAGGTAACGATCATACCGTCACACCGGAGCGCAGTCAGATTGGCACGCAGTCTAGCCACCTTACTGTCCCAGCGTTCACCAGCGAAGCGCACCGGATGCACTTTAATAGCGCCGGAACGTGGTGCAGGTCGTCGCGTACCCCACACCATATCGACCAGATTACGGTTAATGTGCACGAGCCGGATATAGTCCGCAGTTAGGTCCGTTTCGAGCGCTTTCCACATCGGATGCGGTACTAGTTGTGGATCGGCACCAACACGTGCTTCCGGGGATAGCTCCGAGAGTATATATTCTGCGACGGATGGACGCTCGCCGGTACGAAACAATCTCCAGGCGCAGTTTAACTCTTGGTCCGCTTGCTCGATAAAACGATCATCAGTCCAGAAGGCGGCCGATCGCATTAGAACCACTGCCTCACCGACCGTACCACTAAACCCGGTCAGAAAGCGTACACGTTGGTCCGATTCCATCAGATACTGTGACTGATGCTCGTCATACATCGGTACGAGATACGCGTCCAGTTCGGCACTCTGCGTTGACGTTCTGGTGCGCATCTCCGTACGTAACGCTTGCAGACGTTTCATCAGCACATTGTCTACACCTTCATAGATCTGAGAAAGAAAGGACCACCACGTGGGGTATGAGTTTGATGATCGCTAGACGTGATTGATTCAGCACCGGCTGAGATGACTCACCTGTGTACGATCACGGCTCTGCTGGCATTTGGATCGTCGTATTCCTTGAAATTCATTGGCAATCGTTTGACCAACCGCTGCCAAGAGGATGCCCAGCGCTACAGAATGGTAAACAGAACGTACAAAGGATGAGGTTTACTTCAACTGCTGACGAGTCCGGTCACTACGGACGTCGATCGATCGGAGCCGAGAATTATGCAACTATCGTTTGCCAACTACAAACACCAAAACCCTTTCCGAATGGCGCTTGTTCTAGCTCTAACGAACGATTTTGTTTGGTTTATAATTGTAGCGGTTAGCGGAAGGAAAGTGGAAAACCCCGCAACGGACATGTTGGGGAACGAGGGGTCTCTTCTTCTTCACTTCCTAGTGCCCAGGAATAAAACAAAACCCGGGAAAACGGAATGGAGTCGTGTGGAGAAGTCATTTGATGAGTTTGGGGGAAAATTTGTATGGGATCGCGCGAAAGGCATTTAGGCGATGGTGGAAAATGGCGGTTATTGCACCATCACCACGAAGGCCGGGTGTGAACCGAATGGTTTGATGGATTTGATTGAGCAGTCGGTATCGAATAACATGACCGGTGCGGCCATAGAAGAACGCCTTTCTTTATCGATATCTGGGAGTGTTCCATGTATGTAGCGGTGGTGGTACATGCTTATAAGGAAGACGCAAAAACAACCGCACGAAATTGCACTACAGGAAGACGAAGATTTACGCAAAGATGACGCGGTGGCAGGAATGGTTTATGTTTCTTGCGGTCGCCTAGTTTCTAATGGTCGCCCAAGCTTGCGCATGCTTCACGTGCACTTTTGCGCTACTTTTCGTACGTCCATGGATGGGTGGATGGATGGATGGATGGATTAGGGGAACTTGGATTGTAAACTAATTTCGTTATTAACGACCTAATGATAGCTTACGAGCTGCACGCGTTTAGCACATTCGTCTTGTTTGTGATGGGGTTCCGAAAGAAAGGTGCTGACTGTAGCGTCCGTATGAAGAACATGCCTTCGCCTACAGATGATTTGTGTTGTGTTGTGGATTCGTTTTGTTCTTTGGATTCGTGACGTGAGGAGGCAAATAAATTTCTCCACGCCTTGTTTCGTAACGAACAATACGGGTTCCAAGGCGAGTGCGTTGTTTTTGCGTTGTCTATGATGATCGTTTTGGGTACAACTTGGTTGTAAACATAACACGTGATTTAAGTAAGTGGAAATAGTCTCAAAAATGTATATCTTACTATAGGGTTTAGAAGTCTATACACCCAAGTCATTAAGAGATCGTTTTGAATGAGTAATGCCTTTAGACAAAGGCCATTTTGCTAAACGCCACTCTATGGAATTTCTTTGCAAATCCCACCACAAATGCCTTTTAATTGATGTTGCGGGATCAAAACCAACGTCTGGAGCTTAAACAGTTAAACAGTAACGATACTAACACCGCACGAGCATGTGCGTTGCATTAAAAATGATTCACTCCACCAGTCAATAGTCGGGCCGCATATTTGCTGCAACCTTCGGCTGAGTTACATTGCTCATGCCGTAGAAACAATTTAATCTATTCGCAAGAGGGGGAAAAAAAACTACACTTGTTGCCATAATGCAACACACACTGTGCCACGCTTGGTAATTGGTTTAAGATGTAATTCATCAAAAAGATTCCTCCGCTCGTAATGCAATATTAATCAATTTCCCGTCTGGGAACGAGGCGGATTTTTTTTTGCAGGGCCATCGGTGATCGTTATTGGAGCAAATCCTTGCCATCTGCATTCAAACTCCGGTCGATCGGTCCGCATTGACCCTGTGCGGAACGGAAGTACGGAAGGTCGGAAAAGTACGTCACCACCTACGGCTCGCCAGTGACCGGAACACTGGCTGTACCGAATCGACGACGGGATGAAAGATTTGACATTTAATTGAATTTGCGCCCTTTAATAGCTACGGCACCGTTGATGATGTGCACTCTCTGCCTCTGTGTGTCTGTGTGCTATTTTATTTCTAACGGACGCGAAATGGGTTTTTTTGTTTGTTGTTGCGTTACAAATGGTCCCCGAAACTATCGGAAGACAGACGCGTCATTTTCATCTGTGGCGTCTTTCGCTCCTAAGAACCATCGGGAATCAACCGTCCAAATACACCGACGTACGGACGCTGGCATGGCGCCAGTGATTCTACCCGCTATAAAGAGCATCCGCGCGCGCCACGAGTGGGTGGAAAAACAGTGGCTGTGTGACAGAGTAAGTGAGGTGGGATAAAAAGAAGAAAAAAACTTCTCACACAGACAACAAAAAAAGGGAAAGAAAACACTCGTTCCCAAAATGCGAATGAAAAACGGAACTCGCTACTTTTTTTTTGCTTTCCAATTTTCCATCTGCCATTTATCTCATTCACTCTATCTCTTTCCATTACTCACGCGGATAAGCGAACCGAGCTCCTGGTTCTTATCACACACACACACACACACACACTCTTCCGACCTCACACGCAGGACAGAATGCACATGTTGGATGTTCGTAACATTTTGTTTGTTGTCGGAACCGCACGGCGGGACAGCCAAACTGTCGTTTTGCCATGGTTTGTGATGTTTGTCTGTATGCTTTTTGCCTTAATTTATTGATCTTGGAACATAGCAGCAGCCAAGCGAAATGGAAGAACTTTTGGTATGTTTGGTTGTTGTAGTGTGGACATTTCAAGTTACAGCTTCTTGTGTTACCGACTTGGAGATGTCCAAGGAAATGCTCTTGTTACTAAGGGCTTATGCAATGATTATGTGTCCTTCACAATCATTCACCTCCCATCAAGGACGAATGCAATAAACTGAGAATGGTCGTTACGTTTGATGGCTGCCGTAACGCCCAATGTGTGCCTAAATGTGTGGGCACTGATTCTAGTTCTACTAACTCGGCTCGTCTATCTGTTGCGGAACATTGATCACTTCCGTTTCTTTGCGGAACGATCGATTGGCCGGATGATCGGGTTGCGTGTCCGTGAAGATTTCATGCTGATTGCGTGGTTTTAGAAAAGTGTTGCGGAGGCTGTTGATGCCCGTCTGTTTGTCTCCATTCTTGGCCAGTTCTGGGTCGTAAGTAGGTAGCCCTTCAATATCTCTAGCAAATTCTAGCGAATTCTCCCGCTTGTCTGGAGGTGTTGTTACCCCATTGGGTTATTAGGTTTGTTTTGAGGCCACACACCAGTACCAGTAAGGAATTCAAGTTCAAGATCTAACGAACACTTGCTGTGAAGGGGTGGGTTTTGCGGTACGCTGCTACTGTTTACATCGGCTTCAAGTGTTACATCAACTTAGCGCTTCCAAGTGGAGAAGTAAACAAGCACCAAAGTGGTACTGGAATTCGTTGCGTGAATCGCGATATTTTTAACGTTCAATTGCTATAAAACATTCAGCCGATGGGATGATCCCGCACTTTGTATGCGTGCGATTCTTTAGCGCTTAAGTATCAGTAATGTATACTAAAGCGAGACTGAGTTTGGCGTTTTCATGAGACGTTGGAAACCAACATGCTACCCGATTTGGTATCGTAAAATTAAAGAATAAAAAAAACCCTCCGCAAAGTTGCTTTTGGATTTATAGCGATTATGATCGCAAACGTGGTACAAATATATTAGTAGCGAACGAACGACACAAAAAAAAACGCTGAGTTCAATTAGCGATCGATGATGAACAAAGCTTTAGATATCCAACGCTCCATATCCAACAGGCGTATGGTTAAACATTGTTAAACCCTGTACGGCCGTTGTTCTCAAGACACCTACGCCAACCGTAACACACCACCATTTGGAATGATCTGTTTAATCTCGCTGCTAAGTATCGGTGCTCTCCGTAGCATTGCCGCTGGCCTACGCCTATTCCACGGCGCAACTGTCAATCGTTTCCGCGGGCCGGATATGGAAACGTGCTCCAAGCTGTTGTCGTGTACGCGTGCTTCACAGTTTTTGGGAAGGTTTTTTTGGAACGCCGAAAACATGCGTTCCAACGAACATCACGCTTAAGTATGCTCGATCGCTGCCGATCGATCGATCGTTTCACTTTGTTTCCATTAGAATGCTTTTTGTTCTGATTTGAATAAAGTAAATAAATAATCGTAGCTTCATGGAACTTATTTTGGGCGGATGAGTTATGTTGAAGTTATTTGGTCTAGACAAGGTAGACATGGTAACATGAGGCAACATGGTAGTGTTATAGTTAGTTAGCAAATTTTGTCAATAAAAAAGCTTTTTTGTTAAACAACATTTAAATAAGGTCAGCAAGACTTGGAAGCGTAAACACTTTTGCCTCGTAAAGGAATTTCCTCAACCAATAAACTTGTTTTGTAAACATGTAACCCTGAACAAGTGTAACAATGTCGTTAAAAAGAGTACAAAAATGTAGATAAAATGTAAAGAAAATCGTACATGTGTTGCTAAAAACACGACACGATCTCAAACATTTATTTTCTTACTTCCGATCGTATTCGATTCCGTCAATAGCAGCCTTGAAGATAATGTTGGAATTTCTAAATTTATCTTCCATACAGTGTGGTGAAGATGTTCTGGCTACATGATTCATGTACTAGGAGTAGATCCGTATTTTTTTTTTCAACTTCTAGTCTTCGAGCCGCACTTGAACCCTTCCACGGACGCGAAAAGGGCATATGGCCGTCATAAAGTAACGCGTCTGGAGTCCGCTTGGTCACTTGGCCCGGAGCGGAAATCAGCGCCACAAATGGATTCATCAAGCAATCTCAGTAAAGGGTAGAAAAAAAAACGAACACTCCCGAGGTTTTTTTTTTCTTCCCCCAATTCCTTCTGGCACTCAGATTTTGAATTAAAAGCAATAAAAAATATACACACATATAGCTGTGGTGCGGAACACACATAAGGTGAATGAAAACACATTAAACGCAAATGTAAATGTGATCCCCAAAAATAGCTCCTAATCGTGTGACTGTTCTGGATCGGTACTGGAAAATTTATGAGCTTCACCATACACACCTCAAAGCGAAACCTGATGGAGGCGCGCAACTTATCGCGCTTCATCGACGGCGTGATTCGATCGAAGTTTTGTGATCGATGGTAGTATATACGGTAGCAACAACCGGGGCTATTTGGTGGTATGTGTGGAATGTGATCTTAATCTCACGCTCAAAATGTGAAGCTGTTTTGCACACACACACACACATCATGTGCAGCAGGAAATGGCGTCCAAAATATTTAGTTTGCAAAAATTACAGAGGAGCGATTTAATTAGACAAGGGTCACGGTTGCACACAACGATTGATGTATCCGATAGCTTACCTAGGAATGATCCTAATCCCGCCTGCAAGCCAACTTTTCGTCGTTGCATTTTTGCAATCGACCGCGAACACGATGGGAGTGATGAATGGTATTTCGGAACAATTTTTCTTTTACACTAAATTTTGACACTTTATTCAGTCCACAAAATTACACAGACGCGCACATTCAGTCCATTAATTTTCTACGGGAAACCGCTCTAACACATGACATCGTAAATTGTGCCACTAATTCCTATGGTGTTGCACCTATGGCGCTCACGATCGTACAAGCGCAAGTGTGCGAATGAGTAGGCGCAGCAAATGCAACGGCACGAAAACAACGCACAATGTCAATGTCAGCTGCAATCTTCGCACGTTTCACTATCTCGTCACGATCATGATCGACGGTACCGCGGTGGGGCGATCGAGGGGGAAAGTTTTTTTTATTTCACTCTCCAACTTGCAAATGCTTACGAGCGAGTTGACCGAGCAATGTACGGGATACGGAACACGGATCGTCCGTACCGGTTGAGTTCTGGGTGTAGACTGAATTGCGCCAAAGTTCCCGATCCAAATTGATGCCGCGCGTTCGCACTGTTTGCGTTCGGTTTGCGTCCGATGTTCCGAGCGGCTAAACGCTGAATAAACGCATTACTGTTTGTGCGATTGCTGACGTTGGACGGTTTCGTGGGTGTGCGGTTTATTCGGGGGGGTTTGGGTGGAGTGATGGGGGCGGATAAAAGATGAGGACGTGAAGGGCGTATGTGTGTTGCAAGCAGTTGGGGGATGCGGTATTACATTCGAAGGTGGTGAAGAGCCATGAGCTTGGGATGTGGTTCGGATCGATTGTGTAACATCGGCGGCTAGATACAGTGGAGTGCATACAAATTGCGCTAGTAAGAAAATCAACCAGCAGTGCACACTTTTACAAGAAAAATATTATCGTTTTTGGTAAGTTATTAAATTTTCCATTTTTCATTTTTTAATTTTTTTATATTATATTTTTTTTATTTTTCAATTTTTTTATACATCTTAATTTTTTGTGTTTACTTTCAAAAGTTAATATTGTTTTAAGAGTTTTTATTATAATATATTTTTAATGACAGTAAGAAAAATAAATTAGACAATATTGAATCACAAAAATATATATTTAAACAAAAACTTATCCTTCAAAATATAGCTTTATGGAATGTTTTTAAGGTTTTTTATCTAAATTTTATTGCAAATGCAATATTTAAATTATTTTATTTTTTTATTTATTTTTTTTGACTATCGCATAAATACCAGGTTTTGTAAATATTTCTAGGAAACCAAACCAATCATAAAATGCCTTCTTATTGGCGAATATTTAAAATCTACTGTTCAAATAATGTTAATTTTGATTAAAACACTACAAACCATTTTTTAAAATATAGCTTTATGGAATGTTTTTAAGGTTTTTTATCTAAATTTTATTGCAAATGCAATATTTAAATTATTTTATTTTTTTATTTATTTTTTTTGATTATCGCATAAATACCAGGTTTTGTAAATATTTCTAGGAAACCAAACCAATCATAAAATGCCTTCTTATTGGCGAATATTTAAAATCTACTGTTCAAATAATGTTAATTTTGATTAAAACACTACAAACCATTTTTTACATTAAAAAATCATAACATGTCCACAAATAATAATTTGCTCCACAACGAAGGCGAACTACTCTTCCATAAACATACAATTTATACAGGAATATCATTTGGTACAAATTTTTATTGCATACTCTAAATTCCGGAATGAATTTACAACAGTGTTTTACAGCATGTTTTGCGTGACACGGTTTTGAAGACGACTGTAGCTACATACAAAAAAAATCAGAACGAGGCGAGGGAGTCAGCAGCTCGCCGTCATCGTTGTACTTTGCTGACTGTTGACCTGTTCGCTCCCACCAGCTTGATGCCAGCACCGATGGAATTGGGTGGGGGTCTGGCAATGACGTCACGAATCATCCAAGCGACGCCATTTAGCCGGGACCAGCCGCGGGGGGCTAGTGCGGCGTTGGCTAGAACGCGGAAGTCAACGCCGAAACGAATGGTACGAAGATGCGTTCTACGGACGTTCGGGTTTTCCGTTGAAGAAAAGCGAAAACGGCCAGATGTGATGTGAGCGAAATGGGTTCAGTACGGTCGTGAAAAACTATACGCCTTACCAAACGGATCGGCGGCAAACCGGCCGCCGGAGGGAGAGAGCCATCATCGTGGGTGACCACGATCGTGTGGCAGTTGAGTTGGTTTAGGGTGCCGGCTGGATGAAAATGTTATTTTTGCGCCACCAAACGTCATCCATCAAACGATGAACTGGGCCTCCTTGTTACTCCCGGCCATGCCCTGTGCGGGGGTGTGCGAAAATGCGTTCTGGTGCTATTACCACCGATTAGATGGTGGGATAGTCTTGTTTCCAACGTTGACGGGGAAGGGCCAAGGTCATCGAGTAGAAAGGCGGTTGACGGAAAACGGAAAACCGAAACGAGACCCCTATCCCGTGTATTGGCCGGCTCGTGTTAGCCAACACGTCTGCAAGACGTTGATGTGGCAACAGGATAGAAATGTGAGTAAAAATGGAAAACACGACATAACTGCTGACAGCATGACAGGATAGCAAAAGAGGAGTAAAAAAGAAAACACTGGGACGACTGTTTAAGAGTGAATTATCTTTTTAAACTTTCCTTTAAATACCTTCACATCCCGTTAGCGGAATGGATGACAAGCTATGGCTATGGCTAATTGTCGTGAAAATGATCCAAGGCGTGTTTGAAATAGACAATGTTTAACTATTAATAACAGATGTCTCCATACACTCGTAAATTATGATTGTGGTAGAATGGTTCATTAGCGAAATAGAAATACAATATCGTTTCGTTACTTTCTTACAAATTAATCTCGTGTTAGGCATTTTATCGGTGACCTATTTCTTTAACATTTTCCTCCGACTTTTCCATTGAAGGATGAGTCAGCATGGAACATATTTTATTTTATACCTTCCTTTATTGCTTTTCCACACTAAACACCCATCAATTGACACCATGCCACACAAACGCAATGAGCCGCGCAAGGACAAACAGTTGCGGGGTGGATCCGGTTGATAACATTTAGCGCGACGGTCATAAACACTTGTACCAGCTGGAACACATGCGGAAAAGCTGCCGTGCAAAGCGCAACTCGCTGGCGCCAATGAAGCTGGTACTGGTGGAGTGCACTTAGAATCCTTTTTATTATGTTCCATTCTTATCAATGGAAGGAGCGCTGGGAGGGTGCGAAAATTCTTTGATGAAGTCTTCTGTGCCATCGATGATGGTGATAGTTTTGATGGTGTTATGAGGCAAAGCATACAGTGCGTAGCATAACTTTGCGTACAGTTTTCTTCTATGGAGAAAACAATACTTTTAAACACATTTGAAACACATTAAAAATGATTTACATAGCATTTGTGTTACATTTCACTTCGGACATATTTTTGACATGTTTTAAAAAAATTATTTGATAAGATTCGAACTGGTTAAAAATGATTTTTTTTCGAGTATTATATCATTTCTGTCTAACACAATCTTAGTTCTTAAGGATTGTCGATCTTCAAACGAAAATACTACTATCAATTCCTTCTTAAGCAGAACTAACTTCTAAGTTACTGCCACTAAGTACAGTGGAGCGCCGATTGTCCACTGTGAATAGTAAAACCGATGATGGCAAGAAATAAAAATCTCAATTGGGAATGATACAATTTGCGCAAGTTCGATCAAATAAAATAGATTTATTTTGCAAAATGTAACTAAGAAAATTAACATCTAGCTTTAGAAAAAAATCAGCCATTACACACTAAACACTAATATTTATCACTAAAATTCGCTTATCCGGCAAGGGCTGAGTCCCGATGAACACGGATAATCAGCGTTCCACTGTACTACCAGAAAAGGAACAAGAAGTCTTCTTCAACTTGATTTAATGATCTTTCACGTCTTAAATACAACATAATTTACTTATCTCTTATTTTTGTTATGTAAACAAATATAGAAATGTATAGAAACATAGAAATAATTAGATATATAGAAGAAAAAATTCAAAATTAATATTTATTATCATCTAATCATACCTTCATTTCGCTCATTGATGTTACTTTCTTCACCATTCGCATCCATTAGCTCCTTTCGTATTACTTTTTCACATAATGAATTTTGAATGATTCTTTAATGGATTGTATAAGTGTATAAACTTGTTAATTTTTATTATTATCTTATGTTTTATTAAACTATGCACCCCCAAAAGGATCTCTTTATATATTTTGTAGTGAAAGAAAAAGAAAACTTAGGAAAAATAATATTTAATTACTGTGAAACTTCAATTTAGTAACAAATGATTTATCTACCTAATCAAGAATTTGTTATAAATTTGTTGTTATAAAAAAGACGTTTGTTTAGCTATTTTACGCACTGTCTGATCCTGTGATATGATACACGTTAAGTATTTTTATGAAAAGAAATAATTGCGGTAAATTTCAGATAAAATGAGTAAAAATGAGAAAAATTCGTATAGATCACTTTGATATTCGTAAAAAAATAATACACTAAACTAATCCGTTAACTACTCCTTTGTATTTCTGGTCACTCAAAACTCTGTGCCAACTATCCCTTTTTTAATTGTAAATCACTCTTTTGCATGTCTAATCACCCGATGAGCAAAATTGTTTTGTTACTCTATTTTTATTTAAAGCACTGATATCAGAGTGATAAGATATGATAGATTTGGGATTCTGCTATAAATCATCATTATCATATTCATTCGATGCAGAATCGCAAAAATATTTTTCTCGAATCCTAAAAACAAGCCTGTAAATGCAACAATCCATCTTGAGTAAAGCATCTTGATACCCTACACCGGACATACCAGTCACATCCCTGATGCGTTATTACCATACCGAGGAACAAAAAATTATAAACGGCGTTGTACTCGAATGTGGTTGTTATAAAGGTTACAGCCAAAAATTTCAAGTCGCATATTTTAATCGAAAAATGATTTTTGGGACAATGGAGAGTGAAACAAATACAAATACTATCAGGTGCTACAACCATTCCGAAGTCTTGGCCTGTTACAGGAGTCCTCGAAACCGCAAAAGACTAATGAAGAGATACATAAAAACCCGTCAATTTAAGCTGCCCTTCGAATTTAGCTAACTTTAACTTTGAACCTCTGTCACTGTAAAAATTAAGTTAAAATAAGATTTAATTTCATTACCAAAAATATCAATTTGAAGCTCACCGACGTATGGTACTAATCTCAATGGGATTAATTCACGCTCTGCACATCTCCCTAAGTATTGAGGTAAAACATCAGCCCAAAATCACGTTCCGTACCATTTTTTTGAGTGTCTGCAAAGAAGAATGGTTTCTACACTTCCGCACAAGGCCCTTTGGTAGACAAAACGAATTCTTAGCGGCATAAGTCACAACAAACCATTTCGAGTCTCGTCTGGAGTGGTAGGCAAGATGACTAGGGAGTTTCCCATTTCACAAGCGCCGTGCAACCTCTTCTCCCTACTGAAGCGTTTTGTAGAATCTCTGTCGGCGTCACCATAAAGAGAAAGAGAGAGAAAGCGATCGTTTCTGTTTGGCATTTCGTTTGTATGGCTTCACGTAAAACATGGTCGAGCCTTCGAAAAGGGCGAAATCTACCTGTCCGACTGTACGACATACCCTGGGTTGATGGGTAGATTAAAAGGACGAACGGGTGTGGACTTACATCACCGGTATATGACCAGTAATGGCGTCAAAACTAAATCCCACCACCAGTTAGGGGTAGGAGGAGGGTGTGCGGACAATATACATCGGAGAAAAGAATAACGGGTGACATTCTAAAGTAGGATAAGCTGCATCGTTTCATGCATCGTTTGAAACCCCGTTTGCCGACAAACGAGCGTGCGTATGTGTGTATGTATGAGTGTATGGAAAACAGGTTTTTCACTTTCCTTCCGATGCACCAACGTACAGCAAGGGATGTAAAGGTTACACAG
This sequence comes from Anopheles funestus, assembly GCF_943734845.2. Lineage (NCBI taxonomy): Eukaryota > Metazoa > Arthropoda > Insecta > Diptera > Culicidae > Anopheles > Anopheles funestus. The sequence continues at coordinate 43,299,120 of NC_064598.1, forward strand.
AAGCATGAAGAGAAGAAGGGTTGTAACTGGTCCGCCATGTACGACCAAAGGCATAACGTTACCGCACACACGTGCTCGTGTGTATGTGAGTGGAATTTAAAAATCGAAAGCAACGACAAAACAAGAAAAAAACACACATAAAAAAATTATTTAAAAGCCAAACATTGAATAGTTTAAACTGCACGCTCGAATGGTGACGGTTTGGAATTCATCTCGCAGGAAAAACAGGTACCGTTTCCATAGCAACCGGTACGTTATCGTTCACATTCTTTACCCTTTGCTGTGACAGTGTGTGCGTACAATCGTTGCTACGCACAGCATCCTTCGAGCAAGTGTGTGTGTGGGTTTGTTTGTAGCTGGTTTTCATCTCAAAAAAGTGCGTGCTCTTTGTCTCTCACGCTTTGCGGAGATCGGAAACACATATTCTACGTGCTCGCTCGCACTCTCACCATATCGCCCGGTATGTACGGTAGTATTGGTGAGGATGCCGTGCGTTTTATGTTTTTTCGTGGAATTGTTTGTACCACTGCGGGTGAAGAATTTCATTTTCTATTGTGCCGTTTGCGTGTGCAGGTGCCGTGTTTGCTGCTAGTTTAGAAAATTGTGAACACTAAAATTAAACAGTGCGTACGGGCAAAGTAATTCCGAGGCCACAGTGTAGAGAGAAGTTTGCAGTGATTTGTTTGCTTTGCAAAATTGTGAGTTTTGTGGTTCAATTTTACAACCTTCCAACCAGCAGCAAGCGGCACGTAAAGATTACCTTATCTCTGATCTGGTTCTTCTTTTGTAGTGAGCGCGTTTTGAAGAAGACCGTTGCAAAAAAATCACGGTCTTGCAGAATCATCACATCAAGTATCCGCTTCCTGCACATCCGGGGTGGTCAATAGGAAAAAAAATCACCGAGCCTAGCGAAGGATAACGCACGCATATATTACACACTTTGTCCTTTGTGCGCAGTGTCTGCCAGTTCTGGTGCCACTCTTCCCTACGCAGGATGTGGCTGGTACGGGTGAATTTGCTGCTCATTACGCTTCTTAGCGTAGCATTACCGCTGTGTAAGTGATTCTCTTTGACGATTCCCCTCCAGGCATGGCATGGTGGTATATCAGCACCAGAAGACTCCGTACCGTGCTTATCAACGGTGCCGAAATACTTGGCAATTGAAAACGGGAAGCGTGGCCATTGAATGAATTCTTCTATCACTTTTTGCTCTCATTTTACATCCCTTCCAGCAAGCGCCCAGCAGGCGTCTTCGAGCCCGAGCATCGTTTTTATCAGCCCGGAGCAAATTAAAGACATTGGCGAACAAGTGACGCTTAACTGTTCGATCGCGAACGTGAAGAACTACATCGTTGGCTGGCAGAAGAGCAATCGCGATCGGACGAAGGAAAGCAACATCATCTCGCTCGGTGTGCAGCTCGCCGTGACGGAAGATCGATTCCGGCTGAACTTTACCAAGGAAAACAATGCCGCTAACTACGTGCTGGAGGTAAGCGAAGAATATTCAACTACCAACCAAGCCTTGGGAGCTTCCATTAGTAACATTTCTTTTTGCCGTAGATTCACGATATCGTCAACACGGATGCCGGTTTGTACGAGTGCCAGATTCAGGTGAACAGTACGAGCAAGATCACGAAAACGGTCGAACTTCAGGTACGGCATCCACCGATGCTGCTCGAAAACCAGCACACGAACACGCTCACAAAGGCGGAAGGTGAAGATGCCCAGCTCGTGTGCCGTGCCGAAGGATATCCACGTCCTTCCATTACCTGGCGCCGTGAGTACAGTGCTATCCTGCCGATCGGTGGCCAAACGTACACCGGCAATGAGCTACGGTTGAATGGGCTTCGCCGGGATGACCGTGGCACGTACTACTGTACGGCCGACAACGGTGTGGGTCGAACCGATACGAAGACGATCACGCTCGAGGTAGAGTTTGCACCGGTCATTCGTGTACCGCGCCCGAAAGTAGCTCAAGCAATCGATTACGACATTGATGTGGAGTGTGTAGTACAGGCCTTTCCGGCCCCGGCCATTGCCTGGTACCGAGATGGCAAACAAATCCACAACGGTGGTTCGTACAGTATCTCACAGATTGGTTCCCCGGACGATGTAACGATGTCGGTAGTGAAGATACATTCCGTTGCGTCCGAACATTATGGTGACTATGTGTGCAAAGCTACCAATAAGGTCGGACAAGCCGAGGCTCGGTTGAATCTGTTCGGTAGGTCAACGCAAAAGGGCGCGATAGCCTCAACTTTTATTTTGTGATTAAAATGGTTTATTTTATTGCTTACTTTTTATCCTATTTTTATCCCATTTTAGAATCTGTAATCCCCGTTACCTTTTGAGTCGTTTTGTTTTTTTGGGTAGGATATATCCATCACGGGGAAAAAAACATCTCCTTAATCCTCCCTTAATCAATGTTCCAGTTTTATTTTGTTTTTCCTGCCTTCGCTGTTCTTTTTCTGTGTGTGTTTTTTTATGTGTGAGTAATCCTATTGGTTTTCTTTTCAAACGCTCGTTAGAAAACATTTTACAGAAAGTTGTATTTGAATAATGAAATATTTCTTATTTCTTCTCTTGTAGAGCAAAACGTTCCCAACATTAATTATTCCGGTTTGAAATGGACCAACGATTGTACCTCAACACGGAAAGTTGTGCTCAGACATATGCTTATCGTTGTAACAACATTGCTGCTAGCAACGCTCTTGTGAAGAGGTCGTTGGAAAACGGGTGGCATTCAGGGTAATACTTGGCGCCACGCGTGCTTACTCGGCTTCTTGGCCAGAACTGGGCGATGATTTAATTTTCTCTACGGAAACCTATCATTCAGTAAAACGAACCTCATGAATCTTTGAAGATAATCAGGAACAGCTATTCTCTATCTCTCTCTTTCTCTTTCACTTTCTCACACACACTACTCTGGAGATCGATAGTTTAGAAACATTAGAGCGTCTACTTTTAAACATCCCATCATATCCTTCCTTATTGGGCATTTTTCAATGAAAGAGCCTACATAATAACTAAAGTGCAAAAGCGAAGTACATTCCCGAAATCGACAGAAGCAAATGGATGAATCCGACGAGGGCATATCCCGCCACCCGGCGGCCGTAGGCTGTTTGAAGCGATGGTACAATTTTATTCATACAAAAACAAAAGAAAACATGCGACCAAGCTAGTAGATCGTAGGTAGTATTGTGGAATAGAATGGCGGTATATTTTGTGTGCGCATATTCGTATTGGCGTATCTTAGAGATGGAAAGCAAATTTCGAAGCTAGAAAACAATTTTTAACATTATGTCTTGACCTTTTCGTCACTAGGTAAATGGTAGAACAAAAAATAACAACACAAAAAAGATAATAGACAGCAGGGACGATTCGATGGCATGATTTAGCAGGCCATTCCTTTTTTTCTGACTACTCTCGTTAGGCTAAGAAATTATGCAATAGTTAAACAACAAACACCGAAGAAAGCGTACATTTGGAATAAAATCGAAACATTGCTGTACAGCGCATAATGGAGTTTTGTTTTTTTATGTTATGAACTTTAGTACACAACTAAAACCCAACAAATCTAAATTTTAAAATAATCAGGCGACACAGATGCCGAAGGACAACACCAATAAGAGGCTTTCTATTTACGTGATTGTCTAACAAACGTGATGATAGATCAAAGTGCAAGGTACTTATGGTTTAGAGTAGAAGATTAAAAAAAGCGCGATGGATATTGGTAAATATTGATTAAATTCCTTTTAGTCTGTACTTTTATAATCAGGAGCTAGTATCTATCTTTCCAATCCATTCCTAATATTTCCTGGTATAAAACAAACAGATTCATAAAAGACATTTTCGATATGTTACCTGCAGATCTTGATGCTTTATGTGGAAAGCTTCAACGTGTAGCTTAAGTCTTTATTATCAAAAAACCAACCACTGATCAGATCTTGACCGCTTTAGAGAAGATGGCGGAGCAACAGCTTCACTCCTTGCATCCAGTAGCGTGTTTAATGGTACGCGGACGAAGTGAGCGCGAGGGCCCCGTGCTTGCAAGTGTATAAAATCAGAACAATTTTTTCAATTCAAGCATTTCGCCGGGGCCTTTTTTGCTTTACCGCTTAGGGCCCCACACGTCCGCTGAGGGCCCCAGACGTTCGCCTAAGGCCCCTAGAAGTGTTAATCAGTCACTGCTTGCATCTCTTCTTAGATTGCAAGGCCGCTTACGATAGAATAGCCAGGCTAAAACATGGGTTCTTTTGGAATCCCGGGTAAGCTTAGCAGACTTGTCCAACTTAACATATCAGGTGGATAAAAAACTCTCAGAACCCTTTGCTACCACCATGGGTCTACGCAGGGTAGATCGGTTAACTTGTCTACTCTTCAACCTAGCGCTACAGCGGGCCATCAGTGAATTAGAGGTGGAAGCCATCGCTCAGGAATCATTTTCTCCAGACCCATTCCAGATACTGTTATATGCTGATGTCGTACACATTTCTTTTATCTATCTCTGCTATGTAGCGCCTCAGAAATCTTCTGGTTGGAGGATTAAGAGGCACCACCAACAAATCCTGACCTAATTGGGGTGACTACAGATAGGTGACCACACTTTTGAAGTCGTCCAAAATTTAAACTATTTTGAGTCAAAGGCCCGCACTGACAAGAACATTGATGATGAGATATCCACTAGGATGCTGATTGCCAACAGGTCATTCTACAGTCTGATGAAACTTGATGAAGGCTCTTAGACATGGACTTGAACATGCACAAAACTGATGAAATCCTCTAGGTCTTGTTCGAGAGGAAGATGCTCGGAAGAATTTTTGGGCCCGTAAAATTGGAAAGACAATGGAAAAGCCGCTATAATTAAGGGCTCTATAAGCTATATGATTAACTCACTGCCGTAAAGCGGATAAAACTCACCAGGCTCCGATGGGCTGGTCATGTCATTTGAATAAATTACTGAATGAGCCAGCCCATAAAGTTCTCTATCGATAAAACCAAACTGAGATGGAATGATACGCCCGCCAGAAAGGCCGTGATAACGGATTGGATGACAATGGCGCTCGACCGTGAGCAGTTTGGAATACTCCTGCTACAGACCAAGACCGCGAAGCGGTTGTAGCGCCTGATATGTAAGTAAGTAAGTAACTTAAACCTTAGCTTTTCTCAGATGTTTCTGTTTTCCAGGTACATGCTATTTTCACATATTTGTAACCTGCAGCAGTTCTAATTCTAGTTAATTATTACTGTTAATTTTGTTTATGTTTGGCTAGAACGAGCCTGGTATTAAGACTTAATTTGCCGTGTAGCAGGATAATCAGTCCTTGCCGGGTGGTGTATTGCTGTTCATTTAAAAGAACAAAAATTACATTGAACTGTTATGAACAGTGGCCTGGTATGTGTATTAATGACCGTCCCACATTTCGCAGAACAGAAGTTAAAGTATAGAACAATGTACTGTCGGAATTGAGGTTGACAACGTAACGTTGCCCATTACCAAAATGTAGAGAGTCACTTTCTCTTCTTCCTTAGTTTTCTTCCTTAAACCTTAAGGAGGGTTTGTTTTGTTATTTTTTGTCTTATCTTTATGTAATTAACATGTTTGCGGAATAAATTCGAAGGTTTGATATCAACCCATGAAAACACTGGGCGCCCCCATTAATTTTTAATTTAATTTTTTTTAAATTAATTTTTAAAATAATGTTATTTTAAATCAAATATTGTTGTTAACGTAATGGGTTTTGGTGTGCTTTATTCCAGATTTCCATTCATACTCCCTGCGCCGCACAAATATTCTTGTTCTACTGAAAAGCATCATAGTAATAATTTACCCAATATTTAATGAAAGAGTTATCGTATAATTAATTTGCTCTTGGCAACATAAATTACCGTCATTCCACAGTTGTTTACTTTTTACAATCAATTTATCCTAATCAATCCTAAATGATTTAGTTTGGATAATTAATTAAATTTCATTCCAATCGCGTTTAATTTATACCGATAATTGAACCTCACCTAAATGAACAGATTGTTCCTACTAAAAAAAAGGACCAAATCATCGGTGACATTTATGGCAACGATAGGATGGATGAATGGTTGAGTAATTGATAGGCAGTGTACATGAAAAAGTGCTTCCATTCGTACATGCAATCAAAGTTTTTTTAAAATAAAAATAACCATCACTAACATAACCTAGTGAAGTGAAGCGGCAATGATGAAAAAAGGAAATCCCTAAAAAAACACTCAAATAAATAACTCGAAAACAGAAGTGTTTAAAAAACCCCGATGCGAACAAATAGACACTCAACCATTTCGCGTGTCTTCCCGCGGGTAACATGTTTTGGATGGCACATTTGGACAATCGATACGTTCCTCATACACACAAACCATTTGCTTCGAAGCAGAAGCAAAAGAAACACACAGTGGCTCGACACCGGTAAACGAATTATACTGTACGCCATGCTTATGTTTCACCCCGGAAGAGATGGACTGAAAGCGTTTTTTTTTCGGCCACATAAAACATTCATTTTCATCACCTGCAACCACGGACAACCAGGTTTATCTGGTGGGGACGGACGGATGTGTGTGTGTAATGAGTATTGAGTGATTAAAAAATGGATGTATTAAAAACCGATCCTGTCCCAAGCCTTTGTCTGTGAGGCCTCTTGATGTTCGCGTGACTTCGGCCGTGTGCGATCAGCTTGAAAATGATGATGAGCGATTAATTACCGCTTGCCCGAACGAGCGGGGGTTTTTGGCTAGTTATAGCCATCATTATACCTTATTATCGACATGATAACTATTTTTATTTGAAATTTGTTACCGACGCACCATCCATCGTGATGGCCATTCGGTTATCCTTTCGACGTGACCGTGTTGTGCAGTGCAGAAAAGTTGCCGTTACCCCGTTTTTCATCTATTTATTTTTAATTAAATTAATACCCTCCGGTTTTTGTTGTGCTTTTTTCCACTTTTTGTACGCTTTCGATTTTGTTCTTATTTCTCTCAATTATTTTTAAGCCATTCCGTTCGGTTATCGATATGGTGTATCCTTTTGCGAAGGCTTTACCTCTCATCCGTAATGCCACACCACAGCACATCCAGTCCAGGCCGCATGCTGTCGGGATTGGTTCCGGGATTGATTACGCGTTCGGTTTTGCTACCGGAACACGTGGGCTTTCCCTGGTTGCGGTATTGAGGCCATGGTAAAGTGGTGCAATGTGGAGGAGGCCCGATGGCAACACGGGAACATTTCACGATTGACCGATTATCGGTTGATCGACAGGCCATAGGTGGCATGTCCAATGTGTGACGAGTGTGCATTGAGCCTTTTGATACATCGCTCCACAGGGACAACCGTTTCTGCATTCTTCCCAACCTTTTTTCGACAACACTACAAACCCGGCCATGCATAACTATGCAGTGAGACAGAGCACTACGGAGAGAACGGAGAAATGCCGGTAAACGATTCATTTTTCATTATTTGTGCGTGTGTTGTCCACAGTTGGATTTTGGCAACATAATTAATTATCCAACTGGGACGGGGGAGTGGAAGAAGGCGATGGCCATTGGGAAAGGAAACGAAACCAACGGTGCAATATTATAATTAAAGAATAAAGCACCGGTTGAAAAAAAAAACCCCGGATCGTGCATATTGAAAATCAATGGAGCGTAATTGCCGTGACACCGGTTGCAGTGCGGAAAATGGTGACAGCAGCAATATGTGTTGGTTGAATGGTGAACGCAAAAAAAACAAAACAAAACATAAGGTGAGTCATGTACTTAAATTAATTGAAAAGCGTTTTCAATAGTTTCCCGCCGGTGTGTTGTAAGGATATTTTATTGGGTATGCATTTTTTTTTGTTGTTTATTTGGAAGACATTGAACGTTGAATTGTGTTTTGGATTGCAATGAATGTTTAAAGTTGGAATGAAGTAGAGTTTTGAAAAACCTTTTGAACGTGGTGAATTTGATCTCTATTCCCAATTATTTTTTGTAAATTAAGCTCCAAAAGCTAATATTAAACTATTATAATAATAACTAAAAAGACAATTCTTTATATCATAGTAATTGTAGGAACGAAAATAATAACAAAATGGTATGCAGGAAGGAAAATTTTTAGATGAAGTATGAACGAAGAACTGGATGCATTATTCTAAGCGATTCATCATAATTTGCGTTTAGGAGATTAATGTATTGTACTTAAAGAGCTTTAATTAGCTCAAGCTAAGGCACCACTATGGTGGAAGCTCAAAATAGTCAAAATGGGTAAACTATGGACCATTTCACAAATATTCCAATTTGAGTATGTTTAAGACTCCCTTCAGGTCTCTAATAATGATCACCTTGGGAGTACTGATCGGTATTCGATAATCGGAGAAGAGACCTTTTGACAAGTTTACCCTTTCCAATATCCTTGATGATAACTTCTGTGACTTCTCCAACTATTTTTTGCCTCATCTTTCGTTGCTTGGTTCAGAAGTTATGCATTATTCTTCATTAATATCGTCGATTTAGTTGTCTCTTCTCTCTGGTATGTCTGTTATTTACCTCGCTTAAAAGAAAGGTCTGTAAAAACGATATGTTAATGATTTTTCAGTATATTTTGTTTTTATTCATCATCATATTCATCATGGGATCGACTCCTGTTCAATGCGATCGAGTTCGAGTTGATCGGACTCGGATAAGATTTTCATTAAAGCAAATTTTCTGCAAATTGGATTGGAAAATGCTAATATAAAATACTAGAGGAATTGATCACTTTCTAGCATTTGAATGCTTTCATTATTACTCCAATACATGAACCGTCCCGAAAGTGATATTCACGCACAGAAATGCATAACAAAGGAAGATCACAAAAGGTTCGCTTTGTACCTTCGAAACATTTATCAGTGCGACAAGATAAACGGCAATGCAAGAAATCGTTGCTTTTGACAATGACAATCCCACAAACCGTTCACCGTTAGGTGCCATTTGGAGAGGCATCCGTTCACCTTTAACTGCCTGCTGCCAGCCAAAGTGCACGTGCCCACTCGTATGGAAAGTCAATGAGCAATTTCTCCCCCTTACGAGATGGAAATGCTTTCCACTCTGGAGTGCTCTGGTACTGCGTTCGTCATCGTTAACGTGGCTTGTTGTCGCGCAATTTGACACAATCATGCCTTAAGCTGGCGCTGACATTTGAGGGTGTCAATTTAACGGTCCACTGATGCGGTCCATAAAGCCTGCATAAGGCACTGCCCTTGTTGGGGATAGTTGACGGGGTGGTAGGGGCCTTTGGGGGATTGAACTTCGGCGAACCTTGACCGTGTCGTTGCGTTGGGGGTTTCGTGAAAATAGTTAGAAATTTCATTACGCGCTATGTTGGGTAAAATGCACCAAGCGAGCACTTGCACCGGTTAGTACAGTGACGCAAGCCGAACCGGACGGGTTGCGCGAACTCGAATTTGTAAACGATGGCCGACGGTTTGTTGCAACGATTCAGCACGATCGGTAGTGTGATCACGAGTACCAGCACGAGTATGCCACCGATCGATACGTCTAGTATCACCCAGCGCATTCATCACGAAACACCGCCATTGCTGGCCGGTGGAAAGTATCCCGTGTACGGACCCGGAACTGGACCAGAGCTGTACGATGACGAGACGGGTGAATACTGGCATGGTTCGGAGAGCAATGGAGGAGGTGGATTTTTCCCCAGCTTTCTGCCCTGGGGCCAAGCACCACAAGGAGCACATCCGGTTCCGCCACCACCACCTCCACCACCGCCACCACCTCCTCCACCGGCCTATCCACTGTATCGTGGACCGTACGGAGGCCCATTTGACAAGGGTCTACGTTTTAAGGGTGCCTCAGTGGCGGTGTTGACTCTGTTGGCTTTTCTGTTCTTTTTGAGCATTCTGCAGAACTACATACGCGACTATTCGACCACATCGCAACCGACCGTAATATTGCTGTCCGCTGGTGCAACGAAGGAAAACTTACCGATCTACCCGTACCGCATCCGGCAGAAGGTTGGCCAGCGTGGTGATGAACCACCGTCCCGTTTCGACGATGAGGACGATGCGGATGCTATCGATGAGACGTCGGACCAGGGTGAAGGGACGCCGACCACGGGAGGATATCGGGCACGGATCAAGAAGGGACCGACGGCACATCATCATCGGACCAATCATAAAGGCAGCAAAACGGTGTCCTCCGGGAGTGTATCGGTCGTACCGTCCAGTGCACCGTTTGGGGATATTTTCAAGGTAAACGGATTGTGAATTCAACAGCCGTGAACCGTTTGCGTAGTGGCTTTTAGGTGGATTTCAAAGCTGACAGACGATCCAACGGGGCAATCCGTAGCTTGCGTAGTGATTTTGTTTATTTATTATCTCGTTCTGATACAATAAAGGTAGCTTTTTAGTCTTGGAAGTGTTTGAATTGGTGTCATCTTTGCATGAGAAAACGCACAGACACAAAAATGAACTCCGATCGGTGACTTTCGTATGTGTTTTATGGAGGTGGTTTCTGCAAAAACTAGTGTTTTTCGTGTGCAAGTCGGTTCTGTGGTACGATTATTTGAATTGTTCAACAACCAGATAAACAAATGGTTGTGTTCTTTGCATCGTTTGCTTATGAAGCCCTAGTTAAAATTAAACCAGAGAAAAATGAATCGGAATTTGCTCTATGTCAGATATTCTATTGTTTGTCGTATTATCAAGTTATTGCAAACAACTAAAACAAAAAGTTGATGAGTTTCTACTAAAAATCAAATTAAATATTTCATTAAAACCATAAACTTTGAAATATTTCTTGGTTACGCTAACAACTGTAACGAAATGAGAAATTTATTGAACTTTTAGAGAAAAAAGGCTTTATTTGATTGTTGTCGTAGGATGTGGTATTTATTAGCGGTGGGATATTAAACAAGTTTGATTCGCACAGTGGATGAAATAGCAGCGTTAGTATTAGCTACTGGTAATATTAATAACTCCTCACTTAAACACCCTTCGTCAAAAAAGCCAAAATCTCAAAAAAGGATCCTTTTTATTGCCAAGCCTTAGGCTTCTATTTGTCTGCTTGTCTTTCATTTGACATTTTCTTCAATCATCTATTCTTTTTCGTTGTGTTTTCCAGAGTTTAAAAATATAGCATTTTCAAAATATCAATATAAGAAAATGTTGAACTTCATTGCATTAAAAAATTATTTAAATTAAAACTTAGATCAAAAACTCAACCCAGGCTTCTACCAAAAATTTAAAGATAAACGATTCGACATGAGGGTCGGTAAAGTTATATTGAGAGAGATGCTTTTAAAATCCTTGGAGATACTCCATATCGAATACAAATCTTGGCTGGTGAACACATTGGTATGAATGCATATTTTGAAGAACAGAAAATGTATGCCCAGCCTTTAAGCGCTGACAAATAGAGGATATTTTACAATACAAAATAGAGGCAAAATGGTAAACAAACCGACCAGCACAGGTGTTACCTGGGGCAATCTGCTTGGTAAAGGTTGTCTTGATGTGTTTGAATGCACTTACACATTGAGAAAGGATTACATGCAAATAATGTTCGCATTACAATAATAATGCCTCGTCTTGCGTGGGATCAACTCTGGATGATGTATTATGAGCTGTTAAATTCGAACTAGAGATCAAAAAGGAAGTTCACAAATTTGATGACAATATATGATGTAAAACCCTGAAATAAGGAGCTCAGTTAATCCACATTAGAAATTAACATTAACACACATTAATTTAGACTTTTTTTTTCCTTAAATGAGTTTTTATTTTATTTTCCCTTTAAAATTAAAATTACAATAAACAGAGGTCACATAATAAACAATTAATTGTTAACACTATGCGTCATTATAATGTCAGCTTAATGAAAAAATAATACTATTTAAGCACTGTCATCCATGGGGTAGTATATTCCACGCTTACCACTATAAAATCCCCCAGATATTCCAGTAAGCATAAGATTACATAGAAATTAACAATGCAGAGAAGACTTTTTCTGGTCCCAATGTACGTTGAGCCAAATAAAGCTGATACAAAAAACGACCACCAATAATTGTGCATATAGTTTGCAAAAAACTATAAATCGATTGCTGCAAAATCACACATACGTACATTGTTTCGTGCTCGGTTTCGTTGCGCTTCAGATTGTTACACACCACGCCCGGCATCACCGATCGCATGCCATTCTGCTTTGCGATGTACACGAACAACGAATAAGGACGAAGTGATGTATGCAGATTTATAGTGGCGTTACGTTGTATCCGACACATTTCTACTAGCACTATTACTAATGGTGGTACTGTTGCCGCACGTCCTGGCCAACACTGCCACAGTTTCAGCCAAAGGTACAATCCGTGTCGTTCCGCAGCGTTGTATCTTTGTGCTGTTAGATACCGAGCAGTGGTTGAACAAAATAGACAGAATGGGGTGGAGGATGAAAATGCAAAAAAAAGATCAGCTCCTCACACATACTTGAATACACGCATCCACATGTATACAGCGAGCAAAAGTCCTTGCGTTTGCGATGGTGACGCGGGAAAAGGGATCATTGCCGGCTGATAATGGAAGGGTGAAGGTGAATTATGGCACTTGAGGCAGTAAAAATATCGGTAATAAATTTCAATCCCCATCGTCGTAATTCAATTTTGGATTCCTGAGATCCCCAGGAAGGCAGAATCCTCTTGCTCCGACACGCCGTTGGATCCGCATTGCGAACCAGCCATGGTGGGATTACTCGCTCGATCATCTTGATTGTGCTGTGGTAAGGGTTGTGAAATAGAGTAGACATATTTTGTGTGTGTGTACTGTTGTTATTACGTATGACATTCTTTTAGTGGTTTGAATGTAAAAATATTGAATTCGAGTTGATACTCGAATGACGAGAAATAAGGAAATGTGTGGAAATGAGTTGATCATTTGCGGATGATGATAATAAATATGATTAAGAAATATAATATTAAACTTCTGTCACATTCAGATTTCCAATTTCAGAATAGTTGTATCCCTTTTATTTTAACCCAACAATATCGGCCTACCAGTATTGCTTATAAACTACGGTTACATTCTGTTGCATTCAGTCCAGATAGCTTCATTCAGGAAATGATCATTAATCGTGTATTAAATGTACAGACAATTATTTCTGAATTTTTACTGAATTTGAGTAACATCTTACGAAGCAATGGGGAATCGATTTATATTTTATTTAACAATTCTGCTTACATTAATTCATATTTTACATGTATTCAAAATCAGTCTCATATATGTTCCGTTATATCCAATATATGTAATTATGTTAGGACTCTATTTTCTTATTGCAACTAAGATAGAACAGATGTTTTTATGAGTCCAGGGTTTTATATGAAAATTATTGAATTTCAAAAGCAATTTCATGTCGCAATGAGTTTATATCATTTAAAATTTATTTAAGTTTAGTTTTCATTCCCAAAAATACCTTACAAAAAATGTATCACAAAAATAGATCAAAATCGAATCACCCCACTAACTAACAAAAGTATATTTCTTAATCTTTATATGAAAAAAAAATTTTTAAAAGAAATTTCCTAATTTGTGGAAAACATTGTTAAATTTTAGTATTGCGAATTAAGTTAATGGAATAACTCATTCATTTATCAACATGATCTTTAGTCGTAGGTTCCATTTTGTTTGATTTTGACAAACTAATTTAGTGTTTTAACAAACATTTAAGATTTTGTAAATTTTGTTATAATTTAGAGCTAAATGGTTTAAATAGGAAGTAAATTATTACAATAATTGCATTATTTTTTACAATGGAGAATATATCCCCAAATAAATTGACAGTGACATTTTGAACAATAGGGGTTATAATAAATTCGTAACTAAAGTGGGAAAAGAACACATAAGTAAAAACATAAGTAAATGGCTAACTAATAAATAATGAAACAAATAAACGTATGCAGTATAAAATACAATTTAAACGATTAGTTTTTATTGATTATATATTTGAAAGCAATAAATATTTAAATAAGCACAACATCCACACCGTTATCCAGGAAATAATTAGGAAGTGTAAAGCTATTTTTGGAGTGGAGAAAATGTTGTAAATTTGTTGGATTATTTACGAAATTAAGCTATGTGTAAGCTCCATCAGAAAGTAAATTAAAAAAATGCGATTTGCCAATTGTTCATCTTATTCACAAAACAAATTTCCAAAACATAATAACAAATAATGTTATTTAAACAAATTGTACCAATACGATGGTACATTACGCCACACATTGCCAACTATCTGATAAAACATGATGTCATTGGAGAAAATTGTTGACTTACATTGGCGCTCCTGCTCCAAAGCTTTTGCCCCTTTTTGTAACTTTATTTTATGCATCCTCCAACACATTCGATTCGAACACGTTGGCAGTTTTTGGCCACATTACTGTTCTCCGGCGCGAGAAGAAGCTGGCATGAGTAGCAGAAAATGCTGCCAACACACTAATTGCATTCCTCTCGCAGCACACAAGAGTCTAATTACAGTCTCCGTTTCATTTCCCACTCGGTGCAAAACCAGTGTGTCTCGTATCCGTCATCGCACAACGCAAAGGAACGATAGCACCCAGCAAGCACCAGGCGTCTCCATGCGTCTGGATGAAAAAGCACTTTCCAACCCTTGGGTCCGGGGGGTTGAAATGGGGAAGACGGGGACGGTGAGGATCGAAATAAAATTTGAAGAAGTGTTTTCTTCACCGTTCACCGGCCCGGAAAGTGATGAAACTTTCACCTGAATCGCAAAGAAGCACTAGAAGAACAGCGGCCGGTGCATCTGTTGGTCTTGTTGCAATGGTATCGCGCATCTTGCAGCCGCCTGATAACGATAAAAACCACACCACCGTACAGGAGTTGATGGCATTTCGGTGCTGATGATGATGATGATAAAATAAATTGTAACCGACGGGAGTCGAATTCTAAGAAACACAAGCAGCTCCAGGACGATTGCCAGGATGGAACGACCCCGTCTCCCGAGGTCCTGCTGTGCTGTAGGTGTTTCCGTTGAGTCATTTCCATCGAACATGGTCACGATGATGCAGCTGGCTGCTCCGGTGCCAGCGCTCGTTGATGAAAGGAAACCATCATCCCACGAAACCGGTACTTCGAAAAGGCCACCAAAAAACGCAATTCTTTGCTCTGCTGCATCCCATGCTGACCTGCGTGGCGTAGTGAAGTAGCTTTTCTCGGGCCATTATCGTCGGCACAGGCGGTTGAGCAGGTTTGCGGTTTGGGCGTGGGAAATGGCTTCATTAAAATTGTTGCACTTTTCGGCAGTCTTGCCACTTGGCGCCAGGTTTGTAAGGAGTAGCCTAGCCATCCTTTGCTAGACGAAGGCTGATATGTGCGTTTGTGTATGTGTGTATGTGAAAAAAGGATTTTTTGTTTTGTTCCGAGCCCCATTTTGTAGCTAGACGTCTAGTAGTACCCCGAAAAGGAACACGCGAGCAAAGGCTGCACACAGAATTGGCCACCAGTCCAGCGAACCGATCATCAACACGGTGCCCGCATACACACATGGGACCGTTGAAGATTGGCTGGAACAAATGAACAACCGTCCAGGGTGCTGTTGGACGGGACGCGGGTGTGAGGAGTCATTAAATGTTTCTTTTAATTTTCACCCGAGTAGCTCGTTCGCCATGGTGCAGCATTAATTTGCAGCTAATTTACAACGTGTTCTATCGCACCCGTGTACACTTGCCGACGACCGTGCTGACAGGGAAAAAAGCAGAATGTTTCGGAAAAGGTTCTTAAAATGCACGTAGCAAAAGGGTAAAATAACTTACGTACTAACAATCGATTGCGTTGGTGAGCAGCGTGAGTGGAAATTCGGTACTGTCGTTTATTGTGTTGACATTAGGTTTAGTGGAAGTGCCATATTAACTGACACTTGCATATAGCATTTGAAAATGCACTTTTATGGGTTGTTTTAGTAATATGGAGATATTTAAATTTAAGTGTAAAATTTCAAACCATTTTGGGTTTTTTAAAGATCATTTAAGATTTTTAAAGAAGATTTTAGAATGTGTTTTTGCTGAAAATCAAATAGTTTCTATATAAAATATTCTTAACAGACGCATCCCTCGTATCAGAAAGCTTTTCACGGAGTGCAAGCTTAGAAAGATTTAAATAAAATTAATTTTATTCTTGGAAAACGTTCAGAGAGGTGAAAAGTTTCCAAATCAACCATGACAAATCCCACTTCAACATGAAAACAGTCCATGAATAAATAAAATTGAATCATTTCTCTTGAAAACCCCTGTAAGCTTAATTACAGGGTGTTCGTGTTCAAGTAGCAATATATGTGAGCTTTTGTTCATATGTAAAAATGTATTCCTTTTTTAGTTTTTGAACCCTGTTTTACAAAAGATGATAGTCGAGAAAGTTTTGAAAAGAATCGATTTTAGCTTGCAAAAATTCCAGTAAATGAGAATTTTAACCTGAATTTAATCCAGAGAAAGATTCATCTTTTCCATTTTAAGCTTTAAGTCATTTAAAAAATGGGTACATTCTACATTAAGTTAAGTACTAATTTTCTAATGTTTCACTTGAGGTACAACCCCTTAGTCAATAAACAAGCTAGAAATGCTATTGACCGGGAAACTGTGAATTAAATTTAACACATTTTCCTGAGTAATTGAAATTCGTTCATCATGTAAAAGATGTTTGCTTTAAATAATCCCCTTTTTCTTTACCAAAACTCAATGTACAAGCTGATTGGACTGTTTGCTCACAAGATATAACACCCATTCGCAAACTAACAAACACCGTATCACCAGCACCCGTTTGCCCGGTTTGCCATCTTCATCCTGCCCGTGGCATTTGCATTCGGACAAAAAACTTTACCAACGCTGGTTCGATGTGCAATCCATTTGCACAAAACTTACAGCAGACGAACGAAACTTTTCCAAGATACATATAACAACTTTGACCGTTCAAAGTGAAACGAATGCAGCGGTACGGCCACTCCATTTCGTACCGCAAAGTTCAGTGAACGAAACAGAATTCCTGTGTATTGCATCGTATCGTGTGCCGACGGCGGAGAAGTTATTTATTTAAATTTATAATTAGTTTTAAGGGAAGCTAATTTATTGGCCTTTGTTTTTCGGGGTGGCTGGGTGTGTACCAGCGGTTTGGAAAACGTAGCCGTAGTAGCTTCGTTTTCGCCGACTAGAATGCATCCAACCAAAAACGCATCGGCTCCCGTCAATTACCAACCACCGAGCAACCAAAACCCCGAGTGAGCTGATGGATCGTTGGACTGCGTGAAATCCGACGTTTCGGGGCGACGTTGATTGATGTTCCGGTGAAGCTACTCATCCGAACGGCATGGCATCCAATCCGAACTAGTACGCCTCCGCACGGTACGGAGTGCGCAACGTAGCCGAAAAACTCTCGCACGATGTACGTGTCAATCGAATTGGCACTGGGGCTGGTGCCGGATTGTGTCTTCGGGAAATGGTCGGGCGTCTGAACGGGTTCGCGAAACTGGGCACCGTCTCTGAGGCCGGGTCAAATGTTTTTGCTTTCTTTTGCGAACAGTTTGCTGGCCACCAGGTTTTGGGTTTTGCAATCATTTCTTTCCGAGACAGAAAAGGATGAGTGACCCATGCCGGTGATCCGTGGTCCGGGTCTATCGTTTGCGAGCGAAAATGGTTTGCATTGTCATTGAAAGCCTTTTTCGTTGGAGGATTTTTTTTTGGCAAATGCTTTTGAGCGAATGTTGCAGGATGTGTCTGTGGTTTTTCAACGCTTCTGTCTAAACTGTCGGGGGTTTGCTGGTTGTTTTTTGCTAGTCCCTTGCCGAAAGTGCAACCGATTAGAAGCGGTACGAAAAGTGCAATTCAATTGGGTTTCGTGCCAAAATCGCCAGTGTTCGAACGGGGGTAAATAAAATACAACTCATCGGGCAAAAATTGATCGTTTCATGCACCGTGGAAAGAAATTCATTCGATTTCGTGATCGAATGGGGTTTGTTTAGAGCAACATGCAGTTGCAGATTGCAGCAACACAATATTTATCGTTTAATGAAGTTATAGGTAGTAGAAAAGGTTTTTTTTAGCAGCGAATTGTATCGGTTGAAGCTACGATCAATCCCTCTTAATAACAAGCAACCTTTTGAAAGAGTTTTCCAAATATCGAGCAAGTTGAAATGCTACAAATTTGTCAATTTTTGGGGTACTTTTGATTCGTTTTTATTTGCGCTCCCGAAAATAAAAAAATGGTGAAACTGTGGCTTGATATGAAATATTCTGAAGCTGAACTCCACCAAGGAATCTACCTTTAACAGGCTTGTGGTGTTGGACGGTAGTTTAGAATTGTAAAATTCAAATAAAGCTTCGGAAGCAGCGGTTGAAAGGAGCTAATGGAGTTATTCATGTCAATGGAAAAAAAATTCTCTAACAAGGCATTAAACAAAGCCTCAGTCAACTGCAGATTTTTTATAGGTGTTTTTGTTTCTACCAGTGGATAATACATGCAAAACAAATGATTATTTTTCCTTTCTTAAGAAGCAAAAACAGGTATTGTGAATAACGATTTAAGTCTGGAATGGATTGAATATTAAAACCGGTTTAGGGTTGGGAGTTGGACACGTTGCAAAATTACAAATATGCTCGTTTTTTTTTAAATATTTTATAGCATCATGGCCGAGCCAAATATATTAACGAATCTTTATGAATAAAAAACAATTCATTGACTGCTTTACATTAAATTTTTGTTAAACAATTATCAACTATCAATAATATTAATAGTATCAAAAAAAATCCGCAGAGAATCATCGCCGGGCTTACCCGGGTAATGTGTATTTCGTTGTTGAGAGAAAGAAATGTCCCTCAACAAAACTCAGTATATGTGGAAATTCATTAGTTTCTAAGTATAGTTTATAAGTAATTTGGCCTGGCCTGTAAAATTATTATTCGTTTTAATTTTTTATAAACTGGTAACAATTATTATTTGTTATTTTAAGTTTTAAAACCGGTTCAATTAAATTTAATTGTTTAAAAAAGTTGTTTCTAAAATCAACGAAAAAACCTTTTATAGTTGAATCTCGCACCCACGTATTTACTTCAAATTTACCCATCATATTGGTAATAATTCTTTCAATCCAAAACAGTTCCAAATCCAAAACACTTCCAATCCAAAACATCATCTACTGTGATGATATTCCCAACATTAAACAATGTCGCTCCAGCTTTACGGTTTACACATCCTTTCTGCCACGTGAATCTTAAACTTTTGCTTTGTTTCCTTCACCCTTTTGCAAACTCTACCTTTGCGTCACTTATGTTTGATTCTCCTCCTTGAAAACTGTTCACTTCTGGGGCGAAAAACTTACGCCTGCCACTAGAAATTACCCAACTCGTTGATTGATTTCTTTAATCTACGCTGAATTCCATGTTGATTGCTCGTTTACCTGCCACGGTTTGCGAACCTTTTTCCATGTCTTTAGTTCAAAACTTTCCACACCAGTACCAAGCACCTGGTTTGGCCGATGAAACATCTCACCGGCATGCCGGTCAGATCGAAACGAACCAGTGGGCCGTTGCCGTAAAACTTCTTCATTTACAATCAATCCCGCGCAACAACATACATCATCTTAATCAAACACAACTTCCACAGCAACCGGGGCTGTAGACCGAAGCCGCAGGGAATGACATTTTTAAACGAAAACTAATTTCGACTTTTCCATCCGTGTTTTTGGGCTGATACTACGGGTTTCACCGGAACCATTGGGATAATGGAGGCGGAGGGATTACGGCAAACAGATGGAATCGGTTTTTGGGTCGCTGTTTTCCATCGGATTACCTCGAATGCCAAGGCTTTCATGTCGTAACCGTATGTGTTCTGGTGGTTGGTGTCGGTCGAAACGGTCGGTTAGCGAAGACACGTGCGACCGCCCTCCAACGCATACGAAGAAGCTCCATTCGGCACATGTCGCTTGATCTTACGGATGAAAAGTTGCACCATCCCAGTAGCGCACAAAATTCTTACTCAACAATTGTTTAATTTAATTATTCAACCTTAATACACCGCAATCATACCCGGTTAGTGCGATCCAACTGCCCGATCCAACGATTTCCCCCCGGGGGCGGATGGATGCTTCATCTTCTTTCTTCGCTTTCTTCGTTTGACGTTCCTTTCAGTAGAGTTCGCTCGAAAAAGGAAATCAGTTGTTGCTTACACTTCCAGCAAACCGAACCGTGTGCCCCGGCATTTTCATGGGAAACCATTCCGAAAGACAAACTTTTCCCAAGAACGCACCCAAAACTGGCACCCGCAGCAGTAAAAGGAAGACGGTTCTGGCGTGCACATTGATAGCAAGAGAAGCGTAACAACAGATTCGTACAGCGTTGAATGACGCATTCAACTCTGGTAAAGATTTTTATCTTTCCACAGTTTGTTTTTTTTCTCTTCGCAGCTTATCTACAAAAATAACATTAAGTACATTCTCTTCTCCAGCGCCGGCTACCATCGTCAGGGATTAAAATTCAATTACACTGAGCAGGTTTCGAGATAAACATGAACGTTAAAAAAACAGTACAACACAGTTGATTATTTAAATTAATCACAAGATTGGGTGCATTGTAATGAAATGTTATTTAAGGAAATATTTCAGAACATTAGGTTATATAACAGTATTGATAAAAATAAAACAATTATTGTTCATGTTCAATCATGTTCGTATTATTCCATTGTTCATCTCAATTAAGTCAAATGTAATTAATTGATTAAGCGAATTAACAAATTTAGCTGCCTAATTGAGCAAAGAGATAACCTTAAAAAGGTTTTCTTTTATAGAATTATTAACAATCGTGTGAGATAAATTATAATCATTTCAGTTTATGTTTCCGAGCATATTACGCATAACGTACATTACATCATAATCCTAATGCGAGTTTAGGAGGACCTCTGAATGTGCGTGAAGGGACAATTTATTTTCCTAATTTTAAGACTTCCTAATGATTCAAAGAATTCTGAGAATGCTACAGGATGTACAATTTTTGAGAATTGTGTCTAGACGAACAACATTAGCAAGGGCAAATAAGTCGGTGTTTCGCGCGAATCGTCTTGTGTCAGTAACGATTTGTTTAACATGATTTGAAGTCTTCTACTGCGATAAGGGATGACCCAACTATTACGTAACGCAACAATTGCGAATTTTTGACCTACTTCCTCCTTATCGTAACACAACGTAATACTGGAAGCATCCCCTCTATTATCCTGAAAAAAAGAAATTTTTATCAGGTTTTATCATGTTTGAAATGACAATACAATTTAACTTATCTGCATATTTTTTTATCATATGAATTTTCCGACCATTGATGCTTTAGTTATTACAAAAACAAAGATTTTATGGCCTTAACATGACTATATGGCTTGTTCGAAAAAGAATGTCTTTAAGAAAATAAAGAATTTTAAAAGGGCCAAAGCTTACAGGATACTTATTTCAATAAATTTTATCCATAATATATTAACCCCACTCACATCGCTTCCAGTGTTACGTTATAGTTGAATGATCCCTAAGTTCTTGCGCATGTATACCATCACGGCAGCCGTATATGGGGTTGACGGAAAGAGACACTTGTTTTAAGAATCTAAATTCGGATCGGATTTGAAAATTGAAATCTACGATTGATCAGTTGAAAATCCCGCAATTCTAAGATGACTTCTACTTCCCTCCGGAATAGTTGTAATCTATCGTAAGGAAACAAGTTCATTCAGCCCACTCGTCTACAGTCGCTAAACAAGGAGCAAGCAAAATGAAATCGTAAGGAAAAGTATTCAATAATTATTCAATAATTGTAAGTTTACGAGCATTTTGTTACAACAGAAAGTTTAAAAAAGTGTGTATAAAAGCAATCAAATACATACAGGATATCATGTTAAAATAAAAATTCTATCAATTAAACAGTTTGCTCGTTTATAAATTACCACATACATCAGGTCCGTTTTCGCTCATTGAACGTGTGTTCAATAGCCAGTGACTGTAGACCAGCAGGCTAAAAGTTGGTGAATTTGAAACTGATCAAAAATTATTCTTTCGGAAAGCTTATTCATCGAAGGGAGAAGAATAATCAAACGATAACTCATTGAGAGCGAAGAGTTTTCTCCGTGTTTAAGGATAGTCCTTGTCATATTTTCATTTCCCGAAATATATTTAGTCGTGATTACACCGAGGGCGTTTACTTGCACATTAATTAAAGGTGTTAAAAATGTGTATTCCAGGTGTTGAAACTTGGAGTTTTCATATTTTTAAGTCGTCTGTTGGAAAGTCGTGCATTACTGATAAAAATTACATTCCTTTGGCTATTGGAGTTGTATTACTCCAATGACAATGCAAAATTAGATTTTTCAACACCCAAAATGGGGATTAACAAATTCCTGTTGAAAGACTTGAAGTTTTTCTCCAGGGGTATTGAACACTAAAATTCGAAAGTAGTCAAGAGATATTTTCATGTTATTGAAAATTAAACTGTAAATTTAACTTATTATACAAAAGCAAACTAAACGTAAACAACCGTATGATGCTTGTGGTTAATAACAGTGAATGTGTAATAAGTTATAAACCATCACAGTTTATAAATTACGTTGCCATTCACCGTCGTGCTTCACATTTATTATCTTCTAATCGTTAACTTTAAAACATTAGCACCGCACGTCGAGTCACCACCGCACCCAAAAAAAAGCTCCATTTTATGTTGATGTTGAACAAATTTACTGCACTCGTGACCGATGGCCATAGTTCATCTCGGGCAAGTGAGCTCACATCAATGTTCATTAACATCATCGTCGTGCACCATCCAACTTGTACCTTGGCTTGGCACTTGTGCAACGGTTTTAGCCAAAAACTTTGCAACATCGCTCCGCTTAATCCGGTGCCGTGTCGTACGGAGCTGCACTTATTTGTTGCATCGTGGACGATTAAATCGCCACCTAGCGAATGGCGTCCCGGCCCGTACCGCCTCCGGTGTGGTCGCACAGCTGGCACGTTCTTTAATCAAGTGGAAAATGAAAATAAAGACACAAAACTGCTAATGCTTTTCCCTTCCCAGGGCATCCCGGGAGCGAACCCGAGTGCCATTTGCTCGGATAAACTGAAAGCTCTGCTATCTCGGATCGATGGTTTGGTTCCCGGGCGTTCTTCACGGGTTTGCCGAGAGTGCCATTGGGGTTTATGTGTAACTGGTGCTAGTGCTGTTTCCATTTGCTGTGGATTACGATACACGTAACCGACGTTCAAAAGCCGACGTCGAAGAAGATTATGTTGAAAATCATTTAATTTGTCTAGGGTCGCTTAGTTGCACTGTGGAACCATACGGTAGTGACGGTTTAGTGCAACATGAAGCCCCAGGATCAGCAGGGCCCGGGCAAAAGGTGACACTCAAAGGGGAAAAGGGAAACTAAATTTTGTTTCTCTCCTTCCATAGCAAAATGGTCTGGGCAAGGAAGTGAAGGGAAATTTACAAAACATATACACAGCACAGGTAGAATACGTCCGGAATGCATGGCAGGATTGGTACGTTCCGTAATGGAATGCACACGTGTGCGACCATACCGTGTATGCACCGATGGTGTGCACCGGCAATCTGAGCCAGTAAGCTTCGGATACGAGGCAACATTATCTTCATAAAAAAAGAACTTTGAATAGCTTTCCGAGCCATTCTTTATGATTATCGAGCCCTTCCAACGATGCCATGAATCTGAGATGGAAACGAACCCCAAACCGTTGCTGATGGTACTGGCATATTACTGCCAGCATTCTACCGCGATCCGTCCCTGCTGCTCGTAATTCTTCACTTGCCACACACATACACACACAAACACACATAAGACAGGTGCACGAGATGAATGCCATGGCTGCTGAACGTCTTGAACGGATGGTGCCGAGTAGCGGCACGGACGGAACCATTTCGTTTCGATGTCCAGTGTCGATGACTTTCATCGTCCATGGCATCGACCGCATAGTGACGTCCTGCATTTGCTGTACGATTTTTAGGACCATCACCATTTGGTCTGGGTACAGAAAATCGAATTTACGTGCTCACTCACGTCTTGGATGGACGATGCAGTTTGATTTACCACCTGGGAATAATGGACTCATGTTTCTTGAAAGACACCGAGATTCCGACCGATGAGATCGTACACTGCACCGACGAGTTGGGATTCGAATTTGTCCACTGCTTCTTCGGTTGGGAAGAAATCTGCCGGTTAGGAGATTTGTTACCGAAGCTTTGCATTGCACGTTGGGGTTTGTTCTTGGACGCATTAAGCAGGGCAATTGAATTGACTAGCGTGTATGATTGTATGAGGAATTTTTAAAGAGTTTATTGACGAACTGAAACACATGGGATAATGCATTATTTGATGGGGCTGCTGGAAGTACTTCAAATTCATAATTAAATTATCGTATGTCCAACCCCAAGGAAATGTTGTGTCTAAATGCTGTTTCCACGTTCCCGTTCCCGATTTGGTTTTATTTTCTAAATAACTTTTGTAAGCTTAATTTTAATGGAAAATAATTAATTATATTAAACTTAGAAAATAGTTAATTATATTAAAAAATATTTTTATTTTTTTTTAAATTTCGTTTTTAGTGTGAGTATGTAGTTGAGCTTTTAATTTACGACATGATTATAAAATACACCGAATCATAGTTATGGTTGTGGTAATATCCGTGGTACGGCGATTATCCGTGCTCATCGGGACTCAGCCCTTGCCGAATAAGCGAATATCACGGATAATATGAACAACTTTTTTTATTGATAAATATTAGTGTTTAGTGTGTGGAATGAGTGGACTTTTTTCTAAAGCAAAATGTCAATTTTCTTAGATGAACTCTGCAAAATAAAGATGTTCCGTCATTATCAAAAATAATGTTTGATCGAACTTGAGCAAATACCTAGTATCATTGCATATTGAGGATTTTATTTCTTGCTATCATTGGTTTAGCAGTTAATATGTCGATTTGCTTTTGGAACTGCCATTTCCGAGCTGCACGGATAATGGGACAGCCCGATAAATGGTACCCGAAACTGTGGGAGCGTGGATTAGGCAAGATATACAACATTAAGTTTAAAGAAATATATATTCCATGATTGTTCTGAGAAAGAGTTCATTTGTTTAAACGAGAGTGTTTAAAAAACAATTGAAGAAAATTAAAAAAAAAACGAGTATGCCCGGGATAAGATAAAATACAAGGAGGAAATGCCTTGTGATAAATTCAGCTTCAGAGGCTGACAATACGAATACATTAACAATACGGTCGAAGCCATAATAATAAATTATAAATAAATAAATAAAATTCAAAAAATATTGTAAAAATTGAATGTTTTAGCATATATTGAAACTAGATACTTAAATCTAGCAAATTACAAACCTGATTATGAAAATTTCAATCAGTAATAGAATGGCTTTTAAAGTTTAAAAAGCGAAAACTCAAGGTTTTTTATTTATAATTTATTCATCAATCTAATATAATTAATAAAAAAAAGAACTTACACTTTAAAGTTCTTGATGATTTAAATTAAAAACATCTCGTCAAGGTCAATTGGATTTAAAATATTTTTGAGTATTTAATTGCAGAAGAACTCCT
The DNA here is from genome assembly GCF_943734845.2 of Anopheles funestus. Classification (NCBI taxonomy): domain Eukaryota; kingdom Metazoa; phylum Arthropoda; class Insecta; order Diptera; family Culicidae; genus Anopheles; species Anopheles funestus. Next base: position 43,324,743 of record NC_064598.1, read on the forward strand.
TTAAACATTTAAAATTAACCTTTTCTCATTTGAAATTTTAAAAGTAAACTGTCTTCCTCCTTTTTAATTATTTCTGCTAAGGTTTTTTTTAAACAGAAATCACCCATTTACCCATAAGTAAAGCTAACAAAACAAAAAAACCGTTCCTTGATGTCTCGAGTACACTCAAATTAGGTTTATTGCCATTGTGCAAGACGATACATCCAACTTCAATCGGTGTTAGTTCAAAACGAAACCTCCCCAGCCCCCACGGAACTCGGAAAATAATGCAGCATGTTGAAATACACTTAAAACGCTTTGCTTTGGGCTAGTGGAATGTTCGTTTCGCAAAAAGGATTCGAATGTAATTTTCCTTCTTCCAAGCATACGAAGCTTTTCCGTCCAGTTCCCGCCTCCCGCCCGAGCAGGCGGGCGTAAAAGCTTTCCGTCCGACATTATGCTAATGTGCATCCAGGTCGTTACCGGCGTTGTTTCACACACAACTTTACGATGACGAACACACACCGAGCCGCCCGCTTGCCGCACGAACGAATGGTACCGTATGGTCGGACCAGCGACAGTTACAGTAGCTTAGTGGAGTGATGCTGTAATTACAAAATTTATCCTCAATTCCATCCGTGAATGTTCGCCGTTTGGTGAAGACAAATCGATGCCCCTGCACGGAGGTCAGTGGCTATCGTACGCGGGATTCTATATGCATCAGTGTTAGACGTTCCGTGCGTAACGCTGTTGTGGCGAACATTCGCTCGGGAGCAATGTGTGCTATGGCAGCGCTAGAGAGAACGCATCGTATTTTGTTGGTACGCAAAAACCCCAACGAGATAGATGCAAGAGGAACCACGGAATGGGCGGTAGAGTAATGTGTGGTTTTCTTTGCCATCAATTGTGCATTCGCCGTGCAGCGAACCGTAGTGAAGTGAACCACCATAACATGGAAGGCGTCGCGAACTTCAGCGTGTATGATGCGCTCACAGTCGATAGGTACCGATCCGGCCCAAAATGTGTTCACCGTACCCATCATGGTGTGTACTCAATCCTTGTTATTTGCCACATCGGATAGTGGGCACCACCACCGCCACCATCACGGCATCATTATGGCTGACACCAGGCAGTGGCAGTGGTCGTTCTCTTTGGAGTTTGTTTTTTTCATTATCGTTTCTCTACAATATTTTTTTTTCTCTCGTCACCTCACCATCAATCCCAATACCCACATGTATGTATGCACACTGTCCGGTGAAATCAGTGATCCATTAATTGTGTCATGTTTATTCCGAGATTTGTGGCCGTACGGTGAATTGTTAAATAAACGTGCTAGAACCAAACAACAACACATTTGATACTGGAAACTGCGCATGAACATCTGCGGGCGATCTGGCGATGGAAAACCCATTTGTTCCGCTTTTCCAGCGGGCTTCCCACTAACACGGGGAGGGAGGGGTGGGGTAGAGGGCTTTTTTGTTTGCTTCTGGTGAGAAAATCCCCAATATCATTACTGGAATTAGGGTAGGTTATGGATGGACCGTAACCGATGGCTGTACTCGCACTATTATGGTTTGGCCGAAATTGATGCACTGCACATCATCGATTTGGTAGTCGACACTCTGCCAGAAAACTGCATGATGTGCGTGTGAAAATGCAGGTGATTGTAATCGAAAAACGAAAAAAAAGGCGTAAGTTTATCCCCGGGTTACACGCGGGTTTTTGGGGGGGCGTTTGGTTGTGTTTGCTTTTGCTGAGCATACATAATGGCGTACGGCATTGGTGGCTTTGGGAGAGAGTCAATAAACACACGCAGAATGTACTATTGAAATGTGTGTTCGATCAACATCCTTACATAGTAAAACTATACTTCAAACATTTAGAACACTAGAAAAGTTGTCCAATTTCGCTTCTATTAAACCTCAGTATTTAGTGCGAAAAAAAATGCGCTGAAAACAATTCAAGAAGGGAAACTTTTCTATACGTTTTTTGTTTTGTTGTTGGTTTTCGAATAAATATCAGCAAAAGGATGCGTTTATTCGTCCGTACAAGCTAACGTTTATTTTTCCACCTGAAGCACTTTGAACGCCAGCATGCCACTGAAGTGCATTTTTGACATGCGTTTTTTTTTTGAGGGGGAGAAAAAATTGCACCGTTCCATTCAACCGAAAAACGTGATCGGTTCGAAAAGATGCCACAAATTTATTGTCTCACTCACCACGCACCACATATCGGGCACGGTACACATACACGACGGTCGGACATCATCTACCCGTATATATCGGTCTGGCTGTACTGTACGTGAGATACCGTCCGGATCTGCTGTCAGCAGCGTCACTGAGTACAGTTTCCAGCAATGAACTGGCCCGATAATGCCAAAATGGTGGCAAGGTGGAAATGCTTTTTTCCCCTACATCAATCCCTAGCCATTCTTCCAGGTTCATCAGCAAACCATCATTGTTTTGGGGGAAATTTGAACAAAATATTTGTTTTTCGGTTGCGCCTACACCCCACGCTTGGAAGAAATTTTTTTGTGTATTTTTTTTTGTTTGTGTCATAAGCTTTTTTCCCAGCCCACAAAAGCGGGGAAAAAATAGGAACAATTTTTTTGCTTAATTCTACCACGAACGATTCAGTTTGTTCATCTCCCCAACCAACAAAAAAAACAGGATGCAAACGTTTGATGTGTTGTGGTTAAGAGAAGAGAGAGAGAAAAAAATACACACACACACATATTCGCACGTACACGATCTTCTCTCTAGTGGTGGGTATATTGTGTTTGCCGTCAGCGTGATGACGACACGGTTCCCGTTTGTTTGCCCACAAAACAAATATAGCCTTTACGGATTAAGATTCAAATCCGTACGGTAGCCGTGGCTGTGGCTTTTTGGAACGGAATCCGTTACGCAATCGAACCAGCAGCACAACAGTGCCGGGAAGGATTTATTTTGCAAGAATAATTTCCCACCATCGGTAACGAAAGGGGGATGTGCAAATTTTGGAAACACATGGGAAAGGTGCGGTAAATCTGCCATCGGGACAAAAATGGAAGCATCGGATTGGAAGTATTTTATCGGGTTGAGATTTTTTTTGTATGTGTGTTGTGTTTCTGCCACCGACCGTGGTTTGGCTTAACATTGTAAAACATTATGGTTCTATTTTGTAATCGGTTTATGGAGTAACACGTGCACACTGCATGAAAAGACAAAAAACAAAACTTTAAACTTGATTAGAAGTTTAATGGAATGAATGAGGGATGAGCTTTTGTTGGGAAGTATTTTAATGAACAATAGTGAGGTTCATTGATTTTTTTTCACCCTTAACATGTTCGACACAAAAAAACATTGACGGGACAAATATACAGAAGGATCATAAAAGTTTTCTCTTACGTTGATTGGAAGAGGGATTTGTTACATTGTGATTTAGTTGTTTTTTGCTTCAGACTTCAGTGAGGCATAAAACAGATTTTAGGCTGTTCAGGGTAGTCAACTGGGTATCAACTGATACAATGGTATTGTAGTGCAATAAAAAAGGGGACAATTAAAAGGTTACTTGTTCGTAAAACAAAACATTTTTTTTAGCATGGATAAGAAGTAGGGGCTAAAGGGCCTTTTACCAACCACTTTACTTGCAGGTCACGTTCGAACATACATCTACCAAACATATATCTACCGTCGATGAGAGCATTGCTGGGATAAGCCTTAATTGAAATTGTTATTTTTTACTTTGCTTCATGTATCACAAATGAAGGATTTAACAATTAGATTAACAACCATTGAGAACTAACTCGATCTACAACTTGTTGTGTCATGCCTATTGCATACCTTACAGGCGGTTATAATCGAAGACAATGAAAAATCGAGTTGGTTTAAACAAATTTTTATACGAGTTTCTTACTACCACGTGAAGAATCATACTCTGTCAGTTGCTGTTACTTTAATATGTTTTTGTAATTAAATATATTTCGGTAAATTTTCTAATTTCTAATTCTAATTTATTCTAAGATATATTCGTACTGTAGTCTTTGTACTCACCGTCTGGATGCATATCAGGATCGGGTATCAAATCCCATCCGGACCGTACTCCCGTACTCCGCAGGACTGACTAACCTGTTAAATAACGTCAAGGAAAACCACAATTGGCAGCCCAAGACCTCTCCTGAGGTTGAGTAGGAACAAAAAAGTTTCAAATCTTGAAATTATTAGTATTCGGCGTATATGTATATCCGATCTACCGTTTATACTTTCATTCCACTTCTGAAGAAAGCTCAGTCCGTCGAACATTACACTAAATTCAGCAAAAACAAACTTAAAGTTCCGTCGACGCTATATGTATATCAGCTCGATTTTTTAAAGCAAAGAGACTTTAATTTTCCCCCGAGAGATGGATATGTGCAGTAATAGCAACTTTTAAAACTTCTGTTAAGAAAGAAAGAAAAATTAAAGAATTCTATTGAAGAGCGACGTCCTAATCGTTATCGATAAACAGACCTGTCTGACACTGAACGAGCAACGACATGGACACTGAAATTGAGGTTTGCACTCGCTTTTTCCCACGATTCGCACTCCATTTTTCTGACGCAGAACCTTCATTGGTAGACAATCAACAAACTGAAAATGTTACTTTTTCATGAATTGCGAAGATGTGGGATACGGTCACAAAGTGTCTTCCGAGAATTGTTGGCCAAGGAGAACAATAAAGCATTTTTTTAAATCATCTGTTAAATTGATGTAGTCACATAGAACTGAAATCAGGTAAAGCTATCGACATTGTACCTATTTCACATGGCTACCGTCTTTAACATTGTATTCTAACAGCCAACAGCCAAATATACTGTGGAAATTCACAGCTTCATTCCACGCGATACGGTTTGCTCTGGCACGAGAACGCCACAAATTGGTTGTCTCGCGTGTCTGAATCGAAGTCTCCTTCACTCCTCCGGCACGCTCAAAGAAACATGAGACTCGTGGGGAATAGCATCGAAATTGAAATGGAAACTAATTAATGTTTATCTTACAATAATTAAAATTATACGGCTGAGGAATTTCGTTTAATGTCCGTCACAGGCCGCCAGACAGGCCGAGGCAGTATGCCATCTAGCTGGTGGATGGACGATCCTGAACATTCGCACCCGTGCCAGTATTGTCTGCACCAGTATTCGATTCAGCCCTGGCAGGACAGGGTTTGTTTGCCCGTTTGAACCAATCCAAGGATCCGAGCAGCATTCGCGAGGGATGTTGGCTGTGCGCGAGAAGGATTCCATTAAATTTAACTACCGTTCGGTGCGGCAAAAGACGATTGAGCGTGGCGCCTGCGATAATTGCTTGTGGAATGCTCCCACGGATGGCGGAGAGACGAGCGAACACGAGCGACCATCGACCGTCCGGAATGCAGCATTGTCAAGCGTTATCGTAAGCCACAAATTCCAACGTTTTTGGTGAAAAGGGAAAAGTTTTCCTTCCAATGTGCACTAAACACTGGAGAGCATGTATAAATTAGCTGAAAAGCTGATTGAATGCCGGATGCGCTGGGAGTTTTATTTTTAAAATAATACGCCGGATTAAATGAGGGATAAAATTAGAAACACAGCATTCGGCGATTAGAGCGTTGGTGTAAAGTGAAGCAAAAGTCTATTAAGAAAACTCAGCAGCTTAATCTATAGAGTAGCAATATAAAACGGAACTTTATTTTATAATCAATGGGCCATCATATCAACATATTTAAACACTAATGTGAATTAAAAAAATATATCCAAAACGCAAATACCTCGAAAAGGCAGCAATCATGCGTCGCCATTGTAAAAAGCACGTATCGTACACGACACAATTCATTTGTGTGCCGATCTCGACAAAGTGAAAACTGAACAGAAACGGGCAAAACCCCGACGACGACTACGACAAACGATCTCTTCCGGCTGGAATCGGATCATGATGAAGTGTGCAACGTGGGCAAGAACTTTAATCCACCAACGCGGAAAACACGAATCTCTTTTACCAATTTGCCTGCCTGAGATTTTGGACGGGAAAGCACCAAGTAATGGAAACCACTTGCGATGCCGGAAATCGTGAGCAATATTATCGTCATCAAATTGCGTTATTATTCAACTTTGGCGTACGTCCAAAAGTTTGTCCTGTGGTTTCTGTGCGGTTCGCAACGAAAGATCGGAAGCAGCGAAGAGAGCTGCTGGCGCGACATTCCATTTTGCCTGGTCAACTCATAAGAACGATGGCACACAATCGCAATGCACAATTGCACTGACGTCGATCCTTGGTTGGGGAGATGGTAATGTAATATTTATGCTTCATTGATTTGATTTATAGCGACCATGCGGGAAGGTTCAGGAAGTGGTTTTGAATTTATTTTCTTTTTTGTTCACCCGTTGTACAGGATATATGTGCACAAGATTGGTGGCAGGTTGTTGGATAGTAATCGCTTACGGGATATAGAGGAGGTTTTCAATTTGGGCACTAACCATCTCAAGTAGAGAAGCGTGCCGGCGTGTTCTCTTCATCATGAGGAAAACTAGAATCGGCGACGGCGAAGATGCAAATTTATTACACAAAAAAAAACAGGTTGCATGCCGGTTTATGGCCACAACATCTAACGGCTACTCACCGGAATGAGGCGTTGCCAGGCGTGAAGCTAATCGCATTTCGTCCCTATGGTTGATAAATTAGATTGCTAGCAAAGCGTAATGTCTAATGCTAGTAGCTTTGGGTCACGACAGGCGAACCCACTCTACAGGCGGTGAGGGGGGGCGGTTCGTGCTTGATTTTGTTGTCATCTCACGCGCATTTACGGCCATGTGTTGTATGCGCCTGCTAGGTATGCAAATTTGCTTTCCCACACACACAGATATTCCCGAACAGCTTTGGGCATGGTTGGCGCAAGCAGTCAAAGGATTCGACTAACGTTACGCCCGCTAATGGATTGAGTGTTTATGAGTTGTGTATTGCGCCAGCCAGCCAGCCAGTGTGTGGGGACTATCGACAGCTTACCGATACCGTAGTCCGATACCGTGTCTGTTGGTAACAGACAATCCGATGTAAAAGGAGCTGATTAGCTTAGAGGCAGTAGCGGACCAATGTGATTTGGGAAAGTGGAAAATCCGATCTCCATAAATGGAGCAGTAGTGGCCCTTCGTGGCCATATCGCCCGAAACGTGTATTTAATGTGCTAAGGCATTATGGAACAATATAATTACAATGTGTTACACATTCGCAAATTAGCATATGTGCCTTCCAAACGGACACCATCTTACGTACGTTCGCGTGAAGTTGTGGAACGGATAAGGTGCCATGTTTATAGTACGGGTTCGGCTAAACGTTGGAAATTATCTGCGTGATAATTTAGCACCAACTAATGGTGGATAGTTTGATGTGTGTATGTTGATGAAAACTATGCTCTCGGTAACTTGTGTTTGCCAACGTGCCGTGTCAACAAATATGATTGACTGACCAATTCAGCTATCGATTCATCAAACTCCATTCATCAAACCAAGCATACGAACAAGCGCTAACATCCTTCGATGCAGAAACATTGGTTTTGTTTTTTTTTTACAAAATTTTATCCAATTGATTTCTGTGTTACGTTTTTTTTCCTCTGCCTCATGGGGATTACATGCTCGTCAACGTAACGGACGCGCCACAAGTATGTGCTTGTGGTTTTGAATGCGATGCACAACGACACCAAACAACAACAAAAATGTTAACAGGCATTCCATTCCGTACGTGAATACTAATGACGAACATTCACAGGCAGACGGTAAACAATCAATGTAAAACAATTTTTGTCTGATGAAAACCACATCAATCATACCTGGACATTGATTTATCAAAAAGCGTGCTCCATATTGCGCGAATCGTGAATGTAGTGCGAATTGCAAACATTGCGCGGATATTTGTCTACCGTCCATGACGAAGTTTGTGTGTGTATTCATGGTGGAATGGAGCATTATATTAAGCAGACAATAGACAAAAAAACGCAATGTAATTGATGGGATAACACACGTAGTTGGTAGAATAAAAGTGCGTAATGCCGATTGATGTTACCATACTGTCGGTGTTCTAATGAGATTTCATAGAAATTATTTTCCCACTTGTGATACAGGGTTAAATTTAACTTTTATTCACACTTTTGCGGGGCAGGAATTCGAAATAAAATGGTAAATGTACTTTAATAATAAATAAAAAATAAATCAATTAGTCAAATAAGTAAATTTAACAAAAAAAGTCATTATACCTGAAGTGCCCTTCTGTTGCCTATTCAGATGCTAAAAAAGCAATATATAAAAAGTATTTTATTACAACTATTTTTAAATTTTCCTTTTCCTTAATGGCCATTGTGTAAACTTTAAAAACTCGTTCCTTAAATCGTTTCTCCATTTTTATCATAAATCTGTTAGGTGGCTGGTGCTAGAAATCCAATCTCAACCATTAGAAAACAAATTTTGGTTTCAATTTATTTCCATCAATATAATGAAATACCTTACGAACTGTTTTTTTCAACAGAAGTTTTATAATTGTTTGAAACATAAAACTTGTATCCGATATTATCCAACCGATTGTATAATCCTGCTAATTCCGTTCGCAGATGAAAGTGGTTCTCGCTTTCACTGGGTCAGCAATGGTATAAATTTAACATTCGAACAGTATACTGAAGCTGTGTGCCAAACGTGCTTTATTAATTAATCAGTAAGAATAATTAAAATGAAAAATGTAACACTATTTCATTTAAAGGCAAAGCACGAAATTAATCTCCCGCCCATGGCAGGGAAATTCTTCAACATTGGAACTGTTGCCACGCGTACCATTCTGACGTCTGTGCCATGGACGTAACTGAACCGAGCGTTTGGTGAATATAGATAACGTGTTGGTACTTGCTCATCTCCACCAGAAACCTAGCCAAAAACCCCGAGCCCCGATGGTGGAAAGATGAATCGGAAGGATATTAGATAATGAATGCTGCCTGTTGACTGACTGCTGCTCGGAACATGCGGCAGTCAATCCTTTACTCGTGGGTGGGAAAAACATCTTTCCAACTACAAGAGTTGCTTCGCCCTGGTAGTGTGAGGCTAGTGAGCAGATAGACAGATAAACCAGGCACTTTAGTGTTGTTCAAGAACTTCTGCTGGTGCTGCTGCTGTTGCTGTGGAATGGAATCAAGCACCAGTGCCGAATTGGCTCGGTTAGAATGTCCCGGATCAAAACGTGCGGCATGATGAAATGGAGGGATGTATAATAAATCTACCTGGAAATAAATTTAATTTCTTTTAATTCACAATATCAACACGTTGCGTGTATAGAGAGAGAGAAAGATAGCGAAACGGTGATAGAGCAGAGCATTAATTTGATAGAAAGTTTTGCCAGTCGGATGAGGAAAGTGAATTTATGTGAGTGTCAAAATTCCCTCCCTTTCATTCTCGCTCTCTCACACACTCTCTCTCTCTCTCTCTCTCTCTCTCTCTCTCTTTCGCTCGTTGTCCACCATTATTGCCTCAGGGAGTTTTTGCAGGCGTGATGGAACAGCAAATGGAGTTATTTACAATTTAAGCTCCATCGTGCAGGAAAAGTAAGGACGGGTAAGAATTCAACGGCAATAAGTTGTTATTTGGGAATTTACTTCAACTTACAGCATGTTCTTCACGTTTCGATAATTTAGTTGCGATCTATTTGCTGGGGAATGGGATTTCAGTAGTAGATGAAATTGTAAAATTAAATTATTTCAAAATATTTATAACTTTTATGAACTCAGGAAAAATATTTTTCAATAATTAGTAAACATTATACAAAATGATGTTTTTATTTTTCCATGCAAGTAGTTCAAGTACAGCCGTTATTTTAATATGCTCAGCATGGCATCCTTGCTTGAGAACTCCACACCAGAAGAGCTAACAACAGTTAGCGAGGCTATTGAAATGTTAAATTGCTCCTCGGGTGTGAAACAAAGCGACAATAAAGAAGCGAGAAGGCCACACGAAAAAAAATTTCGTTCCTGGTACTTCTTAATTTTAATGATTGCTTAACATTTAGCTTTTGGAGTTTTGTTTTCCCTTCTTCCTTGCCATGGCTAACCATCGATGGAAGTTCGCCGTGGGCTAGCCGGGCAAGAGCATGATACCGTACCAAATGCTCCTCTCAATGGTCAAGAGCTTGGTTTAGGTGTATGGGTTTTATTTCTTTTTTTTTTTTGTTTCGAAAGACCACTTTATGATCTCCGAGGCCACGGCAAGTGATGATTGCTCTTGCCCAGAACGGTTAGCTAGGATTAAGAGCCATTGATGATAAAATGCTTCGTGGCGGCTAGTAAAATAAGGATGCAAGAAAAAAAAAACACACCAAAATAAAATGCAAAATCACCTTCAAGTTCATTCTGGGTTCTCGTGGCAAAAAGGATGAAGCATACCGAGGGGGTAGGAAAACGACCATAATTTTTAATGGAATCATAAGCACATAGTTAACGTCAACCCCCGGTCAACGGTACAGGCAGGATGAAGTTTTTGTTTTCTTTAATTATTTGCACTGTAGGAATTTACATTTAATTTAATTTTCTTCCCGTTTACGCTTTGGCACGCTAACCGTGTCTCGAAATGCCTAAGCGCCATGCCTTGGTTGTTGTTGCGGCTTTCTGCCCACTTAATCGTGTTGCGAAATGGCCAACACTCGTCATCGTCATCTTTCGTTGGGTTTTGAGTTTAATTGGATGGTTAAATTGCACAACCGTCAGCCACCGTCAGCATAAGTCACGCCCGGGTGCGTTGGTCAAGTGACCGCAAAATTAAGGTACCGTTCTTCACGTATGGTGGTTTGCACAACGGCAAAGACGTGCCGAGCCCGGTCCCGAAACTAAATTGGGCGATTAGAAAGCGAAGCCCAAAACTGTCCTGGAAAACTAGCAGCAGCCACCATTAGGAAAACTTACGAGCGTTCTGCGTAATGGTCTAGAAGGCGACAGTGTGACCGTGCGTATTGGCCGCCGGTTGTTAGATGTGATTTCTGTTGCCAAACACCTGGACCTGACGGGCGGTTCTGGGTTCCGTTCAGGGTGGTGTCTGGTACCATTTCTGGTAAGAAGATGAACAATCGACCATCATTTGTTTGTTGCTTCTCACGCGCATCATAACCGACCTGGGATCGTTTCCAGCCGCTATTGTTCTTCGGGCCGGTATCATTCCAGTGCAATCTGTGAATGTCCGATTCGGGTCAGAACGAAATGGTGTGCGTGTGTATTTTATGGGACAGCTAACTTTCGCTCCACGTTCGATCTTTTCCAACCGGGAAGAAGGTGTGACTATCGTATGAATGAAGTGTCCATAAATAAGTACCGTTCCCGGGATGAAATGACCACACATCAGGAGTAGGAATGCAAGCAAAGGGTTCCATGGTGAAGGGAATAAACAAAAACGACCTATTTGTCGACTCCGATTCCTAGCGTCGACCGTGCGTGTGCGAGGAACGGGCCACAGTTGGGGAGGTTGGTTGAACGGTTGAAAGATTTCATTGATTGTTGAGGTTATGTTGTAGCGCCCAGAAAGCACACAACCCACTGCCAGGAAAGAGTCCAAACCGAGCCATCGTAGAGTAGTGTACGTACTTGCGTAGAAGTGTATTTTGCACACAGCACACAATATCTCCCCAGGTCGGGGTTGGGTATTGGGGAGACACTGGTACGATTGTCGTTGTTTGTCATCTGATGGAAATGATAGGCAATAAATTTCCGATTGCTTTTGTGAGTGGAATCTTGAGTCTCGAGCGGTTTCACTTGAACACCATCACAGCCAGACCTCCGATGGCAGACTCGGACTCGTAGCTGACCAAGAAGCTGAGCATCTACATTGCGCCATCGCCGGCAGATAATGGCTAGGGTAATGTCACGGGTGTGGCTGCCACGATGAACGTTGATTAAGGGAACGCTTTATTTCTGAGCCCGCTGCGTGCCTGATATGGTGCCGCAAGTACGCTTTGGTTTTCTTTGTTCCCTCTACCAACGATATCGAACCATCGAAGGGCAGATCGGGAACCATCCCTCGTACGGATGGAATTCAATGAAGATACAATGACGTACCTGGTGAGGTGTTTGTGGTTTCCGGATCATATGGTTTGCCGGTACGAGAAACCGTTATGAGACAAAGACCTCTATGAACTCATACGATCAGATTGTTCGCTTTTTCCATCACCTGGGTGAGTTGAAATTGTGCATTGATTGTTTATGATGCTACGCACATATTATCCAGACACGGTTGGAGCTCGGACTCGGTTGTTTACAAAACCAACATGTCAGCTATAGCTGTCATTGGTTGTCATAAATTTAAAATTTATTTCATTATCACGATCTTTTGCCATGCTAATAAATAAACAGGTATGTTTACTTTGGTAGTTTATTAAAAACTAGCCACACGAGCACAGTCGTGTAGCATGATTTATTCGTGGTAAATTTTATAAGAAAAGAGATAGAGAAGATAATACAATGAATGGGAGCTTTACACTCATTTAGTGTCATTTCATTCAAAGCATAATAATATTCGATGGAGGCGCCTGGTGTTTTTGGTGGAGCCGCCTGGTATTTATGGTGGAGGCGCATGGTGTTTAATGAGTTTTATTGAATCTTACAGTTTTTAATTGTTTTATCGACTTGTATAAAGTAATTAGCCGGGATAAATAAACTAAAACCAAAAGAACCCAATTTTAGGTTTGCACAACTTGGGTTTTGCCTTTCTACATGAATCTTCTTGCATCTCACACACACTCACATTAAGCATCACACTGTGCACCGCGTGCCAGTTGTTACTAATTACTTTGTTGACTATCCTAATCAAAGCTACCACCGTTAATAGGTCTAACAGTGGCACTATTATCCAGGTGCGATCGATCGAAACCATTGCCAGACAGCAACTTACCTTCTGTGTGAATGTCTTCCTTTCAGCACATCTTTACGGGGCGCACTGTACCACTGTCGGGAGGGGTTTTTCTACCACACGAAGCCACCGTGCACACGTGCACAGTAAAACGGGGGAAAAAGGTCACAAAATGAAAGGCAACTACTCGGTGGCCTGAAGAACGCCGAAACGTGATCTAATTCCAAACTTCCGTGCACCGATACCGTTCGTTTCCACCACCGGAAAGGTTCATCCATTTCATGGCGTCACGTGGCGTTCACGGATTGTGCGGGAGTGTTTCCTTTCGCTGATCGTAGGAAAAGCCCGAAATGTGGTACACTTTTTGTCTTTTCAGTAGTATGTGTGTTTTGCTAAATGATGCGAATGTTTGATGGAAGACGTCCGAGCGTCACAATCGCTCATTCGCTCAGCATCTTGTACATCTCTCGGTCGGGCAAAAAGGGTGTCGGGCACCATTAGGGCTGATGGTGCGTGGTGCGAATGGTGCGCATAAATAAAGATATCACGTATTACAAGTTTTCACCCCTCCTCCCTCCCCTCAAACACTTCGGTCCGGCCGGATGATAAATTCGTCCAGTTCTACTCAGTCATCACGTCGGTTGGTCGCAGCAAGTAGCACCATCGAGTTCATTCCTTCCACGATGGGCATCTTTTTCGAGCGTTCGCGAACAACTTCTGCCAGCAGGTGGCATTGATTAATAGAATTGGTCCTTCTCTCTTTTTTTTTCTTTTCTTAGGAGCATTTCATCTCCTCACCCACACCAGGTAACAGACGTGCCGAATGCTGATATTTTGATGGCATTTATTCGCCATTTTGCTCAAATGCCGGTACACGGTACGGCATTTCGACTGAAGTCAACCGCTAATGATATGGTTGCGCACTGAAATGGACTCACTGGCAGATTTACATACCCACGAGTGCCATGTTCACCGCGTGGCAATTCTGACACGTTCTGGTCTTTCAATTCCACTTCTCCGAATGTTACGGTACAGTGGCACAACATTAGCGCATAATTTTCCATTCACATGCGAATCGATTTTGCAATTCAATCGTTTGATTTTGGGATTATATCTGTCTGGAAGTTCTGTTTTTTTTTCGTACGAAACTCACACCTGTTACACTCATCCCGATTGCCGAAAATCGCTCGGTAACAGCTGGCGAATGGTTTTGCTTCTGTACCGTCCAAAATACGAACGATGATGTAGCGGAGAGATCCGTTAAGCAAGTCGACAAGGAATGGTTTTTCCTTTAAAGTGACAATCGGAAACTCTTTTCGTTTCGTCCTGCCACTTTGTATCATTATCGTACCACTTCCAAATGATACTGTCCCCGTAACGAGCTAAACGCATCCTTAAGATGTTGAAGGAAATCGAGCAATCCTTAAGCATGGTGTTGAAGAGCAGCCAATTCCAAAATCCCGAATTTCTATCTCCACTTCGTGCTGGGAACGAAAAAGTTCGTTCATCCATTGCAAACCACAAGCGTGAGGTACGGTGAACGGGAACGGGAAAACGAAACACGAGCGGTTGATGAAATACGCATTAAGCTTATTATAAAAACATAGAATTACGATATGCATCAGCAATTTTCCCTGTTTCAACACTTGCGCTGAGTCGTGTTGCCAAACATACACGGCAGAAGGGTGTGAGATTTTTGCTCGTGTGTGGTTAGGATTAGAGCATAAGAAGAACGGGTTTTGCGGTGGTTTGGAAGTTGGTACAAAATTCACACACGCTCACAGGCGTCGCTACGGGACTACGGGGTTAACTTTTGAATGGTTGAATTTTCCGACAACGTCAAGCTGCCGGGCGGGATAGATGATGACCGGCATGCTGAAAGGATTATCATAACTGGAGGACTTTGTGCTGATGTTAAGATATATCTTATCACTTCTGTTGCTGGCGTTTCAAGCGCACTTTCGATGCTCGTAATCCGCTCCGTGTGTCCGCCGGTACGCAATACGATCCAGCCCAGCCAAACGCCATCATTGGATACGGTTTTTCGGTACGGCTGACCTGCCAGATTGGACCAGCTTCATAATACGATTTTCGGGCTGAGGATTGGAAGAGTCCAAATCGGTTAGAATCGTCCGTGCCGTGTTTCATTTCTGCTGGTCTTGTTTGGACCGGTTCCCCGGCGATGTGAGGCTGAGATGCACAAGTTGATTCGAGAGTGTTAGTAGAATGTGTCATGCTGGTTCTTAGCCATGTAGTGATGAGTCTTTTTTTTTTGCTCTAAGTTCGGATCCGTTTGTCGTCAACCGGTTTGAAGGTGATGCCGGGTGGTGGACGAAACCATGTCGAGTAGACAAAATGATGTGTAGATAAGTTATAGTTTTGCATTTTTCTCACCCATCCTTTTGATTGCTGGATGGAGATCCTTCTCCTACCCGTTGCTGTTACTTACGAGTGAAGCATGTTCGAGCCAAAAACCATATATACCATATATACATGACAGACAGAGCAGAGTTGAAGAAAACACTCGAAAAAACATACCCACCAGATGGTGACTTTTGTGCTCCGTGTTGGTGGTTGCTGAAGTTGGCAATATTGCAATCTCGTCCTGTGCTACTACGACACTTGCAACGATTATTGCAATATTGCAATGGGTGTGTGTGTGTGCAGTACCGTAAGGCGTGCGTTTCTGCCAAAGAGCTGGTTACTGCTCACGAACGATCCGTGATTGTATGTTACCATCGTAAAGCGGGAAACTATCGATCATAAACGATTTTTCAACACGATCTTCAGCATCATCAGGGCTACGCGGCCTGTAATGCAACCGGTGAGACATGATGGTGTGGTGAAATATTTGACTCAATTTGTCGGTACGGTGCAAAGTGCAAAAGTGCCTTGCCTGCCGCACCACACACATGTCGACGGAAGTGATGCAGCAGCGTCACGTACGAAATTGGATATGAATCTACGTTACGTTTTTGCTCGTTGCTGCGACTACCAGCGCGATCCGTAAATGCACTTACCCCCAACATGCTCCGGTGGTTAACGAAGACGCAATTTAAATGCGTTTAAGAGTGGAGTACGGGAATGGAAGGTAAAGCGCTTACAGGTCGTACCCTATCTGCTAAGGAACGTGGCATATGTCTTTCGTGATTGCGTTACGGGCAATCGTCTATTCACTTCGAAGATGTAACGGAAGCTTGTTTCATCACTAGTGTAATTTGACTGTAAGCGCTTGTTTTGCTTTTATTAAAAATGGTTCTGACAGCAGTTGATTGGACCCAGTGGGTTTTGATTAGGTATTGGCTTTAATTTGACAAATAGCATTTTTTGTGTATGAAGATATTGCGTCAGTATTGAAAGAAAACATGCAATTTTATCAAACGTTATTGTTAGCAGAGATAAAAGACATTGTGTACATTGACTATTCTGTATGTCGATTGCTAAATTCTTTGTATCCTTTTGTTTCTAGTCATTTCTTCATTCCGCCAGAAGTTTATTGGATAGTTTATCAAAATAGATCTATTTTAGATTAAACATCGGCAGACAATATGGATAATTAGTGCGACTTCAATCGAACCATAGAAAAGAGGTAAATTGCATTCAATAGGGCAGGGTTTTCAAGTTCAAGCTGTAAAGTCTGTTCTGATTTCTATTCTAATTTAAAAATACACAGATTTTTCAGTAATGAAAAAAAAGATGTTGAGAGAGAATTGATTTCATATTGAACGCGAAAAGAATTGTGGAAAAAATCTTTCTTGACACGTTCTAGTTTATCATGAAAATAATCAGAATTAGCTCCAGCTTCAACATTTGATCTCTGAAAACTCTGTAATGTTAATCGAAACGAGTTCAAGGATAATAGTCGGTAGCATACATAATTATAGAACAATTTTTTTAACAGTAAAGAAAAATCATCAGGATCGATCAGTAACGAAGGAAAAAGTATAAGGGATAGACAACGGTATGCCTTAAGATTAAAGTTCATTTAAAGTTTTGAAACTTTAGTGCGCAGTTAAAGCGATTTACAGCAACACTACCTACTCTTATTTGCGTTTTTCCATACTTGTTCTAGGTACTAAATCAGTTATAAATAACCATATTTAGTAAGGTATTTACATCCAATACTATGAGAAGACGCCTGGGGACGTTCCGGTGGTGTATGTGATAAATGGCGCCGGTTCTAAACGACAGGACCGGGTTCAAATCCCATCTGGACCGTTCCCCCATAGCAAAGACTATCCGACTACGTGGTAAAAATAAGTCTAGTAAGCCAGAAATGGCCGGCGTGATCTTAGAGGTCGTAAAGCCAAAAATAGAAAGAGAAAATATGAAAAAATGAATCTATGAAGTCTCATAATTGACTAACATGGATCAATACCGAAAGAAATGTAAATTTCCATTTTAGCTGGTCTTTGTTTTTAATGCATTCATTTACAGTGTGTGTAAAAATATAAGGAAAACATATCAACGAAGACGTGTTTTTCAATTCTCTTTAGCTTTTTGTTTTATTCTAAACAAAACGCTAGCTTTTTTTTATTCAGGTAGAACGGTCAAAAACACTTGATGTCCTATAATTATGTTGTAGACTGTAGTAGAAACCATTTTTGCACAATTTTTGATTCCACTATTGATTATAGCAGGAAAGTTAATTATATGTTCAATTGAACTTAGAAGGGAAAGTTGTACACTCCAATAAGGTTTCATAACTAAATTCATTTCTAGGTAAACTCTATTTATGTGATTCTCAAACATTTTCACAAGAATTGAATACAAACTTTAGATCACTTCTTAAGCATTATCTATTTTTCTTGGGAAAGGAAAAACCTTTGTTAGGCGCTGTTTAGACAATCTGGCTTTAATATAAATCTACTGCAAGCATAAAACGGACATAACCATCCCCAACTCCATGGGAAAGTTTTTCCTATCCTGGATTACAGCGAGAAGCGACTCTTTAAGATGACAGTAGGCTTCCTTACAACAAGCACTTGTGAAAGGGCGCCAGATTTAACTTTATCCCCGCTAAGCATAGTGGAGATTGCAATATTTACCCTAGGCTCTGTGGCACTCATTACAAAACTCCGTGAGGTTTGTGTCGTTGTTTGCAAAACATCTGCCACTTCTCGCTCGAATATCGTCAACCATTCCGGCTGCCGGTTCACTTTTGCCCAATGGCACACAACACCAAAGCAGCAAGTGGTGCAAAACAGCACCAAAGTGACAAAGCGTGCACCGCCACCACCGGGCTGGAAGTGGTTGCTTAATCGAAAAGTTCATAAATGTCCTCATAAATAAAGCCAACGTGTAGTGACTCGCACGCGGTTCCGCCTGCCAGAAAAGACGGAACGCATCCAACAAAGCGGTTCATGTGCAAAGATGGGTTGAATTTCTTCCACCCGGTATCAAGTGGATTTCGCTGGATTACTTCCGAAAATTAAGAGTGCCGCCGGATTTAATGAGCGAACTTTGGGCCACCACTATACCGAGCGGTGGGTTCACCGTGCCACCCGGTAGAAAGACGTCGGTCCACAGATAAATAGATGCAAGCTTATGTCCCTTCGGAGGGAAACTTTGTTGGAGAAGTTTTTGTATGGGTGGCCCAAAACTGGACGTGTAAGTTTTCAATCCTTTTCTTCTCAGTAACCTTGTGAGCCATGGTGTGGTCCCCATGCGTACAAGCAAAATAAAAACATTATATCTTACCATTGAGCAGAGCAAAAAACAAAAACTCCCAGACTAGATGAGCAAAAGCGAGGTCCTTGATTGTCACTGAGACGAGGTATTTCACCGGAGGGAAGAACTCTTGAACCGGAATTAGTTTGCGCTCGTAACCAAAGTGTCTTATCTTTCGGGGGCACCCATTTTCTCACACTGTGGACATTTACAGGCCCATGTCCAAGAATCTTATCGGCAAAAGATCGGTCAACTGTTGCCGGGGAAATAACCGCCCGTAAAGCCTGGGACACATTGAAAAAGTTCTGGATCAAGGTTTGTTTATGCAAATCACTTCATCATGATGAAGCTTTCGCATGGAAGCTTTCCGCGCGATGCTTGCTTGATTTACCTGGGAAGGACAATCCCTCTCGCTAAGCAATGGAAGGCATTTGCCGGTTGATTATTTTCAGTTGATGCAAAGTTTTAATAATGGTCGCCAGCCGAAGAAACCGCAGCAAAACAAAAGCTCAGACGGTGTGTCAACGGTAAAAACGTCGACCGATTGATGGATAGGCACGGCCACGTCCACGTCTTACGCTGACCTATTTCGTGGGCGGATGCTCAGCTCGGCCACCATTTGCCTTCATCCAGTAGCAGATGTTTGTCGAGTTTCGTCAAGATTGTGTCGAGTCTTAACCCCCACAACTTAACCTTTTCCGTCGTCTACCATGAATGACATAGAGCGTGTTTGGCTGAGACGGACACGGACACAGTTTTTGTCGGAGAAAACTTATCAGATAATTGATCAACTCTTGTCCTGGTTGTACTGGCACGGTACCGTCGGCGAAAGGCATTGAGTTTGTTCCAGTTTGCGTTTTTTTTTCCTTCTACCCCTTTTCCCCGGAGCTTATCACCCGGACCGGAATTAGGTGCCATGTTGGTTGGTCGGCTATCGGGCATGATGGGAAAATGTGTGTGTGTGTGTTTTTTTTTTGTTGGTTCCATTTTGACGCCTTGCGAAACCTGCACGGTGGGAACTGTGTATAAAAAAGAAGCTTGTTGTTCAACTACGGTTTGATAAGCAAACACACAGCGTGTATCCAGGGTGGAAATAGGTCGAAAGAATCCTATCCTTTCAACATTTCCTGCCAGAAATACCTCAAACCACAACCAAAGATCGACGACCGGTGAACGAGTGACGAGCGATGATGATCAGATTAGATTTCCACCCACCGTACACCTTCCTGTGTGACAAGCGGAAACCCAGCTTCCGCTTGAGATTGTTAACACTTTTCCCCCACCGTGCACTTTTCCATCCAGCAAGATGCCAATATCGGCAGCAGGATCGAGATTAACCATCAACGTGCGAAATTTGCCAAGCCATCTTTTGCCGCACGGTTTCCACCGAGTTTCCCTTTTCCTGCAACGAATTGCTTTTCTCGATCCTTTGTCTGTTTGCTTTACATTCTTGCCGTTGGTTGTTGGTGGTCTGTGCAATGGATTCATTTCCACTGAAGTGTATTGAATGAAATATTTACTAAATGTCTCAACGTTAGACGCAGGGAAAAGGAGAAGATGTTTTCGTAGCAAAAATAAATTGGATGACCACCTACGAATGCAAAGCGTGACATCCCATATACCTGATAAATGATGGATAGAAGAACTGAGCAAAAAAAATCACTTCCAAAAAGACGATAGTTTGAAGAAGAAAAGAGTTTTCGTGTTTGCTCCCTAAGGGATCATTCAACTAATACGTAACACTGCAAGTGATGTGTTACAGCCAACGTTACGATTTTTTGCACAGATGCTACAAATGATTCGAATTTGTGTTACTTTACATAAAATAAAGTATTTTTAAACTTCTGGATTTCCAATGCATACATGAAAAATGAAGCAGCAGATGATGGGGAAAAAATCCTTCACCTTTTTCACACTTTACGACCAATAGTAAAGGATCACGAATTACTCTCAATGTTAAGATATGGAAAAGGAACCAATATAACAAGATCTAAGCTGGCGATCGGTAGTTAAAATTACCTCTTACTAGTAATATTATCTCTCAGTATGTTCTTTTGTTATTTCGAATGATGAAACCGACCGCTGGCTGAAAGCAAAAATTGTTATAGCAAAATATTGTTCTACCATAACTGACCAAGGAAAGGCCATGTTTTATAAATTTTGGAAACGCAAATGCATTTGTAAATTTTTATATCAACAGTAATTATTTAATATACATAAAATATAGCAAACTTCATGTGTAATTTTCAATAAACCTGATACGATCGTTTAACATAACAAGAGATCAATAATATCGAGCAGGTCCGTTAGCATGAAAAAATTTTTTAGAAGTATTTTTTTTGTGATAGGATCAGTTGAAGGTTGGGGAAGTTCTCCAAACTAATACGTAAATAATAATGGGGGATGTTTCCAGCGTTACGTTTTGTTACGACAGTGAGGCAGGGGGTCAAACATTCACAATGCTTGTGGTACGTAATAGTTGATTCATCCCTAATCAAGTTGTTTTGTCGACTGAAGAGCGTTTGCGCCTTGCAGTTAGGCAATACGCACAACATTGTATGAGAAGTATTTTGTCACAGAATGAATTGGAGCTTTTTTTAAATTAGTTTTAATTGTTTGTAATCAGAAACATTACATTTTTTAATAAATAATTCTCCAAGCAATTATTTTAAATAACTTAATTTATGAAGTAGTTTTTAGAAAAATAAAAACTAGAACATAAAAAAAATAAAATTTCTTGTAACGACTAAACTTTTCTTGTTTTAACGGTCAAAATATTAAACAACACATAACAAAAAGTCTTAACGGCACGTTGTTCAATCCGTGTCTTTTGCTATTAATCAGGCTGCTAGTTTCTGCTAGTTTTTTACTTCACTTTCTACCTTTTCACCAACACTCATTATTCATCTTCACCGGGAACGTGAAAGAAGGAAGCGATGCAACAAAAAAAAAACACACATACACACACACCCACTTTCAGCACGAATCCTCTCCATCCGATCAAAGGAACAAAATGAAGGCGCTTTCCGTCCTGAGAGGCCAAGCACCAAAGGCACACCACATTACGATGCATGATGTACTAGCGGCTCGTTGAAGCGGTCATTGCACTCGGCCACAAGCAGCATCGTCCCCAAACCGCTCAAGGATTGTCCTGTCCTCTTGGATTGTTAAGTGGAAGAAAGTGCTCGAAGCGTCCTGGGACCGGCGTCCTCTCTTACCTCGTGGAGACTTCTCCAAACCCGGTCGGCAGGCGTAGACAGGGTATGCAGATTACATACCCCTTAGTATTTGTCGCTTAATGTTGATTTCACTACCACAAGCAGTGAACCATTGTGCCGGTGCCATTAGCACCGCTTCTTTGGTGGTGGATTTTTAATCACAAACTCTCTTCCTCTTCCTCTGACCCTGCGGTACTGGGCAGGTGGGTTGGTTGCCAAAAAATAAAAGTAAGCAAAAATTGCCAAGATCGTGCATCACAAAAAAAGAATGAAACAAGTGCTATGAAAATCTCGTAACAGCTATAATTTGAGCTTGGCTTCCTTACATTTCGTATGCTGCCATCGTTTACACATCCAAACACACAAAAGCCACCGTCGTAAGCTAATGGGAATGCTATACCCTCAAAGGAAACAACAAAACAAAATCAAAATAAATAAAAAAAAACATCACCCTCAACGACACAAGCCATCAGCAAAACGCCAAGATGATGCCTTTTGCCGTTCAGCCGATCCACCCGAAAGTGTGTTCTAAAGGTTTCCTTTTTTTCGTTTGCTTCCTGGCCGCGTTTCTAGCATCATTGTTCCGTTTACTATTCTTGGAATGGAATGCAGCGTTTCTGTTCCACCTTCCTTAGGTCCCGTGCTGGAAAGCACGGGAATTACTTCATACTTCACAAAGCAGTCGAGTGCCGAAAATATCCTCACCAAGCACTTCATCCATCGGAAGCATTTTAACCGTGCACGGGCAAGCAATCGTATGCATTTACCGGTGGCACATTAAAAATCATTCCGTTTGCTCGTTTTTTGGGTACTTTGGTGTTCTGTTCTGTTGTTTTCTAAACTCTTGTTGAAGACGAAACCGACCGAAGAGGCAAGAAAATTTTTGGTGCATGATGGTTGCGCACAAGGCGATGAGATTTCTTTGTGTGTTGCCATGCTTTACAAATGCGAAAGCGTCAAGCAAATGAAGCCCCGACGCGACGAAACAACGGATGGTTGATGTGATGGTGGCACGAGGGTATTCCAATGGGAAGTTAAAAACACGTTGACGAATGTCGTTGATTGACGATACTGCCATACTGGCGCATCGAACATGGTGCGAAATCGTGATCAGCGATCTGCATGCACATACCGGTACCATTAGTATAATTACTTTGCAAACCGGTGCTAAGTAATGGAAGTGGGGTGGTTCAATAATTTTAAGAAATAAAACACCATAAAAGTAATGATGAATGTAGCACGATATCGTCTATAAAGCATATCTTTAAAACGTTTTATTTAATTTTGAAAATTGCTAGATCATCATACAGAATATTAGTTCTGGGTTATCGACAGCAGAGGTGACGGTAAATTGCAGCAGAAAATAAAAATAAAATCATAAGCAGCGTGCCCTCAGCGTTCCACCACTTCGAGGTTAAAGTCTTCCAGGAAGATCCGTCATCAAGAATATTTCGTGGAAAACCTCTATCCGAGAAACAATTTATTGCGAATATTATAGAAGAGGTATGACCACAGCGTTACGTTTTGTTACTCTATAAGTGGATGAATTGAAAATTTCTCAATTATGGCGTGACGTAGTAGTTGAATGATTCACAAGATGCGATGACGAATTGAAAATTGCAACGAATTGTTTGCCTCTTGAGATATGATACGTTGGAAAAATTTTCATAATGCGCTTGGGGTATTCGTAATTAAAAACAGTAAAATAAATACTTGTTTTGAGATCGTCAATAACGAATTTATTAACAATTTTAAATTGCAAATCAAACTCTCGAGGTATAGGTTAATACAGGTGGTTAAAAATAAGCAATAACAGTCCTCGAAGTTTTAATCTTCATTACAAAGATGAATTTATGAACCATCGATCGTTTACATGTTTTAATTTTTATTCGTCCATTCTATCAATGAGTTTTCGTCTGTAGTTTACAAGCATGATCATCTGTCGTGATGTTAGATGTTAGTTAAGCTACAGGGTTGTTCATCAATATTATATATTATTATTATATTTATTCATAAACTTACTAGTCACATATCCTGGATTTCAGAATAAAGAATTTTAAGAAGTTCAGGGTCGTTAGATATTCAAAAAAAATTCCAGGGCTTCAAAACACAATAAGGAGAGTAAGAATAAAACTATATGTTAATATAGAACTAATAATTTCAAAGAGTTTATTTTTCTTAGCTGATTTTTATTTAAAGAAATAAAAACAAAAAAAGTATAACGCTGAAAAAAAGCTCACCACTTCACTCGTACTGAACGCATTCTCAAAACACACGTTATACATCTCCAGTAATGTAATCACTTGCAATGTGTCCTTATCACCGCTATATGTGTCTATTGTATTTATGTAAAACAAACCGTTAAGTAGTAATTTCCGTTTATCTCCTTCCCACGCCACCATATTCCTGTATTTGTTGTGTGTTTCAGTTCTTTCAAAAATCCCAACAATGCCACTTAAACACACTCGACTCGTTTGATATCAAATTTCAGAATCAATATTTAGATCACCCCCCTTTTTTCAATTTGTTTACACCCCAACGGATTTCAGCCGACGTAAAAGAAGAAAACACTGTCATCTCCTATCAGCCTGCCATCTGCAATCAAACGCTTAACGCGTTTGGCGTACGTTGCGTACGGAAACACCATCAAGCGTCGAAACATTCAGTCCAATCTAAAGTCAACAGAATTATCCCTCACTTGCCACTACTTAAGCAAGGATGTTTACACAAGTTGGCTGTGTGTGTGTGTTTGTGTGTACACTTCGCTCGCCTTTGTACACTTGAATGCCTTGCATCTGTTCTGTATGCAACGCGGGAGGCCCGGAATGGGAACTTCCATTTTTTTATCCACGTATCGCAAAATGGTCGCAAGAAATGGGGGGATTTTCTCTCCCCTTTTATTCATCGCAATGTGCTTTCGAGGAAACAAAAACCCAACACCAACAACACCATTAAGCATTTGCAACGGCCAAAAACCAAAAAAAAAATTTTAAACGAATATTCGTGACCTCTTTCGGGGCGCGAAAAAGACAACCGTTATTGGCGGGAAAGTGTTATAAACTTTTAAAATATTTTCCATACAATTTCACCACCCTCCTCCATGTTGCTTCTTGCTATTTTGCAAAACTTGCTGTCCTCAAATGGCATCCTACGCCATTCGAACTAATCCACTAGTTCGGGGTTGAAAAATGTCGACACGCGCACCGTAAAGGAAGCTCGAAACTGAACCACCGCGGAAATGCTACGGCAGAATGCCGTACTGGGAATATGCTGCGAACAAGGGCATGTGACACATTTATCGTTCATCGTTTTGTTCCCTTTTATTTGCGAGCCGGCTTTGGTGGTGATCGCGGAAGGGTAGGCAGGGGGTGAGAAAAGGGAGGGTGAGTTCTGTCCCCCTATTCGCGAACACACGAAAGCGCTTTCGTGCGTGCAAAATGCGAAAAGGGAATTTTCCACACGCCCCCCCCCCCCCCCCTCCAAAAACCGGGGGGTGTGGGGGCGAACAGTCGCAATTTATACCTTTTCGGTGCTTTCAGTGCCTTTGTTTGATGGGGCCGATTCGATCGCTCGTTCTCTAAGGGCCACCCGAAAGGTTTTTGGCTTTTGAAATTCGGGCGTTTTTTATCCACCGATAGCACAGAAACACGGAAGCTATTTACACAACCGATCATTCGGAAGCGAATTTTCATAGATGCACATAAAATTGTAGAATAAACCGTTGGCATTCGCCCCATATTTCGGGCCCCATTCCTTTTGCTAGCCAGAAGCCTTGTGTGCACAAAGGTTCTTTGTGGAAGGTTTTTGTTTCATCTTTTAGTATTTGTTTTTTTTTCGCCCAGTATTGTTTCGTTGCTAACCATACAAAAGCACCCGGTATCCCCCGACAACGATCAGCTCGTCCATTTTTGTTCGATCAACGCTCTCGATCGGTTTTATGTTGACCGATCGGCTAGAGAAACGGTGAACTGAAGGAGACGGTTACCTTTTAGAAATTGAATAATATTATTTCTGCGACAGGCATGATGGACAGATTGTTGACGTACTTCGGGCACACAATGCACCACGATGATGGTAAATATGGGACGGGTGCCGATACCGAAGAAATGTCCAAACAGACAACCGACCGCAATAAAAACGAAGCCCAATTGACAGTGCGGAAGCTTTTTTCAATTTTTTTGTTTGGATGTGCTAAAGGTGTTTAGGAGGCTCGCAGTCGATTTCTCTTAGTTTTTTTTTGACGAATGGTCCACAAATTCGTAGCATGGAAGAGTTTGAACCGTGTGTCTGTTTTATCTAAATAGTCGCGCACACAAAAGATGAGCAGATGATTCTGGCAAATACATTCCACATTCCGCTTTAAGCAAACACCGCACGATGTGCCTTCTTTCTTCAAGCGTTCCAATGGGAGCCCTGAGCGACAGGCGGAAAATAGACATTTGACGACGTTTGAAAAATTGATGACACACGAGAAAAAAAGTCACTTTTGCAGAAAAAAAAACGGATTGTGGGCGCGATTTCCCATTTTCCTCTTGCTCCCAAAGCCAATACGTGATAGTGAAGAGACGAATGCGAAAATGCGAGTGAAATTTTACGATGCATCGACAAAGAAAGTTGGTTTTATTTCTTCCAGGAAACATATTAAATTTCACAACGAAAAAAAAAATACCATCGAACGCGTCCGTGAGTTGATCAGTTAGAATGTGGTTTCTACCGTTTTTTTCGCTCGAATGGGAGCAAAAAAATAAACAGGATGAAAGATAAAACACACAAAAGCGAGTGCAAATTTTCCAGCAAATACCATGAATTGGTTTCATCTCATATGCGTTTTTTTAGAAGTTTTTCTGTTTTCTTTCCTGCCGGAATGTAAACCGAAATGTAACCATTCAATAAAACAGTCGTAAAAGAGTCACAAGAGAAGTTCTCATCACATCAATGAGGGCAAATGTTGTTTCAAGCACATAAAACGTTAACGGTTTCACGCAAAATTTGCATCCACCCAGAACCCACCCGGGTAAGATTGAAGGGTGGGTGGGCCATGAATATTGTAATGAGCCCCGTTTCGTTGAAAATTTTGCACCCCTTTGACGAAGGTGGCAAATGGAAGGGAACAGTGGCATGGGTGAAGGAAAATGCTTTCCCATCGGTTTGTGTGGCTTGTGAATATGGAACAATGATTATACAATTAAACCGCAACGCAAATGGAAAAATGGAAAACTCTACTTACCTTTCGTGCCTTCTATTGGGAATGATGGAAGGCTTAACATATACTTTGGCGCTGACGAGAAGCACTTAGCAGCGGTTCTAAAAACCGCTAGAAATAGTTTTTCAAATGAAAAAAGTGCACCGCGTTAAGTGCAAACGCTAGTTGACAGCGCCAACTAGCGAAACTGGCCCAGTGGTCACATTTAAAAGATAAATTATACATTCATGAAACATTGGCTAACATTTGCGCGGGAATTTTTCACTTCATGCCATACCAAAAAAAAAGGACAACACAACTCTAACCTTCATAGTGTGACGACACGGTACCCAATCCACGAGAGTGAGTCGTGTTCGCGCGTCACACTTCACAAGAAAGAGTGCGATTAGTTGTGACGTGTGAAGCGAGTTGAAGTGAAAACTAATTATTTAATGGAATGAAGTAAGTAAAACAAAACATGCCCGGAAACTAGCAGCATTGAACTATGTGCCGGTTGAGCGGGTCGCACACAGAACGGAAGCTTCCTAGACGAGGGAAGACGTGTCTGATGCTACGGGGAAACTTTTCACAAGTACGTAAACAGTACCACTCCATACACACCTTGTTTGTGGCTACTACTGCATAACCTTCATCCACACACACACTCACATATCTTCATAAAGAACCAACCCGCGAAGATGAAAATGAGTTTCCATCCGACTTTCCCTGTCACGGTGCGATCGGTGGAGTGGCTTCATTCTGTCTCCTTCTTTGTGCGGTGAATTTCCGCACGTGCTGACGTTCTCGTATGTGACGTTTCCCGTGGCACAATGTTTCCCTTTTTGATCTACCTCCTGAAGGGAACAAAAAGAAAAAAGGTAATAAAATGCAAACCGGATCCCGAACAGAGGCTTGAGGGAACGCTGCGATCGCTACTCACGTCTCCACCAGTCAAAGATTGATCCTGGGGTAAAAAAAATGTCAGAGTTGAGAAGTTGTGACGCGCGTAAAGTGTGACGATGATTTGCTAATACATTGCCACAACGTGCGGAGACCACCGTTGCGCTCGTCAAACCGGAAGTGAAAACTTTTCCCAAAGAAGCGGGGATGCGAGAAAAGGGGAAAAAAGGAAAAGGCGCAACGCCACTGTACGTGTACTAATGAAAATTCCTTTGCGCTATATTTTATTCATCGCCCGGCAAAAAACCCGGTTTTTGCTAGGGCCGGTGTTTTATGACGTGGTGTTTCGGATGGCCTAGTACACTTTACAGTGGGCCGAGCGAAGCACACATACCCACACACACGCACGGTACAATAATGGGGAATGGTGCGAACTTAATGCTTCACGCTGATGGTGGCTGGTAACGGACCGGTCGGCAGCCATTGTGGAGACGGTTTGATTACGATAGTTATGATAATGATGAGCGCCGGGAACCATAATGGAACGCGCGCCATGATAAGAGATAGCCAGCCAGGAATGGAAGGTGTGTGCGAACGTGTGTGTGTGTGTACGTGCGCAAGTGCGTTTTTACGACGCGACAAATAATAGCTAGTAAAGGGAGCAAACATTACCGTTTACATCTCGGGGTTGTATTATTTAACTGGTAGCATGTAATCATAAGGCCAACCCGCACAAAGATGATGAAGGTGTTGGGCAGCTGGCTTCATGCTGGAAAGCCTACGCCAATAAGGGGTTTTTGTTGATTCTCTTGGAAGAGCTTTAATGTGGAAAAACAAATATAGAGCAGTGAACATTTCGTATGTTATTTGCAACATAATGCTCAATAGGGAATTGTTATTAATGGAGAAAACCCCTACGCTTTGCCAGATGTGATTTAAAGGAAAAAAAGTATTTTTTTTAAATAAATAAAATTATAATCAACAAAATGTTAAAAAACGGATAATGATTAGAGAATATTAAGAAAAAAAATTATTTTTTTGCATCGTTTTTAATTTAAAATAATGAAGTTATAGCTCAAATATTCAAAGTTCAAAATAGAATTTCATCAAGCAGTGTGTATTAGAATAACTCCAAAATTTGAGAACCGATTTATTTCAAAATATTGTCACATGCTACAAACTAACTGAAATTTCGTCGTAAGACACAAATGTTTTTCAAATATTGTTTCTTTTATATGACTGGTGCAAACTCCATCCTGAACTTCGTTGAAGTTTCACCATTGAAGTTGTTACAATATATTTCATTTTACAGGCATAATTATAGGTAAAAATTCACCCAATTATACCCCCTAATTATATTTTAAAGTATCTTCATCGTTTATATTTTAAACACTTGTCATTAATTTCTTTTGAATTAAAAACCATCTTGGTATGTTTATGGAGTTCAGGGAAGGCGGATCTTAATTTTAAAATTCTTGTAAAAAAACTTGTTCTATACTGTAAAGCGAAATGACAATCTCGTGCGAACATTATTTGTTGCTACGTGATTTTCAATGAGTAGAAAAAAATCTCAATTATAAACCGATGATATACGATGCACAGCAACGATAAGCAGGGCTAAATGCGTCTCGGCAAAGTGTATCTTTTTGTTAGGCTCAACATACAAAGGCAACAAAATATGAATTGATGAATGGGATACACTTTACTAATAGCACCACTAAAGAACGGACAAAAAAGACTAAACGCTGGAAAATGGAGCTGGATAGATGAGGCAAAGATCCATCCACCGCTCGATGTAAATCGAAGCTGGCGAGACACACGTTTCGCTTTGTGCGGTGGGTGAGTTCTCATGCGAAAAGAAAATGTTACCTTCTCATTGCGAGTACGATAACACAAAGCGACTTCATTGCAGTGCCAACAACGCTTTTGGGCATTAGAGGAGAGAACGGCAAAAAAAAGTTTCCCCCCCACACACACCTATATTTTCACTAACCAGTAGTCCAATGTTGCCTGCAGCAACAACAACAAAAAAAGAGAGCCAGGCGAACAAAAATCGCCAGATAAAGCCATTTTAAACATCGCGATAAGCTGGGCAAGGGAAAAATCCAGTTAAAAAGTTAATAAATAATTCAGCCAACGAAAGAAAAACGGAAAAAACCGTGTGAGGGTTTGGAATTTCCATATTGCGAGTGTCCTCGTCCGTTTTCCGTACGGGTTTCGCTGCGCTGTGAAGTGGTTTGAAAGGCGACAAAATGGGACGAAATTAACTTCTGCTTTTGAAGTCACACAGCTCCCGCCGGACGTGCTGCAGTTCCCTGCCACGGTTCGCGAATTAATGCAAGAACGTAAAAAGGATGCTTTCGGTGATGAGTACCAGATTGGCGATGGGGAAGAGGACAGGACGGGATACTACCCAAATTGAAGGAGAGGAGTGATATTCTGGAGGGGAAGAGAGACAGAGAGAGAGAAACTGTAAAAATGCACCATCCCCTAGGGGCCAGGGCTTCATGCTAGCGTTTGATCTTCTCATCCTGTCATATGCGGCTAATTCCGTCGTCCCATCGCAAAACCGCTACGAAATGCCAACAATGGTACCACTAGGAAGGAGGAAAGCATGTTTAAAAGTCCAAGCTTAAAGCAAAGCAGTTTTTTTCTCCCTTTTTCTCCCTTCCGTTTCAGCTTAATCCATGTGTCATCCCTAACGCTTTGGGAGTTTTGGAGGTGAGTAACCGTAGAGTATCCTCAAGCGAGCTTGTGCGGAGATTAAACGAACCTAACGACCGATGTGGTGGTCTTCACATCGGGTCAAATGGATCCCTCTGCCTTCGGGTGCTGCTGGTTGACAATTCATGCGTCAATCTATTGGCCACAAAAGGCGTCGTACGGTAGCGGCGTGAAGGATGCTATTTAAATCTTATGTGAAACGTTTCTATCGATCGTGATGGCTAGGATATTTTTTTCACCTCTGTTCAGCTGTTTGTGGGTGTAGGTGAAATAAAAACGTGAAACGAAAACGAACGTAAAAAATTTAATCTTTTATGCTCAAAATACAGGCTGATTCAGCACTCGTCTAAACAACGGTGGAAAACAGTCGAAAAGAGTCGAGTGGATTGCGTTCACTTCCTCGCAGCATAAACAATTTTAATGTGGATTCGTGAAGGACGTTTAGGAATTTTTATATGATACATTGTAACGGTGTTCCCTGCAAAGAATATTTCAACGTCGAAACATGCAAAGCATGCAGCCAGTGAATGTGAAAACGCTTCCATATCAAGTAAAACATGGATGGCAAAAAAATACCAGTCATATGAATTTTACCGTTTACTTCCATGCTGTATAGCAGCAGTTGAGAAGAGCAATTTTTGAGAAATTAAAATTGAAAATTTTCATATAGAAATTTGAAACGAATATAGTTATGTGCGGAACCTTTCAGACATATTTTTTGAAACAGATTACTAAAAATAAATTATAAAAAGAATTTTCTTATGTTGTACTACAACCATAAGATGGCATTGGCCTGCTATTACTGGCTTAAATTGACTCTAATTACGCGTATAGTGAGATTGTCAGTTCTTCGTACGAAGGAACGGTCCACATGGCTTCAAGACCGGCGTCTTGACCTTTTCTACCACTGGGCCGCGCATTCTATAGCAAGAATACGATGTTACAAGTAAATGAAGAGAACTTTAATGTGATTTCCTTTATTGAAAAATAAATTCAACACCTAAAAAAATACTTAATTACTTATCATTTAATTTTAAATCTTAGCTTTTTCAACGTAACGTGCAGTTCTTGACTTATACTTCTGAAGTATCGGATAATCAGCATCTTAATATTCATAATTCATAATTCATTTATTTAGACAAAGATCCTCCGTAAAGGCTCAACTATGTATGTACATATACTTATACTAATAATAACGCTCATTACAATGATATGATGCAGGACTATCATAAGTCAAAGCGGGACCAAAGGAAAGGGATTGTAAGGACAGATAGCAGAGAAAAGATACATTAAAATAGGGAACGAGCACGCTCACGGAAAGAAGCTAAGGAAGAGTTAAAATCAATGGTCGGAAAAGTGGCTAAACCATCCGAAAAAGGAGAGAAGTTAGACGATCATATCACAGTAATTTCTTGAGAATTCCACCGAAATTTAGATTTATTTATAGTAAATCGTATTTTTTTCCAATTTATCCCACATGTTCATACTGTCGATAACCAATATTAAAGCATCTAGAATCATGATGAATAATAACATACAAAAAGGATAACTAAACAATTCACTATAATGGCGACTAGAGGAGAGAAGTGAGTGTTACTTCGTCTGTGGATGTCCCCTTGGTGTCAAAGAATCTGGAGGTTTTTACCGAACGATCATGGGGAAAATTACGAAAGGTAAGAGTTGAACTACACTTCACTTTTCATCCTACGCATGCATAAATGATCCAGAATTTTTTATTTATTTTATAAAAGTTTCATAACACAAACATGAACCCGTGTGTTTATAACAGATCGTAATGCTAGCAGTAAGCACTAGAGATGAGAATAATAACTCTTTTTAGCGAGTCAACTCAGAGTGAATGAGTCGTTATAAGGTGTCAGCTCGTTTAACGACTCATTTCGGAGTCACAAAAAAACCAGGCATAAACGTATAAAAGGACTAAGAGGGTTAGAACCACATAAAATTTTCAATTTTATTATTTTTTTATTTTTTTTTCTTTTTTCATTTAAAGCATTACTTGAGTGAAAAGAAACACATTGCAACCGATTGGCATTAAAATAAATCAATTTAATTTTTTTGCGCAAAATTTCTCAAAAAAAAACGTAAGGGGTAAGCCTTATGAAATTTTCGAGTTGAAAATTTTTTAAAAATATTTTCCCGATTTTTTATTCTTGTTTTAATTTAACGCATTATTTGAGTGAAAAGAAACTTATTGCAACAAATTCTTATTAAATTAAATCAATTTAATTTTTTTCAAAATTACTCAAAAAAAGGTAAGGCTATAGCCTTAGGAAATTTTTAAATTGATAGAATTTGTTTCTATACAGAGCGAGTAGTATATTCCTTTGACTAGTTTGGGTATTGTGCACATGTATTCCGTTTTAACTCATGTGTTTCAAGCGTTTCGTTTAAACTAATTTTTGTTTCAACTCGCGTATTTGCTCTTTTTGCGATTCGACTCACCACGGCTACATGCTTACACTCATGAGTGAGTAAGTGAATAAAGAGTCACTAAAACTCCTCGTGGTGAGTGAACGAAACTCGTTCAATACAACGTTTCAACTCACTATCTTACACTTACTCACTTTGCACATCTCTAGTAAGCACCCATCCCCAAGTGCAGCGTTACGTAATAATTGAATGATCCCTTTGATTGTCAAGCGTTGGATCCAACGATTTGCAAATACAATATAATGTATAATTTATTTGGGAATTATTTAAATTATTCAATTTAAACAATCTTTACATTCTTTGACAAGGATTAGTCTGGCAAATTTTCTTTCATTTAAGGCAAAAATTCTTTCATTTATATCTATTACTAGAGCGGTTATTTGTGGTAATATATAAAACAAACATATCACCCTATGCTAACAATAAAAATAAATATCATAACTTCTCAGTATTCTTACTAAGTTTTGCTCATCTTCCAGATGCAACATCACCGTGAAGGGCAACGACAATTAAGGCAAAAATGTAACAAGGCCTGTAATGAGTGACAATTTCCATTTGTTTTCACTACACCCTCAGTCACAGCCACTCTGCTTCGTTCGTGAGCGATGAATCGTCACTCGACCAAACGAGTTTGCTACCTTACCTCCCTGTGGAACGCCCTGTGTCACCTTCACCGATTCGCCTCGGTGCAGATTAAGCATATGTTTTTAATGAAACGATTTTTTCTTTTAATTTCCCTGTCTGTTGCACTTTCTCTCGTGTTTTCTTGTGTTTGCGTTTTGTTTGCCATATCGCACGGCTTTGCCTTTCGGTGTCAGAATCGGTGCCACTTTACGCTGTCTCGTGTGGAATGGCTTGGTGGACTGCATTGTACCATCCATTGTGCCAGTTGCATCGTAGCGACGATGGTGGTGAATTCGATTGGTGCTGTCCTACCGCGAGCTGTCGATCGTAGCCAGCTCGTACAGAACCGCTGGAATCCGTACACATCCGGTGGATACGAACCGACCATGCCACTAGCACCTGGGTACGGCTCACCGTACGATGTGTCATCCGGGGCATCGTTTTACGCGGGTCATCCGATGCACCATCCGGTGCATTCGCTTGTTGCTGCCGGCGATGGATCGCAAGGATACGGTATGAAGTTTAGCTCATCGGGCGATGGGTATGGGAGCAGCGCTCACGGCAGCTCCGGCGGGTACGATTACCATCCTCCACCGCCTCCACATCCTCCGCCCCATCCATCGCCACCGGCCATCATTCATTCGCTTCCTCCACTGTGGCCGGCACCATCGCACGGCAAATCTGGCAAGGGCAAAGGTGCAGCACTGTCCGCGCTTACTTTACTGGCGTTTCTTTACTTCCTAAACCTACTGCAAAGCTGCCTGAAGGAACACATGGAAACAATGAACCCGACCGTAATGGTTATGACGGCCGGTGCAACAAGGCGCAAGGATATAGCCACAAGCCTGGAACAGAGTTCCACCTCGGTAGAGGATGCACCGCGCGAAGGTTCCAATATTGGTCCGGATGGTGATGCTATTGAGCAGTATGAAGGGTTGTCCCATCGCTACCAGCTGCTTACAAGCTCGAACGGAACACGTAACCCATACGGGCAACCGAAACGCTCCGAACGTCCATCAACGACAGGAACTCGCAAAAAACAAATCTCCACTAATGGTTACTCGTCGAAACGGAAGCCATCAGCACAATACACCGGAAGTGATTGGTACGATCGAAACTGAAGCGCGTGAAAAGATTCCCAAAGCCGATAAGTGAAAAAGTTACTAAAACAATAAATAAATATCGGTCCTCTCGGTGATGGTGAAGCTGAAGTTAGTGTTAGTTTTTGGAAAATTGATTGCGGAACACCTTCCGACGTGCAATTTAATGGGCGAGCTAATTTTCCTGTCGTTTTCCGAACGATTTTCCCGCATGAAAAGTGTAAACAATGGAAACACGTTGCTGGACACCGGCAAGGTACTCCAGTGGACGAGAAGAGAGAGAGAGAGAGAGAGAGAGAGAAGGAGAGAAAGAGGGAGCGTTAATTTATGAACAGAGTTCAGCTTTAGTGTGGCGAATTGTTTGATGGTGGTGAGCAACGAACCCACGTAAGATAAGAGTGCAAACTGCAGACTGCAAGGAAAGTTTTTCGATTAAGACGTCCTCCACCGTCCTGTGGAGGTTGCATAATGAACATAAAATTTAAATAAGGGATGCAACACAGAACGGAAGATACAAAAAAGGGGCTGTAGAAATAATTGTTTTTGAATAGTTTTGCGTCACCGCTAGGACGCCTGTCCACGAATGATTGGAGTGTTGTTACCGATAGGAAAACAAATGGCACGAATGACTTGATGTTTAAACATCCCTACAAAAAAAAATATTCTAAACTGCTGCAGCAACTCCGGAACTTCAGTATTTGTTTTTTGAAAGTTTTTTCCTCCATCACACTACATGACACCATAGAAAATAATTTCCCATCGAGCGATCTATCGCTAATTGCCAGCATCCGATCGATTGACGTTTGAAACTTGCGCTGCTGCTGCTGTTTCTGTTGACTTTCAAATGCAGCCTCCCATAATTATGCTCCACGGGAGACGTACAAACACTAACTACCCACTAGCAGCCTACACGGGCCGTGGCGCTTTTCACCGCTAGTGACCGCTAATAATAATTTAGATCATTATCTGAGCGTGCGGCAGAGAACGGAACGCGAGGCCTACGACAGGCGCTAGGTCAAAGCCTCATTCTCACTGGGGTCATTAATTTATGAGGTGATATTTACATTTATAGTGCAGTTGTTGATTAATATTTATTGTAGTCTCATTAGCATTTCATATTCATTACCCACCGGGAGTGGTCGTTTTAGACGGGGAAGATGAGGAGGAGCTGGGTCAAAACGAGTATGTTTAGAGGTGCGCTCGTATGTCCGAAAGTGTTGATCGCCCCAATCGTTGTTTCGTGCGTACAATTGCTGGCATTTGAGTATAGATGATAGGTTGGCGTATGAGCAATGAGCAGCAGTGGAAAGGTGAAATGGGTGCTTTATGCATTTGGGTTTGAATTGGATTTCGAAATACATCGATGAATGGTTATGCAGTCAGGAAGGGGAAAAGTTTTGCCTTATTTGTGACCCAGTTAGGTTCGTATGCAATGTTTGGTCTTAATGTTTGCTTGCCTTACATAAATATGAATAAATACAAGCAAGCAGTAAGCTTCGTCAACAAGTACTAGTGATCGTTATTCATCAAGTCATATTAATCCTGAGTATATAAATGCTACAACTACTTTTATGCTGTAAGTGTTACACTTCTTAAATGTATTATTCAAATTTAAATTATTATGAAAGTTTTATTACTTATTAGTTTTTATTAGTTATTAGTTTTATTATTTATTTTATTTCTTTCTTATTAAATAAAGTTTAGTTTTTTAATATTTTTTAAGGTTTTCAGATTTTATTATTATTATTATTATAAAAGTATTATTAAATTATTTTAAACAGCAATTAACAAATAAAAATAAATAAACATAATCATTCTTTGCAATTCATATGAGGAAATACAATTTTTGTAATAACTGTTTTAATATATCTTTATTTAATAATAAATTTAAAAAGTAAGCAGTACGGCCAGGCCGTTCTATATGAACAAAAAAAAATAAAATTAAAAAAATTGCACATGTTAAATAAACATATTACTTGGAACATGAACATTTTCTGGATGCGCTAATAACAAAGAGAAACATCTACAATGAACCTGTAAAAATATAACGTACAATGCTTTGATGCCTAAAACCGCACACTAACGAGTTAATTAAAAATCATGTTAAAAACCTTTTAATAATTACGAATGAGGACATTGAAATGTGAGTTTTAATATATTAGCATTATAAATATGCAATAATTAAATTATTCTAACGCTCCAAACGCAGCCAAGGATAGATAGCGAACCTTCCATTTGTAATGCACGGTTCATGAGTATTCCCATGGTTTGCCCGTTGCACTAAATTAGCCACATTACTAATAGAGTCATCGATCACCATCCATTTTACGGTCGAGAGCCTCCGCCCCCGATGTAATCGTCCCACACTCAAAAGTGTCCACCGTACTGGGCGGTACCAGTACTTTCCTGTCCAGACTCGTAATAGCCCTCGAGGAGGAGAAGTTAAATTGAGTGAAATTGATTCGGTGAGGCATGTAAATACACATAAATACCGGACGGCATGGAAAGAACAAAAAAGAACAAGTGAAACAAACCCAAAACAAAAAAAAAGGACACACAGTACGTAGCTCGATTGAACAAAACGCCGGTCTGTCGGAGAGTCTGCTGTAGTTTACCGTGATAAAACCATGCACAACGTTGTAGCCGGGGCCGGACTGTTCAGTAAACAGTCAAGGCGCCTTGGTAAGAGAAAACTCCACAGCAACGAGTTGACACGGTTGGGGGACGACGGTTTTTGTGTATGGAGCGGGTTCAGTTTTCTTATCTCGTCCTTACAGGTCTTCAACGGAACAACGGTCGGTAAGGGGTAAATAGTTCCGAAAAAGGGAAGGAGTTCTCGTGCCTTCCCGAGACGAGATTGCCGTCCATACTGCCACACCACACCGCACTGACCAGTTGGGAAAATATTCCCTGTGTAAATGGGAAAGGGAACGACACCGACGCAAGTGTGCCAATTCCCTGCTCGGTCGTAAGATCTGGCAAAAGGGCCAAGGGTAATCGGCAGCAAGCGGACCGGGACGAAAAACATTAATTGTTTTCATTTACCTACTCAGCTCAGGCACCATCGACCACCGACCGTGGGCCGACCCTTTTTTCTCCCACCCGGCACGACGAAACTTTCTTGTGGTCATGTTTTCCCGGACCGTTCTTGCTGCAAAAGTTGTTCTTGCACTGTGCGCTGGCTGTGCGGTTCGGTTGTGCGAATAACGGAGGAAAACGATCCCGATGGACAGTAAACACTAAATAAACTGGCTAAGGTCTCTTCGACTTTCTTGCTAGTGCTTCGATGACTTTCGTTGACACAGTCTCCAGCGTTGGAAGATGGTCAAAGTAAGACATTCAACAAGCATAACATGCTACACATCGAAGAAGAAAAAATAAAACACGGCCAGGAACATGGGTTTTAATGCACTTTTGCATCCTGGGAGTTGGTCAGCATTGGGGCAGAAAGTTCAAAACAGGCTTTAGAGCTATTAAATCTTTTTTTTTGTGCTTTAAAACATGTAATAAAATTATCTGAAATGGACGGGTAGAAGATAATTATTGCAAGTAAAATTTATTGCTCGCAAAACTCTACAGACAAGTTAGTTTTTTATATCGAAGTACAGTTGCGTGTATGAAAAGTACACTTGTTTCAATTAAACGTAGAGTTAACATAAATAGTTTTGAGTTATTTCTCTTTCTCTCTTGTTGGCTTTAACAACATCTAAGGTCACCCCGTTATGAGCCCCGTGAGTTATTTAGAGGCGTTAAGTAAATGATTTAAAATCTTTTTACTAGTTTTTGTTGATCTGCTATACATACAACTTTTTCATCGTTTTAAAATATGTTAATATTGAAATTTGAAATTTTGCTCTATTAATCTGTTTTATACAAAATAAATATTATTTTAATAAATATATCATTAATTATTTTATTTTATAATTTCAATTGTAATTTTTAAACTAAACATGAAATTCAAGCTAATTATTGGTGTTATTTATTTATTTAAAATGTTACGAAAAACAACGACCAGATTTAATATATTTTCGTCTTTAATCCTCATTCTTGCGATCACCCTTTGATTATGACCTTAGATTGGTTAGCCCCTATGTGTTGTAGATTGTTTGATCTTTTTGAGGTTCGTTAGTAGCCAGAC
This sequence comes from Anopheles funestus, assembly GCF_943734845.2. Taxonomy (NCBI): domain Eukaryota; kingdom Metazoa; phylum Arthropoda; class Insecta; order Diptera; family Culicidae; genus Anopheles; species Anopheles funestus. Next base: position 43,363,582 of record NC_064598.1, read on the forward strand.
GTTTAATCAACAGGGTAAGGAAAGTCCTTTAAAACAATTTAATAATTTAGTATTGCGTTTGCCATTTGTTAGAAAGTATATTCGTAACAAAATTGCAATTGCCACTAAATCACGCCGCACGCCCAGATTCATAACACTACGTCCAAAGTTCGAGTTCTATGAAGAAGTCAAAAAAGCATAAATCATGCATCGTAAGAAATGCAGCACCAGATAATCGTTGTCTAAGAGAAAGAAAGGTATCCCTAGTGAAATCGGTAACTTCGACGGAGAAAGTCTGGGTATGCGAAATAGCATATAGCGTGAAAGCGTATAAAACTCTCATCTAATGGCAAGCTTATGCAGTTGCATGCAGCGTGTCAGAGAAGCAAAAAAAACGTTGGAAGAAACCGAATCGTGCTCAGCAAAGTGCAACGACGATGAAAGCGATGCACAAGATCAAGACACAGAACACGGCGGTCTGCCAGCTAGGCCGAAATGCGGTAGCATAATGAACCGCCGGAACATATTTTCCGCTACACTAATCGAGCACACTTCATTCCACCGGTGGGCGAACCAAGGGCAAACTGCTGACTGATGCGTTATGTCTCTTTCTTTTAGCTTTCTTCTGCCAAAAAACGCAGGCAGCATGCAAAAGGAACAGTTCACAATCAAACGAGCGAAATAAGGTGGCCAGCACCAGAGCGTTGTGTCGAATTTTTTGGCCGAGTAAATTCTTAGATCTCTTCATCAAAATGGCTGTTTCCGTTTGGCAGTTGCTTTGCGCCGGAGAATGGCAACACACGGGTCTGCAGCCGGCGTGGTTGTGTGGCGGTGGGAAAGAGCTTTCCTTCCGGAAAGTGTATCATATTTAAATATCTGTACATCGCTCATACCAGCAGCTTTCTGATGATGTCTTGACGGCATCCCTTGGCTAGACAGGCGGTTGGTAAAAGAAGCGTTGGAAAAATGGAAACGACTTAAAAGCTTTTGGACTGGCCGACTTTGATGCAAGCCACAGATTTGACGGTGGCAGCACGAAATGCTCAGCAAAGCAGAAACAACATGCTTCTTGAATGATGCCATTTTTTTTTTTGCAAGAGAGTGAGGGAAAAGTAAACGTTCCGAAAGTGCTGTGTGACGTTTTGGACATTTCAGTGACGGTATTTAAATGTTTGCTCTCCGATCCCAAAGGTAATCTGTTTCCTTTAAGAGCAATTTTTCTACACGAGTGTTTTCACTTGAATTGCACTGCCGCTTTGTGCAGCAAACCGTCTGTGCATCGTGCCCGTGGAAATTAAACGATACTTTTTCCTACTGTTTTTTCATACCAATTAAAACTTTCCACGAAATTCAGCGCAAAAGGTTTTTTTTTTGGTTGATAACATACAGAAAAGAATTTCGCCTAACAAGAGCTCGTTAAAATTCGTGCTGCTCATTAGACATTGGTGGACATTGGTCTTATCTTGATGAATTGGACCAGGAAGGATGCCACTTGCTTGCGTTAAACATAATTCTACTTAACAAATACGGCTTATCGTATTTCTCCGCTTAGGGCAGGTTTAAATGTCACCCGGAAATATTGCACAGCTACTCGAAGTAATTAAGCAGTTACAGCAGAACAAGATAATGTCGAGATAAAACGTACTGTCAACGTACTACTCATCATGTTTCTAACAGCATCCGGTCAGTACCGGCAACTCCGATAAGCATAACTTCACCAGCATCAGCTGTATCTGGCGCTTGTTTCTGCCCGGTGCCACTAATCACGAAGGTCAACCACTGGCAATGCGTTCGTTGAAGGACGGTAAGATTAGCGTTCCATTTACTATTATTCAAGGAATGTTCTCCAAACCGGATAATCTTCTTTCGTGATCGACGAACAATGCTGTAACCAGCGTCAGAGCAGAGCAGAATTTCCCATTCACAAAATCGCTACAGCACGGTACGGCGCTATGTATATTTGTTCCTTTTATTATTCAAGCAAAATCGAAACAAACGAATGACTAAAAAAAGGAAAAAAAACATTCCACCTTCCCATGAATCAGTAAAGAACACACAAAAAGCTTTCCCATGCTGATGTACAAAAAAAAAAACAGATCACTAAAGAAAATAATGCAAAACGAATGCCTTCCTGCTTCCACTGAATGATGGAAATATTTATTAGATTTCCATTTTTCCTTCACTAAACAGTGAGTTTGTCTAGCATTTCTGGCATCAGCAGGGATAAAAGTTGAATGAAAAGGGACAGCAAAGTGGAGAAAATAAATAAACCGATAGAATTGGTTGAATGAAATTGTAGAAAGAGCAAAAAAAAAAGAACAAATCCAACAAGAATTGGAAAAAGTACAGCCAACAATCCATCGGACTTTGAAGAACTGATCGTGTCGTGGGGAATAAAAAGAGTGAGGAAAAAAAATCTTTATCATCGATACGATTCCGCCAATGGTCGCCCAACTGACGGTGGATAAAATGAACCAATTCGCGGTCATTTTTAGAAAGCAAAATTGGAAAATTTATTATGAACGAACGAATAAACTATTCGCGTGGTTTAACCTATCGTGGTCTTTCAATGTTGATTTTTTACACAGGACGGCTTCAGCTCACATTTATCACAACCGCCCAGCGTAATTTTTGGGACATAGTGTCAGTGTCTGAAGCAACGAAAAAAAAAACACACACACATTCCTATTGCACACAAAAGACGTCTAATGCCAACTTAACCTCCACGTTTCATCTGTCACACATTGGTTTCAAGTGGAAAAGAAAATGCCACGCCAATCGGTATACATATACGTAAAGCTCACCACTGCACCGTCTGCCTAAGTCGCTTCCCAAAGCAAAACAAAAAAAACCTTGTCCATTTCTTCTGGTGTACATTCATTGCGCCGAATGCGGTTACGGTTTTACGTTGGCCGTTTGTTTGTGCGCTTTTGGACGAGCCGAAGATTTATTGATAATTTAATGCTCCGCCAAAGCGAGTTTAGGAATAAATTTTCGGCACTCTCTATTCATTCAAATTTTCCACTTCGAACCGTTAGGCGTGTGGAACGTTTGTTTTTTTGGTTTTGGTATACGGTGGCGTACCACGAGCGCCCATAAATCTTGCTCCATTTTCCTTTAGCAAAGAAAAGCAATGCCCGACGGGTATAGAATGGTGGACGAAGAATGTGGCCAGTTGTTGACAACCGTGGCTTCGGTTGATGCGGTCGCATACGGTTTCGCTAGTGTTTCGTAGCTAGTAAAGCAACACAAAAAACATAAAAGTATAAAGCCTTACGCGGTTGAATATGGGACTACCGCAGCATTTCACTTTATATCTCACAACAAAACGATCATAAAAAATAGGTTAAAAACCTTTAAAATAATTCGAAAAAGTAAAAAAAAATGTTCGAATTTTTTAAGTTAAATATTTTTAAAACACCCAATAATACACAATCGTGATCGATCTAACTTTTCTAACTTCAAACAGCCATTCCAATTCGCCAGAACTCCTTTCGCTAACTGCTCCAAAGTTATTGAGCGATGCTGCAGCGGACATATAATTGCCAATTAGCCAGCTCACTACTCCACAGCGTCGTCAGCGCAATCTTCCCGAGGATGTCACTCTACACCAACTCTTGTACTCAACTGCAACATTTTGCTTCCAACCCTCCTTTGCTCGCATCTAAGCGACGTCTATAAGCGTATGTGAAGCTTTCGTCGAGAGCTTTGAGCAGCTGTCACACATTACAGCACCGTGTCAATTTACCTATCTCAACCTGAAACAACAACTTGCTCAAGAACCGCTTTAGTGCACTCGTACAAGCACGACATTGCAGGTAGCAGCAATTACACAAAATGGTCGTTTGTAACGTTTGGAAAACTGGAAGCCCCCAAAATATCCTATTCGTGGTACAGTTTGCTAAGAACGGTTGATGGAAAATGTCAAGTTTTTGAGTATGCTGATATTCCACATCCACTTCATCTTTAGCGTTCGGCGATGTGAAACACTATACCACCAATTTGCACCTTCGTTGCATGCAAATATTAACTTCCCTATTTCATTGTACCATCGTACTATCTCTCTACGGCAGTTACCGGAAGATTAGTGATTGAAAGTGGGTAAAAGATTTGTTTCCACTTTCGTTGCAATATCAAAACGCTCTTGCAGCAAATTCTGTATAAATTTTATTCCTTCTTCTCCCCTACGGTGCAGCTAATTCTGTACGCTGGCAAAGTTTTGCCCATAATGGGAAGAAATTGTCCGACACGGGAGTCGACGATGCCCGGTACAACAGAATGCATGCACCGACGTACGGCAAGGACAATAGGGAAGATGGGGCTGGCACCAAAGGCTACATGAAAGGGATGTTGATTCTTAGTAGAAAACAAATTAAAAGCCTCCACCTAAAACTACGGTTGAGTGTGCATACGGCAAGGCATCTCTGTTGCATTGCTGGTGGTTTGGCTTTCAAAGTTAGCTCCACGCTTACGTACATCGGTGGCACGATGAAAAACAGATCAAAAGTTTAAGCTTGCCATTGTCTCCTTGGGTCGGTTGTGATTGGTTCTCGGTCGAGTTGCTTGGGGCCACGGTTCTTGAAAGGATATTCCATCCAATACCTTTGCCGATAGTTTCAAGCGTACCATCGGCGCTTTGTACAAGCTTCACCGAAATGCTACTACCCAGCCAACATCCTTGGCAGTAGCAACTCACTTTGTAAAGCTCTTGTCTCTGTATGTGCGAGCTCCAATGCTTCATCCTTCGCTGTCCTATTCCCTGTATTAGTGAACGAATACGACCCACGGGGCAATTAAACCAGACGACAGCTTTCATTCTCAAGTCCTTTCTGCAGCGCCATCTTCTTACCATGCAGGAAACACAGAAACACACACGGACAAACACAAAAAGCACAGCCATTAAATGGTGGATGAAAATGATGACCGTTGGAATGAAATAAAATTCGATTAACTGGCCATAAATTGTGGGTAAATTTATCGCCCCAAAACTGACACTGCCGGCGATAAATGATTCGATATTGCTGGTGCTCATTAAACCAAACCAAAAAAAAACACGGAAAGGAAAATAAAGGACAACTCTGAAGCTGACCTACAACTTTTCCGTTTGTCAGATTCGTGTCATTACGGTTCCGGCCATGCCCATAAAATGGAAAACGACTGTAACGATCGATCGTTGTGTACGATTGGAGCAGCACTGATAGTGGGAAATCGATATTGTATTGGTGGGATTTATGCATCGCATCTTGTTATTATTATCATCCCTGACTGTTATCCTTCCAATTGTCTACTTGGTTGTTACTTTCCCTGGAGGTTATTATCGCTTACTCAACAGTAATTTTTGCTTTCGCCGGATGTTTTGCGTTTTTCTAAACTTCTGAAAAGAATCTGTCAATTTGACTTTCTCGCTGTAATGGTTAGGCTGTAATCGATTATTGCGCCTCGTCACCACCAATATACACTCAATCACCAAAAATAAAACACCCCGCCCAAACCAACATTCAGTCTGAACTAAATTGGATAGCATTTTTCCCCCAAGGATTGGCGCCAGGTTAAATAATCGTGAAAATAACAATAATCATTAGGTGCGTTTTTCCGCCCCTTCACTCAATTGACTGCCGTTTGTTTCGAATGCTCTTCCACGTAAGTAGACACGAAAGAATCCACCCCTTCATTAGGCCTCCCCCACCGAAAGCTTACCCAAAACTCGTGCCAGAAGAAAGCCACCCCTCGATGGAGCAATAAACAATCGGCTTATTGATTCCTGTTTGCTTTGGCTTTGTTTCCGCACAGGTCGGTTGTATTTCTGTGATGTGGGCCATGGATTTTTCCTCTTTGTGTTGAGCTTCACTTTCGCCCCCAACAAGTGGACAATCCATTGGCATGAAAGGTACGTTTGGTACGGTATACTGGAAAGGTTAATTTCCGGCTTGGGGTGTGGGAGTAAAACAAATCGAGGAAAGAAAACAACGAGCTCCGGTTCGAGAAAAGTGACCCTAGTTTTGTTCGGGCTGAACATCACTCAGATCAGGACGTGTTTCTTACCGGTTTTGCCAGACAGTAACTAGCGGAAGAGGATTTCTGGTCGTAATGGCATCACAGGGAATCGATTTGGAAGAGAAATTCCTATGTTCCTATTCCTATGGCTATTGTTTTATCGTTAATTATTTTGTTTTTTAATGTTACTCCGTCACTAAACGCTTAGCAACTGTCGCGTTTGCGAACGCGATTCAGATATTTTTTTGCGAAACTACATATAAAAAAAATAGCGAAACGTCACTATACGTGTATTTTCAGGGAACAATCGCTATTCGAAGCGCGACTTGACGCCATGAGAGTTTCCTGTAATGGCGGCCAGGATAGATCGATTTTGCTGGCAATAACAAAGTATTCAAATACAAATTCAAAAATTAGATTGGTCGAGTGTCATTAGAATTTGCAAAGCTTAAAAAAATCGAGTGCTTTTTTATTTTTTAAAGTACGTACGTGTTGCATATAGTTATGGTGAATGTAAATATTATTTTTAAAACAGAAGAATGACTGTTAATTCGAATGGCAGACATGGCAGACACATTAGCGAAAGAAGGTATAAATGAACCAAATATTATAAAAAACAGGATAAGAATGGAGGATGCCATAAACCGAAGCAGAACTAAAATGATAGAGGATAGAAAAAAGTGGTACCAGGACATGTGCGCTGAAAAGGGAAAAAAATTCGAAGAATTCCAACCCAATTTTGAGCTCATACCTTGGCACAGAGAAATCGACATATCGGCAACTGAAATACGGAAAATGAACAGAATTCTAGCAGGACACGACCTAGCTAAATATTGGCTACATAAAATGGGAATCGTAGAAGAACCAAACTGCAACATATGCGAAATGCCAGAGACCGCCAGACACATGATCTTTTCATGTAAAAAATATAAGCCATTAGGGATATCCATAGAGGATTTAAAAAAACATTGGAAGGATGGAGACGGAAAAACAGTCAAAAGAATCATGAACTACATAAAAACATAAGATAGAATTCTAAAACAACAATAACCAAATTACCGAAAAACAAATAAAAAAAAGCCAAATGCCAATATGACTCACAGAAGTCGGAAGGCAAACTTAGGGAGGAATAAACCTCTGAATGTGGACAGTGTATGTTAACTGAGGTTTCATTGAACATAGGTCTCAGACAACCCGCATAATTAGAAGAAGAAGAAGAAGAATTCGAAAAAAAATCACCTCGTGGACATTTCTCGAAGAACAAATTCTATAAATTTGCCATTCTCCTAAGGCTATATATAGCTTTAGCATTTTATTGGGGAAATTTAACAAAATTTATAAATTACGGGTTTTAATGCCAATTTGTTGAAATAAGTTTCTTTTCACTCAAATAATGCTTTAAATAAAACAAAGAATAAAAAATATTAAAAAAAAAAGAAAATATTCTACAAATTTGCCAATCTCCTATGGCTTATAGCCTTAGCTTTTTTTTGGGGAAATTTAGGAAAATTTATAAATTAATGTATTTTCATCGCTTGTATAAATGATTATGTATGAATGGATGAATGAAAGAAACTCTTATGAAAGAATGTCTAAAGAATGGGTACGATGTATGAAGGGTTGGGTACTACATGGAAGAAGGTGCGTCGACCGACGCTATGGATCAACAAATCAGTAAAACGGGAGAAGGAAACCATGAACGAGAAACCCAAAACGATCAAGACCACCGCTATGATCTGGACCTTGCCTTGAACACGACCCTGAATTGCATGACGGCATAATTCGCCACAACACAACCGAGCACATCCGGGATAAGGTGCCCTTTCACGGTTCGGAGCAAGAAAAACCTCCCAGTTCAGGGGAAAGGTATTTATATTTTATTTGTAAGTTAGGATTAATCAATCCTCAAAAATAAACATAAATCAAATCAAAAAAATAAACAAACAAATAGTTATATATCATCTTCAAACACCCGTACAGGAAAAATTTTGTTTCTTCTTTTCCAAAACTATTTTTAATATCATATTTTAGACATTGCAAGAAAATATAAAACTATGCTCTTAGCGACCTATCAAAATGTACACAAATACCTTGACATTTCAATTCCACAGCCATAAGGAAGCCGAAAATCATAATGCGACTTCCATCTTCTATCGTTCAATTTAGAAAAGAAAAGACTTATGGCCGCCAATTTTGGCTTGCAGCTTATTCATTGCGATCATAAACGGTATCTCTGGAGCCGTCAGACCTGAGAACCGATTTTTTTCTTATTGGCCAGTTGTGTACTAAAGCATAACGATAACCACGCTAATACTAGTTGATTGGATAATGTCACGCACGTTCCTCTTTCCTACATGTTTGTTTTCAACCTCTCACGCTCGCTTAGGAAGCAATTTGAGCAATTTATTTCACCCGCTGAAATAATCTGAACTGGAATCTTGCTTGCTTTCGAAGGAATTCGTACGGTTCAAGTTCAACGTGTCTTTGAAGTTGCAAGTGGACAACCACACTGCTGGAAAAGAACCATACATTCTATCGCCACTTCGAACCATTATTAATAGAACCACTGTCCTGGACGGTAATAAGTCATTCTGTGGCTTCTACACCCATTAGCAGGAACAAACAGTACATAAAGCGGTCGTCTGCACGCGCTCATTTACATCTCTTAAGTTCCGTGTAATAAATGCAAAAGATCAGAAAGCGCCCCCTTTTCAACGGTCAATGGGATGCGCAATAGGTACGCGCTCTGTGAAACGGTTCAAGCAATCATATGAAGCCGTCTTATCAAGCGCCGGAGCAAACTTGCCACACGGGCTGAGCAAACCAGCAACCATCCCGGTCACTTATCCCCTAGGAAGTGGTATCGCCCACAGACGATCCAGGCGCATCTCATACAAAATCTTAAATCCAATAAAAGATAATGCTTTGAGCCTGGGTCTGGTGATGACGGCGCCGTCAGTGAAACGGTGCCCGGTCACCATACTTATCAGTTCGTTCGGCATCTCGCGAACTAACGGTCGGTTTTCTGCTTGCCACTGCGTTCCCGATTAGAATTGTTCCGTTGTACGACTTATGGTAAGGTGAAGTGATCAATGCATACGGAGCTCAGTGGAGGATATGGACCACTACTCCAAAGCTGGGTTTAGATCGACAGATTGAACAAATTGAAACCCAATTAAACGTCAATTAAAGTGTCCTTATCGTGTGTGGTTTCGGTGGTGGTGTGCGGCTGTGTCTATTGTAGGTGTGGAACTGTAGGTGTGCACGAAAGGACATCGATAGGAAGGTTCTCCAGGTGTCCCTGTGTGGTCAAGTGATTTGGTGCTTCATCTTGCAGAGGTTAGTGTGGTGTGTGAGAGATGGTTGTGACTAGTGGCAACACAGTGGGATGTGTTCCGATGTGCTTGTCATGCCGGAAATGAGCATTAACACTCGAGTCAGACAAATTTAGCAATGAAACCGAGTTGGGTTTTTTTTGGTTTTTTTGTTGAACATTGCCATCTTTCCTCATTGCAGAGTGATTTTCAAATCTGAATAGAAAAGTGAACAGTTTTGTGAGTGCATGATGGACAAGTTGAGTGTGATAATCGTACAAATGAAGAGCAGCAGTCAAATGAGCTTGATGAGAAAATCTGCCATGAAGTAGGATAATTGAGTGGGATTAAAATCAATCACTTGAACCATTCTTCCCTTTTTTTTTGTTTCGTCGGTCAAGTATTCCACCCAAAAAAAAGATATTGGAGTTGGGGAAATTCGAGAATGGAAATTGCTATTATGCGTACCAGTGAATGTTCTATTATTGGAACTGCGGCCGGTAAAAATGTGAATGAATGAAGCATATAAATTGGTTTGTTAGTGATGTTTTGAAATGAATTTGTATAGGTCTTTATTTATATTTAAAATTTTCAAGTGTCCATGAACATTTTCCCCGGCTTTTGAAGACAATACGGAATAAACAGTTGATCTTAATAATGCGATATCCAAAAGCGCCTATTTTTCAAATGTACAAATCCAATCCCGATTTACAAAACAACTCTGTTATAGTGAGTTATTGGGCCATAAACAAAAAACACTGTACTTTTAAAGAGACAATCGAAAATCCTATGCAATTAATTCTCATCAATAATATTATAATAAGCATTATGTGAGTTCGGAAATGAAAAAAAAAAAACAAAATGAGTGCTTCATGTCACAAGTAGAAAGCTAAATAGCTCAGAATTAAACCAAACTATGAGGATCATTCAACTATTATGTAACGCTGGATTGCGGGAGGACGGCTATTCAGCGTTATGGTTGATTACACAGAGGCGAGGGGAGATCAAATTAGTGTTTCATTACATAAAATAAGATAATTTAAAAATACTGGATTTTTAATGCATGTGTGAAAAATACAAGCTACGGAACACAAGATCAATAGTGTGAGTAAGTAGGAATCAAAGTAAAGTATTGTTCGACTCATTGCTTTTGAAAATTTCCCCATGATTGTCCGGTATAATGCTTCGGAAACGATTCTTCGAATTAACACTCACTTCTATCCTCTAGCCGCCATTCTAGTAAATTGTTTAGTTGTCCTTTTTTGCATGCTACGAATGATCGCGTTTGTGGATTTACTATCAGTTATCGATAGTCTGAGCATGTCGGATGAAGGGGAAAGAATCCTCAATCTTTTTCAAACCATTCGAACCCATCTCGAATTACTACTATAAGAAGCACTAAGTTGGCGATCGGTAGTTAAAATTATCTCTTAGCGGGATGCTCTCTTGTTATTTCGAATAATGTAATTTGCCGCTTGTCAAAACAGAGTATTTTTCTAGTAGAACTTACCATCAAACGAACATGTTCTCTAAATTTTGAAAAAATAAACTTACATTTGGTAATTTTTATTGCAAAAGTAGCTATTTTAGAAACATAAAAGACATCAAATTTTTGTTTTTGTGATAAGAACATTTAACAAAACGGCTTATCAAAAGTAGCGAACTAGTCCATAAGCATGACAGAAACTAAAAAAATTGCTTATTTTAATGTTTTATTTTTTATTGTTAGTGATGGGATGGGATAGAACATAACTTGAAGGAATTCGAGGAGATGATTTTTTAGTTCAATTTGACTAGAAGGCAACTTTGATTTACGCAGTAAAGTAGACGTTCACAGTAATGGGTTTAGGAAGAGAAGTAACTTAGAATTTTATATTTAAACGGAATAAAAAGATCACAAAGAAGCATAAAGATTCGATTAGAAAGTAGCTCTCTAGTAGCTGGAACAATTTGAGTTTAGTAAAATAGCTCATCACTGTGAAAAAGCTCCCATCCAATACACTGAAGTCAGCTATTTAAACAAAACACTAGTTACAAGGCTTTAGGATTCCGAATATCTACCGTTGGTTCCCGCAACCCCAAACAGGATATAAATATCATTTCACCAGGATTTATCCAGGCATATGTTTTATTTGCAAATCATCGCATACGCTTTCATATGTTTCGATCGGTCGAAACGCATACGCTCCGAACCGTGAATGATTTTTCCTACATCAAAATTAAAATTTTAATACACGTTTCTGGTGTTGGGTGATATGGGCGGGAGCTGTAACGCGGAGCAGCAAAAGTGACAGGTACGATGGAATGCTGACGAATGCGCTTATTCCAGGGGACAATCTATTCCCAACCCATGTTGCCGGTGTTCGTTACGGACGTAAACCTTTTCGGTTGGGAAAATTAAAATATGAAAATGAACCCCGTCCATGTCCTGTTGCCCCCGGTTTCCACACGCAAAACTCATCCAATGTCACGGTATACTGATATGGTAACCGCATGTCCTTCCTGTTGCTCGTTTATTTAGCTACCAATCCTTCCCATGTCATGTACGCGCGTATACCTAGTGCTTTATTTTTAATTCACTTCTTTTTGCGCTGTTTCGAAAGTTCCACGGTTTGTGAGAAAAATGAAACGACATACCAGTGACAGCGCACATTGCACAGTGGAAATAAGGGATTACATATTGTTGCCTCCATCGGGTTGGACCACCACACTGCCTCACTAGCGGCCGGATCAGGTCAGGTTGGACGGAAGAAGCAAAGGAGGTTCGGTAAATTGTTTCGGGCACAAATACGCATTGCGTACGCACATAAAGGGAATTGTTCGGTTTTTGGGTTAGACGATGAAAGCGGTTTGTACCTAAGAAGAATGGTTATGATCCTTCGCGGCCAATGGAAGTTGGGAAAGAAATAATTATTACTAAATCCAAATAATATGAAACATGTTAAGCTGAGTGCATGGAGATAAGGATTGTGATATGGTTGTAATTTTTCATGTAGGTCAATTCCAATTCCAATTTTAATATGAGTTCTACTAATAATACTGCCATTTAAATGCTTTTCTCATAAAAACGTAGCATATAAATTGGGAAATAATTTTATTTATTCTTGTGAACTGATGAAAGCGATAATTCCATATTCCACATTTTCCTATAATAAATAGATCTACATACTTTTAATCTAAATTGCCTCAGCTACAGAGTAACACTAGCACAGGATGAACCGAAGGTTTTTTGTAATGCTTTATTATAAAAATATGTTTTAATTTCATAATAAGTAAAAATTCAGTTTAAAAACCTTTGTGAATGGATAAATATTAAAGCAAAAAAACGAGTTGAATAAAAATTTAACATCTAAAATGTTTTTTTTTATAATACTGAACCGTTGCATTAACCAAGCATGTCCGGGACAAGACAAAATACAAAGAGGAAATGTCAAAATTAAACACACTTCAGCCCTGTGAGGCTGACATTCGGCAAAATGTTGTCACAGTGTAAAAATAAATAACTAAATAGGACCAGTCGAATTGCATGAGTTATAACAAACGAAATGATTATTCTAGAAATAATAATCTAAGAAAAAACCATGAACATGAACATGAATTATAAATAAAAACAATTATCTAAAAACTAAAATTTAGACTAAATATAGACCATAGAAATTAAATGCAATATAAACTTTATAAAATAAGTTTTCACTTCTTGGCATATCTCAATTTTAGATAAATCTCAGGCTTGAGAACTTCTACGAACTGCTGAAAAAAAACACAACACCACCATGGATGCTGGCGACGACAGCTACGACCAAATCATGGCCCAGGCCGGTAACGATGGCAAGTTTCAGCGACGCTACAATCTGCTCTTTAACTTCGGTGCGATCTGCTTTGCGTCCATGTCGTACATGAGCATCATTCTGGCGCTGAACAAACCGCCCCACAACTGCCACGTGCCGGGCATGGAACAGTACAACATTACCGATGCAAACCTGTGGAAAAATCTAACCTTACCCAGGTGAGAAAGGGGCCAGATATCCACGGCAGTTGTCTCACGTCGTAGCGTGATTTGCTTGCCACTTGATTTACGCGAATTATTACCTTACTGTTTCAGAGAAACGGATAACCGTGGTCAACTTGGGTACAGTAAATGTCAGATGTACAACATTACGGAGCAACATCTGCAGCGTCACTACACGGAATGGAGCTTCGAAAGCAGCGACATCATCGGTGAGTGTGCACTTAACTACTGAGAATAAGAGAAAGTTCCCATTTTTGCCGCTTTATACGATCACATTTACATAAATGGAGCTCGCTTTTCCAATGGACTCGAAACCCATTTCTAGTGATATGTTTTTTCCGGGGGTTTTCTTTTCCAAAATCACTTTGCAAGGGATAAATCCTTCCGGTAGCCCACCAAGTGGTCAGTGAGAAGGTAGCAAAAAAAACGGTTTTTATTTCCAAATCATATCAACAAATGTGAATTGCATTCCATCTCATTTACCCACCATTTCGATCCATCATTAGAAAAGTAATCTTAAAACCTTTTCCATGGAGAGTGCTCACTGAAGAAGGCCACACACTACAAAAAAAAAACCCTGATTCGCCGAGGTTACCGGGCGATCCTTGCGGTATTGTTGCGGAAACCCTCTAGACGGGGTCGTTTCGAAAGGCAAATGCTTCATGGAATTCGTTTGCTCAATTTAAAGAGGATTACTAGGTGGGTGTGTCGCTGTTGCCACATAGGAAGGGTAACACTACTCAAAGCATTTTGCCTCGTCGGTTGCGTTGAGGCCATTTTGTTGGTACGAGTGGTTTAGTAACGCAAACGAAAGCCTTTTCTTTTTGCGGTACCCTATAGGAAATTCACTCGATTGGCTGATACGTTTGAATATATATTCGAAGCAACGACAAGCCCTCCGGTACAAGTGTCCTCTTGAGGTTTCCGGACCTTTGCGATAACCTCATAGAAGACGGTTGTGGGAAAGATTAGACGTTTCGGACGCGTGTTAAACGGTAAAATCTCCGCAATATCTCCACCTTTACCTTCACCACCACCACCAACCACAGTAAGTGGTACCATGGAAAGGGCCTAAGGAACAAAAAAGGGCAACATCGTGAAGAAGGTTTAATCTTGTGGAAAACTATTTTGCTTATCCTTCCTTCCGTTCGAAAGGCGCGTGCCACTATATTTTAAGTGGACGGGATTTTGTGGTAACATTTCTGCAAAAAGCTACCCTACACAACCAGAAGGGAAAATAGGAAAAAGATGCATGGCAAATGAAATGGCACAGAAAGTTGCGCAACAAAATGATGATCATCCTTCGTCCGTTACAATGTTATGTTTTCCTTTTTTTTCTTTCGATTCTTATACTGTTACTGTCCTGTTTCTTTTTCATACAGAAGAAACATATCCTTTTTCTTTTACAGTGTGCATATCCGACAGTATTGTAACGGTCATTTTTAGGCAACTTAGTTTAATGGAATGTGTTTTGCCAGTTTTTTTTGTTTGGTTTGCTTTATTATTCAAAGAGTTTCTTTTTGAAATTCAGATGGTTTTGAGAAGAAAAAAAAAACATCGCGACCCTTTCAGCAGAAAACGAACCGACTACCGATTGAGTCGGTTTTTGTGCTACGTTACGTTTGATGAAAAGGATTTACTTTGATGTAAATGGTGAATCAAATCGAACCACAAAAGGCTTAGTGGACTCTTACAGAAAAAAATCTCTCTTTACCGCTAAACAAATGAGGTTAAATTATTTTTATTTGCTTCTTCAATATCCATTGAAAAGCCCGAAAGAGATTACATTATTATGCTTGCGGTTTAAGTGATACTGGTCCGGGCTAGATCGCTACCTTGTAGAACTTTGGCCAAATGAATATTACTTCGAACGAAATTATGGCAGGAAGGTGAATCCTTTTTTCTGTAATACCTTCTACAACAAAAAAGCGAAATAAGATTCATAAAATCCTTTTTAAGACGATTACATTCGGTGAGGATAAACAAACGTTTCCGACAGTTTTACGTGAAAGGTGGCAAAAACTATAATATGACAGTTTTTGATACAACAGCAAAAACTTACCAACTTGCGTAAAGGTGTTGGAAAAGTTTAGCAACTGATTTACACTTGGAAAGAAAACTAAAAAAAAACCATTGCTAGTTCAATTTCATTCGTTTCCATTTTTCTCCAGTTTCTTCCACTGATAGGAAGCTTAAAAACTCAAATCGAAAGTAGTAACAACAAAAAAAAAACATTTAAAAGTGAAATGTGTCTTCTTTCGATCTTGTGCGTTTAAATTTCTGATTGCATTCAAGATTTAGTTTTCGCGCACAGAAATAACACGAACCGGAAGTAAACCATCGCCATCCTTCATGGTGGAAATCCCGTCAACAAGCACACTAGTCACTGTGAGTAGATGAAAAACTTTTTACTTTTCCCATCATCACTCACTTATTTCGAGAAGCTACAGAAATGGCGCAAGAGTCAGTTTTGCTTCGTTCGTTTGCTGGTGAAGGCGATAGTTCTCTCATCGAACGTTTGGTTAAAGAAAATACGCTAGCAACGTTTAACAAGTGTTTTTCTTTGTGTGAGGGGAGAAAAGGTTTGTATTAGAAAGTGAATTTCTTAAATACATCTCATAATGTACAGAGTTTGAAAAAATATATTTACTGAAGTTTAGGAAAAATGTATTTACAGAAAGTACAAATATAAATTACAAAAGAAATATTAAAAATATAAGAATAAAGTTCTAAAAAATTCATAAAAAGAACAAACAAAAATTGCATATTTTGGTAAAGAAGGTAAACAACTATAGGATCTTTGGAGACAATGGAAATAAGCATGGGTTTTAGCAGCGGATTTTAGGAAAAATTTAAAGTTTGTTATTTCTTCAAATTCCTCAATACGAAAGATTGTTGAAACCTTTTTTCAATTTAATTATCAATTAAAAGGGTAAGAAAAAAAAATAAAAATAAGTACCACTTATTTCTCAATAAATGCATCAAAAAAAAAAAGTTTGTAAAGCATATTTGTTTTATTCGCCATGCTTTAACTACATTTAAAATTTTTAACTGAATGTTAAAATGATTAAATGTATCAAAATAAATTTAATATCCAATAAGATGTTATAGTAACATATCAGATTTGCAATAAAAAGGCAACAAACTTAAAATTTATCCCGAAAGTTACTCCTTCTTATTCGGCAATCATTTACCAGCAATATCGATTTATACAATCATAATCTTTCATACACAGGCCACACTCATTTGAATTGTTCTGTTTTCGGAAATGTGCATCCTTCAGCTGACGATATCTTGGGTTGCCAACTCTTAAGGAAGCAGCCAACAGCCAGAAAGAACCATTTGCCAAAGAACACATGAACACAGTTGAACAAAAAAGAAATCAGCAACTAACAAGAAGTTAGCAAACAATGCGACAAAGCACGACCGTAAGCGGTTTAACGAATAATGCTCGCGGTACGCAGGGCCTCCCGAATCAGAACCGTCGGTGCTACCCCTAAAAAGCCACCCTTTTTTCGTTCATTTCGAGCAAGTTGAAACGGTGAAAGTTCACAAATTGTTGTAAAACAATCGGAGCGTTCGCCCGCTAGGCGGGAACCCATAAATTGTGAATGATAAACAAAAGAAAAACGAAGAAGAAATTTTGCAGTTTTTCCACCGACTCATATTAGTGGCAACAGCAACAAAAAAAAGGCCAAGTCTCTGAGAGGTAGATAGCGTTTTGGGTGGAAGATGCATGGTTGAAGACGCAAATTCTTTGCATAATCCAAAACGATGTTGGAACAGTAATACAAAATCGATGGTAAAACAACCGAAACGTTCTGTTTTCTTGGAATGAAACAAACGTCAACACAAGCCGGGGGTAACAGAAAGGAGGAAGGCCAAGGGTGGAAGGAACGAACGAGACCGTTGACTCGAAGTTCTTACGAGTGTAATCTGCTTCAATTTAGAGAGGCCCTTCCATGGACGAGACATGGATGGAAAGTGTTATGAAAATATTTATTTAATATCAATGTCTGTTTTGTGCTGTGCCGAGAGATGTTTTCCCAGATTCTATGACCCTTACAATTCATTCGTACTAAGTTCGTGTTAAGGATTGTGCAAATGCAACTCTTCCAACTTAAATACGGCGAACATTCACAATACAGTTTGTAACATAAATATAATGTATTTATTTATTTAATTTTTTTGTGAGAAAAATGAAGCTAAAATTTAAAAAGATACATAATAATCACGTTCATTACATTACATAAATTACTGTGTAACAAAATATTTAAAATGATTAATCGGATTCTCGAAACTGTCAACTGCGTTTAAAGTTCTGTTACATAAAACAATTTTGATTTGTATTGATAGAAAAAATATGAAAAAATGCGCAATAATTTTTTTTAAACTATCCTTATTCTATGCTATACCATCTTGAAGAACATTATTTAATCGATTTCTTCGCCTTTTTTAATTTTTTATTTTATATCAAACAATTCATTTAATATTTATCATGTCCTTTTGTTCATTTTTAGTTCATAGATTTTTTACAAATTTCAAACAATTATTAATTTAAATAAGTATATTTATTAAATTATTTTTATACTCGAATTAACAAGCAATGAAACATGTTATTATTTTTCTTAAACATATTCATATTTCTCCGAAAAAAAACGAAAATGAAACAATGTACGAAAAGTATCAAAAAAAAAGAACAACACCGCGAAACATCTTCATACAAGAATGAAACATTCCTTTAAGAGCGAACGGAATGAACAATTTTTATGCGTTAAAAAAACAAGAAAAAAAATATGCAAAAAGGTACAAATAAATGAAAACTTGGCGCATGAAAACCCTAGACAACCTCTTTGTCTGAGAACCCCCAGCAAAGGAAAGCTATGGAGAAAGATTTTTTCTCCTTCATCCGTATGAAAAGTGCACAAAACTCTTTGGCTTGCAAGGAGAAAAAGAATCTTTCGCATTGGAGTTGTTATTTTTTTTCTCCTTTCCTCAGGCAAATATGTTACTAAATTTAGTACCTTTTCGTTTTGCACTTGGTTAAGCAGTGTTGCAGGGAAAGCATTACGTTGCTATCGGAGCTACCAGCTAGCAGCTTCATAGCAGACAAACCAAGGCGCACAAGAGAATCATCGAGGAAATTGTGTATTGGAAGCTGGTGGGAAATTACGATGGGATTTATTTTATAAACACACCAACACACCGAACGCCCATTCGGTGCAGATTAAAGTGTGTAAATTCATTTGTTCGACAAGAACTGCTAATGCGCTGTTGCAGGGACGACGGTCGGTAGTTGTGCTAAATTGTGTCTTACTTTCCCAGTAGCATGATCGGAAAGGAAAAGTACTAATGTGGCTTATGTGGTGGTTGGTACATTCTTCCTTAACAAAGCTGACCGGAGTAGTGGTTTAACATTTTCACGAAAGAAAAACTGTACAACATTCTTGGGAAAACTGCTTAACCCACCACTCCATTTTCATTGCTCGTACTCAATGTTTTCACTTCACGGTTTCGTGGAATTGTACATTTCAACGCGCTGCGAACGTGTTAAGCAAAATACACGATTGCAAAACTGTACGATTCTCCAACAAGAGATTTCCTTGAAAGCTGATATTATTCCACCACAATGGACTTGTATAGGTGTTGGTTGCGTGGTTCATGCTTGTACTGGATTTAAGCGAATCATCTCATTTCTCGCGTAGGAAGTGAAGTTTTCGTATTTAATAGCCAGAATATTTCCATTTTCGAACACACGCACCCACACGGCACGAGCAAAACCGTCGAGTTGGTGGTTGGAATATTGTTTTGTGCTTCCATGTTTCTATTTGTTTTCAGCACCATTTCGTTTTTTTTCTTTCGATTTACTCCATCTCTTAACTTTTTTTTCCTGTCGTGGAAAACCACCCCCGAATTGCTTGGGTTTCGACGAATTCACTTTGTCCGTGAATTTGGTCGATCATCAGCCGAAACAGAGCTGGCAGTGAACGATGAAATTAGCGTATTTTTTTGTGTGTGTTTGTTGGAGCTGTGGCCAGAAAGCAGCTGCGATGTAATCGATCGGAAAATGGCGGCGAAAGTATACGCACAACGGCAAACGATGTTTGTTTGTTCTGCGTGTCGCGTAGCAGGGGAATGAATGTAAAACTATTCTTGGAATATTTTGCTTAAATAATTGAGTGGAATACACTGTTTGTAAAACATTCAAGTTATGGTGAGTGTCAAGAGGATGAAAGCTTTTGAAATAGCAAACCGAATTTGGGCTCGACTAGATCTCCTAGACAAAGTTAAGAAGTTTTAAAACAGAAAAAAATGTAATATTGCACAGTAAATGATCCAAAATAGTTTTAAAATATTTAGCTAAAATAATGGTTGAGATTTTCCACAGAAATACATGTTTAAGAGTTGGGGGCGGCCCGGTGGTCCATGTGAAAAACGGCGCCCGTCCACACGGCAGAACCGGGTTCAAATCCCATCCGGACCGTCCACCCGTAGCATGGACTGACTATCCTGCTGCGTGGTATAATAAGTCTTGATACGGCCAGGCCGTTCTAACCGAGCAAAAAAAAAAAATACATGTTTGAGAGCATTAAACAACCCTGTGTAGAAACTTTAATTATTTATTGGACACCTATATTCAGTATTTTAACAATATTACACAAAACTAATTCTCAACTATCAAAAAGATGTTGTGATACGAACAGAAGGTTCAAATATTGCAAATAATTAGAAAATTGATATTGTATATGGTACTATTTCTAGATTCATTTCAAGTTGAACCGAAATTCATAGAGGTAGAAATCGAATCTTTCCAATTTTATTGTGCATTTGCTATGTAAACCCGAATTATTAGTTAGAACTACCGATTCTGATTCCACTGGCAAAACCTGAGTCATGTGGCAATAATTTTCAAGTTGAAGTGGAATCCTTCACACTTTTTGGATCTTGTTCAAACGAAGATTGTTCTTGTCAAAGCTTTCTCGATTAAGATACTGAGCGGTTTTTCCATTAACTCATTTGCTGTCAGTATGACCCAAGTCAGTCCTAACGTCGACATGATTGTACAATTAATCTTTTGATGGAAACACAAATGATCGTCGTGCTTTTAAATACAAACTCTTTACAAGAATTACAGGGATTTTATCTGTTGGCGCTAGTGCTGGCTGCCGTCCAAATAAAGCTAGACTAGGCACAGACAGATCTGGATTAATTCGCACCATCCAGACCCGTCCTCAAAAGCAGTTGATTCTCTTTGAGCTTTCAAGATTGACGCTTCATGGAAAGCGTCGTTGCTGAAATGCACTCGAATCAGTCAGTTCCAGGATGCTGCATGAATGACTCTTAGTACTATTCGCAACACTAATGCAATTTACCTAAACACAACTTTTTTCTCTTCCATTTTTTTTCTTGTCCCTCAATTACACAGACTGTGCCTACGGCTACGAGTACGATCGCACCTATTACGACCGTACACCCATCACCGAGTACGATTGGATCTGTGACAAGGGTTTCCGGGAAACGAACATTTTCATCTACAACCGATTGGGCGAACTTGTTGGGACCGTCATCTTTGGCCACCTTGGTGACACGTAAGCATCACAACCTGCAATTCCCAATCACTCGTCCTTCCTTTCCTCTCCCCGCACTTCCCCTCTATCCAAGAGACTAACGATTTTGTCCACCATTGCCCCATTCACTCCCATTTCCACCCAGATTAGGCCGCCGGCCCGTGTTCAACCTGAGCATACTGATCGTTACGGCGGGCCGGTTGGTATCGATGTTTACTGCCGCCTACTACGTCGTGTTTTGCATCGCAGCCGTCGTTGGCAGCCTGACGGCACACTCCATCTTTCAGTCGCCTTTGATCATCGCCATGGAGATATCGAAAAGGTAAAGCCGCGTGTTTGATAAACAAAAGCGGGAGGAAACAGTTCTACAGTTCGGTTGGTGTGCGGTGATAAATTGGATGTTTCTATTTTTGTTTCATTTTTTGTTTCGATGCATTTGGTGCCGGGGCCCACATGGTAGCGAAAGACGGGGCCACATTTCGATGATGCAGTGCATCGGCTGGACGACCGGTCTGTGCATTCTGCCGATGGTGTTCTGGGCTACAAAGGATTGGTTTTGGGCATTGCTGATTACAGTGACGCCAATCGTCGTGTTCGTATTCATACCGAGGTAAGGCTTTTTTTTCTTTCTTTCACCCTGTTCGTCTTTTATATGCCATCAATCACTCGAAATGCAATAGTGCAATCAACCCAAAACGTGTGCGGATGCGTGGATGAAATTGTGTCAAATGCATGTCATCAGCTAAGTTCATTTGACCGGAAAGTTCGGAAGAAATTCGCTCGTAGCAGTTGGAGTTTGGAGCTTTTTTTTGCATAACTGAATAACTGAAATGTGTAAAACATTGGAACGCATTTGGTCGACACATTAGAAGTGGATTTTTTTTTATTTTCGTGTAGATAATTGCGATGGACATTCTCAGTTAAATCTTTTTATTGCTTTTTTTAAATATTTTCTATTAAAGCATAAAAGCTTACAATTTTTTAAGAGACTTTTTCTCTTATTAAACAAAATTTATCTTAAAGCAGAGGAAGATAAAGCATTTTACTTACTACACCGGAAACAATATGAATCGTTCCATTTAACTCCGCTTGCAACGCTCCACCATGCTGGAATGGAATAAAATGTTCGGATACTTTCAAGCTCGAAAACATTCCACCGAACCAACGTACTGAAAAGCTTGGTTTCGTACGTTCCTTGTATGACATGTACCCCGGTAAGGTATTTTGATTGAAAGTGCAACAATGTCGCACACGTTGCCTGGAATAAAACTTTCTAATTTCCATTGCACACAACGCACAAAAGAGCGCACGAAGAGTTTGATGTTCGTAATACGTCGCAAATATTTAGATGCAGTGCACAAAGGAATCGTGTCTACCCGCTCATGTGGGACGCATCTCTAGAGAGAAAATGATTGTTTTAAATACTTTTAAGATGTTGCGTATGGGAAAACAATATTTTAAAAGAGATTGTTTCTTCTTAAAATTTAAAAAAAATGAAAATTAATATTTTTAAAATAAATGAAAATAATAAACGGCGCCTTTTTAATACAACAGGACCTTGCATCAAATCCTATACGGACCTTCCCTCCGTAGCAAGGACTAACTCTCCGACTACGTGGCAAAAATAAGACTCGATACGGCCGTTCTTAAGAAGCAAAAAAAAATCCAAACAAGAAAATAAATAAATAAAAAGAAATAAATTAAAGACATCCTGAAGAAAAGTTTAATAAAACAACATAAAATTTAATCAAACTATAGAAAAAACAGATTAAAAAATAAAAGAGTTAAAAACGAATTAGATAACAGCTAGATGAGCTTTTGTTACGAAAGTTTAATGTCAAGAAAGTTCGATCTTGTACTCGACTCCTAACACTAAATTGTTCGTCTATTCCACAGTTATTCGATTGAATCACCCCGATGGTTAGCGACCCGTGGAAACTACCGTGAGGCCATGGTACAGTTTCGGAAAATTGCCACTATCAACGGTATCCGCGAGCTGACATTTGATGAAACTGTACTGGAAAAGCAGCTAGCGAACCATCGCACGGACACCGTGTACGGCATTGCCTCACTGTTCAACGGATGGCGGATGGCGAAAAACACGATTCTGGTTATTCTCTGCTGGTACGGGGGACACCAATTTCCGTTTTCAAACGCAAAGAAGAAAAAAGCACAACCTTAAACATGTAATTTATTCGAATTTTCTTCTCTCTTACCTCGGGCACAAAAACAGGACGGTGTGCAGTGTGACGTACTTTACGCTGGTGCTGCTCAGCTCGCGCATGGACGGCAACCCGTTCCTGAACTTCATGTACCAGGCTCTGATTGAGGTGCCGGCGGCATACATGGGACAGCGAGCGAGCGATCGCTACGGTCGGCGGGCAACCAACGCGCTCGCCCTGTGCTCTGCCACGGTCGCCTGTATCGTGCTGGTGCTGATTGTACGCGACCCGGCAAACGAAATGGCGTCCACCGCACTAGCGACGTTCGTGAAGTTTTGCATCTCCATTACCTTTTTCGCCGTCAACCTGCAATCGATCGAGATCTATCCGACCTGTCTGCGGCAAACGGGCATGTCCGTCGGTACGATAGCGGCCACCATCTTCGGTATCGTTGGCCCGTACGTGGTACACCTCGGCACGGAGTATGACGTGCGCTACCCGTTCCTGGTGATGGGGCTTTCGTCTGCCGTGGGCATACTGGCGGCATTGTTCCTGCCCGAAACGTTACACCAATCGCTTCCGAACACGATTGAGGAGGCACAGAAATTTGGCAAACATCAACGCTTCTGGTCATTGCCGAAGGCACCGAAATCTCCGGTGGCGAAAGGTGAAGAATCCATCCGTCTCGCAGTGCCCGAAGGCGATGCGGAACAAGCGTCCGGTGGGGGGACTAAATAAAAAAAATAGTAAACTTCCTTCTTCCAAGATTGAGTTTCACTTCACGCTGAACTTTTCTTTCGTTAACTTCCATACCTTCAAACAATCGAAACGATCCGGTGAATGTATTTTGTTTTAGATCTTGTATTTTCTTCCTTTTTCCAACGGTATCTTCTCACCATTTCGGCGCTTGCCACCGACCATTCTAACTAGCCGACGTTCTGACGGTTTGCCTTGTTGGGGGGCCTTGCTGATTCTCACCTCACTTGCGAACACTGCATCACTCGATAGAAGAGCTTGTTAATTTATTTTGCTATTATAATTTGATTCCTTGTTTTCTCGTTTCATAAATATTTGCATACGATTCCATCTTCATGCGGAGGGATTTCTCTATTATCCTCTCACGCCACCACTGACACTTCCAATGCTCAATTGCTAATGATGACTGAGAAATCAGAGCAAAATGTGGAAATCATATTTATTTTTGTTTTTCATTTTCGGTAGGTTTAACTCTACTCCATCGAGCATAATATGCTCACGCTGATTTGCTGATCAGTTTTTTTTTTTCAAGCTCACTTCACCCGAAGCACATCACATAATCTGATCGAATGGTCACTCTTTGTTGTAGTAGTGTCAGTGCATTTAATCGTTCGATTCCTTCCGTATCTCGTCGTCGTTGTACGCCCGTTTGTAAGCGAATTGTTCATCTCGTTTGCATCCCTTTCTGTGTTTTTTAGTTGTTTTGTTTTTTACATTAAATTACATTCTTAATGAAACCCTGACCATGTCTTTGAGAGCAGTCATGTATTCAAATTGTCTAACGTTTTATTTTGCATACAGGTTTTTGCGACCTTGTTTTTTTGTTTGTTTTCTTTTAGCAATACAATTTTGTGTGTGTGTTTGTTATCTTTTGTAATGTTTTTTTCCTAAATCTCGTCCTACGCAATAAGTGATTTGGTTTGGTTTTGGCTAGATTTTTTGTTTTGCTCTTACATATTTTTTTCTTCTTCTCAGATATGATGTTTTTAATTTTACTTATTCGCTTCTTAACACAATGATTAGTCTTTCTCGAATCGATTCCATTTGTTTTTCATCCCTACTTCCAATGATACACCTATCACCTTGTCTCTCATGTTCGGCTTATCGTTCTCATTTCATTTGCTGGTGAGCAAAACATTTTATTAAATCGATCGTAACGAGGATTAAAATTTTAGTGTTTTGCATTTTGAAGATAATTTAATTTATACACGAACTCGGTTCCGCCAACTAGTGATTGATGTGTTTCGGGTTTTCCCACCCTCTTTTCTTCCTTATTTTCGGAATGCGTCAGACTATAGAAAAGCGATAAGAAGTATCTTTCTTGAATCGAGCTAGATTGCTTAAAAAATATTGACTTGTGTGGAATGCATTCGTTTAGTCTCGCGTGCAAAATTCCCTTTTTTTTCGACTAATTTCAACACCAATATTCCACTTTTCTTCCCAACTCCTGCGCACGTTGTTGAGCTTTCTAAATTATGCTAATATAACGATGAAAAAACAGATCTCTTTCTTAAGGATGGCTTACACGCAATTAGTATGTACACACTCTAGTATGCAGAAAGATGGAGAAAAGGCGATGATAAGGTTTTTGTGTGGATCGTTGGTTAAATTTTTTGATTGTTTTGTGCCATCTGGTACTGGTACTGGAAACTGGCATTACTGCATTGTAAACATTTGGTGCTCCAACCGTACGTTACCATATTAATTGTCCTAGCCACCAACAACAACAACAACAAAAAATCCTTCCTCCTAGCTTCCCCATCTAGCTATTGCTTCGATTTCAATACGTTAAAGTGTTCTAGAATGTACAATTCGTTTTTTATTTTCGTTTTGTTGTTGATTTTAAATATACACTATTGAGATTTATCTACGATAACTTTACCCCATCCCCATTCGATCGCAAACGAGCTTTCACCCCATATTTTCCCCCTTTAGCTTAGTTTGATTCATTGATCGTCGTTGTTGCTGTATGCTTTGGTTGGTGAAAACAATCCGAAACAATCAGAAACACAGGAAGCATACATGTTTGTTTAGCGAATAGGCGCACAAAACAGTGTTCGAAATCAACAGAGACGATGATAACAGCAATCAGCAGTACCGTCGAGGAGCACTAATTCACGGCTCAGGGAACATTCAGCCCCCCAACTCAACACCCCCTTTATCCGGCACTAAACACATAAACTAATATCAACAAAAATCCTAACTGACAACGTGCGTAATGGTACTAGCAGTAGTAGTAATTAATAGTTTCTCTTGGTTTCTTTGTCCTAGTTCTGTCGCTGTTTAACAACACCACTCCCCCCGTACACACTCCTTAATGCAGCTTCTATTTTTTTGTATGTTGTTTTGCCTGGTTTTGTATGTGTGTTCCTTTTCATCCTGTTTCATCCTAATGTAATAATGGCTATTGCATGGTTCCGTTTGTTCTATTTGCATGTTCGCTACAAGTGCATTTGTCTGGTTCCGTTTTTTTATGTCAAAAATATCACAAATTTTTCATTTTCCCTCAACCCCCTTCTCCCCCCCTATACCCAGTTCGATGCCAGTTTCATGTCCCGTTTCGTAACTCTATTTCGAATCTCACGGCACACTCGCGCACCCCCGTCAACAACCATCAATAACAATCACAAATCACAATATATTGAGCCACAGTTCAATCCTACCCCAAAACGGCTCCTTTCCCGGGTCAATCTCACTCACGCACACACACACACGCACACTTCACAGCAATCCAATCGGGCCTTGGTGTCCTGCGCTCCTCGGCACTCTCACATGCGCATCACAATGTCCGTGCTTTCGGTGCCTCTGTTCACGTTTTGCTTTAGTTGATTGAAGCTGTCGCTCATCACCATCACTTTACGATACCATTTTCTATCCGAACTTGACTCTTGCTTTGTTTTGTCAACGCCCAAAAAGCACAACTAATCCACCATTCCGGACAACAACAAAAAAACTCATTCTATGCACATCCAGTTGGCAGTGTAGAAGTGTATTGATGTTCCCGGTAAAATCACTGCACGGTTTTCTGCACACTTTTCCCCGCATAATTCGCCGAGAACTTATCATACTAAGAATAACTTGGAACTAAGGGTTTTGTGCGCAGTATTGCTTCCTTTTGCACAATAATGGCGTGTGTGGTTTTTGTAGCATTTTACCTTGTTCGGTGCAAGATATCTCAGCTATCACACAATCACAATCTCACCACACACTTACCGTTCGATGCCGGACGTTAGCGTACGTTCCGTACCTTCGAACAGATCCGGTGGTAACAACGAGGGACAGCACGAAAGCATCCGCACCGTCGCATCTTCGTACGTGGTCATCATCGTCGTACGCCGCTAGAGACCACCGCTACCCTTGGCCGGACCGGACGACAGGCTGCTACTGCTGACACCGGAATCGCTCGACTTTTCACTGAGCGCACCACCGCTACTACCCCCCGTAACACCAACACCACCGACCATCACCATCCCGCCCCCACCATCACTACCACCCCCACCCAACAGGCCACCCTTTTTCGCCATCGTGCGGCTGTTCATCGTTTTGGACGAACCGCGCTCGGTCGTACCGTTGAAGCGGCGTGCCGACTCAACCCGCTTCAGTATTTCATTCGAGCACTGGGCAACGACCGAGTCCAGGTTGTTCGTTTCATTGTCGGACAGATGATGATGGTGGTGGTGATGATGATGCGCGGTCATTAGTGTGGCCATGCCGGCATGTTGTTGCTGCTGCTGTTGCGTCTGCTGCTGCATCGGTTGACCGTTGTTGTGCGAATGTTGCTGCTGCTGCTGCTGCTGCTGAAGATGGTGCAGCTGCTGCTGGTAGGAATTGTGCGGATTGTGCGAACCTTGCGATGACGGAACAGGCGATCCTTCGTAGCAACCGGAATCGCGTGGAAAGTGCCTTCGGCCAAACGGTGACGTTTGGTGGTCTCCGCTACTGCGCGTCGTACTGCCACTACCACCGCTCAGTCCACCGCCGAGACCGCTGGAACAGTTGACGTGGTTCAACCGCAGGCCTTCATCGTTTTCCGAGCTAGAACCGGCCACATCACCGTCGGACGTTGCTATTTAATGAAGCGAAGTTGTATGTCGGGTCAGATTAATTAATGGGGAACGGATAAGTGCGTAAGAATCGCGGGAATTTCACAGAAAGCACTAATAGCTACACAACTTTCCACCATAAAGACAACATTGTGCCACAACTGCTTGTGCTACTTACAGTCCAAATCGTGCAGAAGCTGAACGGCGGCCAGTATCTTTGCCCGATGTTCCGTATTTCCAATACCGAGGTAATCTAAATCGGACGGTTCCAACTCTTTGAACAGTTCCAAATCTTCGTACCTAGAGTGTATTATCGAACCGTTTAGTGTTGGACACACAGCCATCATTTAATGCAGTCAACCACAACTTACCCATTGAGCACAAACACGGATGTATATTCCTTCAGACCGATCCGAAGCAGCAGCTCCTCGACACTCGTCGGACAGCTCGTTGGTAAACGATGCCGGCTGACCAGCTTTCCACCATAACCTTTCAATCCCGTTGTGGGTAGATCGGGCAGAACCTCGACGCTAATGAACTTAAAGTGTCCTAACCGACCGTTCGCATAGCCTCGCCATACACCGGACGCATTCATGGACAGTACGTCTATAATGTCTCCTTTCTGTTAAAGAAATACAACAAGAGAGATGTCTTCTTTAAGTAAAAACCACTCAAAGCGATCAGATTTACTAAACTACTAACCTTAAACCGTAGCGCTTCTTTGTCGTACGGACTCGGGCAACTATCGACGAGGGCGATCGCTCTGCAGATCGGTAACATTGTGGTGCGATCCTCCGCCGACAGGGAACTATGAGGACTGCCCGGACGGACCAGGGCTTGAGTGCCTGTAAGTGGATTAAAGAGGAGAAAAAAACAAATGTAAAGCGGGAAATAGAGTTGCATTTTTATTCGCCGACTTACTTGAGCCGGATGCACTCGGTAAACTTTCGACCGAACTGGCCGAATGTTGGAACGTTTGGTCACTGATGCTATCCAAGCAGTTGCTGTAGTCACGATTGTTGCGATCCGTTCCACCGAATAGTAGATGATCCTTTGGCGATGTTCGAGCGTCATTTGACTGGAAAAAAACAGTAAAACAAATTGAGTTTATTTTAAAGCTCACGGACACTCTCCCTGCAGTCATGAGCCAACAGCTAATAACTCCCCCAAAAACAAACCCCCCTTCATCCCCATCTACTTACGTGATGTACTAAAGCTATCTGTTGACTTATGCTTAAATTTTTATTGTTGTGCGAAACCGCCACTGACGATGCGGCTGCCGCCAGTGACGACGATAGATTGTTCCGGTTTTTGGCCGCCTTGAGGCTTTTCAGATTGTTGACGGTATTTTTTGTACTGGTGCTGTTGTTGCTGCTCGCACTGCTGCTACTGTTGCCGCTGCCATTAGTGGTGGTGGTACTGTTGCTTGTGCTAGCGCTACTCATGTCCACCCCAATACCGCCGACCGCGCTGCCGAGAATGGTTGGCAGATTGGCACCGGATGCACCACCGGATGCGAGTGCTATACTACCACCAACGGTGCCGGATGTGTTTCCCACCGAACCAATGCCAACTGATGCAGCTGCTGCTGCTGCTGACGATCCTGCCGTCACCAGCGATGCCGCACTGCCGATGTGTCCGGATGTTGACCCCGGTTGCCCCGAAATGCCACCAGCACCACCAACACACGGTCCATCCAGCCGCTTCAGCTGCTGGTGATGCAGATGCTTCTGGAGCTGCAGTGCGTTCGCTTGCAGGATGTCATCATACTCGGACGATGGGGTGGGCGATGGTGATGGTGATTCGTCACCCAGACCGGCACTCAGTGTTCGATAGCGGGCCGTACAGTTATTCATACCGATCTGCGTTGGAGCGCATAAAAGATGGCGAAAGATGGAAAACGCGAAGCAAAGAGTGTTAAGAGGAGTGTTATAAGTGCGAAGAGCGAATCATAATTCCACCTAATGATATCGATATATACTAGCGGTCGTTCGTACCATTCGCCTCTAGCGAACGTTCGTGCGATTCGAAAACGGGGACGGTAAAAAGCTTTGTCGCGAAATGATGATAAATGTGTGCTGCCGGAGCGCATACTTCACCGCCTAATCCGCGCCTACCCGAAGAGCTAATCAGTCGTGGATTAGGCCCCCCCTGCCCCCCGGATTTAAGTCTACCACCCACGTTACTAAGCGTGTCGGAACGAAAGTGACATCAGGATGGGAAAAATGGAAAAAGGTTCACTTTCGGTTTCATCTCACGTAGTGTCCTCATTATTTTCCCAAATCCTATAATTTGCACCAAAGAGATACACTTTCCTATTCACCGTCTTCACTGTCTTGTTGGGTAAGAAGTTTGCAAGAAGATTAGTGTGGTGAGGTTGTGTTTCATTTTAAACACAAGATGGAAACCATTAATGTAAACCCACAATAAAGTTGATGTGCATATACCTACGACTGTGTTACGGCGAAGTACATATGGGATTTCCAGCACTTGCATTTAAATCAATGTAATTCAATTAAAGTATAAGAGTTTAGATTTTGAGCTTTTTGAAGATAATTGGAACACATCCAGTGCAAATCAAAAATGCATGAACGTGATAAAGGTCATTTATCGACAGCTGAATCCACAAGATGTCTGTCTCTTGGAACCATTTCCAGGAAATACCCTAACATCGTGGTATAGCACCCCATTAGGAATTCCAACACTGTACTAAGACCTGCTTCTTATTCGAATGAATATAATTAAATATTAATATTCTCTTGCCATCCCATTGCTTATAAATATTACATTTCCCGGTCTCCCCTCCAGAAAAAAGGGGATTTAAACGAGACGGTACTACTGTACCGGCTTAATGCATCACCTAACTTTTCCATTCTGCACCGATAGGTCCCGGTTCAAAATAGCCTGGTTCAAAACTTCGCACTCGAAGGCTTCACAAAATATCGTTACGGAGATGGACGGTTTTCTTCGCTTTGTTCGCCACCGACATCGTGCTGTCCAGCTTGAACGAAAGGTCCTTCTTATCCCATGAGAATAAGAGGAACGTCTCAGTCTCTCTCTCTCTCTCTCTCTCTCTCTCTCTCTCTGCTGGAGGTTCCTCCGCACCAAAAAACCTTTTTCTACTTCCAAGGATAATGATAACGTTTATTAAGTTGATAAGCACAATAATGGCATCCGATGAAGATGATGAGATACCCGCTGTCGGTGGACTGAAAATGACTCCTTAAATCCGCCACCGTTTCTTCCTTCCATTTGTTCCCTTCATTTCGTGTGCGCTTTCCAAAAGCGCTTGAAGCCATCCACTGACAGGCGATGGGTTTTATTATCATGTTTTATTTTTACTTTCAGCCCCTTGCCCAAAATACCTCTATTGCATCCCCCATTGGCGTAGGGTGGCGTTAGAAGAATTATAATTTTATGCCAACGGGCCAAATGGGAAAGACTGAGAGATTTCCTTCAATTACCAGGAAATGGAATCCCATCGACATTTTCATTTCGCAGTGGTTTTGCCGTTAGTTGAACAAGCAAAACAGTACCATCACACCGGTGAAGTAATCGGTGAAGTAATTCTAAAGAATTGTCATGGAAAAACAAAATATCCAACCGAAGCTACAACAAGAGAAAAAAAACACATTCCCCACCGGACGGCCATTGTATGGAAAACGGTATTTCTGCAAACACCTTACTTTAATAAATGCAAGCGAGAAAAGCCGAAAGCATCATTAGTCACTGTTTATGATACTAATTAAACATTGAAATATACATAAATAAAGTAGCTCATTTTGTAATCATAGGTCTTGAGAGGAGGGAAGCAAATCACCAGGAACAAAAAAACGGCGAAGAATGTACTTCATTACCTGGCAAAGTGGACCAAGATGACCAAAGTTCCCTACCGAATGGGACATGGAATTTGGGAAAATTTGCATACAAATTTAAGCCCGAGAGTGACTGTTAAGATTATTACGATCGTGATATAAGGACGAAATATATAATTTTGTGCCAAAAGTCATTAAGTCGATGTCAATCGTTGAGGAATAGGCGACAGAAATGCTTCAAGAAATTCCTTCCAGTTTTAAATAGCAAAACCACACACACAAAAAAAGAACACAGAAGAAACACTATCTTTCCATTATCAGAGATGAAATATTAATTACATTTTCCTCCAGTTGCAAAGCCATCGTCGCCGTACTTAATTGAAGGGTTTACCGAAACCACATTAGCGGAACAAATTTCCACCACTTACTAATTTAATTCAAACAAAAACCCCACCCGTACGATGGTACGTTCCGTCTGTGATGGGGAGTGTGAAATAGGGCCGAGATAGCAGTAAAAATTAATCACTACTTACCGAAACTTGACTTAACCGGGAGGTAACGCTGTGTAGATCCGATATTGAACCGGCATAATCTCCACTTTCCCGATCGTGCGATCTGCAATCCGGCAACGGATGTAATGAATCAGTTGCCAATGTTCAGTAGGAACCAGCGACAGGTGTCCAAGTGTTGGAAGAGTTGAAACAAGTTTAAAAAAAGGAAATTATTGCAAAAAAAGCTAAATCAGTGCATCTGCTTTACTCTGAGATTGGGGAAAAAGGATGGTCGATTTATATTAACCATCTGTAATGTTGCTGCTCTATGATGATGATACGGATGATGATGATGATGATGTTGAAACATCAGCAGAGCATCAAGGTACAGTAAATTTAAATTAAATCAAAGACCGTTCAACTCATCGTTCAATATGTTTTTTTGCCGATAGGGGAACTCACTGAATGGAGCATAGGAAAACGGTCGGATCCCTCCACTGGATATGCTGACGAAGTTTTAATTGGACGGGCGTTGGAGTTTGGATTGATTAAATTTAGAGTAAAATTATAATTACCGGCCATCATCAGTATAACCGACGCATCCGATCCCATCATTCCCAACCATCAGTCGCTTCTCAACCGGGAGAATGTAAACAGCGTTCTTTAAATCAGATAATGAGCTTAATCGATTTACGGCAACCCAAAATTCCATCACCATCATCATCATCATCAACGGTAGCATCCGGTTTTTTTTTCTTGTACACTCCATCACTGTTTCCGTAAACTTACCGGGCATGCTTGAGGGGTATAATGGTTGGAGGGTTTGGTGGCTGCTGGGGTACAATTAGGCCCCGCCGGGGACCCCGCTGCGGTATGGAAATGTCGCCCGCGGAACGCAACGATATCACACTCTGTCCTTCCCTCCCGTTCGTGGTGTAGCAGACGCGGCCACCCTGGAGTTATTTTTTTTAAGGAGCGTAACAAGTTTAATTTTATTTGCTTATCCTCCGGTCATTTTTCTTTTTTGCTGTTGTACTTGAACACCAACACTTACCTGTATGGTAGCACTTGGTCCTCCGCCACTATCACCACCACCGCCTCCTCCACCATCGCCCGCGTATCCGGCGGCACCGATCTGTCGCATGCCGGACATCAGGAAGTCGTCCGGATCGCTCTCGTACGGTGGCTCATCGTACCAGTGACCTTGGTGATGAGGCATTCGCATCACATTCGTTACCGCATCGTCGTACATGTACGTGTCGTCTGTCGAATTAGATAAAGAAATGCGATTGTCAAAATGCCTTTTTTTTTGGCTTGATTCTTGCTCGCACAGATCGACTGTTCGCTTCATTCGCATATAGTTGGAGCATGACGTGCAGCACTGTCAATATGGAAAGCAACCACATCGTGCAGTGGCAGCATGATTGCTGCCGGATATCACCATTCTTGATTGCATCCGATGATGCACAAATATTGAAACCACACACACACACACGCTATGGTCTCGTCTCGTTATGCTACCGGTAAGATGTCACCCCACGGTCAACTTTCTTCTGTCAAATGTCACCCCAAAATACCCAACATCCAATTTGCTTTCTTTTGTACTGAGCTCATTTTCGCAATACCCACGTCAAATGTTGCTTGCGTGTACGGAGCTTCAAATGAGTCCCAAAAGGGAAAGAAACAAGAAGAATTGCACCAAACCGCAGCACGAAGGCACACATGTACAGAAACGGAAAAGAAATGGTACCATGTGCGCACGATGCACACACCTCCCTAAAATCCCGGACCGTCCTGACTTCTGGCCGTAGTCATTGGGTAAGAAATTAGATTCAGTGCACCGGCAAAACGGTATAATGAACTTTAACCCACCTTCCCCTGTTGCTCCCCGGCCCACCAACCCCGGGGATTCCAACTCGGCGGGCGAGAAAGTTCCGGGTTCCGGGCCATAACAAGATTAGCAAAATGGTACTACTGCTTCTGCTGCCACCACAAAAAAAAAAACAAAAGGGAGGGATTGAACCGTTTGATGATTCTCCAAGGAGTGATCGGTTTGATTGGATGCAATCAGCCAATTCGTCTGCGTCGGCGATTCTACCGGGCATATCGGGATGTTGGAAGTTCCTTTCCCCCGTTCTGTTTGACACTGTGTCTCTATTCAATCCAAAACTTACCTCTCGAGTCTCTGCTCAGCTGCAGCAAACCTTGCCGAATGTCTCGTAGTATCTGGAACGAAAAGCAGGTGCAAAAAAGACGTTTAGAACACACACACAGCAGCACCCAATGATGGATCTAGTGCTCAAACACACACACACACACACATACAAATGCAGGCACACACACACACAAGAACCCAGAGAGCACTGATTGGGGTTGGGAATAATGCGAGCAGGAAATGGGAAAACATCGGGATGGGTTTTTCGATTTCGGGCCAATTTCTGTACGACCCAAGTCCCAATCTTCCCACCCCCGGATGAGCTAATGAACCAGAGGCAAAAGAGACTGATGTGTCGGTGTCGTTGTATGTACATGGATTTGCTAGAGGATACTCATGTCTCGAAAGGTAGTGTACCACTTGTACTTTTAAGTGTGAAAACACAAGTGGAACTGAGATGTAAATGTGTGTTTCTATGTGTGTATGTTACCGTATTTGGGGTAAGTATACGTAAGGGTGCTAGATATGTAACGCATGCCGCAAGCAAAACTATTCTAACTCACTCTGCCACTCTGCTTCGTTCGGTTCCAGTGTGGTGGGGTTGTGTCGTATCGGGGAGTGAGATTTACGTGCCGTGGATTACATTTCACTAATTCGCAAGTTAATCAATCACTTCAACCAAACCTACCTACTTGAAGGGGATTGTTCTCATGCTCTAAAGCTTACGTTTCTACCAGAAGTTTGATCGATGCACACACACACCAACTCACACAAACACACACGCATGTTTGGCCATACGTGTACAACACCACCCTCCCAAAAATCCTTGATGAGCGCTTTGGTGAGAAAAGCCCCAAAAAACCTTCACAAGTTTCACTTTCGCCTTGTGTGCCTGTCTCCCGTGTACCAACCAAACGTTGCCGGTGTCGTGCGGAAAGCCTAACTTGTAGGCGCGATGGCGTGGCATGGTGTAATAACGGATAAATTAGGACCCAATCAAGATCGGTCCTCCCC
Organism: Anopheles funestus; assembly: GCF_943734845.2. Taxonomy (NCBI): domain Eukaryota; kingdom Metazoa; phylum Arthropoda; class Insecta; order Diptera; family Culicidae; genus Anopheles; species Anopheles funestus. The sequence continues at coordinate 43,398,882 of NC_064598.1, forward strand.
GCCCGCCCTCCTCGTTCCTTCCGTTCCCGTGCGTCGATTACATATTAGCGAATATTAGCAGCTCACAGGGCAGCGATGATTAGGGACATGGACCGAATAAACTGCTTCTCGTATCTCGATTACTGAAGGCGGTAGGAACGTCGCTGCTGATGGAATGTTATCAACGCTAGAAATTTCGTTGTCCCAGAACAGCCTGACGTGTTGGGCATGTTCATGTGTGTGGTTACTGTACCCCAAAACATTCCTGCATGATTGATTGGCCGACATGGTTTTGGTATTGTAATCATGCCACCGTTGCGCTTCACAATCGAACCATGGCACGCAGATAAATCAGCGCACGTATCTATCATCGCTGATGGGTAACAGTTATTAAATTTGTGTTTGAAGTCTAATGCTTCAAAAAAAATTGCGATTGTTTATATCAATCAAGCAAATGAGCCGGAGTGGTTTGATGATTTATGAAAAAATTACTTTGTTGAAGCGTGGTTTATACTTCTTTTTTTGTTATCTATTGAATGTGTATTAAATTTTTTCAATCATATTCGAAATATCTCTTCATTATTACACCTACTAATACACATTGACGCATTCGAAAAGAATGATTAAATTAAAAAACGCTTTACAGCTACAAATCCCTGCTCCTTTTTCTGGCACAACAAAACAACTTTTTCCCGTTTCGGCAACTATTCAGTGTCAACGGTACCCCGGTTTTCCCCCCCGGCACAAGTATTTGTCCGCTTTGCATAGTTAATTTTTCATTATACCTGCTGCACGGTGTGAAGATATTAAAAACTTTTCCTACACCATGATTGAAAATTTGCCTAACTCCCGGCCGAACCTCGTGGGGTGGAGGTGGATACCGTAACAGTAAGTCAAGTAATTTGCAAACCATAATGCCCTAATTCATATTCCAAAAAACCGCTCACCTCCCTTGCGATGAAAGATGGGCCCCCGTCTTTTCCCGTGGGACACCTGTGCCACCCAACCAGACCAGCGTTGGGGATTGCCAAAATGGGTGTACCGAAATAGGCAAATAGGGTCCTTTTTGCCGGTTGAATCGGGTTTGGAACCGAGAAGAACGAATGACCCTTGGTGAACTTTTCCGAACCGCGAGCAACTTTAATGGCCGGCTTGGAGTAAAGCGGAGGACGAGGACGCTTTCGCAGTCGTTATTACGAATTCTCAGGTGTAACGTTTCGGTGTGCGTTATCATCCCACAGTTCCTTAGCGTGGCTATCTCTTGCACAAATACAAGGCTGGGAGTCTGAAGGTTTGTTCAACCATTTTACATCGGAAAGAAGAAACAAACTCACAAACCTAAATATTGAAGCCAACAGCACCATAAAACGCACCAACGCACCATCCCCTAAAGGTGACCAGCTCTCTAGATCTAGAGTAAGTATTGCTGAGAACGCGATTTTTGGTTGCGTTTATAAACCCATAGCGATAGGTTAATATTACAAAACGCTATAACACCAAAGACTGCAGCTGAACATTTCCGTGGAAAAATAGCCACTCGGTGCCCGTAAATCATTGGTGTCCCCTTAAACTTTCAAGGAAACAAAACTGCAGCTCCCTATTTGTTTGGTCAAAATTGCGGTGGCGAAGTAACGAAGATAAATAAGACTACGGCGCTGGGTACGGACCCGGCCAGCTTATCCATCGAGACACCGTTGTTATTACCACCTCGTTGTAGATATTTTCGGGTTTTACACTTTTCCATAAATAATTTCCGAACATTAACAGAACCGTCGACTGCAGATTAGTCAACGGACCGTTTTGCTCTGCAACGGTGGTTAACGCGACTGACCATTTTTCGGGACCACGGTCGGTCGGTCCCTGCGCCGCTACGGTGAAAAACCATTTTACCCCACTGGCGACTAATGAAGGCATTTTCCTTTGGTCCGCGGCGATGGTACCGAACCATGGTGGAAATGAAATTATGCTAGGTGGATTTTACACGACTAGTTGCTTCGCCTTAGTACAGTGACTTCTGGAAAGCCGTACAGACCAGCCCTACCCTACCGTAATCTAAAAGCCCAAAGAACACGGACATCCGACGGGCTCGGTCTCGCAACCGAAGTCACCGAGGTTTACGACTCCCGGGAGATTAATTCAATCCTAGCGTGATTTAATGCGGTTGACTTTGGTGCAGTTATCAGCACGTTTTACGTTTATGTTTGCACAGTGCGACACATAGCGAGACTCATGGTCACCCTTTTTGGTTGCGACACGTTCGGGGTCGCAACATTCCGGGCGATACATCCCCCGTTCCCGGGCGCGCATTGCGCTCTTCTTTCGTTCGTTCACGTTTTTGTGGAGGGATTTCGTCGTCTGAACGTCTGAAACGGTGCGCCAGCCTGGAAGCACTAGCGACAGCGTCCTGATCAAATCGCCCCCTTTATGTTGTTCTTGCTGGCCACTCAAACGGACAAGGCATTCATCTGATCAACTGATGTGGATGGAGCGCAAAAGTAAGACGATGCATTGTCATGATCACGTGAGACGCGGTAACGGCCGGCAAAGGTTGGTGCGTTTTCAATTATCGGCCAATCAATTCGATTCAAGTGTAAAGGTTCAAATGTGTTTGTGATTTTGTTGAAGGAAGATGGTTGTGTTGAATGTATCGCATCTTCATGTAGTGCGTTGTTCATGGTAAGTAAGGGATAATCTTAATGGAAGCCTTAAATTCAAGTATACAATCAAACGTGTTACAATGATTTTAATGCAGTATTTCATTAGTTGTTAGAAAAATTTGATCAGAGAAGTATTTTTTTCTATAAATTTTATACAAAAACCTATATAAACCGATTATCCTTATTAAACGTAAATATACTAAAGTAAAAAAAACACTATTTCTTACCTCTATGTCCAAAAAAACATTAATATTTTGTAGTTTTTTATGATTGTTTTGATATTCACCCAAACTGTGAAAATGGGATTTATTTCATACGCTTCACAATGTCTTTAAATACAATTAGGAAGGGAATAAAATTTCATCTTTTGCTGTAAAATTGTTTGGTTAAAACCAGCTTTATTTTAATCAGCTTAACTTAAATGCGTTCCGCTAAAAGTTTTTCGAAGTAATTGTTTGAAGTTTCGAAATTAGGGGCGGCTCGGTGGAGCATGTAATAAACGGCACCCGTCCACACGGCAGGACCGGGTTCATATCCCATCCGGACCGTCCCCCCGTAGCATGGACTGACTATCCTGCTACGTGGCAAAATAATTCTTGATACGGCTAGGACGTTCTAATCGAGTAAAAAAAAATGGAAATTCCAAACTATTGATCAACTTCAAACCATACTAAATGGTTAGTTCACTGGAAACTCGACTTCTGAACCGAGGAGAAAAAAAATAATTTCCCAAGAGCCCCAAAGCTAATTTTTTTTTCTTTGAACGGCTTATTTTCGTTTTTCATTCATTTTTTATTTGCAAAAATCTTGTCAAAAGAAAAACTTGTTATAAATTGTTTTGTGTTATTTGATTTGATCTTGTTAAAAATTGTGCTATGTTACTATACAATGGTTATTCAGAGAAAAAATAAAATTAAACTACAAATAGCAGGAGTTATTTAAATTTCCTTAACTGAGCTTAATATTGTTCTTCAAAAGTTCTTTAAGCTCCTGATGCTAAATAGTTATAAACATATTTTATAACAAGTCAATCGCACTGTATTGTACATCCATTTTTTCGTAAATGCATTTCTCTTCAGTACTATTATTTTTAGCTTCTGCTTATACGTAGTACAGATAACCTCCAAAACATTCTTTGCCCAATTTACCATCCAATAAGAAAAAGTTACAGTTTACTTCATTTCGCACCAAAAACAGCAACAAAAGAACACACACAAACAAATGGTTAAAAAGTAGTTTCACTACAGTTCCAACCAGCTATTTCACTATCATACGTTTTAATTTTGCATCTGCACCGTCGGCATTTTTGCCCCCTCGGGGGGAGGCCAAAAGATCGTTCGCAAACGATATTGAACTTCGGGGGGGAAAATTTTCAAACGAGATGTTTTCTTTCCCATTTAACCAACGGGTTTTGGACGCTAACGTATACCGTTGCGCGAGATGCGTTCAACGGCGATACGGCGCTTAGTTAGACAGCTCAACGAAATTGAAAACCAACGCGCCTCACACGCTCATGCCTCATATGTGAACCCGCAGTCTGCGGGTTCTACAGTGGAGGCGTACGATGTGGAAAGGACCTGACCGTCGGTGGCTCGAACAGCAGCCACCAGTGAGTCGATGGCGATGAGAGAATATGGAATCTAATAAAATTTCATTATGAGATCAAATCCGCTTCTACCCACCCTCCCACAGTGGGTCTGGTGTGTCGGCAGGAAAAAAGAGAGAAATAGAGAGCTAAACCGCGATAGAGGTTGGTTGCAAGAGGTTTCACAAACACGCACACACTACACATACTCAAGGAAAAAACATTATCAAACGTGGGATGAGTTCGAATGGTCGGTAGCAAACCAGGATTAAACGAATGAAACGGGAACCAACCAACACAAAAAAAACCTCATTCTACGCTTCTAGTGAACATGGGAGACATGCACAACATACAGCAAGCAGGACGGTGGTCCACGCATTACGAAGCAAAATAGGAAGTTTTTTTGGGGGGTGGGGAAAAAAGGGGAGGACCACCCGAAGGGACGAAGGGACTACCTTTAGCTAGCGATAACCCTAAGCTGCTCATTCCTATTTACACTAGGTTCGTGGTTTGGTACGGGCAGTTCGGACATTTCGCCACAACATGCCGGAGACCGTTAACGTTACAAGGCACCAGGAGACTTTGGACGCAAAGTGTATTCCCAAACAAACACACACACTAGCCGACTAAATCGGAAGATTATTTTTCATCGAATGCATGAGAGAGAAAGTGCAAAACGTGTGGTCTACCCGGGTTTCCAACACTACTGAACCACGCACCGGGCAAGCAATACAACAAAAATCACTAACAAACGGGTGGAAAGTCGGATGTGGGCCCGACTGCCATGGAGCCACGCGGAACATCGGAAAGGATGAGCAGTGGAATGAACGGTTTTGTGGTAATAAATTGTGTACAAAATACCTCCAGACCAGGGATGCCATAAACACAGACACACGCGCCGGCGGGTCCCGTCCAGAACTGGCTTATAGGCTGTTGTACACTGTGCTAATGGTGGAAAGTTTTTGGTGCAATAAAGGCTCTTGTTACATTGCAGTGCATTCGGGGTTGGTTTTTTTTTACTAATCCGTTTAATGCAGCTCATTTTTACTGTTCTTTAAACTACACGATCATTAACATCCTGTTTTGCTTGCCACCTAATAACACCTGAGTGGACTGATTTACTTACTTGATTTAAACGTATTAAATGCATATTTAAGTAACTTGATTGCGTATGGTACAGAGAATCCACAAAGATATGTTTGGTCACAATTTATTCTATTTCTTCTGGTTGGATTCACATTTATTCAAAAAACCATGTTGTAAAGTGGATTCAAATTTTGATTCAATCATATCCTAAACCTCAACAAACTCCTTTTATTTTATGCTTGAATCACTCGAGTACACACACACGCACATAAACACACCCACAAGCAGCTGGTAAAAATTACAATCCTTTCCTAAAGAACAACAACGAATGACGACGACGACGACAATACACAACTAGAAAATGGGTTGACGATTAAACGGTTGGAAAAACGGTTTTTGAGGATAATCCTCCTGAACGAAACGTTTTTCTCCAACAAAACACACATTCGTGTTCGCATGGTATCAGGTGGTATAGTTTTGCTACAGGTAAATGCCAATCACTGTATTATCACCGATGCAATTTAGATTTGCCAATCATTTTCGACTTATTCGCTAACCCGACCCGTGCCCCGACCCCCCGAAGGGCACCATTCACGGTACAACGCTATATTGCTAAAACAAACATTCAAAGATCAGACCCTCGTATTGTGGCTGTGTATAAGTGTATATTCGGTAGAAATGGTTTCCCAGCCATATGCGTGCTATTGCTAGTAGCGCTTCCAGACGTCGCAAAACGTCGGTTTATGGTGGCAAAAGGCGGAAAGCTTAAAGTTGATCGCTGCGAATCCAGTACGGCGAGTTGGAGTTGGAATAGTTTCGCTGTGGCGTGCGGCGGCACATGTTCGATGTTTTTTTTTTTGCGATTAGTTAAGAGTTAGTAGTAGTAGTACAGTGTACGCGTAAAGCGGTAGATGAAAGAAGAGAAACAAACAAACATGGGTAAAGAAAACGTGAAGCATTGGTTGTATGATGGTATGCTTTGTTCATTCCATGGATAGATGTTTGTTCTGTTTTTGCTAATTTTAAACATTATAACGATCGGAAGGGAAGGAATGGATGGGAAAGTAGAAAGTTAATAAAACAAAAAAAACTATTTTGCTATGTTAATGCTGTTGGCTATCAGTTAACTGTTTAGTGTTCAGTGAGGTCGAACTGACCGCATTTAAAAAGATACGTTTTCGCTTACTACATGCCTCCGTTTACATAAGGCAGCATTTCGACATTTTTGATTCAGCTTTGAGATGAATGTTTCAATAACTAAAACGCTTTTCCTATATTTGAAACGATGCTATAAAATATTTCAAAATTGCACCTTCATTCTCAGTTAACATTTGTTTAGTATTAAGATTATGGCTTCTCATAGAATGAAAAGATCCTAATTTTCAAACTAAACGTCTACAAATAAATCTGCTTTTAAAATGTTGCCTTTATTGAGGACGCTTTTGGGATGAGTAAAGAAATATCAATCGAATTGATATGAAAGGATTTATGGCTTTTTTGGCATCTACATTATACTCAAGATATAAAATCTGATACCTAACCAAAATTTATATTTTTAAATCTTTACTATAAAAATAAAAAAAATGCGTTTTCTCTAAAATGATACAACAAGAAGAAATATGAAATTGTTTGACAAATTAATTTATATAAGATCATGTATGATATGGTCTTATATTGATCGAATTTTTAGATACAAATGTTTGTAAACTTATACAAAAATCTTTAACAAAGAAAAATTCTGCACACATCAAATTGCAAACCAATTATGCAAGGAATGTATCATATACTACCGGGGCGGCCCGGTGGTGCATGTGATAAACGGCGCCGGTCCATACGGCAGGACCGGGGATCAAATCCCATCCGGACCGTCCCTCCGTAGCAAGGACTGACTACTCGGCTACGTGGTAAAATAAGTCTAGTAAGCCAGAAATGGCCGGCGTGACTTGTAAGGTCGTCAAAGCCAAGAAGAAGTATCATAATACTATGAAAATATATTATGTTATATATTAAAAAATCTTTTTTTATCCTTCATTTATTAATAATAAACCGATCTGCTTCACTGAATATTGCACAGATAGCTTTGTCATAATTTAAAAATATAAAATTAAATTTTATAAAATAATTAAAACTGCTACAAAACCGGTTTCGAAATTTGTGAAGCATTTTATCATTCACACTTCATGCTTATCTGAAAGCCAAAACACATTATTATCAGCAGATCGAACGATGTAATCTTTACATTGTTACAAAATTTATCACAAAACGAGTGCAAAGCACAACTATTTTATAGTCTGCTCAACTTCAAAATGCCAATCATTAAGACGCAACAACAAAAGAACACAAAAGCCACCCAGATGATGCATGGTTTGAAGCGTCCAGAAAAAAAACAAACCCAACAAAACCGGGACGGGTATTAAGCAGGTCGACAATAAATGTACGAAAACGGGTAAAACTTAAAATTAATAACTTTGCTGCGTTCGCCAGTGCAGTTGGTATAGCGTGGGAACAACGGCAGTGTAGGCAGCTAAGGAGCGAAACTTACAAATAACTAAAAAGCAAAAAATACCAAACCAACCAGAAACAGGGAACCAAGAAAGGAATACTAGCAGCAGTAGTAAGTGGAAGTAGTAGCATGCGCTAGCAAACGGACTTACCTCTTCGTGTTCGCGTTGAAATTTTTCCTTCTTCCGAAGTGCTTCCTGTATTTTTAGCTGTACGCAGGGCGTGGGAAACAGAAAGAGAGAGAGAGAGAAAAAAAACAAGATGGAACCACAAAATGGTGGCCCATCCCAGTGAGGGAAAGAAAAGAAACAAACAAACAAAATTAGAACACTAAACGGAACTGGTGGGCGAGCGCGAGTGAAATGGAACTGTGAAACACACGCGCACACACTAGCATAGAGAGAAAAAACGGTAACAAGAAAGTAATGAAAAAAAAAACTAACGAAACAACCCAGTTTTTACGATAAATGCCGTGAAAACAAATGAGCTGGCGAAAAGTTTAAAGTGCCCTCTCCGACTGCACTGCAAGTTCCGTCAAAATGGCAAAGTGGCGCAATGTCACTTTTTTCCCTTTGCTAGAAGGTGGAGTAGTTTTGTTTCTTTTTTTAATTCCATTTCTCATTTCGTTGCACGTTTTTTCATACGATGCTTGCTAGTGCTGGGTTTTTGGGGAGTTTTGCGTTTCGTCATGTCCAGGACGATTTGTTCAGCTGTGCGCTCCTACCTCTGTTGCACCCAAAACTCGTCCCAAAAGCGGTGAGTTTTAATTTTTGCGAAACGAGGTAACAAGCTTGAAAAATAATTAAACGTGTTGAACGCAAACGAGCAGCGTAGCCGGTGCCGCAAAGGTGGAACCGAATCGGCCAAGGTGTGCAACCCAAACGCGGAGCAATAATGAAAAAACTCAAGCAATTTTGGAACATTTTTCACTACTTTCACCCACTTCAAAATGAAAACAACAAAAAAAAGGAAACAGAGGTCTAGCGCGTACAGGAGGAACAAGAGCCGAAAGCTTAATAACGCGGTCGCTGTCGAATGGAAATTAAACGGAAAAGTCACCACCGCCCAATACTTACCCTCTGTATGGTTTCTTCGAAACTTGGCTGCGGTCCACCGCCATTCATTTGGAAGTGTCTCAGTCTTTCGTTATGTGACTGTGGAAGAAAACAAGAATGCAATCAGCGTGTGGGGGAAAAAAAACAGTGTCCCTAAGTAGAAATAATGGAAGAACACCTAAAATCCACTACTGCACACCACAAGCGAAATATAAGGGAGAGAGAGAGTGAGAAAACTTCTTTATTTGGTCATTTTTCAAACAGCCCTGGCCGGAAGTGCGCCATGACGCAAAGCAGCACCAAACCGCAGTCACAATAGCGCGCACACAGCAACAAGCACGATTCACACCGTCCAAAAATGGAAACTCGATCTTTCGATTTCGAAAAAAAAAACACTCTCGAATGTCCAAACCCAAGTACGGAACAACACTAAACACAAGTCTCGTTTTTCCGCATGCAGGCACGGAAGAAGTTGAACAATTTGCATAATAAATTAAACGTATTTTTTAATTCTTCTGCAACGTTCAGCTTTGTGAAATGATTTCTTTTTGCCACGTCTTTGCATTCGTACAGGAGGAAGCTTTTCTTCGTCCATTCTTGAGTTGCACTTTCTGCGTGGAAAGCTATTTGTTTTCCACCGAAAATCAGGTCTTTATTTTCGTGTCATTTTTCTTGCCATTTATTCGTTTTTTTTTGTTTGCAGCGTTGATGAATCGTGTTGCACCACGAATGGTTCGTGTGCTTGCTACCGTGTGGAATCACTTTTAATTTTCCGCCAACGATAACTTTATAGCACACCCTCTTTGACCAAACTGAATGCTGGGGCGTGCACGCGATTTGTTGTTTTGTCAGGTTTTAACACTTTACGTGCATTTCCGCTCGGGGACTCAAACGGAAAGTGGCCAAACAGTTGCGAAATTAAGTAGTTTTGCCCATTTGCCTGAGTAAAAACAAAACCAAACAAATGAAGAAAAAACAGTATTCGTTTTTTTAGTGTTTAAACATAATTTTTCTTGCTGATGAAATTTTTTATATTTATTGTGTAGGAATATAAACTATTTTAAAGAACTTTTTAACATATTTTTTATTTTGTTATTATCACAAAAACCGAAATTTTCACACCTTGTTTACACCACCAACAAAAAGTACCAGGCGTCTCCATCGCACTTGAAGTACGAATGAACCGCTTTAAGTTATCTTCACACCCATTGGAATATTGTGCATCAGTGCAGACAATTCTCTTCCTAAAACTTCCACCAGCCATTAAAAATGTGCTAAGCCTTACCACCGATGCCGTAGTGTCATTGTTCGGCCTTTCGCCATTCATTCAAAATGCTTTTCATCAACATTTTGCTACGAAAAATGGCGACGACGGCAAGCACACAACCAACGAAAAACCTCACCGACAGGCAACGTTCCGTCCGTCTGGTCCGGTCTGGTAATTTTGTATGTCGTCTTTGATCCGTCTGGTATCACATCGAAGAAGAGCAGGTGAAGAAACACTTGAGAGTAATCAACAAAATCCAACCGCCACCGGGTGTGCCCGGTAATCGTAAGTCAACCGGCTTTCTTTTTTTTTTGCACAGTCCGATGACTAGACATACCAATGGACAGTCGGGAGATTGTGACCAAACTGGATGAGTGACTGTAAACGAGTGGGTAAGGGTTTAGGTGTCTTGGTTTTTGCTTCATTTCTAACCGGCTTTCTCGGTACAATTAACCACCAAGCGCCTCCATTCGGCGGGTACGCATCATGTCGTCAGTCGACGATAGAGATGTACCGCGTTCATCCGTCATCTGTCACCATGCATTCATCATCGAGAAGGATAACCGAACAATGGTCTTAGGTCCGTGTTAGTGATTGCTGTCCCGTCTGGAAAAGCGCCATTGCGAACAATGGTAAGATATTATTCTTCTCCCACCCAAAATCAGAGAAATATTAGTTATCCTTATGGAAGCGGTTTTGTACTAACATTTCACATAAAAGATCAACATGTGAGATTACTTAATGCTTTCTATAAAAGCAAAATAAATTAAATTCATAAAAACTACGAAGAATTGTTCTCATTAACCGAGCTTCTATTTCAACACGCTACAAAACTCCTCAGACGTTCCGATTTATATGAAATGAAATGTTTTAATAAATCATGACTCTCAGGCACGAAATGATTCGCATCCACTACGTTGTATATTTTCATAGTGCTAAATAATTAAAAACACACTTAAACGACTACTACTGCTTCGTGCTGGAAAAGCTTGTTTCCTTTTGCTAGCATCAGGTCAGCCAGCAGCTGTGGGAATCTTATCAGCACTACCCGCTCCTTTTAACTGCTCCCACGTGTATCATTAAGCCAGACGGAGACGGTTCTTTGCCCCGTACCGACTGTTGCTTTGTCTTGGCCCCTAGCTTTCGTAGCTCTTTCGTCAACAGTTTTACCAAACAACGAAGAAGAAAAAAAACTCACCCACACACACACACAATCAACCCCGGTCGCTTCCCATAAACCACTGGCAAAAGGACGCAGCGGTGACGAAGTTCACAAAACACTAAAATATATTACGGTTGATGTTGTAACCTGATGGGCACAACGCACACAGTGAACCCGCATATAATATGTAGCGCACGACTCAGCTTGCTCGAAACGGTGGAAAAAGGTGAAAGCGCGCCATAATATCCACCAACCGAACGGTGTCGTCTACCAAAGCGAAGAATCACAATGCAGAAGGGTTAACGATAGAAGTAAAAACCTCAAACGACACCACGACGGTACGGGAAAGGCATCATCCTCTAACCTCCCTCCCTCTCCCCGGTTCAAGAAAGGACTCATAATTATGATTACTATCGTAGCCACGCGTATGTGTGTTTGTGCGCATTCTCATTCTTCCACGAAAAATGCACACACCAAAAAAACGTCTCCAAAAATGTTGAACAAAACACGCTTCAAACGTGAACCGCGAATGATGCCATGCCTGGGAAGGTGAGTTCAACTTGACTTTTCTGGTCGGGTGTGTTATCTCTCGCCCAGCAACAGGGGAGGCATAATTTTGAGATTTTTATTCACCACCACAATCTCATAACCAGGCCACATAAATATGGAACGGAATGTTGATTTTCGACATAAAACCACGGGCGCTTTACACAATGCCGCAGCATCGGGTGCCTCTGTGTACCCAGCAGCAAGGATAGGCTGTAAGATAGCGCACTGATATGATGAACGAGCGAAGCGCGATGAAGATCTTAATTAGATTGAATTTTTCATTTCATGCACGCTTGTTTTTTTTTGGGGCTAGAGTGAAGGAGTTTTGTTTTTAATTTCACAAGATGCTTTTCTTTTGCAGTGATAAGAATGAAAAACAAAAACACTACGACCAGTTATGCCCGCATCGTTGGATTTTGTTGTTATGCCGCATCACAGCAAGTTGTTTATCTTTTTACCAAATAGAAAAGGATTTCAATTGTTTTATTCGTATTGAAAGCAAATACTTGTGTAAAAACTCCCTTTCTCTTTGTTTTTGGTTTAATGACCTCTTAAGTTGGCCATTTATGGCTTACTAGACTTATTTTTTAATACGCATAGTCAGCCCTTGTTACGAAAGAAATGGTATGAAACTGCAAAAACTAATACTTTTACGTAATGAAAAACATATTTTTAATCTCTCATAACATTAGGCAAAGATAGCTTTAGGATAAAAGAATGATAATAAAGTATTGCATTTTATTGTAGTTTAATTGTAGGTAAATTTTTAAATCAATATAGCGGCCAACAACGTACTTACAGCTAAATAGTAAATTCATTTTCAAGAGCAAATGCATATGCTAAATATTCAAAAACGTTTTTTTTTAAACATTATCCACAGATTATTCCGACTACATTTAAAGATTGACTAATAGTAAATTGGAACGCTCGTCGCCCACTGCCAGCAAGTTTCTAGCGTCAGGAATTAAAAATGTTTAAAAAATTATTTTTCTATACTACTTAAGAAAAAATGGAGTAAGTTTGATTAATGTATTGTAACGTAACCGTGTTTTGACCAAACATACGAACAACTGGATTTTTAGCAGTCATTTTCGAATTATCTAGAATTTCGAACAAATATTTGAACAACTTCAAAGCTCTTCCATCGGCGATGACTTTAAAATTTTAATGAAAGATTTATAAGAAAAAAAACATCCATGAATTCTTAAACTTAATCAATCGCGTTTAAAATTTGCTTTCAGTGTATTCTTTTTAGTACTCACAACCTTATCAAAAGTTTTTTTTAAACTCAAAATGGATTTTTCTGAGTAAAGTACTGGAGCAAATCTGTCAAAAATCGCATTTTAAATTTGAAACGTTTGTCATTGTGTACCAGAGATAGTTAAAAAACTCTTTTTTTAAACTTATTTAATAATTTGCAGATTCCCAATAGTTTAAAGTAGAACAGTTTTTATTTTTAAAATACTCTCAAAAATGTATATTTTCCAAAAAAAAACACACTTTATTCAACAAATTAATTAGTTTTTGTTTCAAACCTTTTTAGAAATATCTTATCTTGCGTATACATCTCCCCTCAAAAAACAAAAAGCTACAATTCCAAAGAAGCTCAAGGAAGGAGTTCACATCCCGGCATACATTTTCCCACTAATTCGACCGCTAATCTTACCCATTGTACTCCGTTATTCATCTACCCTACGTTATTCTAACTTTCACCCCTATTTTTCTGTGCTTCAAGTTTAAGGTTATGGACACGAAACTCTCACGAAAATCGAAAAAAAAATGCATTCCCCTTTCACTTTCGTTCGGAAATGTCCTGTAACTTGAGACTGATATTTCCGCTCAGCTGAGCCGATGCTGCAACAACAACAGCAAAAAACCCAACGTTGAAACTAAAAGTGTAGGTAAAATAACTCAACCCCAAAAACCGAGATAAACCATACTGCACCGATGCACGCACAAACAAAGAGCAATTAAAACTGCATCAGTGCATCACCTTCGCATATTCTGAGCTCACGCGTCTGTGTGTGTGTGACTATGGGTCTATAAGCACATAAAAGAAGGTTCCCATACTCTGGCCGAAAACGCGAAAGAATGCTGCCCCTAATGTGACATGATACGTGCTGAAGTTGTTGCATTCTGTCTGGTCGTAACAAAGAGCCAACTAACGATGGGACGATCAACCGGCCAGAAGGCAACGATGAAAACCAACACAACAACCACTCGAAAGATGCACACTTAAGGCGGGCACTTGGCTGAGTGCTTACTCAGCACAAGCCAGACACGAAGGCGACACGCTCAAGTGGATCCCCTGGCAGCCACCCTCCGCCAACAAGTCGGTCGCCAGTGTCGATACGCACCGTTCCATCGACAACTTATGGTCGGTCGCTTTAGGTCGCTTCCCCCGCGGCATACAGTGGATGCACTCGTACACGGTTCCATGCATCCTTGCACCGCACGTATCACATACACACACACATACACCCGGAAGTGGTCGGGTTGGGTAGATTTTGTGTATTCGTGTGGTACCGTTCACGTCTCAAGGATATCATTGACAAGAATTCAGTCATTTTCCTGCCAACCGAGTGACGACCGGTCACATTTCTTTTCGCCTGCATCCGTTTAAGAGGCTGGAAGCTTCAAGATGAATAGATAGCAATTATTACTAATGCATGGTATACAGATGTAGCGTCCTGTTTTACTTCACCGTTGGTGTCTCGGTTTTTTTTATTTTGCTCAAGTACATATAATGATGGGGTGAATATGGTGCGTAAACGCACTGCCGAGATGTTGACATCCGCAAAGCGACACAACCTTCAACCTTTGGTTAGTATAAAAAATATATAAATAAATAAAGGGGAACGGGAAAAACATGACAACCTTGCACGCTGATAAGTAAGACAAATAAAAATCGATAACATCGTACCGTTGATTGAAAGATCTTTAACATTTGCTGCGATATGTACATAAACGTAAGTGAGTAGAGTGTTTGTAGCAATTTTAAAATGGAAACTTTGTTCATTTCGTTTTCACTGCGACTGCGACTTACCCTTGACTGCGTTGCAGTGCCGCCGGTGGTGTTTTGATTCGATCTATCACGCCTATTTACAGTCTTTAGTCCTCTCAAGAGCCTCGCCAGGGTCGTCCGCTTTTTGCTGGTTTCTCGACCGTCTGATGTCGTAGTGATGTGTTTGTGTTTGTGGTGGAAGAAATATAAAGAGAAAAATTATTGTAAACAGTAATAGTGAGCTTTCGTTTGCTTAAAACAAGCTAACAAGAAACGATGAACAAAAGTCCTTTTTAGTGTTGTGACTTATTGGACGACATTTTTCAGATCATTATGTTCCGCTTGCAATCATAAATGGCGCAGATAAAATCAATAATAAAGGCAAACAACAAATTGCCATCGCTGATTCGCCGATGTCAAAACCGTCTAGCGCTGTTCCGACGCCGTGTGCAAAATGGTCATAATCCGATGATTACGAGCCACTTGCGACCGGGTGGCTATCCAATAAACATTCACAAACGACTCCAAAACTCCTGCACACCCGGCTCGTCGTTCGATGGCCACCTTCGCGCCCCTTGATCAGGGGTCACACGCGTTCGCGTAAATATTCAAACAGCGAAATCAGATGAATGAAGCGAAGGGAGAAAGTGCAAACCGGCGCAAACCTCGGCGGATGAAACGAGGTGGACGACGACGAGTTTTGGATAATTTATCTCAATTATAATGGCGTTTTGTTGTGTGCCGCGGAAGCGATGATTTATTTGGCGTTAAATTAGACAACCGAAAAACGCTTCTGCCAGCAGCGCGTACGTAATGGGGAATAAAGTGGCTAAAGTGAATGGACCCGGTTCAGAGATACAACACACGGTAGATAGCCATCGAGAAAAAAACGGGACGCAGGTGCTTGAGTCACATTTTCGGACTGGGAGCAGCCGCATCAGCACTTTTGAAAACGAAATTGTGAGGTGATGATGCGAACGTTGATTGACGGGAAAAAAGGGCTACCTTAGGCTCAAGCATTCGACACTTACCCGTTGGTGGAAATTCGTAAAAGTACGCTGAGCGTGGGCTGAGGCAGCTGAAAGTAAAAGGAAGAAATAGTACGATCAGTATTCGCATATCGAACGATCACGTTGTAAGTGGCCTGTTGGACAGTTGGCGAATGGTGACGAAGCATGTTTTAATTCTTAAGTATGGCGAAGCAATTATAGCAAGATGCTATAAGTGGATGCTACTTTATGTCATGCGTGACAGTGCTAAAGGTGGATTGTGAAGAGGGTATATGATGATGCTGATTGATGATCAAATCATGGAATTTATTTACAGTTAACGAAAGCTTATAATTATAGGTAAACATATAGTAAATTAAATTTGCATTAAATTAACTATAAACATTCATCATTTTGAATGTAATTGCTTAGATCCGAATATCTTCTACAGCTACAGGGAACGAAATTCCCATTTTCCCCATTAGCTATTACTTAAAATTTAATAATAATTTCCTGTCCAAAGTTTTGAATAAACAAAAAGCTTTCACAAAAATATATACCTAGTCTATTATTTGTGATAAAATATTTTAAATATTACGGCAGCTTTCCAACCTACAGAACGTTACCGTTTTGGTCCCGAATCAAACCATAATTCACCAAATTTTCCGAATCCCCAAACGTACTGTTCCAACGTTTTCCGATTAGAACTGTCGACACCTGCAACACTTTGCACGAGAACCATTCGGTGCATACAATTCCTTTTTCCCTGTGCATGCATAATTGAACTGCACAAAAAAAGAGCTCACTCACGTGCACAAAACACGCTCGTTCGCTAATGGGTGCACGCGGGTGGGTGCAAGATGCGCGAGGAAAAACATTTTCCAACCAGCCCAAAAACTCCCCTCCTCACCCCCCACGATGGCTGTATGCAAACCAATGGTGACACCTTAAATAAACGATCATACTCATTCGGGCATTCTGTTTTCCGCCATTTGCTAATGAAAAGATGGCTTCGAATTTCCATTTCAGCATTTCATCCCTCCTTTCCTGGCGTAAAACATGCCGCCCTCCTACCCTCTCGACTGGCAAATCCCAATTGCAGGTTAAAAAGAAAAAAATGTACCCGTTCGGAAAAACAGAAAGCTAAAGCCCATTCAGCGATCCCGATTGGCAAAGCCATGAAAATGCAATTGATTGCAAAGGATACGCGAAACAGTAGCAACAAAAACACACAGAAGAATGCCGAATCAAACGGGGAAAACCACGGCACCTGGCGGACCGCCGTGCCGCGAGTTCGTTCGTATCGGTGCCATTTCGTTTCGTTGTTTTATCGTTTGCTCACACAGCATTAAACGAACGCAACGAATGCCGATCAGGTATGGCCGCCGCCTTGGCTATTGAATATGGAACGGAAATAAAATAAGCGCTACCGGATCATGAAACGTAGCCGGAGGGGGAAGGAATGGTCCATACAACCGGGCGCGGCCATTACGTGCATATCCATTTGCAATGCTTGCATTCCCGGGGTGGGTTCCATCCCTTTCACACAGAGCCTACCGTGCACCAAACGTCCCCCCAAAAAACAGGGGCGGCAATAAACAATCATAGCATTTGCGATAAAACATGCATCTATAATAATACGAAATATGAATAATTTATTACAATATAATCGATACGGTTACCCCATTCCCCATGGGGTGGGACCTTTTCGGGGAAGTATTCTGTTGGTGCCCTTTTCGTGTGTGTTTGATGACAGCGCACCAAGAGTGTGATTCTACGCACTATTTGGCCTTTTGTAGTTTTTTTTTACTTTTCTTTTTTCTCCACTATTAATCGAATGCCAGCTATCGGACAAGCAAATGCATAAATGGTGCCGAGCCATGGTGAGGTGAGCAGATGAGACGGCACGAAACGGTATGCCCGGATCAAACTGTTGCCACTTAAGAGTCAATTGATTGAAAACTTGTCAGGCGTGAACGATGCCTATTTAAATCAATACGCTGCCCATTATCGAATGGCTGTGATGTTTTAATCGACTTTTCTGCCTGATTGGTGGTTCCCTTTTCTATGATTGGTAATATTATACACGAATAAAATATACGTTAAAAACTGTTGTCTAATGTGACTTTCTTAAAAAAGATTAATAGAAAGAATTTCTCGTAGATCAGGTTTTGAAAATGATCACCTACAAATAACAATGCCGGTCGTTCAATTTTTTTTCAAAAATCTGTAAAAAAATTAACTTGAAATTCTATCAAATATTCTTCAAATACGTATTGAAAGCTTTTTATTTTAAAACAATTTCTATCAAATAAACAAACATACGTAGACAAAAATGGAATTTCAAACTTTGAAGCTGCTCTCTTCAGTATATTTTTATTCCCAAATTAACGTGTAAAATCGAAGCAGAAATATTTTTTTCAATTATTTATGTATTCTTCAATGTGAAAACGTTGCGAAAGAAATACAAGTTTTGAAGGCCTGTTCTCAAGAAACTTCGATTATATCCCTCCTAACATATGTTAAGAATCTCTAGAACTCTATAACACATTTTTACCAGGCAAAACAAATCCAAATATGGCAATTAAAAGATATCAACATTAACTACTTGAATAAACAAAATGGAAATAATTAAACTATTTCCTAACTGCCCCAAAGAATTTAGCTCCACAAGGACTTACCTTTGCTGAACAGCAGCACTGTTGGCAGGTACATTGGCGGAGGTTTGTGATTGTTGTGGCTGGGGTTGTTGCTGTTGTTGCTGCTGTTGTTGTGGCTGTTGCTGCCCTTGTTGCGCTTGCTGTGACTGAAGGGTCGTTCTGGCCACCCTGGGAGCGAACACACCGTACCCGAATCCATAAATTTCGTCCTCCTCCTTATCGGACAAACAGCTGGAGGGCTAAAATGAACGATGCAAACAAAACAAATGAATATCGTAGGATAAACAAAACCCTTGTCTCTCTCTCTCTCTCTCTCTCTCTCTCTCTCTCTCTCTCTCTCTTTCTATTTCTTTTTGAGAAACGATTCCATTAGTAAAAAGAAAAAGGCAGATATAAACATTCTTCAAGCAATAACAACGTCGGGCGAATCAAGCCCCTAAAAAAGCGTCCCTTTCTTGCGAAAGGATAATCCACAAGGGCGCATCGTAGAGAGAAGGGGAGAGAGTTGTGCAATTTAATTATAACAATTAAAGCTGTCGCTTTTGATTGTTTTTTCACGATTTGTTCTGCTGCGTTCTAACCAAACAACCAAGCACAAAAGGAGCGATTGGTCAAGCAAGTGTCACTCCCTGCCATGTCTTACCACCGGATCCTTTTTGGGGCACAGGGTAATCTTTTTAGCACGCAAAACATCTTCCTTTTGTCTGTCGCTGGAGTCTTAAGCGAGCATTTTTTTTTTCTCATCAGTTCCGCTGAAGCGGATGGAACGCTTTGGATTGCTTGTTGGTTTGTTTGGCAACAATTCACCCTGTCATTACGATCGGCAAAAGCTCTGAAACATACCGGGACGCAGCTGGCGTTCGATGTGACCAACTGGTTCAGTGAGGATGCGTTTGCATTCTACGCTTCTTCCCGCTCAGAAGCTCAAAGCTTGTTCCCTACACACCTTGTACTGAAAACTGAACTGAGACCCCACACAGTCACAGGGCAGAAAAAGGAGCAAAAGAAAATAAATCCCAATGGCATCTTCACAACCACTTACGAAACCATTTTGATGTGAATTTACGCAATGCATTTTCTACCCAAAAACGGCTGCAAAAGATTAAGTAAAACAAACGGCAGACAAAAAACCCATCGAAAAACCAACAACTCATCAGGTGAATTCGATTTGGGTGGCAAACAGGGCAATTAGAATGCAATTTACGACAGGTTGCACATTTTCACGTCGGTACCGGCTGACAGTTACAAGCAGGGCCACACCTAACTAAGGCCAGCGGTCAATTAACCGTTTTGTAAACCGGTGGGCCAAAGATCGGGCAGATTATTATGGAAAGTGTTCGGTGTAACGTTAATGAATCAGCAGGAACTCTTGATGAGAAGAATGTTTTATACGGCAATTCTGAAAATTGTCCATTAATTGCTTTAACTATGCCTGAAGAAAATATTTGAAGCGATCAAGAAATTCTGGGAAGTTTCTTAGTAGCTACTCGATTAAATCTAAATAAGTATCGTAACATAGATCATAATTTTTGGTATTTGAAGCATTCTTAGCGGATACTTGTCCAAAAGCAAACAATTCCCATGAGTGTGTTTAATATTTAACAAAGTAATAGGTAGCGCTACACGTATGTATAATGTTGCATTCCATTAAGGCAACATTTAGAGTCAAAACGATCACAAATGGCGAAGAATTTACGGCACATGGAACGGATCAGAGACGTCACAAAGAGTACCACAATCCCCTACGTCAAGTAGTGATCTAGCAAAGAGCGATCTTGCCGGAGTAGTAAATTTATAGCAGATTTATAGCAAAGAACAGCGCCGGTAAGTCGATTCTTTAGTCAAGTATTGAATATATCCGAGATACAAAAAATCTCTCTTGGTTAGAAGTAATATTTGAAAAATATTTGTAAGTAATTAGAGCTGTCTCCTTGACTTGTGGAATTTACTTAATGTCTGAGCAAGTGTCGTAACAATTCAATACTTACAACGATCTCTTGATTATTAAAAAATTAAAGCTAAGAACTCTCTAACCCTTTCCTAACCCCTACTCTACTTACCGAATATTTGCCTGGCACGTAGATTGGCTGGCTGTGGCTGTTGGGCAAACCGCCGTGACACGAATTACCACGGTGACCCCGTATCAATCCACCGCCACCACCGGACGAACTGTGTGGACTCCGTTCCGACCAGGCACGCTGTCGGGCTTCTTCCAGCGCGGAAAGGACCTCACCGAATGGGGCCAGCAACATTTCACAGTACACAGATGCAAGACCCTCCAGGTGGCCTCGTGTACCGTCCTGTAAGCAAATACAACAAACAAACAAAAAACGAAAGGGCAATGTAGTACGAATCACAATTGGCTTGGCACGGGCACAAATACATCGTTAAAAATTAAGCACATCAAAATAGCACAAACACTGAGTTGATGAAATAATTAATAAACACGAAGAAGAATGGAGTCTTCCCCTTTGTATTTTCGGCCGTGCTGTAAAACAAGACCAAAAACACTGCGAGTAAGCAACAACCGAAAAAAAAGAACCCAAACGCCACTCAACTGCATCTATTGTCTTACTGCTTCTTACCCGCTGTTCATCCCTTGTTTTCAATCTCGTTTTTAAAACGTTCACCGCACGGCTGCAGTACGACGCAATGATGATGCAGATTGCAAATATAATGCATCATGAAATTTGAGCTGCATGCAATTGGGATTTTTTTTGGGTTTTTTTTTGGTGCATGCAAATGAGTAGCCTGAAATTTCACCTTTTTTTGTGCTGTTAAACTAGCGTTTCATCAACATCCTTCTTTACGGGGGTTTGGGATTCAATTTGCTGCGTTTCGTGGTAGAATGTTCGCAAAATCTCGCACTCTCTCTCTCTCTCTCTCTCTCTGTCTCTTTGTCTCTCTGGTTTTGCTGCAAATCTGAAACTGCAAGGGAGCTGGCCAGGGACTCTAGCCAATCAGTGTGCGACGACTGCTTCCTTTGTGCGACAGTGTACCGCCCGTTTGACAGCTGAATGCAATCAGTGCTTGGCAGAACCGATCGTGCGGAAGCATCCCCTACGTCTTCCTTTTGGTGCCCTTGCCCCGCGTACGGATTGCCCCGCGGGAGCGCCATCACGTACCGGGTACCACCGTACCAGACTACCTTTGATGCGTTTGAGAATGGTACTTGAAAGCCGTCGTAGGATGTAGGATCAACAAAGCGACATCATTAATTAAGTACCCAATTAAGCCCACCGCACTCACTCGGTGCCCTCTTTTTGTACCGGGCACTCGTACGTGGTGGTGTATGCTCAGAGCTGCTTCAGATAAGCAAGCACAAACCTGAAAACCTACGGAAACCCAGAAAGTGAAAGGATTTCACATTTGGTCCGTTTCTTTAGACGAGTCACACAAAAAACACCGGCTTAATGCCGATGAACGTCTCGGGTGACAATGTTACTCGTGAACGTTCCCAGTGAAGGATCAGAGGTAAAGAGGTCTAGGTCAATGGGAGGAACATTTGCAAAGTAAAACACCAAATTGCCATAAGAACAGCTGCTGGTGTACAGGTAAGAGAACCCCACACAACACTGGTAAGGAGGGATCATCAGCTAATGAAGTGTATCGAACCGGAACCCAAATTCGGAACACTTGTGCAACCTCGACAGCATCGAGAAGCGCAAGGGTATTTAGCAACAAGAACACACACAACAACAAAAAAAAACAATATTTGCACTTCTAGCTAATTTTTGGAGAGCTTGAAATACGATACTTCGTTGGCGGTAAACCAGGGGTAAACCAGTAAAAACCCCTTTGCCGGAAAATGGATCCCATCAAAAGGTCCCTTTTTCAGCGTAAGACACACCTCTGTTAGCATGGTGTGCGAAGTTTTCTGGAACCAGTGCAGGTTCTTGACTAGTTTTTGCGTGTCAGCAAGGTGAAAAATATTACCTACGCCTACGAAAGGTGTGCTATTGCCATGCGTCGTAAACGTCTCAATGTAAACACGAGCCACAAATGGCAAAAGTCGCAACGTCGTGCACCGTGAACAATTCCGGAACGATATCCTGATAGAGCTACCAACTTGCAGGCAAAAGCACGAGACTAATGTTTCAATTAAAATTTCCTTTCGTTACACAAAATGAAGGAAAATGGTGGTTGCGTCACTTGTTAAATTTATTTGCATGTGTACCAAGAAGTTAAGAAAACTACGTTAAAATATCTCTTAAACGCTTTAAAAAAATCAATTTTAAAACAATCACAAACATCACACCCACATCTACAAATTGTACAGGGTATTATTGCTTGACACAATTAAGGTGATAACATCCCATAAGCGTTCTGGTTGCGATCTCATACGTTAGCACTCAAGCTCAAGCGTGCGGTACTCGCGACTAGCTTCACTGCACTTCAAACCGTCAGCTGTGCTTTTGTGTTGCTGCGAAGCAGAACGCGTACATTAAGCCTAGCAGATGCACGCCGCAACAACACGCGACTGTCTTCCACTTGTGCGAATTCACACACATGAACAGCAAGTGTTGGAGGAAGGATCAACCCACCGCCACCGTGGTGCACAAACAAAATGGTGTTTTATTTTTGTACCAAGCTTAATCTCTAGCGCGAGTGCGACGCCGGTTTGCTGTCATACAATAGCAAACAGGCAGAAAAACACACGCAGCGTCTACTAGCGCCTAACGCGATTGTATGTGTTGGAGGCTTTTGCACGTTGGTTGCTATAAACTGAGCTTCTCATACATGACGGTTCTATTATATCCTTCTTTTATTTTTCATTTTTTATCCTCACATTTAATATCATTAGCAACATCAACAACAAGAAAAAAAACCTTACACAGTAAAAAACTGCTATCCAACTACATGACACACCGGGGGTCTGCCACACACACACCGCTACCATACCGAGGAACACTCATTTTCACGCAATGCGATTGAAACGCTTTAAGCGTAATAAAATTGTTTATGAACGCAACGTAACACCACGGTTTGAACATTATTTTAAGGGTCCTTACAAACACGCTAATGTGTACGGTCTGGTTTTATATTCAATTCATTTTATTAACTGGCAATTGCATGTGAAACTATTTGCGATAAGGATAATGCGCTGCTCGCACCAACCTTGTAACGGGGTAGATTAATTTAGCTGTTCAACCATTTTAATTATATTACTTATGAAAATATGTTTCGTCGATATTAATACTGCAATGCTAAACGCTTTCCTGGAAATTGTTCTTGGTTTTTATGTAATATTTTCATTTAAAAAATCAAAACTACATACAAATAAAAATTCTAATAATATTTAATTACGATAGAATAATTTGAAAGTTAGAATAATAGAATAGAATAATAATAGTAATTTAAAACTGTGTCTTTCCTTCAAATAAAGTTTAAAAATGCATTCATGATATTTGAAATAACTTATGTTTTTATCATTGCGACAGGGTCAGTCACTGGTCATAAGTATTTGTGTGTAAATATTTTAATTGGAATATTTTTACCAGCAATTACGTATCGTATAGCCAAAAAATTCTTTAAGAATCCAAAAAACTTAGCAGAGCACATGAACGATAAAATCTTTAGAAAATTCCTCAGTTCACACACCTTTCACCAATGCTCTAAAACATTCCATCCTTTTTATAGAAAGTAACAATACTTTGAAAATACGACTTATGAAGTCCTTCGAATGTTTTCTTGGAACATTCGATGAATTTTCGAATTTTTTACCAAACATTTTTTCACTTCCCAAATATACCGACGAGTTACAAAAGACGTATGTTTAAATATTTCAAAACAATATTCTAAAGACTTTAAATCTTTTAAAATAGTGTATACTATATGAAAACAAAATACACACAATATGGAATTGTAAATATTCAGCTTCAAACATGAAAAATAATTTGAACTGATTCAGACTAATTGGTCCTTACGGAATCTTAGTATATTTGCCAAGAATTTCATTCAATATTTTCACCCTTTTCGTAAGGGAAATTTTACCGAAATCAGTTAGAATTATCCCAAAACTGATCTTATGACACTTTTGAAAATTCCATACCCCTAGGCACTCTGTAAGCCAATGATATCTAAAGGTTAGTGATACATAAACCGATTCTAAATTTAAATCTCTTCATAAATTAAATTACAACGCTAAATACGTTTTGAACACACAAACGAGAATATTGAATGTTTAGCCCGATTAATTTTGCTTACCGGCTACAATCATACCGTGCTACATTTGCCTATCGTGCTCTATTAGACGGCACGCTCTACATCTATAAACACTGAAAAGCCGGTATAAATTGAAGAGTAAACGAAAAGGAAAACTCAACGACACAGCACACATGGCCGCACGCACACTGAAACGCCCTCCAAAAGCGGTAAGTAAAATCAATATCACTACCACAAATGGTGCGTTTGCCACCTTAAACGACGGCGTTGTTTGCACATTCACTAGGTTTTCACCGGCATGCTGTTTTTTTTTTTGTTCGACGAAAACCATTAGGCAAACGGGAAAAAGTTGCACCATTTCTAAGCTAAGTTTTCTAACCGATAGGCTTCTCCTGAAGCCACCGGTACCAATTGAAGAGCTTTTATTAACTCAAAGTCTGCTGTGCAAACAACCACCACTACTACCTATGAAAGCACGGCTGTGCTAGGGCCTACATATCCACTACGTCAGAAGGAAACGTTTGGACCTTCCACTTGGCTTCGGGTTCGGTTGGCACGTTGAATAATTCAGCTGCCCCAAAATGTCGAAAGCAATACGAACATAAGTTGCCCGCCGGTGTGAAGGTGTGTACGCTTCTGTCGTAGTTTCGGTGCCATTTTATTTTTCGCTGTCGGCTTCATTTTCATTTTCGTTTTGATTCGCTTTAAAAACAGAGCCAACAACAACATACAAAAAAAAAAAAGCCAACTTCCAGCCCGACTGGCAAAAGGTTGCTTTTTGGCTTAGTCTTCGCGTGGATACCCGGGGGGGAGAGGGAGTGCGCGTGCTTTGCGCGGGAAATGTCAAATCGAAAAACGTGCCCGGCATTTCGTGGTTTTTTGGGACGCCGGAAAAAGTACACCATCATCTAACGGAAAGGAAATCCAGCAGGACGCCGTGTCGTCGACGGCCAAAAATTGAGCGATATTGCTTGTGGCTCGACGACGTTGCCACCGGAGCGCAATTGCGTTTCAGGGGCAAATTGGAGGGGCGTGAGAGTGTGACACTAATTTGCATACGGTACGGATTTCAATTTCCCCCAAAACACCTGGCACGGATAGCTGGCACGTGGGCTGGGAGCGATGGAAAGAAAGTAGACAGCCACGTTGCCGTACCGTGCAATTCTGTTCTGGAGGATAATTTTAGGGGCAAAAACCCCAGATAAAAAGGATGGGTTCGATTTCTTGTAGATTACTTTGCTATGGTTTGGTAGTTTTCTTTTTTTCTGATACATGAATCTTTTTTTTTGTCGTTTCTATTAAACATTGCTTTAGTTTAAACCCCTTTTGGTAAAACCATAAATAAGACGCACGATTCGTCTCTTAGCAATAAGTTTCACCAAGTTACAGACTGTTTGGTGCTAACAAACATTGAAATTTTATGTCCTGTGATACCTTTAGCCACATGAGAGCTTAGAAAGAAGTAGTCAAGATATTTATAGATATTTAAGGATCTCAAAACATAAACTTTATGATTCGTGACAGCACAAGATGTAAATAATTCAAAAATCCGGTTCAAAATCAATTTCATCGAGTCACATCTAGAATGGAAAACCGAACATGATAGCTGTATCAATTCCTAACTCAAATTCGTCCTAATTTATCGGTTTGAAATTCGTTTCTTAAACAAGAACCAGTATGATTCTAACTAATGGCCAGTGTAGTTCACAAGAATAGACACTCACAAAAGTCAGACAACATCAGCAAATCCAACAAGTCACCGGAAAATTGAGCGACGACAAGCACTAGATACGGGGTTAATTACCATTATGCAGAAAAGATGATCAGTATACCCATCATACCCAACTAAGGGCACTTCTTTAATCGATTCTACCGATATCATGTTGCAGTATGTCGCAAACATGGTCTCCATTGCCGATGTCTCGTTTTGCGACAAGGAGAGACACAAAAATGTCTCCATTCACCAAAAATGTTCATTTCTTTCCAGTTTTCATCCCAAACACGATGGATGCCATCGTACGAACGTTTGCCCATAATCCGTTTGTCACTCGGTTGTAACGGACGAGGGAATCGTGATGTAGATTGAACCTGACACTCGATGGTAGAGTTGCCTTTTCGACCAGTAACTACACTACCGGTGGTAATCCAGGATACCACCGTACCCGTACATGTTGGCAAATCATCAGTGCAGGAATATTAAACGAATCAAAAAGCCATCCCACACCAGGAGCAACGGACGAGTAAAAACCGTGTCACCGAACCGCAACTTATCCTCCGTCTGTGTACGAGTTTTGCTGTACATCCAACGTCGCCGAATCACCGAATGATGTAGTAGCTTTCACGTACGCTTTCTCTGCCTTGCCACAACCCGTAACGATTCTTATCTTCTAGCCAGGATGCTGCCCGACTCGTATGGGTTACGTACGACGGATCAAACGACGGTACAACCATCGGTTGTCGAAATTCTGAAATCCTTCTGGTCCAGCCGAGCCCCTAGTACACGCCCAGTCGCACATCCATTTCCTGTCAATTTATTATGCATAACGTGGCGCTCTGGTACAGATTGTTTCACGCAGCGATCCCCCCCCCGAATGCTGGTGTCCGGTGTGGTTTGAGGAATCCTTACATTATCCGGGCCTTTCCTTTACCGTCAACCATCGCTGACGAATGTTTCATTTCACCGCTACAAACTGTCGGATACCCGCGTTTGAGTATGATTTTTACATGATTTTTTCAGCACAGCTTCGTCGAGCCCCAATTTTCCGAGGGTACTCTGACGAATGTGGAAGGGTTTGGGGAGAGATAGAGGGGTGATTTTCACTCTTCCCCCAAACATACACATACCGAAGCGTACTCATGAATTGATGATGAGCTTTGATTTTGCCCCGGAGTTTACAGTTCGTCCATCGGGTGCGGCTATTCCGGCCATATCCGGTGTTCTCGTGCCAGAAACTCGTAACCGTGGTGCTAACCGTTGCGTAACGCAACCTCCAACAAAACCTCCCCATTCGAACAAACCGATTCGTGCGTACATCAAAACTTTCGCTTACGCGTGTACCCGTAGCTTTTGGTGCGAATCGGTGCGAAATAATTTCATCCGCCTTCCGGTGAAAGGACGCAGTGGCAGTATAGGTGGTCGTTGGTGGCAGACAAATAATTCAACACAGCTTCCAACGTCAGAAGGCGAACGCGAGTGGTTTCGCGCAAATGAATCATAACCGAAGCCGAAAGGTTTGGTTCGGTAACGAGGGCGAGGGCGCAAACAGACGCGAAATCTCGGTCCCGCTTGGTCGGGTCCCGCTTATTTGTGTTCGCATGGGGTCCACCGGTTATATTAACATTGAACCGAGGACCGTCCGGGAGCTGATTGAATAATTAATTTACCGACGAAATGATAAATGTAGCCACGAAACACGAATCGCGAGAATTCGGAAGCAGCTTCAAGCTTAATTCGCACCGCACAAGCGGCGTATGTTTACCGTTCACAGCCCACATTGCTTACCTTCAATTTCGGTGCACGATGCCACTATAGACACTTGGGCTGTATTATGCTACCCAATACGTACAGACCTTAATCTAGGTTTCGCTCGGTACGAATAAAATCGGATAATGCTGTGATAGAAATAAATTCAATTTTCTCTTATATTTCTCTAAGACTTTGGTATCGAAGCACCAGGACCACCTTTTCGCTAGGTACTATTGTTACCACAACAATACGCCAGAAACGCAACACGAACGAAAAGACAGTTGATCGCTCTTCGTGGCCTGCCCCGGGCTCTAAGCCGACTAATTCTATTTCAATAAATTTTACAACCATTTCCCGTTTGGCTTTTGGTGCAGAATCCCCATGTGAGCTCCAAACGGTTATTCGCCATTCGTGCCATGTTAGCCGAACTCGGGTATATGTTAGCGTACTCGGGCCCTTTGCTGCAAGTATATCCACCATCGAGTCCCGAGGTTACAGTTCAAGTGTACGGCCGAAGAGCTTTACATGCGATCTTTGGATTACGTTGGCTTAAGCGGGTGTTCGATATTTGTTCTTTTCAATACACCAAAGCGCTTTGAAAAAACAAAATCTGCCCTCAATTGCCGGATAACTCCTTCGTTAAGGACTCTCTCGAAATATCGTCCTCGATGCAAAATAAAAACCAAAGCAAAAGAAATAAATTTATTTTCAAACTGAAACCAGTTTTCCACACCGACAATTTTCCGTCTGTCATGTCATTGCCGGTTTCCAATGGATGGGTTAATTATACATCTCTCCCCAACAACAAAAAAAAAACAAACAACCGTACCATTTCACATACACCTGCCAACACCTAAGGAAAAACCCCATCGAATGTCACAACGAAAAATCAAAGCTGACATCGTGGAGCTCCGACGATGGGGCAGCTCAACAAACAGCTGTCACATTCACGAAACAGTTCGGGAGTTCCGAATGCTTCGGATGAATTGTTTTCCAACTTCAACACGAACGTAACCTTTTTCCCCCCGGTCAAACCAGCCTGTCAAACATGTCTGGCTAACTTTGCCACGCAAAAACCGGGCATGACCACCATCGTCGATGGTTGTCGATAGGCGTACTGCTCATCTACGGCTTGCTACCAAAATGGCCAGACAGTCCAACACGGGCACAATGCCGTCAGCTACTTCGGTGGGGGTACTGGGGATGGATAAATTTATTCAAATTATGGTTTTGTTATGTAAATAAAATTGTTTTATTTCCCATTTCCCACGCGACTCCTAGCCGTGAACGCCTCCCACTTTCCCACCCGGGGCGTTCGGTCATTAGGTAGGCACGAGAAAAAGGGTTGTGTAGGTTCTCTCTTTACCCAAAAAAACCACCTTCTTTACCATTTTTATGGCGCGTGTTACGTTTTGTAGTAGAAGTAGTAGTTTCCCATACCTCCCCCAGCATTTCGGGAAGTTGTTTTGCAGTACCTAATTTTTATGTGCTTTTAATTCGTACCCCAAGTGGAACCTTTGCTCTCTGCTGGGCATGGGGCCAAAGCGTGCGCGCGCGCATACATGTAGTTGCTTTATGTAGTTTGAATGAAGTTTTTCCGCACCTCTTCACATGGTACAGTCTCAGGAATTGAAAATGGAATATAGCGAAAGTTCCAGCTACGACTGCACTGCGACCTCCTGTTGCGATTGGCCCAAAAAAGGATACGTTATCATACGCATGGATGCACAAAACCACACCAGAGAGCAACCCTTGCGGAAGGGGAAGAAGCGTCAGGCAAAACTGTAGCATGACTGTATGGAGCATGGAAAGTCATAACGCTTCCCGGGGGTTGAAGCATCGGGGGTGAACCAGCTGCCAGCGGGAAGCAGATTGTTGCTGGAAAATTAATAGCCCTCTGCATTCCCTTTATGAGCTGCTGCCGCCGTTACAGAGGGGAGGGTTTATAGTGAGTACGGATTTCCGGAAAATGTCCGACTTGTTTTCCGGCTTTTTGCAAACAGTCAGATACGACCGCTGTGCCGGCTAGTGTGGTGTGGGTAACTATTTATTTTTTAATCCTTCTATCTGCAGAATGAGACGATGGGTGTTTTTTTGTTGTTGTTTTGTTTTCGTTAGAATATTCTTGTGGGGCACCAATTACACCATGAGGTATTTTGCTTTATGAATAAACTTTTGTCGGAAAGGATAGACATTAAAAGACACCAAGCGCCAACTAGAGAGTATATTAATGTCACTCTTCTCTTCACAGGTGGTTCATTGTTGCTTGTTCCATGTTGTGGTACAATTGTTGTAACAAAATTGAATTCCTTCCCCAACTATCCTTAAATAAAATTGTTGAGGTTTTAAATAATTTTAATTGCATAACTATTTGTTGCATTGAAAAAACAAACCCTTCCTAGCAGACCACTCGAATGGCTTTCCTTCATTCCTCTGCTAAGTAGACGTTTACAAATATAGTAATTTAATTCACCTTTTGCTCATCCAGGGGTTCCTGTGCAATTACAACACACAAACCCATCAACGGGTTTACGGGTGTGCTCCAACTCTTATCTGTGGGCGGACCCTTCTTTTACGACCCCTTCGGATACCGTTGATTGCACGCTTATACAGCCTTAATTTATGTTCGCATGAGGTTCGAAAGGAAAGGTTCGTAATGTGTACCTTTCAACTGGCGTCCTTAGCCGTAACCGTAAATCTAACAACGGCTAGCCAACTTCAACAGCAAATCGAGGAAATGGGTTACAAAATGGATTCTTCACACGACATGAGTTGGTACTTCTGGGCCAGTGCAAAACACTTCAAAACAATGTCACCCCACCATAAGAATCGAAGAGTACATTGAATAAGCAAAAACACCGGTTGTAGTTCATGGTTCCAATTAATGTGTTCTTGGACTGGGGGTCTCCCCAATGCCTCCAACTCCCCAATGCTGACACAACTTTACCAAGGTGAAATGAATCGTTAAACTCAGGATTGACGTTTGGCAGCAACAAAAAAAAAACAAACCACGTCAAAAGCTCATCCTCCCCGGAACTTTGTAATTGATACCTGGTTTGAAGAGTGCTCCTTTCTGAATTTTCCCCTGTGGAACGGTTCATACAAGCAACAATCCACATTTATGATTGTTCTCTCTCTCTCTTTCCCTCGGGCTTCACGCTTTTCCTTAAGGGGTTTCCCAAACAATGACTTGAACCCTGCAACCTCAGTGCAAGCGAAAGAGACTCCATAAATTGTGTTAAATTAGTTTTGACTGAATTTATGGACGCTTGTCACGGTATCGTGACATTTACATGCCGAACGGTGCCGACTGTTTTCGGGTTCCGGTTTTGTGTCGGTTTGCTGTAACACGTCTTAAAATTGGTTACATTATTCACCATATAAATATAGGAAATGGCAAAATGATACTTTTTTAACCGTTTGTTTGGATGTATGAAGCGATGTCACGCTAAAAGGAGGAACCTGCGTCATGTGATTAGAATGACACCGAACGATCAAGTTTGTAAAATTGATTAGGACCATAAAATCAAAGAAACAGAGAAAGCACGGTCTGGTAAGTTAGTAAATTATACATAAACTAAAAAAAACTTCCTATAGACGCTGCCAAATAAAAAAAAGGTTGGCTTGATGAAAGAATAGTTTGTCATGTCATGTGAATCAATACAGTTTTGTGGGTAGTATTTTCAAAAAGTTTGTTTCAAAAACATTTATATTCTCTTATAAGTTCAAATCCGGCAGATTTTTTTCCACTTGGTAAGAAAAATATAAAAAAAACAAAACCATAACAAAGCTTAGTGAGAAGTTGCCTCAATTACATTTATTATCCAGTTTACTACAAAACAATTCCTCTCGCACATAAATGCCAACGATGATTTAAATTCTTCTGCATCCATTCATCACACCTAATGCATGGTACCATATTTTAGTAGCTTGAACACGCGAATAAATAAATGCACCGTTTATCTTGCACCTTATCTGGGTGCCGTTGAGAAAGTTTGCCAAAACACACATTATACGGCAGCTCATGAACGGAGCGGAAAACTATTTGCCAAAAACATGTGTCCCTTCTTGCATACCGACCGACCGGGAATGTTAGAAGGAAACCGGAGAAATATCATTATCACCTTCGCTTCCGTTGCATATGCATCTTTCAATTTTCCGTTCACTGCCAACAGCTAAAGGCAGCTAAGGCTCTAAACTCGTGCTTCGGTCGTTGTGGTTTCCTTATAACTTTACTTTTTTTTGTTATTGTTTCACCCATGGCACATAAGGCACTGCTCACAAGAATGTCTGCCATCGAGCACCAGGAGGGAAGCTTTAGGGACCAACACAATGGGAAGGACAGTTTGCTGTGGCATTTTAGCATCAGTTTAGCTCACCCCACTGCCATCAAAGCCACCAGCAGTAGAAAACAATTATTAAACAAACGAAACGAACAAATGGGAAGGAAAAAATTCAATATTCATAACGTGTACCACACATGCAAAGGAAAGTCCTCGGTATGAGCCTGCGATATAAGAAAAGAAGGAATTTTTCCAAACACAGACCTGTTCCGACTCTCACACCCTCTCCATGTTCTCTTCAAACACTCCTTCCCCGTACGAACAGGATACTGTGTTGCCATGAGCCAACAGAGTCGGATTTCGTTCCAGCACGGAGCATCATTTCCAGCAAATGACAGTACCAAGTGGTTCCGCTTAATTCCGAAACCAGTTCTGCAGAGTTTCTTCTCCCCCACACCCCCAGGAGGAAAACGGAAAGACAAGATTGTGATGGGGACACAAACGAAACAGAAAATTTCTCAATTGATCGTATGATTTATGAACTTTCAAGGCCTACGTGCTTCCGGGCTGAGAGGTTATGCGAAGCGGTACTCGCACCAGACATGGGAAATAGTCTCGTCAGTCGCTGGGTGAAGTCCCTGTGGCAGGTATAATATAAATGCTTTTATAACTTCATCATGCATTCGAAATTCGTGTGTGAATTCACAATGAGATCGTTCACTATGTGTATGGAGTGAAATGTTAGACGAAAGTATGTTTAAGTTAGTCTTAATCTGCGAAAGTTAAACATGTACTATAAATGATTTTAAAGTATTTTCATATTATGAGAATGACTTTACTTTAAGAATATGATAGAAACTATTATTAACTATTTTTCTGCTCTACTGCTCTTGAAAACTCGGAGGTCTTGCCCCATCACTTCTAACATTCCATGAGCTTTATTCTTTTCGGTTAGGCCAACAGAACAGCTGATCGGTCCCTGTTTAATTCTTTTAAATTAAGAAATTCCTTCAAAGCCATACAAAAAGTAATGTTTTGTATATTAATTGTATATAAATAAAGTATATAAATTCATTTTGTTTGAGTAATTTTTTTTTCTTTAAACCAAAAAATAAAGAAAGGCAAAATATCTTGTAAAAAATACTCCAAACAATAAAATAAAAAAAAATTGAAAACTTGTATAGAAATTGGCTAACCAACTCATCACCATTCGAACCAATCGAACCATTTTTTTTTTTGCTTGCAGAGCCTATTTAATGTCAGACCCTTCAGGCGCTCGAAATTCATTAAAATATAAACAACACCTCCATTTGGCGTTAGCTTCACTGTTTGACATTTATGTTCGCCGATCAATCCGCTGCAACGGCGGGGTCCGGTTCCCGCGCACACGGCGTCCTATTCCGGTGTTATAACTTTGAAAACGAGACCGCGGTCGCTTCACACGCATGGGGAATTCAAACAAATTTCCTGCAAAATTAATTGAAAACAAACACACATACACGTTCAGGGGTGTTGGCCGCGAGCTTACCCGCCTACATGCCGAGATACCAGAAAGGTACAAAAAGGGGTTTTCGGGCACGATTGCAGTGCACGCGACCGCCCAAAAAGCTGAAGTGAGCTGTCCCGTTTGATGGTGTCCATAACTTTCGTTCCCGCAACGAGAAAACAGCACAACCTGACACAAGAAAAACAACCGACATCAAATTGAAAACATACAACAAAAAAACAGACACACACTCTCACCCAGGAAAGCCGAGAAGCAAATGCAGACAAGCTGACTGTGGGGAAATCCGAGCAGCCGTAACGTGTCACGTCTCTGGGGGAGGTCTGGCTGTCCGAGAAAAGGAAATGAGATCCCCGTGCCGTACCGGGTCGGGCAGGGGGTTTTTGGCCGGATGCTACAGGAGCGGCATGGTTGTTTCTGGTTGAAATTGATTTGTTTTTAATTACTGTCAGCAACTCGGGGACAGGTTGCATACAGTGCAAGCTGTCACCAGATGTGCATCCACGGAAGAGATACACGCGTAACATGAAACCTTTCGATGCGTATCCCGTGCAGTATCCACCTGCCATGGTCTGCCCATCTCGGTAGGACAAATCATCCTTTTTTCTCGCTCCACCCCATTGCGGATCACGCCCTGCGTTAACCTGTTTTACATTGACATGGAATTGCTCTCGAATCGGATTGACACGACCATACAAATGCGGCACGTCGAGTGTCTATGGCATGGGGCATTTATTTATTGTGCTACGCAACAACAACAACAGAAAAAAATGGCATGTAACGAAACCACCAAAGCCGAAAGGATGCACCCAAAAGCCACCGTTGTGTGGCGCGTGGAAAAACGTTTTAAATTTCCTTCAGTCCACCATTACCGGAAGCAGTGGTTTAGCTGTGGCAGACATTGCTAAGCTAATACGATATGTGAAACAAAACGCAGACACACACTTCTTGGTAATGCTGGATGATATTACACCAAGATGGCGTCAAACAACGGGGTTGGTGTTTGGTTCATCCGCAGGTGCATCGTCTGAGATTGCATTACCCGTTGGATGGAACGATTGTGTGTGAAACCAATGGAAGATGAACTGTAATTGTGCACCCCGTGAGCCACGTGCCAATGGGCGCGTGTTGACCGGAGACATGCCCACCGAAGCGAGTCTACTAAAACTGTCTTCTATCCACGGTGTCTGGGTTTGATACGGTTGGAAACGCACCCAAAAGTAATGTACCTCACTTTAATCCGTTTTCGTTCTGGAAACGTTTCGATATGTTAGGATTCAATTTCTCCAACGATCATCTTGATTGTGAAATTGATCTTTTACGGGCATTCTTGATTTTGAATATTGATTTTCTCAAACCAGTCGATAGTTGCATACACACACACCAAAAGGAAAACAAACATCCATATCTTACCAAGAACCCGTTACTGGCAGTAAAACGAAGCATTGGTAGCCAACACCCAGCTTGATAAACGATTTGTGGACAGTCAAACCACTGGATTTCCGCCCCAAAAACCCGATACGGTAATGTTTTATTTTTTTGTAAGGGAATGATACGGGTTTTTGTTTGGTCCGGTGGGCTCCACCGATACCGAACGGGGGGCCAACGCGTATCTGTTGCCCGGTGGTCGAACGCTATTTGCATTCTATTTTCGAAACTATGCTATCACACCTTCGGGCCGATGCTTCGATCATCTCTATCACGATAGTAGTAGTAGTAGTATACTCTATAAAGTTCCACCGTAATGGGACACCACCAGTATCGGAACGGTTTGGTAAAGTCCACATCGAAATGTGTCCCAAAAAAAAAATGTTGCTGTTCCTCACTCACGTAGAACGACTGTGGGTCACATTTAGTAGCATTTCGATACATCCCTTTTCTTTCCCTTTTTTTTGTTTGGTTACCATTTGCAGTAAACGATTGAAATGTTCATCCGGTTCGTACCCAAATCGGTACTTACAAGGTGAGCTACGTACATCGGTGTTTCGACCAAGCTGTCCCATGGGAAGAGCTCAACACAAACCTATCCGCAACGATGCTAGGGCCAAGGTATAATTTGATTTTATCGACAGTGTCACCGGGTGGATGTATGTGTATACATGGGATCTTGGTGACCTACGGATTGATGATGGCTATCATGCAAATAGCCCGATCGGGACACTGCCGAATAATTTCGCTATCGAAAACGAAGCTTTGAACGCATGGCACAGGTTATAGGTACACCTGGCACAGCGATTTGGTAGATCAATGAATGGTGCTGAAGGCTTAGCAATGGTAGTTGTTGTTATCGGATGTTGTACGTGTAAAATGTGTTGAATATTTTTGTAAACTTTCTATACACCCTATTCGTTTGGTGAATGTTGTTGTGAAGTTCCCCTTCGATGCTTGATGCACAGGGAATATTTAGCACCTGGAGATATTTTATACATTATCAATTAGAAAGAAATTTAAAGGAAGAAATAAAAAATTTGAGATGCTTAAAAAAAGAAGATTTTAAAAATATTTTTCAATTATTAAAGTTAGAGCATATTATTTCTTGTTAAGAACGGCCAGGCTGTATTACGACTTATTTTATCAAGTAGCCGGATACTCAGTCCTGTCCACCGGGGGACGGTCCGGATGGGATTTGATACAGGGTCCTGTCGTGTAAACCGACGCGATTTATCATATACCAGTGGGCCATATCGTATATTTTTACATATACCATATATTTTTATAACACTTTATGTTACACTTTATGTTGTAACACTTTATGTTTTTTATTTAACCACAAAATTAATAACATTTTTCTAAACTCTTATTTCAATGATTTTCTTATTAAATCTAGTACGCCAGTGATAAGGCAAAGTATAAGTAGGAAATGCCATGTGAAAAATGTAGACACTTTAGCAATTTGAGGCTGACAATACGGTAATAATTGAAAATAAAAAAAAATGATTAAAACCTTTCAATTAGTGCACAACAACCTGGGATAAATTTAAATAGCTTCTTTATCATAGTTCGCTCATGACGAACTGATTATTTAAATGCGAGTTTAATTGTCAAATAATATGCCAAAAACCAATTTTCCTAAAAGGATGAGATAATGTACGTTCTACATACTTATTTAATTAATTCCGCGTAAAGGCATTATTTAAAACGTAAAACAATAAACACTTATATATGGTATCATTTCCTAGAAACCATTCATGTGGCAAACATCTGCAAGATATTAAAATCACAGCATTGTTTAATCAACTGAGACAAAAAAGAAAACTGTGTCTCAAAATATATACCCATACTATATCGTGACTCAAACTGATGCAACGATTGTGGCTGGTAAGTTTGTTGTTTGAGCACCAATTAACAGGTATCGAACCAATGAACCAGAAAACAAATAGCTTTCCTCGTCGAACGTCGATCGTCTCTTCACCCTTCCACGATACAATGGCTGCTGTACGGTCGGCACCCAGATGTTCCCACTTTTCGGTACTATTTTCAAGATGATTCACTTCCCGCCGACCGAAATGTCACATTTCATTTTCCAGCCTTCAAAACACTTCAATCGATCGGTACCAGGCACCACCACCAGAAACCATCCTGTCTGTACCAACAATCATCTCAGGACGTACGGTTCGACGCTAGACGCCCGCATCTTTGCGCAAAACGTTCGCTGAGGCGCCCGAAAGCAACCGATAAAGGACATTAAATCGACATAATAATGTCAATAAAATGTCTAATAAATATCCAAACGACACCGCCCTGGCAGCGGCCTGTGCCCGGGAGACATCATCCGTCGGGTTCGCGTCACAACGAAGGGCGGAATTCTCGCTACTTCCGCACCGCGCACCCTCCATGCCATTGGGCGTACGGACAAAAGCGGAAGGAAGCTGTAGATAAACAAGACTCCATTATTTCGGCTTCTGCTGGTACTGTGGTGCCGTTCTGTTGAAAATGTGCACCGATGTATGTATGTGGGGAGTTTTGAGGCGAGTTTTCGTTCTGCTGCTTGTTGTTTTAGCTTGAAAAGCACAATGAATTCCAGGCATGTGAATGTCGCAACGGGCAATAGATGGTTCTGTCTATCCCCAGACGGTTGCTTTCCAATCGGTTTGAATGAAAATCAGAACTAAACTAGCATCCCACGGCTGTGGCAGACAAAAATCGTACAAATTAAAGTCGTGTCTCAAACACTCACTGGAGGAATGTGTGTGAGATCGTTAAGACAGAAAATTTGTCATGTTATCGAAAAGAAAAGTCGTGTTCTTTTATTCTTTCTACTTTCTGGTGTGTATAAGTACGAATATTGTGCTGCGGATATTAGAGAATACTAAAATGAGACGAAAAGCAGCATTCGAGACACATTACAATCGTTTAAGTAATTTTCCTCGACTGTGAGTTTGGAATAAATAATGATTTACTACTATCACAAAATAAAATATAAAAATCCATCAAAACTCGAGAAATTTAAGTAAATTACATTACACAATTTTTTCCCAATTCCATTATTCAAGAAATTATTATTTCTTGATTTATCTTGATTTATCTTGATTCTTCATTTATTTCTTCATTTTATTTATTTTTTTTATATTATCATACGGCATTTAGTCGTATTGTCAGCCTGTGATTTAAAAATAAATGGTTTTTAAAAGAACTAACGAAAAACAACTTGCTGCCTAGCTATTTTAAGATAAATATTTTTTTTTTACAAATTTTAAAATTGGTAAAAGAACTTTACGATACGATATTTCTAACTATTTCACTTGTTCGATGTAAAAATACATCTAAAAATGTGAATCATCCGGAAATGTTCTTCTACACGTTGTAAATCGTATGAAATTATAAGCGGTTTTCGGAAAAGAAATACACAGATTCAACTACTCTTTCCAGATTTGTGCAGTGTGAAATTGAATTCTGAAATTAATTGTAAAAATAGCTATACTAAACAACTTTTAAGATCATGCAATATTCAATCTCATGTAAAATATATTATTAAACACCTAAATCCAAATAAAGATAAATTCACCTTTTTTGTGCTACACTTCGTGCAATATTTCAATAAACCCACATGAAAGTGAGTATTACCAGACATTCCATAAAGCCACATAAGAACGCCCTCCCACCCTCATCGATATGTATGGCGTTACGCGTTGTTCTATCGAATGGGTCGTAAAATTTGATGCATCTGGTACACTGCTGGCCCGTGCACACCGTTTCCCTTCGGACACCGTGGTGATTCATAATAATATCCCCGTCCGCATCCATAACGCCATGCCACACTCCCAATTCCAGCAACCGGATATGATTGCACCATCACCTTCGTCTTTATGTGTATGCGCGTCTTTATGTGTATGCGCGTCTTTGCGCGTACGTGAAGACCGAAGCCCAACATCAAACGATTTACGATCGAACGCAGTCAACACAAACATGGCGAGAAGATAAATAGAACAATCTACACGCATCCAAAGATGGAAGCAACGCATACCGGATGATCGAAACCTGCTGCAGCCCATCGTGTCACGACTGCTGGCGCATTAATCCGAACACTTGAAGTTACTCCCAAGCGCAACAACGCCATCGACATCAACAATAACCAATCTTTATCCGAACGTGATCCCAAAGATGGAGAGAGGGAGCGAACAAAAAAAAAACCAGAACATCAATCGTGGATAAAAGCTGGCCCGGGATCGACATCAGGACAATCTATAAAAGATGGAGCCCGTTAAAGGAGATAGAAGCAACATCAACAACAAAAAAAGCTACTACACCAAACGGCAAGCACTGTAATGGCAGCCAATACGATCAATGACCGTCGATAAGGTCTTATCGTTTACCTGTCAATGTCTACCAATTCCGCCCGCCCTGCGATCGATCGATACCGCCGCATATTGAAGAAAGAAAAAAAGTTGGTTAAAAATTGATTTATCTTCAACGACCGACTGGTGGAGTTCGAGTAAATGGGAAACTCAAACTCCCTGTACGCCCTCCATTACCACCAAAACGGTAAACAGACGACTTATGCTTCCGACCCGAGCTTTTCACTCACTTGACGTTGATCATTATCGGCAGCGGGAGTGATTTACTTCAATTTCAGCATGGACAGGGTACAAAAAATTGTATTAGACTTTTATCTTGGCACAATCGTTCACATCCCATGGGTGTTTCTTGCATTATCACAAACTGTGCCATATTTTTGCCGCACTTTACTGATTTATGGGATACCATCATCTCAACAAGTTCCACTCGTTACCGACTGTTCCCTGTTCCATCGGGTTTTTCGATAAGTTGTTCATTGCGTCTGTGGTATCCATCTAGCGGATGAGAGGTTTTTTTTTGTGTTCCATCAATGTCGCCGCATCGCGCCAAGCATAAGTGAACGAACGCAACGTCTGCGAAGAAAATAAATCGCATTCGAAACGAAAAACCCACCAACCGACAGTCTTCGTCATAAGCCGGCTGAAGAAGATCACCATGGGAAGCCCTAATAAGCGGGCAGCCAACTGCCCGACAAAGACGTAGCGACGGACAGTGAAGATTATCTGACAGCTAGGCCAATTGTTTACACTTTTGATTCCTTCCCTAAACGAGCGTACACCAACCATCGGATCCCCGGGTCTTCCCGGCGAACCAAAACCGTCATCGTACAACGTTTACCGAAACAGCAAATCACAACTTTGCGTCCGTATCGAAGAGCAGACCCGGCGGTAGACAAGACCATGCCTCTGGTCAGCTTAGCGAGAAGTTTCCACCGACTGCTCCAGCCACTTGCCGGAATGATTTGTGGTCTGGTTTAATGATTTGTTATGTTTGGATTAGAGCACACGCGTGCAGCATGTTGTAGCATGGGGAACTGCACCGGACTGGATCTAGTCCACGAACTCGGGATTTACCAAAGCTACGTTCTTGAAACTAACATACACATGCCCATCGAACGGGCGCACAAGAAATGGGCGATTTTTTTTTATTCTTCTGAAAGTCAGTTTTCAGTTCCCTTGTTTCCATCCCGGTACTATTCGGTACTGGAGCTGATCCGAAAAACCACTGGTCTAGGATTTCGAAGTCGTTAAACTTCTACGGCAAAACGGTACCGATTGCCTGCAACCGGAACGGATAACATCTGTCAATGCGTGCGTGCGTCGTGCTTCTTGGCATTGCGTCAGACCATCGACAAATACATTTCTTTTTATTGATTCCTATTTCATGCCCAGCCTCTAGTACGATGGGTACGACTCCACGCAAACAAATACACAGTGAGGGAACTTTGTTTTGGCAATAAAAAGATTTATGTTTCGCCGAGGCACGCTTAAGCCGGCTTATTGTCTGCTGAAAACCTGGTGATCTATGGGCTAGCGGGAACAATTAATAATGTTGTTTCATCCCCAAACCCCCATGCCTCACTGGACAACCGGTAGCGATTAGTTTTTGATGCAACGATTACAGCCTCGTTGGTGAAGTTGGAACGGGCCGGGTAAACCATCTGCCATTTGTCAATATAAATCCTATCCAGCGTTTTTTGTACCTTCGCTGTTTACAATGTTTGTTGGTTAGTGTTTTTTTTTGTCATGCAAAGATAATTCAATTATTATGTCTTCACAACAATTTGTATCCATTTCGAGCGATTGTTATTGAAGATCAAAGGGATTATGTGATACACATTCTTTGGCTCAGGGTTTACGAAAATGAAGTCTTTTTTTTCATAATCCAACACAAGTTGATACATTTCGTGGGAATTGCAAAACATCAAAGTCTTCGGTTAATAAGATCGAATGCTTTGCATGAGAAAATGGAGACCTTCTACTGTCCAGTTTATGAACTGGATTTTAATCTAAAGGAATACCAGTTTGATTGAAGATGAGTAGAATTTTTCAATTAGCATACCTTATGTACCCATCTTTCATGTTTCAAGATATAAGAATTCCTATAGCTTCTAGAATCTCTAGAACAAGCTTCACTTCGAATTTTTTCTTCCGTCATCGACAGCAGCAAAATAGCACCATTTTTGTAGAAATACAATAAAGCATTAAACTGGCTTTGAACGTGTAAACTAACACATTACCCTATTGGCACTTGATTTCGGATGACCATCAAAGTGTGGATCACCCTGTAGACACCACAAAGCAAAAGGGAAAATGTTAAACAAATCGACACTTGTGAAAAGTGCTGCAAAACCCAAGCATGCGACAAAATTCAACCATCAAAGGTTCACCTTCATCTCCGCTTAAACCCCACAGAGATGAGAAAAAAAACCACTCCACGTATATCCCTTCCTGTGCCAAACGTGATGCAAAACTTTTGCTCCTATTTCTGTGACTACACACTCTGGCTGTGTGTTTCCCCTACACGTGTGTCTGTGTGTTTGTGTGTGTTTGTTTCCTGTGAGTGCTGCTACTGGCAGAACTCGCCCAATCCAACCAAAAACGCAAAACCTTTCCCATCTATAATGGAGTCCTCCACAGTACGATGTTGTTACGAACTACTACAACAACACCGTGTGTGGTCAGTGT
Organism: Anopheles funestus; assembly: GCF_943734845.2. Taxonomy (NCBI): domain Eukaryota; kingdom Metazoa; phylum Arthropoda; class Insecta; order Diptera; family Culicidae; genus Anopheles; species Anopheles funestus. The sequence continues at coordinate 43,441,278 of NC_064598.1, forward strand.
CTGCATACGATGCCACATCCTGCTTCCCCTCGTTCGTGTATCATTCACCTTCCTTCGTAACCTCGTTGAAGCATTTTTCTTATCAAACAACCCGACGATTGCTCAACGATTTTCCGGAGGCGGCGACGATCCAACGACTACCGGGACCAGAAGCTTCCGTTTAACTTCCTGTGAGCACATTATGACTGCTTCCTGTAATAACCGACGGCGGTACACATCCCAGCTGGTAAACCGTACTTTATCTATGCGTATGTGTGTGTGTGTGTGTGTGTTCTTGTTCGTGTGTAAGACTGGTACCAGCTGGCAACACTAACCCCCATCAGTCACATATGCTGCTCACCGTGGCTTTCGTACATTCCCGCTAGCAACACACGGAAAAACGGCATTTGCTTGCACCAATTTGCTTGCTGTATGTGCGGTGTCTACATTCAGGCGTTTGCCGCCATGTCAAGGATATGTACCACTGGCCCGTACTACTCGGTGTCGTATTTATTTACACTCGAGACAACGGCGAAAATGAGGTGCACTTGCTTCGGATCCACCTCAAGACAACGAACCGCCTCACCGCACCCAAGCTAACCTAACTAACAAACGACCCAGACAACGGCTCTTCCCTCCCCTATTCCTCCCACAACTCCCTTGGTCACCAAAATGGTGGAAATTAATGTGTACCTCCCCGTGAACTTTTGGACCATTTTCTAACGCGCTAAACCACCAGGGGCACCCAACACAGGCAGGGTTGTCCGCGGGAACGTACCGCGATGGTACGGGCAGGTTTTGAGACGGTCCTGCCTAAACTTCTTCGTACGCGTGGGCTGCGATCAGGGTTTCAGCAAGCGCCAAAACCCCGTCCCCGATATGCGGCAAAACGCTGACGAAACGACGAGCGTGCAGTATGGGGCTTTTGTTTGAATTCCTTTTCTGCTGCTACAAGCTGGTCAGAGCGGGATCACATTTTTGTCATTCACATCGTACTACCTAGCAGTCTCCCCCACGCCGGTGGGGTTGCCAAGCGAACGGAAAATGGGATGGAAAAGTTTTCACTTTTCACTGCACTGAATTCTTGTCTCGAGTTTCTTTAATGATAAGAGCCTTCACGGTGCACGCCTTGGAAAAGGTGCGGATCGGATAGAGTCATGCTTTTAGAACGTATATCTTACGGTGGTGAAGTATCGTCACCCAACCCATACGATAGGTAGGGACCCGGTGCGAATGGTTGCAAATTCTTCTGCCCAAGTCTATCCAACAAGCGTCGTGCATGGATGTAGCAAAACTAGGTTTTGCCACCGTGCTGACTAACTACTATGTGTATGGAGCTATGTTTTTTCTGTCCCCTCTAACGGTTCAGGTGGAAAATCGATTTTTCAACCACCTTTTCTTGGGCACAAGGAAGGCGAACATAAGAGTGCGGTTGGCAAAGTTAGAATATGCAATGTTTATAAATCCCACCCCACTTCCGGTCAATTTCCCTTCGTACCTGGATCGTACCGATTTCCATGGTACGGTGCTACTACCACACACACACACACCAACAAGACTTGAAACGAACAGTAGAGGACAGCGGCTGGGTCGTGTGAGTGCATTCCATTTTCTATTGGGATTACTTTTCACTGCACCTTCACTGCACCGTTGGTGTGCCATTTTTGTGCATGTGTTGTATGCCCCAAGCCGGTGAGTGCACTCTCACCGAACCGGGCACACAACACAAATAACAATCCGGATTGCGGATAATGTTATTTTCACGCTCCTCTACCCACGATCGGATGCGACTGCCCCTCCCCGGGAGTTACCATCCCTGTTCATCCTTCCGCCCGCCGGATGCATTGTGCAAATGGCTTACCAATCAACGGAAGCAGTTCAATTCCGTCTTCATGCAACGGGAGTGCCTCGTATGCACAAGTTTTCTGGTTCGGTTCTTTTTTGCCCGGCCGGTTCTGGTATGGTATCGATAAGATCGGGCAAACCTCCATCCAACGATGGTGGGGCAAGCAAGCGAGGGCAAACCCTGAAACCAATGATATATGGGATCGAAATGGATGCATACATGAGAAAAACGCACGAGGATCTATTAAAGGATCACCGATGGATTAAGGAATTAAGCAAATATAGATCACCGGTACCGGTGCTTCGGTGGCTGGCGTGCCGTAAAATGGGGAAGTTACGATTTTAAGGAATTGATTTTGCCCTCGTACCAGTGAAGTACTAATCTCCGGCAAATGCCCATTCTTCTAATGGAATCTAGCTGGGCGAGAGTGTGTGGTATTCGACTGGTGTGTTTCCTTCTATACCGGTACGTTCAATATGTTCAACTCCAGGGATGCTTCTTAATGGAAACAGGAAGTAGCAAATACTCGAAACGTTCCACTACGTACGGCCATAAACTTCTCGTTTCCCTTCAGTAAATACATTAAGGCGTCCACTTAACCTACATTTGCATACGTACACTGGTTTTCTTTTCCCCCTTTTCGGAGTTTCGTTTCGTATTGGATATATGCTATCTGTCAGTGTGTTGAAGAAGAACAAGGACTAAATATAGTGTTCATAGTTGTAAGCTTCTTTTTAACTGACTGCTTACTGTCATTTATGTATCAATAAAAAAAGATAGACACAACAGGAAAATGCTCTTTCCTCTATTTTGTTTTTTTCTATTTCAATGTTGTCTCAGTGATAACTGTACAAATACCTGAAGATGTGGAATATCGACTCCCCGCAAAAAAAAAAGAAAAATGGAGTTCCAGGAGGCACCTTAATTATACCATGATTATTAAGCAATACTGTTTGGCTATTCTATTTTAATAGAATAAAATCCCTCATGAATTAATTTGGAATATCCTTTGCCCTCGGAAACACATCTCATCAAGAGTTTTGAGTTTTTTCCCAAGAAAAGATGGTTCCATTTGATTCACAATCAGCGATATTATATTCAACCTTTTTAATTCATTTTGTCAGAATATTTAATATAAATTATTGTTATTAAAATAGTTATCATTATCATTGCCAATTTCAAATATTTTTGTTCCACATTTTGGTTTTTGTTTTTCCATAATATTTCAATTCAGTTTTACGTCAATTTATATCACCTCATCCCTTAATGTTGCACCTGTTAAGCATCATCGCTAAATTGGATGACTTTCTATTTCCGTGGAAAAAAATACTCAGCCCTTGAGTCGAATATTTTCTACTAAGTTAACTGCACCACTCTCAGAGTATTTGGTAGTTTAGAGAACAAAAAAAGCAGCAAACTGTTCCATTTGCTGCTAAACGGCACAAACCACAAATAACAACCGCAACGGCCGCAAGCAACCAAGCGAGATTCTTTTCACCTCTTCTGTCAACTTCAGCAACTTCCGCTGCACTTAACACAGTCCTTGCAAACGAGAAAAAAAAAGACAAAATGCCTCAGACTGAGCATCATTTCCATTCCATTCTTTGTTCCACTTTTTCCAACTGAGCACCATTTTTCGCTACATTTTTACGCGTAACTTTCCAGCCTTAAATTGGGATCCTTTCCCCGGGAGATGATACGCTCTGTAACGGGAAGAACCCATCAAAAAGCTGTCAAACCGATCCTCGAAAGTAAACCACGTTCATTCGCAGCGCTGCACTAAAACCGCGACCGGCAAAAGCTATCCGCGGCAACTTTACCACCGTTTTGACATAAACAAAATTCCACCGTACGCAGGAAAAGTTAACAGGCGTGAATGTCCCACACCGTGCATTGGAGTGCTTTATCTTGTACGGCGAAAAACCCGGAACCGCTCGCAAAAAACAACAACGGACCGTCGTGGTTTGTCCGGTTCCTGGTTTTGCATTAGAATTTACCATGAAATATTAGACTGCGAGCGTAAATTGAACATGGTGGGAAAGGTTTTTTTTGGTGTGTTTGTTTGTCGTTCTTCATCGTTCCACGCAACTTGGGCAGAATGGTTAGCACACCGTTAAACGTCCATCACTAGCCACCGTCCGAAAGACGTCCGGAATTTCTCCCGGGAGTAGATTATGTCGTTGGTCGAATGGTTTTTTGGTGTAGGTGACCAATGCGTGACGTTACAACACACGAACAGAAAAAAAACGGTCGCACACAAATCCATCAGCAGATGACGAGAAAACCTGTTTTTTTTTGTAAACTTGCCTGACTGGGTTGAAGTGGAAAATTTACATCCTTCAGGGACTTACCTGGAATGAAGCAAATAAAAATAGGAAATGAGTACTTTTTATCATTTAACCTAAGCGTTAGTTATGTGACTATAGAGTAGAGGTTGCAATATATCTTTCGTGTAAAAATTGTTAGTAGTGCATTCTGGGAAGCAGAAATCTCTTGTTTTCTAGGTAAGAGAGTCACTATCAGCTCGGTTAGAACGGCCTGGCCTTGTCAAGATTTATTTTACTACGTAGCAGGATAGTCAGTCCATGCTACGGGGAGACGGTCCGGATGGGATTTGATCCCCAGTCCTGTCGTGTGGGCCAGCGCCGACGACAACAATTATTTAGTCATTAAATTCGTTACTTTATTGAACATGTTTCGGATTATCCGATTGCAAAAATATTGTTAAATTTGTAACTTTTTGTTATGTTTCCAAACTAGCTTCATAATGCCTCTTTCATACTCCTTATCAAGGACTTTAATAATCAATTTGTATACTCTTCTTTTGATACATATTTTTTATTACTCAAGAAGATTAGATGATAATCGCTTGGTGCCAGATCAGGATTATAAAGTTCGTGAATTTAAACTTCCCAACCAATTCAGACTTAAGAGATATAAATATAATGTTTTGCCATACGAAAGCAACTCATAATAATTGATTCCCTTATAGTCCCACCAAAAACGCAGCAGAACATTCGCAACCCTTGGTTTTGATACCTTTAGAGCTGCTTAAACCACGTTTAGACCATCGTTTTTGCACAATATTCTTCTTAAGACAAACATTCTGCTTTTCTTCCTCAATCTAATATGACATTTTAACTTTGTGAAAGGCTAGAGAGAGTAAGAGTACAAGTAAGCCACGCTTACTATTCATAATTATATTCTTTTCTTTTTAGACTAGAGGAAAAGTAACCAAAAGCGTAAGGTTTCTGCCATCGTAAACAAGTAGCATCGTAAATCGTAAACAAGTGAACATCAATAAAACAGTAAAACAAACCCCGGAATTAAAAGCTTAAAAATAAACAAAACAACTGTTCATTTTCTGTTCCATTAGAAAATGAATCTCGTAAAACATAATATTTAACGACCAAACCAAAACTGCTCCACTCTAACCCTTATTTGGTAAGCAATACACCGATAGGTACAAGTGAAATTGTCGAGCTGCAGCTGCAGTTGCAATACAAAGATGTCACTGCTTAGGTATTGAAAATAAACAGGAAATGAAAATAGAAATGCACAGAAGAAAGGTTAACAAATATCATTGATGCAAGAGATACAACGGTCATAAACAAATGAAAATTTAAATAACAAATGAAACGTGATGTGCACATCTGACAAACAACAACTGGTACTATTGATTTAATTTATTGATATTAAAATTTATAACTGTTTTTTTTTATTTTCCGTAAAGCAAAAAGGTAATCGTTAAACGTTTGGTTCAATTTTTTCGGAAATACTTTTGTGGATAATTATTTCCTCTCTTCAATTCTCTCAAATAAAGCTCAAATTTACCATTCTCTAGAAGAAGATCATTTCCCCCGACTACGGCCCCTGAAACATGATCCGAAAATCATTAAATCATAACACAATCCAACCGTGACCAAATATAAATCGTCCACAACAATGGAACAATTACCGAGTTGACGGAGTTTGACCGATGAATGAACCGAAAAGAACCAGGAAAAACCAGCGAAAGGGCAAAAAGCTGCAGAATCCGATGCGCAACAGCAAGAAATAAAATGTTTTACCACGCACACAGTAAATTCTTGTACGAACGACAGAAAGAATCAAAACGTAATTCATCCATAGCGTAATGACCACCACACCTTAAGCACCATCGTTTCGATGCGCTTCAACGCCTTGCGTCATCATATTTTTGCTAGTGAATGCCCGAGGGCAAAATGGAAATCACGCCCTTCACCAGTTTCGGTTTTGTCTCCTCGACCGTTTTGCCGACTGAATAGATACGTTCCCGTGATGCCGTGAAGTGGAAATATTATAAAGTATGTCCCAACCATCGAAAGTTCCACCATCTTCGAATCGAAAACAGATTTCTTTCTCCCACCTTAACCACCTGAACAGAGCTGAACGAACGGCACATTTATTCACGATTTTTTTAACAATTCAAATGGATAGACAAAACAAAAAAAGTCCCCACCCATGGAATCCGGAAAAATCGGGGAGGAAAAAAACCTCACAAAAAGCAGATACGTTTCATCTTTTCCTTTGCCTTTTGGGAGCTTTTCATTTATTCAAATTCACTTGCGAACCAGGCGGTAAGTCTACCGACACCCAAGGCAGATATTGTTCTCGCTGAGTGATTCGCTTCGGGCAGCGCTGCTGGACGCTCAGCGCCTTCCTCAGCACAGCGTTCCCTGTGCCAGTACTCATTACCATAATTATAACGACGCGCTTTTAATGCTGATTATGCACTTCATTCCAGGGATTGCTTTGCAAAATCCCAAACCAAACCCTGCCGCAGTATCCTTTGCAGTAGTGTTTTAATGGAACTGATTCCTTTTAGAGTGTTGGATAAGGGTTTTTTTGGTTTTTCATTTGTGTGTTGTTGCTATTCTCCTGTCCGTTACACTTTTGTTTCATAATAGCATTTTTTTTTGTTTTGTTTCTTCCCGCAGTAAGCCGTTGATACGAAGTCCACTTTTTTTGCAACCACTCTTACCAACATTACACGGGAAACTTCTTCTAGGATATCCTTCAAGAAGCAGAAACCTTCAGCTCTTTTGTTTGTTAACGACGCTCGCTCGGACAAAAGAATCGTCCGTGCGGTTTATCCCGGATGATCCGCTTATCTCTCACTTGCACGGTTGATAGAGAACTGAAAATTTGTTTAAAAGATGGCTACTAAGAGCTGTAAACTTGAGCGCTTTGGGAGATCGTATCCTCAACGGAGAAGAATTTCATGAATTGAAGACCTCTCCACTTTAACTTTCTGTTGCGTTTTTTCACTGAAATATGAACTTTTGTTCGAAGTTTTCCTAAATGTTCTCACCCCTTTCTATGTCCCACACCAAGTGCTTTCAAATAATAAATTAAATAACACTAAATTAAATCCCGCCGAACCACAGACTTCGCACACATATTAGCCTTCCAGTACCTTCACTAAAAACTGATGCTGGAAAACAGTTTGTCCTTCACAAATTACCTTGCTGAGACAGACACACACACATAGAAATTCATGTGTTGATCCCTTTTCCTACCCATACACGTGTGTGAACGGGATAATTCGAATTTTACGCTTTTCCGACTAAATTCCAACAAAAGATACCCTTACATACACACACACACACACACACACTCGCAACCCGGGAAAAGACGCCCTGTGCACCGGAAAAGCGTTGGAAGATCCTTTACCACAAAAAGGGTCATCACCAGAAACTAATTTACGACCGCGTCCGGTGCGAAACTCCAGGGATTAGGTGGGTTTGTGTTTTACCGTGACCCTGGGACGGATGCTAACTTTCATCCCAAAAACCTCCGTAAGCCTCCGGGCGCGCCGGGGAAAAAAGAGGGAAAACTGTCCACACTGTTTTTGGAAGGTAAATAAAGAACAATTTGTGTGGAAATTATTTTGAATAAATTTTCCCCATCACCTACGCCCCATTTGGTGCTTCGCCAGCAAGTGAATAAACATTGGATGGCGAACGAAAATGTTGCCCTACAGGCCGGAAAACTATTCCATTTGATGGTGCTAACCATTAACGGGTTGGTTTCGTGTGGGACGGGGATGTAGTATTTAGATGGCTCTAAACATTGGGTTGACAGTGGCAGTGGTAATGCCTCCGCTCAATTTCCCCACATTTTCCAAACGTTCGCAGAAAGTCGTACGACTTGACCGTATTTCTCCCACCTCGCCCAATTTCCATTGGTACGATTCTCCGGACTAGGGGGCAACCCTTGCCCAGAGTGTTGCTGATTCTAATGCAGCAGAGCAAACAAAGACTGCAGCGCAAGCAAAGTACGGCTACCGAACTTCCGTTAAGAGCTGACCCATGTGTTTTAGGCTGCCCGGAAAATGACCAATCTCATCGGTATTATCGGTAAGAGGAACGGACGAACAGGTTCAAACTCCAGGGGGTAAGAGTTTTCGCACTCACCGCCATATACGTGGCATTTTATTTTGCTTCGGAAAGGATAAGCTTCATTTTGGAATGTTCGGGAAACGAAAGTGCATAAGGTGCACCTTTTTTCCTGGTACTTGTGCAACGCTCATTGTGCTCATTGTGTGATATCGTTCAATAAAGAAGTGCCCTGGAAAAGGTATTATCGATTTTCCCCGGGATTTCTACTCCTTTTGAACGAATTACGAGAGGAAGTTGTACCATTGAATCATTCCCAAAAAGCTACTAATCTATAGGCCCATTAGCTGGTCACACAATGAGAACGTTTGGGTGGAGAATTGTGAAGGGATGGGTGTAAAACTTTGATCCATACCATAAACCACTGTTCTGGAACATACAACATCGGATGAATCGATTATACGGAACCACAATGCACAAAGGAACTACACAACATGTTCGGACTAGCTTTGAGTCAGTATTTGTTTCTTCCTATCCTTGCTGACGGGAACCATTCTGTAGCCAGCTACCCAAAACTTTTTTATACTTCCACCAAACAAAGTATGAACGCTTGCGAGGTCAATCAATAAATCAATATTAATTTTACGTACAGCGCTAATCAATATAGTGCCAAAAATTTACATTTCACTACCATGCACCAAGCGAATAAAAACGATTAATCAAACACAAAAACACGCCACATTAGCAACAGCTTTATTACACGATATCCATGACCGGGGCGGAATGCTACATGAATGTTATGTTTAACACGCGCCTGTTGTAACATGATTACACTTCCATTAGCTAATTTTCCGCGACGAAAACATGATTGGGATCCTCGACGATCAACAAGCACAAAGCCTTGGAGAATAATTCGACCAACAGTTTTCCCACACCACGCATAGAAACACCGATAGGGCTTCTTTATGCGCGTGAACAAATTAGCTCGCACAAGCGTCTTTGCAAGGAAACGATGTGAACGATTTGTTTACTTCCAACTTTTTGGGGCTGGTTCCGGTCGCGACTGATGCTGCCGTTGTTGTTCAGAACCTACCGAAATTTGGCAAACGAACGAACAATTCCAAACATGGCATCCAACATACCTTCGGAGCGTCTGTTTTTGACCGGCAGAAGAAAAACCACATCAAAGCTAAACAGAGCTTGCCGGGGGGAGTTTTTTTTTGTTATATAAACCGTGCAATAAAAGGGTGGGTGGTAAACTTTGCTTACGATCCGAAAAACCTTACCACATCGAACTCGAATGTCTCGGGCAACTTGCTGGTTTGGTGTTGAGTGAGAAACGGAGCGAAAAAAAAAGTTTTGCTTTCCTTCTTTTATTGATGTAATTCCTTTGCTGGATCAATACTGAGCTAGTTCTATTGTATATCCCAATTAGGAATTACTTTATACAAAAAGAAAGCTTATTCATATTGAACTCAAACATCAGTCATCAAGATTCGTCCACAAACACCCTCATTCACATCATCTTGCAATGAAGATCCTTTATAAGGCTTTCAATCAGTGATCATCATTTTGCTGAAACACACTCAAACAATCTGGAGGGAAAAAAACAAAACATCCCATCAGCAAGTGTTCGCATATCATTCCCCCCGCCAAAAAACCCTATAAATTTTCATCGTCCCAATCCCGCGTGCAATTTCATCAGCAAAATTGAAAAGCCTTTCGTGCTTTACTCAGGCCAAAAACTTTCGCATCAAGCAGCGAACATTTGTCGTCGGAAGTGTTTGGTTTTCCGGAGCGCTAGGTTTGCTCGTTTCGTTACTGGTTTCAATTGCGTGTCGTAAGGAAAGGATAAAATTGTCACTAAAGCAAGATTTTATCAATCGCGAAACGGGCACGACCCGGGTGATGAGCGGTGATGAGCGGTGGGTTTTTCGGCTTCAGGGCCCCATTATGATGAGAGGTTTCATTACCGTAAAAGCCGTACCACTCTGGAGCAGAGTTTTTGGTGGAGTAGTGTCGTCGCCATGTCATCGCCCTGCTTAAAGGGCGCTTCTTTTATTGCGTGGCTTTGTCTGTCGTATTGCAGCGCGATCATATCGAGCGCTCAATGTCGCCGAAAGATTTTATTGAACTAGCTGATTTTTGCATTAATGCTGACGATAGTTTGTCCTGGGTTTACTACTTTCAATGACTTTCATATTTAGAAACCAGTGAAATAAAAATAATTCTATTAGCAAGATTACTTGTGTGACTTTATTTAATCACTTCTTAAAAATTGACAAAAAAATATTTAAAAAATCGATAAATAAAATTCAAATCATGTTTCTTAATAAATATTGTGCGAAACTCCAAAACCATTAATTGACAAACTTTAAAAAAAATAAAAACTTTGCGTTTCCACATTTCCAGCCTTTAATTAAGCCATTCCTTTTCCGTTTCACTGCACTTGTATTGATTACAGTAACCGGAGGTCCACTCAAAACACACTCAAATGATGCTTCAAAGCATTCATTTTCACACCGCATAATTATTCGGTGGCTTGACAAATTACGCTGCTGGCTTTGGCGTTAGGATATCATTAACTTGGCGGGCCCGAAGAACTCATCAATTCTAAATCATCGTTAAAAGACAAACACTTCCGTGCTGGGTTCCATTCTGCCAACTAATACACCCAGCAAAAGACAGCTGTACAGCAGCTAACAGAAGAAAAAAACCGAAACTCACATTTTTGTTACGTTTTTTTCTCCGGTTTTATAGCCCGATTACTTTGGCACTGCAAAATTACGGCACCATTTTTGCCCACATTGCTACACACCGGGAAGCGCTGGAATGTTGTTACTTTACCTCATTTCACACATAACAACGGAACGGGCGCGTGCAGTGGCATGCGTTGGTACCGTGGTTCGAAGGAAGAGCCACAATAACCGTGTCCCGGGCTATAATCTCGCTTTAATGTGGGTGGTCGATGATAGCCGTGATGGTGGCCCGGCACAGGGAAGAATATCGGGGACCACCACCAGTACACTGACGGAAGGACCACCCCAACCATGGACCATCCCATCTCATCGTAATGGTCATTTCTCCTTCCAGCTCCAGCTCACTAGGCTGGACGAATTTGCAGACACAAATTCGATACTCCAGCGTGGTCGTTGGCATCCTCTAAAGCGGAGAACCAAAGTCCTGCCTTGTGTCCACCATATTAATGTTCTCTCTCTCTCTCCAGGGCAAACCATGCACCCCTTGGTAGCGCTTTGATCGAGAAACAAGAAACTACCCATCAAAACCGGTAAATAAACGGGACTGGTTCGTTATTATTAACGTCATTATTACATATTTTGTTGGTTTTCTTCGGCTGCCGCACGCTGCCGAAAGCATTGCCGGTTGGTTCGTCGTGCTGGAATGAGCAGGGGGTTGCGGTTACCCTGAGAGCTGGGGGTTAATTTATTTATGCGAGCGCAACTTAAAAACTGCACCTGCAGCATAAAGTTTACTGTTGAAGAAGAAAGCGCGTAGGGTGGCACTGATCGGTCAAGATATTCTTGGATCACTAGCCGATACGTTTGATACGGAAGCAACCATGTGGTAGTGGGTATTGAATATAATATTGTATTTTTCATATTTTGAATATTTTATCTTTATTCCTGACCTCAAGTCTTAAAGTACCCTTTCAGTTGAAGTTCCAGGTGTTTTTCGTTCTCGTTTAATACAGATCTATGCTTGAGATGGGACTTTATTTGGGTTCCAACAAATACCAAATATATTTTGTAAACTTAAAATTAAAGCCAATCCTCTTTCGATATCAATCAAATACATCTTAAAGCATCACTTTTCAAACATGATTTCTTCATTCCGAAACCAAAGCCAATCATTTCAAACCCCCGTACAAGATGTCATTAAACACTCAGCTCCAGACATTGTTTCGGAGAAGCATTAACAAAATCCCACTTGTAAAGCTTGGTGAAATATTCAAAATGCATCCCAAGTTCATATCAAACAGGTATCCTGAAGATAGGTGGTGAAAATAACAACAAACATAGACGGCCAGAGAGCTTTTGCGCCATGTTTACCTTTAACCATTTGACCATGCCATGCCATGTCTTGAGCTTTGTTTGCTTTTCATTTGTAGCATAGACGATACGAGGTCCAGCAGTGTGGCGAAACGATTAGGTCATTGCATTTTTGTTGTTTTTCTCTAATACACCAACCAAGTTCCGTGCAAACTTCATGTTACAGAAGCTTTAGGAGCTTTCTAAGAGCAAAAAGCGGACAGCCAGTGCAAAAATCTAGAACGATAGAAGTGGAAATCCATCTCTAGCATTTGTGTTTTTTTTTCTTTCAACCACCCCCTCCAGCATAGGATAGCATGACCGTGGCACCATTGGCAAAGGAGTCCCATCATGACCGGAATGATACTTCTTCTCTCATGTATTATTCAAAAATAGTCCTTCAGCATCTCCGGTCCCCTTGACTGTTCTGTTCGTCTGTCCATCTCCAGCAAAGCCGAAGGTCGGTGCCCGTCGATGGATTCTCGTTCTCATTTTGTTACCGTTTTGGGTCATCACTAATTCCAGTGTTTGGCTATCCAATGCAGTGTATCTGGGTGGGTGTGTGGTTTCTTTTTTTTTCATTTCCCTTAAAAATAAGACACCACAGAAGTGTTCTCCCGTGCCAGGATCAAGCAGTCAAATAAGCTCAGCTTTCGCCGAGTGACGGTTTTGAGGCCGAAAATCATTGCGCCTTACAAAATCGTAAAGCAGGATTTTGTTTTTACTTTTGCCCCGGACATCCCCTTCGAGCTCTGATACATATAGCCAACCACCGTCACTTTCTTTCCCCATGGCAGTGGAAGCAAAATCAGGCAAATGTTTGGTTCTTTCTCACTGCTGTATTATTCATCCAATGCCGTCGAAACATCCCGTCTTTTCCTGGTATCAGTTTTCGCTTCGGCCAAAAAAACCACGCGAAGTTTCGCTTCCGCTCAGGAAAATGCTCAGTAAAACAAAGCAAAACCGAGATTCTATTCTTCCTGCTTAGGAGAGCATTAAAAAAATCATGCGGGTTTGCCGTGGAAAAGTTCTCTTGAAGGCATTGAAAGATAAGCACAAATTTCAATTAATCAAAACAGTGCCGCTCCGCTGCTAGCGAAAGCGGCAACAAAAAAAATGCCCCCCCACGGAAGCGCAGGGAAAAGAGATGAATGGTCCGTGACAGAAAATCGACTAACGCAGCACAGATCGAACCAAGGGGAATGGAGCAAGAAATTCAGATAAAAAACAAGACATCTTCAAACAAACCGATCGACCGCTTTTGCCCGACGGTATCGAGAGTTGGAACGCTGCGCGAACATAAAAAGAAAGAATAATAGTCACGGGATTGGTGCGAAAACAAGTTGCACTCTTCTTCGATTTTATGCAAATCCCTACACTCGACATCCTTTGCCAGTCGATGGCATAGTCATTGCGCGACGTCACAGCGAAACGTGCCTTTTGTGTCGTGCAAGAACCTAAGAAAAATGTTATTCTCTGCAAGGATTTCTGGCTTTGAAGAGGTGCAAAAATATTGAGTTTGAAGAATTTCTTTAAATGTCCGCATGTTGGAATTTAAAGTTTTCCAACCCGGATAGTGTGATGAAAGTTGGCTATGACGGCTATTTATTGAAAAAATCTTTTTTGCTAAATGTTGATTTAAAAAAAGATCTCACAATTGCCAAATAGTTTAACTACTGCTACGTCAAAATGTTTTCATTTCATACCAAATAAAGTCCTTCGCTGCCAGAATTGGGGGTGCGAAAACGAAAAAAACCTCTCTCTATCTCCCCCTCTGAAAAGGACGTCCCAACCGTGTAGATAAGAGTGCAAAAGTCGCACTTCACCAAGGTACGAGAATGAATAAGTAAATAGAATGATTTTTCATTTCTCGGACATCTGACGTTCTGCCATCCGGAAAACAAAAAAGGATGGCAGGTTTGAAAACGAGCACAAAAAGGAATCCTTCCCCAGCAACAGCAGCCAGTCGAAAAGACAAAAGAGAAAGTACCCGCCAGATAAGTGGATGGGAGTAAATGGAGAACAGCAGATTGGTAGATTTTTATTTTCCACCGGTAAAGCAAACGGATGGTGGAAAATGTGCGACCCCGAAAAGACAAACTTCCAGTACACGTGGCACAACTCGATGTTGAAACACTTTGCGAAAAAAAAACAACTCACCGTACGCCACTCTTAGATACGCTTCCTTCGTAACCATTCTCATCTATTTGGGCGTCTACGGAACTGAGATGAAATGGAATGTAAATTTTCTCTTCACTCGTTATGAAATATGCAACTTCCTTACCAAAACGACCCGCACGGGATAGCATTATGTCTGCCACGATGCTGCCGCATCATAGCAGGGGTTACGAATTTCTTGGCCCCCAATCTTTCAGCAGTGATGAGGTTGAAGAAGTTACGCGAAGAAACTTGGCTCGCTCGAAAACCTGACAACACCGAACGAGCAAACGATTGAATGTCAATCAATCACAACACAACCAAACTTCATGTGCTTGCGGGTATTCGCGTAGACAACGATTCCTATTCCCCTTTGGTCGACGACTGCAACTGGTTGGTGAGTTTTATTTTTATTTTTTTTTATGTTCCTCCTTCCAAAGTGTGCACTTGCAAATGGCCTCTCACAAACGGGATAAAGAATGCCGGGTCAGTCAATTATAATGGTGTTTCACAATTTGCATCGCAATTACAATCCAATCCAAACCGCCTGCTCCATGCGATGGGTCTGTTTTTCATCGATATCGCATCCAACTAATACGATCCATCCATATTATTTTTTTCAAATTCATTAAATTGGATCAGTTGCTTTTCCACTTCGCATAAGCACATGCAGCGCGGATTCATTCATTAGGGGAATCCAATTAACGTGCAGTAAAACGGAGCACCGTTCGTCTTGAGAAGATACGATAAGAATATTCCGATGCCTGATGAAGTATTGGCAGGAGCCATATTTCTTACGAATCGAAATAATTACTCCCAACTCTCCCTAAACCAATACGAATGCATGAATGCACCGAGCTGCTGAAAGTTTTCTCCTTGCAAGAAGCATCTTTCCAACTCTGTGATTGCTCTTCTAATGGGGTTTGCCATCCATTTCCCGGGCTATTGCAGGGGGTTTCTATATACCCTCGGTTCCAATTACGTCCGGTGCTTCATTATCGTCAAAGTGCGAAGCGAAACGCATCTTATCATCAAACCCAGCACAGCAAAAACCCTTTTCCACCGTACTACACTCGTGGCAACAAAAGGTGCGTTCATAAATTTAATGCTTCATCCCACCATTCCCAAAGGAACGCACCAAGGTACTCTCCCTAGCGGATAACGCCTCAGATGAAGAACACTCGGATATGAAGGAAGTGCTCGATAAAACGTCCCGAAGATAAGGACCTGCCCGACATTTAGCATTACTGCCGCCTTCTCTTTGCATTTCTTAAAAGCACGATCTACTCAACCATGCTACCGAGCAACCGGTGAAGGAGTGGATGTTTCTCTTTGGAGATTAGTGTGTAAGCATTTCGCAAACCCTTCTCATCACGGTACTACCGCATGTTCTGAGCATTAAAACCTTGCCGCTTCTTTTTTTTTTCTTTCGAGAGCGGGTGGAATATATCAACCGACAACCGGCAGTGGAATGGTATTATTTTTTATAATTTAAATTGTAATTAATAAAATTAATGAGCCACCAGTCGCAGGCCTTCGTTTACGTTAGCGAGGGAAGAAAATATATCACCTTCCCTTCCGATAGCGCTTGGCACACTCGATAGGAAAAATCGTGTGGAAAATTGCTCGGCCCAGGAGTGTTGAAAGCGTAACCGTTTGACTTTCCAGTGAAAGTTGAGGCAAGCAAAAGGTTAAGAAAGAACTACAATGTTTACTGTTTCATTTTGATTTGTTTTTTTACTGATGAAACTCGTTTCGATTGGATAGCATTGAGCAATGAAATAAGAATTCGTTCCTGGAAGGGAACCATAACTTACGAAATGGAAGCAATTTGTTATGATAACTAGGCTAATTAACGTCAGAAGATTTCTAATTCTTATGTCTTAAATAAAAATACTTCGGTGTAGAGATAATCCATATAAACCTGGTATTAAAAATGTGAATGGTTCCAAGGTTGTTTTCTGGGTATACAAAAGATTCAACTCGAAACAGTTGCTATAAAACACAGTGCCATAAATCTAAGAGTGCAAATACATAAACCCGAATGCACTATGAATGTTTGACATTTCAAACAAATAGAAAGCTAACTTTAAACAAAACCAATTCCTTAGCAATCAACGATAATCACTAACAGCGAGTCAGCTGCCGTTGGGCTCCAACTGCGCGTTGAAAGATCGCACTGATCGCGTCACACAAGCCGTATCCTTTGCCCCGGTGTTGTGTACGATTTATACACGGACGTAACACAACTTTGCTCTAACTCTACGTACGATGGAACCCTGCTGTGCTAGCCCAAAACCGAACGAAACATAACATAAATGGGGACTTGTTTCGATTTCATTTTCGGAAAGCGCAACACACGGTTCGTCGCACGGTCGTCCACAAGTCGCATGGTGCATAGTGCCACGGCAGACTTTGCAATAATTCAAACATTTAACCCATTAGGGCAACTGTAGCGCTGCTAGGGGTGGATCACACACCAAACTAAAACGGTGTACATGGTGCATTATTTCGATTTGCCGATTGGTTTCTGTCCGTGCCCGTACACAATCGTTCGCGGTTGTAAGCGGCACCGATGGCCTTTCTTTTCCTTCTACACAACATCGTGACTCTGGTGAGCGGAATTGCCACCAGAGTGTCATTATGCACTCGAACCTCCGGTACATTGCAAGCTGGTACATTCATTCGATTCGCTTTCCAGTTTTGCTGTTGACCGTTTTAGGGCAGTAATTCTGTCAAACATAACGCATGAGATCATTTAATGCACCCGTTGTCGCCGTTTTCGAAGAACCCATTCTTCAATGGTGCTTCGCCCTCAACAAATACCCGTGGCCATCCATCGTGGAATAAATGTCTTGAGAAATCGTTGCTTTGACGTAAGCTTAATTCGCCCTTTCAAATTTATTGCTAATTACCTACGGGGAATGGCTGCAGCGAAACGCCACCACTTCTGACGAGCTTTTCCGATCGCTTCTTCGCCACACAGGCACGTGTGTGCATTTGGCGCCTGTACCACTGCGTGGCAAAGACTTTTGCGAATTGCTCCAGCCAAACAGCTGCCCGTTTCGCTGATGAGCGGGCTTAATGGAAGGCTTAAGCGAACTCGTCACGGACGGGTGGATTATATTGCCCGGGTGAGTCCTCTTGGTGCACATCAGCATTTTGAAGTCTTGTGTCCGCCCTTTTGACCAAGGATCGAATCGTCCCGCTTATCGCCCCTCAAGCGCGGGCGAAAGAATGCGGCACAAAAGCGAACCAAGTCAATCCCGCGATAAGTCTTGGGAGGACTCCCAAGGAGTGGGCAAAATCGAAACGATGAAACATAAGCATAAACAAGAAGCTTGTCCAAATGGTTACAGCTCGGTAAGAGCAACGGTTTGAAGTAATGGCACACAGTGCCATGGGTGGAAAGGGAGAAAAATCAATCGATCTGTTCCACGTTGGCCAACCAAAGGGCCCCCAACACCGCAACAAACACTTGAAAACCGGGCTCGCGGGAGCAGAGGGCGCTACTGCTCGGGATGTGCTACTTTTCTCAATTTTTTTTATCTCACCCCTCCCCATCCTCCTCCTCCCTTTTACCATTCGCCCCCCCCCCCCTCCCCCAACAAACCCCACCCGTTCGACAGCAACTCTTCGATTTATTTTACTCTTGCCTCTTTCAATCGATCCCGTTTCTACGTCCGCTCGGGCGTACGTAGCGAATGGCTTATTTAAAGTTGAGCTGTAATTTACGGAATCGATTCCGGAGGAGCGGTTCAATTACGATATTAAATTGATTATTCGAGAAAACGGATGGACGTTTTTCGGACACCGGGCCCGCCAAGAAACACGGGCGAGCAAACGGAATGAATGGAGATTGCTCCGGCAGCTTCAGAACGTCCGTCCGCTTCGGTACCGTCAAGAACATTGCTGACACGCACGAAACAGGTTCCACGCAGAACAGATAGCAAAACCAGGGTTTTGCCAGTGTGCGTGCCGGTACTGTGAGTGTGTGTGTGTGTTGGATTAGGCGAACGAACAACTTCATTAATGCTGAGCTTCCGCAGAGCCAAATCGAAAGATTGAGGCAATGAAATTGAAAATGAGCAAAACGCAACGGAAAATAACAAAAAAAATGAACGATTCATCTCTCTATCTGCTTCCCGCGAAATTACAACCCCCTTCCCACTTAACCCTTAGTGTTAAGGAATAGGTCAGTGAACCGCTGACCGTAACGAAGAAGCATCAGTTTGTGATCTGTTATGCTATGCTTTTTTATCAAAAATCATTTTTTGTTTTACTTGTTCGATACCGTATCGATTAAAAGATCGCTTTGAAATAATCGGTAGGTTCGGGGTCGATCAAGCGAAAACAACCGAGGTGTTCAATGAAAAAGTTTAAAGAAAACGTTCCGCGTTGCCAGGAACGAACACTATTTTGCATAAACTATACACACAAACATAGGAAATTAAAAAAAATCATTTATATCGATTGATTGAAAATTTTTCTGATTTTCTTAAGGATATCATGTTTTGTTACAAAATCACAATGTTTTTTTTCTAAAATTGCTATTTACAATCTCTAAATAACTACTTTTCTTTTGAAACTTAACAAATTATTTAGTGTTCCAGGTCATTCTAAAAAAAAAGTTATTTAGTTATCACCCATGAGCGACACAAAAATACGTTAAAGTAAAAAAGGGGAAAAGCTTAAATAAATTAAATAAAATTATCAATCTGATAGATAAAAAAAGAGACATGAAAGAAAGAAACTAGTAATACTTATGATACAAACTAGTAATGGGAATTCCAAAGCTGAATCATGAATCCACGGATTCTCCTCCGTAATCGGGTCCGCACTATTCCGGAGTTCCATACTCTGGAGAGTACTGGGGGATCAACTTCGTATTACCGCGGAATCGAACCCAGAGATGTATTCAACATAGATTACGGTGTTGCTTCGGGTGCTGATTTCGATATTTACTCCTATTTCCACTCCGGAATCGACTACGTAATATACACTATTTTTTCAGCTGTGCACTACGGGTTTTTGAAACTGTTTTCAAATTATTTTTTTTTAGTTTTAGCAAGGTTTTCTTACATATAATTTTCCTCATATTTTGTGATATTTTTCCACATGTCTTCGCACAGTTTTTAAAAGATTTCCATAAGCTTTTGAATAGATTTTTTAATTTGAAATTTTTGCAGTTTTCCTTTCCTTTACCAATGTTTCAAACAGTTTTCTTCTGTTTTTTCAACACTTTTAGTAGGTATTTTTAATAAATTTCAATTGGTATTGGTATTGGGTATTAGTGTTTACACAGCTCCATTGTGGAAAACTTTATTTAAATAGTTTTAGGATAGGTATCCTCACATCTTTACGAGTTTACAATAGTTAGTTTTCCGTAATTTAGTATGGACGGTTTCCGCTGTTCCTTATCATCTTGTAATATCCTCGGAATTTCGGAGTTGATCCGGAGTAGACTGCAGAATGTCCTGGTGTTGGGTTACTCCGACTTTTACAACATTGCATTTTTCCCATCACTGATACAAACCGCACTAATTGTATTATTAAAAAAGGGTTGTGCTCATTCGATCTTTAAAAAAGGGTCATGCATATGAGTTTTCAGTGAAGAGTCTTTCAAATCCGGAGTCCACTGTAAAAAAGTCATAAATTCAATGATTCATAAATCCTCATAGATTCATGATTCCCAAACGATTTGATGGATACATGAAACTGCAATTAATTTTATTAATTAATGTATAATTAATGAAGGGTAAGATGAAGGTTGCTGTAACAAACGATAAAAAAAGACCAAGAGAACGTCATTAAAGAAGAATGATATCTACCAACTTTTATTATTAAAAATATATCATAATAAAATGATTTAATCTTAATAGACTTCAATCAAATGTTTGGAGCAGTCTGAGTAATTTAATCAGTATAACAATTCTTATGT
The DNA here is from genome assembly GCF_943734845.2 of Anopheles funestus. NCBI lineage: Eukaryota > Metazoa > Arthropoda > Insecta > Diptera > Culicidae > Anopheles > Anopheles funestus. Next base: position 43,461,609 of record NC_064598.1, read on the forward strand.
TAGTTTATGTGTTAGTTTCATGCAGTTTAAAGATTCGACTCATGAAACTAAATCATATTCAACCAAGAATAAAATAAATATTTTACAGTACCCATTCTCTTACAATAGATGTTTAAACAAAACGGATAAGTATTATAATAAATCCCTGAAGTTATGCTAATATGTGCCCAAACCAAATAAGATTAGACATAATAGAATAAATCATGTACATGGCCGACGGTCAAGACGACGCATGGTACAAAATAAAAACACAAACCGTTCATCGTCCTCACCCAAGGACAATGATCCACGAAATTGATAAATGAACATGCCAGCATTATCATTGCACCCATTTACAGTCCCATCCATTTTTTTTCTTCTTCTTTTTTTTGCATCACATGGTATCCACCCCTTTTGAACCCAGGGATTTGTGTGAAATATTAGCCAATCATAACGGTTAGCTCTTATCGGGCAGAAAGGAGCATTCCTTTCTCGCTGTTCGAACTTCTTTACGAGCCAAGGCATCGAGTTGTGAAGGTAGAAATTTAATCGAATCAACCTGAATAGCTTGTGCACCATGTTTCAGCCCGTCAATGGGTTACGCAGATTTAACATTCAGCAGTGAAACAGGTAGATTCCGGCGTTGGGAGTAGTACGTACGTCAATATTCATATTATCTGTTCTTCTTTTTTTCTCTACCTATATCTGTGCTCGCATACGATAAGAAAGAGCCGAAATTGATCGACCGAACTGTTGTAACGAATGTTCAACCAAGGAAATCCACCTTCCACTGCCTTAACGGCACCTGCCTGGTATCCATTCCTAATCCACTTTTTTTTGGGGGGGGGAGGGGGTAAAGAAGCGAAGAAAAGTAACATTCTAACAAGTTCATTTTTTATCCCAAAAACCCAAACTACCTTTTTGGCTGTGCTCGTCCCAAACGCCCGTACAACGCGAATCAAGCGCATAACATATAAAACATCGACTCGTTTACGTTAACTCTAGCATGGTATTCGATTTCCCTCCACTCCGGAGCACTGTCCTCATCCAAACATGCAGACATGTTTTATATTCTGTACGCAATTTTCAATTCCTGTCTCGTTTTGCTATCCATCTGAATAAATGGTTTCCCATTCTTGATTCGCATTGTCGGTTTGCTTCCGTATGCGAAATTGAAGGTTTGTTGTTTTTTTTTCCTATTTGAAGTTACTGCATTTGGAAAGCTTTTTAGCTTGGTAGTGAAGCGTTCATCGGATGTAGTAAATGCAGGCTTTGCCCGATCGATTCACATTCAAAGGCAAAAACGAAAATCCAACCAAGCAAAACATAAATATCCTCAGCTAAATCGAACCAGCATGTAGTTGCTTCAATGAATTTAGTTCAAAATTCTTCCCTTAGAATGTAGAAGTATTTTTGAATCAGCCTTTCACTGCAACGGTACGACATGTCGCCAAAAAAAAAGAGTCTCCATGATGGATGAAATGTTATTTTTCGCACCGCAAGTATGCAAATCCATACTTATGGTAAACGATAAGCAAACCAACGAGCAAGTCGTTGTATAGGCCGCCGTCACCTGCTTGGAAGGCGATAGCATCAAACCATCATAATAATGGTTGCCTCCTGCGCCATTAAGCCGGCCGGTTATAAATGGCTATAGCCCAGGAAAGTCGACTTTCTTGTTACCATTGGAAGCTGGTCCGGTAGTACAGCCGTTTTAAAAAAACTGTCTCAGTAACGCTTTTGTTCCACATTTGCCTATTGAAATAAACAAAATGGACCAGCCCTTTTGTGTGGTGATGAAAAATTGACGATTTACACTGTACTCTGCAGGCAAAGCATGATTTTAGTTTTTTTTCGGTTTTTTGTAACAAATTTTGGGCAAAACAAATGTATCATTTCTTGCTTTTCGTGTCTACATTACCTTCCGCCGTGTCTTTAAACAAGTGGAAAGCACAAACGTTGAATAATGTGTGCGCCACCATTAAGACACCGCTAACGGATGGGTACCGGGAGTCCTTAGCGAGTCCATAAATACGCACGTGACTTACCTGTAACAACAGAAGAAAAGAAAGGAAAAGGAAAAGCGTTAGTAAAAAAAAAAACACACACATCAAAAGAGTTCAACATTGGCACGACATACGTATATACGTTCCTTCCTCTTTCGACAGTCACATTTGGACCTAGTTTTATTGGTTCAATTTCACCTTCCAAAGTTAGCATGTTGTGTGGAAAAAGTCGGCAAAGTATTTCCTTTTTTTCTTAGCACACAAAACACACCAACTGTACCATGGAAAACACCGAGGGCGCGTTAAAGTCGGGCACGGTCGTGAGACTTTGCGCTGCAATTATTCAAATGTTCAAAACCGGCGTCTACCGGCCTAGAGAAATTTATTCATAATTCCAGCACACCCTTTGCCACACGCGTAAAGACACGCTCCGTTCGGTACATGAGTGTAAACAACGCGACGACGACGACGACGACGTACTGCCAAACTTTTCCCTCGGGACCTCGCGTCAATGGAAAAAGGCATGCAGGAAATTCAGCACATCAAACGGGCAAACTGCAAGCTACTTCGGGAAGTTTTGACGCTTTTTTTTTGGCCAAACAAAAAATTCTCCCAAAATACTTTAAGGGGGACTCACTGACATTCGTTTGCTGCTCGTTTCACATGTTAACACTGGTGTAAAAACATTTCTGTGTTTGTTTTTTTTCCAAACTTGCTTGGAACTCATTACCATACGAAACTAATAATTCCGTCACTGGTAACACGGACTGGGGGGACAGGAAACCGCTCAATAACAGTCAAATTTTATTAAAAATGAACATTCCATTGATAAGCATGTTTCGGTAGCGCGATGTTGCATAATTTTCCCATCCATCTTTCATTCCTCACGTGAAGCCAGTGGAGACAGTCATCTAAAGCTATGATCTAGCGACTGGTTATCATTATTATTAGTATCTATCAATTTATTCTACCAGTAAATACCTAACCATTGTGTTGTGTGTGGCAAAACTATCTCAACAATAGATTTCAAATAAACGAAATCACAAATTGAAAAGGTTAATGTTCGTTTCACTACACCCAAAATCTTTTCTCTATTACCAGTCCACATCTCCCGTACCACATTCGATTCCGCAAGAGCGAAATTCAATCGATTTGAGACGATACACTCAATGCGTCAGCGTCACAAATTGGAGAGTGACTGAAGCAATTCATAAATATTTATAAATATTATTGACTTGCGACAAGCTTCAGAACGGATCCCGGCAACACAAACATTGGTCACGTTCCCGGCCTGGGAAGTAAGGAGCCAGAAATGTCAAGTAATTTTCACTTCCGTCGCACCCTCAAAGCTCGCGCTGTGAACGATTGTACTGTTAGCATAGCGAACCTTTACATGCTTTTCCCTACCGTTGTCGCTCCCGCCCGGTTCCGGGGTCCTCAACACCACCCCCACGCTGGCTTGATTGACAGGATCATTCTGTCGTGTGCGCACACGGGGAAAATGTGTGACATGATTTTTAAGGAGGCATTTTTCGATTCCCTTCATGTTATGCGATGCCGACAAATCGACAACAGCAACTTGGTACAAAAACCGCCCGGCTTAACTTTACTCACCCACACTCACCCACCCACACTCCAAGGAAAGTTGGATAATGTGGGGGTGGAAAATCGAGTGCCGCACTGGGGTAATGGGTTTTGGGTTGTGGACCGAAAGCCAACCAAAGCAAACTCACCCTTGCGAGACGTTGTGATTTCCGGGCGTACAGTTTAGTACGCAGGGCAGGAACCTTGCAGGAGCTCATCAACACCGGCAGCAACTCGACGATGATGGAAATTTGGTCGATTCGAGGGAAAGAAAACACCGACAGCACTGACAGGGTGAAAGCCTTAAATGACTGAATTTAATAAGCCTGATAATGGGGTTTGACGCAAAACGCGTTGGTGGCGCTGATGGGAGGGAGGGTTTTTCCAGTAGAAAAGCAGACTTAGACGCGTTAATAAACTTGTGGTTTGTTGTGCCGTACATGTCTGCTGTAACTGAGTGAGTTCTGTTGAAGTTGTTTTGAAAACCTTTTCCTTTATCCGTTGTGTGACGAGTTCTGTATAAAATACAAAATAAACGAGGATTCACAACACACTTGTTTACGTTTGTGCGTTTACTTAATAGTATAGAAAAATAGTCACCCCTCATCAAACGAAATCGACAAAATCGATCGAAACATTTTACCAATATTTGGCCTTTCTTCTCCCAATACGAAACACGCAGTTGGCCTTCGACGTTATAAGCCAAACAGCAAACAAATGGTCTAATAAATCCTACACATATTTATCTAATCATCCCAAAACACAGACGAACCAAACGGAACAAACTCCCGCAAAACGGGATTCAGGTTCCATTGGGTTAAACCACGCGAAAGGCTGGTTCTAGCCTGCTCGCAATAACGCAATTACAACTTTCACTCCAGGCACAGGGCCTACCACCCTTTGCCTCTAGTTCAATCCCTACCACCGAACGAATGAATCGTCCCACAGCTTTCTTTGCGCCGCTTTTCGCTAAGAAGCGGAAACATTCTTTCCGCAGTGCTTTCTTTAAATAAAAACCCTGTCATGTTGGAAGACCGTGCCGGGTGAAAATTTCCCTCTCCGTAAAAACCCCTTTCCAGACAGTTAGAATGGTTTCATTTTCCACGCAAGAAAAAAAAACGGACGCACCGGAATGGGAGGGAAAATCCGTACAAGATGGGGATCGCAACAATTGGGAAACAGTCGACACGAAATTTCCCCCGAGGTAAACAGCATTTCACAATGAACCGTACACCGCCGGTCGGTTCAATCAGACACTGTGTACCATTTTCCCTCGGTGCAATCATTTCAAGAAAGGTGGAACAAAAAAATCTTTTGCTACAGAAACAACCGACACCGGGAAAAGATAGGGCAAATGATGCCTACGGCTGAAGGATGAGGAAAACAGGAACAACAAAAAAAGTTCCCAATCTGGTGGAAAACTTTTCTTTCATCCACCCTCGCTTAGGCCTACGAAAATAAACGACAAGGATGACGACGATGGCGACACCACTACCGAAAGGGAAATGATTTTCCCTCATTACCCTTAGGGGGCAGACCGGTACCTTCCATTTGCAAGAAAGCAACAAACCACCACCGTACGGCAATCGTACCGGCCGTACTGTTTTCGCAATAATAGAACCTTCAACGAATCACTTTCGCTCGAATCGATTGTTGCTCAACATGGCGTCACCACTCTGATCCGGGGCGTGATGATGCTCTGTTGCTGCCTTTTGTCGCGTGCCGTAGCTGACTGGATGGTTGGTACAGTCTAGCAGCAGCACAACGTTTAGTTACCGCAGCAAGGAAAAACACACAAGAATACGCACACGGTGATTAATGGGCTGTAAACGATCCGTCTTGAGTTCGACGCACACGAGGACACTTTCACTTTCCCTGTGTAAAGGTTGGTTAAAGGCAGGAATGAAAATCAGACCAAATTTTCCACACAGAGTGGAAGGAAAATATTATCTTTTAATAAACATCCCGCGTACCGTGTGTACATCGCTTGTTTCGCCCGTGGGAATATGGACGGGTGCATGATGTACTAGCATTCCCATTTACTACATAAACACAACCTTTATGTTGATTCTTACGGATTGCACGGCAATAAGTAATTGAAAAGAAATATTCAACCGGATAGGGTACGAAACGAATACTTTCCCAATATGGGCAACACTAGCGCCTGTGGAAGAATTTTCTTCTGTGATTTTTTTTACTATTTTCAAATGAAAACATAATTTACCTTCTAAACACATTTTGCAAATTTACATACAAAACATTATCTAAAGAAGTTTTGTTTTCTCATTTTTGCAACAAATTGAATCATAACAGTTACAGCAAATCAAAATTACATATTTTTACATTTCTTGATCATTTACATGCATCCAATCCATACACTGTTTATTCAAGACAAATATGTATGCGACTTTTGTGTTCAACTGTCAAAATTGTAGCCATTTTTAGATTGTTTTCAAATTGAAGTGGACTATGTCAAATCAGATCTGTTATTCTACACACTTTATAATAAGCAGATTTTATTTTTTATTTCTCTCAAAACATTCTCGTATACTAAAAGCTTTGAAAAAGCTTTGAGAAGATTATCCAGAAAAAAGCCCATCTTTCCCAGTTTAATTCAAAAACCCTGTACCGCATATTCAGAAACATTTTCCAGATTTTTTTCACAAATCTTCATAGTCAAATGTAGGTTTCATGTTAATCTAATTGCAATTATAGATTTTCTTTTCCTTTTTCCGTACAATTTCGGTGTCTATTAATTTGGTCTTAAAATAATTAATCCTATTTCGCTGCATTTTCATTCCCCAAGAATGAGTGGTAGAAGCATAATTCTCAATGATTTCCTACTGGTTTCACTTTTACCTCGAAAACCCGTATGGTAGAGAAAATGGTTCCCTTTCTGTCTAATTCAGCTTCTGCGGTTGAAAAAGCAATTACGACAAATAAAAGCCCAACCTCACCCTCTCCCCCAATCACAAGCCGGCCGGTGTCGTCTACCACCATTCGAAACACAAAAGCGTTTCCGTTCCGTTTCCAATTGTCACTCGATTGTCGTGTTCTGAATCGATGGCAAATCGTAAACCTTCCCCAAAGGCTGTTCAGTCCTTTCCTTCTCTCACTCGTTCTCGTTCCTTCAGATCTGTCCGGCGCCGATCAAATGCCTGGTAACACGCATAACATCAGGTAACACCTTTCGGAATGTGTTCCGATCGGCTATAAATCCTACCATGAGAAAAGTGCGAACAATGACCGAAAAACCCACAAATTCATTACTTCGAGGTGTCCCTGCAGACGATAGACCCGGACCATGCAATAGCCGCGTGTTGCGCGAGGTGTCACAGTCTCGTACACAATGGGTCACACCGGGCAATAATCGTAAAACCAACGGCATCAAACACACTTCGGGTCACACACGCACAAATACTGCCCAGCACTGAAAATAAACTGTGCGCTTTACTCGTTGGCAAGCCTGCTGTGTCTAATTCACGCACGACGCCTTATTCGCACCTTCTCCCAATATCGGCCACGTACCATTTCCTGGGGCAATAAAAAGTGTAGCAATTCGCACCTACCACCAATTCACGGACTCGAATGTTCACGTTGCTTCCTCAAAAATGCTCCCGATTCTACCTCTGCCATGCCTCGATTGCTTTGCAAGATCAACTTTTCTCACATATTCGTGCGGAAAATTGCTGTACCATTAAAATGGACGCACACCCTTCGCGTCAGGGCCCATTTCCCAAAACCTGCCCCGAAGATCAACCCCTGGAAATGACGATGGGTCCGGTTCGGGAACAATTTATCATAATTCCCGTGCGAACCTTACTCAAGCCTAAAACTTCGCCCAAAAACAAACCACCTAGTCCCATTTAATTTCCGGAACCCCATTTGCACTCCCACACCAGAGAAGCACTGTGCGATCCTTTACATTTTGGGCGGAAAACTATCGCTTGGGCCTACCCTTCGGTTAGTGGTTGGGAAAATTAAGGTTATTTATGGCCCGTGCATCAACCAGTTCAGTGCATCGAACAGCCTCAACAGAACCACGAAAAACTCACCCGAGAACACATGTTGCGCACACACGCCGGCATTGTTGTCGTGGTAAGGAAAATTTATCACCATTTTATTATTTTTTTTACAATAATTGTTCATCGGTTTGTAGAGGCTAAAATGGATTCATAAACTATTGATAGGTTTCACAGCGTGTAGCTGGAATTCAATCTACGAACATATTGAACCATAACTTTTACGCATAGGCTTTCATAATTTAAAAAATTAACAATTATCGAACATAAGAATGTGATATATTGCCCTTTACATGTGTTTTATCTGTTAAAATGCTGAGAACCGACTCACAGAAGGACTTCTGTTCAAAAGCTTTCAACAAAGTTGATACAACGAAGCAAAGTATTGTTGAGTACTCTTTCAACAAATGGTAGCAAAAATTGCATGATAACTTTACAAAAAACCCAATCGAAAAAGGCACTTTGGCGAGTGTGCAAGATAGTCAACTTTCCAGGCGCAATTCCTCCCATTACGGCCAATTAAGCTCAAAGCAACGAACGGTTGACGGATGGCTGTCAGGAACGGATGCCATTCTTGCGAAATCTCTCGTACCGAAAGACAAGCAAGCAACCGAAGGAAACCCTGTACCAAATCCAACCAAAGGCAAGAAGTCGGTCACGTTTCCGGACGGTGGTGCGTCTCGTTAGCGAAACGGAGTTTACTGAAGCGCGCTAACAGCAGCTATAGTAGACTAGTGCAGTAGCACGAAAAAAAAAAGCTTTTCGATTTTTTTAAGTTTTCTTTACTTCTCTTCCCACTGCTTACCAGTAGTTGCGAGGACAGGAAGTTTACTTTTTTCTCCCCCTTCTTCTTTTGGTACCATTTTGGAAGGTGTAATCGAATTTTGTTCCCAAAAATAATGCCAGAAAGCAGAAGGGACGTTTCACTGTTCTGATCTGACAGCAGCGACGATAAAAATTGTCACGAAGAGAAATATTCTCATTGTAAACCGTATTTACACTACCCATTACACTAACAGGCTTTTTGTCGCATTGTCAAATATACGACGGTGGTACGAGTCGTCGTCAAGATTTGCAACTTCACACTTAAGTAGGCTTGTTTGCATTGAGGATAGTGTTTTGTGGAAATACTGTCGAACTTTACTGGTTGAGTCTGTTTTAGTTCAGTTTTTCGTTAGTTGGAACCTCAATAGTTGGGTGGCATGTCAACTAACGAGGTTGTCAATTCTAATGAATTTTGACGTAAGAATTATTTTCTTCATCATTTTTTAGTTCAATTGACTGTTTGACATCTGTCAAATAACTTAACTATCATGTTATAAACTCACTAATTGGTAGACAATCATATCCCAACCAGTAAAGTACAGTTTTTAGACCGTTTAGACACCTATCGATTATTAGTGTCTTAAACTTTTCATTACATTATTTTTTTTATTATAATGATATTTGATTAAAAAAAAATACATTTTTACCTTAATTTTACCATATTTTTATTTTTTTTTTAATTCAATTTTTCAATTTGCTTCCAGTCGCTCAAGATATACCACCAAGTTTCCAATTTGTACTTCTGAAATTGATTTTTTAGAACATACCAATTGAAATCATTACATCGAACCAATCAGTCAGCCATTATCCAATTCAACCGGCTGTAACAGTTTCCGATCACGGACAATCTTTAAATCTCGGAGCACAAATTTTGCTAATTAATGAGACTAAATTTAATCACCGAAAGTAATCTTGACCGTCTCGACCCGGTTTACGGTTTCCATGTGCTTAAAGAGTGAAGCAAACAATAAAAAAACTTCCCGAAAAATAAACATGCCAAGCTAGAGGATAAACGGTTTACGGGCTTTTCACTATGGCCGCTGACAGCCGAGTAAAATATTTCACCTTAGCGAAAGGGAAAGAAAACCTCCCCCGAAAACGTGAAACACCTTGCCGTGCGATGGTGGTCTTGCTGCTCGAAGCACCTTTAAGCCCGGGCTATCGATTACCCGGCCTGTAACGTGGTACTGACGACGAAGACCCTTTTCGCTGCAACCGTTCTAGGTTAATCTATCTGGAGCATGGTGTGTGCCTATCGATGAAAAGCACTTTCCCTTTTTTTTGTTTGGTTTCGTTTAGATTCCTGTACCGTATTCCGTATTCTGCCTCGTAGTTGGGAAATACACGACGACAGCTCACGCTGAAAGGTGTGCCACGTTTGTAGCTGATATACGGCCAAAAACCCGGAGCCGGATGTTACGGAAAAAAAGAAGGAAAGCTTTGGACAGGACACTGTCGGGTGAGTTGAAGTCGCGCAACACAATTTATTGCCACACGTACATATTTTTTTTTTCTTTTACGGTTTACGTGTAGAACTATACGTAGGTCTATTTCTATGCACGCTTCATGGTTCCAATTTCTTGCGACAGTTTGTCGACTGTTTGCTTTACCTAGATCCGGCCAGGATCGGTACCACTCTTCATGGTGCCGTAATCGATAGGAATTACCGGTAATAAATTACCTCATCCAACCGTGACAGGAGCTTCGGGGTCACACTATGGTAAATGTCGCACCGGACACACGATTCGTCCCTGTCTCCTCTTATCTGGAGGATTCTACCACCGCACGGGACATCCTGTGGAGTGGCTAGCAATCATTTTTATGAGCAAAAAAAAAACCCCTACACCGCACCCACAATCTTCCCCAAAATGCTAGTGGCAAGCTATCAAAAATCGGTTAGATTAACGCTTACGAAGTGAACGCTTCTGTCCGGGTGGTGCTTTATTCCCCAGGGGCCACTGTCCCAAAAACGTTGTCCGCCTTCCAGTAATGTCGTCATTTTCGAATCATTAGAAATTATGTTTATTGTAACGATTATTGGTGAAGCGCTTTTCGGATCATGCAGCGCCAAATGTCATCTCACCGGTGGCGCGACACAAAGATTTACCCCCGTGGAGGTACTGAAGGCACACACGCACAGACAGACAGGCTAGACGGTATATGTTCAGTAGATCAAAATTTAAACTCATTATCACGAATGCCCCCACTGAGGAGCGGTGAGACTGAAAGAGGTGTCGCATTGCGCCAGCACCATGACCTTCGCTGAACGTTCCGTACGGAAGATGCCGCTTCTGTTGGTGTGCGACCGTTGATCGATGCCGGATGTACGGGAGCATTTCGCTTTATTATGATTATTATAAAATTAGCACCAAATTATTTTACCAATCAGCAATCTCGCCATTCCGCGGACGAATAATGAAAGGAAATTGTAATTTATGACTAGCATCTATGAGGTGTTTGCTAGGGATATGCATTAATTAATTGGATGCTGTGCTCATTGGAGGCTGCTGATTGTGTACATTAGTTTGTAGAATAGTATATAGTTTTTTCCCTAATAGAGCCATTCTATGATTCCTGCATCAGGCACACAAATCTAAGTTAATGTAACAAAATGGCATTCTGTACATGTATTGGGTGTTTAAATTAATTAACAGTTTCCATAAAATTTGTTGCTTTATGTTGAACTGTTGCTAAGAAATATTCGTCCATATGATTAACCAACATCAATTACACATTTAATATAATTTTATACTTTCTACTTCAACTTACTGGAATTATGAATTTCTCGCCTTTTGTTGCGTTCAATCTACTGGAGTAAAATTGTGGTTTTCTCGGGTAAAAAGAAGGTTATTCCGATAGAAACATTCTAAAAACATGAGTTAGTCTAATGGTGCCGCTCCTCTAATAGAAATATAAACTTTTTTATTCATATTTAAAATACCTCATATTTTTCGTAGAACGGTTCAAATGAATTGGTTGGGATAAATACAATTCCCCACTAAAGATTCTTCTTCTTTCTTGGCTTAACTACATCTATAGTCACTAATAGACTTGTTTTATCACAAAGCCGGATAGTAAATCCTTTCTACGGGGGGAAACGGTCCGGATGGGATTTGGTACCCGGTCCTATTGTGCAGAACTGACGCCGTTTAACACATACATCACCGGGCCCCTCTTAGATAAGTCAAAAGCAGTTCATAATATATAACACCATTCTGATCCCACCATATGTCAAGCATCGCATTTTGTGAGTGAATATTGGAGTTGATTGAACTTCCTGAGCGGAATTGGCGAGCGATTTTTATTCAGTTTCAATTTTAACCTTAACCGCGTTCACAAAATCTGACAGAAAACTCGGCATGATATTTAAATCCATTAAATGATATTTAATTATAATATAGCAAACCAATGTAATTAACAACAATCCATAGAAATAAATATGACACATGTATATATAAAAAAAATCTTTCTCATAGACCTAATTCTAAAAAATTCACAAATTAAAAATACTCCAAACATAATATAGACAAAATAATTCTCTTTAAATTTTGCATATGCTAATAAAGATCGCTTATTGCTACGTTCTATGGGGTCGGTCACTTCAAAGTGATTTGGTGCAATTGCTATTCCTCAACAACAAGGACACAGAAGCGTTCCAACAGCATGGTGTGTAGCGTGAACCAAAGTTTTTACCAAGAATGGCAAAAAACCAAAACATAAACACTCTCAAGAGTACAAGAAACCGCTACCAACTACCAAAGCCCACGAGCCGCGTATTGTGCCGCAATAGAACCAAGAACAAATTCATCAGTGAGAAACACAACGGGTTGAAGTGTCATTATGATGGATTCATAAATTATGTAAATGCATTTGTATTTCTTTTCTTGTTCTTACTAGTTTCTTTCCCCGGTTTTCCTGTGCTTTTCTGCCGCTTTTCCCATAAGGAAGTGTTGTGCGTTCGGCCGATTGATGATGATTTGTGCTTCCCGAGCGCAACGTTTAGTCCCGACCCGCAGACGAAAGGCTGGCGTACCAATCCATTGCCCGCACCCGTAAACCTTCACATGCCAACGGGTTCGAGAGGCCGGAAAGGCTAACGTTGGGACCCATGTGAGCGAAGGTGCGAGAATTCCTATTAAAGCTACCGCTACCGACCCAGACCTCGGGATAGCAAGCCAGCGAGCGTGAAAAATGGGAAAATGATTGCTCCATTTTACAGCAATTAAACTCAGAACGCACCCCGTGCATACGCGAGAAACGGAGCGCGGTTTATTCTTTTTGCGCTGTGGTTCGTATTATTTTTTTTTAATGTCATTTGCACTTCCCCCTCGGGAAAACATGACTGCGGCACTGGAGCGAAACGCAACACGAGTGCCGACAAATATTGAACGTGAACACTTAAAGCCGGAAGTCTATTACAAGGATGATGTAGTAATGAATCAATTTAAGAAATGCGTTTCCACTGCGGCTATTGATAGCTGCCGTACAACTCTTCCTTGTTGCCGGTGATGACGTTCCTAGCAGCTCGGTAAAGGGAATGGATTCAACGATCAATTAATTTATCAGTCACCAGTCACCAATTCCAGCCTGCCGTCCATCTACTCCGATGGAGTGGATGCGAATGATTATTGAAGGTTGCACGCACGCTTTTATGTTGCATGCTGTCATTATGCTACTATTCCCGTCCGTCCGGAGCCGCTCGAACGAAATTGGGCCAATTACACGTTTATTATTATCATTCTGCCACCCTACATTACCAATGAATGAGCGGCCACCAGATCGTGGCCACTGTATAAACATTGATCCGCGGTTCATAAACCCACGTTCGTTCAGCCTCTGTTTTACTCTTCAATTTCGATGGAGTTTTCATTGCAGAATAACAACAAAAAAATAAATAAACCATCACCCAAACACGTATCGATGCATCCTACGGGGTGGTGTATGTTAGTGTTTGTTTATGTCATATTTACTTTTTACAACCAATCGTTACATCCATTTTTGCATACCCAGAGTAAACATGATCAATCTCTCCATATCCTTTGATGTCGTTTTGTATCGGAACCACGAAATTAGTTTTGGAATGCGTGCAACATTGATGCAGTTTGTTGTTTTTTTTTCTCTTGTACACTTCGTTTACGTTAGATTAATGCACTGCTTCCCTACAAACTACATCGCCAACTGGAAACTCATCGCTCATTGATAATGATAATGTTTCGCAAAAAAAAATCAATGAATAAAAAACTAATTATAGCTATTCATTTATTTAGTCATACCTCAATTTGTTGTCCATACTGCGTGAATGTTTGATGGCATTTGCTGTTGATAGGAACATCAAGGATCAATCGAATTAATATGGAATTGAATATTGAACGAAAGCCAAACGTTGGTATGGACACATTTCAATGATGTATGCGATACGTATCTTCCAAGAATTTTTAAATGATTTCAAATATAAAACAAGTAATTGTATTGTTATTACAAATTTCAAAGTATGCTTTTATAGCTTAATTTATGTGTTTCTCATGTAGCGATCTCGGCTGACCTTGATATCATGTTAACGCAATTAAAACCGATAATGAAAAAAAGACCTAAGCTAAAACATTTATTTTATTAATTTATAATAATGATAATGTTGGTAATTCCCACCTCTTACACGAACACAGGTTTGAGAAGGAAGGAATTATTTTTAAAATATTTTCTCTAATGTAATGAAAACAAAACTACGTGTAAGTGGTGTTATTGAAATGCATTTTGATGTCCATCGCGTCATTACACTTCTAAGGCGTCCAACACAATTCAACCGAGGAAAATGGAACTAACGCCACCGCAATGGTATTCCATTATATATCCTCTACATAACGTTCCAAGATCCATTGAATGAAAGTGTTTCACAACATTTATGGACATCGTTTTGTCCGCTTTTGTGCCCGCATGTCTCAAACGTTGCGTTGTCTAATTGTTTTTTTTTTGTCATAATTATTTCTAAGTATAAATATGTTATTCTTTTCATGAAGATCGTGATAGAAACTGCAATTGTGCACAACAGAGTGATATAGGACATTTACTGATATATCACATCAAACAATTTGTTTATCATGCACAACACAGTGACACTTTAATTCTTGTAAGCTATTCGAGTTCTTTAATTATTTGAACAATCTGTTGAATCATTGAATACCTTTTATATAAAAAATTGTTTCTGCTGTTGTGAGATAGTTAGTTTGGAACTCTGGACTCATTTGTCTTATGTGTAGAATGCATATGAACATCAGATCCTTGAACTATACTTTCTCTCGGGTACTCGTAATAAGGTCGTTCAATAATCGAAATATAAAAGTCGTAACCAAATATGCAACCCTCTGGTCTACAGACATTCATTGTAGAATATCGAACACAGCACTAAATTAAGGTCATAATACGACATTGCAAAACGATGAAACCTAATCATTTACCGTATATATTGCAAAGAAAACGAATGGACGGGGCGAAATTAGGAAAGTAGGGTGATATAAGTGATTTATAGAGTTAAGCTTTCTCAAACAAAAAAAAAAAGTTCGTTCTCCAGCCTACAAGTTACTTTGCAATTCTTTGTAACTTTGGTGATGACCCAGTCTATGTGAGCGTAGAACTTAAACTTGTCGTCTAAAAGTATTTAACCTGCCGGAATCTTTCGATTTGTTTTATATTGATAACGATAGAAGGAGGGATAGTCGAGAACGTGTTGATAATATAATGTCTATCTTGTAATTACTGCAAAATCACATATATTTCACACAGCAAAACGTAATCTAGTTGAAGCTCTGCAGTACATTAGATATTGAGAACTTAATTCTGGCTTATAGGGCTCATAGAGAAGGAGAAGTTTTTTTATTACTGAGTAAATACATAGATAAATGAATAAAAATGTATTTCTTTAATACTCCTGCCTGTTTTATACAGAATTATTTCAAGAATTTAAATAAAAGTCACAAATCAAAATACTACCATTATCTCTTTGCGCGCTATTCTACTTAACTAGACGCTACCGACATGTCACTCGACGCGTCAGTGAACGATTGGAATAATTCGTGACTTATTGAAAAAAATCGTCAGGTTTTTTCTCGTCGTAGGCATGACTTCCCCAGACAGCATTCAAACAGTAACACTTTCCTTGTACACAGGTACTGTAGGGAATGTGATTAGAAGCAATTGTAAAAGAAGAAACACCCACTCTACATCACCAAAGCATAGAGACATTGTGGTACATCAAAAGGACGGAAGACAGTACTTTACACTACACCCTCAATGTGCAAGCACGCATCCTACAAAAAGGGGGGTTGGTGCATATCCGTGCAAAAACCGCGAGTTCCCACCATTTTCAATCGTTCAGACAACTCACGCTTTTTCCCCGTCGTTCGCGAATCCTGCCTACCTTCCGCAAAACAGTTGTCTTTTTTAATTTATTTTCTTTTTTCCACCGCTTTTGTCTCCCGTTATTCCCAGACCCCTTTTGGGGCTGAATATCCTTTACAAATGGAGTTTGCGTGTGTGTGTGTGTGTGAGTGTGTGGGCCGCACACCTGCGCCGTACCATCTCCCAGCGATACGAAGATCAGGAGACACTTCACAAGAGTGACAGACGATGGAAGGCGCCGCACCATTGTCCCCGAGGCTACGGTTAGTTATTCATTAAAGTTAATGATAAATGTTGCCCGACGTGCGAACCACTCGGTTCCACTTCACCTAGGGCACCCGCATACAGTGCATGCTCACTTTTCTGTGCAACATCATCAACGGACCAACGACACGAGCTGTTACTGATACCGTCACATCCTTGAGGTTCGGCCTCAATAGGCATCGGGGCCTCTTGGTTCGCACTTCAAACGGTACGGAAACGTGCTAAAACTCACACCGCCCTGTCAGATGGCGACGACGGCTGGCTAGCCCGGCCAAAGGAGTATCACGTTACACGTGTCCCACCGTTTCCCCCACAGTATGCAACGCATCTCCTTCAGCATTGGCCGGGATTTCGCGCCATTTTCTTTGCGTCGTCTATATGCATTTGATTCTTTTTTTTTCTTCGGGGTTTTGGTTTGTTGCATTTTTCCACCACACACCAGGGGAAAGTCGAGACGTCTCGCTTGCACAGTGCACGTACGTGGGGTGGTTCGTCTGTCTGCCTGTCAGTCTGGAACAGTCTGGGACAGTTGCATTTCCCGCGGCCTATCGTACCGTGATCGTTTGCGCGTTTCGTTCCAACAAGGCCTAGGGGGCCGCACCTTTAACTTGTCCGCCCAAGCGTGCAGTCGAACCTGACGCTCTTGACGAAGCGACACAACGTCGACGACAAAACGCCAAGATGTTTGCGAACAACTGGCGAACGAATCGACTTCTTCGGCCTCGTTGCAAAGCCGTGCAAGTCCATTTGTGTATCTGTGCATTTAGCACGGCAGGGCATTTTCTTTCTACTGCGCCACCGTTCTTTCATCGTTCACCTTCGGTGGGTTTTTTTTTTGCTCGTTGTTACTGCTGCTGCGTTGTGCGTGTGTAAGCCGCTGCACCGGTGTCTGGGGCTTCTAATGTAATTATTTAATTAACATTTTAATGGGACTTTCCGCCATCGTCACCAGCTAGCCGTATTTGTTCGCCGCACCTTGAGCGTGTTTTGCCACACTTTCCAACCCCTTTTTGGTCAGCAGATTCTTTCTGCTGTGTGTATTTCAAAGACAAGGTACGTTAACTTTTGTACTTTCATTAGGTCCGGGAAGAAAAGTTTTGTTTGTTCATTACAAAAAACTACCGTTTTGCTAAACATTAAGCAAATATCTACCAGCGAGCTGGAACCCTTCTGCTGAAATGATAGAGAGTTTCTGCAGTAATATTTGGATGCTTATTAAAAATGCAATTACTGTCAGATGGCTTTGCGTACAGTTAAAAACACAAAACTTATCATCCAACGTGATTCCATGAAAAGCAAATTCAAGACTCTTCAGAACGGGATTTAATAATTTACACCAAATATTATGAGCCAGATAACTAATCTCAAAACTTCGGCAAAATGCTGTCCATTGCAACATTCGCTTCGTAACAGATCAACATTTTTCTACCAACTACCAACTGTTGCTTAAACTTACCAAAGTCACAACCAGCCTGCCTATTTCTTATTTTTCAATTTTCCCATATTTCGATCCACCGGACCGAAATCTTCTTCTGCTTATCGATAATGCACACAAACACACCACTTGCAAGCATCTGACGGTAGAAGTTTGAGCTGAATTAAAAAACTTTACTTCCTCCAGCCGAAAGTAACTCCGCAACAAAGTTCACTATCACCCGAGTAAACTTTACCCATTACACAGCTTCTTGTAAAACCACGCGGCGAATGGTTCGAAATTGAAGAAAGTAAGTAAACCAAAAGAAGCGGAAGAATATCGAAGATATAGAGCAGGTTGCTCTATCTAATTGTTCGATGACTTCCCGAATAAATAAACAAAACAGAAAACCCCTCGTTCCAGGATCTTGCCACAAACTTTAACCTTTGTCTCGTTGTCATGCGGTTTGCACAAAAAAAGATGGAAACATTAACGTAACCGTGTGACCTTCGTGAACTTTCTAGCACCAAATAAAAACCTTTTGCAAACAACAGGGCCACGTACCGGAGGCTATCGTTGTGTATCCTTTTTTTATGTAGGACCATGAACAAACAATCTGATCTTTGAATCTACCAAATGCTCAAAAAATAAGATTACTTCAGAAGCAACAAAAAAATCCCTCTCCTAAGACAAGAAGTATCAAATGAATCAGATTCCGGAATTAAGGAGCAGTAAGCAAAACAAACACACACAAAAAAAGCAATCGGAAAGAAAGAAAAGGGATCAATTCAAGCGACGTGACTGAAACCTGCGGATCAAACAAAATCGACCGGCATTCAGGGCCGGGATCCCAACATTCATCCCAAAATGAACACACAAAAAACACACGATAAAAGCAAGAAGGATGAGTTAATGAGATCATCGTGTGGGGGACTTTTGCGCTTCCCTCGGTCCGGTCAGCTTCCTTCGACATGTCAACTCGCTTACATCGAGGTTTGTTGACTTTTCTTTCCAGTTTTCCAGCGGCACTTCATCCGCCGGTAGAATCTCCTACAAAGAGATCGATAAAAAGAAAATTCGCCAACAGTTAACGACGATATCATTAGAAGAAGACGACGAAAAAAAAAGCGCAACGATCAAAACCGGTTCAATTCCATTCGCAAAGACGTGCGCACCTTCTCCTCACTCTTTTTGTCGTCCATTTTGAAACATTGAACATCATTGAACGAATGGAAAGTAAAACATCATCATTTACGGTAACTATGACCCACGGTCATGAAAGCCCTTCATCTGAGATTTTTCTTTTCTGCCTTTTCTTTATGGGTGTCTTTGTTATCTTCCGCTCAGCTCAGCGAAGAATCGTACCAAGTGATCCTTTTTAGGGGTAACTCGATGTCAGCAAAGTTTGTTGTACGAACGCATCACTGACCACCACGCAAGTAAGCGGAAGAAAGATTACGGTAAGTTAAGCAAAACAAAAAAAAACCATCAGAATAAAACCATTCTGAGCAGATCACCTTAAGAAAGACACGATGCGGCTCCAGAGCAACCTTAATTAGAGTCCACCGAAAAGGGTGTGGTGCCGGTTTCCAAAACCAAAGGTTGATAGAATTGTAAAACGCTACCGAAAAAGAATTGGGAAAAATAAATACATTCCGTCGCTGGTAAAAAGGGTCATCCGGGTTGCATTACCTACCACTCCCCGTGAGGTCCTACGCGATAAGCCGCTCCCAGAATCTTCGATACCTTGGGAACTCAATGTATGCATTCAAAGCGAGATATTTTTACCCCCAAAATACGTTTCCCTTATCAGTAGCACATTAAAATTCGACCAACCGAGCTCTTCTGGTGGTGACTTTTCCGTTTTTTTTTCATTACAACCAAGTTGTCGGTCTACCTTTCTTTGGTATTCCGTTCAACACCACTATTGCTGGTCTTCTCTCTCAAAAAAGAAAAACTGAGCAACACACCAGGTTTCGGGATCAATTAGCTGAATGTGACATTTCAATTTCACCACCCCTGGGTGACTTCTATCCGGCACCGTAACATCCCGAAACGACGAACGGCATTCCTGAACGCTGGACCCTTTATTACTGCCGCCGTTTGCCGGTTGCAGATGTGTGGTATTTTCTCATTAACTCGACCACCCTAGACCACACGTTGGTGGCTTGGTTCGTGATTCCGAGACGCTTCCACCAAGATGCCACCGGATAGGTAATGGACGTCTTGAAGATGTCTTTGCCTCCGGTTATGTTAAAGTGTGGTGAAAAATGGTTTCGCCGATAAGCGTTTCCTCGGACTAATTAAAGCAAACGCGAACGCGCAAGATAGCATCCAGAGACACAGACACACACTCCCAGAGGTAGATAGCTGTGCGACATATGGGATGTTCGGTAAAGATTCGTCCACCGGGACGACCGATTGAGACGCAACGTCGAACCTTGTCGAACCTCGAAAGCGAGATTAGAACGTTTCCGTTTGCTTGCATGATTTATCTTGCATGATGCCCACGGGAGAATATGCTGTAATTTAAGCTAATATTATTCCCCGCGGACAGTGTGCTGGACATGGGATAAGGCCTTTTTTCCCGTACCAAACCTTTTGATCGCTGATAAACAAATGGTTGTGCCTACGGGGATTCGTATCGGGTCGTATAGTTTGAATTGAATTATTACGAATGAACCGATAACACAACGACCCACACGATCAAAGTGGTGAGTTCATGTTAACATCTTATCAACGAAACTTGCTAATGAGTTAGCGTCAACTTTATGCCGAATTATAAATAGACGATCGAAGGCTGGCTACTTCAACGTGATCGACATTCGTTATGGCGTTTTTTCTATAAGCGATCACCAAACGCTTTCTATCACATTTCCATTTATCTTCCCAATGCGACACATATGTCTCACCCAAAAACCTCCTACTTTTTATAATCCATAGTGCTTTCCATATCTTCACCGGAAAAAGGAAATTTCCACCTTTAAAAATCCACCCATCAACGCTCTCAAACCGCTGCATCCATATAAACACTTTTAAAGCATGTTATACATCACAACAATAAACAATCATGCACACCTACATCCTTCATTGTTGAAAACGCCCGCAACAATTATGCGGTTCCATGGTGACATTCGGTTGCGTCTAGCCGTCGGCGCCATTCGTTGCCACACCCTACGCACTTTCAATTCACACAGCTTTCATTTGCTCGAGGTTGATACACATTAGCCGCACCGATAAATCGATAATTTATGATGAAATAATCGTCCATTTCCGTTCGCTTCCCGTTGCTCTGTTCCGCTGAGAGGGGTCCACATCGGTGTACGTTTCCCGAGAGCAAAGGAAGCATTATTCTACCACTTTCATACTTCCATTAAGCGTGTGTACTCGAACAATCATCAATAGAGCGCACTCGCGCTACTAATGTGTCGATTTGGGACCGAATACAGGAAAATGGAAAGGAATTTTCATCCCCCATCGTCCCCACAATAACGTCCCGTACAGCGTATGCAATCCATCAGAGCGGGGAGGGAAAAAACACCCACACATGACCCACCATGAAGGGGACCCATAGTCCGGAAAGCAACCAGAATCGACACTAACGACATACCGCATCAGTGAACAATTTTCGGCGCGTTCTCCAATGTTGAACGAGCGAACGGGGAAGCGAAAGTGCAACCCTCTGCTGAGGGATTTCCATTTTCCGGGAACACTTTAGCTAAACCGTTAATGTATCATTTCGGCAGAAAATCACAGCACTCGGTATGAAACTGCTTTTCCCACCCATTTTCCTAAAGGTGACAGAAAAGATAGAACGAGAGAAGCAACACAAAAAAACAGATTTAAAAGCATGCAACACCCACGACGGCACCAGCGACGTGTTTTCCATTGAACTTTTTTTTGCATCCCTAATTTTCTACCCATTTCGGGATGTCACTGGCAGAATAGCTACAATCTTCTGGGGTTTTGGTCGGTGGCTTTGGCCAGCATGATGCCGTACCCGCTGTATGCTAATGTGTTGAAACGCCCCGACCGATTTGCTATGTACCCCCCTTGCATTTGAAATATACATTCCACCAGCACGGTGAATCTGTGTGTTTTGGACAAATAATGTGAGCGTTTGTAATGCATTCCATGGAGTAGGAAACTGTGAATTTGAGATACTTTTTACCAACTCTAAGAAAAAACCGATTTGAAGCTCAAGGTTTCAAGAATATCAAAAGAAAATTTCAAATCAAAATATAAATATCAAAATTACAGCCTAAAAACTAAACGCATCATCAAATGAAAACCATTTGAAGCTTTTCCTAACAATTTACAACCATTAGCAGTTTATTTGTCGCCAGGAAAACTCATTCGTTTGTCCTAATTATCATGAATTTCGTTCACTCCGGATCAATTCCGAAATATGAAGGATATCAACAAGATGCTGCAGAAAACCGGAAACCACTCTCACCAATTTACGGAAAGCTAACTATTGTAAACTCGTAAAAATGTGAGAAAACCTCTCTGAAAGTCCTCGACGACAATGTAGCTTTTGAAACGCTGATACTCAATACCAAAACCAATTGAAATCTATGCAAAAAACCAACGAAAAATGTTAAAAAAATCAGTGGTTCGAAACATTGAGAAAAGCTTTTGAATAACTCCAACTCGAATGATCCCCAATAATACGGAGTTGAATCCGGATCCTGTTGGAATCGACTCCGGTTGCGCAAACTCTTGAGTCGGAGTGCATTCATGATTCCATTCCGGAGTTGCCAACACTAGTGTATGTCTCCTTTAAAATATTAATAATTGTAATGGCGTGGAGTGAATAAACGATTATGAATAATTAAAT
Source organism: Anopheles funestus (assembly GCF_943734845.2). Lineage (NCBI taxonomy): Eukaryota > Metazoa > Arthropoda > Insecta > Diptera > Culicidae > Anopheles > Anopheles funestus. Next base: position 43,483,935 of record NC_064598.1, read on the forward strand.
CAATTTCCGTTCGTTAAACACAACTAATTAAGGTAATTTAATGGTGAAACAAATTTATTTCTTCAACGACCTAAATATCACATAAATAATTCTTACCCAAAAATATAAATTACACTGTTTTGGCATTCAAATGTATCAAAAAAACAATAAAACATAAATATAATTATTCTTCAATTAAACAAAATTCTTCGGCACTCCATTCTCCAGCCAGGTTCGCACCTAATAAACCACAAATAATCTCTAATCATTTCGATTCGGCAAAACAAAAACAATAACCCAAACCGGTTGCACGTGCTTTCATATAATTTCATAATCGCTCACAATCCCATTCCTTAAGCGGTAATAAAAACTCTCTCTTTCTGCCGTACCGTAAAGGAACAACCACGTACCCAAGCCAAGGTTAGTTCATTCTTTATTCATAAGTCTCCTGTTGCTTCGTGTGCGGAATTGTTTTCTAACCTACACTGGCACAAGGAGAATCGTTTTTCCTTCCTTCCCGTTTTTCCTTGCTTTCCCCAAAAAGCGTTCGGGTGGCTGCTATCGACAGAACGTGCCTAACACCATCGAGTCGAAGATTTATCAAAACAGGTAAATTCGGCACCAGGACCCAGCCTGCCTTGCGGCCAGCTGTTATGTGTTCGGTTCCGGACATTACCACCACCTTACCGACCGTGTGCATTGATTCAGAAATTGCTTGTTCACCCTGCATGACTGTACACAAAAAAAAGGATGGCAATATTGGTGATGCTCATTGCCATCATCATCGCATAGCAGCGTCATCATTCCCTTCGTCCTTGTCAGCAGTACAAATGATCGCCCATCAACACTGTGACACTGCACTTTTCTTGTGCAAGGAAAAGCTTTTGCTTTCCTGTTCTTTTTCCTTTTACGAGCCAACATGGCTCGATTCATAATTTTTCCCAGGAAGTGGAATGAGTGAAATATGTCATAAATTTTCCGTACCGGCCTTTCGGACGTAGAAGATTGTGTACATTCTTTTTTTTTCATTTTGACAAATTTGTACGGACTCATTCTGGGCTGTAAGTAGATATTACTACACAGATCCATAATGGTAGTAATGTTTTACGAAAGATCCACTAATACCGGAACGCCCACTTTACTGAAGAATGTCACCATACCACCACCGTGCATGATGGAACCGTTCCGTTTATGATATCATTATCGGGACCATTCCCTAACGCACCACCATGAATGCCACAGGCAGCAGAAACATCTTCAGAACCCGATGACTAAGATCCTAGCCGGACGATGACACATTGAACGTTAATTTAATGACAGCAAGTGCATCATGTGCTTGACCATTACGGCACGGAAAACCGCGCTCATCGCACACACAATCGCCTATTCATTCGCTGTCGGGCCTAATTTCAGTGCCACATCTGCAGTTTATTAATGGGAGAATTATACAGTGAGCAGGGAAGCAGTTCACGGGATGGCACCAGTGCGTGATGGCATCAACTCACCATGGTGCATACGGACCAGTGAAGTGGACCGGGCATGATATGTTGCGGCCCCATGTGGAGCAATGCTGTATGCACTTACCCGACGCACGGCTACATACCGCTCGGTTGTGGATTAACGCGGGTTGGATTTTGTTTCGGCCCACATGCCTGCTCGCGGGTAGGTGGATGATAAATGTTCATCTGGGATTATAACAAACGCAACTATAATGCCATTCAATTTACTTACCGCTCGGTTGACCGATTGTCTTCGAAAAGGACAAGACAGTGCGATGGTTTCCCTTGGAATGGGAAGACTCGGCTAACATAAGCTGTATATTAATTGGATCAGGCTTTCGTCTTTAGAACTATTTTTTATATAAATTATAGTGCCTGATTAGCCTTAAAAAAACATCAAGAATTTTCATAGAACTAATTTTACTATCAAAAAATATATAATACCGTGATCCTGTAACTGCTTTGTACATAAACACTTTAAAATGATTTTCTTTTCTAACCTAAAAGTATCCAACAAAGTACTCGTCCATCATATTCCACCAGATCCTTATCGTTTGACCTTATCCGGCTACTTTGTGTTTGTAATTTTGTTTTTGTTTCCATGAACCAATGCCACGATTTGCTTTGATTTGCTTTGAAACGATCGGCTTACGCTTGTAAATGCTTGCTTTTACGCAACGCATAAACGGCTCATCGTTTCAATTTCTTTTTTTTTTTTGTGTGTCTCGAATATCCTTTCTGTATCGTATCCTTTCGTTACGATATTGTACGCCATTGCGTGATTTTCAACGCACATTTCTCTCTGGGGGAAAAAAGGTTTCCTTCATGATTTTTCCTTTTGTTTCGTCTTTGTTTTCCTTTTTTCCCGGTGTTTGTGAGCTGCACTGTGATCCTTTCAAAACCCCAGCACCAAACACCACATATCTAACCGCCGGGAGACGTCGAAGCAACAAAAAAGGAAAACACCAAACATATAAAACAACCCGGCAAAAAAAATGGCAGAAAGATTAGGGCCTGAAAGTCCAACGGCGAAGGTTACCACACGTCCATCCAATTCGTCGCTTATACTTCATGTCTTCGAGTACGAAAAACAACCTTAACGAACGGGAAAAAGCAACGGAAAGTCCTGTGAAAATCATTCCGGCCCTTGATTTTTCTACTTCTGCGAGAAAAACCACTCTCGAGGGAGAAGAAAAAATCAATCGATAGTGTGTTTGCAGGGCTACACAAGGAAAATCCGTCATTGATCCATCATGCGGGATGACCTTGTGCGCTGAAGCGAATGCCAGACCGCTCGTAATGCTTTCTATCGTTAGATCTTGTAAACTTTTGATTTGATAAAGAAAAGAGTAGGTAATAAAATAACATACATAAGATACGCGAAATCCTCCACAAAAGAATCACTGTTCAACGACTTCACCACTCATCGAAAGACGGCAACAGAACGCAAGATGTTAATCGTGGTGAATTTCTCCATCTCTCAAAAAGCCAATGACTTAATGGTTAAGGAACATTCCTGTTCTATTCAAATTTTAACCATCCGTTAAGAAAACCCCCCATTTAAAAGGATATAATTTCCCAACATTCTTCATACCACGGCAGAGTGGCAAAACTGCGTGACGCCTTCATGCTGTAGGTGCGAAACTCAAGAAGACATCATAAATTAAGACATTCACTAGCCAAGCATCTGTGTCCTTCTAGGTCCCAGCCAAGCAATTCCAAGAAATTCCCCGCCAACCAAAATCACGCACGCACATATGGTAAAAACTCGTTTCGAAAAATCTTTCACCCGCCAGATCTGGAACGATGCAGAGATAGTGGTGGTTGCGTACGGAAACACCACAAAACTGACAAGTAATTTGTCTATCTCGGGTAATTAACAATGAGCCGAAACAGTAAGACGCAAGCCACACACACGCATTCATCCCCACAAAACGGTCGCCAAAGTTTCGGACGACTTGGCAATTAATTAGTTTCCTAGTTGTTTTGTCTTTCTACCCAATTCCCAGCAAACTAACAGCCCCCCAAAAAGGTGGGAGGTAGGAGTTTTTACGACCGAAACAATCCACGACACCACAGGGTGGAAGTGGCTTTCCAGCCCAATCTCTCTCTCCCTTCCTCTCGCAACAGTTGAGATGTTAAGGGGAGCCCAAGTTTTTCGACTTTTCTGACCTTTCTTTTCTACCATCCACCTGACCCGTCCGCCTTGTACTCGCCTGTAAGTCGTTGTTCCAAAACATGTTCCAGTTTACAAACACTGTGGATAACCTGGGCGTTTTCTCTTCTCCGCAGCAACTCTGCATTTTCGTTTGATTGATTGTGGGCAAGTGTTCCGTCATACAGCATTTTCTCAACGTGTCTCAACGTTGGCACATTCCCGGTACCGAAACTTAAAATGAACCATTTAAAAAAAATCATCCGAAAGGGCACCACTCGAGAAGAAGGCACACATTCTTGGCCGCACGTGCAGGAACTCGTTTTCCAACCGAAAAGGCAACACCGGACAACCAGTGTTGAAGGGTGGAACGAAAAAAGGGACAGAGCGCCCACCAGCGCAGCGATTTATTTCCTCCGGGAGCAGCGTCGGAACGAAACAAGTGATAAAATAACAGCTTAAATCAATTAACGAAAATTAATGCAGATGAGAAATGCCCGTCTTCACCGTGCTGCCAAAAAGTTCCGAACAACTTCTGGAGGGACGTTTGGGGTTTTTTGTTGTACCTTTGTTGTCTTTCCATTCTTACCACGGCAGAACCATTTCATGCGCACGCTAAATAGCTTCAGCTCGATTCAGCCTATTCCACCCTACAAACGGCACCAAAACGGTTTTGACGACGCATTCCATTCATTTCAATCGCAACTCCCGAGCGAACCTCTCTAGGGCCACAGTTTGTCTTCATTCGCCGCTCAGTCAGTTGCTCTGTCACTCTGCCCCCACAGCGCTTCGGCTCCATTGGGCGAACAAATCAAAATATTTGCGGCAAAAGAATTTAAATTTCGAAAGTTTTGTTTTCCGTCTGTACGGTTACATGGGGTGGTGGAGTTTTTTTGTTGTTGTTTTGTTTTAATCTCGTTGCAACCAGCTGGGTGCCAATGGGGTGGGTTCCACATGCCCACCACACAGTACCGATTCTAAAACCAGTTGCAGTTAAACAACAAAACCTTTCCGAAGTAACTGACAGAGGTGCCCCAAAAACCAATGGGAAAACCGGATGGAATGTGGTAGTCTTCCACCGTTACCGCTACCAGTTACGATTGGAATTTCAACAAACCTTCAAACATGTGCAAACTACACGTGAATGCAGCAAAAATGTTTTGCCACTCATTTAGATCACGATCAAATCTAGTCAGAATTGTCAGGGTAATAGCTGAATACACATTCCATCGATACGATTAAACGTAAACGATGAAAGAGTTGTGTTTTTGAAACGAAGGAAAGGAAAAGTTTTTAAAGATTAAACGTGTTGAGAGTGATTTTTTTTTTGCTCTTCAAATCGAAAAACGTTTCTTGAAAATTTAGAAAACACACTTTACCACTTTCTGTTGTGAAATAAAATTGTTCCCATTTTCCACCATTTATAAACAGTTCGAGCAACATACCGACGCACTCGTACGATTTCAACAAGCGATTAAGCAATTTTCCTAGCCTAACAACAATCTTCCATCCTTCAATCCTTCAGCGTTAATCGGTTAGAGGTTAGTGAACGGAACCGAAGTGGATAACAGCCGCGACGACATTACATAAGTCATCCGGAATGGCCCCGGCGCAAAACGGTAAATGGAGAACCGATTACCAAACCAATTCTGGCTAATTAAAGACGGTGCCACACAAAAAGAGGGGAAATCCCCTTTACCGAACTGTTGCCGTCAGTTTTCGGGACCCGGGCACCAATTATCATCACCCAGACGCTGCTCCAGCACTGTCCCCATGGTTGGATTTTGTATTTCCAACCCACTCTTAACACGCTTTTTGCCCTCTGCGCAGTTTCCCTAAAACATTCAGCTAAGCAATCCGGAAACATCCGTAGTGGTAACGTTTTCCGGTTTTTCGGATGTTCCAGCACGGAGGGAGGGAAAACATTGGATGGGTGTGCTTAATTGTGCGCCAACCGGTTGCCATAGTCATTGGCAATCGTTTGTAAGCAGCATGTTGTGGAGTATGCGCCTTAATGCTGCGAAGGATTCGCTTCAACTCGAATGGTCTTAAATCTACATCAAACGTTTCGGTACATACGAGAAGGATGTCTTTTCTATTCCACTTTCCCAGCTTCTCTCCTTGCTCTCTCTCTCTCTCTCTCTCTCTCTCTCGCTTTATCTTCCAATGGCAATAAAATAATGAAATGCTGCACAATGGCAATTAACAATAAATTTTACTGGCTAATTAAGCACATTGAGCGCAGTGATTATTATAATTTGGGAATCCGTGCTGCTCACATTTCCATCCGCTGCTATTTTTAGGACATTTTTTTTTCGTCTATCCCTACCGCGATGACAAAACCCGCTGCTGGGACAGTCATTCGGATAGCAAGTGTCGGTTACGGGAACAGGAAGATTGATGAGGTAGTATTATGCCCGACTAGCGACCACAAAAAAAATGTTAAAGAGGGTGTCTGCGGGTACACTGCAATATGCAGTTTAAGGCGGTGAACTAGCAGCCCATACCACACATGTTTGCCGCGATGGAATGTGCCGTCGTTGTAATTAGCAGCCGTTTTGGTGGCACATTAAACATCGATCAAGTGGAACGTATGATACGGTAGCGGTAGGGGTGCAGACGGACCTCTGTATGGTGGGGTTGGTAGCATGGCCAAAAGGCGCCGATTCTATCGCTACTACATGTCGCTTTTGGTTTACCCATTGTTGCGATAGTCGGAGGAACAAGCTTATTAAAATAGTTATGTTGCAGTTTAGGAATGCGCATTGAGCTTTGAAATGTTAAGTACATGTTTTATTTAATTAAACATGTCTAACGAAGTTAACAGGCATTCTCTTAAAATTATACACAAAAATTGTTTTAAATTTTCTACTAGTTTCCCATTAATATTATCACATACCATTGAATATTCGATTGCTAAATTGAATTATATTCACTCAAAAATTTGCTTTAAATTTTTATAAACTGCTTTCAGATTGACATTTCAGTTTTTTTTTCACGAAGTTTGTAGTTGCTTGTATTGAGTGTATAAGAATGTTTTTAGTATTTTTCCGTTAAACTTTTGGCTTGATTGGGCATTTTTTAACCCAATTTTTATATTTAACACCAGCACTACCAAGCGTTTTAAGCTTTTTTCTTGGTTAATTTTTAAACATTTTCGAAGTGTTGAAATATATTATATTGTTTATTGGAGATCGTACTATAGAATATATATGTAAAACTCATGATTCAACTACCTACCTTAAGATTGTTTAACCCCAGAAAATCATGTGATGAAAATGAAGCGTTCCAGTCAAAATTACTGGTCCGGTAGTTCAAGTGTTAACTGTTTATGTAAAACTGAATGTTTTGACATAAATATTATGCATTTAAGGACCAAACTAAATCATGCAATTTGCGCCCACCATTAAAACAAATCCATTTGCGACATTCTCGTCTAAAAGGAAGCACATCCCGGTATGAAAATTTTGCATCGACTAAAACAAGTGATAGTCGGATAGAGAGACACGGAGAAACAAGCTTGGAGTGTATTAAGGCAAAGTTACAATTTCCATCCACTATTCTTCAAATAGTTTTTATTGCTGGAAGGCTCTCTGATGGTTTTCTTATTTGAAAGTAGCTCGTAACGTATGACACACAGCTGGACCCTACGTATGCCCAAAGCATGGCTTTCTCATAGAATCTTTCGCATTCTTCTCGATTGATATTATTCACCGCAGTTGGCATATTTTCCTTTTAGCGTTATCATTAATTCAGCTCTACAAATGTCCTCGAGCGGGCGACATACATTCTTATCTTCATTTAAAAAAATAAATTATTTCGCTCGAAAAATTATTCAACGCATTTAAAAACTCCAAATCACTCAATCCAAATCCAAAATGTCACTCGAAAACTGACATTTCTTTCCATTATTTACCGAGAGCATCTATTTTTTTAAATATTAGAAACTAAGTTGAATACCAAATATCTCACATGTCTTTTGCTCTCAAATATTGTCTTCTTTCTTGATAAATTGAAATTACTCCACCCTAGGTACGCTCATTTTTAGATCCTCTACAAACGTCCATGTTTCAAGATCCCTTCCTGTTAACGTCTAACCCACGAATAGGGAACGCCACCAGTGTGCCCCGAAGTGATAATTATGATTAATCGTTCCGCAAATCCCACGACGCCTCTTTAGCACTGATTCCTACACGTTTGCCCTCATGCCCACCGTTTTCAAACCACTATCAGCACGAAATGGCGTGCTGCTCCAGGCGCCATTCCGTCAGAAGTTATTTCTTAGAACCATTTTTTTTATTTCTTTTTCATTTAATCATGTGTCATGTGTTATCTCCTGAAGGAAACCATTCCATCACCACCGTTCTGCCAAGGGCACGCGATGACGGATGTCAGGCGTGTGAGCTGACGAATTGATGGTTGATGCTGGGAGAGTATTAAGGCATGTAAAAATGCTCATCTATTTTCCACCTCATAAATCGCCCATTTTCCACGCAACACCACCGAAAGCGATCATCTGCATCAGTGCGGGAAGTGAAAATCCTCAAAAAAAGGCGGAAGCAAAATTAAATCACAAAACAATAATAACCTCAAAGAAATCTTGCCAAACACAATTTGCCTAAAGCGATAGCTTCGTGTTTGATTAAATTGTCTCGGGCTCGCGTCCAGCATCCCCAGCGTGCTGAAAACGGTCCAGTGTTTGGAGTTCGTTTTCCCAACAAAGTGGGTATATTAAAGCCGTGCCTAACATTAATGCAACGCATTAGCATTATAATGTGGAATAAAATAGCCATTAGTAAACATTGCGATGTAATTTAATTAATTACCACCACCATCCAGTGTAGTATACTCCCACGATAAGCATGTTCTATGAGATGTAACAGGCGTTTTAGTTTTAGGCTAGATAAGAAGCTGCCCGTTAACACTCATTATAGCGTGAAAATCATTCAAAAGAAAACCATCGTAGGAAGAGGAAAGTGCCGAACCCATCCAAGCTGAAACTCGTCTATTACTTGACCACATAAAAGGTAGTGTATTCACGAGTTCAACTACGAAATACCTTCCTGACAGAATAGCACGCAGAACAAAACATTGTTTTAGAAAGCTGCGAGACATGCTGGAATGCGTCTTACGGATATTTACTTCGCTGTAGCTACAATAAGGCGTGCATTACAAAGCGTCTACAAAATCATATTACAAAGCCTGTATGTAATGCGAACCAGTTCCTTTCCTCTGCACGTGGCTGCACGTTACTTATGAACGACTCTACACTGATGAGCAATAGTTTTACCTTTTTATATTCGCATCTACGCTGACGCGATGGAACGTGCGTACAAGGTGCGTACACATACGCCCCGAAAGCCGATTAGTCGACACAAACACACAGCTGTGACACCAAAAGTAGCGGCGTACAACGGACACTCTTTTGCAGTACCATTAAATAAAAACCAGCTAGGCATACCCTTCCTAATGAACTAACAAAAGGGCCACTCGCCATTTTTCGGTCAGGTATGTACCGGCGCCCCTCTCTATGCACGCCAGCGCACCAGTCGATAAAGTGCTCGATCTGTCCTTACAGAAAGTACAAACTCACACATACACACGTACAACAGTTCCATTGTATAAAGTATCGTGCACATTTGTCCCTTCAAAAAGAAAAACGTTAAAACACAACTGTAGTCAACCGTACAGCAAAAGGGACAGATGATCATGGTAGATGAAAATGCCGGAAATTTCACACCCGCCTTAGCCACGTGGTACCATCTGCCCGGCTATTGCGAAGGGCTCGCAGAAAGCATAGAGACACAAATGCACAACACTTTGTGCTACAATTTATGACCTGTTTTTTCATTATCCACTGATTTCCGTTCCCGTTTCCAGCTGGCGAGTTCTAGGAGGACAATGTTGTACCACTGAGCCAAAGCCAACAAGGAGGTTGACCGAGGAAAATTAAACAAACAGACACAAAGGAAATATACGCTGGAGCAGTGAAAAATACCTCTAGCTGTTAATGGTTAAACGTGTAATGTACGAGCATTTTATCCTGATATCTGCAAAGAATTAAAGTTTTATACCCATCATGAAAATGTTAACAATACGAAGTTAACTATTACTGAGGCAAGTGGCAAGACTAGTTTGTTAAAAATCCTTGAAAAATTATAGACTTCATAACCAAACATAAACCTCAATGCTCTATCCGTATCTCTGCTATTCCATCCACTGTAGCATCCATTCCATTCGTCCGTGATGACAGGCGTAAGTAATGCAATTAGATAATTTCAAACCAACTTCGTCTTTTTTTTGTTGCTCCCACCGGGCAAGAACTCGCGAAATGCTCCGGCGTTGATTTAGTTCGCAATAATTTGATTAGCTTCGGGAAAACAAACCAACCAAATAAAAAGTATTCGCGCACTGCACCAGCTTGCGACGAGTACGAATTTTATACAAGAGTTCACGAACGGTGGAGGTAAAGTTTTTCCTTTCTGCTTACATTTTTATATTCAAACTGGTCAAAACTTGGTGTTCTTTTTTTTTGGCTGAGCAAACTCAGAAAAACAAGAACTCAATGAAACTTGGATCCCTGCACCAAAAAAAAAAACTAAGTACAAGAAAATGCTTCTTGTGCAATAAAAAAAACCTCGAACAGGAAAGCGTTCCGAAATTGAATCCAATTAAGTAAATTATTTAATGCCGATGTACCGTCCGGACGATGCGATGAATGAGATGACAAGCGAACTTCAAGTAGCGAAGAAGCGCACACACTTACATTCTGCAAACCCTTGAATGAACTCGCAACAATGAAAATAAAAAGCTTGCAAACAATTCAACCAAATCCCATAAAAACATAAACACAACTTTACGATCAATTATAAACGTAAGCAAACAAAACTACTGGCTACTACTGGGGCAGAATTAATGAAGTGAATTTTGTTCAGCTTCATCCCTTTTTGTTGATCCTTTCCTCTGCCAATGCTTCACTCGTAAATATGTTCACAAATACTGCTCCCACCACGAAAACAAATCATTTAATTAGCCGTTGACTACCGGATGGATTCGGTGTCCGATTGTGGAGCCGACGTGAAAAAGTCAATTCTACCACACTTCTAATTGTGGCCCCGTTTCGGTACAACCGAACCAGCCTGGACGAATCGAATATCGTACGCGAAATTGATTTCTATTTAACGATAAAACAATCTTTCCACGTCAAACATTGGGGAAACACGGTGGTTGAGGAATGGTTTGCGTTTGATTAAAATTTAATTGCACCGATTTGATGATTTTATTGGTACAAGTGCGCCGGTACGGGGGCTTGTGGCGGAACGGAAAAACAGATGAAATTGATTGAAATATTTATCCACCCCCCAAAAAGCGTGTGGGATGGGATGATCTCACAACGGCTAAGTCCGGGTGCTCTGTTCTCCGTTTCACCACCCATCGAAAATATCCTGCCGGTCCTGCGGTCAAAGTTCAAAGCGAAAGCGCTTTTGTTCAAGAGCAAAACTCGACCCCTCTCTGCGAATGCGAGAGCCACCCAACGAAGAAAAGCCCCGAAACGAGGGAAAAGCTCTTTCATCTGAGAGATGATTATGCTGGCCACCGCGCGTGTATATGTCTGCTGTCCCGCTGGATACAGACGGTTTCTTGCAAGGATGCCTCTGCGTCGGCTAGGCACCAAAGCTAATCGAAACGCCCCACAGCTTTACTCATCCCCAACCCTTCTCCTCCTGCCCTTCCAACAGCCACGCCAGCCAGCCATCGTTGAAGAATCAAATTATTTCCAGCGCATCGCCCGGTACGAGACGGAGCCTGGCGATGGAAAGCGGTAAAAACAAACGAACGAATCGGTCCATAAAGCGTACCAAAATGCGGGGTACGCAGGATGCAGACAAGATTTTGACCCGGTCAAAATACACCAGAAGCAAAGAAAAACAAAACAAAAACGGACAAGAAAAAAAAACCGAAAGATTATTGCCCTTGCCAGCTGCTTCCCCCCGAGTCAAGTTATAAAGGGATTTTCAGCAGAATGGCAGGTAGCAATGGAAGATGGCAAGGACCTGTTGTTGTCGTTGTTATCTGCCGCATAACGCAATAATGGGGCGGCACACGGGAGCTTCCATCGCTGCCGTGTACCAAAAACGCCACTCGCAGCAAACCATCCTACCCGGACCGGGCAAGCAATCAGATCAAAAAGTTGACGAGCGCCATCATCCATTACCGTGGGAACGGTTTCGGCAAAGATAAATGAGAGCAGGTTTCTGGTGCAGTTTACCCGTAACCGCACCACGGCACAGGGACAGACTCATTGAACGACCGTTCGCAAGATCATGTTTTGCGACCAGTAGTCCTTCCATCTTTTTTTTTCTTCACCAAGCATAAAGAAAAATCTCTATCTCCGTCCACCCGTAAACCTTGAATGCCCGAACGGTATGCAAATTAACATATCGATTTCCTCCCACCGGGGGAGTTCACAAAAAACCAGCATGCCTATCTAATACTCTGATCCTTTTATAAAAAAAGGATCCACAGTGCTCCCGAGAAGCCCTGTTGCTCTGGTGAAGTGGATTGACCTTTTTTTTTGTCTCCCGCTATCCAAGCTTACATCACGATTTTAAGCATCCCTGGTCTATGCGCTCCAACTCTCTCCAGATTTTATCCTTCGAACTTCGATTTGCTTTCGTACCGCTACACCCGTAATCCCCATCATTGTCCCACCGGACAAGCTGCTTCTGCAAAAGCGTACTCCAACAATATTTTTGGGGTATTTTGTTATTAAAATCCCTGTCGCTTCCCAGAACGGTATCTGCCCCTGGGCCCCGGATTTGCCTTCATACAGCATAATTATTAATTTCGACAACGTCGACGTGCGGGTCCTCACTAAAAAGGGCAAAATGTAACTGCAACAAAAAAGGCAACAAACATGGTTGGCGCCAAAGATGTTACGGTTTTGAAGAAACTTACACTGAAATCGATGCGAATGAAGCGGTCGAAGTGTATTTCCATAAGCGACCCATTCGCACCACTGACTTTGCGATAACCTTTCGTTATGTGTATTTTGCATTTATTTCGCGAAATCACAGCGGCAAACCATTTCCGTCGCTGTGGGTCATACGGGTCGAGGGTAAGCATATGCATCAGCTGATAAGCGATGCAAAAACTGATGGCTGAACTGTGTGCGAGAAGTTGCTTCCAATGGGTTGTCGACATTCGAGACAATAAACAATGTTTCTAAATAGCGCTTTACCATGTGCAGTTGTGGCCTAGTTTTGCTAGAGTTAAAGATTGTAGTGGAGATAATTTGTAGCTTGAAATAGAAAAAGCGTTAATCGTTCATTGAAGACAATAAGCAATAAAGAGCGAAGATTTCACACTAATTTTTCTCAACTCCTTGAAGCTACATACTTCTTACTCAGGAGAGATATACAGACAATATCTTGAGTCCCATAATCTCATCAAGATCTGATTAACCAAATCTTAATAATTGTTGTCTGTAGCTAAATAATTCAGACTATAGAGTAATTTCTTTGTAAAAACTCAAATTCTTAATGTCTAAACGAGTTGTACTCAAAAACGGCGATGTAAAAATTATTACCTAAACATTCTCAAGAATCTGTAACCAAAGAACTTGATATTTTTCCTGGATTCTTTACACAATTTATATCTTAAATTACGTATATGACCTTATTCTTCAACGCTACATCCGAACTTGGAAACTGCAAAATAAACCCCAATCCCCCAACTAACCTAAAAGATCATTTTAAGGTTTAAAAATGTCTTTGCACAGTAAATATAAATTCCCCACGCTAGGAAGTTCATTTCATTCCACTTTCCCTATCACTTATCAATTACTTACCACACCGGAATGGCATCGTTTCACCGTTTCCCGCCGGTATTTTTGCTATCGATTCGCAATAACAATTTCAAAAACTTGTTCCCGTTTGGCTATCTCCCGGGCACCTGGGACGGAATAATGGTTGTACTTTTGTAAAATATCACCATTCCACTGCAGCGAGTAAATGGTCCATCCAATCGTACTTTACCGCATGTGGAAAACCGTGTACGGTTATTAGCGAGAATGGCATCAGCAGTTTTTTTTTATTTTTTGGTTTGGTTTGAAGTGCCCCGATCTTTATCTCTTTCCCACTCGCACTGTCTTTGCCATTCGTTTCCATCCATTTCCGACCTGTTACTGGAGTTTCCCGGCAGGCCGGTTCACCAACCGAAAGCCACCCAGAAAATGCAGAGCAGCCGCAACGTTGGCCGCGGCGGGCATGATACCCCAAAAAAGCAGGAAAGAAAGCGAAGCTTGCAAGTAAGAAACTTTATGGTGGAGCAGGGTAACGAGTACTTCCATCACGAAAACCCTGCAGGGCTGCTTCACGTCAGACATGGGCTGGAAACCTCCCAAACGTAAAACGGGATGGACCGGAAAACCAAATATAAAAGTCCACAGACCCCGCAGGAGTCGCAAAAGTTGCAGTCTTCGTTGATTTATTTTTATGATTCTCTGGCCCAAAATCGTTTGCGAGTTCTGACTGTTTCTTTTTTTTTTCTTTTTTGCATGAAGCTCCACTTCTTTTGCTGTTAGTTTACGCTGGCAGAGTAAAAATGCGGGGCGGTGGAAATTCTGACAGAGAGCTGCCGGACGAAGATGGTACAGGTTCCTGCCCCAATCGAGGAACCCTTTTCACGATGGCCGTACGTTTTTACTTTTGCAGGTCACTTTTTTCGTTGTTGCCTTGTTTGTTCCATTTTTGTTTTGCGTTTGTGCCTGCAGGTGCCATCCGACTATCCGACAACACCAGCCGTATGTCTCAGGTCACCGTTGTCGTTTCACTTGACTTTTATTCTCGAGTACACACGGCCACCCATTCTCATTTCCCCCCAGCGCGACGTACTCGTTTCCACCGGCCAGGGTGGGGAGAAAAAAAAGGTATCTGTCTGAAAGGTCTTGCCCGAACCCTCGAGCTACCGGTTGGAAATCGCATCTAACTTTACGTAAAGGCCCCCCGAAAATAAAGCTAGGCCAACATGGAGAAGATAAAAAAAACATACACACACACACCGTCACTACAACCCGAAAAACCTCAAACGGACGAACTCCAATCGTAAATTACGTTTTATTGCATTTTAGTACAACTTACACTGTGCCGGGCTTTCGGGTGAGCGTTTGCATTTGCTTAAGATTTGCTTTGCGCCAGACGATTTCGATGGAAAGGTCCTCACGCGTTCGCTTCACCCCTTTTTCCTCTGATAGGCGCTATGGACGAGATCTTTCAAATCTTCCAAAATTGGCAAAGGAAATTCAGCACGTCTTAGGAGCATCGCTGAGTACTGGAAGCAACACAAACACACGATCAAACCAGGGTGGCCAACATGGGTTTAGGGTTTCTTTTTACACGAACCCAAAAAACCTCTACTGGAGATCGGTCGACGGCCTCGGAGCGGTCGGTACATTAGCAATGAAAATTACCTTTCCTGAAGTTTGCTAGCTTGGAACGATATTGCCGGGCTAGCGTTACAAATGCTCTACGGCTCCCACACATCAAAAGCTTTTATGTGTTGCTCGGTTCGGTCAGAAGCCACCGGCCAGAACGGCATGCCAGCACGAATGGAACCGAATTCTCAGTGCGACTAATTTGGCCAGTTTCGTAGTAGTAAGACTGTTGACAACCCGAAAGCTGAATAATCATATCCCGAAGCATCGAAGCTCGTCCACCCGGGGCAGGGAAAGTATGTGAGCGTGATGGCAGATTATGCTAATGCTTCCACTAGTTTCCAGACGCTCTACAAACTGACGAAGGATAACGCGCACGCTCTCGGTAAAGACGATGGTAATGACGTAATAAAAAACTTATTCCAAACCCATTTACGAGTAGTGCAACTTTGCCCATAAATAGGATCATGTTTGCTCCGTACTACTACACCTCATGCAATGCCAAGTGTATCCATAATTTTGCCCACCCACTCTGACCTCTACCACACAAAAACCCTTGGTCTGCGCCTTCCCACGGAATGGGGATGAAAACACACGCTCTCTGCACAGTATTACACGTTTGTGGTGAACGAATTGCTATTTTTCCATCATGAGACTCGTAAAATTTTAGATACATGAAAAACTCAAGTCGTTGCTATTTTTTTTTTTTTTTGGTGCATGTGAATTTGGAACATTTGGCTTAGTGCCATTTGGTTTGGTCTGGGGTCTGGGTGGTAGTGGATTAGAGGAAGTAACTTTACCGAAAAGCATTCCCATCATGCAATGGTTTAGCTGGTGGTGTTTCGGCATAAAAATGAGGTTCATTGAATAATCGTGTGCAGCAAGGCGTCTCTGCTGAAAATGCACTAAAGTATGGTTGTTCGTGTGCAATTAAAACACTGAACTTGTGATTGTGCTTGTTTATACAAGACATAAAGTTTTTTTATTTCAATACTTACAACTGTCACGAAACACACCACGCTTTCATGCTTAAATATAACTTCAATTTCCCAAGGTACTCCCCATACTGATTTCTGAACAAATCGATCAATAAAAATCGAAATCATTATTTCCAATCGCAATTCCAATACATAATATAAAAAGGAGATAACCTTTTCCAAATTGTTGCATAACATTGATATGAAAAAGCAAGAAAGCAAAAAAATCATTTAGCGAAATAGTAACCTAGGAATGTTTGCAAGAAATCCGATTGAGTAAGATCACTTTTCTTGGAAAAGCAACTTATCACGCAACACTACCCCCTTAGATGTCCCGGACGAATGCATATGGAAAGTTTGAGAGAGCTTGGAAAAGAGTTTCAGTTGCACTCAGCAACGGTAATAATGGCGACCATAGTGAAGAGATTTGAAATTAGAAAAGTTTTGTCCTATCTTGACTTTCGTAACTGAGTTCAAACCTTTCACCCCTTCAGTTAGTATCCTTCTATTGGGATAGTACTTAGAGCTTTTAAAATTGGATATGAATGTCATTGAGCTTTTGAGAAGTTCAAGAAAATCTTTACCGTAACTAATACAGGGTTTTATAGAAATAGTCAATCTTATTTTAATAGAATCCAAAATCAAAATAGAATTCACTTACCGGTGTCGAGTACGGATGTGCCGTCAGGCATACGCCGTCTGCCTTTAGCTGCTCCTGCAACAATGCCTCCAGTTCGCTCAGCATCAATGGTGAACTGTCCCGCTCCAAGCTGTCACTGTTGTCCGACAGCAGCGATTTTGGATCGTTCAGCTGAAAGTAAACGCTGGCCGCACCTTTCTCGCGCAGCAACCGTACACTCTTGAGCAGCTTGCTCCGGTGGGCCGGGTTCTGTACACCGATCGCGTCCAGATCGGGATCGCCAACCTGCTTGCAGATCTCCAGATCGTCGTATCCATTGTCGAGGAAGCTTTCCGCGTACTGGCCGAGCCCGAGGGCGCGCAACCACTCGCACACGATGTTGCTTACCGCCATCCCTTCGACCAGTACCTTCCCCTACCTGTGTATGTGTGTATGCTTCTATCACCTCCCCTTTACCTTACCAACTTCCGGTAGGTGAATTTTCACCGGCAACAAAAAAGATGCACACACTCACTCAATTAACCTCACTTCCGGGGTTAAGCGGGTAGAGCAACAACAACACAAACCAAACGGAAAATGACTGGCTTTTTTATGTTGTGATAAGCTTTCCCGTACACACGCCGGTTTCGTTCACTCTGCACCAAACCTTCGCCACACTTCCATACGCGCGTGGGAAGTAATGACCGTACACTTTTTTACCCCCTCACACACACACACTCTCTCTCACATTCAAGCACTTTAATTTAACACACTCACACACACCCACAGCACTTACGCAAAAAAAAAGCTTCACGTGCACCTCCGGTTTTCACCGGATCTGTAGACCTAGAGCCAGAAAGAGGAGGAAATTTTAACCAACCAAGCAAAACGAAGGTAAACACAAACGTTTAATTAAACTTGTCCTTCTCCTGTAAAGCAACCGCACCATACCGACGCGCGCACACACACACAGACCGTCCCATAGCATTGTGTCGGTTTTATCCTTGTTTCCTTTTCATCTTTTCTCGATTTAACTCGCACCGTCTGTCTTTTTTTTTTAATATTATTTTGTTCCGTTTTTTTGTTGCTCTTCTTTTGTTTAATGATCTTTTTCGATTACTTTTACCTTTTCTTTTTCTTCCTTTCTTTTGCTTGACCCTTTTCCGTTTTTTTCCATTTGTTATCCCTTTTCGGGGTTTTTTTTACTGTTCTTACTATGCCAGTCGTACGAGTAAAAAGCTTTCCGGTACCATTTTGACAGTTTAGCTTTCTTGGTCGTTCGGTTCGTTGTTTTAAGTCTTTTTTTTTTGCTTTTGTTGCTCCAGAGCTTTTTTGGGTGTTACCTGCTCTACATTACACAAAACCGCATTCCACACTGCCAAGGACTCTTCCCCGAGTCTTCGATGCGACGTTTACGATGCTTTCCTTATGCATTTTACACACACCCAGCTCGCTCCGGTTCTTCGGTTCGCGTTATTGCTTCGCACTCCGTAAGCAGTGTCGCTTACTTAGTGGCCTTACGTTTATGCTTGACTTGGCTGCAGGAAGCTATGAAAGTCTCCCACAATCCCGTGAAGTAGTTAGCCGCGCGCAATGGAATGTTTGCTTGCTGTGCAACGTTTTTCCTCCTTCGGTTCCATTCCCACCATGCCAGCGCTCCAACAAGACGAACGATGCGACCCAGAACTGGTACAATTACCAACGGCGATCAATGCAGTAAGGCGGAGGAGAGTCCTCTTATTGCTCAGTATTTTTGCCGATAAAAAAAGAACTACAGTGCCGGTTCCATCGGAGCGGGAGGAACGACTTTTTTGCTTCGCTTGTGTAGTTCTCCTTTAGCCACAACATTGGCAGAAGATTCAAACGACAGATCTGATCCAACCTGAAAGAAAAGAAAGAGAGAACGTGTGTAGAAGCAAACAAAGTTAACCATTTGGAATCGTGACGAGTTGGTTAATGATGATGATAAAGATTATTATTACGGTGCCCTGTTCGATCGCGCGCGCTCACACACGCTCTTCGGCTGTGCTTTTGCCGCGGTGTTCAAGATTAAGAAGAAAGAGGTAATGCAGTAATACGACTTTACAACAACAACAAAAAACACACGGACTTGGACGCTCCAAGTAAAAACAGTACTCATACGAAACCGCAGGAAACGGGACTCTCTGCACTGGCCAACATCAGCAATGTAAGAAAACAAAAAAAGGTGGCAGCAACAACAACCGTGGGATGCTGATCCGTTCTTAAGTCAAACGACGACGAAGCGCAAGCTCTCGAGCGATGCTTAACCACTCATCTTCTCGTTCCATTGCAGACGTGTACCGCTTTACCGTTTACCCACCTACTCAACCTCAACCATCACGAGCACCAGGCACCGAGTTTTGCTGTGGCTCTAAAAATTCGAGAAAAATTTATGATGGGCTGCGAGTAAGAAACACACCACCACATCATGCAGCACGCTCACATTGGCTCCATCTCGCGCGCTTCACTCGGTGACCTCCACCAATGATCTAGGGGACGGAGCAACGAACGGAGCAAAGTTACCCCGGGGGCCAAACGCCATTCGGGAAGCGGGAGGATTGAAAAATTTTCGTTGACAGATTAAGATTTATGAATGTGGCAATTAAAAAGAAACGTGAAGATGGCTGCCGCACATAAACCACCTCGCTATCCCCACCGAGCTGGTCACGTGAAACGGTGGGGAAGAGTTCTTTTAGGCATTCCTGCCCTAGCGACCTGACGCTGACGAAAGGCGACGAGCATGACAGAAAGGTGTCTAGCAACGCGGGCACCACTAATGGAAACCACTGTCGTTTAAAGATGAAGATGATGATGACTTATGGAGACAAACAGCGCGTGAAAAGTGAATGCTGAAAGGTGATCGTTAGAATGATTCCCCAAAAACCCTGGCACAGAACAACGGGTAAGCGATGGAAGGGACCTGGCGAAGTTGTGTGGGCACTGCTAAGCAGCTCGTTGAAATTTATGCTCATCCACTCATCATGTAAGCTCGGTAGACAAACAAAACACTTCAACCAGACAAAACAGACTTTGCGGGTAACTCCATACAATGAGCTCCAATATTCTGACGTACATTGGCTGATGATATAGTAGGAAGAGTTTTGTGTGATAAAGGTTAGAAAAATATTAGCCTCTCGTAAAAAAAACTCCTGCCCAAAAGCTGTAAGACAACTCGTCTAAGATTTCTGTGAAGCTATTTCCCAAAGCTCTTAGACACAAAATCCACAAGGGAGGTCGAAAAAAAATTGCAAAATATGAGATTGTTTATGTGAAATCCCAACACCCGACATTCCAGCAGGTTTCCTTTTTGTATGTGTGTTTGCAAAGTAAGAGAATGCAAAACAGCATACCACACTGCAGAAAACTATACACACACACACACACACACACAAGCCACCGATTCTTCCTGGGGACACTGCACACGTTCGACGACAAACAAGCCCAAAACCTAACAACAAAAAGGAACGATGAATGAATTGTGGAATAAATGTGAAATTCCCAAGCCGTCACCTTGTCTGGCTTGAAGGTCATACGGGCGAAGGGGAGGCAAACCCTCATCGAGATAGAAAAGGACACGATGAAGCAAAAAAAAGGGGTAGAACTAGGTACCCCGAAGCAATTCTCCATTGACGGAACGTCCCCTCGTTGTGCTTTGTTGCCACCAAACAGTGCGCCCGGTGAGCGATTTTCACAAAGGATACGCATTTTGTCTTGCATTCCCAGCAGACATTATCGTTGGTTTTCGGTGTGCTGTTTCCTTCGCACCGTCTGACGAAGGTCGGCATCGGTATCCGGTATGTGTTGAGCCGTTCGGAAGTAAGGTAAGGGAGAAGGGGTTTCCCATATTTCTTCATCCTTCAGCTTGGGTTCAATTTTGGTTGGAATAAATTTCCACCCAAAATTCTCCCCAACCCAGGTGAAGGTACGCAGGGTCATGAGCGATACAAGAAGTCATTCACCTGAGCACCTGAGCATGGTTGGTTACATGATAAGACCGTTCGCAAAATGCATGCTGGCTGCTGTTTATGCTTCGCAACGTTTCTGTCCCAGACTTGCTCTATTTAGAAGCGCTTTATTTCGGCATACTTTCATCGACTCGGTTTTTGTAGCTGCCGTTGATGTGTATTAGCATATAGTGGCAAGGTGTGCGCTATTTTGCTGTTTGCTTAACACGGGTAAACTTTGACAGCAATCCAGCAGCCAATACGGTAGCCGGCGAAGGTATGTAAATAGTATTTTGCATGCGGAGTAATGTCACATGTAAATCCTTGCAAACATGTGAGCGAATAGCTTTCCGTTTGATTCCGAAGGAAATGCTGTACAAATCGTGGTCAGATATAGAAAGCGAAGCACAATCCGATCTAATCTAGGTTTGCCGATATTCACTTATCCTTCAAACATCTACTCGGAACAGGTGAAATGGGTTAGAAATTGGAATAAGCTTAAAGATATTCCAATTTCAGCCCGTATGATTTACCCACTATTCTTGAAGATGCTGATTTTATGCGTACAGCGTTTATGTTTCCTTGGATATCCTTGTCGAAGATTGTAGAAAAGCACACTCTGGCATGTTCTCAAGGTTTCGTTTCGACCGACATTTGCATATCTTACGGTTGTGTCTTAGTATGTCTTGAAAATCTTCTCCCGTTGCAGCTAAATTTATTCATTTGCTAGCTCAATCTCCGACATTGACTGAGTGCCGACATGGCCAAGGTTCTGACTCCGGAAGAAGTGAGATAAAACAAGTCACAAGCGCCAGAAGATCTTACATCTGGCCCACATGTTGAGCTTTCAAAAGTAGTAAAAGTCAGTGTTCCAGCTGTGAGAAATTTTCCAACAAAAAAAATTTGAATAGTACCTAACAAAAGATAATATACTAAAATCTGTACTTATGTACATGAAACAAATTGGTTCTTCACTTCAATATTTAAACAGTGTTCTATTTATTGAAATCCACCTTCTTGGGAATTCTCTAGCTAAGGTAGATATTATTCTCACCAAACATCATATGAAAGTGTCCTTCAGACAGACCAGCAGCTAGTGTCCAATAAGTGAAGCTCACCTAACTTGATTATCGCACTACCAGTTCCCAGCCGCGATACCGAGCATAATCCGCTTCAAACAACCGACCGAACCTTAAAATCCAAACTAAACCTTAAGCACGAAAAAAAAATCCTTCTCCACTCTCTACACATTACGCTCTCGTTGGGAAAGCTTTTCCCTTGCAAATGCTGTGCTCTGTTTTGAATATTAAATATTTACAAAAGTTCGTCCTTTTAGCTGCTGGTGCTGTGGTGTACGGCAACAGGATAACACTTCCACCACTGGACACGCTATTTTCATTAACGTACACCGAGCTAGAACTGAGCAGTGCTCGAGAAATGTCCCCGTACCGAACACTACCGGCACTTGCTAATTGGGTTCTTCGCTTTGGGGGAGTTTTTTTTCTCAATAACTTCCAACGCAAACGACTGGCCGCTCTGGGGTCGTCCATCATTGCTGTGGCGGAGTAGCTGATCAACGGCTATGAAAGAAAGAAATTTGCACTTCATTTGCATATCGGGCGAGCGTTTCGAGAGTGATGAAAGCGATGTTAAAGCCATCGTCTAACTTGTGCAAGGATTTCATCTAAATGCTGGGAACACAGACTGCTACTGGTACGCGTTTTAAATCCAACTCTCCGGAAGAGCGTCACTGCTCAGCAAAACGTCAAATAGACCGAAATGGTTTCGGTTTTTGTTCCGAATTTCATTTACCCAAATAAATGCAGGGTTTTATTTTTTGGTTCTAATGTGAATTCCAAACATTTGTGGGGATTGAAACATCATACACAACTTTGGTTGATTGAAAACACACAAATTTAATAACGCTTTTCGGTGAAAATCCGCGGTTCTGCTACGTCGCGTGCCATCAACTTTTTGCTTTTTGGTTTCGTATGCCACAATCAACCGTACAGCATAAAAAGCAGAAAAATACATTTGATAATGCCAGGCGAAAACGTGTTTTTTATATGTTGCTGACAGTTCATGTAGGTTAACGCTAAACCCTAACACCATGGTTCAGAGCAAATGGATATGGTTAGTGGTATGTAAAGCGAAATGGGTGAATCCCAATGGTTTTTAGCTTTAGATCACAAAGCAAAGGTGAATGTGCCGTACCATTAAATTTGGAAAAAATAAATGTGAAAAAAAGGAATACATTATTTGCCTGCCAGATAAAACAACAAAGTAAACAACCACGCGAACGTTGGTTGGTTGGTTCACCGAAACTTTTTTTCTTTCGTTTTGCTTTTTAGCTAACTTGGAAACTGTTCCGACGCGTGCAGAAACAGAAACGTCAAAATCAGATAAAACGCCACACATAAATGAGACTGCGTTTATGGCCAGCGGCGGTTTTGTTAGCATTTTGTAATTTAAATTGATTCAATTTTAACCTGTTGTACAGTGGAACACATTATAAGTTTAATGTTCACCACCATTTTCGAAACGCGTTTGCCACAAGTGCTCTGTGCCGTTCAATAAGATTCGTGGAATTATTATCAAAAACGTCCCAAATTGCTACCGACAGCATCGATTACCGGACCGGTACTGGTTTGCCGGTGTACAATTACACGCTCCAGGGAAATAAGACTCCAGTGGAACCCCCAGTGGAGAAGGAAAAACCAGCGAAAACGTCAAGCCACGGAAAAAAATATCTATCACTACCATACGCCACTAAACGCACCGTCAAACAGAATTGATCAAACAGCGCACCATAATCAATATTTGACACCACAGTATGGTCCCTGGAACCGATATCTACAGTCGAATATTTTTCCGAAAAGTGTTCCACCCACCGTGAGACGTTCCAATCAATTGCAAGCGAGAACACATTTCAGTGTGTCGGAATGTTTGAAAACCAAAAAAACTGAGTGATTTTAAAGCCGAATCTACCGCACGGCCACATCCAAATATGCATGCAAGGCACCGGTGTCTCCACTATGCCGATTCACTACACCTCCCCAAAAAGCTTCCCTCACGGCGAAAAGGTGAATCGCGACGACGCTAAGGAGAAAATCGATTTCTCAAAAACCCAACGATCCAACACCTTTTTCGTGACCAGCGCTCGAACGCCCCGCGTCACAAACTGGCTGTCGTTCTGACGAGACACAGCAGGAAACCTGCCCACCTTTCACCCGTAACAATCCGTTGGTGGCCGAAATACGTAACCTTAAAATTAAGGTGGAATGGTAAAGTAAAATGGGAGAAAAAAATAAAACTACTACTACGTCTGCGTCTTTAACTCTAACTGTGTGTTCGATAAGACGCAGGGGAAAGGTTTTTTGGGTGTCTTGCTTTACTCTCTCCTCCACCATTTTTTTTTTTGGTTTCTTCCCGAATTCATCGTTCAGAGAAACCGAACCGAACCAAGTGCGGATAGAATTACTTCAATCATATTTCATAGTCGTACGCTGTGTCACTGTGAGTGTAGGTCGTTTTCCAGGGCCAGCAAAGGAAGAAAAAAAATTAACAGAACTGGCGCTGCCACCCGCTACTTCATGCTCGTGTTCGTTCATCAAGTAAGGTGCTACAAAGACGAAAAGACACATAGAACGAGATTTGATACTTTTTTTTGTCTTCCACCACCGACCATAGTATCGACCCATCTATCTTGATTGTCGCGCTTCCTTCCCATCTGTGTGATCTGCCCATTCAACGATTTGTCTCGCGCTCGCGTTTTTACGATCTTCCCACCGGAAATCTAAGACGGCATCGAAGAAGATGGTTGGAGCTTCATGGCGGGCGGTGTGCTTCAGGTTAGTGGGAGCGGGTTTGTATTTCTATAGCAGAGCCTCCTGTAAAATACTCTCCATTTCTGGGTTTGTCTTTCTGACTAAGCGTCGTAAACTTACAACCAAATAGACAAAAATGCCTTATCAATTCAATCAAAACCCTTAATTCCTGCTATTACCATTCTTCGTAACAAAACGACCTGTTTGATGATGATTTCTATATTGTTTGATTAAACGTTTGAAACCTTAAAAACAATGGTAACGCAGAAGTCCGCATTGGTGTACACAAAAATCCTTGAGAACTTCTGTCATATTCCATCCATACAAGAACGCCAGAATCAAACAACCTGTCGTTCAATGGTGCACTCAATACGCCTGGAAAGCACCTCATCTGTCCGAAGGGTATAAAGGTGAGCCTAAATAGATAACTACTCAGAAACGCTATATGTGCGTCCCCGTCCGTAATCGGATAGGGGTGAGTCCTTATTTTCCTCACTCTAACCAAACATGACTGATGACTGCACAAGGGTGATCATTTGCAGTACGGGGACACGATACGAACCAAGGGCGCAAGGTGCAAACGCTCGAATGAAGAGATTACGAAGATATTTGTACATTGCAAGGAAAACCATCATCATCCCCTTTTTTCGACCAAAGACAACAATCTTAAATATGCCATCAAGGATACGCTGATGCAGAGCAGTGCGAGTTCCCGTTGCTGTTATGCCAATCGTTAAAACAAACCCTGTTTTATGCATTACACGTAGCAACCCTCAATGGCACTGTGCGTACCCTTGTTAGAAGGCATCATCATCGCATGCACGGCGGAAGCACCGAAACAAAGGTTTGTCATTGGAAGGATAAGGAATAATCTAATCAAAATGTAGAATTATTTGTCCCACCGGGAGCAAAAACGGGCCATACATTTCTTCAGAACGCAGTTAGAGCTGCGGACCAGGACCAGCTGTTCGCTTTGGTGACTAAATCATCCAGTACAACACACCCCTACACAGAATCGCGTCCGTGGCTGATTTGTAAACGAAATATCATGAAGGGCGCACTGAGCTATTCCGGGGGAGTTTGATGCTCCTGCTGTGCACTGACAGGTTGTGTCATTTTCGTCACGCTTTTAGGGCACAAATGGCAAAAAGGGCATTATTAAATGTAATAAAATTGGTGTATTTTCAAATGAAATATCAACCATATTTGGAATGGAACAAAAAATGTTGCTAAAAGGAGGTACATGACGTATAATTAGCTGCCAGAAGGTGAATTTTGAGGAAACAAATTCTCAAATATATGAGAACCTTCTTAAAGAAAAATAATTTTTTCAATAATTGAAATTGCCAACAAACTTAAACAATGTTCAACAAACCAGTGTTTAAACATAAACATAAACATAAAAATATATTGTAATAATTTAAATCATTTTCGTGAAGTGCTGGAACATTTTTTATTCTTCTTTTGTAATAGGTAAATATTTGTAGGTAAATAGCATTTAAATAATATGTAAACATTTGAAATTTCCGATTATTATTCACGAAACGCCAGTGAATATCGCAAACTCAACTTTTCAGACAAATGCCCCAATAATATATTCTTGTATTTTTTATAATTTTCTCATCCTTTTGAATATGCACACCTTGTCTTAAAAATACTCGACTTTTTAGTATAGAAGGTAGTTTTCCTTTTTCACAGCTGAAGAAGACTTTGAATATATCCTATGTTTTGACCTACTAAATGTATATCTTTTTCCACTTTAGAAATAATCAGTCGCTTACGCGATTAGTCTTCAAACAGAAGTTAATTTCGTCATTCGTCTTATTAAAGAATAATACTCATAAGTGCTCTGCTCTTTAAGTTAATAAAAAAACCTCCATACACAACACCATTCCTTCGTTTGTAATGAAGTAAATGTGCTTTGAAAAATTGCTCCTAATGCTGTACGCAATGCGTTTCAATTCCTACGCATTACAATAACCGTAACATTATCGTAAAGATTAACCATTCCAGTGTATGGCAACAGCGATACACACCGAGACGCATTTCAAATTAAACGATGTTATACAAATCTCCAGCTGCCATTTCGGGGGCTTTCATTTCAGCAGCAATGGAAGGTAGGTATTATTGCTAAACCTATCTCTAATTTTCCCGACTGCCTATCCCGGCTTTGCTGTCAGCACCATCCGTCCCTTCCCGGCTCGATCCAAAGAGTTCCAACGCCAATTGAATATTTCAATTACGACAATCGAACTTCTCAACAAAAACAAAAAACACACACACACAGAAACAAAACTTTAGCACAAAAACACCCGCATCACCGATGCTCAGTGCCGATGCTCTGAGTTGGGCTATAAATTTTGGCTCGAATTAAACTTGAGCCATCCTCAGCACCTAGCAAAAACCCCGCATGCCGCGAAGGCAGCATCAGCGATTGTATCCGACCGAATTTCGGCACCGGCGTAAAATGGCCCATACAAAACACACCAACACAATCGACACTGGCAAAAACAAACAGTCCACGGGACACAATACACACGCACACGGTGAGAATATTTAATTGGCAGGATAGAATTTCGTTTCGGGATCGTTTACGGGATAAATTCGTGACCACCGATTCCTTTCCTTTATTCTCCTTCATTTTCCACCTCGTACTCATCCCGTACCTTCTTATTTGAGGACAGGTTTGCACTGCTACACAGGGTTGTCTGTGTACAGGCTCTCAGACACTCAAGGTACCTGGGACGAAAAATGGTTGGAATTGCTTTTCCACCTATCTGCTACCGGCATCGAAGTGCGGCCTGGCGGTGAAAGGATAACGGAAGCGAACGGAGAGAACTAGGGATGTTTAATTAGGTGCTATTCGAGTTCGGTTCCGTCCCGTCCCATCGTCCCATCGTCTCATCTGTTGCGTTTCCTCCGGCATGCAGATGGAAGAGCTGGTTACCACCGACTGGCCGGATTTAACACCCGATGCAAAGTGAGAAAGATAAATAACGCCTTCTCGAACGTGGTTCCCTCTGTTTTCCATCCCATCCCAGGCAGGCCAGCATCTCTTTCGTTCCGGGTATTGAAATCTTTACGGAAACTTGGAAAAAAGCAGCTTTTTCCTTGCCAAGCGTTTGCGAGACTTTGGTTTCACCGGTGCAGGTGTAAGGTGTGTACACCCGGTGGGAATTGTATAGAACGTTTTCCGTGCACAAAGAGGAAAAAAAAGGAACCATAGTATACAGGCATGAATTTCCGAATCCAATTGAAGGATGAAGGCAAGCATGTATTTTTGCCTTTTTTCTAGGTTTAGATTTAACACTGAAAAGACAGCGTGTCAGGTGTATTTTTAATCAAAATACATTCCTACTCCCAAACGGGTAGTATAAACAATGTTCTACTCTTTTTTATTTTTCGTAACAGTGATCGCTTTAATTTACGATCCAACAATTTAAGGATCTTTTAAGGAACACTGTGGTGTACAAGTGTACGAAAGAAGGCGATATCTTGGAGCTTTTTTTTGGATGAAACTTGTAGCAGAAATAAATAATAAAAAAAACATTAATTATTTATTATCTCTTGCTTGTTGGCAATACGCCCCAGGCGGACTTACTCATATTTTCCCGCCTGCAACGATCAATAATGGTTGCATATAAAGGAAACGTCATTAAGCATTAACGGCATCAAATTAATTTTACCGACCAAAAAAAAAATCCGTGGAAAAAAATCCACGTACCCGATACGACGCATGCAAAGATTCGACAAAGATCGGTTAAAGTTAATTTCGTCGCGTGTGCCTATGATCCAAGCGAAACCAATCTTGTGTGCGATCATTAAAGTGCACTAAGCATCGGGATATCGATTTTAAACCAAACGGGTTGGCTTTTTTTCTCATCGACAAAGATAAAAGAAGGTACGGCCAATTGGGAACATGGCCGGGTGCACGAAGAGGGAGAGAGAGAAAGCCACATACATTCATCGATGGGGGACATAAATTTTGCTATACGATCACATTAAATTCACATAAAACCATCCATCTGAACCGTTAATACGACGATGGCGATGGTCTTAAAAAATGGGCCTCACCGCACCGAAGTCGCGATATGACGACGCGCGCATTGACCGCGATTGGCGAACGGTTTCTTGCTACGTTCGTTGTTCAAACCATCCACGCTTCATCAAGCCCGCCGAAAGACTTCAACGCAGCGACTAAAGAGAAATCCCGGCAAATCGCATCAATCGAGGCCCCGGTGAGAACTGCAGGTGGTCTGACAGGCCATCGTCAATGTGTTTGTGCCTGTGTGTTTGTGTGTTTGGCACAAGGAAGAAGCGACACACACGGACGGATACCCGGCCTGGTACGTACTCCAATATGCACAAGCCGCGATCGCGATCTTTTCGACCGAGCGCGGCATTTAAGTCGTTGGATAGCGCGTCATTCACGATCCGAAAAAGCAACGGACAATATTTTTACTTCGCTTCTCTACCATTCCCATAAGCAGTGCCAACAGTTTGCGTTGTGGTCTCAAGGGAAGCACCCTTCCGTTCGATGCTCCGGCGAATGAACGATATCAATCTCAACCAGTGACAAACCTATCCGTCTATCTTGAGTTAACATCAACTTTCTGCCCCGACCAGAGCCGATCATTGACGTTCGTCGGAGTTTCTTCTT
This sequence comes from Anopheles funestus, assembly GCF_943734845.2. NCBI lineage: Eukaryota > Metazoa > Arthropoda > Insecta > Diptera > Culicidae > Anopheles > Anopheles funestus. The sequence goes on from NC_064598.1 coordinate 43,513,050, forward strand.
CCTGTGGAAAAAAAACCCCTCAGGAAAGGTTAAGGAAGCGCTTAAAATACCCTTTTACCCATCGGTGCTCTGGAATTTTCAAACATTCTAACCCCGTTAGGTACACTCGGTAAACATCGCTACAGCAACAGAAGCTTCATCATCATCATCATCTTCATCAGTGAGCTTCACGGGTATCACATTTTCCCCCGTTTTTTTCTCCCCCAAGTCCCCTAGTCCGCTTTGTTTTGATTAATGAGATTAAAAATGAGGTAAAGCTCTTGCTAAGGTCACGCTCACCTATTGCTTGGCCCTGATTGGGTTGAATTTACACCAAACAACAACAAAAACAAAAAAAGAAAGGAAAATCAACCTAACCTAACTCAAAAGAAAGCAAAAACAATCTCTTTAAAAATACCCAAAACATGATCCGAACCTCTTTGCTTACGCGTACGACCACACAAGTTTACGATCATTTATCACAGATGGTGCGGGATCTTACAGGAATCTGGCAAAAATTAATCCTATGGGGAAGAATGAAGTGAAACTTGCCTGAACAAAAAAAAGGGTCCAACTTACCTTCGCGTTTCGATGCTCCAAGTAATCGCTTCCTCCAAAAACATTGCTCTGCTCTCAGTACACCGAGTGGATGCGACACAACCCTGAATGAATACACCTTGTTCTATTCATTCCATTAAGGTTTAATAGCCACAATCCGATTTGGCATTCAAACACAGCGCACACAATGGCTTTAAATCCCGATAAATGTCCTTCTGGTGAAAGACACCCGAGTCCGGTGTTTGGGAAAACTCATTTAAAGCCTCAAAGAATAATTACACAGTCGTGTGGGAAAAATTAAGGCCAACGCTAGAATGACAACATTCTCTGCTTGTGCCGTTTGCAGACAAGCACCGGTGCAACCCAAGACCGGTTTTTCTTTCCCATTCCGCAGGGCAATAAAGAGCTGCACAATCCTAGACATCCCTTACCGAAGGAAATCTTCTCGACTCATTGTAAATAACGCCCGGCATAGCTGTTACCGAAACGTGAGGAATAGACCCGGCAATAAGCAAAGCAGAAGAACAAACAGGCAAAAACCCGAAAGAAGATTAATCTAAAATAGATCTAGTGTTGCGAAGGAATTTTTGCAACATTCTCGCAAGAAAAAAAAACGGTGAGCTTTTACATTCGGAGCACTGCTGCTAAGCTGCTGCTGAAGGCGATTGTAGATGCTGTAAGCTCGTTTCGTTCGCTTCTCCGCTTTGTCTTTGATGCTCTTTCGTGTGCTCTTGTTTGCGTGTGTAGTATTAATTTTTGTTCTTTTTTTGTTTTTGCTCTTTCGTTTCTAACCTCCGTATTGAGTATTTTCTCTTTTAGTATGCGTTCTTTTGATTTAATATTTTGCGTTCGCTGTTCGCTCTTTCCCAAGCTCTCTGGCACTGTTTTGCTTTTTGGGTTGATTTGTTCTGCTCATCCTATGGTATGTTCGCACTAACACAAGGAGCAACACGGTCAGGTAATGCGTCACCACCACCAAGCAGCTGATGATGAGGATTTGTTGTGTTTTGTTGCAGCTTTGCAGCAACCGATTCTCATGCCTCTTTGTCTCTACCAGCGGCACTTTAACGCACTTCCTGCTGCTGCAATCTTTCATGACCGTGAGCTTTCGGTTTTTCTTTCCTGTTCCTTTGTTTTATGCTTTGCCCTTTTTTATTCTTGCACACACGGCACATTCTTGCATTTTGTCACATGTATGCCACACACATGTTGCAGCAAACTGTTTACGTGCAATACGATTGTATACCACCACCAAGAAGTATTCGTGCTCTCGCAACCAGAAACATGCAGCATCCAAGCGCCCGTAGTCGGACTGCATGTCGAAAACACACGGCCACATCCTCACAAAACTAACTGACCACCGGACCAAAAAGCGTACCGAAGTGTACGTGTGCTCGTGAAAGGTAACAGCTACACAGAGCGACAGCCACAACAAAGCAGAAACGTGATTTCCAACCAGCCAAGCTGCCCCTTGCACTGCTCTTCCGTCCAGCCACAGCCACCGAAAACGCCGAACGAACGAAAAGCAAACGAAAAACAAAAACCGGAAAGCAGCAGACCACCGTCGACAAACACCGTTGCCATGGCTTCCCTCTGGTTTCCATACATGCAGAAAGCTTTGCCGAGTCGTGCCTCGGGTACGGCCTAGGAAGGCTCTTCTTGCTTGCTTTTCTAAAAGAATAAAAAAAAAACGTTCTCCTCCGTACACACGGCTGCGGCTTCACTCTTTGCGCCAAACCGGCGAAAAACAAGGGCTGCACGACGACGACGACGACGACACACGCCAAGAAAATGTCGGTCTACTCTGAATGCACACACGGTAGTAGGCACAGGTTGCTTATTTTTCTGCTCGCTGTTACCAGCACCAAACCCTCTTGACGTGGATGAAGCTTGGGCAAAACGGTCTTTGCGATGTTAGTGGCCTCCTTTTTTTAAAAGCATCATCCACGTTGTGTGTGTGTGCGTGTTTGTGCGAACAGAGTTGGAGATGAAGCAAGATGAAGGGATTAGAATGAAACCTGCAGAGCCACAAACAAGTACAAACAACAACGAAAACAAAAAAAACGCGCAACAACGTAAACCGTTTTTTTGTTATGGCGAGATGATGGGTAAGCTTCCCCACCCAAAAACTTCAACCATAACAAAGTGTGCATAACACACGAGAGCTTTGCACTTCTTTTCCCGCCACACTCTGTACACATTTGTTTTGCACACACGCACCCACACACATATACACCCGCACCACACCCACCGGTGACTTCGATCGTGCGTTTGTTAGGGCTATGTTTTATACAATTAGGATTTCTTTTTTATCAGCTTCAGAACGATGCAATAATGCTCAGTGTAATCTTTTACTGCATCTTCACTTTCCAAGGACACTATACACTTTTGCGATTTTTTTTCTTGTTTTGCAAACTTTGATTAAACTTTTCCATCCGACAAACAACAACGGGCTACGGGGTAACCAACAAAAAAATGCACCGAATCTTCTTCTTCTGACATTTCACCATTCGACAATCACAGCACTTGTACGGGATATGTTCCGCAGCCGGACGATATGTGTAAAATGTACTGATACAGGGCAAAGGCGGCACCTTTATTACTCCCTTTCGCGACAGGTTGAAGAAAACGATCGAAAAGGAAGCAATAAAACTCACCCTACGCTTTTATCTTTAGTCACAATTTCTCTATTCATCAAGCACGAATATTTGATCGCGAAAATGTTTCATCGGTTCGCGATAACGAGCCGCACGTCCGCACGCTTCGAGAGATCAGAGAGAACTGACTTTTTATGCTATGCAATGCTGTGTTTATGCTCCGTTATGTTCTACGAGGGGAATACCGCATTCTCGCAGAACGAGACTGTCTGGAGTGAGCGCGTCCGACCGACGGCTGAGAGCAATGCGGGAAGCGCTCTGAGAGGAATGTGTGAAAGTCAGGGATGTCAAATCGGAATGTTGCTGAATAGTAAAACAACGAGCGTAGGGAAATTTAATTGCGGTTTGGAAACTCATGTATAATTAGAACAAGAAAAAATTGTACTTTTCAAAAATTAGTAGAAAATTAGCATATTTTTTATCATATCTGTACACATTTTGATTATAATAAAGGGACAAGCGCTTCAAGCAATGTTTTAAAGTTAGTTATTGTTTATATAATTAAATTGACTTCATTAATTTTGTTTGATCCTAAACATTCTTTTATTGAGATTTTTAATTGAAATCATTTTTATACAATTTAGCTTTCTACTAATCTGGCACTATACAGTCGAATTTGTCCATCACTACTAATAAGCGACGAACGCGGCAGACGAAATGAGCCGAACATTAACGCGAGCCTCATGTGGAAGGCTGCCCACTGCGAGGTTCTATCGATTATTTTTGTATTTTAATTGAATATATCTTTCAAAATTGTTTCTAAATTTAATTTAGAAAATTTTAAACCGTCGCCTATTACACAACCTAAAATATAAAGACAAATTGTATGAAAAAAAAATATCTGAAATATAAATAATAAAAATTAAATAAAAATATGCATCACGTCTAATTCATGCACTTTTTTATTTTATTTATTCGTTTCGTTTAAAGCTTCTTATTTGCAATTTTGTTTGTTTAGTATCTTCATCTATGTTTTTTTTGCATACCAAACTAAATTAACACATAAAGCAAACCACGAATTGACCAAAAACAAGCGCGCGCACTTGTTCAAAAATTAATCATCTCATTGCTCCCGGTACAAAGGGCCAATCGTCGCCAACCAAGAAGCAAAAGAAACTAAAACTCAACGGTTTCAGTTTCTTCATGTTTATCAGCAGGAAATCCAATTAAGTTTCACATCCGATTTCATTCACCTAACGATTTATCCTGCCCGATCACGCATTTGCACAAAACAATGAAACAAACACCGAACGTGCGCGCCATCATTATACCGAACGGCCAGCAATCTTCACGCATTTCGCTGGTGTATTAGTTATTTACCAATTCGGCACAGACCCGCTTCGTCTGTTTGCGGTCATTCTCGAAGTCAACTGCTGCTAAATTATTCACCTTCATATTAATTTGTACCGTACACTATGGCGTAACGTTCCGATGAGAGCTTTCGCCGTGGACTACAGCAAGGCTACAACAGACACTTTGGTTTCTTCAATTGTCTACAAAAACATGTGTCGTTTTTTTGCGTAGTATCGATAGAGGGGACCGGTTAATTGGTTAATTTTAGACATGGGAAATCAGTTGCCAATAGGCTGAAAACTAGAGCGCGAACCTTCAAAAAATATTCTGCACTCGATTCCAAACATGTTCCGATGCTTCTGATGTATACTTAGAGTCTTGTAGTATCAGTTTCTTTTTAGAAGTGTGGCGTATTTAAATTTTTAAAAACAAAAACATATTTTTTCTGAATCTTGAAAATTGCGTAAGATTTTTCCCAATTCTTCTTGGCTTAACGATCTCTACCTCTACCTGGCCATTTCTGGATAGCCGGTCCTTTCATGTGGACCGGCACCGGCTATCACATATATCTTTTTTTCTAAATTATTAGACTTAATTTTCCTTTTTGTGTAAAGAACATGACCATTCTGCAAATTTCATTTCACACTAGAAACATAAGTATATAATCAGAGTATTTTGTTGTATTTTAATTCTTTTATCAGAATTCTTTTATCAGTTTCACGATGTTTTTTTTTCTAACCAACTAGAAGACTCTGGTTTTTAGTTATAGAATTTTTTTTATTCATTTTTTCTTCCACATTTCTCTTAACAATACTTCTAGTAAACAAACTACACGCATGAATCGACTATTTCATATCAAAAATCTAATTTGGCTGTCCTGCTCCAGTCAAGCGCACTTATTCGGTATGGTCAGTCCATCAACGGTATTGACAAATTGATTTACCATTCATCCTACGGCCTAGCATCAGGCAAACAAAGCCACGCTGGTGTTGTTCGCTGCGATCTATTCGTCCCTTTCGGCTATCGGTGGGTGAAAGTGGAAAACCATTCCCATTTCCTGCCGTTATTTCAATCGAGGTGAGAAAATGGTGAAAATTCTTTTACCGCTCTTTGCCTAACGTCTGAATAAAACGACGAACCCATAGCACTTCCGAACGTTTGCTTTTAATGATGTTCCTTGACACAGGGAAAAGGATAGTGTACGGCTGTGAACCATAACAGATGGTCAATCAGGATCAGGATCTTTTTTTCACGTGTGTGTGTGTGTGTTTGTGTGTGTGTGTAACAGTAGTACAAAAATAACTACAACTTCCGGCCATCGAACGATGCACAATGGAACATGAAAGAAGCAAAGAAAGGAACGATGTCCACCGAATATCCTCACGACCTCTCGGCACAAAAATTCGGTTAAGATTGCACGCACATTTCAGCACACTTCCATGAAGATGTAAAAGCATCCGCAGCAGGAAAGCGGGAAGGGAAAGATTGAAATTTATGAATCCATTGCACACTACTTTGGTTGGTTCATTGGTTTGGTTGGTCTCCCCCACACCCTTCGAATGAGAGACTCCGCATCAAAATACTTTGCTAAAAGACTATCGTTTAAATTGATATTTTACTATCCGGCTAAACAGTTTTGACCTAGCATGGATGGAAGTGTGGTCGGGAGCGTTAGATACACAATTTGTACATAAAAACACTATGAACTGGGGATGAAAGTCGAATAAAAAGATGTGACAAGCTCCCAATGGTTAGTTTGAGGTTGTGGAAAAGGGAGCCTTAATGGAGAGCGAAAGCGAAATAACACTGGACCGGAATAAGTACTTAACACTTTAAAAAATAGTAAATAAATTTTAGTTTGTTTAAATTTAAAGTATCTTATAACTTTGAACTATTCAAAGAAACATTGGTAAAGTTGAATGTTTGGATAAAAATATTTTTTTAAAGACATTTCGACTCTTTAATGTCATGCGAAATAAAGTCCCTTTTTTACCTATATTCCATAATAATATTTTTAATCAATTTTAAATAATTCAATCTTCCATCATCACACAAGCAGTGCATGCAAACAGTTGGAGGTAATTCCGTACCCACTGACCGTTTGCTCTGTAAAAGGAACTGCCAGCCAACGACTTACTCAGCACTATATTTTAACACAGAATCCTCACACAAAACGGGAGGGTACAAAAGCTTTGCATAGCTCTCGGTAAATACACACCAAAAACTCACCCAGCAGTTCGGTTGAGTCGTCGATAAATCGGATATGGTAGATAATGATAGCAATAATATTTACTTCCGCTAGCTGTGCCTGAAGTACGCCACAAAGGACCCTACCTCTTGACTGAGAAGATGACACTCGACGAAAAGGTGTATTTTTTTTACCCTCATCTCGTGGGATACCAAACTCCAATCACTTACCAGGTAAACTTCTTGCGCCCGTAGGATACGTGACGCAAGGATGGGGCACTCGGTGCTGATTGCATATTTCGCAAAACCTGTTCAAGCGTATTAAAATTTAAACATCGCCAGTGTCAGCACCGTGGCACAAGGAGAGATATATCCATAGGGATGTTTATAAATCATAAAACGACATTCTGCCACCGTGAGACAAAGATGGCAAGTGAAAGCATTCCAAATACGAACTCCACATTCTATGAATTAGTTTATTAAAATAGCTTGCGGGGTAACTGCAAACACACGTCCATAGCGCTACGGATAACCTTGGCCCAATACATCTTCTCCTTTTTTCTCCCTATTCCGTTAACGTTCGACGCACTTGGCGAAGATCAAAAACCATTGTCATGCATGCGAAGTGCGCCAAAACAGGCGGAAAATCATTGACACACAAACGAGGGATGCGGTTCACACTTGAGCGGCAACAATCCGACAGCAAAAGTGTGTTGACAGCAATAGAAACTAGTGGAACCGCCATGGGAACGCGGACAAGAACAGTGGAAGGAGACATCATGGGGAAACTTTTTTCCAAATTGAAGTTTACCTCCGCGTCATATCTGGCCGTGGTCTGTGAGGGGCTGATGCATCAAACAGGGCTGTTGTATTTTTATAAGGATGACAAAGTTTTCCCTCCCATAAGTTGAACTACGGAGCTGTAAGAAGCCATCATCCGACCATCACATGATTTGAAAGTACTAACAACGGTAGAGAGAAGAAGAGAGAGAGAGAGACATACCAAAAAATTGGAACAATCGTGTCAAAAATCTCTGGCTGTGATCTGACCGGGAAAGTTTTCCTGTCAGACGGTCTTTGTGTCGCAGTGGGAAGCCAGTTAGCGAGTCCAATACTAATACTGGCTGGCAAAACTTCGATGAGCGACGGTGTTTGTTGCATTAGGGATTCGTACCGTTTAGGTATTTCGATATCGTTGTTTTATATTTGTTTAGAGACTCTTTGGACGAGTGATCTGAAATATATAAGCAACAGATTTATACAAAAACATCAAATTTCATAAGCTTTATTGCACTACCTCCAATATTCTGAGTCTTAAATATCCTTTGGAACGATCAGCAAAATATCATATTTACGTTCGTAGCAAAGAATTTGCCCTTCAAACTCACTTCGCCTCATAAACGCTCCATTGTCAAATCAGCAGGAGAAAAAAAAATGCTAATATTGAACGAATATGCAATAGCGAATCGTTTTCTTCCATGCCATCCACTTCTGGCCACTTTGGCAAAACTTCTCCCATTTGCCAGCTGACGTTATGCTACCGTGCGGCCGCTCCATCTGTCTTGAAGGCACCACGTTTGATTGAAGCAGTGTCAATTTTCCCATTAAGATGCTTGCTGTCGATAAATTTCCAATTTTCCATTTTCCGATCCACTGTCATTCTACCTCGAAAAGCGTCACGACGATACCCCACCGGTCGTTGAACGGTTCAATATTCTGTGCAGTGAAAACAGGGCCGCATGGATGCTCCGTTCCTGGTCCGGCACCCCGAAAGACGTCACTCAGCTTTCCCATCTTAAGTGGGTGATTAATTTGTCAAACGGTTCGGTTCGGATCGGTTGGGCACGTTTTGGTCAGGCTTGTCCACTCGTGCGAGCGTTTGATTCTCGGTAGCCAATTGCAGTTTGAACCTGTTCACTGTTCAGCCCTTTGTAGTATGGATTTTGATCCGCTTTTCATGAAGCTTTCATGGGATGCGTCTGGCGTGCAACACTTCAAAGCTGGCCAATGACCGATTGAACCAGGGCGTCCTGATAGGTCAGGATGCTCTGGATACGAAAACCATGTTTGATTGACCGAAAGCCCTCTTACGTTGGGGAGGTTCACCGTATTTCGGCAATCGTGCACTGCAAAGGGAAGGTTCAGCTGAATGTGTGTAGCAGCAGTGTTTGGCAATGTAAGGCTCTTTGGAATTTTTATCATGGTTCTTCCTGGAAAATGATACATCCCGGGGTAACTTTGCTGAAATTTGGCCACAAAATGTAGCTGCATTTTAACCATATTGAAAGTTCTTTATTGTAGTTGAACAAATTTTTGAACCATTTTTTATAAATTTTCTTCTGAATAATGAGAACAACTGACAACACTAAAATATGATAAGATACTTAAATAATTTAAACGAATTCTGAACAATTTTTCCGTGGTAAAATTAAGCTAAAAACGATCAAAGAATTCGTAACTTCTTTATAAATCTTGTACTAATACTCTTAATTTATTAATTATAACCTAAATTTTACCCATTACAAATCATGTGCACAAATTTCTAATCCAGATGACATAAAAGTTAATACCATTAAATTATTTTTCTTAAAACATGAGTTAAATGAATTAAATTTTTTTTATGTTATAGGTATGATCCTTTATGATTGCCTCACTAATTAAACCAATGTAGAATCATTTCAAATGCAAATCATCGACATTAACGATCCTAATTTTTTCTGATCGGTTTTATCTAAACTTTGGACAATACAAAATAAAAATAATTTTTCCATATTTTATCTTTTTTATTTCTCCAAGAAGATTGCCGACCACTGATGTTGCGCATTTATAGGCTGACTCACAAATGCAGCAAACACTAATGTTTGTGATGATACAGAAAATTGACCAAAACTGTTCGTTTACCGCTCGTAGGTAATTTAAAATTCGTTAGATCAGCACGATTCAGTTGGGCTATACTGGCGTGTCTTACGAAATTCGAGTCAACACAAAGGAATTCGTGCAAATTTAAAAACAAAACCTAACTAAGAAGACTTTTCAAACACATCACATGAAAAACACCAATTTCTTTGAAAAATGCAGTCTTTTCTTGGTCCTCCCACCTGAACAGTTGTAATCATTTGGAACAGATTTCAAACAATGTTAAATCAAAATTTCAAGCCAATACCTTCTGCCTATCGGGACCCGGCACCAGGCACCAAAACTCTCCACCACATCTGCAGGCTCACGAGTTTGACCATCTCCGACTTCGCGAAAAGCCACCCGAACAGTTCCACCACCCACAATCCTATTCTGGACGCCGTTGCTCGGCTCAGACTCGAGTGAACGAGTTATTCTTGCCTCATGCCGGTACTATCCTGCGGGTTTTTGGCTCATTGTTGGGAAAGAAAAGTTGTGCAGGTTGTTTTACTTTATTTTTAGCGTGTTTTTTTTTTCCTTCGTTTCCACGTTGTTTTTTTTTTGTTCTTCATCCTTACAGCACACTGATGTTCAAATCGCCTTTTTATGTTCCAGTGAACTCTAGTAGAAAGTCAATAACTCAAATTGACTTAAATTATGTGAACAAGATAAATATTCGATTCGGTACCGAGTCGATTCGGGGGAGTTTTTTTCCTTTTCCATTTTAGTTTTTCCTTTACTTTCTTCCTGTTTCATTCAACCCGAGGTTTTGAGAACCCTTTGTATATAGACATGTAAGCATGTGTGTGTGTTGGTAAATTTCCTTTTTCTTTAGTGGATTTTTTTTTTATTTCTTTTTCTAACTGCCTCAGTAGAAATGATGTGAGCCAGAGAGTTTGCCTTCCCACCCGATGCGTGCGTGTATTCGTTTTTCATCTTGAGAAAGTCAAAACTATTTCTTGTACACCATATTTATAGCCTTCCGGAGGCACCGAGCCCCGAAAGCGAGACGCGAAAGTTGCTTAAACTTGAGTGTTTCGATAGGTTGTGTTTTTTTCTTCTTCTTTGTTATGCTCCTTTCAGCGTGTTGAGCGGATTTCCAAGCGCCCTTCTAGTCTGGATGGGGAGGGAAAATTCGTGCAAAAAAAAAGATTGAAGTTTCGTTCATTGCTAAACCGATCCAAAACCCGGCAAGCCAAGCTGCAGCTGAAACGGGCCAAACAGGCGAAAAAGACGATGATTGCAGACGCAAAGTTGGGTTTTGTAGCGATTTTTTTTTCTCCCCTTCTGTCCTTCTTTGCATCAGCAGTAACTTAAAGTAGTAACACATGCAGATATTTAAATCCTTCACCGTAGATAAGAGCTTTTACTGCGCTGTGTTACCCTCAATTCGATTTCCTTCGCTTTTATATACTTTTTTTGTACTTCTTTTTCTCGACGATGTGACGGCAAATCAGATAAAACTTCAGTCAGTCAACTCTAGATATACTTTCACGTTAATCGTTACTTCCGATTCCCACATGCTGCCTGTGACCGTGCCGTACCGTTCAAGGGGAAATAAAGCTTTGCCAAAAACTTTACATGCTTTCGATGAACACATTCAAAGGAAGGAAATAATCTACTCTGCTAGGTTTTGAGAAGACAAAAAAATAGCAACACAATCTAGTTCAAGGCAGAGTTGGGTTCAAGGCTTAACAACACGAACCTGCCCAAAAACGGAAAAGTTTCAACGTACTCTGTTCGGTCTCTATCGCCGTATCGGCTGTAGGACGACATGTAAGCAGCTAGACATCGGTTTCCGTTGATGGGTGACTACTCTACTACTACTGCTACTACTTCTACCGATCAAGTTGTGCGTGCGCTTGGAGGGAAAGCGAAAATTCAATTTGTTCACCCTGGTGCCAAGTTTTTTTTTTTGGTTCCTACCGTGGAAATTATTGACATTTCGTCTTTCGGCAGTGCCCGGGATCCTTAATCCCGTCGGCAGCCAACCGTCACGTACCTATCGCTAGGCGAACGAACTTCTCGCACGCCGAAAATAACGCCGACCCTTGCGTGCCCTTAACGTCGTGCTCAATCCGTCCGTATGCTGTCAAATAAATAGCAAACGTCCAGGCGTTCTACCATCCCGTCTGACCCAGCACCATGCCGATAGTGACTTACGAAGGCACGAGCCACCAGCCCCCGGGAGGTTGCTTGGTTTCGGGCAACTTTTGGCAAGAGCATTGCCGGTGAAGCATAGCGAATGGAATAATCATATTGATCACCATAAATCATCGCGGCACGGCCAGAAGAAGGCGGTGGTACTGGTTTTTTTTCTTCTTTCCTTCTAGCGAATCAGCCGACGGCAGAACGATTTCATTATTCCATTGCCCATCCTGGTTGGTCACCGACTGACGTCTAATATCTTCGAAAAGCGGAATAACGAAAAGAAAAAGTACACCACACACAACCGTGAAGCTTCAGGCACGTGCACTGCTCCCATCGGCCACAAGATACGGTGGTTTTGAAGGTGGATGAAGGAAAGAAGAAGCAACACCAAAAAAAATCGCTTCGCTCGCGAGAATTTCGACATGACAACGGCAGAAGCCGCGGCCATCTTGTGCACATCGGGTTCCTTAACGAGCGGATAAGCTTCGATGGTATAAAATTGGTGCTACTTAATTATCATTTTTGCAACATGTTTCGACACTTCCCGTGTACCAATCGTGCTCACGCCTTGACAAGGATAGAGATCCCCTAATCCCTCCTGACCATTCGAAAGGTTGAATCACTCCGCAAGTCTTCAGCATAGCAGCCGTTCGTACGCCAGTGACCGGACATGGGAAGATGCATCTATCGTGCCCAGTCGACAGTAGCGAAGCGTTTTTGGGGCCAAGAATGTTTGGCGAAAATTCCGATAGAACACTTTATATTTCGCACGCCTTCCATCACAGGCGGTTCGGCTCATCGCGTGCGCCAAAAAAAAGCACAACCTGCCAAAATGGATCGATCCAGTCCCGGTCACACGACATGGTCTTATCAGTTTTGCTGCCCATCCTGGTCCCCATTGGAAATGCGTTTGTGCGCTGCTTGTGGATTGATATCACGTTCGATTCCAACCAGCTTCAGAATCGTGCAAAAACCAAAGCGAAAGAAAGGAAAAAGCATGACGACATTGACAACGTCCAAAGCGTCAACCGAACGGGTGGGCAAGTGAAGTTACGCAGGCGAAAAGTGCCAAATAAAATTAAGATGTAACATGAACACTAACGCTTTTTGTCCATGGTCCGGAATCGAGTTTCCCGCGATCGGTTGGATGAACCACTAACGCTTACAAACATATACAAACACACACCAACACTTTCCTTTCTAAGTTCGAAATGCAGCGAAAGCATACACATAATTTATTGTTAGTTCATAAATCAAATCTCACCGCTGGTGCTGCTTTGCCCCGGCTAGTGCTAGGACGCCCAAACGCGCGCGTCCGAGGGCGTGAAAATGTTCGCGGAAAGTTCGTAACGCAGCGCTTCAAATCAACCCAGTTTTGTGGCCCGGGAACGGGGGTTTGGAAAATTTCATTTCATTCATTTTTCATTTTCACTTTTACGAGGTTTTGGGGAGTTATCTTTAGCTATTTCACACCCCGATTTGATCGGGGTTTTTCTGCAGCGTGCGAAATTCCAAGGAGTTTTCCACCGAACCGGAGATGGGGTATGAAATATTTAGTTTCAAGCAATCACAAACGAAGGAAGTGGTCTATCGAACGGGTTTTACTGTTCAATCGCTTTGCATACGGGCAGCGATTGACAAATGCTGCTCATTCCATTCACCATTTTATGAATGCCATTATGTGAATTGTTTATTATAAAGAAACATTCATACTAGTACTATTTGTTATTGTTATGTTTGTAAAATATATATTGATTACTGTTTTTTCCCATGCAAAACAAATTGTGTGATATTATTTCATGGGAAAAAGACATTTTTTAAGAGGCCACAAATAACGCATATTGAGGCATAATGAGTAGTACGATCTATCCGTCCTACACAGGTTCTGTAAATATTTAAACATCATCACTATTTCTTAGTATATACAAACTTACCTTCTTTAGATCTTTAAACATCCGAATTTCTCGCATTTCCGTTTATGTCGAACCCCGGTGCAATTTCGCTTCAAATTGACAGTTATAGAATCAACTTCCTTCTCTGCTCGTAATGTATTCCGCTTTTCAAGCGACTTTTTGGGGAAGAATTAACAAAAATATGGAAAATAAACATTTTGTTTGAAATAGAAAAAAAGCACGATCAGGAACAGGTAGATTCGAGCCTGTCGTAGATCGAATCTGCCGTGGATGGAGGACTGCAGCCCTGGACCGAGTTTCCTGGAAATGAATTGGAGTGCTAGACATGTAGTCGCGACATACTTAACCCTGAGCAGGCCAAGAGGAAGAAGAAAACATTAACAACGAAATTTTATGTTATTGTTCAAATTTTGTACTTTAATATTACTGAACTGTCAATTTTCAAAATCCGAATATAACATGTACCGAATATTTCGGAGAGTACTTGTATTGCAATTCAGTTGTAATTAAAATAAACTTTTTAAAAATGAAGTACCTGAACAGTATGTAAAACAGTCCGTGGCATTACTAAGAGGTCACTGTTTGTTTATAAAAAAAGTTTATTTTTTCAAGGGATTTGATTTTTTTTCAGCCAGTCTTTGCTACTGGAGGACGGTGAGGATATGAATGGAAGCATCACAATTTTATGAAGAATTAATAAATGAAGGATAAATAATTACTTTAAATGTTTCGTATATATAAAAAGCGAACGGTTTAATGTATGACAAATATCTCGTAGTAAGGAGTTTAAGGGAATAATCAAAATATCTTACACAGTTTCCCCGTAGTTCACGGCTGCTTATATTTTGCAATCATTTACAAGAATGTTCCACCATTTCATTGGTTAGTTTTAAGTTTGTTTTAAACACTTGTTTCACTTGTCGTGTCTTACAGATATCTCTACTTTGTAGAAACAAGATTTCTACAAAAAAAAAGAAATAATTGAAATGGTAAAAATCCACATCTACCAAAGAATCCTAGATGTGTGCGTAGGAGAATAAAACACACGATCAATAACGATCCCACTCGTTTTGTAATCAACAAAGTCACGAACTGAAAAATTTGAAAAAGAAGAGAAAAAAATACTGTTATTCCACTAGATTAAATTCAATGTTCTCATGAACCGACCAGAGAAAGTTTTAACTAAGGCTACACCTTCCTTCCTTCTAATGCTTCCAGCTTCCAAACGCACCATTTACCAATGGATTGCGAAGGCAGTGTTTTATGCGTACATGGGCAGCAAAGTTCATACTTCCTGTGGTTTTATGCTCACAGCATCCGAGAATTGTGTGCGTGTGTGTGTGTGTGTCCGCCCGTCGAGAATACGTGTTGTCGGGCGAGAGTAAAAGTTGGTGAAATGGTTCGCTTCGTTTTCCGTAGCATCCAGTAAAAAGAAAACCGGAATCATCGCAACATGCTTTCGATTTACGACCTCCGAAAGAAGACGCAATCCGAAGACCGTAGAATGGAATGGCTGCAAACGTTTCCGTTGCGGTTTGCGGTTTCCCCGCCCCATTTATCCGGGATCAGCCATACTAACCCATCCGGAGGTGGACGATTCCTCCGGGCTCCTTTCGGATGGATCGGATAAAATAGTACACCCAGCGGGAAGGATGTACGTTGGGATGGTGGACCCAAACCCCCCCAACCGTACCGTGCACAATCGATTTGTTTCTAATCGATCTGAGGTTTTACAAACTTCCGGGTTCCGTTTCCCTCCTTTCGGCAAAGCTTCGGCCCCACCCTCTTGTAAGCGTTGGATTAGTTTTAGGTTGTTGATACATTCCTATTTCCACATAACCAGACAGAAAACGGTAGCGAAAAGCGAATGCTGTTGCTGTTGCAGTTCACCAATCGATCGATCGATTTGAGAAGGTCCAGCAATCTTGAGCCAAGAAATAGCAAGGAAACTTAAAATTAATTCAAACCTGTTGAAAATCTTCAACCTTCCTCAAAAGCCAATCGGTTACTGTTAGCCAATGCGATACGAAAACAAGGTGGTAAAGAAAACAGGTTGGAACTTAATTTTCCTAATTGATAAACATCCTTTCGAATGGTATTTGTATGTTAAAAAAGGTGAATCATTGTTGAGTGAATAAACTGCCACAGGCAATACGAACTTGTACGCACCGGGGATGTGTAACAAGATATCCTTGCGATCGGTGCACAATCTATATACCTTACGTACACACAAATATACCACAACAATGCTTGAGTTCACGAGGTGGATTGGAAAATTCCTTACAGTAGCGAATTTCCCACTTTGCCCTCGCGCTGTAATCCAATTTACGTTGAGAGGGACATACGCGAAAGGTTTTGCAGCTTGATGTAAATCTTCCAATACATCCGTCTTCCGTCGATGGCAGGCACCGTCTCCAGCTCGCTTGTCGATCATCTTCTCAAGAAGAAACCGATATGTGAGCGAGATAACGTTGTGCAGCACGCTGTACCAAGGGTAGGGCTTTATTGAGTTTAATCTTTTCCCAGTTAATGATACTTGAAGTAAATTAGCACATACGACAGTCGGGGCTTGCGTGGGACGAAACTCCACTCAAGGTAACGTGAGCTGACTTTCCACCATTCGAATTGCGTTTCCCGCATACAAATCGTGCACAGTGAGCGCTTTCCATCATTTCAACGGGGTTTTGCTATTTGCAGACAGCTAGAGACTCATCGTGCGTTGGTAAGTAGCGAACTGAATTGACTACAGCAACCGTTTCTCCCTCCGCGAAAACCGTTGCGAACAGATTAAGGCGCTTCAATCGATTTAACCTTTAGACGCACACAAAGTGCGTACTTCTCCAAAACAGGGCGGGAACAATTTATACCAGTGCATCTTACGAAAGTGTACGAAAGGTGATAATGAGCATAGCTTGTCGGAAAAGAAGCAAGTAATCCAGCAACTTGGTACGCTTTGAAAGGATTTTGTGTGGAAGAAAGGCAATCTTAATAGGGAAGACAGAGAAAGCTCCTGTATGGTGTTCGGCTTCCACACAAGCTACCTGCCCGTTTTTGCATTACATAGCTTAATCGTGTCGCAGATAAATGTATGCACAACAGCAGCAAATGAAACAAGAAACAAAAAAATACTCCCAACACTGTCAGCGAATTCGTAATGAAGTCGGTTTGTGAAATATCTATCGCCATTTGCAAGCTTGTTTGTTATTGTTTGGAGTAGCTTAGCACGCGATAAGCTCCATTACTTCTCGTTGACAAAGCTACTTTGCTATTGTATTGCTCTGCTGTGCTGTAAGCTTTTGATTTGCTTTCATCTCTAGCGATATCGAGATGGCGTGTGGTGTGTAGGAGCAGGAACAAAACAAAATATAAAAGGAAAACTTTTCCATCGTACTTGGATTTTCGTGACGTAGCTGGATTTGATAATCAATACTAAGGACACTTCGGATGCTTACCGAGCGCATTTCGGCGCTCGTTAGTATACTGGTGGCAGTTAAGGTCTGCCATCCTTTGTAGCAACCATGGCCCCGGCACTGAATTAAATTATTGCCGTTCATTTTCAACAAACGAGTTCCTTATTTCCAAACAAACTTCCCTTATTCTTCCTCTCCCTCCCGCTCTTTCTTCTTGGGGTGAAGAAGCTAACCAACAACAAAAAAACGAAGCAATAACGATCGAAACGTCCGGCTGTGTAAAACCGGAAGCGGAAGCATAGAATCGCTCTCAATCAGGCGTCCTTTCCGTCGGGCGTCCTTCCGACAGCGACCGATAATCTTCCCCCCCCAAAAAAAAACCGGTCGGGACGCGACCACAACAACATCAACGGATGTCACCGAACGAATATTGTTTATATATTCAAATCACGCTTCGATTCAGTGCACAAAAACCTTGGGTTTCGGAAACACCATAAATGTGCAGCTCACTTACGAAAACCCACTTTTCTTTTCCTGTGGTACTTCTAGCTGGACGTGAAAAAAGAATATTGTCTTCACTTCTACCGGCGTAACCTTTACAGGAAGAAGCAACACAACACAACATCCATTCCGACATGATCCTGGTTCCGTGTGTAATACCCACACCCGCACGACAGCGACTACGATTGCTAGCGTGCTCGATAAAAAGCTCCCCTTTCCGGACACGATCGATCGGTTAGGGTCCCAATATAACAAGGAGTGGGGAATGAGGAAAAAAGAGACAGGGAAGGAGTGACCGGAACCAGGGGATATGGGCACAACGACACACCGCAACCTGTCAGCCGGAAGAACGATGGCGACGGGAGTCATCTTTCGGTGGCAGTAAATCATGGAACGCGTTTCATAAATTATTAGTCCGTTTGAAATTTATTGTGCCATGGGTTTGTGCCGGTACCGAAGTGGTCCAGTTGTGCAGAGAGTGCAGAGAACATGCCTGCCCTGTCCTGCTTGCCAATTTCCGTACGATTGCCACGGAAGCAATGCTCATTGGTTTGAGCGGTACAATTGCAACTTAACAGTTTTACACTACATTTTCGTTGGTGTACTGAAATTTAGTTATTGATTAAAAATGAGGACAATACACTACTAATACCATTTAATAAGGACCTAAAAAAGTAAATTGCTCGAGTGCTAGATAGGAAGAAAACGTGCAGAAGTTTTCTTCTTAATGGGTTTTATTTTAAGGATCATACAGTGTCATAAACATAAGACCACTTGCATTTATTTGTGAATAAAAAGTTAAAACGAACGATACACATGAAAGTTTTTAGAATAAAACATGAATAATCTTTTTTTCGAAATTTATACATCAATTTGTAATTACACAAAATATTTGTCTAATGTAATCTCACATCACAATTAAGAAAGATTTTGGGTTAATATTTAGCTTTTAAGTACGAGACGCGTTTAAAGCGATTTCTTTGTCTTTGATTTTTTTTTACTTTCATTTTTAACATTGTCTCTGCATATGTTTTAGTTTCTATATCGATTTACATTTGAAACGATATTTACAAAGATTTTTGATTAAAAAAAATAAGAAAAGAACTTAATAATTGCATAGTATGAACCATCTTGGCTCAACATGAACAAGATGGCTTTAATTACTGCAATTTTTAACAAATTTTAAAACGATTTTAAGTATGGTAAACACATTTCGTCTACTAGTTGTTTTATAGATTTTTTGGGTTGGTATTTTTTTAGGGATTTCGATGTAATAATATATCCCAAAAATCAAGTAACTTTATAACTATTTTACCAGATATCATTTTATTTTCCTTTTGATTTTTACAATTTTGTGTAAATTTGCTTAGTGCTTTCCTTCAGTGCTCTTCTTCAGTTGAAGCAAATTATAAGCTTAAATAAACGCACAAAGGAAGAAATAAAAATAAACCTTTCGTGCCTTTTCGTGCGCAAGTAATTTAGTCACAAGTATGGTAATTTAAGTGTTTTCGTTTGCTTCTCAATTTTCCATAGTTTAAATATTAAAAACTAAGTATTTCCGAGTAAGGAAATGGAAATAACTTCATCAAAGACAAAAGTTTATTAACATAATTTTCTAAAAGAATAAAAAAGCAAAAAATCATTAGTTAAGCGAAGCAAAACATTTTGTACGATTAATAGGAAAAGAATTGTTAGTAAATCCTTTTTTTTTGTTTACCATACTCGTTTTGTAAAAATGCAAACTCTGCTCCGCTGCTATCAGCCAGGTTACAAAGGACATTTAAACTAGCTGGCACAGGTGAAAAACAAAAATCATGTGCTTGGCTAATAGAAATATCTGCGAACTACAGCACTTGACATGACTTTTCGTTAACCTCAACCGTTTGCTTGCGTCCGCTACACTACGCTCGAGAATCTAATTTTCAACATGTGCCCAGACAGTCGAACGACGCTATTCGTGCGATAATGAACAACGTTTGTAAATTGGTAGCAAATCAAATTATCCACCAACGGGTAAAAATTGAACAAGACTGACTCGTTCTAGCTTTGCAACGATGGAACGATGGTTTCGTTTTAGCTTTATTTGTTTGTTGTAAGTTCTCGAGAGGGGTTTTGTGCTTTTCTTTTTCCAAAACAAAAAAAAAACTATCGTACCATGTTTTCCCTTTTGGACGGTTTATTGTAATAAATTAATTAAACTTTTACCTGAAGTAGCTTCAAACATTGGTGCGTCAGGCACGATTGCTTTCTTTCTTTTTTGTTTTATTTATTAAAGCAGTTTTGTTTTAATTGAAAATTGCTTTAAATTTTATTTGCAAATGAGATATGAATTATACTCTGTATAACTTAGAGTTTTTATTAAGTATATATTTTCTATAAAATTCTATATGTTTAACTTCACCTCAAGTGCACAATGGTTGACTTTAATTTAACAACATGCCAGCCATGTTCAATATTTCAGTCAAGTCTCACGAAAAGCTTGTATCACGATCGATCCTGCAAAGCATCCTGCAGCTTCAAGCAGACGAGTTTTCCGGTTCTCATCCCAAAATCTTCCATTGCTTGACCATTTGCCGACGTGAGGTTTTTGGCAAAATAAAACCCATCCTCTACCAGCTTCTGAATTTATTCAAATGATCATTAATTTTGAGGAGCAAAGTTTTCCTATTAAAATAATGTTCTGCGTTCGACAGTTCTGCTCCCGATTGTTGATCCCAACAACGGTTTTTGTACGGTTAGTTTGATAGTTAGTTTTTTGCTAGTTGAGAGTGTTGGTTGGTTTTCGTTTTTCGTTTTGTTCTGAGCAAATTTATCCACCGCTGCCCACAGTGAAAGCTGCTTTGGAGAAAGTTTGAACAGCTTTAATGTCTGCGCATTGCTTGCTGATGAAAACTGGTCAAATGTGAGTGCAACCTGTCATCCACTAGTGCTTTCCAAACAGTAATCGCCAGTTACGTCGGTGGATTGGTGTAGCTCTTTTGCTCAGGACCCTTCATAAATCTAACTTTACCCACGCCAAATCAAATGTTCTCTCGAGGGAGCTTCTAATTGGATTATCACATTTTTACCCGAAATCAAGTGTAAGCGTGTGTGTGTATGTGAGATTATATTTAAAAAAATATATATGTATATGCCACACCTACCCTTTTTACGCCAAATGTTCATCATCCAACTTTATCTCGTCCGACAATTGCATTCCCACGGGAGCCAAACCACTAAGGCCTCTGTATATGTCGCTATTTATGCGCACGTCCACAGCTCTGAAAGCAATGATGCTTCGTGTTCTAATGAAGCGATTAATTACGCCATCACTTACGGCCACCGTAACCGGAGGTGGCACAGAAGACCGACCATAATTCGCCACACCACATACACCAGTACGAGAAAAGCCCGGAAGGAATCGATGAAATGGAAAACATTTCCATGCTGGTTCTGTGGTGCCCAGTGCGGTCGCATTGGGTGCACCGGCAATGGATTTACATTTTGGCGCACTTGTTTTTTTTTTGTTTTGTTTTTGGTTTGGATCTCGCGAGGACCAACCACTTCGGAAATGTGTCATCATGTGTCAGGAGCGCACATCTGGACCAGTCATGTGTGAATTTATGCCTTACCGTCCCTTGGGGTGGTGCAAGGGTGAAATCCCCGTTATGGAAAAGGATACACGTTGGAAAGTTATCCTTCACATTTACCGACCGAGCAGCAGGCAATCTGTACGGTAACAGCGACCACTTTCACTCTCGAAGGCTTGCGGTGAGAAAAATCTGCTGTGAATGCGTAATTATAAAGAACCAAAGCATCGTAATTTGAAGAAGCGCGTTAAATTTTCATAGAATAAATGAATATGTTAGTAAAACTTACAGCTAAGTAAGTAAGTGGTGTGTTTGTAACTTGATAGTTAATTTATTACAGTTTATTACAAGACTACGGATTACCCAGATTACCGTTTATTACAGATTACCCAGTTTTATTACAAGATTTTTTGTAATTTTCCTCATATTTTGTGGCATTCTTCACAATATTTTCCCAAAGATTTTTAATGGATTTTCTCCAGTTTTTACATAGTTTTTTTTTTAATTAGAGGATTGCAATTCAATTGGAATTCTTCTAGGTTTCAAATCGGTTTCGTTTGGGTTTTCCACAGTTTTCATTGGTATTTTTCATAGTTTTTAATTGGTATGGGAATTTGTTTTGAAAGCTTCGTCGTCATCGATGACTTTATTTGAACGGAATGGCCAGTTCTTGGATTACACCGTTTCCTAAATAAATAAAATTTAACCCATTACTAGTAGTTAATTAAGTTTTACAAGAAAGTGAGTTCATACAAATCTTCGCCAAGAGTTTGTGTAACTCTTTTGTGACTTAACTCATTGATTGCGATTTGAATCATTCGTGAACTAATCACGCATGGAGCAATTCCTTTAGGGTTTTATTCTTCACAGTGACGAAAAACTCTCGGAAAGCGATTATCATGATTCATGAGATTATAGAACTCATTTTGTGAATTGGTTGAGGATTTAATCCTTCGGGGGGAGCTATGAGTTATTAAATTCTTGCCTCATTGTACGACATATTAAATTCCGTTTCCAGGAAACTCGGGCTACATACTCCATACACGGCTGCATCGGAACTCCGACATGTTCGACTCCACCTGACCCATCCAACTAGCTCGCTGTGCTCCTCTACGCTCCTCTAAGTCCTCCATGTGAGATATAATTTCCCTCTTCTGTACAGATAGATGAACGCACTTATAAAATTGTCGAACATTTCTACTCTTCTCTAGTCAAAGGTGAGCACCAAAACAACATTGATTTAAATGTAAAGTTGTCCCCGGTGAAACAGCGCCTCCATCCAAAACTAGCGACAACCTCTTAGCCGAATTAGCGAGCAAAGTGCTCAGAAGAATGTATAACTCCTTGTATATGGATAGACATTGGAGAAACCGACGATGGAGCACAATGACGAACTACAGGAGTTGTACGCAAGACTCACTACGAGTAAGGCTAGCTTAGGTAGGCTGGTCATGTCATTAAAAAGACACCGAATACGATCCAAGTCTATTAAGGTCATTCACTTGGGCAGAGGAAACGTGTAAGAACTCACAAAATGAGAAGAATTGTTTAGGTTGATAATGTATTGACTGACAACGGTGTCCGACCGTAAGCGATTTAGAAGACTCCTGTAGCAGGACAAGACGAGACGAGAAGCGATTGAAGTTCCGGACAAGTAAGTACATGCGCTCTCTCCGGAAAGAAAAGTTGTGCATATAAAAATTCGCATTTGATTCGACATTAAACTTCTCTCAAACCCCTTCCAGTTAATTCATTGATTATACATAAAAAAAAAATATATGTATAAAGTACATCAAACGATTTTTTTTCCAACATCAATTGAAGATGATCAGCTTGGGTACGTAAATAGACGCTCACTTTAAGTCTCGTTTTACAAGAATCGACTTTGTAATGACGCCATTGAAAACATCAACCATTGCATTGCTATTTTGCAAAAGTACCCACACAACCCCTAAGCCACCCTACCGAAGTGGTCAAACAAAAACGGAAAACAAAGCCAGCATAAAAAGGGTCTCTGAAAAGCAGCACCACTTCAAAAGTGCAACCGTTAGTGGTCATCCGGAGTGATGAAGAAATGACTCGACGACAGACTTGACGACTGGGAATCGGTGCTTTTATACACACAATTCAGCACGCAAAAAAGCAGGCTCGACTCGTGACAACTTTGTAGTGGTTCCTTTGCCCTTGCTGGCACGACGTCAATAAACCGCTTTTTTATTTCTTTGCTTGCTTTAATTCTTCCCCCCCCCCCATTCCGGTCTCATTTCCGGTTCCTTTTACCAATATTTTCCGATTGCCTTTTTTTTGTTAATCGTACTAAACTCTTGCTTCTTTCCTTTCGATTCGTCGTCTGTCCGCCAATACGGACGGACCGTTCCAGGCGCTTTCAATCGTATAATTGCTTCTAATTAACAAGTTCACTGTCTTTGCAAAGCGGAAAGAACTCAAGAACCCGACGGTGGTGCAAGCAAAAGGTTAGACACGTGGCCAAATAGCCATTTCAACGTACCGTGGGTTAAAACAGGGATCGAACAGGTTCCGGCACGATTCTACTGTCTCGGGCCGTCTCAATCGTCATTCGTCAACCGGGTGCAAAAGGGATCAAAGCAAAATGGACACCGATCCCTTATTGGTACCGGTAAAACAAAGCACTAATTATTCCTCTATTCAGCTGGAAAATAAAATAAAGTTCGGTATACTTTCTACCGTTGCGGAGCAACACTGCTCACCGTTGCTTACTGCAGCGCCTTCCCCTTCATGGTTCATTGAAATGGCGCACGGGAAATGGAATTGACATAGGCGAAACAACTACGAAAAAAGTAGCTGAGATGATTTTTCCATCTACCTTCCAGAAAGTAGCCAGTAGAAAAATGACACAAATCATTCACCGGGCTGAGAGGAGATGGGTTCACAAGTACCGACCGGAAAGGACACACGGTGAATGAATAAATTTGTAGTTTGTATTGAATTTTGTATGCAGTCCGGTCATTAAGACAAGTGGGACTCTTGGTCGACGATAATCATTAAGCGTAATGTGTCTTCTGTGCGTGAAATATAGTGCCATATATAGCATCACTGATGGAAATGCCTTTTATCTGCTGAATCCTCAAGCATTTCCGTTTTTGCTCCCTTAAGTAGTGAGAAGATTTTATAAAAGGATTTTTTGTCGTTGGACTTAAGAGAATTTTTCTTTTTTCAAAATAAAAACTGAAACATAAATGTATAATTCTGTTCAATTTTCGATTAAAATAATGGAATAGATGTGACGAACATAAAAAATTCTTTCTATTTCAATGTTTTTAAAAGTTTGTAATATAACTGCAGAGAAAATATGAAACGAAGTATTAGTATTCTCTAAGTATTCTATATTATGTTAGATTTTTTGTATATTTTCCTTCAGCTTTTAGCTTTACATATTCATGCCGTTCGTAAAGCGAATAAGTTTGCATTTGTTTTTTCTACGTTTATTTTTTTTACTGTAAATATTTAAATATATTTTTTATTTATAAATCATGTTTGTTGCAGCATTATTACAAGAAAAATATGAAACTTACTCATGCAATGGGAAAAATATCAAATACCTGTAATATCTGTATACGCGTTGAAGAAAAAAAATTGTGTCGTAAAAATATTAAAAACTCATTTAAATTTTTTTAAATTTTTTTATAACTTTTGTGTTATTCTGTTGTCAGTGTATGTAGCCATACCGCACTGATATGGGTATGGATCCGAAGCCTCTAGAAGGATAATATAGGCACTCCATACCCTACTCCGACTCAATACGTCCCCGTCGTACAGAATGGTTACATATCTCTCCAAATATCTGAGCTTGGGTATACGGGGAAACCCAACCCCTTGGGAAGATGGGGTATATGGCTAAATTGAGCGGAGGGGGACAGCCAGCGTCTGTTCTCCATGTTAGGGGCAGCTGGATGTCCCTTCTGTCCTGGCACCCTACGGGACTTTAAACAGCTAGGATGCGTAGGCCCTCCGACGAGACAGGGGGTTGGGGGAGAGGCCTTGCAAGCCACCCCCAATATAAAGGCAACGAAAGGTAAACAAGAAATTTCGAATCGGACTAACAGATACAGACCCACGCAACTGAACAAGGACTACGATTGGAAACTCGGGACATGGAACTGCAGATCCCTCACAGCACCCGGAAGTACCCGCAGTGATTGCATGATCTACCAGAGCGGTGGTGAAAAGCATGAACTCGGTACAGCGTTCCTGGCCATAGGTGCGATGCGAAAGAGGATAATCGGTTGGTGGCCGATCAACGAACGGATGTGCAGGTTGAGGGTTCGTGGAAGGTTCTTCAACCGGAGCATTATTAACGTGCATAGTCCGCACCTTGGAAGCACCGATGACAATAAGGAGTTATTTTATACTCAGCTGGAGAGGGAGTACGATTGCTGCCCACAACACGACGTCAAGATCGTCATCGGAGACTTTAACGCTCAGGTCGGACGGGAGGAGGCATACAAACCCATGATAGGTAGTTTCAGCGCCCACCAGCTGACAAACGACAATGGGCTTCGCCTAATAAACTTCGCCTCCTCCAAGCACATGACCATTCGCAGCACCTTCTTCCAGCACGCACCACGCTTCAGCTACACCTGGAGATCACCACAGCAGACATATTCCCAGATTGACCACGTTCTCATCGATGGAAGGCACTTCTCGGATATAATCGACGTACGTACGTACAGGGGAGCAAACGTCGACTCGGACCATTTCCTGGTTATGGTAAAGTTACGCCAGAAACTGTGCGCTGCCAATATGCAGCGCTATCAGCCCACCCCAAGGCTCGACATAGATCGGTTGCGGCAAGCTGATGTGGCGAGGGACTTCGCGACCACGCTTGGGGAAGCGTTGCCGGAGGACACCACCTTCGAGGCGATGTCCCTCAATGACCATTGGCGTACGATGGAACAAGCCATCAGCAGCACGGCCGATCAAACTATTGGCCGCGTAACACGTAACCGGAGGAAGGAATGGTTTGATGATGAGTGCAGGCGAGCACTATCCGAGAAGAACGCAGCGCGTACTCGCATGCTCCAGCGCGAGACCAGGCAGAACGTGGAAGACTACAGACGACTGAGAAGGCAGCAGACCCGACTCTTCCAGGACAAGAAGCGCAGCTTCGAAGAGTCGGATGAGCAACTTATGCAGCAGCTATCCCAGTCGGGGGAAACTCGTAAGTTCTACAGGATGCTGAATGCGGCACGAGGCGGTTTTACTCCCATAACCGCTATGTGCCGCAACGAGGAGGGAGATATCCTGTCGGACGAGCGAGAGGTGATCGACAGGTGGAAGTGCTACTTCGACAGGCACCTGAACGGAGCAGATGCAGGGGAGACCCCTGCAGGAAGCAGAGGAGAGCAGTACTGCGACAGCCAACAGGATGACGAAGTGCCCCCGCCATCCTTGGACGAAGTCATCAGTGCCGTCAAACAGCTGAAACGTAACAAGTCAGCTGGCAGCGATGGGCTGGTGGCAGAGTTGTTCAAGATGGGCCCGGAGAGGCTTGCCGCGCTTATGCATCGGCTGATCGTAAGAATTTGGGACCAGGAAGAACTACCGGACGAGTGGAAGCTGGGTGTCATACACCCAGTGTACAAAAAGGGCGACAGACTGGACTGTGCTAACTTCCGAGCCATCACAGTCCTGAATGCTGCCTACAAGATCCTGTCCCGAATACTCTTCTGCAGACTTGCGCCCCTTGCCACAGATTTCGTCGGAAGCTACCAAGCTGGATTTGTTGGAGGCAAATCGACCACCGACCAAATCTTTACTCTTCGGCAGATCTTCCAGAAGTGCCGAGAGCATCAGATCCCCACGCACCACCTGTTCATTGACTTTAAGGCGGCCTACGATACCATAGATCGGACCGAACTATGGAACACCATGCAGCAGTACGGATTCCCTGGGAAGCTGGTACGGCTGTTGAAGGCCACGATGGATGGGGTGCAGTGCAAGGTGAGAGTATCGAACATGCTGTCGGAATCGTTCGAATCTCACCGGGGTCTGAGGCAAGGGGACGGACTCTCCTGTTTGCTGTTTAACATCGCTCTGGAAGGTGTCATGAGAAGCGCGGGCTTCGACATCCGGGGCACGATTTTCACCCGTTCTCTCCAATTTCTCGGCTTCGCGGATGACATCGACATCATCTGCGGCGCTGTGCGATGCGTACACCCGACTGAAACACGAGGCCGACAGAATTGGATTGAGGATCAATGCGACGAAGACAAAGTACCTGCTTGCCGGAGGCTCTGACCGTGATAGAGCCCGACTCGGGAGCAGAGTATCAGTTGACGGCGACGATCTCGAGGTGGTAGAGGAGTTCTGCTACCTTGGTACGATCGTAACTTCGGACAACAACATGAGCAGCGAAATCCGAAGGCGCATTGTTCAGGGAAATCGTGCCTACTACGGGCTCCACAAACTCCTGCGATCCAGAAGGCTCCAGCAACACACGAAATGCACGATATATCGCAAACTGATACGTCCGGTAGTCCTCTACGGGTACGAGTCCTGGACTCTGCTAACGGAGGATGCCAATGCACTCGCTATTTTCGAACGGCGGGTGCTAAGGACTATCTTTGGCGGTGTGTGCGAGCAGGGCGTGTGGAGAAGGAGAATGAACCACGAGCTAGCTGAGCTGTTTGGCGGTGCAGATATCCTGACGGTGGTCAAAGCCGGAAGGATACGATGCCTGGGGCACGTGATGAGGATGCCGGACTCATGCCCCACCAGGAAGGTGCTCGTCAGCGATCCGTTCGGCACGAGGCGGAGAGGAGCACAGCGAGCTCGTTGGCTGGATCAGGTGGAGTCAAACCTGTCGGAGATCGGATGCAGCCGTGGATGGAGGACTGCAGCACTGGACCGAGTTTCCTGGAAACGGATTGGCGACCAGGCCATGTCTACGCGACGTGCTCGACCATGAGCAGGCCAGAAAAGAAGAAGAAGAAGAGTTATTCTGTTATTCTAAAAAAAGTTTATATCTTATCTGTAAATATTTTAGAGACTTTATTACTTTTGTTAATTTGGTTAAAATTTTTGTGTTACGAAAATTCAACTAGTTCACACAATACAATAATATTAATAGGGGCGGCCCGATGGTGTATGTGATAAACGGCGGCCGTCCACACGGCAGGACCGGGTTCAAATCCCATACGCACCGTCCCCCCGTAGCAAGGACTGACTATCGGGCAACGCGGTAAAAATAAGGCTAGTAAGCCAGAAATTTACGGCGTGACCTGTGTAAGGTCGTTAAAGCCAAGAAGAGAGAGAATAATATTCATCAAAATTTATTTTCTTTTTTTAATTGCTTTTCATTTAACTGCTTGTTTTTTTCTTGATCACTAATAAAATAAATTGCCATAACAACTTATACATAAACAGTATTTTAAAAAACAACAACATCCTAATGTGTGTCTAAGCTTAATCTGATTTGCTTATTGTATACTAGATTGTATATTTTCACCATTCCTCATTACTAATAAAAAATTTACTCAACACTACAATAGCTTCCGACCGGAAAACAAAATGCCAAACCCGAATATATTCCAAAGGATGTTACTTTGGGTTTTCCTTCCGAAAAAAATCCCCCTCAAGCTTAGCGGGTGGTTTCTACCACTCTGGTAAAACGACAATAATAACGCACCAAAGTGAACGTGGTTAGTGTTCCACGTGTCGAATCAACCTCGCCGAACCAAAAAAAAAACCAACCCAACACCAGAACATGAGCAACGAAAAAAGACCTAGAAAACAGCAGTATTTTATGAATTTTAAATGATCAAAAAGCGTGAAATTGAATTTTGAATTTTTATGAAATATACACCCAACCAGTAAATGCATGGGCGTAGCAAAATAAAAAAAAACTGGAAGTCATTTGCACGATATTCGTTGCGTTCCGTTTATCATCATCCATTGGTTGAGGGGTGGTACGGAAAGGTTGGATATTGTGATGTTTTGAAAGTTTTCCAACAAGAATGATGATAAGTTGTTTTTTGTTGTTTTGCTTGGTGTCTGCTTTCTTTCTTTTCTTATTTTAGTTCATTGGGCGAGCCTCGTCGTAGAAGCTATAAAAATGCTATGTTAAATGTTTATCAGCGCACTGGATGGATGAATAAAGTATATGTTTATTGGGACATTGTGTAATTTTATTTAATATTTTCATTTATCATTTCAAATAACAATAGTATTTGAAGCAATTGTACAAATACACATTGTTTGAAACAATTGAGCAATTGTACTAACTATTGTATTTGAAGCTTCAATTTGAAACTTATAACCTATTCGCAGCTCACAGTTCTAATAAAGAAAATAAACAAAGGAAAAAAAACTTTAATTGCGCCATTTTATTATAAAAAAGTTTTGCGTACGATGAGGCGAAGGAAGATAAACGGCCATTGAAATTATTTTCTTTTTATTTCTTTTTAAATGAAAGTGCTTCTAGATTCGGTGAGTAGTAATGAAGATAAAGTTATTGATGCAAAATTTATCTCATAAGAAAATAATTTAAGTAAAGTCATTGAAAATAATAGTTCAGTTCTCTTTATGTAGGTTACATTACATTTTTCTGTTACTTAATTCATTCATTTACCTAACTGTTTTAATTTTGTAAATGTTCTTTATTATACTACAAAACTTCCGCCAAGTGTCTTGGCACAGATTCGACCATTCGACGACGCGATTTCCATATATCAGTTTCAGCAATCTTACGAACTGTTTCACTAAGTTTATGGATTTAAATAGCGTTACTTCGTCGAGCTACTGATGTTTGCTTTATGCTGTCAATTATTTTGAACATGCCTATTATATTTTGAACTACTATACAAATTGTGGAAAAATGTGTTACAGTAACATAAATGAGTAAATAAATAAATTAATTAATTAACAAATAAATTTTTGCATGAAATGATACAATGAAACTTGTTTGCATAATTCTGTATTAGCGATCTTTTATGTTATGGTTTCAATGGACGTTCGGTGACTTATGCATGTGTTTTTTTAAATTTGGGTTATTAAAGTACTTTTCTACAAAAATATTACAGTTTATAGATAACTTTTAATAAACAAAAATATTTTTTATTCATGTAGCACAGCACGGCCGTATTGCTAGCAATATAGCAATGTGAAGGATATTTTCTATTAAAATGTACTAATACCAAATAATTTAAATTCAACGAAAAAATCAACAAAGCTATCGCATGTGTCCGATCAATTTTGCTCTACAGTTTCTACTCTTCACTCATAATTGTAACGGACTAGTGCTTTGTAACACGTCACTGCTAAACAGTTCGTAATTAGATCTATCAACACTACATTCCAAGTTTATTCACATTGCACTTAATTGAAAGGACGTATGGGACAAGTTCGGCTTGTCGGCATCGTATTACCAACACCTTGGATAGCTTCTTAAGGCAAAAATTATTACCTCTTGAGCTGTCAAAAATACTTCAATCTAACTACAATCAACTACCGTGTCAGTATGAATTACCTAAACAATGGTTGTCCATGAAACTTGAAGCTTTTCAAGCTTTTCGGTCTACAGTAATAAGATAGAACGAGCCCATAAGTCTACGTAATGTACATGACATGTGACAACCAACCATACTGGGGGTCAAATTTCAGTCTATGCACTCATCTTGTTGTATAATTAATTAGCTAGTACAACTTGACAATTCCAACGACAAGTCACCAACTGTAATTAACATTCACTTTCTTACAAACAAACCAACTGCAAACTGACGATAGCGCTGCTCAATGCTTCGTACTACTATTTTCCTACAGTTCTGTAAATATATTGGCCATTAACTGACCGGTCAAAATAAACGATAAAACTACTTACATAAATGTTTATCTGCAATGTAACACACACTCGGCCATTTTGTAAATAGAAAAAGTAGACCAACACAAAGGAAAACCCAACTGCCCATTGCTTCCGAACGCATCCTCGAGTCGAAAACTTAAATGAGAATGTTTTGCATTCGACGTTGCACCCAGCTGCAATGTTTTCCACCTTCCAACACCTGATGTCCCACCCCTGCAGTACAACACACGGCACAAAACCGGTATCAGATAATAATGCAAGAAACCTAGTTTCAGTTTTCTTACTATCTCAACCAAACACCGGAAACTGCACTTTCTACCAAACTAACCACCCACCGAGCCGTCCCCTAGTCCGACGTGCGCAATGACCACGACCTTCCCGTCAATCCACTAACCCGCTTCCCGGGATGATTTCATCGTGCGGAAGTGCAAGTGGAAAAGTTAAAAGATTTTAATGCCAGTTTCATAGTTTCACTTCCTGCTACGAGAGAGAGAGCGAGAGGGAGAGAGAGATAGAGAGAGATTCCGGTTTATGATGCGCCCACTTGCCCACCGGGATGCCCTCAAGGGGATGGACCAACTTCCAGCTAGGTCACGGCTTGAGTCGTGGTTCACTAGTGCGTTGTTGCGGTGCGGCCCCTGGGTGGGTTTTGGGGAATGTAATTTATTTAAATTCATAATGAGTTTCAAGTTAATTTATTATTTAAAAACGTTGAAACTTTCCGACGTTCTGGTTTTGGGGGCACGGAGGATCATCTCTATCCAGAAGCTTTGCCGCTTTGTAAGGCAGTGCGAATAACGCACATTCGATCATGTAGGAAAGTATATGGTGTACTGACACGTAAAGGTTATCTTTTTGAGGAGTTCTAATACCGTATGTGATATTAGTGTAGAAAATAACAAACTGGTTTTTTTTTTTAGTTTTCGTTTGTTTATTTGCCTTACAAATAATTCCAGTTCTAAAAGTTAAAGTTAGAAAATTGTAGAAATTTTTTGAAATGACAAAAGAGTTCATTATTTGATGTTCACGAATGAGAAACTCAATACCGTCTGATTATGCTGAGATTCTCTCATAAACGATGGAGGCGCATGGTGTGTCACGTGGTATGTCATCTGGTCATCTATTCCCGTTGGCAATTCAATGTACTGAGTGAACAGCAAAAAGAGATAAATACACTTCGAAGATAATATATTTTGGTAGAAAATATTTTAACAGCAACTATGTTAATGAAACACTTAGTAAAAATAATTTATGAATAAAATAATAAACTTATACATTTAACAATTAGGATTAAAATGGTGATATTCTACTAAAAACTTATCTGAAAAGAACACAATTAACATTTTCTTTAAATGTAAAGAATAAGTACTGAAAATTTAAAGTCAGTAGATTTACAGATTTTCGAGAAATTCGTTGACCTATTAACTTAAACGTTTTCACATAGCCAAATGTTTTTTTTTTTCTAGGGGTTTTAACTTAGTCTTTCTCGATGTTTTGAATCAAATTTCTTAACAGATATTCCTACAGAGTTATATCATTATAACGTGAAAACACTTTTGCAAATTGTTTTGAACATGCTCATTATATACTACTGCTTAAAATGTTGATAAAAAGGTAAAAAATGGTGGTAAAAAGAGCAATATTTTGTCTTATGTATGCCATTAACTAAATTTATCTAAAAGTATTCGATTTTGAGTTCGATTTTCAGTGATACAGAACAAATAAGAAAGTATGTTTTTTTTCTCGTTCCGAAATTCATCAAAGATTGCAACGTTTTCTAACATCAATCAACTAATTCACGCACGAGCAAAAACAAAAAAAAACAAATCTCAAACATCGTATTACTCCCATTGTGTTATCTTACCTTTGTTTGTGTTCGAACGAAACCTGCCAAAAACCCAACACTAACAATCGGAGTAAAGAAACTCCGAAGCAAAACTTTAGCACCTACGGTAAGCACACAGAGAAGGTGTCAAAGCCGCACAATCGAACACGGCAACTTCCTGCAACCGGGGACGTGCCTCGTTAAGCAACACTGACACCAGGACAAAAGTTGTCGAAACCAAACACACCAAAACGGACACCACATACACGCCACTTAGCTAATGATGTAAACAGGTGGGCAAAGGAACAAAAAACAAAACTTGCTGACGATTCTTTCCTGCAAAATGGTTTGTCTTTTTGGGTGGGTGGAAGTTCTACTGGAGTGCACTTCCGCAAACGGTCCGACAAAAGCGAACGAACCATTCCGGCGCCGACTGAGTTCCGTCCTGTTGCGTACCGTAGCCCTTAAGATTGACGCTATTTGTCACGTAATTTGTCTGTCGTTGCGGTCTTTCGTCTACGCGGAGATCAGCACGGTTGTCTGTCATTTCGTTTTTGAATGAAAGCAATAAAAGTGACTCATAGAAGGGAAGATACTGTGCCTTTTGGTCCAATTATTTTTGTCGAAAATCTATGACTTTCTGTGTGTGAATTTTCCAACATTCTTATCACTGAGATGATTATAATGTTTAATACAGTTTGATGTTTTTTTTACAAATTAATTGATATCGTAACTTTGGAGTCTAAACGAGTTGTAACGATTTTTTTTAAATTCATCTCCACTATCCATCATTAAAGCTTCAAGATATTCAGACACATTTTAATTTCTTCCAGTAGTGTATCGTCGTACATCATCAGTACAGATGTTCAACAAGAACTGAGTTACACCGTTCACACAAATCTCCTCACAACATATTGCATGATTGTTGCTTCTTCTCTATCGGCAGCATGTTCTACTATCATCATTAATACGACGGTTTCTACTTAAAAATAACAAGCAACAGCAAACCTCATACGCTACATCTACTGTTAACTCTTCTCGAATTCAAACCACCGTTCAGACGGTAGATCAGACGTGCGAGTCATTTTGTTGTAATTAAATTAAAAATAATTACACCGACTAGACTAGGATTCCAGCTACGCAGCGTGGCAGCTTTGATATCCTCGGCCATGGCATTCAGCAAGTTTCTTAGTAATTATTCTACATCGTACCTCAATTCGTAACCTCAAGGTGTTTCGTGACGGATTAAGCAACTGTTTTGACTGAAAACTGTCGCTACTTTCTCGGTAACTCATGTGTTGCAAATGAAAGTTAGGATTTACCGTGAAACCCGAAAGCTTACACTAAAGCATCCTTTTTTTTTTGGGAGGGTTTGCAATTAATCGCTCCCGCGAAGTATCTTTCCAAATAAAACGATAAACGACACTTCTCAACGCTTTGTGCGCACTCGTAACAATCCTGTCTCCCCAGGTGTTCTCGTATAATGCGATGAGACAAAAAAAAACCAAAACTCTAATCCAACACTAATCGCCACAGACAACGGACTGTGGACTGGAAATAATTTGACACATCAGTCCGAACGTTTTGTAAGTTCGTTCTGCTTCCAGTTCACCTTTACGTTGGTCTTTCATCCTGCCAAAAGCAGACGCCTACACACCTTTTTTGTAATATCTGCTGCATGGTTTTGCATTATTATCCGTACGTATCTTCTGGATATATTATGAGGACGCAACCAGATGCTAACAAAACCCCCCCAGATGCGTGATGTCTGCCAAGGACAAGCCAAGGTTTGGAGAATACATTGTTCCTTACATTTCGCTTACAAATGTTTTTTTTCTTTTTTCATTTCCTTTGATCCTTGCCGTTAGTTTAACGATGTGAAATGACGGTACACGGTGGAGCTTCTTCCTGTACCTCCTAGAACAAAGTGAGAACTCCACTTTTGAAGCAAACCAAAAAAAAACCCCAAGTTGACCGAAAAAGTTTCGGAAGCATTTTTAATTACTTCCACACACCCAAATCAAGTTAAGACACCACGACCATTTGATACCCCCGAGGTGGACGTGCAAGGAATGCCCTAAATGTACATAATGTTTGTATATGAGTCCCTTTTTTTTGGGGCGGACTTTGGACTTTGTTCATCTCTGTACTTTAAATCCCTTTGTCTGCCTTGTTTAGACACTTTAGACCACCATTACCCATATGATTGTGCCATGTCCATTTGCCGCAGTTACTAACCAGAAAAAATGAACAAAAAGTGTATCTAAATTTACAACAAAAAAAAAGGTTTGGGACTTCTGATTATGACGGAGAATTGTAGCAGACCGATAGAACGAAGTATTCGGATGAGTAGTAACGGAGTAGATGCGCTCACCAACATGCGGCTGTCTCTGTAGCCGGGTTTACCCGTTCAACCTCGCCTCAAGGCAACTCTCCTCGCAAAAAGGACCACATACGCAATAAAAGTAAACCATTAGCTTAAGCAGCAAGAGTTTTATAGTGCAGGAGAGGGAGTTCTTAGTTCCAGTGCTTTAGGGGTTTTTTTGCGTTTTAAATGTTAAACATAATCCGATTCATCAAATAGAGACAAAAAAAACGCACTCGGAATTTTCGGTCGACCATTTAATGAGGGCTAAGTGTTGGGTGGGTTTTGTTTGTAATTTTACTCAAACTGCTTGCTGTACGTAAAATGCTTTCCAAACCCAACACGAAGCCACGAGGCTTTCGGTAGTGGACATCAGCTATTTTCGTACGATTTGAGAACGACATAACCCCAGTCGTCTCACCAAGCAAAAACCCGACAGTAGTGGGTGAAAAACCTCCCAAACTATGGAAAACGGGAAAAAAAAGTTTTTTTTGCTTTAAATAGTATATTTACGGGTTCCGGATTGAAGTTAGTCTACACCCTGGTTCGCATGCATTCGCTTCTTCTACAGCGTCCGAGCGTTCAAAATGGCCAAAGCATGGTAGATAAAACTTTTGCCCGAAAACCTGGCTCCTTCACAAAAGGTTTGTACGCTTGTAAGGATAAACATGACCCAGCTTCGAATACCCACCCTCGAGGCAAGAATCTGTCAGCATTGTACAATTAAATTTGTTTTTATTGCATTTTAAGAACTAAAAAGCGACTGACACTCGCCCGAAGCTGTCGTCGGGGAGGACATAGACACACACACACACAAACACAAACAAACACAGTTAGTTTTGCACTTTGTCCTACGGTAGCAGGATGCAGCATTCGTCCGATTCATTCGTCCGAGGTACCATTTCAACCCTTAAATTCCAAAGCTAAAAACCGTGCTAAAAGGGTTTAGTTGAAGAAAAGTTCACACAAATCTTGCCACCGCCTTTGGCCAATGGAGCAATTCCGAGCGAAATCGGACACGGACGACACGACACGGTGTCACATGTCACATGCGGCCATTCGTTACCGGTGTCCCAGAAGCGTAGTTGACGGTCCGTCACCCACCGAATCTTCATCCTTCTAGGCTTGCTTACGTCCAGAATATCTTCCCCGAAGAATAGTAAAAGGAAAAAAATCCATAAGACACCCACCCCGAACTACATAGTCTTTAGGATGGTAAAGTTTAAGATTTTTTTTCATCCAACAGTTAAACTTTCCTCTTTGATTTCATCATTCCCTTCAGGGCTATTTCTTGCGTGATTTTACCACATCCACGGTTTGCTGTGAAGCGAATTCGGCGGCGGCAGATTAAATGCGACAATTTATTGGTTTACTTTTTTATCACATCTTCGCCAAACGGCAATGGCGGCCCATTATGGGTTGTCGGAGGCATGCTGGGCAGCGTTTTGTAGTTTGGATTCTATATTTGCAACTTTTCTTCGTTACCCGTTGCAGAAGCGCGTTTTACGTGACCGTGGAAAGTTATGGATAAAGAAATTTGCATATTTCCCATGTATTTTTGCGATTGAATTGGTTTTTTTGGGTGTATTTTCTTGTTACAAAGAAAAGAATTGTTTGTAACTGTGCTGATGTAATGAATTTGTATTATTTAAATTTAACTTAACATTTTAAGTTAATTTATTTGTATTTTTTACCATGCTAACGATATTGCGACCATAAGTTCTTAATGGTTCTTTTTGGTCAGTTACGACACTATATAGCAATCGAATAACACTTACTACTTCAAAAATTAACAAAACTACAACATGTTCAAAAATATGATTGCAATATTTGGGTTGTTTTAGACAAATTTATATTTTTAAAAGAATCTCAAAAAAATATTAATAAAATTTTTATAATTTCGAAAAAAACATTGAAAAGAATCCTTCATATGTTTATTTCATTTTAGAAAATTACGTGACCATAAACATAAGGTACGGACTTTAGTCTGGATAAATATATTTCATCTTTGTAGTGTACGACTTAACAATGTTAACTAGGCTAGAATCAATTCCGATTTTATCGTATTCTCCATATGCAAAATTGACAACTTCATGTTCATGCTGGTCGTATTACTGCTCTTCTCTGCTCTCTGCGCCTGGTTCGGTAACTCCTGCATCTGCTCTAGTCAGATGTCTATTGAAGTTGACATCCTGCAAAACTTACGGGTTTTTCCCGAATGGGATAGCTGCCGCAACAGTTGCAGCATCCGACTCTTCAAAAATGCGCATCTTATCCTGGGGGAGTCAGGTCTGCTGCCTTGTTATTATTAGTGTTCGCCTGCACTCATGTGCAAACCATTCCTTCTTCTGGTTACGTGTTATGCGGCCAATGGTTCGATCGGCCGTGCTGCTGATGGCTTGCTCCATCATACGCCAATGGTCATTGAGGGACATCGCCTCGAAGGTGGTGTCCTCCGGCAACGCTTCCCCAAGCGTGGACGCAAAGCGCCTCGCCACATCAGCTTGCCTCAATCGATCTATGTTGAACCTTGGGGTGGGCTAATAGCGCAGCTTATTGGCTGCGCACAGTTTCTGGCGTAACTTTACCATAATCAGGAAATGGGCAGAGTCGACGTTTGCTCCTCTGTACGTATGTACGTCGATAATATCCGAGAAGTGCCTTCCAATCGATGGGGTCTTATCTGCGGTCTTACCCTATCTCCAACTGCGTATAGAAGATCACCTTATCGTCATCGGTGCTTCCAAGGTGTGGACTTCTTTTCCTTCTTCTTGTCGTAACGACCTCTGAGGTCATGTCGGCCATTTCTGGCTTACTAGACTTATGTTTACCTCGCTGCCGGATAGTCAGTCCTTGCTACGAAGGGACGGTTCGGATGGGATTTGATCCCCAGTACTGCCGTGTGAACAGACGCCGTTTATCATATAAATCAAAGATAGAAGGTGTGGACTATGCACATTAATAATGCTCATGTGGAAGAAACCTTTCTCGAACCCTCGTAACTCCTTTCCAGCGCATCTCCTGAAGTGCTAGGAGGAGGAAGTGCTAAGGGATCTTCAGTTTCATGTCCCGAGTTTCCAGTCGTTGCCTTGTTTCGGTGCGTGGGTTGATATTCGTTAATCCGAGTCGAAATAATTTTGTGACTGTTTGTTGCGGAGATATTTGGGGTGATATTTGCAAGGCCTCTTCTCAAACCCCATGTCTCGTCGGAGTGCCTACGCATCCTAGATGTTTAAAGTCCCAAAAATTTAAATGATGCCAGGGCATGAGGAACATCTAGTCTCCAGGGTTTCCTCGTATACCCAAGCTCAGATATTTGTAGAGATATGTATATACGACATGGACGTATAGTAGGGTCGGGACGGAGAACCTATATTATCCTTCAAGAGACTTTGAATCCATATCTATATCAGTGCGGTATTGCTACATACACTGACAACAGAATAAACACAAAACCGACTATCCAACTATAAAAAACATCAAATTGCTGCTAGTGGCAAAACCCACAGGAAAAAAATTAAACTAAAAATGTTGATACATCATCGACAAATAGACAATGCATTTTCTTCTTATTCGCTACAAATGATCCCTGTTTTCTCAAGCACACGCTTAATAGCTTCAAAACGCGTAAAAATTGATGAAACTAATGCCACTGCTTGTTTTACCTAACGCTGTTCCAACTGAGTCATTTACGCCACCACCACTATTGTCCACATCGCCCCAAAACGCATCGCGCCCTCACATGTTGCAGCAGCGAGTGCATTCGAGCGTGTTAATCGCGTGGTCTAAAAAAAAGTAAACAACCCAAACCCAAACAACACAACGATTGCACCAACACAACGATCGAGCTAAATTAACCCACGATCGGATTGAAATCGTTTTCTTTTTTATCGCGACTTCTGAATGTGTGGCGCTTAAAAGCGCGGATTGCATCGCACGGTTCTCTCTCGCTCGCGAGACTTCAACAGATGTTGCTACCACTACAGCCATCGGCCATTGCTGGCCATTGCCGTACGGTTGACGTTTTTCGGTGACTGCATATAGACGAAAACGTTTCGCTGTGATGACAGTGTACCAGAGTGCTGACACTGCCAGTCCGCATCGAGGCGTCCCCATTCCGGCGTATCTAGTGCGGCGACTTAAACCCTGAACAGAAAACAATGATGTGATAAGGTGAACGAAACGGTGTGATAGCAGTGCAAATGTTAGTGATATGATGTGCTGCTGAATCAGCTACGGAAAGGTTCCATTTGCTTCAACTGCAAGCAAACCAAAGGGGAAAGAAATATAGAACGCGCACTCCCCCAACAATAGTGATGACATCGGACGAGAACGAAAATGCTGGATCCGATGCAGCGTTCGATCGGATCATGGAATCCATCGGCAATGATGGACCATTTCAGCGACGGTACAACATCATCTTCAACGTGATCGCGGTACTATTTTTCGCCATGTGTGTGGTGAATGTGTTGCTCATACTGGCCGTACCGGATCATAGGTGTAGTATTCCGGCCATGGTCAACGCAACGCACAACGAACGATGGAACGAGTCCGTTTATCCGATGTGAGTAGATGACAAACACGCAGCGGTAACTGCGCCGGTTAGATTAGTATGATCGTATTGTGTATAAATTAGCTAAGATCGTGCAGTCAACGAGAAAGGAGATTTGTGTATTAACACTGTAATAATGCTTGGAAAAAAATTTAGATAAACAATTTTATTTTATTCACTCAAATGATATTTATACTCCATACTCTAATAT
Organism: Anopheles funestus; assembly: GCF_943734845.2. NCBI lineage: Eukaryota > Metazoa > Arthropoda > Insecta > Diptera > Culicidae > Anopheles > Anopheles funestus. The sequence continues at coordinate 43,552,957 of NC_064598.1, forward strand.
ACTCTAAAAATATTTTTTTTGTTGATTTTTTCCAAAATTAATTAAAAACTTATATCGACTTCATTAGTATACTATTTTTAATCTAAAAAAAAATAAAGTATAAAGTAAAAAGTAAAAAAAGTAAAAAAGAAAAAATATTTGTTCTTCAACTGATAAAACACTAACGAATGTTTTAAATAAACCAAATTACGAGATAGATAAGAATTTAATCCTGCCGGTACTTAAACATATCCGCGGCTCAAAGGAATTGTAATTACGGAGATTAAATCATAGCCGGAGCAATAGAGCTATCTTATCAGTTTTCATCGTGCAGTGCAGTGCCGTCCACGTTTGATGCAATCTTTTGCTCATGATCTGCCAACATAGCAAAAAAAAAATGAGATAAAATTTTATTCTTACAAATAAAAATAGAATATATATATTTTTTTACTTCTGCTACTACTTACAGGGAGTTCAATAGTCGGGGCGATTATGTGCCCAGTTCCTGTCAGATGTACCAACGTCTTTACAACGATGATGTTACCAATTTTAATACAACTCTTCCAAACGAAACAACTACAATCTCCTGCCAGTATGGGTACGACTACGATCGTACGTATTACGATCGCACACCAGTCACGGAACAGGATTGGGTCTGTGAGCGCGAACTCTACGGTACGAATGTGTTCGCCATCGTGCGCGTATCGGAAGTATGTGGAACGTTTATTCTTGGTCAACTGGGCGATCGGTACGTAACGCAAGCGGTAATAGACCTTCACCCTGTAACGCTTTTCCAACATCTTTCCAGCATCGGACGACTTCCAGTGTATCTGTTCAGTATAGTAACGGCAGCAGTGGGACGTGTATTTGCCATCTTTTCCGCCCGCCATTATTGGCTATTTGCGGCCCTAGCGTTTATCGGTAGCTTCTCCACCAACACCTCATTCCAGTCGCCACTAATAATTGCGATGGAAATCTCCAAAGATGCCAACCGTGCGGCTCTCTCACTGTGGCAGCTGGTCGGATGGACGGCGGGCGTTTGTCTTGCACCGTTGATCCTCTGGTGGATGCGTGACTGGACATGGTTCATGCTCGTTACCTCACTGCCCTGTCTGCTGTTCTACTGCTTCCCACGGTACGCTATTGAGTCACCACGATGGCTCGCCAGTCAAGGGCGGTATGGGGCGTGTTTGGCACAGCTGCGCAAAATTGCCACCGTCAATGGGAAACCATTCGAGATGAGCGAGGAACAGCTGAAGCTGTTAATACCACTTCCAGAGCAGGAAAAAACTTACGGCATTGCGTCCCTGTTCAGTGGCTGGCATATGAGTAAGCTGACCTGTCTGCTGCTTCTCAGCTGGATCTGTAACACCATACCAACGTTCACACTGTTCCTGCTCAGCCTTCAGATGGGTGGCAATCCGTTTCTGAACAACTTCTGGCAGGGTGCCGTCGAGCTACCGGCCTATCTGCTCGGTCAACTCTGCTGCGATCGACTTGGACGACGATTCACCAATAGTGGTGCATTTCTGGCCGCAACCATCGCGTGCTTGCCGGTAGTACTATTAATCCACCGTCCTGGAACGGAACTGTACGTGACCATGCTTGCGATTGTGGTGAAATTTTTCGTATGCATCACCTATTTCGCACTGTATCTTCAATCCGTGGAGCTATATCCAACGTCCCTCCGGCAGACCGGTACCTCGTTCGGTATCATCGTGTCGAACGTTTTCGGTGCCGTTGGACCGTATATCGTTTACCTCGGTACTAGCCGCGACCTTCGGTTGCCGTTCGTCGCGATGGGATTGATTATGTTTGTCGGTGCACTCAGTGCCATCTTTCTACCCGAAACGCTACACCAAAAGCTACCGGAAACGATGGACGAGGGTCGCCAGTTTGGACGTGATCAACGGTTCTGGTCCATCCCGAAACGTCCGCGTACCGTCGCTAGCGAACGTCCACACGAAACGGAACTGCAGGAGCTACAAAAGCTAAACCAACCTGCCTCGTAATAATGTCCACCACGTCACACAAATTCCGGCCCAAGTTGAATCGTGTACTTTCATCAACTGTTGGTCTGTTGTACAGCGCGTCCCTAGAGGCAACGGTGTCCAAAGATGAAGTCCGCTGGAAACGTCACGTGCCCGTTTGCCCAAGTTGCCCGCCAACGGAACGGAAGGCAAAGGTCGGAACAAAATTTGCGCGAAAAATATTTTATTGTTACTTTCAGGTTTTTTTTTTCTATAATAAGGCACCCAACTCCCAACGGAACCACGACCACAGGAATGGAAAATTGTGTTCTGGTGTTCTCGTGGGTTCCGTGAAGCGACAGGAAGAGGCGTGAAGGACAAGAGATAAAAAAACATACACAGCTTGCAACAGTATGATCGTGAAAAGTAAAAAAAAAAAACAAACGGCTTTTCGTACGTAGTGACTCAACACATCGGACAGCGTTGTACCATGATGAAGACGCTTGGAATGCTTTTCAAGTTTTCCCCTAGCTGGATGTGTTCTCTCGCACCAGCCGGTTGCACCGGAGGGTTGGGAGTGATAACGAAAAAAAACACTCCTATACACCAGCAACATAACAACAGACTTTGAATAATTTACATTCCACACGAGCGAAAACCCGAAACATTTCGCTGGCCGCGAAAAAACACCAAAACAACAGTGCGCACTGTGCTTGCTGCCCCCCCCGGTTCAAGCACGGGATTTAACTAAACGTTAACTCATCCATGGGACGTGACCAGGAACTGATCTGATCCAGGTTTTTCGCGTTCCCATACCTGTAGAAATACTGGAGCATCAAAATCACATTCTGCTGAAAAGAGAAAGCTTTAGCAAAAGCGCACGACAAACCCGGGACAGATCGGACGACGCGTTGCAGTCGCGTGTGTTGCAACACAGCAGCATGGCAGACAGCAAATAAATAGCAACAAGGATAAAAGTCCAAACGGACAGCCAAAGCTGGCGGTTGCAATGTGTTTCGTTGCTATTAATGTTACCGGAGGATCGCATCCGGAACGCAACAAAATTGATTTTTTTATTTTGGGGAGCTTTCCATATGGAAACTAGGAAACATCTTAAGAGTTGTTTCTAGCAAGAAAATGGAAAGGAATTTTCCTACCTCGTACATTTGTTGATCCCCCATTTTTTAATCGTTTTACAGTTACATATCTCTACTCAATGTTTTTGTATAATGGCAGTGAAGTTATTCATTCGGATCGTTGGTTTGAAAAGGCTCTACACAATGAGTAATTTTATTCAAAAACCAAAAACTTTTATCAACAATCATGGTACCCTGTTAGACAGTATTATTTGTACAAATAGTGGAAATAAATTATAATAATTTTACTATATGCGCTACATTGTGAAAAGCTCAAAATAAATTTTCAAGCTCGTTTAAATTGATATAAACTTATCTAGCAAATGTTTCAATATCACAAAGTTCAAGCTCGAACCTTTAGATTACACCTATTCGCATTACTTCATATCGAATGTGGACCATTTACCTGCACGCAACAGCTAACCCACATCGCGAATTACAAATGCATTCTGAGGTGCATTAGCAAACCATTCGTACAGTACGTATCGTGCAAGTTCCGCCTGGGGGTTCGTTGATATAATTCTTTTAATAAAATACGTATCTTGCTTCTGCTCCATATAATCCGCCTGGGAGATCGTACCGGGTGCAACCAGTGCAGTGCCAACGGTTTCAATGAGAATGAAGCGCCCGAAGAACATGACCATTATTTCCGGTTGCACGGCGGGAAAGCTCTGATGCAACCTAACGGGTAGCCATACCGAACGAGGGTGGGCGAGAACAACAAAAAAAACAAGAACTAACGCTAGTAGTGCAATTCCCAAAAAAAGGAACTGTCCTTCGGTGCATATTGCAATGTGGCGCTAGTGCGGGAAGTGCAACACATTTTAGTACACTTTTTCTTGTTACTTTGGTTTGGCGGATGGAAAGTTGTTATTCATCATTTAGACGAGATATGAACAGCTTTTATCGCAAGTACAGCTCTCATTCAATTTGGATTATGCTGATTGGCTACCAAGCAAATAAACAAGCGAGAACTGGTTGAGCATTAGCCAACGAGGTTCCAGGATATACCTAGAAAGTTCCTCAAAAGTACTGAATTTTATATCAAGCTGATTTGCACTATAAACACAGATAAAGAAGTGCTTGGAACTGAAGGAAATTAAAAACTAATAAACAAAACAAATAAGAACTAAAAGAATTAATATAACACCCAAAAAACACAGGAACCAATAAGAAAAGGAACGAAGAAAACAAAATGAAAGAAAGTAATGATATAGAATAAAAAAAAACAAGAACGACAGCAACAAAAAGTGATAAAAGGAACATAATCAGTAATACGAAACAAAAGTAAATAAAAGCAAATAAAAGTAACAAATTAACAAATAGAAACAATTGAACGGAAAGGAGTATGGGGCAATGAAAATATCTAAACAGAACGAATTTCTGATCGTTCTGTTCAGAAAAAAGGATTAATAAGACAGATAGGAAAAATCTAGTACATTTTGGTTTATTTAAAGTCACATTTTGATAAAGATTTGTAACACACACAACTCTTCAAAAATTCACTCCCATCATCATTGCGCGATGGTCTATAATCGACTAATTTAATTTTCTTTCTCGTTGTTTGCATATTGATCATTGGGGATTTCCTTCCCCCTGCAAAGCCATTACAATCAATTAGAACAAATTAACCTCATGTGAACTTCGTCCAAATAGAGTTCGGATGGAATTAAAAGGAAAATACCACAAACCTTTCACGATCATCCTTTATTGAAGCGAACTGTGTTTGATTGGAACATAATCGCAATATTATATGCAAATAGGTGGACATGCGGTGGGGCATCTTTTCACTTCATAGTTGGCATTACGGTTATTTCATCAATCTGTGGAAAAGAATAAACAACGACCACATGTAACCTTCATGCGATATAGAATAGCAACCGGTTTGAAATTAATTCAAGCATCAAACCACAAACTCAAAATCGACCATGGCATTCGGTAATTCGATACCTTCGTCTACCGATCCATGCAACAATGCGCACAGCAACAACGAGCGATTTATATTGCGTTTGTCTCTAAGGTATAACGTTAGACTTTACTTACACGAACTTCTGGAGGAGTTTCCAGACAGTGTATGATGCTGGCGGTAATATCCTTGACCTGCAGCTTTGGAAGCCGTTCCGCTAGCGCTGACTCAAATACCTTGATCATATCGGTCTCCACCATGCCCGGATGGACACTCTGTCGAAACGCAAAAACGAGCAAATTTATCCAACAACTCTTTTGAATATTATCCACTAATTAAAACCCTTCCGGCTTACCGTCACTTTGATGGGCATCTTTAAGAAGTTTAACTCTTGTCGCAAAACTTCCGTTAGCCCGACTAGTGCATATTTGGAAGCAGGATACACACCGAACAGTGGCACCGAAACGTCGGGAATACGCTGACCCAACATGCTGTTGAGCACAACGATATGACCGTAAGCTTCCCTAGCCTTCATGTCCTTCACTACCTCCCGAATAAAAATACACGTGGCCAACACGTTCACGTTAAACGTGTCCCGAAAATCGGACGTTTCACTTTCTGAAATTGCACGAATGATTTAATTTCGCTGACTCAGGACTCGTTTGCCCCATTGTCCCCGTAACTTACGAGTAATAAATTGATAACGATAGATTCCTGCATTGTTGATCAGTACATCCACACCACCAAACTCACGGCGTATCCAGTTTAACGTTTCCATTATTTCCGACTCATTGCTCACGTCACACTTTTTGGCGTAGATCTTACCCGTACCGGTAACTTTGGTAGAGAACATTGTAATCAGCTCAGCACGCCGAGCGATCCCTACGACGATCATACCCGAGTTGGCTAGAGCAAGTGCCACATCCTGCCCGATACCCGCACTAGCGCCTGTAACTAGGGCCACTTTACCAATCCACTTTTCCATCGTAGCAAAAGCTTGGTCTAACACTATCCAAAGATCAAGCACAACTGATGCGGGTTCTCGGTGATACGGCTGACTTAAGTAAGGCTTCACATCGATCGGATGATGAGGGAGAGCATTGGGAAAGGGATTAACTTAAGCATACGAATGTGCACGAGAAACACGTGCTCGTGTTTTGCATAAAAAGTTTAAACGAAGTCAAAAAGATTGTTAAAAATCGTTGATTTGTTCATATATTAACAAAGATATACTTATTCAACTATTTGTTTAAAATTTTCGTACAACAAGCATGTACGAAAACTGCAGCTCAACATTTTGTTATACTGTTATACGAACAATGGTGATTCACACATGGCGCATATTTGAAAACAGGGGGTATTTGGAGCACATATTGAATCCCACTACACTTTCTTGGCATAGGTTATTGTTTAAATATAAAGCAATAGCAATGATCGATACATTTTTAAATTATAAACAGCATCTCGTGGGGCCAAAATTGCATCCATTTAGAATGCAACATGGAATGCATTCCACTGTCATACGTTCTAAACGCTTTTCAGGCAGTCGAAACACACCAAACGTCATATCGAAGAAAACAGGAAAAACGTCAGTTCAATCAAAATGTAAACAAAACATAGTACAACATACGCGTTCAGAAAGTTAAAAATTACAATATTATCTTAATTTTGAAGCAGTAAATAGCTATTAAGCTGCCCCGCTGCGTTTATCCAGGGTTCGTGCATATTCCTGCAACAAAAAGAAAACAAAAAGTTCACCACAAAATGGTTCATTAACAAAACCCGAATAGCACTTTAAGCTGTTACATCGCGCCCAGCATTTCCATCAAATGGATGTTGCAAAATATATCTAGTACAACAAATTTCCGTTTTGTGATTGCCACCCCCTTTATGTGTTAACGCTTCAAGCAAACCGTCCTCCTTTGGCTGCATTCGATCCCACCCTTTAATATCCTGCATCTTTCATGGCATTAAATGTGAAAGTTAAGCCAACTAAAAATCGTTCCACGTACGGGAGAGGTAAATGCACACAATTTGTTTCGTCAACAAACATAACATGCTTTCTTTGTTTGCAGACCCTACCATATACGATTATGCGAATAGTTCAAAATGTTCCAATCGAGCATCTAAGATCAGCAACAAGATAACGCTAGCCGAGATCGCACTAGAAACGGAACCATTAGGTGAAGATCCCGAACAAATCAGTGGGTCAGGATGGACGGAAAATAAGTGTCTTGTCGAAGGTGCACCACAGGTAGTCGCATACAATGACTATCACATTGATGTGTGGTTCCTGGTGTCGGAATTTATTCGCCCGGAAGACGTTTGCCGCTTTGCACTGATTTGTCGCAAAACGGCAGAGGTTGTTCAGAGTGGCCGGTTCTGGACGCAACTGTACCGATCGTACTACGATCAATCCATCGATATGCCGGCACGCTTTCAACCGGACAGCATGGTACGGTTGCGTGGTCTTCGTTCGGCCGTCATACGATCGCTGTACTATCTGTACCCACCGTTTGTGGAGCGCCTGACGATGTTATCAAACCGACATCAGTACCGCGTTATCGGACGGCAGCTACTTACCACTTGGCACAAGCGTACAAAGAACTGCTGGACGTACTGTTTTCGGCTAAAAACACGATTAGCGCCTGGCAGTCGTCCTGCGCGATCAGCGCAGCTACAACGCGAGAAAAAGTCACTCGCGTTTCTGCAGGATATCTTCATGAATCCGGAGGAAGGATGTCAGATATTGATGGTAAGGTGATTGAATTTTAATTAAATTATACTTAGTCTTAATTTTCCCTCTTGTTGTTTTCTTTTTCAGATAACGACCGATTTTCTCAAAGTGATACCGATGTACAACGAGACGTTGTTTGTGAAAAACATTGTTCAAACCCTTTCCCAGAGCATGATGCGCTACAAGATTAGTCTCGAGCTGGCGAACTACTGCGGTAAACGGATAGACGAGCTTGTGTTCGATCCTGTACGCAACGTTAGCGTGCTTGATTGGTGGACACCGGAATATTATACCGAAATCGGCAGTTCGCTGCAAGAGGAATCATCCCTCGCGGAATCCGAATGGGCAGATGACTCGGACTGGGATAACTGAGAAGATTCCTTCGAAGAAATAATGTTCCAACTAGCGCTTTTTGATTTGTTGTGGTCATAGTTTAATATGTTTTGAATGGAATATATACAGGACTGTGACCCTTGGATGGTCACACGTGACTATGTGAAGCCCGTCTCAATTTGTTTTGTGTTGTTACAGCTCCTGCAGCAGCATACCGACGACAAGCACGTTGATACTATTGCCCAGCAGACGATAACGTTGCTTATTTGTAACGCTATCCGGAAAGCTGAATTGTTCCGGAAAGCTCATCAATCGAGCCACTTCTCCCGGAGTAAAATATCGCACGCGAAGTTCCTGCAGCAGAGCTAACTTCCGATCGTCATCTTCAACACTCATTGCGCGGGAATAAATTTTGTCAAATTCCTCCTTCGATAGGGGACAGAATACGGAACCGGTCCCTTCCGCGTAGTGTGTATATGCTTTCGTGAAACACATAGAATTGGTTGATTCCGGCGTACAAACGTCCATCAGTGGAAGATGTTTTAATAGCGCTGCACTTTTCAATGCATACGGTTCCGGCTCCGGTAAGTGCTGTTCCACTACTGTTCCTATACTAGTTTGCTGGGCACCGTGGTCACCCTGTTGTTGAACAATAATTTCTTCACTTTTCCATTTAAATTCAGTTCCCTTACGTTTCGCGACACAATAGTACCGGTGTCTAGTGTTGGGCACACCAAATTGATGCGGTGATAAAATGTATTCCTGGTAATGGAAACCTGCCTCCTCCAAACGGGTTTTATACATTTGGCATGCTTGTGATTTTTCAAATCCTTTAACATTTTCCATCAAAATGAAGCGTACTAGCGGTATCTTATCTAGCAGATCGCAAATGTGCCGAAACGGATCGGACCGATGATCATTGATATCGTTGAATTTCCCATTCCTTGTGAACGGTTGGCATGGCGGTGACATTAGTATTGTGTTAACATTTAGTTTGGTAATTTTCGCTCCACTCAGGCTGAGTATGTTTCCATTGCGGACTGTTTTTTCGCCAAAGTTATGGCTGTAAACTGCGTTTGCGATTGGATTCACGTCGATCGCTGATTCGATGGTAAAAGCTTTGCTGGCGTCTATGAAAACAAGTAAGAAAATTAGGCTCAACTGCGAAGGAACCCTGCTATGAAGTACTTACGCTCCAATGCCATTCGCATTCCACCAATGCCACTGAAAAGTTCCAACACTCGGCATGTATTTTCTTTCGTATCTTCCATGGTTTTGCAAGCGTGGAAATTGAATTGTTTTTTTTCCTTCCGATCAAAACAAACATCCACGCGCTGTCAGCCAAACTGACAGTTAGCATTCCTCAGTTTGACATTTTACGCCACGATTTGTTGTTGTTCGTAAACCGCGGTGTGCTCATTTGCGTGTTCCGTATTGTTGCGCCGGAAAAACAATGTCCAATTCACATCTATTTCTTAAATCTGGTTTCCCACGAGCGCCACTGCAGAATGGAATCGGTCGTTATGTGTGCCAGCTGCAGCGTATCACCCTGAAGTACTGTAAAACCAGCGGTTCCAGCAAAGGAATGCGCGAGTTTCTCGAGCAAGAACTCGTCGATTTCAGCCGCTCCAATCCGGGTGTAGTGGTGTACGTAAAGCCCCGGCGTCACCGGACGGCCGTAATGTCGGCCGAATTTTTAAACGGAGAGCGAACATGGATAAACTGCCGCAACAATACGCGTGAGGAAATATCCAAATGGATCCAGGTGCTGAAACAATCGAACGGTAGGGCGGAAGAGATGCGCTTACGTAAACACTGGCATACGGACGTGCCGAGTGTGCAGGGTGCCTGGACACCGTTCACCCATCGTCATCCGTCGACGAATGTAACAGACTTCCCTAGCAAGCAGTTGTCGAAACTAAAGGAGGACGAACCGAGTGCCACAGAGAAACTATTCGAGCTGTATATGGCGCAAAGGAATACATCAGCCAAGAGCGGGTCACCGACGACGCCAGAAGAAACTAAATAAGAAACTGTTTTCTTGAATTACTTTAAACAATAAACAATTAGTAGTAGTAAAATGTACGATCTTCGTTTAGAGTTCTTGTTTTGTTAATGATCCGGCATAATTGAGCAGAGCTAGGTCGACCCACTTTTTGGTTGGTTTGTATGATATCAACCATAACGATTCGACAAAGCTGATGAGGAAACAGAAAAGCATTTTTTTTTTGTAACAAAGTTTTTAAAGAAACATGTTTGCAAAGTTACATCTCCAAATCTTTTGCGCAAAAACGCAACCAAGATGCAACTGTTTCAAGAAACGTCAAGTATTGTTTTTTTTTTCATTGTTGTCAAATCGCCTATTTACAACTCCCAAAGATCACTAATGTCAATATCAGCTGTGTTCGCGTCACAACAAAGTGAGTGCAAAAATTGCAGAGTGATTAGAAATCCCATGATAAGGGTGCTTACATTTCGTCGATTATTTGTGTACGTAGCAGCGTAAAGAACTTTAGAAACCATATGTTTTCCAAATCAAGCACAATGGATACGGGTAAAATGTGTGCAGACACGGCTCACCCATTCCTTCTTTGCTAATCTAACTGCTTGCATTGCTCCCGCACAGGCCGCCGTACGGAGGGCGATGGTATGGAAAATGAGGAACTAGCTGGATCATTCACGGCAAAGCGATCGTCCGCGTCATCCACTGCGTCATCTACACTGATACCATCGGGCGACATCAAACTGCCAGCCAACTTTTCCATCGAACGACTACTGCCACACTCAGGATCGAACCCAGTGTACCGACCGACCGAACTCGTTACCAGCGGAAACACCTCACTGTCAGCGATTGTGCCACGGGGAAAAGTGTTCAATTTGGTGCCCCGTCTTGTATCACCCGGTGGACGACCGAAGCTGTCCACGATGCATCACAAAGAGCCCAAGTTTGTTCCGTTCGAACCGTACAAAGGTGCCGTCACGCCGATCATACCCGGTCGCAACAACATACCGGGTGGAGGATCGCGCGTCAAGCTTACCAACCGTAACAACCTGGATCTGAGCGTACTCGTTTCGCAGATGTCTACCATCACCGATAAGGAACTGCGCACCAAAGACTCCCCCTCGTCGGAAGACGAAGAAAAACTGCGGTACGAGAAAGAGTTGGCAGAGCTGCGCAAAGAGCGAGACTATTTTCAGGGACAGTTAAAATTTCAAGCCCAAGTAAATGCGGAATTGAAGAATCTGCTGGTGGCCGCCGTTGGTGAAGACTTGCAGACGAAGGTGAACGTGCTGACCGAGGACAAACTGCACCTAGCGCGCAAGCTGCTGAACTCGGCCGAAAATCTATCATCGCACACGGAACAGATCGAGTTCCTTGCCGGTCAGAGTGAGGTATGGCGCAGTAAGTTTCTCGCCAGCAGCCTAATGGTGGAGGAATTGGCCCGCTGGAAAGCGAGCCTGCTGCAGCGGAATGGACTGTTGCTAACTTCGAACAAAGAGCAGCTCGAGGTCATTTCCAAAGCGCGCGAAATGATCATCGACGTACTGAAACATTTACGCTTCCTAGCCAATGCGAAAGATCCGCTACAGCTGCAATCGGCCAACGTGCTCGATCTGGCGTCCGAGTGCGTTAACATATCGCAACAGCTGGCCCTACAGCACTCCGCCCTAGGAATGCCCAACAATTTGGATGGGTTAAAAGCGCTGGAAAGTATGACAGATGCGGAGAAGCTGGCCGTGCAGGCACTGCAAAACTCACACCAATCGTTAATACCGACGGACGAAGCATTTAGAGCGATCGTTGGCCAAGCATTTCCCTCCATTCATTCGCTCAAGCAACAATCGGACGCATCGTTGCTATCGATGAGCTCAGATTTTGAAGTAATAACCAAACCAGACCACGATACGTTCGGCGAGGATACGAACTGACTGGCCTCTCGGTGGTTGTGAATGTGTGTGTGTCTTTGTTTTTAACTAGCCTCGACGTTTCAGTGCAATCAAAGCGGGTTCAGCATTCAGAATCTTTTTTATACTAATCCTTAGGACGCTCTATATAGAACAAACAGAGAAGAAAAGGCAATAAATGGAAATTAATCTGTTGGATGGTGTTTTTTTTCTTCGTAAAATTGTCTAAATAAAAGAAAACTGCAAATGTTGGAAGTGATTGATAAAAAAAATATCCTCCCCACTTTTCTCTTGGCGATCGTGGATGGATACGCATGCAGACCACCCTGTGTTTAAGCTCCTTCACCAGCACCAAACATTCCACCGCCTGCTGTATTTCCACTACCATTTATGAAATGACGTTTGCTTATCAACGACGACACAGCAGTCATCGTTGAAAACACTCGACGTCATCCCGGCTTGCTGCGGAAGAAATTAAATCAAGTAGACCTTGCTGCTTAGCTACAAGCACCCGTCGAAACAACACACGCATTGCATAATCGCGTCAACGCGCATCCAACAACTTCAAGCGGAACGTTAGCGAACGAATACGATGGTAAGGCAAGATAGAAAACGTGCTATTTGGATCATAAATATTCGTCTCATTAATTTTAGCTGCGAACGATTGCGGTGCGCACTGGATTAACGCGATCGGCGCACCTGGTTCCAAGTCTTTGCCGTCGCACCATGGCTTCCACACCAGCAGATGGAGATAGCAACAGTTTGATACTGACGGAGGAGGTTGGTAGCAAGGGTGTGATAACGCTGAACCGCCCAAAAGCACTGAACGCCATCAATCTGGAGATGGTGCGGCTCATCTACGATGCCATGAAGAGTTGGGAAAATAGCAAGAGTCTCGTAATCATCAAATCCGTCGGTGAGAAAGCATTCTGTGCCGGTGGTGATGTACGTGCAATCACGGAAACGAGCAATGTGGAGTTGGCAAGGAAGTTTTTCAACACCGAGTATGGGCTGAATGCACTGATTGGCAATTATCGTCCCACCTACATTGCGTTTATCGATGGCATTACGATGGGCGGTGGGGTAGGTTTGTCTGTGCACGGCAAGTATCGGATTGCGACCGAGCGTACCATGTTTGCGATGCCTGAAACGGCTATCGGGCTTTTCCCGGATGTTGGCGGTGGTTACTTTCTGCCACGGCTTGAAGGAAAGTTGGGCCTGTACCTCGGTTTGACCGGGTATCGTTTGAAAGGGCGTGACGTGCACAAGGCGGGTGTTGCGACACACTACGTGGAAAGCAAAAACCTCACCGCACTGGAACAGCAGCTGCTGGCCACAACGAGCGGAGCGGAGGTGGAGAGTGTGCTCGACCGGTTCTCGGAGAAGAAGGATGCCGGGGTAGAGTTTGTGCTGGCCAAGCAGATGAAGCAAATCAACGAGTGTTTCGGTGCACCGACGGTTGAGGGTATTTTTAAGAACTTGGAAAAGGATGGAAGCGAATGGGCACAAGGTACGCTGAAGTTGCTGCACAAGATGTCCCCAACGTCGATGGTAGTGACGCAGAAGCAGCTTGAACTGGGCAGCAAAATGGATCTGAAAACGTGCCTCAAGATGGAATACCGGCTAGCCGTACATCATGTGATTGATAGTGATTTTAAGGAAGGTGTCCGAGCGCTGCTGGTGGATCGCGATCAGAAACCCCGCTGGAATCCGACCACGCTGGGTGAGGTTGATCCGGTACGAGTTGAAAAGTACTTCGGACCGCTGCCAGATGGAAGCGAATTGCAGCTCGAAGACGATGGACCGAAAGCGTCTTTGTAAAGAGAAATTCCCCCAATGAACAATGGGAAGATCAGGGCGGTTCTGCAGTCACGTCCGAACTGTTCCAAAAGTGCATTTACTAGCAGATAAGATGAAAGCCAATTACAGCAAAGCTGTGTTGTGTTGTGTGGTGTGTGTTGTTTCCTATTGTGTATAGACTGGGGCAACTTATTCCGTTAACCGGAAAGACAAGAATAAAGTAAACAATTTACAGTAACACATGTTTTAAAACCCGATCTTGTTTAATGATTGTTTTTGTTTCGTTCTGTTTCGGATTCTATATATCGTACCGGTGCGTAAGGGACAGTTAGAAACATAACGTAAAAAATGTTCGATTCATCCATTTCATGTTTTTTTTCTTCTTCATTTCGTTTCCCAATAGTTTTTTTTTGCTGTTGCGATCAGTTCAATCCCGTTCTGTTTCTTTGCCCGCTGGAGGCAACTTTTCTTGTATGATCAGTTTGTCACAAGTATGCATTTGCAAGTTTAGCAGCAATGTAAATGGGTTTACCATGCGCAGCAATAAAGTACAGTGTGCTAAGAATGCGCCACATTTGTTCCCCCACGGGGAGAGGGGGAGATAGTTTGTCTTTTATCGAGTGCACTGCTGCTGGAAATGATTGATACGTTCGTTGAGTGAATGAATGGAATAACTATTTATGTGCCTTATTGCAAGCCGTTCGGGGCGTGTAATTTACAATAGAAAAGAACTCGTAACGTAAGAAAGAAAAGGAAAACACTGAACTGCCCGATGTCCGGTAAGATCAGAAAAAGCTACATTGAGATGTCGTTTGGAGCAAGGAACAGTGAGCAAATTGTATGTATTTAAATAAAGAATCATGGAACGATGGATCATTTGTGTTTCGCCTGGTCTATTTGGAGGATGGATAGCAAACGCGGGAATGCTTCCGGTTCTTTTCTTTTGTTCGCCAAGCGTACGCTATTTAACTGATATTTAAAACTTCTCTGATGCTATGATCGTGGGCACGCGCGTGTGTGTGTGTGTTTGATTGGACACGTGCTCTCTTTTGCTAACATTGGCAACCAGGAATCCAGTCTGGCAAATGCACAATTCATTCGATATCACTGCACTTTTCCCGCACACACACACATCGACCACAATTGCACACGGGATTCCACTCCAATTTCCGTCCAGCGACCGTTCCGTATCTTATTGATTTCAATTAATTTGTTTGCGTATGCGTATGTAAAGTAATAAGACTTTCGGCTTTTGTTTTGTGTATTGTGTTTTCCTTGCGTTCTTCTTTTCACTGACGATGCCCCGTCCCTCCCACGAACCCATTGATACCCGAAAGAAGGAAAAAAAAGAATTGCCGCTTTTCAAAGCACCACTATTAATCGATGTACTGGGCTAACCAACGGAACCCTTCGCCGTAACCCTGCCGCTTCAGTACGGAACACATGAACAGCTCGAGCGGGCGACCGGGCAGCTCGGAGCGAGGCACTTTGCCCTTGCCGGTGGTCAACTGATACAGTGCGAAGTAGTTGCGCAGCTCGTCCTCACTCGCCGCGCCAGGTTTGTCGATCTTGTTGCCAAGAATCAGTACCGGACAGTTCGATAGTGCTTCGTCGGTGAGCAGTGAGTCCAGCTCGTTTTTGCTCTCTGTGAAACGGCTCCGGTCCCAGGCATCGATAAGGAACACGATCGCGTCTACTGCTGGGAAGTAATCCTTCCAAACGCGTCTTGCTGCAGGTGCAAAGAAAAAAGTGCCACGTTAGTAGTGCTTTGGTAAGAAACATTCAAATGCGCCCGTGCGTAATACCTTGCGTGTGTCCACCCAGATCGAAGGTTGTGAAACGCATATTTCCTATGGACAATTCTTCCGAAGCTGGCAGGTAAAGTGTATCAAAACGATATCGTTAATAAAGTTGTATTTTTTTCTTTACTAAGGCATAAATGGACGCTTTTCGATCCTAAGTACTCACTTGGATGAAGCGTTGGGACATGCTGTGCTAGTCTGTCGTCCTTCAGCATGTGTAGCAGTGTTGTTTTGCCAGCATTGTCTAGGCCGAGGAAGAGCAATTTACCAGACTTTTTCCATAAACCTACAAAATAGCATTAAAAAATTAAACACGATCAGCAGCGAAACATTTTCGCTGACCCAAATTTGTGATCCCCTTTGCGTCCGGGAACAACATCGACGCAGGGTGACACTTACCTAGGTAACCTAGAACGCCGGTGAACCAGTCCCAGATGAACATTTTGGCAATGTCACACTAGCCTGCTTTTAGCCCTGGTAACGCTCGAACGGATGGGAATCCAAAAATATCTACCACCCCACGCTCGGTGTTCGGCGACGTACGCAAACACAAGCCGTAACGCACAATGCAGGCTGCGATGTTGTCAGTTAGAATAAAAACCATGGAAACGGAGACAAGAACAATTGATTACAAACATTAGCGATCGCTAACGATGACGATGGCGACGGCAACGATGATGATGATGATGATGATTGGGCAGATTTTCGCGGTCACCTAGGCTGCGCAGTATTGCCGTTTGAAGGGAACGGTGTGTGTTTGTGTAAATGTGCGTTTTAAGACCATTGATAAGGTGAATAAATAAAATGACCACACGATAGGGTTACTTTGCATCGATGATGCGTGTATATAATGCGCACGTCGAGTGTATCAGTGTGTACGTGATCATTCCGGGGCTCACTCGGACATGACTTTATGCGTTATACTGTCTCTGAATGAACTTTACCCTTTTTTCCCCCTTTGTGTCCGAACACTCTGTTAATATCGTTAGACTGTTTATTTTTTCACTGCTGCTATCCCTTATGCTTATGGTGTCTGGTGCGCTAATTAGCATCCGCATACCACAGCTCAATCCCGCAGTTCTTATGCCCTAAATTTACTACACCTTAACTCCGCGCTATGGAAGTGCCTTTTCCGTGAAGTTTCTGGCTTTATTGCAGCGTGTATCACACACTTATAAATTGTCACCTTGAACGCGGGTTCCGATTAAACTATGTTAAACACTTGAACTTGAATGGAGGAAGGTATTTTCCTTAATGCTTCAAGATTGTCCTATGTACGTGGAACAGTCGGGCGCCAGGACGACCTCGATCATAAACATCCGACGATTTGGACCCTGTCCATTCGTAACAACGACGCGTCATTAACTTTACAGGTAGCGTAACGCTTGCACATCTAGGTCTGCTTTTTTAAAAACCACGGTCATTTATGGCGCAAGAATTTCCACCAACCGAGAAACTGGCCGTGGATTGATGGGCCAGCACGGTAAGTGAACGTGTCGCTACGGAAAGCTTGCTGGCCAACACATCAACACCATTGGTTGCTGCCGCAGTAGATACTTACCCCTGGGGAAAGTTCACCAACGAACAGGTTGTTCAGTTGGGCTGTAAACCGTTCAACGCGTTGCACGAAATCGTGAAAAAGTGTGATGCGAACACAAAATTGATCACACACAACTTGTGAATTTCACGGCAAACCTCTTCCTTTTTCGCACTCTTTCTTCTCCAGATTTTTCTCTTCTTCTATTTTTGACGTATCAAAACCGTTCGCGTCACCGACCAAGATGCATAGGCAGATGACAGTAAAACTCGATTGTCATTTTTGAATCTTCAGAAAAATATTAATTCAATGGATGAAAATAAAATTAAATCAATTCATTTTTTTCAACATAAAGCCCTCCATATTTATAAAATAGTCAATAATTGTTCGCATGCAAAATTGGAATCTAATTTGTTTGATTGTGTGACTGAAATGGTTTTTATTTTCGAAGATATCTTTTTACTTTTCATTTCAATATAGTTGTAAATATAGTTTATGAATTGCAAAAAAGCAACGTAAAATATTATAAGATAGATTATGTTGAACATTACGCAAATAATTCACAGGAAGGTACCGTTCAAATGAACCTTCTTGTGTCAAATGTATTTTCTGAACCGCTGTAATCACCTTGATGCGACGTGTATTTTGACATTTCGTCGTCGGTAGCGATTGCGCTCGGTGGAAAAGCACCCTAATGAGTCACGCATTTTTCCTCTGTCGTCCGTTTTTTCTGTGTGTAGTCGACGTCGGTTCGGAAGTACGCCATCGCGTCGCCCCATTGAAAAAGTGTCAGGGTTTCGCGAACTGTGCACGGTTTGCGTGAAAGAATCGTGCGTGATTCTGCTGCACCGAAGTGTAAGGATCGCATCAAACATACCAAATTAGTTGCTGGCGGAAGACAGGCTAAAATAAAAAAAAAACCAACGGCGTAGCTCCTCCCGAACACCCGTGCGTGGGTATGCGTATGTATGTGTGTGTGTGAGTGTGGAGATGTGTGTGTATGTGCACGGAATGAAAAACGGCCTACTGCGCCTTGAGTGATGACGATGACGACGGTCGCCGGAAATGTAAAGAAAAATCGTGATGCGCTAATTTGTGGCGTAGAGGTGAAAAAGGATATTCCGCCATTGAGTGTACGGGTTCGGGCCACCACCAGCAGCAGCACTGTGAGACGACGTTTATCGATTAGGCAAAGGCAGGTCGCAGTCAGCGTTAATTAGAGATACCGTCATCATCATGTGCGGTACGATTTTTTCCGTGACTGCTACTTCGCGTTCGGAACACAGAACCGGTTTGCAGATTTCGTACGAATGCAAGGAAATAGTAGGCGCCTGAGCGTTTGATTGGCACTTGATGGGCAGCGAAATGGTGGCATAATTTGCTGCAGAAAAAGGGTTTCGATTTGCATTTTGGTTTCCGGAAAAAAAAGGTAGCACAGCAAGGTTCGTGAAAATACCATCATAGGTAACGGTGAAACGTGAGGAGCAGGAGGTATCGGAAAAAGATAGAGCACAAGAATATGAGTCAAGGAAGAAAAGCAACCGCATTGGTGTGTGCGTGACAGCTCGCCGTGCGCCATCTTTTTTTTCTCGCTCTTTTTCTCTCCATAACCTTTGAGTGGTTGGATGGAGCTGTTCTGTTCGACCGCTCCGTGTACCACCAATACAATTACGACCATCTCTCTCTTATATGTGCAGAAGCCAGGACGTATCGAATTATAAAAGATTATTTTTTGTTTTTTTTTGTGGTTGGTGTTGTTGCTGTAATACAAACCCAATTAATGGTGTCCCATTTCCATTTCGCTGCATTCTATTATATCATTGCGTACGGTAACGAACCAAGAAGGTATGGCTGTTACACTGTCACAGGACAGCATGGTGTGGTGTTTGTGCGAGGGCTAATCGTGGATCTTACGAAATCGGAGAGAAAGAGAAGTGCACAAATACGTTTTACAACTGTGTGCGTGTACGTGCGTGCGTCTGCACGAGTGTGTGAGTGGGAGAGCGTAAAATGGAATGAGAGAGCGTATAAGAATGCGCGTGTGTGCATGTGTATGTGTCCGTAACTTGAAGCAACGAGCCGTCGGTGTGGAAGAAGAAGGATTTGTGTCCCGAACGATCGACAAGCGATGATCATCCATCGATTGTCGTTCGATACATTCTAACCTCAAATACTAGGATGGGCCTAGCACAATGAACATAAACTCGTAGGATACGGTTTTCCTGGCGCAGATGTCTTTGCACCAACCCCCCGGGTTTGGTTCACCATAATTGGATATTATTACACGGAACATAACGATGTAAGACGGCAACAAACCTTTGAACGTCCATCAGTCCGAAACTACGCTGAAAATTGCTGAAAAAGGTGAGCAAAAGTCAAAATAACTTAAATATTGCCTTTTTAGATATAAGTGTATTGTAGATGCATGGTGCCCGGGCCAAACACAAAACGGCCTCGTCCGATGCGGCTGCACAGTTGAACGAATTTCTCCATCAACATAACCAACGACCAACGACGATTGAATTAGCGCAAGCACATAATAAGAAATTAAACAAAAGGCACGCGTTAAGTGAGGGAATTCCTGGGTGGATATAAATTTTTCTTTTTTACAGCAGAGAAAGCGCTATGCGCCGCTCGGTGCGCGCATATCGTCTTTCGGTGGTCAAAAGACGGGCGAAGTTGCAGTCCGAAACATGACGTTATGGGTCGTTAATTTTACTGTGTGTGTTTTTTTTTCTTCTTCACTACCTCGCTTTTGCTTGCTGTATCAAACACTGGCGACGACGTCGCTTAAGTCTCCAGCTTATCCGGTTTCGCTACGGATCAGAATATGACCCTTGTTTAAGTAGAGGATGCCTTTCGTTTAGTTAGAAAATTGCAGACTGTGAATGAAATTTGCCATAAAGGGAATTGATGTACAGTAGAGACCGAAAGAGAGAGAGAGACCACAACGGAAGGAATACTTTGGCTAATGTAAAATGAAAAACAAAACAATAGAAAATTGTAATGTTGGAACCACTTACGGTGCAATATAAAATAAAGAAGGCAGTAAGTGGCTTCGTGGTTCCTAACTAGACCGTAGCCTCAATATTTGCGCTAATAAAACACACGCAGAGGATCGCAATTGTTTTGGAACCCCTTTTGAGGAGGACTAAAGGTAAAAATCATCACTAGATTTCAACCTTTACCAAGCAGAACGGCGGCATTTGTTGCCTCCGGTTTTCGAACTGATCGACGAAGCAAACACACACAGCACAGCTTCCATGCCATGATGGGAGCATTGTAAACCTTCTAATGCACTTGTTTGGTTGTTATTGTTTTCATTGTCCGACAGTGACAGCGCGCACCGGTGGGCTGGGTATTGTGGGATGAGTTTTACCAATCACCGGAAAACATGTGTGCCCACCCATCTTCCATCTGTACCGTCACAGAAAAACCGTCTTTGCACGTGGTTAAGTAAATTGATTGCGGAACAATCACCACACCCTGTACCCTACCGTCGGAAGGGCTGGAATGGCGGACAAGATAACTCACAAATGGTGATCGCTAAGGCGCGCGCACGCGCCCGCGCACACACGCGTCCGCTTCGGTGTGTTGTGTGACGCACGCAAATTGAAGAAATGAGCCACGATCGTTGCGCTATTGCGTGTGTGTATATCTCACAACGTCTGATTGGTGTGGTGCCGCTTAAACTTAGTGTAGTAAATTTTATTGATTTGGTGCGATATTAATTGACAATTATTCGATTGGCGATTCGTTACAAATGAAAACGAAAAACGATTAGAACACGCGTCACACACTGTTGACTGTTGAAGGACACACGGGGCTATAGTTTTTGAGTAGAGTGGTGACTCCGTCTGTTTGAAAGATTTGGCCTACTGTGTGTGTTTTTTTTCTTCCACCCCGTTAAGAAACACAAGCTGCTAATTTGTTCTTCTTTCTCGCTGCCGCGAGCATCTTCGTACACACACACACACACACACACACACGTATACGCCTTTAGCAGAGGGTATAAGAAACCCGCACACACTACCAACCGTGCACGATGGGAAGCAGACCTGTCAACAAAGCACTCATCGTGGACGGGGAGAAAAAAAGCGTGGAATGCACCACCACTACTAGCACGCACGCACCAGCAGCAGCAGCAGCAGCAGTATCCGCCGTGTCGGAACGTGATTGCGTTGGGGTGAGTGGTGTGTACGCGCGATGGATGAGTGCCTTTCTCTTTCGCCGGAGCTCAATTCGCTCCGCCATTTTGATTTTTATTTACATATTATTTTTTAGTGGAAAGTCGTCTGACTTAGTTCCCCACATTTCGGCTGGTAAGGATTCCCTCGGTGTGGTGTATTATTTGCGTGCAGTGGGAACACAATCGTCTTTAGTAAACTTTTAACCGACGGTAGAATTATGCTGGAGTACGTAAGATTGTTTCGGAACTTCACATTCCTAGACACACTAGCAGCGCACCGACACCTTCTGCAAGGGTGGTAACGGTGTGTTCTTCCTGCTGGCAATCGTGAACCGTGCACCCAGTGTCGTGATAACTTCCTGTCGATGATTCTCCACACGGCCAGATACGGTGCCACCTACCAGGTGTTGTGTGTTCATGTTTTGTACGATAATAGAATTGCCGTCTTTCTGTGGCTTTTTGCCGTTCAAAAACCGGTCGTTTTTTTCCTCCCTCTCTTCCCGAACAAATTCAGTGTAACAGTGGTGAAAATTGCGTACCGCCAACCAATCCGCGATGAAATTAAAGCATCTTGTAATGTTTTCGTGGTCCTTAAGGTACCTTTTTTGTGTGATGTGTGTCGTTTTTCTTTGCATTTCCATTTCATTCCGTTGTGAGATTCCCGGTCCCTCCGTTTTGTGGGGGTAGGTGTATTAAGGTGGTCGATGATTATGCAGATGGTGCACCTCAGTACTTCAGTTATCATGCTGTATGCAAAACACACATCCTAAACTAGCGGCCCCGTCTACCATTAGAGGCGGTTGTGCGTTTGCCCGAGTAGTATATTCACCTAACAAGATTATCTTGCAGCGTGTGCCATGGGCAGTTGATTGCGAGGATTTCGTGTCGGAGCTGGTTTATAATATGGTTACGTGGTACTACGAGGCGGTGCGGTTGCTGTTTAGCGGTCTTTTATCGGTCATCGAAAGGCTGTGACAAGTGAAACTAAGAGTAACCGTTTCCAATAAGAAAAGAAGTTTTGCGTTTGACCAACATATAGTGGAAATACGAAAGTGTGCGTGTGCGTAGTGTGGTAGTGAGCAATCGTCGAGACGCGATAGTGTAGTTTACCGTACCTACTTACTTACTTTGCACTCCACAATATGTGCGCTTGACCGCATCGTCCCGGTCGGAACGATTACGTTTTGATACCGGATTTATCGTCGGACCTTCCACAGGCACTAAGAAAAGGGACAATCAGGTCGCAGGTGAAAAACAGTAGAAGTTTCCTGCACGAACGACCATTTTCAGTTGTGTTTGCGTGCGCGTGTGTGTGCGTCTGTGCTTCGTTTAAGGTGTTGTCAGTGTTTAACCCGATTCCTGCATACATTTAACAGCAATCGGTGAAGAAAGTATTCCGTTTATGAAATTTTGTATCCGATAAACGTGTGATTTGTTGAAAGTTCGGCTAATTTGGTGGATTTATTTATTCACACAAACGTCAGTGGAGAAGAAGGTATCTGTCAAATGTTGGTGTGTTTTTTTTTGGTGTCGAGCTTCTCACTAATACGCAAACGCAACAACACAACCCACCTTTCATCATTCTCCACCACACGCATCAGCGAATCAATAGAAGCACTCATATATTGGAAGTGCGGAATAGGCGTACGGTGCGAAGGTGGTGGTGGTGGTGTGTGCCACACTGTCGTGAGATCCCGTACTTGACAGCTAGATGAATAATAGAAGGAAGTGAAATGAACTCGATTAGTGTGGGCACGGGTGTAAAATAAAACGATCTGCAACTTTAGTTTAATTTACTTTTTTGCTTTGGCAATTTGTTTTAAGTCGTTGCCACATTGTTAATGCATCTTCTGTAAGGGGTGTTTATGCTGTTGTTGGACTGTTCTCGTATTAGAATGCGTTGGAATTGGTTCTCATTCTGTTCAAGGTCCGCCTACGCAAATAAGAGAGTTCATGCGATTGACTTTGACAGCCGAGTTGTAGGTTAGTGTGGTAAGGATTATTTTGCTATTGCTTCCTGCTTTGCACTGTTGCACCTACATTCCGTGTTTTCATGTGGTGTAATTTTCTCTCTCTCTCTCTCTCTCTCTCTCTCTCTGTAATAACGTATTGTATTGTTTCATTAATACATTTGTTACTTATGGATTTTTGTTTTGTTTTTACACTTTTTGCCATTATCTTTGCATTTTATTCTATTTCTGTTGGATTTACCTTTTTTATTTTTTTCCTTACCTTTAGTTCTATTATGATACTCCTTGTTCGAATCCATTTTCCTTATTCCTCTTTGGAGATGTTTTCTTTGTTACTATTCACCATGTTATCCCTTTTCATTATTCTGCTTGGTTAATAAACGTTTTTCTATGAAAAAAAAAATGCATGTTTGCATTACATAACTACCCCTGCCAAAGCCAGCGACGCTTCGATCTTCTCAACGAGAATGAAATTGTGTGACCACACAAGTGACACAGTAGTGTAGTAGTATATGTTTGAAATGTTCTTTTTTTATCACTTCGCTTACGCCAGTCTCAAGATAGCGTTAGCGTATGTTATGCGTCCGTCTTTTCATCTAGTCGCGGTCACAGTCAGGTGCTGATTAGCGATCACCAACACATGGTATCATCTTCACATAACCAACACGCAACAGTGTTTTCTTTTTATCTACATTTTCCTTTTCATCCATTGTCCCAACACGCCATCCCCCATACCCACCCGGTTCATCCAACTCTGCGGGTGACGTTTAGAGATTGGTTGTTTTTTGGTCGAAATTTTAACTGGTCGTGATTGAAAAGATTAGATTTTCCCTTAGCTTTCTTACATCCTAAAATGTGCGTCTCATATCTGTTTAGGTTTTTAGGGGAAATATTATAAATGGGAGACCTTCAACTGATATTTTTTGTTTGGCTTAAATCTTCTGTTTAATGGATGCCGTCGTAAAACTTGAGCTTTCTAGCTTAAACCTTTGCATTAAATTAAATTTTATTTTAAATTTTTGCATTAAATTTCTTACACAAAAATACACCTTACAAGGTGCTGTTTATTAAACTATGTACAGTGGAGCGCCCATTATCCGGGTACCTTTTATCCGTGCAGTGCGGAAATGACTGTTCCCAAGGCGATTTGACATATTAACTGCAATCCGGTGATGGCAAAAAATAAAAGCCTCAATAGGAAATGATACAATTAGCTCAAGTTCGGCTAAAGTGCACCTAAGAATATTACTATTAAGCTTTAGAAAAAAAAATGCACCCATTACACACCTTAAACAATAATATTTATCAGTAAAAACTGTTGTGTCTATTATCCGTGATATTCGCCTATCCGCCAGGGCCGAGTCCCGGTGAGCACGGATAATCGGCGTTCCACTGTATTATGTTCAGCGTTTAATAAGATAATCGATTAATATCTGGCTTGGGTGAGGTTTAGCTAGGAAAATTGGAAATATATTTGTTTATGTTGTGTATGTACTCTTATAACTTAAGTATCCCGCTCTTGAATCTTCTCCGACTTCACCCTACCCTTTTGACTTGTCTTGGCCCGCAAGATATATTTTGTTTCCAATCCGGCCCGCAAGCCAAAATGAGTTTGACATCACTGGTTTAGGGTATCCATTAATAAAAAAAATAATTAAAATAAATTATAAACCTCACAAGATATCCTACTTATTTAAATCTAAAACCATCTATTGTAGTTCGTATCACGTAAATCACTATTTACGTTGTCTATAAATATTTGCATTATAATCAACGAATTATTTCCACCTTGCATATGCATAAGTTTTTAATCTAGGTCAGTTTAAATCATTCCGAATGCCAACCACACATCCTACATACACGAATTATCTTATAACCATCACCACCACCACCTCCTATCGTGCATATGCATCAGAAGTGTTGCGCAAAATTGTCTTCTAATGATTGTAGTTTTTTAAGGTTTTTTTTTTGCTCCCTCCCGACAAACATTGTCACAGTTTGTACGAGACAAATCCTGAGTCTATGTTTAAAAGTCATGCAAGTGCCTGGTGGATACCATTTGCTGAGGAATAGTTAAATATCGTCAGAAGTGCATGTGCATCACCCTGGGACACACTCTGCATGTACGTTTGTTTTTCATAATGCCTCATTGTGTGTTTGTTGGTATGTGTGTGTGTGTGTATTTTTTTTGTATTAAAAACAATGCTCAACTCGGAGTGCAGCGTTTGCGCTATATCTATTGAAGGAAAAAAAAACGAAATACGTAACAAAATACACGTGTGGATGCAAATTAATTATTTACCAGTTCTTTGTGTCACACCCCGGTCACTCACTGGTGGTTTACCTCATCATCTGGGTTTTCCATATTGTTACAATAGAACGTACAACGACCATGTATACTACCCCGAGACGAGCTCATTTCACACATCTCTCTTGACAAATGGCAAAGTCGCTTGAAGCAACATCCTTGACCATGAAATTAATTACCAACCATCTGAATAGTGGAGATCATATGTAGAATTCCCAAAATTAAAAAAAATATTTTATTTTTTATTATCTACAATGAAACATACTTGATTTAAGTGATGCTAAAATAATTTCCTTTGCCATAACATTTAAAATAATTTTCTTCCTTTGGGTTTTTTACTGCTTCAAATGATGCTAATTGTAGGTCGAGTGCAGCTGTGCCTCAATGTGTTATGTGGCCTCCGTTGTCTGGATGTATTGCACCGTTGCAATGGCCGAGGATAAGCTTGCACACCCACCTAGCGTGCGGAGGTGGCGTTTAGTAATACAGTCTGTCCATATCCCACAAAACTGCTTGCGCGGGTACTGGCGCTTCTGGGTGTTACAGTTTGCTCTTTCAAGAGGAAAAGGTGTGACGAAACACTATCGCAACACAACCTACGAGAGAGACATTTGCACCCTGATTCTATCGCCACGGAAGTGTGTGAAGTGACAGAAGATTATAATTAACGTGTATATGTGGCTTTAGTTCTGTCGAGCTCTGGAAGGTACTGAATAGGTACAAGGAAAGACATTTGATTTATTTAAAAAATAAATATAATAAAACAAACACATAGGTAAAGATAATTGATAAGATTCTGTATTTGATTGTAATTCTTTCTTTTAGCAATTTATTTCGATTTGCCTGTAATTGAAAGCAAAAGCTACGCCAAATGTATTTGTAGCTCTCCGTTCAGTTAATGATGTTATCGTTCAAAAACATCCATTGCAAAGCTTGTTGTGTTCTCTTATTATGGGGGATCCAATAACAAAGCAAACAATCAAAATAAAAACAAATAAATTTAGAGTCAGGTTAACAAAACACGGGCGAGGAAAATTGACTATTTTATCCGCATCCTTCCACCAGGGACCGGAACGGCAAACAAGAAAGCATTATAAAATGTACGAGAAGTACACATCTGTTCCTAGGGCCAGCCAACGGTAAAGGAAAGTTTCTTGAGCACCGAGAAGAAGCAAAATGGGCCCGACTGTTATCGTGCAATTGACTTCACATTTCTCCTCTGCTGGTCTGGTGCACGATGAAAATAAGTCCCGCACTTGAACTTTTGTTCGTTTATTGTTCGCTGGAAGATCGATGGCAATTATTTCAACGTTTCTGCACTTGGCTTGGTGGACGGTTAGGTTATCCGGTTGTTTTAACGTTTGTAAAAAGGCTGGCACTTTATTATAATTTTAATAGGAACTGTACATTTAAAAATACTCTCACTTAATTGATCTAGCTCGTATTACAACGATCGTACTGGGAGAACAACATAAATCTTAGTACAGTGATCGATTTGACGTGTTTGGTGCTTTTTGTGATGATTGCAGAACCACACACGAATTGATGCGATAAAAACACACTCCCATCAACACAACATAGGCAATGTGGGCAATGCTGGGATGCTGGGAAGATGGATAAAAGTGATAACTGCTCGTTTTGATGGAGCTTTTCTCCAAACAAAAGGGCTGCTGTCCGGTGAATTTGTGAATGCAATGCTTTGGGAATGCGATTAATTATAGCAGATATACTGCTTAATGATACATTATTACCACATTACCAACGCCACACTAACAAGCCCGACCTTGGTTCAATTTTTTTGACTGGATCATGTTCATTCACACGCTTGGCTGTCAATCTCGCTGAGGTGTTCATTTGACTAAGTGAATGTGGAGATGATCAGTATGTCAAAGAACGACTAAATTATGCAAAATTATGCAAATTAATGTTGATTGCTTTCGAAGATCAATTAACTACTCTTTGTTTGTCCAATATTTATGGATCTCAATTACAATTGAGAATTCACACTTTCGCCTTATTGTCATTTGCTTATCTAATAAAATGTAGTTTATTTCAATATTTGAGGACAAGACATAACATATTTCCTAATATTATGAATATCCTCAAAGAACAGTTGCCGCTAGGACCTGTGCGTTAAAGGATGTGAAAAATCCAACGCATTGTTTTACCTAAAACTTATTTGACCAAAGCTCATCTCGTGCTTGGTTTGGTTTTCAAATTGATTTAATTAACGGCAAAAAGTCGAAATATTAGAAAACAGATTGCAATACATCTTGGCATTTGTAATTCTAACAATTTATTTAATTTTCCTTAAATTTACGAACCTATACGAAAGATCGTGCAGGATATTTATTTGGTCATGAAAAAAGAAGGATATTTGGATTAGTCATCTTTACGTCTTTCTCTAATTTCTAGTTCATTCCTAATTCATTTGCTATAATTCAAGCAAACTTCGTATAAAGCTCTATTTATACTATCGGCTTTATGTGTTGTGGATTATCGTTTTTTAAGCTATACAATAAATTCAATTTATTTATCTGTAGGTGTAATTTCAGAGAAGAGATACGCGGTATCTCTTTTGTGTAGATTCGAAGATACGCGGATTTAGGAATTTGACAGCTCAATGATATTATAGCATAAAGTTTCAGCAAATAAGTAAATAAATTTTAAACAAAATTGTACTGGGATTCGAAATACGAAGAATTATCTGCCGGGGGATATCTGCCGTCCGTTGTAATAGTTCTATTCCGGATTTTATTTAAGTATCCATCAAGAAACTATAAAATTTAAAATAATTCTCTACAATTCTCCCAACAACTCGCTGTGTATCGGGTTTATTCTACAAAATTGTCTCATTTTTTTATTACTAGTGTTCCTTTTGGTCCCCGCCTTTGCCCGTCCCCGCCGTTAACAGCCGAGACACTTTATTGATGATATTTTTGTATCGTAGATTTATTTATATTTAGAAGCATATCTTCGTTGGTGTTTGTGGGCGCGCGATCGGTTGTTTTACTTGTGTATGATGTATTTCCCTCATTCGCAGTTTCCTTGTTGTTAGAGAAGGGCTAGATGAATGTCTTTTTACTACGAGGGTCGGTTTTTTTTTCGTCGCTAACAGCTTTGTGTGTGTGTGTGAGTTTGTCTATGTTTAACATATGGGTTTTTTTTGGATGATCTTCACTAATACTGCGTAGGAAAGCACTTGCCCCTGTGTGCTTTCGATGAATTAAGGTCGATCTTGCTCAATCTGCTTTGGGGTGAGTAGGCCAGGGTCGTTTACCATATCGACGAAGATCGCGATCTACAATGCGATGTGCATTTAGCAGTTGGTGCACAGTTGTCATTTTGTCTCCATAAGCTCCCTAGGTCACACATGCATGCATAGAGGGCGTATCGACAACCCTTGAATTTTAATGGGATGGAAAAACTAACTCACAGGCAGGGTGTGTGTGTGTGTGGCGTTATAAGCACACAAACTTTGCGTAAGTTCATGGTCGGTCGTGCGGGGGCGATCGTCAATGCACACACACACATACACACCCGGGCGCATTCGTGCCCACAAAAGAATGAGCCAAGCACAGGAGGGCGAACGCGAACGTAAATCATTATTGATTTTCTCGACCCTTCATTATTTCCCTTGCGGCTCGGGGCAGGGTGTCCTGCGCCATAGACGGTGTGAAGGGTTACATGTAGAAGGGGGCTGCGTGTGAGAATTCTAAGCAAAGTGGCTTTTCGTATCGAATCACAAGATAATTATCATGTGCAAAGAACAATGAATCTCTAATTTGGAAATAGTTCGGACCTGTTAAGTTCCTCCCTTTCCCCTCGCGGCAAATCGTTTTTCCCTTCATTTGCCCAGTGTTTGATGTGCACCTGCACTGGTTGTCGATGATGTTGATGATGGGTAAGTTGCCGTTGATTATTTGACGGCAACGCGCGTTGATTGATGTAAATGCAAATTTAGTGTACGTATTTTCTCCATCAACCGACCGAATTGATCGGCGGACAGTGAGAGATTCGTTTTGCGCGGTAGTACAGGGGCCGAAAGGACGGGGAAGGTGAGATCGCGTTTCCCGCGTTGCTGGCAAATACCGATGGGGACGGTATGTCGAAGACGGCCGTTTGGGGGTAATGCGAAAGAAGCCGTTGAACGAGCTTAGAACAACGCGTGTGTTATTTTGTGTTCGATTTATTTTTAGCTCGTAAAAGTGGTTGTGTTTTGTCAATAGTTTTTGGCGTAGTATTCGTTCCATACCACCACATCGAGTTGAAGCCGGAATACAATTTTTTGTTGTACTGTAGACGCATTTTGTAAACTAACAATACTTTACTTGAAAGAAGGCTGATTTTTTTACAAAACAAAATTGTTCACCAATTCACAGAAAATTTTTTGTTTGATATGGACATAAGTCAGCCTGAAAAATAAACGGTAAAACGGATGTGACATCATTATTATCAAAGCACAGTCAGCCTTACGTCCTGGCCGTTCATCTATTATCATGCTTTTATCGATGGGGTTATCATATTTGTGCAATGAACTCAACAATGAAACAATGACGATAGGTTAAATTGTGACTAAGGTATCTCAGTAATAAAAGAAAGGAGAAGGAAATTTATAAACAGGAAGTACACATGGTTCATGGATTATATTCGCGTTAGTCCCCCAAATATGATGTATGAAAATTTAAAAATCATTTACTTTATGCCACAAAACTCAAGCCAATCAAAGAAAAATCGATTAATAATGCCTTCTAATAAGATGCAATAAATTTGGTTAATAATCCTTATTAACATTTTTTTTAAATGTTGACTAAAATTGACTGAAATATAACTTAGAATTCTTAGTATATTCATCAATATTTTCGTGATACACGTATCTCATCGGTTTGCTATAATAATGACAGTAGTTTAATGTATTCAATGCATTTAATTCAATTCAATCATCTGTCTTTGTAGTCCACTTTTAATTCATTTGCCGTAATGGAATTAAATCTCATTCAAAGTTTATTTTATAGCATCTACTTAACCAATTATTTCTAATTTGATTTTTAAATTTTGCTATAAAATCATTAACTATCCTTTTTTTTAGTAATTCCAACTCATATTCCGTCTAATGTAATTTACATTTATGTAGACGCTTCAACACTCGCCTGTGACGAAAAAAAGCCGAGATTAAAACAATACACGTCTGAATTAAGCAAATGATTGTCCCTCCACACCAAACCACTGGTGCTGCATTCACGATCGCCTTAGTGTAAATTGCAACGTAATACTCCTCCAGTGGTCATTGAATGATGCGACGTGAAATCGTAAAATCAGCTGGTTTGAAATATGTCCCAATGTGCTGTAGTACTCTCGATTTTCTCCGTCCGTGTTTCTCTGGCAGAAGCAACAACAGCAAAAATAAAATACGCACATCATAAGAATATTGGTGATGATAGGGAAGAGAGGGAGAGAGGGAGAGAGAAAACAGAAGAGCGAGCAGTAAATTTTGTGTAAGAGAAATTAAACGAGAAAGATTCATCTCGAAGGATGCTGTTTGTGATGCTGACTGTGTGTGTTGGTATTTTCCAACATTCAAGATGATTCCTGATTCCTCCGCCTGCAATTCGGGCGTTTCTGTTGGACTGCGGGTGCATTAACGATGATATTTTACGCTGGGGAACTCTCCTGTTTTGTGGTGTTGAGTCTGTTCGCAAGATGATCCCCACAGTGGCTTCGGTTTGTCTCTGGCACGGTCTTTGTTGCTGCACCTGCGCAGATTACGCAAAGGGACGATTCCTTCTCAGCTTTTAATCGGTCAAAAATACCAGCAACATTGCATTTCCTGAGAAGGTGATGATAGGAGTTTGTGCACCTGTGTTTATATAGTGCACCTTAACCCCACTCACTCTATGCTATATAAGGGTTGATGCAGCAAACCTCCCTTCTTATGTAAGGGATGAGCGACAAGTTGCGAAAATGACAACAATGCTACAATATGGTATGTTCCACTCGTGTGTACAGACATTTTCTTACAATTAGGAACAGGAAGCGTTTGTTCACCAAGGTTCTCTACGGGTGTATCTTCGCGTATTGGCGACACCACCAGTCCGCATTGTGACACTGTCTGTTATCTTTTGACAAGCATTTTCAGCCACTTCTTCTTACTCACGATTCCCCAAGAGTGACTTCAAGTTTTGCTTCTCAACCTATCGGACTTTAGTGTGCTGCTCCGGACGTCGTATGTGTTGTCGGTGCCCTAACCTACTCCTAGTGTCTAGTGTCTGCCGGATCGGTAGCAACAGCAATTTTGCAATACGGCTTGATAAGGCTGCAAAAAATCAATAACAAACAAATATGTAGACGACTATAGAGTCGACCCTTTCACGCGCTCGTATGTGTGTGTGTGTGTGTGTGTGTGTGTATTTAATACCCTTCAAATACGTTAGCACATTACCATCACGCCCGATAAGGATGGCCTCGTAGTGATGGAACTTCGCTTCTTCTTATCATATTCCTGTCGGTTGCCGGCTGTGATAATATGCAGCGCGCAATGTAGACACAAAATCAGAGGTGTGCTATATCTGCTATATTTGTAATGATTATCAGCACCCGGACTCGGGACTTATCATACCGATGGTATATTGCAGGTTTAATGAGAAGCAAAAAATGAATTTTTCTCGAGTGGCACTATTTCCTCGAACTTCAAAACTAAATCAGAGACCCAATGTAGAACTACAGGTAGTTATCAATTTTGAAATCTAACAGCTCAGTTAGTGTATTGTACCAAATTCAAACAAATAAGGAAAAAAAATGGTTCATAATGACTTCTAGTGTGTTACAATGTTTTAACTTTAAGCCAATGTATTCTTTCAAAACGTGGCTCGGAATGCTAAATCTATTACAAGCGTATAAGAGAAGTCGATTCTGAACTTAGTCGAGATAGTCGTCTAGAGCAGGCATGAGCAAACTGGGGCCCGCGGGCCGCATGCGGCCCTCGAGGAGGTTTTATGCGGCCCGCGAATCTAGCTTCAAAGTTTCAAGTCAATAGTAAGTTTTATTTCAAATGTTATTAAGAATTAAAAGTGCAAATTACCCGGTCAATACAACACTCAAAAATAAAAAAAATAGATTTTTAATCCTAAGTCTCTTTTCAAAAATACAGCAATGCGTCTAGTCCGAAAAAGTTCGGAAAAAAGCAGCATTACTACATTCATTATTATATCAATGCATCAATGCAATGTGACCCGCCAACCAGTTTTTGATTTTGAATGTGGCCCGAAGCTCTAAAAGGTTGCTCATCCCTGGTCTAGAGTCATTATTATAGCAAATTGTGGAGATAGGCGTTTCTAATTTCGATTTTGAATCCAAACATAAATTATCGTTATTATTAAATTATTGTTATTAAAATTATTTTGTTCTATTAACTATTTTTATATTAATATATTTTTTTTCTCTTCTCGTTACAGATTTGATCTGCGCTAGGAACTCTGATGTACTACTTAAATGACGTCAGGCCCTTCAACCATTATTGAATATGATCATATATGTAGAACGCATTTGTAGGACACAGCAGCAGAAAATGAATCTAAAAATTGTACATTCCTCAACAAAAATGAAATATCTATTTAGTAGTATTATTGCATTATTGGCCAGGTAAAAACTACTCCCCCAAATGCATAACTTTATGAAGGTTTTCCTTTTTGTTTTACAGCAAACGTGCAACGCCTAGCCTCCCCCGCCCCGGGTAATACAGAAAATGAATCAAAGAAATGTTGACGGTTTGAAGTGAAACATAAAAGGCAAAGGTAGTAAGAAATAGTAAGTGTCCGCGTGTGTGAATTCTGAAAGTTACAGCTGCACATCATCCCCGATTGCAATAAGAAAGCAAAGTGCAACGAGAGTGGCTAGTTGGTATAGTTTGCTATAATCTTAAACGAGTGCAGAAATATTATGCAGAAGAAATTATGATGATTTAATGCGTGTACACCGAGTTTTGCTGCAAGGTTTTGCTGGAGTTGATCATACTGTTAAAGCATGTTATTTTAAGCACGCTGAAAGATCCTCCGATAAGCTAAGTGTGACAAAAGGAAGATACTAAGCAGTAGGAAGTGCAATGCGTGTATAATTCGATAGTGTGAAATTCGACACACACTTACAGCAGTGTTGGCTCCTGAAACTAAACGCGATCGATAAATGAGCGTATATGTGTGCGTGAAAGTCGATAAGCAGCAAAAAGGAGACAGTCTTTAACATCAACTTACACCAGTCAGCTAATGTGCGAGTCCTCGATGCTGCTGTTGTACAGTAGCGAATAAACACGATCATTCGGAGCCGTGCTTTTGCTATAGCGTTCGTGCGTTGACTGTTGTTAAACATTAGAATAAAGAGGAACCCTAGAAGCACACTCTAGTTAGTGAGAAAATAGTTTACCATATATCGTTTGCCTGTAACGTGGGTGTGTAACATAGTAATATTGATTAAAGAGAGTGTGTTCTATACTTCCTTTCTAGTAAGTGCTTGTGTTGATGCTTCCGTACGGTTTGGCGGTGCAGAGTATGTAAGTGGTACGAAACATAAATCCTCCAAAGACATCCTTTCGGCCCCCCTGTCTGTAGTGGTGGCGTGAGGATCGCTTCGTTCACACAATCGCAAGTGACTGAACACAGCCTTAAACACGGCGTAATACATCCCTCCAGTGTTGCTTTGCCACAAACTCTAAATCCCAACCAATCCGAGGGAAACCGATCGCCCAGGTCCAGCTTAGTAGGGTGGCAAGAAAGTGGTGTATGTGTGTGATCTAGTGATCGGTACTTGCAGCACCACGTGTGGTGCACAATAGTTGGCGTAGCCAATACAACCGTATACTACAGCAGCAACAGCAGCAGCAGCAGCAGCATCAGTTCGGAAAGGGTGAAAAAACCAAGGGCACAAAACTGCAACCTGCCGACCAAACCATGTCGTCCGGAACGTTCGTAGATCGAATCGATCCGTTCGCCAAACGTTCGCTCAAGAAGAAAAGCAAAAAATCTCAGGGCTCATCACGGTACAGGAATTCACAGGATGTCGAGCTGCAACAGTTACCCCCACTCAAAGGTAAGAAACACACCTTAAAGGACATCACACAGGGTGTATGTGTTGCTACTTTTATACTTATTAAACGTTTTCTTACACTTTCGTTTTAGTTGACTGTTCCAGCTTAGAGCAGGAGGAGCTATTCATACGCAAACTACGACAATGTTGCGTTTCGTTCGATTTTATGGATCCACTCTCGGATCTGAAGGGAAAGGAAATAAAGCGGGCCGCCCTAAACGATCTTTCAGCCTACATCACACACGGCCGTGGCGTGTTGACGGAAAATGTCTATCCGGAGATTATCAAAATGGTAAGAAGCGTGTAACGGTCTTTCTTAAAAAAAACGGTAGCCATTATCAGCCCTTTTCCTCCCTTCGTTTTGTAGATATCGGTGAATTTGTTTCGAACCCTGCCGCCCAGCGAAAATCCTGACTTCGATCCGGAAGAGGACGATCCTACCTTAGAAGCTTCCTGGCCCCATCTGCAGCTGGTGTACGAAGTGTTTCTTCGGTTTCTCGAATCAGCCGACTTCCAAGCGACGTTCGGGAAGAAAGTAATCGATCAGAAATTTGTACTGCAGGTCAGTAGGTCGTTCACAATTACGGAACCTAATGAGCACAACATCTGCCGAAGACTGATGATAATTATCGTATCTGTTTCCCGCTTTCCTTATCACTTTTTAGCTACTGGAACTGTTCGATTCCGAAGATCCGAGAGAGCGTGATTTTCTAAAGACCGTGCTGCATCGCATCTATGGCAAATTTCTAGGATTACGTGCGTTTATTCGTAAGCAAATTAATAATATATTCCTACGTTTTATATATGAAACGGAACATTTCAATGGCGTCGGCGAGCTGCTGGAAATTTTGGGAAGGTAAGAACTGATATAAAGCGCAAACTGTCTACTAATAGCGTGTGTGTACATTTTGCAATGTAGATTATCTAGCTGTAGCATACTTGCCAAGACACTTTGAAAGCATTTTTTCCACTCAAACGCAAACACATAAAGTGACACTCTTGATATCATGTGCATGTGCCACCATGCTGCTAGGAAAGAGAGCAGCAAGTACGTTCGTACCGCGATGCAACGGGAATGTTCATCTTTCACGCATAACTCACTCTCCGTTACGTTCTTGGTCGTTCAGCGCTCAGCGTTCATTCATTGTATAGCCCTAGTCGCTCAACAAGCATTAACGTGTGTTCATGCGCATGTGTCGTGAGGAAGGAAAAATTGATTCATAAAATAAATACATGCGAACCGTACGCCGCGCGCGTCAGTATTCGATAGGAAAGGGATATGAAAAGGATAGGGAAAAAACGAACCGTTTTATGCTACTGTTCGTTCATATATAGCTATGCCAGAAGTCTTTCGTAACTGTTTGATTACGTATTGTAACGGTATCGCTTTTTACTTTGATATATCCTTACCAAAAGAATAATGCTTGTCTTGGTCAAAAAATGGATGCAAATTTAATTTGTTTTTTTTTTCTTTTTATTTCCTCTACCTGCTTAAAGCATAATCAATGGGTTCGCTCTGCCGTTGAAGGCGGAACACAAACAGTTTTTGGTGAAGGTTCTGTTGCCATTACACAAGGTGAAAGTGCTGTCCCTCTACCATGCCCAGCTCGCTTACTGCGTGGTGCAGTTCCTCGAGAAGGATGCCTCGTTGACTGAACCGGTCGTGCGGGGTTTACTAAAATTCTGGCCAAAGACGTGCTCGCAGAAAGAGGTGATGTTTCTTGGCGAAATCGAAGAAATACTGGACGTGATCGAGCCGCCGCAGTTTGTTAAAATACAAGAACCGCTCTTTCGGCAGATCGCCAAGTGCGTGTCCAGTCCACACTTTCAGGTAAGATTACAGTCGACATCGGTTTGCGTTTTCGGATTGGTATAATTAAAGTAAATTTTATTGTTTTTATTTAGGTCGCCGAACGAGCGCTTTACTTCTGGAACAATGAGTACGCAATGTCACTGATCGAGGACAACAATGCCGTTATAATGCCAATTATGTTCCCGGCGCTCTACCGGATCAGCAAAGAGCACTGGAATCAAACAATTGTTGCTCTAGTGTACAATGTGCTGAAAACATTCATGGAGATGAACTCGAAGCTGTTTGACGAACTAACAGCAAGCTACAAAGCCGAGAGGCAGAAGTAAGTATAGTCCTCCCTTCACACTACGGATGGGCGATCAGCTCAGCTTAGAAAGCTAAAGCTTTAAGATGGTATCAGTCAAACAATCGAGCAAATATTGAGTGGTTGTCTCGTGTCTAATAATTTGCTAGTTCTGGTCTAAAAAAGGAATTCTTTTATAATTTTCATTTAAAGTATGTTTCAATGTTATAGTCACAGGTATTTTTACCTAACCTAGTCCTTCTTTTTGTCTAACTTTGTCTAACAACTAAGACAAATGTGTTGTTTTGACATTTGTCGAGCGTATGAGCTTGTGAGCTTTTTTTTAATAGGATAACAATTAAAGTTTAGACTAATAAGGTAGCTAACTTTTCCTGTGGGTATGGTAAACCTTCAACATCTAAAAGATTATAAAATAATAGTTGGACGTATAACAGATCCTTTTGATAGACCCATCACGTTAAGCTTTTTGTGACTTAAGTCTTGTCCGTCAATATTGTGCCGATGCGAGACACAGAGTGTTAAGGCAAATAAGAAAACCATTTTTACTAATTATTTCATTCCGATCCGACAGAGAAAAGCGACGAGAGCGAGAACGGGAAGAGCTGTGGAAGCGACTGAACGAACTGGAAATATCGTCCCGTGCGCCAAACAAGGAACAAAATCTGCTCACCAATCAATCGGCAGGAGGACTAATACAGGACGCCAATCCATCGCTGGGCGCTGGCGGTGCGCAGCTAAATACCAACTCACTTTCATCGCCCACCGTAACATCCACATCATCCTTCACGCCCTCGTCGGCAAACTCGACTGGCAATAACAACAATAATAGCACCGCTGCGGGCGCATCCCAGCCGCCGGGATCATCGGGTGCCGGGTCAGCGCTTTCTGCCGCCACTTCCCAGCAGAATGCTTCGGCGGTCGATGCGGCTGCCGCGTTAAGCAAGTGATGTAATAAATAATATTTTTTCTAAACCCGCTTTCCTCACAGAGAAGCGTCATGCATAATAATGCTACATACCTACATACATACCTACATAACAACACAAAAACACACACACACACCACCACCACACCACTCCGACCCATCCTCCATAAACACACACTCACACGGACACGTAGCCAAATTCGTGCGCGTGTTGCTTACACATGCATTATATTCGTATGGGTTCACTCGTATGCGTAGTAACATCCTTCTGTTTTACTACCAACGGACGAGGATCGTTAACTGATCCTTCAACCATGGAACGTTTAATTCGACGCAATCGTCGTCCACAGAAACACACAGGCACACAAGTTGTTACGCGGGAATATGTAATACGATGGTATCTATCAGCAAACGCTAACCGTTTTATATGTAACCAGAAAAGGATAACATTAGTTAACTATTTGGGTGTAAAGTAGTGGACACTACCCTGTTGAAATGATAGTTTGTACTGGCAAAAGTGTGTGCAATGTGCGAAATTTGTAACACTGTCCGAAGGGTGATAATTTGCTTCCTAATCCGTAGGCGCAACGTCTAATCCATCACCCAAAGGCAGTTTGAAGTAATTAAAAAAAAAACGAGACAAAAATCACAAAAACCGTGATTTGTTGTGTGTGTGTGTGTGCGCGCGTGTGAGCGTACTTGTGGTCCGATCCCTAATGCAAGGATATCGCTTTTCACACCTTTTTCTTCTTAAACTACTTATTTTGTTGACCTGACAAGTAATATGAGGACTTGTAAGCATGTGGAAAATATGTTACATACATATCTCTACTCCAGGACGTTCAGATTTTGTGAAGTTATATTAGGTATTCATGAATAGTTCAATAATCCAGTGCACACCACACCTCACCCATTGGAAGGATATATGTTATTTGCTTATTTCCCTCGAAACAAACAAACAAAAAAACTTGTTCATAAAGCACATTAGCAAGGTAAAAAATAATGAACGTCTTCTGATATGTATACAAGAAGCGTTTTGTTAGCCGCTTTGAAAGCGACTTAATCGTTTTATTTTTGTTTTGTTTCACGAGAATCCTTTATCGTTTTTCTGCGCATGTTAGTCGACAAATAATAACGTGTAAGCTTTACCGCAGCGATCACATACACAATGCAGGTGTGTTAAAAATTTTGTTTTGTGCAGAGATTAACACTCCCAACTGGTTGGGAAGAACTGATGGAATATTGATAGAGAAAAAACAAAACCAGGCAGTGGACTAAGGACGTTTCAAGGGGGGGGCAGAGTGATCGCAGAAATATAATGCATTCACTACACATATATACATACACAAATTCACACTACCCTCATCAACTCACGTTGTGGCACTTAAAAAAAAGAAGAAGAAACAATAGCATAACAATATCATTTAATGCGTAAAGAATCAGCTTTGGCAGCAGCAAATCGGATAGCATTAGAATACCCGGTTAGAGGAAGGTGTGGGGTTAATGATGTGTGGGAAGGGAGAGTTTAAAGTAAAAGCGTGAAATAATTCAACAACACAGTGTAATACAAATGTAATAAAACCTTTTCAGGGGTAAGCGGGCGAGCGGGACGTGCAGAGATTTAGTAGATCCCACCCTCTGAACCAATCAGGTTCAAGCGGGAAACAGCGAAAAACATAAAGTATAAAATGCAAGAATTAAACAAAAACACATCAATCAATATCGTTTTCTCCCCCTTCCCCACTTGTACCTTCTACACGCAGAGTACACAAACACACGCACACACACACAAACAAACAAACACATTCATCTAACACCGAGAAGCGGCAAACATGAATACTGCAAAAGCATGCTTAATATTCTATAGATTTATTAACAGTAATTGCAAAAAGAAAAAAAACGGAAAAAATTGAGACAATTTATACGCATCAACAACAAACAACACACCACATCATAGACACACACATACACACAAAACAAAAACAAACACATAGACACGCGCATATACACTACCTAGGGTGAAACATTGCGAAAGGGGCAACACGTGCAAGATAGTAGAAAAAAGCTAAAATATGCGAGGAGAAGCAGCAGAGAGAGAGAGAGAGAAAAAGAAAAAAATCCCAAATTGCTGCAGTAAAAAAAAAGAAGAAAACGTCTAATTAAAGAGTAATGTAAAACAAAAGAAACAAACAAGCTAATCATCTTAAATATTATGCAAACAAAAGATGATGATTATAACAAAGTGGTGAAGTGAGTAAAACAAAAAAAAAGCATATAGGCGATATATAAAGAACAATGGAGTAGAAGGATGAAAAAAAGAGATAGAGAGAAAGAGAGAGAGAGAGAGGATATGTTGTGAAGCTGTGCGAAAAACACACACACACATACGCGCACGCCCCTGCATAAAGAAAAACACACACATAGCGGTGCGCATTGCTGAAAACAAGATGTATTTGTTGTAGTTATATGAAAAATTATAATATTAATTATTATTACTCCGCAGTGGGCGCGAACGAACGCAAAAACAAAAACACACAGAAGAAACGTATAAGTTGTGTGTGTGTCCTGTGTGTGTAGAACACGGATCCCAGGCAAGAACGCTATTATTATGTGTGGCGCGCAGGTGAATGGCGTTTGTAAAGGAACATGTCTCTGTTGGGCAATCGCTAGAGACGGGAGACGGAAGTGTGTACGTACCGGTTTATAGCACGTAGTAAGCAAGCGGAGGTAGGTGTGATTTTCGCTGTTTTGTTTATCGTTTGCGTGAGTTTAGCAACAACAACAACAACAAAAAGTGCAAACCTCCCTCCTCACCCTTTCTCTTTCTCTGTAAAGAGCACGCTCCTGTGGGGGAGGGGAAAAGGCGTGTGGGCAACTAATTCAGGAAAATTCGTCGCGAACATCATCATATAGAGCTCCCCGAGGAGTTCAAAACACACTCTCCTCGAACAAAGGGAAGGGTGGGTGTGTGGGGGTGATACGGGTGCGATAAGGGGGGTGGTTGCGTGCACCTCGTGCGTGCGTGCATGCGTGTGTCTATCCCGTGTGTAGCCGTATTTTTTCGATGTGAATGGTTAGATAAAAAAAAACACACACACACACACAGAAGCAACATTTCTCGTCCCTCTTGAACTGTTGTTGTTTACCGTTCGTAGCAATGGGATTAGAGGGAGAGAAAGAGAGAGAGAGAAAAAAAGTAGAAGATAAAAAAAAGCTATATCCACCTAAACACACATACACACACACATCATGCTCTTGTACGCGTTATAAATAAGGAAGAAATAGAAAATAATAAATAGAGACGAGAAGCAAAAAAAATGGAAGGAATAAAATCACTTAATTCATAAACAATCACATACACACAAACAAGAATACACGACATTACCATTAGAAGCTAAAAAACAAAAAAAAGAAAACAGTCACAAACACACATAGAGAGAGAGAGATAGAAAGAGAGAAACAAACACACCGGGGACCGGACAAAGAGTGTAATATGATATCAGACGCAGTTTTAAGACGTGGCCAACAATATTACTACTGACAGCGGTTTATATATTAAACGTATAAAAGTGCCGTAATTAATGCAAGAAATGAATAATGAGGAAAATGTAATGAACCCGGGTTTAACTAAAACAAAACAAAATAGAGAAAAGAAAAATGACAGCAGCACACACACACATACACACTTACACACGAGAAAGAAGATTCCTGTATATTGTAACAATAATCGTAATTCCTTCATAATTCTTTCCCACGGCCCCCCTTTACCACGCAAAAAAAAACGATCGGAAGAAAATAGAGCACCGAGTAATTTGTTAAAGCTGCGCTTGTGTAGATCGTTTCCGGTAAATCTGTTCGTCGAGCGTCCTGAGAGAGAGAGACAGACAGAGAGACAGAGAGACTATCAGGTTCGCTATTTATTCTTTTGCTGTGAGTCCTGTTGGTGGTTGGTTTGTGCTTCGATCATGCAAAGATACCTGTGTCCAGTAAATCTACTACTTACTAGATTTGGCCTTTATTGTCACCCACCAAATAAATACTTCTGCCACTGGTAGGGAACTTTGTTTCAAATGTGTGTTTGTTTTCTTTTTTTTTTCCTCTCTTTTCTTCGGCACCTTGAAGATTCTTATTACATCGGCGGGGTGCCATTTACAGTTTGCTTGGTTTGCGTTTCGGTTCAGGTTGAGACTTTGTGATTAGAAAATCACAACAATGGTTAGGATTTTCATGCGTTATCACCCCGCTACAATATGCCCCCCCGGGGGGCTGTGTGGCTTTACTAACCACTCTGTTAATGTTAGTCATTTTAAACACACACACATCTCATTTGCAAACTAATTCACTGTTTGTTTCACCCATCTCTTTCTTCTTTAGTCCGTAGATATGCATATGCTCGTGTTATGAATAGCTTGTTACCGTGTCCCAAGTACAGGTTGCAAACAAATATTCAAATAAAGAAAAGAGAAAAACATAAAAACAAAAACAAACAAAACACCGTTGCGGATTAGTTGCAGCGAAACTAGACTATTATACAGTTTAAACACGAGAGAGAGAGAGAGAGAGAGAGAGAGAGAAAGGTGACATAGTGCGTAAAACAAAACATGGAGCAAAAGTCGTCTAATCGATAG
The DNA here is from genome assembly GCF_943734845.2 of Anopheles funestus. NCBI lineage: Eukaryota > Metazoa > Arthropoda > Insecta > Diptera > Culicidae > Anopheles > Anopheles funestus. The sequence continues at coordinate 43,595,275 of NC_064598.1, forward strand.
TGTACGAACGACGCAACAAAGCCCAACAGCAAGCCTACGCGCTCTGCACGTTAAAAAAGGATTTATGCGGGGTTAAAATGATAAAACAAAAAACAACTAAAAAACGTGATACTAAAGAACATACACACACACACACACACTCACCGCCCACCCGAGCAAAGCAAAACAGGAGCAAAAATCACACACACCCTCCCTGGTAGGAATCACATACCTAAAAGAGAAAAAAAAACAAAATTAACAAAAAAAAACAAAACAAAAAAAACAGAAAGAAAGAGGATAATATAAATACCGGACAAAAAAAAAACAACAACAACATGCAAACAACTACTAAAATGCCGATATGGAGGCGCCAAGCTGTGTTTAAGCTAAAAACGGTACCCCCCCTCCCTTTCGTATACACGTGTAGAATCGCAATGGAAAAGCTTGGAAAAATTCTGGTGTAGTAAGCATAGAACGTGAAAGAGCAAGTGAGCAAGCAGAGCAAGAGAAACAGAAGAAGCAAAGATAGAAAGCATAGAGAGCAAAACAAAAAAGTGAAAGATGAAAAAAGCGAGCAAACAAAAAAAAAAATAAGAAAGAAGTAAGCAAAAGTTGTCTGTTATCAGCAGCAGCTGCTAAAATAATTACTCTACAATATTGTATTCAAACTAAAGGAAGCAATGGAAAAAACAAAAAACAAACAGATGGATAGATGCATCAATAAAACAAAATGTGAACGTTCAAAAACGAAAAACCCGCAATGTTTTCGCAGCTGTGTGTGTGTGTGTGTGTGTTGCTGCAGCGGATTTGTATGATGGATCGACCGAAACAAGGGATTGAACACGATTGGAACTGACGTGTGGGAATGTTTTGTTGCGTTTGCGCTAATCGAATTTTATCTTTTCAGTGCATTCTGTTTCGAAAGTTGTGAGCCACTTTTCCTACAAACCCCTTTTTGGGGCCGCTGTGAGTGATCGAGTTTTGTATCTTTTTTACTTAATGTACTAAAGTGGGGGAAAGTTTCGATTTCTTTTTCGTCTCTACATGTAGTATGTACCTAATTAAGTTTTTTTCATTCGATTTTCTTTTCTTCTTCTTTCTCTCCCAACGACTAGGACGTGTTTGCGTTTTGTTCAACTAGAAGTGTGTGCATCCTGGAAGCGATGATCTAAGTAAACTGCGCGCACGATAGAACACACACATTGATGGGCCCGTACTTAACTGTTGCTACCCACGTATCCACGTGTAACCCACGTACTGTTTCCCTGTCAGATCAGAAAGAGATGTCCCGGCGTGTGTACGTGTTTATTTATTTATATTTTTGTTTTGTTGAAAGTGTTTGAAATGGTGTACACGAGTGTGGTGGTGGTACATCCACGACTACTCTAGGATGCAATCCTTATGGAAATGGTGAGCTATATAGAACGCTAGCGGACTAAGGACTTGTTAGTGAAAATGTAAAGAATAAATTAAACACTCATGCATGATCATTGCTTCGGCTATAACAGGCAGTTAAAGTCAGGACATAGTAGGCGGCAAATGTAATAGAATTGTAACATTTTTACAAACCGCACTAGGTACATAGCAACGGTAGGCACATCCATTCTCTGTACAGAAGGGGTAAACATGACCACAATCATTAGTGTATGATGCGTTTGTATCCGGATGATCGAACCAGCAACAGGAACAGCAGGAATAGTAAGCGAGACTGTTTCTGTTTCTTCTGTTAGTAGCCAAAATGTATTGGCAATGTATTGGTGCAAAACGCATTAGTTTGTACGCTTACAAGTAGTAAAACAAATTACAAAAACCCGGTACGATAAAACGAGAAACATCCCTTAACACAATACTAGTTCTAAATGCTAAAACAAAACGAGAAAGGAAGTAACAACACTACATAGTGGTGGAATTGTTGTTAGCGAAATTGAAAGTGTGTAGAAAACAATTATGGTAAACAGCATCCTTACTAACTAGTGTGAAAAAAGCGTGCAGCAAGGATATTATTTTTTCACCATAATTTTTATAGCAAAAAATAAGCGCATTAACCGTGGTTTGTAGTTCAACCTGATTCGGTGTAGGGTAAGGTAAAAAAACAAAAGAAAACAACACATATAAATCACATCTAGTGCACTAGAAACAGAAAATGGTAGAACATCTCATTTTCTTCCCCACCAAAAAGAACACTTTAAATACACAAACACGAAAAAAAAACTTACTAACCATAATTACATAGCCGCGCTACAACCATTTCTTTTAAAAACGCCTACTAGATTTGTTAAAAGTAAGCGTAAAGAACTAAACTCACAGCCTCCTCTACTGCAATGCCAACCTGCACTGGTGGTGTATTGATAGTAGGATGATAAAAAAAGGAAAACATAGGAATTATATGCAAATTACGACAGCCCGATCGGTGAACCTCAGGTTACTAAGGGCAAGAAAATAAACCAAGCTACAGAGCACCGACAAGCTTGCAGGAAAATTACCCTTCTGGTTCTCCTGCTGTACGCTCTGTGTGCATAAATACATTTAAAAAAAAACAACCTAAACACTGTGAATAAAGGTGAAAGTGAAACTATTGAATACAATATTTATTAGTAAGCTGGCATAATTATTACAAAATGGCAAAATATCGATGTATGGAGAAGAGAAAAAGATTAAAATGGAAAATTAAGCATAAAACACATGTAAATGAAAGTGTGTAACACACGGGTAAAGAGAGAATACTGTCGATGGAGGAATGCAAGGACGAAAGCCCCTGAAACGATGTACATGACTGCCATCGCCGGTACATACATTGTTGCGCTTATAACTGTTCACACAAAACTGCACTACAATAATCGCGTACACGTGTATAGGCATGGAGTGGCCATACAGTCAACGTAGACCAAAACAAAACGATAACTGGTGAAACTTTCGTTCCACTTGCGGTACGCGCGAAAAAGTAATGAGAAACAATGCTAAACGATTATACGAGCAGGAAATCGATGAAACACATGAACCACAAATAAAATGTTAGTAAAACCAAAGTGTTTAAAAGGATAATGAAAAATACGATTATATAACAATTCCAAAAATATATAAAGAAAACACTACACAAGGTAAACTAATGTGCATACAGATGACAAAGGATGCAATCGAAGCCGTGAAGGTAATTATCTTTTTCATGTTGCCTGTATAAACTTACTTCTTCTTCTTTTCTGGCCTACTCACGGTCGAACACGTCGCGTAGACATGGCCTGGTCACCAATCCGTTACCAGGAAACTCGGTCCAGAGGTGCAGTCCTCCATCTACAGCTGCATCCGATCTCCGACAGGTTTGACCCCACTTGACTCAGCTAACGAGCTCGCTGTGCTCCTCTCCGCCTCGTGTCGAATGGATCGCTGACGAGCACCTTCCTGTTGGGGCATGAGTCCGGGATCCTCATCACGTGCCCAAACCATCGTATTCTTCCGGCTTTGACCGCCGTCAGGATATCTGCACCGCCAAACAGCTCAGCTAGCTCGTGGTTCATTCTCCTTCTCCACACGCCCTGCTCGCACACACCGCCAAAGATAGTCCTTAGCACCCGCCGTTCGAAAATAGCGAGTGCATTGGCATCCTCCGTTAGCAGGGTCCAGGACTCGTACACGTAGAGGACTACCGGACGTATCAGTGTGCGATATATCGTACATTTCCTGTGTTGCTGGAGTCTTCTGGATCGCAGGAGTTTGTGGAGCCCGTAGTAGGCACGATTTCCCTGAACAATGCGCCTTCGGATTTCGCTGCTCATGTTGTTGTCCGAAGTTACGATCGTACCAAGGTAGCAGAACTCCTCTACCACCTCGAGATCGTCGCCGTCAACTGATACTCTGCTCCCGAGTCGGGCTCTATCACGGTCAGAGCCTCCGGCAAGCAGGTACTTTGTCTTCGTCGCATTGATCCTCAATCCAATTCTGTCGGCCTCGCGTTTCAGTCGGGTGTACGCGTCGCACACCGCCGCAGATGTCCGTCTGATGATGTCGATGTCATCCGCGAAGCCGAGAAATTGGAGAGAACGGGTGAAAATCGTGCCTCGGATGACGAAGCCCGCGCTTCGCATGACACCTTCCAAAGCGATGTTAAACAACAAACAGGAGAGTTCGTCCCCTTGCCTCTTCTGTTGTCAATGTATGTAGCAATACCGCACTGATATGGGTATGGATCCGAAGACTCTAGAAGGATAATATAGGCACTCCATACCCTACTCCGACTCAATACGTCCCCGTCGTACAGAATGATAACATATCTCTCCAAATATCTGAGCTTAGGTATACGGGGAAATCCAACCCCTTGGGAAGATGGGTCCACGGCGAACAGATATCTCTCCAAATATCTGAGCTTGGGGAGACCCAAACCTTGGGAAGATGTGGTATATGGGTAAATTGAGCGGAGGGAAACAGCCAACGTCTGTTCTCCATGTCAGTTTTGCCACCCTACGGGACTTAAAACAGCTAGGATGCGTAGGCCCTCCGACGAGGGGTTGGGGGAAAGGCCTTGCAAGCCACCTGCAATACCTGCAACACCTGCTGCTATCTTAAACAAGGAATTTGGGATATAACAGAAAGATGACTTCTAGTTACTTCTACTTTTACCTCTCACAAAAAGATATTAGTTATTTCTAATCTGATTCGATTCGTTGATAGAGATAGGTGATCGTCTTAGCTATCAAATATTTTTACCTATAACAAAGCACTTAGTACAGCATAAAAGGTTCGTAAATTATATAGAACGTTACTTCCTGTTCGTTCTCTAAAATCTCCGTCAGTTGTGGTGGAGTCCTCCAGATTTGGAATACCTTGAAGGTAACAAACCAGGTAACACTAGTCTCAATTCATCGTTCCTAATATTTTATACATCTGTTCCTTTTTAGGCATGGTTTCAATTGTCACTACTCTGTACAGTAAAGAAATCCCACCTCTTTAGTCAGCATTAGCGCAAATATCGAGCGCTTTAAGATTTATTATACAGACTTAACACTAGATTATTGAATATTAAGGTACAAATATTATACATCACTGTGTACACAACCTTGGCACAATTCCACAACTCCAAACCTTTCGATCACACAACACAATTATACGCGAACGATGATCGACACTAATCGATCGTTTCTATTCACTTCTCATCTAGCAGATGGTGACACTTCTCCAGACAGTACTCGTAACCGAGAAAGGTAGCCGAATTGACGGGAGCCGCACGAGCAATAATGACCAGACTGCCTCGAAATAGTGAGCGCCATCCATGCTTCTGTGGAGTTGTGGAGTTACCATAAGAATAGCGCCATTTTTGTTGTGAACTATTCCCCCCCCCAATTGAAGGACTTACCTTAATCATCGATCGGAAACAGTGCATCATGCTCTTGTGTACGGAAGGATCCGTTTCTGCCTGCATGACCGTTTTGACCACATCGAATGGTACGATAAACATCCACGAGGCAACACCGGCGACGGCACCAGCAGTCGCTATCAGCGATGCCTGTAGAGCACCACCGATCGGAACACCGGTAAGCCGTTCCTTGCTGAGTCGGTGCAACCGTTCCTCAATTTCCAGCATGTACTCGTACACGTACATGTACACACCGTACGGTAGCACATCACGGAACATCATCGGTGTGATGCCACGATAAATACCCGACAGTCCTTCGCGTCGGAAAATATCCTTCAGGCAGGCCCAGGGATGACCGATAACTGGGAAAACGGATGGGAATAGCATTACATTATCCACTGGAAGGTACAGAATGTGTGCACCGTTGGATCTACTACTCACAGGACAGGGTCTGCAGTCGTACCTTAACCACCTCGATCGGGCAGGCAAGAAACACTTGTGCCAATCCTGCCATGGAACCTGCCAGAAACACATGCTTCCTCCAGTAAGCTTTCCGTAGCCGATCCGATCTTGTGCTACAATCAGAGAGAGAGAGAGAGAGAGCGTAGGATAGATTATCCAAAACAAACGAAATTCTCACCCGAGCCATTACTTACTGCTTCTGTAGATAGCGCAAATGGGAACCGTACACGGCAAAGACGACCGAATTCAAGGCACCGTTCGATAGTAGCGGGAAGTACATTCCACGGTAGAATCCTTTGAGCTGCAAGTAAACATGCCGGGAAGCATTTTGGTGGGGGGTGAGGAGAAAAAGACATCAACCTAACTAACACACACACACCCCACAAACAAGAAGCAAACCGGCGACGGAATGAATGAATGGGAAGCTGCGATCGACCCTGACCGTCATCATCATCGTCGTATCGTGATCAGCTTGATCTGATTGTGCATGAGTATGAGTACTGTGCCGTGTGTGTTCTAAATTTGGCAACCCCGTAGGAACTGACTTCCGTGCGGTTTTCTTTTTTAAATGTTATACGATGTTTATAGCGCTCTCACGACTCTGCACGCGTCCCACAACGCTAGGATTAATTTCGTACTGGCGTCTATGTCTGGCAGAAGAGTGAGGTGAGCGGCCGAATGTGTGTTTTTTTTTGATGACGTTTTGCCACGATGTGTCTGACGGCCACTTACACCGTTGTTGCGTATGATGATGTTATACATAGCGCTGCCCATGCCGTAGTTTGAGTTTTGCTGCCATGCCTTAATAGTGTCCATCGGATGCCCCACCAGCAAACCACAGGCCCCTGTAGAATGAAATAAAAAGGTGTAAAACACACACACGCTTCAACAAGCCATCCCCCTGCTCCCTGCGGTCCAACTTACCACCGAAGGAACCGGCAATGAAATCGCACAGTACCGGATTCATCTTTTTACCAGCTGACCAGCAGATCACACGATACACTGCTCCGATTGTGACGATCCTCGGTGTCACAACTGGCACAACGCGCCATCCGGATGGGCGGGATAAGTTCGTGCATCCCTCGGTAACAAATCGTTCTCACGTGTTCCGAACCTCATTCACACCGACGACGACGAAACCAACGACTATTCTTCTCTGCCTGCCAGTGTGTGTTTGTGGCGTCGTCTCTCGTGAAATTTCACAGGATCTACTCACCCACGGTTTAGAACGCGGGTTTTCGCGCTGAGACTGAGCGACAGCATTGTTTGCAGTTTGTCGTTTGTCGTGCCCCGGTCAGCTGTTGATGTCTCAAGTTCATACTGTGGGTTGATAAGAAATTAGTGCTAGTGCTTCACACGTGTTCGCGAACGGAGATGTACAACATACAGGGAGGGACAATACCTAAGAGAAGGTGCATTCGATTCGATGCATTCATTCGGATGCGATTCGGGTAAGCGTTTGTCTTATCTCTCTCGTAGTTTATTTACATTCCGTGCGAGTGGTCACAATTAATTGTGCCCTGTTTAGTGACTAATAGGTTTACTTCTACTTCCAGTGTGTATTGTTCATGTGAGACAAATAAGTGGAGCCTATGTGCCTTCTAGTTTGATTCCTTATCGGTTCTAATTGAGGTAGTCCTGTTATCTATTGGTTCTTCATTAACAATCTTATTAATGTGATAAAAACGGACTAATAAGTTTAATTTACGACGGAAAGAATATATTGGATTGTGGAAAGAGAAATTGTTTTATTATTTGCCAAAAATGTCAATAAAACAACCGAAACAATCGAAGTTAACCGGCATGGTAGTAGTCGTAGTATTGGCCATATAAGATATAGAGAGTGATCGTAAAACAGATTTAACTCAATTACGCAAAGTTGGGTTCAAAAAGAAGCTCGTAGTTTGAGTGTCGGGGCGGCCCGGTGGTGCATGTGATAAACGGCGCCGGTCCACACGGCAGGACCGGGTTCAAATCCCATCCGGACCGTTCCCCCGTAGCAAGGACTGACTATCCGGCTACGTGGTAAAATAAGTCTAGTAAGCCAGAAATGGCCGGCGTTATCTGTAAGGTCGTTAAAGCCAAGAAGCTCGTAGTTTGAGCGTCACATGAAAAGTTCTTGAGTTTTGTTTGTCAAGTTTTCATAGTTCGTGTTCATAAGTTCGTTATTGATAAAATTGAAACTCACCCCTGTACAGTTTCATATTAGTAATATTGTGTTAAAGTTTCATTTTTTTTATTCGTACAGAATAGAGATGAGAATAACAACTTTTTTTAGAGAGTCAACTCAGAGTGAATGAGTCGTTATAAGGAGTCTGCTCGTTTAACGACTCTTTTCGGAGTCATAAAAAAACCCGACATAAACGTGAAGTTAAGGTTCGGTCATTTTACTCACTCATGAGTGTAAGCATGTAGCCGTGGTGAGTCGAGTTGCAAAAAGAGTAAATAAGTGAGTTGAAACGAAACGAGGCCCGAGGCTAAAGGGGCCCGGAAATTTTTGGCGCTTCCTCCGATCGGTCATAGTGGATCAATGCAAAATAAACCTCATTGATTTAAGTTCATCGACTGTGCGACTCTCTTCAGATTTGGGGCCCAATTACCATTCCGCTTATGGCCTCCGAGACGCTTGATCCGCCACTGCTCCTTAGGCCTTAGCTTTTTTTGGGAAGCTTAGCAAAATTAATAAATTGATGTATTTTAATGCGAATTTGTTGAAATAAGTTTCTTTTCACTCAAATGATGCTTTAAATAAAAAAAAGAATAAAAAAATAATTAAAAAAATCTATAAATTTAGAAATCTCCTAAGGCTATAGGCTTAGCTTATTTTGGGAAATTTAGCAAAATTTATAAATTGATATGTTTTAATGCGAATTTGTTGAAATGTATTTCTTTTCACTCAAAAAAAAAAAATTAAAATATACAGTTGGCGATCAGACTAGCCTCCGTAAATTAAAACTCCTCGTGGTGAGTGAACGAAGCTCGTTCCATACAATGTTTCAACTCACTCTTACTCACTTTGCACATCTCTAGTACAGAACGTTCCTGTCCATGTTACTATTAAGGTTTAAGTATGAGAAACCTTGAAATTAGGATGGATCGAGTTTCCCTCTACAAAACCTTGAACAAACGGAATGAAATTTATTATTTTTCTTGAACAAATGATCGCTGCGAATAAAGAAATGGAACAAATACGACGATTGTGATCAAAGTGCATTTAGTGGGATTGTAAAGAAATCAATTATTATGAGTTCCGTATGGCCATATACTAAATTAAAATGATTACTGTGAGATTACTTTGCATCGTTTAGTGCACTTGTCAATTGCTATGGCATAAGCTTTATATCGAATACGACGTTCAGTAATTCGATATTCAATTCTTTCTCTATCTCTCAAATTCTTTCTCTAAGAATATGATTACAAATTTGGTGAAATTTTTGTTATGGTTTATTTAAAAAAAAACTCATATAAATCCATGAAAAGTAACCAAAGTCGGGTGAAGGAGTCGAAGCGTAGGTCTTTAAATCACATCAGAGATTAAGGGCGTTCCCATCGTCTAGATGACTTCGGCTAACTTGGCGGCCAACGTGGCATCTCCCTGAATCTCAAGTTTTCCCTGTGTTAGCGCATCGCCCACGGATAGCGTACGGGCACTGACCGCAATCAGGTCTTCCACCGTGAGTGTAACGGTCACGTCCGGTGTCGTCGTCGTACCTTTCTCCACCTTCAACTGCTTCAGATCGATCACTGAACAAACACACACACATACGGATACCCAGGACACAACCAAAAAACACATTCGTTAGAGAAAGGTATTATGCCACTTTACACAACACCTCAGAAGTCTTAAGACTTCCCAGGAGACCCCTCAAGACTCTACGCTGCCCTATACTTACCGTACTGTTCCACACCGGATGCAGTTTTGATGTTAAACTGGAACACTCCCAGCACCTTTCGTGGTCCGTTCGGATCAACGGCAGCAACCCGAGCCTTCACCTTTTCGATAACCGTTTCCAGCGACATTATGGTCGACGTACGACTACGTGTTCCTGTGTACTGCTACGTGTTGAAGCGCAAACAACCCGACTGGACCGGGAGGATCTTCGAATGGTGGTTTTATAGCACCTTCGAACAATCGCTTAACTAGAGCGTTCACATGCACCCGAGCAGCTGTAGGTAGACACACATATTAGATTGGCCTTAAGATCTTCGACCCAACCCAACCGCTGATGATTAGTGAACAATCGACGGCTGGGCGGAAGACGCCAAGCTTCGCCGCTTCATACACACATTGGCATCTTGCTCTCTCTCTCTCTCTCCAACTCGTTCTCGGTAGTCCCTCGGGCGAAAGATGACTATCTTATCTTCTTAACTTTTGGCCCAACAGATAGCAGAAGGCATAGCGGATCACCGCGACATGGACCCACGGTGTAAGGTATGGGGGACCCTCGTTCACACTGAAGTGGTTGCATGGTACGACCGAGTCATCATCCGCAATCGGGTTCCTTTTCGAGTACTCCGAACGCCGAACGGTGTACTTTTAATTGGATTATTGAGCGTGAATTGAACGAGAGCCCCGGGTCTGGCAGACGGGCCGATTCATGCCGTTCGCCAATTGGATGTCATTTGTGGTGTGTTCCACAGTTCGGAAGCAGGTACACTACTACCACACTATCCGAAGGTTCGTTGAGAATTACTTAAGACTAGTTCCCGATTTAATGTCCCGGTTTTGGGGAATTGCAAATAAATAGTAACAAATTTTTCAGATCCACTCCACTTCCAGATAAGTTCCCTACATCTCCGTAATGAGACAGCATAAATGTAACAAAATTGCACACCGGGTGCTTTTTTTGGGAGCAAGCAACTCTTGATAAAACCCCATTAATTTGGACAATTACTCGCTGCAATTGATTATCAATATTGCATATATTGGTTCACGATAATGCCACCAATTCGGTTATCTGATTAGCTCGATTTCAACCAGTTACTAAACAAAAAAGCTGTAGAATGATAGGCAGAAAATGGAACAATACGCGATCGATAGCTGAATGCTACAAGTGTGTGACTTAAGTTACCTAAGAGATTTTTTTTTTCATTATGAACCATGTGTAACGAACCCATGTTGGGCAATCTTTGCACCATCTTTTGGTCACCAAAGGCGGGTCAAAAAGAACTCGATGTGTAGCAACTTGGAGATAGAGGAAACACTCCAAATATTTATTTTTAACAAATCATTCAGTCTCTTCGTTTAGATCGCATCAACCAGGGCCTGGAACAGGTTCTGATCGCCAGTCATGGACACCTTGCCCTGGGCGACGGCATCCTTAACCGGGATTGCCTTCGTACCGATGGCGATAAAGTCCTCATCCTTCAGGTTGATCACCACATCAGGCGAACTGGCCTTACCGTCCGACACCTTCAGTGCCTTCAGATCGACAACTGTTTACAGAAATAGAGAATTGAGTCTTAGGTATTCCATATTGGAGGGACTCAGATGAGTTACTTACTAATTTCATGCAGGCCATCGGCGGCCTCAATGTTCAGCTGGAACACACCGAGAACCTTGCGTGGACCGTTCGGGTCAATACCGGCAACACGGGCCTTAATTTTCTCGATCACAGCGTCGCACTTCATGATGATGATGAGGTTGGTGGCTAGTTGTTTGTACCAAGAGATCCTACAGAGCACTGTACCTTTGCAAAGGGCGATGAATGCTTTTTTATACTAAAAAGCCTACAAAAGACAAACACACCGAGGCCTAGGATAATCTTGTGGATGCCTATTTTTATCAACACGTACACGTTATTCTTAACCCCGTACCGAAAGGGATCCAAAAATGAAAACCGGGATTAATGCACACCTTCACTTCCTAACTCAGTTATAATATAATCCATGGTTAATCAGACGCGCCACACATACGGGTTTCGAGATTAACCACCTGAAAACTCTGGTGGTACGATGTGTGACTTCAATGTCAACGGATTTGTGGCTGCACACGTCATAGCCGGGTGTGTCACCCTTGCAACTGTCTATGACGTGTTTTTTTTTCTTCCACCGGTAAAGATATTGCTATAAAAAGATGCACATATTATGCACCGTGCAGATTCGTAAACGTGCCACACCTTGTTCTGCATTCGGTTTCTAAAGGTTTCCTTCTGGCAAACACCTTTCCATCAGCATCATCATGAAGTGCGACGCTGTGATCGAGAAAATTAAGGCCCGTGTTGCCGCCATTGACCCGAACGGTCCACGCAAGGTTCTCGGTGTGTTCCAGCTGAACATTGAGGCCGCCGATGGCCTGCATGAAATTAGTAAGTAACTCATCTGGCTCCTTTCCCACAATATACGAAGAGTACTTAAGTTTCAATTCTCTATCTCTGTAAACAGTTGTCGATCTGAAGGCACTGAAGGTGTCGGATGGTAAGGCCAGTTCGCCTGATGTGGTGATCAACCTGAAGGATGAGGACTTTATCGCCATCGGTACGAAGGCGATCCCGGTTAAGGATGCCGTCGCCCAGGGTAAGGTGTCCATGACTGGCGATCAGAACCTGTTCCAGGCCTTGGTTGATGCGATCTAGGAAATTAATATGGCATTAAACGTAACGAATAAATGACTCTTTCTGAAATACACTTACAACGTCGTAAAGATAATTTTGTTGTGGAGCTAAAGCCTTATGTTTGGGTTCATATCGACCGTTATATCCTCTGTATTCTGAACGCTTCTATGTTACCAAGACTTCTCTGTCACCGATTTCTTTGTTAGGAAAGAGTTCACGAGGTTGTATGGTATAATATTAAATTTCCTCTTCCAGTTAGCTTAAAGATAACGAGTAATAATTGTTGTATGATCTACCATAAATATCATAGCAAAAAGCTAGCAAAACTTCCTACAATTCCGAATTCTTGTAATTGTTTTCTTTGCCCAAAACATCGCAGTTTTTGTATCAAACCACTAGCTTATATAAAGAGCTAAGACTTTATCTTCTATCTCCCATTCCCATCTCAATCTCAAGATAATCTCATCTATCTCTAAGTACAGAATGAATCACGCTGAATTGAAACATTAGACGTAAACTATTAGTATTTTTGCTACAGAAAAATTAATGGGAATGTTAAAACAAATGATTGAATAGAATCTAAGTTGAAGGCATCATAAATGGTCAAAATTAAATATTATTTATACACAAAAAATAGACGTAACGAAAAATAGACGAAAAATAGAAATTAACAAACAAGTATACCCAAAACAAAACTAAATCAAAATCATTCATTAGCAACTAAAAAGCTTCTTTTACTGTTCCATCATGTCCCAATGTTGATTCCCATCGAAATCCATTTAACGCATATCGTTTCGCTTCTGCATCTATTAACTTCGCTGCTAGCGGATCGTCCAGCTCCCCCGGCGAAAGATTAAAAGATTGACCACGAGAAACAATGTTCCCACCATCGTCTCTTAGCCCAGCGCAATAATAACTAATAGGAAATGAATTTAACAAACAACAGCCTCAAAAACACAAACACGACCGAGAAAAACAAAACGATCCAGCTGGGATACTCTTCAAAGGAATGGGATAAAAAGGGGAAGAAACAAAAACCGATTCTTTTCTAATCGTCAGCGGAACGACGCCTTCGATCGATCGTGATAAAAACAGCACTCTCCTTCATCATCATCTACTTGTTGGCTTGTTGTTCGTGATCCGTTTCCAATTAGCTAATCGTCGATCATTCTGACAGGTTGAAGGTAAAAAACCTTCTACGGATTTTAACTATCATAGAATCCCACCACATCATAGGGAAAACAAACGGAAGCTGTTGATGGACAAGAACTTCACAAGCGACAGACAAAGTACCGCTAACCGCTGATACAACCTGATCTGGGCACGAAACGTTCATGTCCAGCAGCTAGAACACGCAGCAACCTCGGTTTGTGGCAGGATTAGCCCGTCGTCTTAACGGCGTACGACATACCTTCAAATGGAAAGGGTAAATGGGTTTTTAAAAAAATGTACACCACCCTTAGTGAGGCCCTGTCCAGCGGCTGATGTTTTCCCCCTCGGAGCGACGCACCAGTTGAAGGTGGATCGCACTGTCTTAAAGCTTCCTGTCAGTCGGATCTGGATGGTTTCCCTGCTGGCGGATGGAATGGATGGTTTTTGAGGAGAGCGTGTAATGTAGTGGCCCGAAAAAGAGTGCGAAAACGATCATCTAAGATGGGATGATGATGATGATGATGGTGATCGTCATGGCGGGCAGACGAAGGAAACGACGATAAGCCGAGCCCAACCAAAAGAAGGAAAACGTGGCTCCAGAAATGCGGCTTTCTTTGCGGCAGGAAATTATAATAAACATGCACAGCGAAAAAAAAAGCACATACGCACACGGGAGATTGGATTGGGAGTTAGTGACCCGCCGGATCGAAACGTGTTCGCGTGTTGTGAAAGAGAAGCCTTTCCCGTGGGCGGAACTAGGCAAGAGTGAGAAAGACATTGGCGAACTGATTGAGGGTGAAATTCGTTACCGAAGCACGATCTCGAATTGAAGTTGCACCGAACCGGACGGGTTTGGCCCGGGGAAGCACATTACAGGCCAAGTTCGATCTTCGCTGGTTGCCTCTCGCTGGTTGACACACTTGGAACACACGGTTCAGTCGAAACGTGCTGCTTGAACCGATCGGTTTGTGGTGATCGCGTTAACGAAGAATTTCGCACTGTTCGCAACAAGTGAGCCAAAAGTGAGAGATCGCACAGCAAAAGTTAATGCGTTGATGTGGTGTATTCCCGTGTCCTGAGTGACCAGAAGATTAATACCGCTGTAAACGTACGTGACACAAACGTGCTCCAAATTTGTTACCAAGGAAAAGAAAACCAAATACAAAAAAAATCAGTGTTAAATCAAATCCGCAACATTCGCGATTCTTCACAAGAATAATCGTGAACGTCATCAAGAAGCGGGTTGCAGTCAAAGAAGAATAGCTACTGAGCGCCCCAGTTGGGATAGTACGGATGGCATCGATAAGACAAACTGTTCGACGGGCATGGCCATTACCGTTGCAGCTGATAATCGGCGGCGTTTGTGTGCTGTTGATGCTACAGGATCATCCCCATCATGTGGCGGAGGCCACGATACCGACGATTGATAATATCGGTAATACCCTGAGGATGGATAAGACACTGAAAACCACCTGTCTGGTCGGAATATGACGCGGGTTTCGGCCTATAGAGGATAATATGGCTGTTTTTTTTTGTTGTTGTTTCTGAACGGGATTCACTCTTTCTCGTAAACAGTCGCTCGGTTTCTAAAGGCTCTGACTAAGACGAGCCCCATCCATGATATCTGCGGAACCTGAGGGCCATAAAACCAAAAGCTTCACATTGTAAGGGGCACACTTTCACTGGCATATGTTGCAGTTTGAAAAAACAAACAGATAAAGAAAATACTTAATCTTAATTTTTTGCACACCTTACGAAATTTTAACTCATATTTCGTCTTTACTTTTTACAATGTTTCAGTAGGTAATTGAAACAAGTTTAAATTACTACAAAGTATTTTTCAAAGGCACAGTTACATAACACACCGATAGGCTATAATTAAAACATTTCTGAAGGTGTTTCCAACACCGGGACAATCTTATCGGCAGCAAGGAACGATTGCTATAAACTTAAGCTAGTCCAATGATCTAACAATTGGAACTCTCAAGAGGCTTCGGTGCAAGGAATCATAAAAATATATGACTAGCAATATTGGTACAATCGTATCACGAGACTTTCAAACGGTTTAATGCTGTACTTTGCACCACAGTTTAACAGAAAGTCAGCTGTTCGGAGTCATCAGCAGTGATGTGCATGCTGAGTAAGAATGAGTGAGTTAATCTCCACAAAAAAGTTTCTATAACTCGATATGCTATGCAACACGCAGAGTTGTAAATCACGAATGAATTATACTTTTGCGTGCTTCATTAGTAAGTTGCTGAACGAAACCAAATTCACAATCAGTTTAGTATGTATCTCTCCAGTGAATTCATCTTAGGAAGTTTATATTTCCATCATTCGCCACGCAAAGAATCGTCTGGAACGATGTGATCCATTATGGAGATTTGTAAAACGGAAAATATTTAAATTTTAGGACTGTTCATTGATTTGATGTTTTGTTTCACTACCGTAAGTTCTCGCTTTCCCTTGACTAACGGTATGCACGTTATTAGACCTCACACAGCATAAGCTTTTGGGTGGACAATTATTGGTTAGGGAAGTATTGTAAATAAACGTAAAGAAAGTCATGAATTGTTGACCAAAACCTCTTGTGGTTGTAATGTCACAAAAGAAGTAGAATAATAAAGTATAAGTAGTTTTGGAAATGGAAATGGAACGACACTCGACTCTACATAAAATCCAGCAAGGACAATAACACCTCATTACCACTCGCTCAATTATCAGCTATAAAAATTTCTCAATATCTTTTATACCTTGTTTCAAGGAGAAACCATTTTCACGAAAGAGAAATTAGCTTAATTAATTTAACATATTCAATTGTTTGTATACCCCAGATTGCGCTGCTCCAGAAAATGAGTAATTTTGCGGATGTAACGTATGCTAATGAATTAACAATTGATCAAAAAACGACGTTCATCCATGCTGCACTTTCTATTTTAAAACGCAGATAACTTAAACCCGGAACTAAAACCTCGTGTTTCGGGAGGGGCATCAACAATATAAAAAATATGGCGAAAACAAAAAAATACATTTTTTATCACAACCATTGGCGCTTGAGACCGGTGTGTGCGTGGGATGGAAGAAAAAGTTAATTGATACCGGTCGCACAAAGTTGCATGCAAAAGTTAAAGTACAAGGATAGCAACAAGCCATCTTTCGAATGTTCCAGATATCGGAAAGGCGAAAGCATCCGGTATGGCCATTCACAGACTGCAAACACAAACAAAAAATATGCAACTTGGCGGCAATCAACTTTTTTGTGTTATGGTTGCCCAATTTTTGTGTGTTGAAGGTTTTATTTACTCTAAAACCGTATGCGATGGTCGAAACCTTGACGGTGTACTAACCTAACTAAGTGTAGGAGTGTTGTGATGAGATGGTGATTTTGTGTTAGAAGCATCAAAACCCATACCAAATACTATCTGTATGAGTATAAAGTTACAAGACTTTATGAACAAAACAAAGTTCTAAAAATGGTCCAATGACCCAATCGAAACAAGTGGAAAAACTATCTTTAGAGATTAGTTCCGGTTTCACCTATTCGTAACAGAAGCCTATAGCAATTGTTTTCTAGTTTTAATCCCTCAATCACAGTTAAATAATGTGCAACGAAATTGCCTATAATATCACTTACCTAATGCGAGATGTTTCTCAAAATTTTCTTATCCTTCGCAGTAAAAATTTTACAATCACCCGTCGTGCAGCAACTGATTCTTCCACGACCACTGGTCGCCGCCGATCCGAATGTTGTCGCAGACGAACCCGCGACTGAACCAGCGTCGAAGAAAGATCCCAAGAAACCATCTCACATGAGCGATGAAACAGCTAAAGTGTCTTCAAAAGCCAGACAGGACAGTGTTCATGATGAACCAGTCCGTACGTTCCTGATACCACGCACCCGCTCGTTACCGGGTTGTCCGCTGTGCGATGCCTCGGTTTACAGTTACTGCGATGAAAAGGTGTACCATGATGCGTGCTGCTGCGGTTCCATCAACGGTGCGGCACCGTTCGGCGGTGGTGGTGGAGGCTTTGGCGGGTTCGGTGGATTCGGTCGCCAAGCTTTCGGTGGGCCGGGATTTGGTGGAGATGGTGGTTGCGGTTACAAAGGATGTTCCTACCTTTACGCCAACTCTTGCTACGAACATCAGCTGATAGTGAACTGTTGCTGCAATTCGCCATACTAGAGAGACGTTCGGATACATTCGCTCATCGGATACTTTAAGAGTCAGTCAGTGTTAACGTGCTTCATTTCACGAAATTACTTGCTCCGGCTTTAATGTTCTTCAAGTTTTGCCGCCATGCCTGTGTCTCATGTATCACTTACTTCTCAATAGGGTTAGTGTTTAAGTTTCAGTTTCGTCGAGTGCGAAAAAGGACAAAATATTATTATGAATCTTGGTGGATTCTTATTTATACAGCTGCCTTAGTTTAGTTTAGGAGGGTTCTTATCCACCCTTTCAATAGAGAGAGAGAGATACATATATAGAGAATGCAAACATTGAAGCCCACACGTACTAAGCTAAGGATTATAATAAAAAAAAAATAAAAGCGATCATCGATCGCGCTCACTCTCTATGGAACACATTCTTCTTTTTCTTCTTCTTTCTAACATAAAAAATACACATAATAATAATAAAAAAAAACCGTTCTCTTATCTCCCCCACAAAACACGATAGCATCATTCACAGCATTACTCCACATCGTCCTTATACTTTTCACGCGCTTCAGCACGTGCATCCGGTACGAGCTGATTTTTCACACCACCGAGCACGTTGCTCGTGGCTTGTGTGGCCAACACTATTGGCTGCACCACGATCGGGGGTATTTGGCGCATTACCGCACCAACGGCACCCGTGTAACCTTTCTGATCATGCTCGAGGGCAGTGATCTCCACTAGATTGTGTGCCGTCTCCGTGATTCCCTGTGAATAGACGATGCCACAAATAGATTATTACGCTCTCGATCCCGTTTGTATGCGATTCGCTTGGATGGGTACTTACCTCTCGTACTATCTGTATGGCGTTGGACATGCCCTCGCGAATATCTTGCGGTGGATGTAGACGCTTCCGTTTGCCCTTGCGATTGCCCCTACCGCGGCGGATCGATGGTCCGGGCGAAATCATATCGTAGGCCGTTTCGGCCGTAATCTACAAAAAAAAACACAATAAATTAATTATGCGTCCTTTTCAAAATTACGCAGGCTTGCATCGTTACATTACCTGCAGAAGGTGTATGATTCGGGTGGTTATCTCCAATGCTGCCAGTGCCGTTCGGGCCGTAAAGCTTTGTGCTCCACGTTGCAATCCACGAACGATTCGGCCATCCTTTTGATACTGCTCGATCGGCAACCAGAACAAATCCCAAATGCCTTGCACTGAAAGATGTAAAATAAACAATGCAGTGTGTTAACTTTATCTCCCTCATAAAATGGTCGTACAAACAAACTCTACTTACAAAGCTGCACCAGCGAGTACATTGGTCCAAAACCACCGATAATCTTCGGTAGCTGATGTTTCTTTATATCCTGCAACCATTCTTGCAGCAGGAAGTTCAACAACCTATCCACACCGAGCAACCCGTGACGGTAGGAGATCTTTTTGAGCCGAATTTCCGAACACTGCAGCTGGCCGAGCCCCATCAACAAACCGGCCAGCGAACCGTGTGACAGCTCCATCCGCTTCCCGTGATAATCGATGCGAATCGGTACGTCCGGGCTGAAGATCACATTGCGGAAGTAAATCGGAGCCGAATCGCCTGCCTCACTATATGCAGTGCCTTCCTGGGTGTCCTTTAGCTTTTCCTCTTCCTCTATGAGCAGCATTAAATTCTCCGACACCATCTTTTTCGCCTGCAGTTCCTGTACCGCATCCGGGATGGATTCTACCGTCATTACCGGTGGCTGATGGGCCGGTGTCGCTGTCTGCGAGCCACGGCCCCCGGTTGGTCCTGCGGCTGGCAGATTTGCATCGTTAATATCACCCCCACCACCGAGCTGGTTGAAATAGTTGATCAAAAACAATAGCGAGTCTTGATCGATGTTGAGCCGTATCGGTAGTATGGAAACACGCAGACAACATTCCTGTGCCGACAGTGCCGGATTGGGGCGCATGTGTAGCGCCTTGATAACCACCATATGATTCGTGCTCTGCTTGCTCGTTGGACGGCTGGGTAGTTTCGGGTGGTATAGAAATTTCTTTATATTCGACACGGCCAGCCCGTCGACGATTTCCAACTCGTTGATCAACAGCACCTGCCGGGAGGCTTCCTTCGTGTTGGAGGGGTACGTTTCGTGCGAAAACTGTACCTTGCTGATGTGAATTTCCATCGTCACATCGTGCTTACGATCCGGGCCACCGCGCGTTTTCCACGTTAGCTTTGCCAGCGCTGCATTGGTCGGCCCTCCAAAGCTCACCGAAGGTGAACCCTTCGAGTAGCTTACACCCGATTTGTACGCTTCCGACATCGGCAAAGCGGTGGGCAAATGAACGGTACCGACTGTGGTGGGTACGGTTGTTTGTTTTTCCGATTTGCTCACCACTCCAACCGCCATCGGTTGCTTCGCCTTACGACGTCGATCCTCCTTCGTGAGAAAATCACGACCACCGTAAATGTGCCACGTTACCGTCATCTCACAGATGGTGTACCGTTCGACAGCGCTCGGGAAATCTTCCGGCGCTTTTAGCAGGTCTGGCTTTCCGCTTGGTATGCTGAAATGATTGTCCACAATGCGAATGGGATCTTCCGATACAGGCACCTCCTGATTGTGTGAATCATCCCGATGGGGACGCTCTTCATCGGCGATGATACAAAAATCATCATCCGTATCGGAGCTGATTTTACGCTGCGCGAAATGAGACCCACCGCTGCTGACGTTCGATTCCACCCGATGTTGGTTCAGCTTGTTCACGTCACCGAGTTCCTTCGTTACCTGTGGTAGTGCCTCAACACCCGTATCATCATCATCATCATCTCCTATGCCATAATTGATCGGATGCTGCCCGAGTACCGATCGCTCAAAGTTCATTAGCTCGCGCATATTCACACTGGCATTATCGTCATCCACGTCAGCTCCGGTAAGGTGTGTGGTTGTATGGTGCTCATGCTGCCGCAAATAGTGATCATCATCATGGTAGGATGACGGTATGCTTGAACCATCATCGATACTTAGCGAATCATCATCCGAACCGAATCGTCGCTTATTACTATTGCTGTCCGACACGATCGTTCCACCGCTGGGATCCTTTTCGTCCTTCGTTCGGCGCTGTCGTTCGTCGGGGAAGAAAAACATTTCCACTCCAGCACCACCACCAAGCAACGCATCATCCCCTGTTCCGTCGCCACTTGAGGTGCTTTCAATGTACAAACTTTCTTCCATTGCATCGGCCATAAGTGTGTTAACGTGTTGTTGCTGCTTCGGCGTCACAACCGGCCCGCTAGCGCTGGATGGTGGACGTACCGGTAGCAATTCACCCTCCGATTCACCACCCATCGGCAACCCTTGCATACCACCGACGTCTTTCTGTTCTAGAGCACCACTTCCACTGATCGCAGTGTCCGATCCACCCGCTAACGATATTCCACCGCCACTCGTCGAAATGTCCGCACCGGCATCACCCTCCGGTAACAGAAGATCACCTTCGGCCGCTAGATATCCGATCAACTGTGCCAGTGCACGAGCAGAATCGGCACACGTTCGTACGTGAACATCGTTGATGGCAGTGCGCAAATCAAACTTTGGGAATTTCACCGTCACCCGTTCATTGAGCATCAGTGAAATCTCGAACAGTCCTACCTCCAGCACGCATACCAATTCGTTCGACGGTAGCACGGTGATCTTGCTACTATTGTGTGCCACCTGATGTCCGCTACTGGATGAATCTTTTCCACCGCTTGCAGTGATTGAAATTTGTTGCGGCGCAAGGCTTAGTGTCACGTCTTCGGCGATAAAGTTCAACGTAAGACCGCTGCTCGTTGTCGTGATGTTGCTGCTAATCATGAAGGACCCTACCGTGATGACGGCCCGGTAAGGGAAGTACAGCGGCCGATAATCAATTGCACAATCCCACAGATGAAGATGCATTTCGGTAACTACGCCAAGCGGAACATATCCCTGCACAGGGTAATCGACCACATCCAACATATCGAGCAGCTGCGTAAGCCATGCGTGCTGCTGCAACGTGGAATGGTGCCGCAATGTAGTCAACTGTATACCGGCCGCCAGCCGAATGCGTTTGATCGCCAAATCCGGTACGGATTTAATCTGTATCGCAAGTGAAAGCATCTCCCGATTCGCGCAACCACGCTGCTCGTGTAGGGTTAAACTTTTCGGTGTCGGATACAGCGTGCTCTGCAAGTACGATGGCAGCACACTGTTGATCAAACGCAGCGGTGGATTGTTGCTGGGTGTCGGAATCAGTCCACAATGGTAGAATTCGGCCGACTTTGCCTGGATGCATAGGTAACCCAAGTTCGTATTGCCGTGGAATCCGCTCACGGAGAATATATAACCCGAACTCAATCGAATCACAAACTCTCCAAACTGTCCCGGAATGACGTGCTTCTGAGCGTCACGAACCGGTGCAAACATCGTTAGCACGCCTTGGCCTATATTCAAACGGAATGCTACGCTATTTGCATCACGATCAACGCCACTAGCAGCCAGTGCCAGTTTGCCACCGTGCGATGAACTTCGGTGCGAATGAGAGGAGGATTTTCGCCCAGTACCAGCAGCACCGCCACTATCAGGGTTGCCGAGGCGTGTACGATCATACACCGAGTAGAAAATACCATCCGAATCGGACTCTGATTCCGAATTTGTTGCGGACGAGCTGGAATCTAAAGGTGGAGCAAAAGAACACAAGAAATTTAGAATAGAATCACAAATCCTTTATCTATCCACTGCTTACCCAATTGAATACCGCTTTGGCACATTGTGTAGGGCATGTATATCGAGTCCATCATGCCCATGCCGGCGAGACTAATTTCTGGCTCACGGAACGAAACTCGAGCCGTATGCTGTGCATTCAGTTGCGCTTCAGCTGCAGCCGTCGCCGAAGGTGCACTAGGTTCCCACAGCAACAGATCCGTACTGATGCGATTGTAGATAACTTCATACAAATGTTTCGATCTAGATTGTGAAAGGAAATCAATAGATTAGCGCAGACACTTATATCGCACCAGTAAAAATACTCACTTTAGCTGCAAGCTAACAACGGGAAGATCCACGCGAATTTGCAATTTCGCACGTTTCATCGCACACGAACAAAACGTATTCATTTCGTCCGTGTCACCTGGTAGGGTGAGCGTTTCCGGTGTATCCGAAACACCCGACGCGGATGTCTTCGAGTGCGGTGTATCACTTTCCCGACACACCCGTTTAGCACTGAACGGTGTGTCTTCCTTACAGCGTCCAGTGGTGACACCGAAACTTTCACCCGAAGTTGGATCACTATCGCTCTCCTCGTAATTGCGATGTCCGGAGCCCGCTTTCGGTGCGTACGATTTAGCAGCACCCGCAGTACAGCTGGTGCCCTTATCGGTGGCACAGTGTGCGGGTTCTTCTAGTGCTTTCTGTAACGAACATTCACTCGGGATCTCGATTATTATACGCGGATATTCAACCGCCGGAACCTGCCCGGGAGCAGCATTCTCTTGCATCACAGTTTTGCCTATATTTACACCACCGACACCGCCCGAACTGTTTGCGGTTCCTTTCGGTTCCGCTTCGTAGTAAAACAGTTTGATTTCGTTCGCCGAAATGTCATACACAGGATGCGGACTTAGGGCAATTCCTGTGCGCACCTGTTCCAACTTCAGTAGTAGAAAATCCGGCCGAATGTTACGCCGCCACCAAGGTACACGCTGGGGATCGTGAATTGGTCGCAGATCCGGTATTGGAAAACGCAACCGGAAGTCCACGGCTAGCGATTCTAGTTGTAGGTCAGTTTTTGCTTCCAGCTTAGAGCGGCCAGCTGCTGGACCGCTTGGCGATGGTACGGCTGCCGAGGCGCTACCCGTATTATGATAGTATGACGTGAAAGGCGCTTGGTAAAGCAGCGAACTCAATCGATCCAGAATGGTAATGTCAAACTCGGTCAGAAACGGTGCCATCATGACGTGTATTTTCGTGCGGGGAGGCGAAAACCGTTTACCGCTCGTGCCCCGTAAAGCGTTGCAGCTCTGTTCGAAAGTTATGCTTATTTCGGGCCGTTTGGGTAACGAGCTACCGGAACTGTTAGGCCGTTGTTCGCGATAAAACTCCACTAGGGGAACGGATATTTCCAGCAGTACCTCGCGCAGATCGGCTCGAGCGATTGAAATCGAAAACCGTAACAATGATCCACATCGATTCCGTTGTTCATCACCTTCGAGAATAAGTGGAGCAAGAAGTAACCGTAGATGGCTACAGTCACAACCACTGTCCAGAACTAGTCCAGCATTACTAATGTCATTAGCACCGAGCCCGAGTCCCAAGTTGCCGATGGAACGGAAGAACCGATCGGCCTTTGTTTGCAGCTGCTGTACGCTCGCTTCCGAAAGCGGTGACTCCACCGTACCAAGCTGACTACTTTCCAGCAGTATATCTTCATGCAGCAGAACCAACGCGACAGCCGCCACGCGTACGTTGAACTTGGATATGTCCGCATTTGCATCCGGATCGATCATGCGTCTACGGCTGGCTGCCGATGTTGCTGTCGTTCTTGAGGCTGTACTGTTCGACGTGAACGAGCTGGTCATGGAACTGGTCGATGATATGATTGATTCGGAGTAGTCTTCACCGCCCTCTTCATCCCGGTATGCATCGCGCTGCAAAAATTCGGCCTGCTCCTCGATCATCGTCTGCATCGGATCGGCTAGCGACCAGCCCTGATTAATGCCGATTCCACCGCCCATACGTGTCATGTTTTGTTGGAACTCCATTTCGGTGGTCGAAGTTGCTTCATGCCGTCTACCAGCGGCTGCTTTCATCTCCCGTACTGTTGGCCGTGGCGGTGGTTCTTCGTTGCCACCCAGAAAACTATCACAAACCACTACTAGCGAATGTAACTGGCGCGGTGTCAGAAATAGTTGGATCGAACCAACGGACAACTCCAGCTCCACGTTTGGACCGGGCAAATTATCTGCCTGTTTCATCTTCAGTCGGATCTCCTGCTTCGAAGTGATCTTACCGACAATGATCTCCCCAGACCGGTACATTCGCATACCCGACTCGCCCAATTCGTCGTCACTTTCTGCATCTTCCTCTTCGCTAGGATCCGTTTCACGATCCGTACCGCTACTGTTGCTACGTCTATAAAACTCTGCACCACGGCTGTTTGGGCTACTATTATCACATGTGTTGCTATAGCTAAAGTATCCGTCCCCATCGATGCCACCGGTGCCACCAGTCAGTAGATTCGGCGGTGAACCACCACCGTCCGACATGTGTGAGATCGTGCTGCGGAACTGTTCGCTGTCTATCATACTTTCCCCATACGCTGGTACGGTCGGTTCCGCATCCGTCGTACGCTGTTGATGGCGGCGCGTACGCGGATTGTCTATCCGAAACTCTTCCGTGTAGAATGTGATGCCTTCGATCGTTATATGATGAGTGGCGTGTGTCGCTATTAGGAACGATTTTTGTTGCTGTTGCTGATGTCTACTTCCACCGGTGATGGTGTGATCTGACACATCCGAACCGGATGATGATGAGGTGGATGCTTTCGGGCTACGGTCAGGTGGATCATTACCAGCTTCATTCTGGTAATCGATACTGGGGGAAAGAGTTTAAAAAAAGCGATTAATCAAATGTTAGGAAATGTTTTTTTAAATTATTATTCAGCTTACCTTTTGATTTTCACTATCACAGCAACACCCCGGTCTCCTTCAGGTGACAAATATTCTATTCTAATTTCGCTGTCATAAAGTTTTGCCTTAATCCTATTTAGCACTGTGAATTGAAGAGACCAAAAGAATCATACAATATTAATTTGTGCCCGTAATACGTTGATTTTAATTACTATCATTAAATGGACATTAAATTGCCAATAATTACTATAACAGCTAAAGAAAGCCGCCTAATCTACGTTTATATATGTTGAGTGCGCGAAATGTTTGCTGCATCGTATACAAACGCACACGAGGGGCATGATTGAGATAACGTAAATAAAAAACAACGTAACAATATGTTATACAAAATCGTATCACACTCAATCCCCAAGAACTTTCAAACGTATCGTTTTTGAAGCACACTAACACGTCACGGTCTTACACACAAAGGCAAAAGGTAAGCAGCGCGCGTCCAATCTAATCATCAGTGACTTTGCCCGTTGCGCACCGTAAATTAGGTCAAACCGATGGCTGTTACTTCTTCTGCGCAACGTTGTCGTGTGTTTCCCGAACAAAGTTTGGACAGCAAGGTGTTGTCCAACATTCTAGCTAGCTGTTTAACCGTAACCTTGGCCCTAAATAATTTAATTTCCTATTTATAGCAAAGAAAAAGGAAAAATAAAATCGTCTTCATTTCCATACTCGAACTACTTACCGTTGTCAATGATTTGTGCGAAGTTTTCTAGCCCTTCCATGGCACTCGCGGGTAATTGTTGGCCAGATACGGAAACGCTGACACCCCGGCCATGACCACCGTGTGTGGAATGACAGTCCGCTATGCTGCCACCGGTGCTTTCCCGTTCGAGATATTCCTGTGCTAGCTGCATCGAGCTGGACATTGACGACCACATGGATTCCAGCATCGAGGTACCATCGGTTGGTCGTGCCTTCGGTCGCAAGCTTATCGTTAGATTCGACACCTCGATAGAGCTGTCCTTGGCGAGCAGTGAATCGTACGGTACGTTTACCGTCACCGAGCCAATGTGGCCACCCGTTACCTCGATGCCCCATCCTTGCCCTTCGCACAGTTCATTTAGAGCCTGTAAAAGAATAGAAGCGAAAGATAAGCGACTTTATGTACGTGGGACGTTACGTTGAATAAATGAGTTCAGGACCAACAAAATTTGAACTTGTATACATAGATTTCAGACCCTGAACAGTCCACTACGCCCAAGGATACGCACGTCCATGGGTCAATCACCGCAAACATACGCGGCCAAGTCGATCTTCAAGCTAAACTTGGAATAGCAGAAAAGCAACTCATTTCACCCACCACCACGTGAAGATGTTTTCACGCTTCACATTTTGAAGTGTTTCAAATGTTCGAAATGGAACCAAATGTTGTTCCGCGTTCCATTCGCGTCTCTGGCTCAGGGTCATTGCAGAGGCACAGCATTATAACCGGACTCTGTGTATATGCTATACCCGTAGGACTCTTCTACGGCAAGAGAAACTGTCTGTTTGCGAGCGAGTTGTTTTGTGATATGAGACGTATTTTTTTTCTTATTTCTAATCTTCTGTACTGTAAGCGTAACGGTGTGTGCGATGATTCCGGATCAGCGACACAACACATCGGTTATGAGTAGGACCTGAACACTTCCATATCACGTGAAGGGAAAGCAGAGCAATTCTTCTCCTTTGCCACACTTTTACAATCTCGACCGACACTACTAGCACAGCACAAGTGAGGCGGCTGGCGTTTTGTTTGAATAGCGCATTTTAACACCCTGTCGTTATTACGCCACGTGGTCCGTGCGTGCTTCGATCGACAGCGGGATGAATTCACTGTGATGAATGCGTTGCTTCAAACCGTGCTTAATGCAAACAGATGCGAAGCATTAACCAAGTCGCTGAGCTTGTGCTGGAGTGTGTAGTGGTGTGACATGAAATGTGTGGCGCAGTCGTTTGGGTTGCCTTCGAGTGCTTTAGAGATATAAAAATGCTTCTCCTTTATTTACATATGGTCCAAGAGAACTTGGTTAATAATGCTGTCAATAATACTCCGGAACTTCAACAAAACCTGATGTCAAACCTTTGTGGCCTTGGTTCTGTCATTTCAATATACAATTCAATACAGCGAAATAATCTTTTCCGTGTATGAGAAAAGAACACAGTCCAGGTGAGATTCGAACCCTAACCGAATATGTTGTTAAGTTCACTGCCTTTACCGCCTACTCTAATTAACAGACTCGCATTTCGGATTGCAAATTTCGCTTTTGTTCGACAACATTAGAATTTAAGCTGAAGGGAATGATTTAGAATCTTATTTCTCATACCCTTAATTAGACACTACAATCTCACATTTATGTGTAAATTGCTATCAAGAGCGAAAAAAGTGACAAGTTGAAGCTTTAGGACCATATTTTTGCTTACTAAACATAAATCAACGTGAGACAACACACTGGTAAACGTTTGTATAATGCTTGTCCACACTAGACGAAATAATCTTTCCCCACCCATTACAAGCAAGTGTGCGTGGCAGTATTCTAGCTTCCGATTACAATGTATCTACCAGACGTAACACAGATGCTTTTAACTGAGCAAATGGAACGAACCTACCCTGTAAGGTACGGGTCATTCCCACTTGATACTTGGAAGCCAAGAAAATTAAGTGCCCCATGTCGTTCTACAGGCCGCGCTTGCGTTAACGATGCAGACGATCCAGCACTTTGGATCATTGAAGTTTGCTGCGCCGTTGTATAAAGCGCAAACGGAAACAATAGGTTGTGTATTTATCACGCCCTTTAGATCACGTTTTTTTATGTTGTGCCAGCTGGAGTATGTATCGGTGGTACTTGAAAACAATGTTACTAATCGTTAGCTTTCGTTGATGCTCATGATGGTTGTACTCTGGAACAATATTCCGCCGCCATCACTTCTGACCAATCATCCACTCACACCATCGATCACTTGTGATCGAAATATTAGCAGCAGGGTGTGATAGTGTACACTTTTATGCAACATATTGAAATCTATTTGTACTGCAAACTAACAACCAATCAAACAAATAATGCAGCACAAAACAAAAAAAAAACAAATCAAACCTTTAATCAACCCTAGCAGGAAACTGACGAACTGACCCCACCCTAGATTGGCGCAAACCAACAATAAAATGCAATAACTCCGCTGCTAAGCACACGTGCCAGAACGGGGGACGGCAGGGTGGGAATGAAGGGGGGAGCAAAGACGAGGTGGATAGGCAAGTGGAAACCCGTGGCATATTAATCACCAACCATTACATACACTTCTGCCATGTGTTTGCATAATTTCAATGTCTTCCTCTGCATTTCATCCAGCGCGACCAGGCTCTACACTAAGTGGCGTCTTTTTGGCATTATGAATATAAATTCTGCCCCACCGGATTGAGGACATTGGAGATTTTGATAGGTCTTCTGTTACATGTGTATGTGTAAGTGTGCGTGCGTGCTAAACACCAGCAAATCATGCAACACACAAATAGACGAATCGAGTTGTCACGACACGACCGCACAAAACCAGAAGTATCGGAGTAAGTTTTTATTAGATGGCAGGGTTAAAAAAGGTGGATTGTTGCGTCTTGTGCATAATAATGAAATTTCCTTAGCAAATCAGAATGGTCAGAGCAAACGCAAGCAAAAATGCAGAATAACAAGTGAAACCGATCGATTGTGCAAATCGATTTAGAATTCACACATTTTTCGACTTCAAATCAACTTCCTCCATTATCGCGCGTATGTGATTGTTTTTCCGAAATGAAATCAAAATGTGTATAAATAAAGAATTTAGTGTTTACTAAAATTTTTGTCAAAACTCAAAACGGGTGACTTTCATTTGGACAAAAAATCACCAATGTTTTTTACTGTCGATATTTGTTTGTTTGGAAACGGCGCTTTCTATCGTCGTTTCGCAATGACATAGCTATTGGGCAAGGTCAGTTGTGTGGTGGTACGATGTGCCAATTTTTGTTTTCCTTCTACGATTTTTTTTGTTGCCAAAACTCGCAAAAAAATCTCCCAAAATCGGTCTCCTACCCGCTCCATGTTTGTTCGCTTTTGGAGAAGGAATTTGAAGGAAGATGTATTTGCCAAATGGTAACCATACAGATAGAGCTCTGGTTGAGCTAAGAAAACGAAGCTAGTAAACAACGGTGTGCCTTTAAACTGCCTTTTCCATTGCCGGTGCCCGAACCAGACCGCAAAACGAAACCGGGCACCGGACGGTTTTAGTTAGGTTTGTGTTTAGTCATGTTTGGAAAATGCAGTTGCGTGCATACGACACACAATTGCTTCGTTTTGTTTCAAGGTTAATGTCGACACGCAAATTTTGCGTTGACGGTTGGGGCCAGAAGTACCTTTTCACACACTTCCACCGATGGGGTGACCCATAATGCAGCAGCAGAAAAAATTAACCCTCTTGTTGTCAATTCGCTTTAAGAGACCGATAATGCATCGCCAATCCATTGCAGCAATGTTATTACATCCATCGTAGAGGAAGTGTAGCAAACTGGCCCATAAATCAGTAACCGCGTAAGCGTACACTCACAAACAATATTTTTTTTTAAACACACCAATAATCCACCTTTCGCAACACAACAAGCGCACCCCGGCGGAACATCGCTCTTTTGTGGTGCGAACAAAAATTTGCGTCGCAATCGAGAACGACGACGTTGGCTTCCAACGGCTCGGTTCCGCGCGCACGTTCTCCGTTGTTGTAGCGCGCTTACAAGGTTTTGTCGTTCCATTTTTGGATTGCCCGCAAAGAACCGGACCGAGCAGTCCGCGTTACTAGCCGCGGTTCACTCACACATCGGTCCGGGGGCCATCGTGCCACACAACAACAACAACACTACCATTGGCTGCATGTAGTAAGCGGAGCTATACCACACGAGCCAGGTTCAAGGAGCTCGGAAGAAGATGTCGATTTGTGCGACGCCATCCAAACATGGTGCTCCTCTCAAGCCGTTCCCCCGTCAGGGTGGGAACCCACGGTAACGGCTGTTTCTCGGCAATCAGCTGTTAATGAAGCGCACGCGCTTACGTATATGCTTCAGTATGTGTATGGCGAGTAGACGCGTACGATCGTGATCGCGCATAGCGGCCAACCTTCAACTTGGTGTCTGCCGAGTTTGCATGTTTGAGCAGCATCAGGAAACCTTTAGTCCAACTCCAAACATGGTATTAATCCGGTAGGCAACTTCTTCTACTTCTTGTTGTGTGATCTTGAACTTGAAAGGAAAGAAAAAGATGATAATATGGTTGGGACTTGAACTTTCTTAAAACCGTATTCCACTGTCATCTTTTACTACCATTTATACTTAACATGATCTTTTAGCACGAACATGAACAAATTGTTGCCACCTTTTTTCCCCGGGTTGCAGTTAGCACGGACACGATCTAAGTACAACGGTACAGCTGCTATTTATCTTGACCTTTGTTGTATCGGCCATCGAAAGCTAGCGGTCGGAAGTAGACAACAGCAGTATAGAGATACTAAAAAAACATGTACTTAGAAAAACGAGCTCTCCATATACTGGTGGTTGAACGACAAGCTTTGTGACTCATTATTTATCGTAGAAACATATAGCATAGTACACCATCTACAGAGTTACACCCATTGAAGGGAGAAAAGACAAGACCCATTCTACCCTGGTATGATCAGCACATTAATCGATTATTGCACTTCCAGACTGGGCGATAAAATCCTCACCGGCTGCAAGATTTGTTACGGAGCCACACAATACAGCACCGCTAGGGAAGTGAAAGCTTCCAATAAAAGGAAGTCTGTGATTAGTTTTCTTTCTCCCAAGCTCTCTCTATCCTTGAGTTGTGCTCATAAAGGCTTGGGTGAGGTACAGCTTCCACATAGCCTCGTATGAAAGCATTTCCTTTCTAAGACAGTTTCGGTCCCAACGTTTCCCCAAGGGCCTTGCTATTGTTGGTCACTAGAGCTGGAGTAATCGTAACCACAGCAATCGTGGCGTCAAGTGAATGCCAGCTGTTGGCACCATTTTGTCTGCGTTTGGGAGGCAAACATGCCTTTTTGGTGACGGCGAATGACAATCGTCGTTGAAGGTGTCAATAGTGTGCAGATACAACGCCCAGTGGACACTTCGTAGTTGAGAGAGAATTGCACAAAAAATGCAAAACAATTTTATCAACAACTTAACGACTCAATTTACTCCCGTCCTATCTAATGAAGAAAAAGTATACCTATTAAAATACGATATAAGGGAGGAATTTTATTAGACATATATTGAATTAAGTTTTTTTTTGGTTTCAATATATCATGATCAGGATTTATCCTGAGGATAACAATTGATATCACTTGCAACATGAAACTTAGAACCGTATTACGGTTGTCAAACATCAACGGTCTCAAACGAAATTTCATGTCCTCCAACGACCCTGACTGGTTGAGCTATTGGAAGCAGACACATCCATGAACAGAAAAAATAAGGATAACCTGCAGCTAGAAGAAGAAAGAAAAGAATTTAATACGAGTCATCCTTCCATTTGCAATCAAGCAAGTTGTCTACAAATATTCAAGCATATGAAATCTTCAAACATTCACAGGATATTTTACAAATTATTCTACAATTTTGCAGCAATTGAAATTGAATAGAATAACATAGCATAATAGCCAAGGTAGTTTTGTAGACATTTATGTATTCTATTTGAATATAATCCTTAATCTTTACCTTCCTAACTTAACAAAAGTGTTGATTAAAGATATTTAGTCTGGTAATTTTAATGTCCCTTAAACTATTTTCTCCAATTTAACAAATACAAGCCTTCGTTTTGATACACTTGAATCAAATAGAAAGCTCTCACGCTTGTCAATTGGGTAAACCAATCCAATCTATGGTTTTGTCAGACGTTTAAGTACCATAATACGGAACACATAATTGCTCCCAACATTTACACGGCGGTAGATATTCTACTCTCAAGCCGTCTTGATACTAGCGACTATGATTGTTAGTGACACGCGAACACAAGCCAAAAGCGTCCCCATAATATTAAAATCCCACCGTACGGGACAGTGTGGCAGTATCTCTCCATGGGGTTTACAAACTCCTTACACACTTAGAAATATTTCACGACTTCTGTTAAATAAACTGCCGAAATTCATCGGCTCTTTCATGTTTTGCTGATATGTCAGCTGAATATTTGCCTTTGCCGAAAATAAGTTCTATTAACAACTGAAATATCAGTTAAATATATATTTTAACCGATACTCGGCAACACTGCATGCCGAGCACATACGTTAACACAGCTGTCACCGAGCTGATACGTCAAAATAACCGAGATATCGGCTTTATCATTAAGGCTGGTGGCACAGCTCCATCGCTCCGATTTTTTCGCATGGTCCTGTCAAAATTTTGTATGGGATATGACAGATCTCAAAAGCTTCCGATTTTATCGGAAGGTTGAAACAAAAATTTTTGTTTCCATCGGAAGGTACCTTCCGATTTTATTTGTCAAACTGAACTCGCTCGTACAAAACTCTCAAATGATTCTTTTTCTCGAAATGACAATGGCAAATGTTTACTTTTATTGTAAATAAACCATTAACCATGGCAAACGTGCGTTTGGACGAAGAAAATCCATCAAAACCATAGTGAAATCGTGCGGAAAAATCGGAAGAGCTGTGCCATACCTTGCGATTCGCATATGCGAAAAAGCGGAGCGATGGAGCTGTGCCACCAGCCTAAGGCTGGTGTCATTGCTCGGTCGTATACGATTTTATCGTACGACCAAATTGCAAGGGGTGTCATTGCTCGTACGATTTGGTCGTACGATTTTTTTTTGAATTGGCAGTTAAAACAATTTGTTTACATGAACGCCGAGAAAATAACACCTATTTCGCGTTTATACAAGCGAGTTCAACTTGTTGCAAGCGACCGTGCAACCAAATCAAAATCATTTGATTTGGTCGTACGACCAAATTGGCCTTGCAACCTTATCTGTCAAATCCCATACATTTGCCTTGCAACTAGTCGTATACGACCGAGCAATGACACCAGCCTAAGTTAGCCGAGGCTCGGTTTACTATCTGTCATTGAAACAAACAGGTTTTGGAGTAATATTGTGGTGTAAAGTTAAAAGTGAAAAAAATAAGCGAAAATGGATGATCTTCTGAACGTTTTGCAGCAAGATGATGTAAGAATATAAAACATTTTTAGTAGTTATGTTTGAATGACAAGTTTTTTTCATTTCAGTTTACGGTACCTGATCTAATTTGCTTCTTCGGCCGGGAACAAGTGAAGAGCTTGAACAAATGCACACATACGGTAATAGCACTTTCATACGGATAAAGTGTTTTATGGTTGTATGGTACCGAAATGTCGATCGACATATAACCATTTTAAGTCATTAAAAAGGCACATAATACAGCAACAATCAATTTTTATGCAAATAAAAGCACTGAAAATCAAAAATGATTGTTTTTATTTTTTGCCGAAATCTCAGTTTGCTCTAACCGAAAATCTCGGCTAAACGTAAACGTCAAAACAAACTGTCATTTTTATTTTTTAACCGAGATTTCGGTAACAGAAATTTAACCGAGATCATTGCCGAGATCTCGGTTGTTCAGATCTCGGCAATAATTAACCGAGATTCGGCTAAATTTTTTAAGAGTGTACATTGCACTTCACACTGGATGGATGAATTGGTGGCGATGATAACGTCTCCAAGCTCCAAGGAGCGCACATGGTGGTAGGTTCGTCTCGTCCACACTACACTTGCGTGGCAAATTGTTGACTGCCACTGTCAATGTTGCTGCCGATTGCCCTTTCGCATCTGCACTACCGAAGTAGGGTAGTAGGGTAGGGTTTGGAGTCAACCCGTATCACTTCCAGACGATTGGCTTTCGGAGGGCTTTTGTTAGTAAACAGTTGGCTGGACAAGTGTGTGACGATGCAACTCGTCAGCATTATAAATATTGAGCGATGTTGGCAAATTTCAATTCAAAGATTTTTTGCAGACTTTGTACTATTTCCACTATACATATTTAAAAAGAAAAGATCGCCCTACTGATAGGGTAACATTCGAAATGAATTTAAATAATTTTTCACCCGAAATGATTCGTTTTGTCAGGACGGTGATGCGGATGGACACGAAATTAAATTGATTTAGCATCTGTCATTAAACTGGTAATGAATTTGACCCCCTTTCCCGGTAGTGAATCGTTCCAAAGGGGCACATATCTGTGTGATTGTGACAGCCAGTGACAGACAGACATGATGAGTCCATGATGCAGGCTATTGCGCGGATTTTGATGCTGCATAGCACCAATATTGTCATTGATTGATTGTAACGTTCACGCTTCAACTAATAAGATGCATTTTGTCTTTCGCACTAAATAGAACTACCGAAGTTGCAGTCTTTTTGATTGAAAAGCTTAATTTTCATTACATTAATGTTTTGGATTAAACAATCTTTTTTGAATATTTATTATTTTATATGATTCTCTCTTTCCAGCTCTTAAAAATTGCTTAAAACTAATGAAAAATGCTCAAAAAGCTTATTAGTTCTAGTGTTAAAAAATGCAGTCCAAATTTGTGAACAAAATTCAAACAAATTTCATATTCATTTCAAACCCGGTTTCCGGTCGCAGTCTGCTTATTATATGAGCGGAATTACGAAATTAAAATGCATCCTGCTATGGTGCAACAATAGCCAAGACTCATTTATTAATGGTTTGCGAGTTTCTTGTTTATTTTTATATAAATTTCGTAGTACATCACACCAATTCCTTTGTTTGCTTATGTACGTAACACACACACACACATATACAGGGGGAAAATTGTTTTCTTTGGAGTTGGGAAAAAATGCGCAGAGCATGCACTTCTGACTGCGATGCGCTTCATCTTTGGCCATGGATGCTCTTTTCCGACATTACCATCGTATTACTGCTACTCTGGAGCCAAAGTATGGGAGGAAGAACAATCGAGAGACAGAGAGGTACAACTAACAAAGAGCTCCCCCCGCGAAAGGGCAAATGAAGCTAGCGGAAATAATCGCAACTTTGACGAGTTTTTTTTTTTGGTGTGGCACTTATGAGTCATGGCATTAAAGATATCATAAAGTTGATATACAGCTGTTGTTCTTACGCATATTTATAATTGATTTTGGTTTATTTTTTAAACATTTTTTTATTTAAAAAAAACCCCATTTGTAGAGTGTCGTGGAGGTGTATAAATCGTGCCAACAGCTTTGAACATGGCGTTTTTTTTGTGGAGAAGCTCTCTTCCAAAACAAAGACTCCTTGAGACGCGTGAATGTGATAAAGAAAGCAAAAAAAAAAACCTATCGATGCATGACGCTAGATGGTGTTGCGGAGGTTGAAAGGTACGCAGCAGCAGTTCTCGCGATTGCTTGCGGAACCGATGAGCATTTGTGTGGCACATCCAGACACGATCAGCAGACGACGGCAACGACCGATGTATACAGACTAGACAGGGGCGACTTTTCTTGATAGGTCGAAAGCACGGCGATGATTATCAATCGTGCGACGCGCGCACGGAAGCGCGAAAGGGCGAGTAGACAACAAGGATGTAAAGCAAACGTTTGCTAAAATTCACCATCCAAACAACCCGAATGAAGGAAATCTCGTCACTGGATGAATGGGCTCCACACGGACGAACGTCGTGAGGGACAAAGAAAATGAAAGGAATGTGTAAATCGAAACGAGAGCAACGCGCGGGAAGTTTAGAAGGGTGGAAAGTCCAGACTTCCTTTTCAGGACCTCCCTCTCTTTTGCAGTGCTTCTCTACTCCCAACTTTGATGTTTGGTGGATTGGAAGCGTTCAATTCTACACCGGAACTGAGGACGAACGAAGAAGGAAAGCTCGGTGTGATGTAGGAAAAGACATATTGGAAACACCTGAACTCACTTGACCTTTAGCAACTTGACGAATGGGATGAATTTATTGCTGGTGTTTGAATTGAATATCCTCATTTTGGGGGGACTCTGAGATTTATTCTCGATGGAAACAAAAATATTAAACCAAAACTTAAGCTTCACACTTCTCTTATTACAAACAGCAAAAACGTTCAGATTTAAAGTACCACGAGGCAAGAAAGCAATCAGCTGGCATCAGCGAAACAAACGCTCACTGGCTTGGCACGATTGTGCCTGTTTGGTGCGAATGATCAAACCAGTAATTTTGTGAGTGAGATCAGCATCAACTATCGCAAGCAAACTTCAAATCATATTCATCAACGCCACATACTCCCTCCTTTCAGAGATTGGTTCGAGGATTGGAGGTGGAGGAGAAGATCTTTGAACCGGTTTCGATCAACCAACTGGTTAACTTGGGGTGTGTTGGTCGTTGATTTAGTTCTTTTGCACAAAGTGGTGAAAAAAAAGCATCAGCATTTGACATGGTGGAAAGCGAGCAGTTTGTTTAGCAGCCTGACAAATCGTTTGCGAGTGTTGTTCCGCCACATTTGTACAAAAATGACTCACACAGCTAAAGCTCACCAATTGCTAACGGTGTAAACAAACGCATTAACCACACAGACCATACAGGGATGATGCGTAAGCGATTATTTTGAGTTTTGAGAGATACTAAGTGTGTGTTTGTTGACATTTAAAAAAGATTAAAGCAATAAAACTGTTTAAACAATTTATATGTAATAATTTAATTAATGATATAGGGTGGGTTACCAATTTCCGAAAAACGTTTGTCAAAATTAAACTAATGCGTTTTTGCTATTAATTTTTATGTTATTATCGCTATATAAATTCTACTCGTGCAGTAACGCAGCG
The DNA here is from genome assembly GCF_943734845.2 of Anopheles funestus. NCBI lineage: Eukaryota > Metazoa > Arthropoda > Insecta > Diptera > Culicidae > Anopheles > Anopheles funestus. The sequence goes on from NC_064598.1 coordinate 43,632,385, forward strand.
TTACTGCAGTGTTGGTATAGTTGTGTTTCTAAGCCCGTGTTGTAAAACTTTAATTTGCCCAATATGAAAGCTCAATCAACAAACCCTGCATGTTCACTAGGATTGGTTTCGTTTTTTGGTTGTTGTACAGGATTTAAGCCTACTTCAACTTATCGAAATGTGAATGGATTATACAAAACGATGTTTTACGGTAGGACGAGGCTAAATATTTCGTAGTAGGCTGGCTCAACAAATGGTACAAGTGGTACGGTTTCCAGATGTTGGCCAAGTGAAAATAAGCAAAAGTTGAAGAAAGCAAAATTAATTACATTTTAACAGCAGAGCATTAGTTTGAAGCAATTCCTCGAAGATTTGTCATTTTTTAATTGCTGAGCGGGAATTGCTGAATGGTAGCGGCGCGGGTTTGTACACCACAGAACGGGCGATCAAATCCCTTCCGGGCTAAACTTCCGTACGCAGGACAGACTGTCTCGCCACGGGTTAATAAAGCCAAGGAAAGTTAGCAATGGCTGGCCATGACCTCTTCAAGTTGTAGTGAATTTAAAAAAAGAAGGAGAGTAAATGGTGATGCCCATCCAGGAGAAAAGGAATAGCTGGTGAAGATGGTGATAATATTGCCCGGGCCACCGTACCGTATATTGACCACTGTAAATTTTGAAAAACAGTGAAAACATCCATTAATATACTGCGCTAAACTAATCTTATTTGCTGTCGGTAAGATTTTTCAATTTACTTAATATAAAAATATTTCTATTCGAAAATATTTCTTTTCCGTGGTCGATCTTACAATGGCACATCATGAAACCAAGACGAAAAAAACCCGAAGTGCGTCTTAAACGGAATTTTCTAAGCCCTCCATCAACATCTTCAATGTTTGGATTTTCCCTATTTTGGCGATTGTAGCAGAACTATTGTAAAGAAATTCTGACGGAGCCAAGACAGTAAATTCGAAATTTTAGATGGTTGAAAAGAAGCAATTAAAAGCCACGATGGCCGGGCTGACATTGGCCTTGACCAACTTTGAAATCCTGAAAACGAACGAATTCTCATATCGGATATTAGGAGTTCGCGGTGAAGGGTAAGGAATCATTCGATTTGATGAAAAATTGTTTTACAGGATATTTTTCCTTTTGGTTGTAGCAGATGAAATTCACCTAATGTTCGAAGCAAATTGGCATGTTCAGTCTGTAAGGCTGGATTTAACTGTAAGTAGCGTAGTATCGCCAATGTAAGCCGTAATTATATCAGAACATTTTCAGCATGATAAAAAAAAACTTCTACCAGATGTGACGAAAACTCCATAGAACATACCTCGGCATTACGTAGATCTGTTGTGTAGGCATGTAACCGGGCCTATTAACTAGTAAGGTGTAAATTCTGATCAGGTATAATGTAATAACAATGTAAAACAAAGCAGTGAAACAAATTCCAAAAGGAAACATAATGGACATTTTCGTTTAATCAAAAGATATCTAATATTTGAAGGATATTCTAAACCGTTTCCAGTTATGTTCTAGAGGTGTAAAAAATACCACCAAACATACAAGCAATTAAAACAATGCAGGAAGCGTTGAAGCAAAAAATGCTTCTGCCCTCGGAAGGTAACGTAGAACATCATCGCAAGCGGTGCTTTTGATGGAAAACAAACTATGCAAAAAAAAAAGCTAACCCGTTCAACTACGGAAACGCAAGAAAAACAAAGCTTTACGCATGATAAACGGTCGCGAGCGTACCCATCAAGCGCGCTTATCTTAAAAAGGAATGGGGAAAAAACACACACACGCACCACCAGTTGCGTAGTCCGAAATGAACGGCCCAATCATTGAAGCGTTTCATCTTAAAATGTATGTGTGTGTACCCCCCAACGATGATGGACCGGTGCGTAGGTTGTTGCATGGCTTTTTGCTAGCAAAAGCAACGTGTGTAGGCCGCCATAAATGTGTATGGATGTAAAATTGATTAACGACATGCTTTAAAGTTTAACAATTCTTCCTCATATTTGCCTGATATTTCTTTGGGGCAATCATAACTTATCGATAGGTTAGTTGCGGGCCACCTCTTTTGCTTTAAGGCGCATGAATTTGACCATTACGCTCTGACGTACGAAGGGGCGCTGCTCTCCCATATTCGCATTAACCTTTCTGTACACCGCGCGTACTTAAAATTTTACAGAAACGGAAGAATTTAACGGCGCCATCGGGGAACGCGGGTAACGCGCAATTGATTCTCGTTGGAAACACACCTCCCTCGGCGAAATCTTAACAGCAACCATTCAACAACAACAACAACACCATTCGCCTACTACTACACCCAAAACCAAGCGCAATACTGTCCGGTGCACCGGCTGCTGTGACCATAATAACGGCTACATCTTTCCACCGAATCAAAACAAAACTTCTCAATCTGGTGCTGCTGCGTGTTGTGGGGTTTGTTCAACGTACAGATTGCAGGAGAAACAATTACTTATACCATCAGCATCCACGACAAACTCATCTTCAAACAAGGCAAGGTGCACTCGGGAACCGCGTGACGAAAGATGTCGCATCGTCTCTGTCTGGGTATGTTGGTTTGGGGGGATACCTACTACTTTGCATGACACGTTCCTACTACCGCCAGCACTATTTATAGCCACTTTTCCTTCCACCAATAACTCGACTTGAATTTATACTTCCCCATGCATCAAACTGACCGCTGATCGTCACCGGTTCCCGGGTTTGGCTACTGACTGGCGCACAATTTCTATAGGACAACTCTAAAATTATAATATCATACATCGTTAGACAGGGGTGGAACTGTTTTTGCAATCACGGAATGTATTTCATTCCCATTCTACAGCTCAATCCCTGTTGCAATTTCTCCAATGGATTAGAATCGGATCGTACATATTAGAATTACATATGGGCGACGCAATAACAAGAGCCCGAGTGGAGTTAAAATATCATGAGGAGGTGGTTTCTATCGAATAGTTTGATTAGCTGTATGCAAAATTAAAATCAAAACTGATAAAGAACCTTTAAACAGTGTAAAATATGTTCAATTATTCTCATAAACATAGCAATATGCTTCAAATGAAACATCAATTTTTGGTAAAATTTCATCAAAATAAGCATGAGATGGATCTTTCGAGGCGAAGGATTAAATTCAAACTGTCAACGAGCCGGATGCGACTCGCGAAAAGCGCTTTGCCGACCACTGATCTATTTGCGATTCGCAAAATGATCTTTTGTTGCCATGGTAACAGAAGTATTAACGAATTTCATAAAAAAAAATCTCAAATACACAAACACTAAAACAGATCTACTCGTTTGTTTTGTATTCGTGTGATATGTCAAACTTTTAATAAAAGTTTAATTGTTCATATGCAAGAAAGATTCTAAAATTGATAGTAAAACGCATGCAACGCGTTTTTGACAAATAAAATAAAAAAATGTTAAAAATAACATTAAGTTAAATTTTTACAGCTATAAACAAGAGTAAATGCTACAAGTCTCTGGACATAAACAATATGACATTCGTCACACAGTCACCGGAACACCATAAAGAGTCGCAGTTGCTTACGCAAAAGTAATAACAAAATCGACAAAACACAACGCAATTGCAAAATGACCAGCCAATCCTGGATTGATAGCTGAGGCAAGGTAAAGTTGCAGTTAAGTGTGCTTACTACGATGTTTGTTGTTCTGCAGCTGGAACTTATTTATCTGTTATTGCATTTGTGTTTTTCTTATTTCGTCTGCTGCAAATATCCACGACGCTAAAGTTTTAATGATGATTTGATTGAATTTTTCAACTCCTTCGGGAAACTCCATGATCCATGCTTGCAATCACACGTTTTGATTATCGCTCGGCACCCATTTGTTTCTAGGTCAGCAGGGGATCTTTTCGTCCAGATTCCTATTGTTGTTTTCGTATTACTTTAATAGAGCCCCCAACCAGACACCTAAATCCCTCTCGCGATAAGGCACGTTTACGTCTGTCGCTACACTATTCACCATTTCATCGACATTTACTTGCTGTTTGATAAAAGAGAAACGGCGAAAGATTGCTTTGTTCGATAGTGGAGACACTGGCAATTATCAATTTGATACTACACGCCGACAATCGATAACGTTCCCCGATCGCAACGATCCGTGAAATGGCACGCAGTCTACAATTGACATTTGCATCATTAATTAAACATGAATGCCAAACCCTGCACCGTTCTTACCTGGCAGTAAAGTGTGACGTTGTGCACGGTTCCGGTACCATTGTAGAAGTCGACGTTCAGCTGATCGAGCGTCAGCTTCTCCTCCAGAAACCGGCCCAAATAGCGCTGGAGCAGAAAGCGGCAGATCTTCTTCTTGATCACGTCCGACCATGGCGCATACCAGGGCATGATGACGCAGGATGCTTGTCCGTGGCTGATTGCAACAGTACCGGCTATCGGATGACGGAAATACGATCGAGTATTGATCGAATGCTGGGTGTTGCTGCCGGAAACCGCGAAACACACACCGTGCTTGTGTTGTAGAACGATTCGTCACTACACCCGTGTGTTTCGGTTACACGTTAGAACACGTTTGCCAGCCTCACTTTTGGTGTGGTGTTGTGTCGTTATCGGCTGGTAGGCCAATTATCCACCTTTTACTTAGGTGTACGCACCACTTGACGGTTGATAAGCTCTGCAGCGCTTTACACGATTTTACCCGTTCTCTAGTGTATGATGCTTGTTTCACTAAACAACAATTCCGTCACACTGCTTAATATAACAACTTAAATAAAGTACACCACCGTACACAGATGTTTTGCAACAAAGAAAACAAACGTTCACCACCACAAACCAAGAAACAAGGGGGTGAATACTTGTATGAACACTTCTCGAGATGCGATCTCTTCTTCTTTGCCGTTGCTTAGCGATAGTTTTCCTTCTTCGATATCGCGTTAGTTTTACATCCAGCAAACGGATCACTTTTGCCTGAAGGTTTATATGGCGCTGTTTATTGGTCTTTTAAATTTTATAACGAGGAAAACTTTCGAGATTAACCCCGTATCCCGTATCGGATCAGCAGCCGTTGACGATGGTTTAATACAACAAGGTCTGTTCCCAACGGCTGGCTACTGTGATCTGCGATGCTGTTTAATGCTGCTGCCTGGTGCTGGTGCGAGTGGTGGTTTCTGCATGTGTTTGTACCTTTGGTTCTCTTCCGTTTCGTTCTCACTCTTTCCAACCTGGAGCCAAGGGATCGTTTGTTCTCTCTTTCGCACGTTCGCTATGTATTGCGATTTCTTTGTTCACGCTCGCAGCACCCGCGCACCACACACAACGTTACGTTCTTCTTTCTCTTCCTACCAGCTGTTCACTCTAAACAACAGCACCATGCGCGATCTGTCAAAATTTACACGGGCAATAATAGCGTGTGTATATTTCTGCAGCGAATACGGCGCTCCACGCAAAAGCAGTCGAAAACTGTATTGTTTTGTTTAGAGCATAGGCCTGTTAAAAAAATGAGAGGAAAAAAACAAACATTGTGTATAATGTTTCGATATCATTATTGGAACACGCATTTAGTGTTCGAATTACTATCGAAAAGAAAATAGATAGGTAGATTCAAAGATAAGTTTCCTTTCTAAATAAATATAAGGCAAGAGATAGCAACAACAAAAAATCTAACACTATTTCACTTTTGATACAGGAATTACACGCACTTCAAGTTCCGGACACCCTTTCCCTTCACGAACAGCACACAACCTCATCAACACTATTTCAACACACAACGGTTTGTGCAGCACTGCTGCTGCTGCGGCTGCTAGTGTGCGTGAGATCGCACACTAGCTGGTTTCGTCGTAGTTTCTGTTTCTTTCGTTTCGATGAAAACAACCCCGTCGCAGCATTTACCCATTCCGTCTATACATACAAAACGGATGGAATGGCCCCCAGGAAGAATGCGGAGACTACTTTGTTTGATTTTAAAACTGCTGTCCAGCAAATTTCCGTTTTTTTCTGCTTTGTCTTCTACATCATTCACTAAAAGCAATACACATTTCCGTTTTGTTGTTTTATCCTTTTGCAGGGATCTTTAATCTTACCTTCGGAAGTTCCACCACAAAGCACCACCATATCACTTTTTCACTGTTTACTCACACCTCTGTCGAAATGCATTTGCGTCTCACTATCGACCACCTCCGCCTTGCGGATCTTGCGAGGGCTCGTCGTGAGTTATTAAACTTATTATTTACGTAATTAGTGAAATGTGCATTGATTTGCAAAACATTTAAACCGCTACAGTTGCGTCGATTTAACTTGTTTCTTTTCTGCCCTTTACTTTGTCGCGATTTGCCATCGAGACTGGCAAATCACACTTTTTGCGTTGTTTCTTTTTATGCGAATGGTTCAATGCTGCGTTTTTCTGCGAACTGGCTTTGTTTACCACACGAGTCTACATTTTATGCGAAACGGGGCAGGTGAGTACATGTGAGCTCATGTGTCATTTTGCCGTGTGACATTTGGGCTGCCAAATAAATCGTTTATTTTTTAAGTGTTTCCAAATGCTATCAACTATTATCTAAATTCAAAAAGAATGGCTTTATAAACATCTACTTTTAAATTAAAATTATTCGCTCCTACATTATATACTTAAATGGATAAAATTCTTTCAAATTTCATACCTTATCAACGAAACATCTCATGATAATGCATGAGGTTTCCCATCACATTTTTACAGATTTCTCTTACATTTTAAGGATTTTATCAGTTCTAATTAAATACAATTATTTAAGGATTAGTAATTGGATCCAATACCAGAAAAGATGATATGATCGATTGGCGAATGTAAGGCCAATGAGGGATTAGAGTTTACAAGACTTATCTGTCTGAAGAAAGTCGTAAAAAAATACGACAACGTTATTTTTAATACAATTTGTTTTATTTGTGCAACATGCTTGCACACTTTTCCGTAGTTGTTATTTTGCCTCTCACGGCAAGACACGCTACAAACTCACAGGCTATCGCGCTTCGTCAATATTTTAATTTAGGATTAAAGACACTCTCTCACACCTCCGTTCTTTACTCATCCTTGGGACCAGGTCCCATCCTACATTCGGGATACTTTTCTGTAAGATAGCTGCGCACCTCGCCCGTCTCGGCCATCATCCGTAGCCGCACCTTGTCCTGATTGCGTAGATACTCCTGCTTCTTGAGGTAAATCTCCCACGAACGGAATTTAGTGTAGAAGGGAGGAAGCTTTTTCTTCTGCAGCTGAATCTTGCCATCCATACAGTACTGTGTGAAGTCGAGAATTTCATTATTTTCTAGCTCCCGTTCGGTGCGACACACGGTCGGGCTAGCCACCACTTTCGGGAAGTTCTTATTTTCCGGCCGGAATTCCACCACATGGAGACCCTTTTCCTCAGCTATCTGTTGATGATCCTTCTGTCTAAGCAATCCGATAAAGAATGCTTTGACCACGTGCTGTACATTGGTGGACCCTTCACATTTGGCGCGCAAATCTTTGATGCCCAGCACCTCACATACGGTTCTAATCGCTCGGTGACACTTGAGCCCGAAGCCCTCTGGTTTTCGCTCGACAAACAGTTTCGTGGCCCCGAACTGACAGTGGAAATCGTGAAAAACCGTGTGTCCATTGCAAAGATCGAAATGCATTAGCTTCTGACCGGCACGGTTCTTCGCTTGACGCAACGCAGCGCGTCCCTCGATTGCCTTCCCAAATCCAAAGCCGGCCAAACCGTTCCCATTGCCCGTTACCACCATCGCAGAAACGCGTCGCTTTCGGCCATGGTTACCTTTCATGTTGACTACCGCCTTCAGCTCCAGGCACTTCGTGTCAAATCCGACGAACTCATCCTCGCCAATCGTATCCGGCGGACCGATGCTACGGCCAGGCATTTTCGAACCAGACCAACCGCGTTCGAGCGGGCTTAACTTGAGCCGCTTGAAATTCACCATCTCATCGCGGATGCGTCTCAACTTTGCCTCACGCTCTTTGTCTTCTGGGAGCCTTTGTTGCTGTACCAGTTCGCGGCCCCGTATGACCGGTGCCGACAAACCGGGCCATACGATGTTAGCCTTACCGTAGCCAATCATCTGTCCCCTATTGAGATCCTTCGCAGTGATGCGTCCCGATCCTTTACCACGACCTCGCTTCTTACCGGCATTACTGACAGAGATTACACCCTTCCATATTTGCTCCGCGGGAACTAAAACAAACAGATTTTGGTGTAATTATTTGCATGTCCACAGAAAGCAGTTCAATAACAAGGACCCTACTTACGTTTGTTGAAGAAACTTGTTTGCCGTACATTACATAATGTAGGAACGACGGGTTGTAGTAATGCACCGGCACGATATTCCTCGTTTGCCGGTTTATTGTGGCAGATAACAAACTTCTTCGGTGCACTACATATCGATGCAGTTTGGCGTCCAATATTTAATGCTGCAAACGCACGTAGAAGCGAATCGCCGGACGAGACTATTCGAAACATGTGAAATCTGTTAACGATCGCGGTGTAATAAACAAAGTACTGGAACTAGCGAGAAAAGTGTGATTCGATTGCAAAACAAAACAATGCAGTTTGACGTTTCTGACAGACAGCAGCTTCGGCTATCATCCACTGTGGCGCTCGTATCCGAATGGAAGCTTTTATTTTTCTCCACTATGGCGCTACTATCGGAAGAAGGATGAATCAAAACGGTATTCAAAAGAAACGTTACAAAGCGCTACTGGAATATGTGAATATATGAAGGTGCATATAAACGGTTTATGTTTTTTTCCTGCAAATTATTACCAGTAATTTCACTAAAAAATTATAAAACAGCAGAACAAATTAATAAAATAATAGCCACTTATATTTTCGTTACCATCGCCATAATATTAAGCGATAAAATCAACTTCAACACCCAATTCCCAATTCCAACCTCCAAACACCTCACTCACTACGGGGCCACCCAAACAACATCATTCCGGCACTCTACGCAGTGCGAGGTGCGTCATCGATTTCCTAATTCGCGCTGTATTTGTCAATTTTCCATCGTTTCAGCAGCAGCATTCGCATCGTTTACCGACGAATTGTTTACCGTACACTTGAATGTTAATTACTTTTTTTCACCCTCAGCAATATGGCCTGCCCATGGCCTGGCTATGGCCAGCTTCAGCTACTCACCCTCCTCCGTCTTCCTGTGTGTACCACGTGTTTGCCCGTTGTATGTGTATGTGTGTGCTGGCCAGTTGTCCGTGGCCACCGCTGGATGGTGATTTTGTTTCGTTATTATTGTTTCTGCCTGTCTCGCATGGAATGGTTTCCCCTCGGACGAATTCGTAACCCAAATTGTATCCAAACACAGTGTACGCTTCGGTCCAATCGACGATATTGGCGTCCGCCATGAAGCTGATCACCATCGATCGAAAAAGCTCCCTCGTCGTACAACGTCAACGCTAGAAGAGGAGACGAGGTGCGATGGAAGGAGAGGAGTGTGAAAGGAGAAACAAAATAAGCAAATGCGGCACACGTGGCAGGAGCGATTTGGGGGAGAGTTGACGACTGCCGAACAAACAGTCCGTCCGTGCCAGTCAGTCAGCCAGTCAGTCAGCCAGTTAGAGCTGCAGTGTGGCCGTACTAAATGCAAACAAACAATAGGAACGATATTTTTCAAATTAATATTAAAATAGTACCACGGCCGGGAGTGCTCTGTACACTTTCGGTTGCTCCAAATAAATGTGATGCCACTTTCGGCTGTTACCATGGGAACGCTAGGAGAAGCTGACGGTTTTGGGTTGGATACCGTTGGATGCTTGCAGCAGTTTTAACCACTCACCATAGCAACCAAATACGGTTATCTCATTCTATTGTAACGGTTGGTAACGCAGACAAAGGTTTTTGCTCGATGAAGTTTAAACAAATGAAACATTTTTTGACTGTCTGCATGTTAAAAGTTTGCGAAAAAATTTATTTGATTAACAACTTTAATATTTTCATAACGCACTAAATTCACCTTTTACCTACAATCAATAAACATTTGCGTTAGAAAGACAAACAAATTGTGCAAACATTTTTAAATATGCCTATTGATTTATCCATTAGCCTGATGCGTCATGGTTAAGAACTAAATCCAGCAAAAGAGGCAAATTTTCCACCATTTCCTACAGCAGATTCCAGCATCAATCTTCCCAGGATATTCATCCTCATTCGTCAAACACCATCCAACAAAGTGGTGTTTGTTATCTTAGCTACAGTTCAATATTTACCCTTGAAACAATGTATGCGTGTGCGATGGTGTTCTCTATTCTGTCTGTAAGAACTGTAAAACAGCAATTTCTCCTCAGCATCGAGCGTTCTCAAAAAGGGGACAAAAGCTGAAAATGAATTATTCCTCCGTGGTGCGCGTAAACTGACAAACGGATAGATGCAGAACGGTCCTTTTGGGAAGGTTTGCACTTAATTAAATTTTCATGATAACCATACTGATCGTTTGTGGGTGCTTTTGCACGGTCGACAAATAGTGCATCGCTTCGGATTGAGCTAAATTCAACGCACAGCATCATCATCATCCCGATATCAATCATTCAGGACATTTACCACCGCCACCGTTTTGACAAGCGCATTTGACACGACATTTATCGTTTTTGCACCAACCGGTTCCCAGGGATTGGACAAGGGAAGAGCGTCACAACTAACTCATCTGAGGCTCATCCTGGGTTGGGTTCCAAAGGGACTAATGAGACGATACGTAATCACATTCCGTAACACTCCGGAGCACGCACTGGTGAATGTTATCTGTCAATCTACGGCATCTCACACGGTGGTGCATCTTCATCACACCGGATGGGCGGTTTGAACCTACATAGTTGTAGATTGTTTACATTTCGTTCTGCCACTGTCGTTATCATATCGTAAATCTTCATCTGTACCGGTATGGATGGCCGCTCAACCCTAGGCGGCGTGGAGTGTTCCCTTTTTTGCACCATACTACTGTAACGGCAAACCCATCGTACGGCTCATTGCACATGGATGGGACAAAGAATTGGGACCAAAGAGCAGGCGACTCAAATAGGCGACGAGTCGATACCCGAAAGCATTGCGACGGATAGCCGGATTGCCTTTCGGGCAGCGGCACGCAAGCTTTAAAGTGCATATTTATAAAGTATTTAAGATGGTAAACGTACTGATATCCAGAAGCCCCACAGGAAGGGAATACAAAGAGACAAGGCGAGTGATGTAGAGATGATGATGATATGCAATTAGCAACATGGAAAATGGAGAAAGCAATTGTGTTTGTTAGACGATTTGTATTAACTTCAGATGAAAGAGTCCCCCATCTATTGCGCTATCAGTAACCAGATTATGGTGATTTATCTGATGGTTTGATTCTCTCGTTAAACTGTTTATTCTTCAATGTGAGTTAATCCTTTAACATGTTGTTTGTTGTTGTCTAGGTTGAATTGTTTGAATGTTATTATTTCTTCATTGATTTTAATTTTGTAAATTTTCATATTGTTGTTTATATTTCTTCTTTATTAAACAGAATTTTCTTTTGTTGTGTGTTATCTCTCATTAAAATGTCCTTAAAGTAAAAAAAAATTAAAATTGTGGAAAATATGAATACATTTACAACATCTTAACATAAATGTCAAAAGGAATTTAAAAAAAAGAGGAACTACCTATCTTGTATATTAATCTAGAAGTGTTTTGTATGGAAGTGCACACATTCAAAAGTACTTCTTTTTTCTTTAAATATTTAAATTTTAAACTTATTAGTATTTGCATACTCTTTAAGTTCAATCTCCATTTATTGTCGGTGAATTGTTGGGAATTTTCTACCAAATATTCCTGGAGCTTTGAAAAAGGTATTTTTCTTGAAATTTAAACATACAGCCTACATAAATTTCGTATTTCAATGTAGTACACTCTGCATGGTTTAAATTCGATTTTGTCGTTGCTTAAAATGTCTTTGTAGTGTCTACTTTATCGTAAACTTTCCTCGAAGCTCATGAGATGCTCCTCTAGGAAGGCAAACACCGAAAATGCAGAAGCGCCGACTCTAAATTTTAAATGCGAGCTAAACTTTAAACTCGGTTCAAACTTTTGGTGGACTTTATGTTAAAAATATAATTAAAAATTAAATTTTTAAAAATCAAAATATTTGTCTCTGTCATCGCACGCAGTCATTTAATTACAAAACATATTTTTGCAAGGACAAGCTTTCTTGTTTTTACGATTACAAACCAGGATGTGTCCCGAAAAGTGGTCAATTTTTCAATTTTTTAATCGGATATATAAATCATAAAATAAATAAATATAAATATAATAATATATTCAACCTTTGGAATTTATAACTTCCACCGTTTGGCAGATAGTTGTCAGAAGTGCCACGTTACACCTACTGTAGAGGCCAAGAAAGTTATCCGATGCTGTCTAAACATTTAACTTTTGTAACCAAAAAATTCGTAATTTTACTTCCAACGGATGAATACGAAGGATACTTCAAAACAGAATCAGAATGGTTTTTCTTAAAACGACAATAATACGATGGTATTTGCATGAGGTATTTTTTCTACTTTTTGATACTACAACAAGCGCTTGTTAACCTCTTTCAGTCCTAGCCTAGGTCAACCCTTTTGATTTTTTTAGCTTTAGTTTGGCCTTTGCTTAACTTTCTTTTCTTTAACCCTACGTAGCTGAGTGTTGCAGAACCGTTCCTAATGGGATTTAGCGCTTTGCCCCTGAGCCTTGTAAAAAAAAGCTCCACTTCGATTTAAACTATCGGACCACCATGATAATTGCATGATAATTGCAGCAAAATATAAGCAAAGTTTAATAAAGTTTTTTCATTTTCACCCAATTGATCTTAAATACTTGCATAAATTGGAATCATATTCACCTAATAAAATCGGCGATTCACATGATCTTCTAATTCCATCGAAATATTCATTCGTAGCATCATCCTTCAGTTAATCTTTCTCACCGAATGCCTCGAAAAAAAGGGGCAACTTTATGCGCGTTCGAGTGTTTTGTTCGAATACTTCAACCCATCAAAGTGACCAGTGGGGCGCCATTTGGAGGAGCTTAAGAAGAAACAAAAACTCGCGCCCCCCGAAAAACCCAACCTTAATGTAAAATGAAAAAAAACGAATACATTCTTAATCCTTCCCAAGCACCACACCGGGGATGGTGATGATGATGATCGAGGGATAAAATAAAACAAACCCAGAAACAGAACAGAAAAATGCACAAATACGGAACACCTTCGGTCGCATTAAAGGGCGTAAAACACCCCTCACGCTATCATTCTATTCTTTTACTCGCTCTCTCGCTCTCGCTCTCTCACACACATCCTCTCTGTTTTCCCCCGTTCTCGCTCTCCCGCTCTCTCTCGCGCGCGCAAGCAGTTTTGCTCGCTTTGTCTCCCCAACAACACAGCAATGGCGCCGATAATCCATCCTGGTGGGCGAGAGACCTGCGCATCGAGGGTGTTGTGTGTGGTGTTATTTGTAACATATTTCGCGATTTCACTTACTTGGACCACATTTACAACCCTCTTCACCGGCTTCATGCTGGCTGCTTCACTAAATATGCTTTTTATACCGGTAGTACCCATGTATACTATGGCTGCTTTTCGCACCCCCCCGGGGGGGTGGCCTTTTCAAAACGGGAGTTTGTTAAAAACAATCGCGCTTCTGGGTTTTTTTTGTTTCTTTCACCGAAACGGTGCAGTGACCCCCGGCGGACTTTTTCCGCCACGTTTCTGTCTGACGTAGAAGCGGCAGGAGACGTGTTGGAGTTTCCCGCTTTCCTGCTCCTATTGTTGTTGATGCTACTGTTATGCGGTGCACTCTGGAACTCGCACACAACCCGAACAGAACTTTCGTGCTGCACCGGGGAGGGCTAAAATCCTGTCCTCAAGTGTGCTAATCTTCATCTTTCAATCGCCGAACCATTTAGCGAAGGTATCGTTGAATTGTTGAGTTCTTTTTTTTTACGGCGTTTTTTTTCACTCTTGTTGTCCGCTATTTATTGTGAATAGTGAAGTTTTTTTTTCTCGTGGTGTTTGTTGGTTGGTTCTGCTATGCTTTTGGCTGCGATTGTTGCATAACAACTGTAACGGACTGACAGTGAGTGTGGCAAGAGGACATTGCTTTTAGAGATGCGGCGATTACTTTGTACCTGATAGTGTGTAGTATTAGCGATTGAATGTACAAACGAGAACGTATGAACTTAATACAAGCTTCATATAACCGAACAATACTCTATCATTATGGCCTCTAACATCAAAGGTTGTCACAATGTTGAGCTTAAAACTTCCATTTCGTTGCTGTCGAAATCCAAAAAAGCTTGCTGGGGCATGCGCTTGGCATCTTCATCACGTGCCTCAAACCCTTGTGCAATTTGTTGGACCGCCAACAACAATCTTTAGCATATTTGTGTACAGACCTAAAAACGAAAGTTCATTCTACATTATGTCTCAATATCGACCTAAATTATTATAGGGTACAAAATACATTAATTTCAATTTTCAGTAGCTTTCAATAATAAGTCATTGTTGGAAGTCAATAACAATCTATTAAAAGTGAGGAAATAAAGTACTTTTTTCAAGATTGTCTCTGAATTATTTCCCTTCATTATGCTTTCACTCTAAATTTCACAAAATACTTCCTTTTTAAGTTATAAAACACAGTGTAGCGAGAGCTAAGTACACAATTATAGCATTATTATAGCACTGAAAAGATTAAAATGGGCGCCGACAAATGTAGTTCAGTAAGTATTTTAGAACTCTTGGCAGATGTCTACAATGTTGGGAGCGATCACTAAGAATTTTCAAGCTTATACTTTTGGACAATGCTAGATGATACTTATAGCACCGTACTTTATTGTAGTTTGTTGCGATTCTGGTTCATAAATCAGCACTAACAATATTAGGCATTTTTTGTAAGGTACGGCCAACACCGTTAGTAATGCAAGGACGAAAGGCGATCCATCTTGGAGTTAGTGCGAATTGAGAAAAATAGACGAGAAACCAAAAACCAGTGACCAGGGAAAAGAATACTAAGGAATGTCCTAAGGACTTTTAAATGATTCACAAGCTATGTGGTTTGGGAATGTAGAATTTACGATTAACTACGATTCAGAATTTAAATTAATAGCCCAAAAAAATATTCGCAACGTTCCGGTGGGCTGACCATGTCATTAAAATAACACCGGACAACCAAGCCCCTATAGTATTTAAAGTTTATACACAGGGACAAACGATACGTGGTAGGCCCAAAACTGAGATGAAATGATGGCGTTGATGCATCCGTCAAAAAGTCCCCAATATTGGACTCTAGACTAGACTTAGAATTGATTTTATTAGGGATTCAAAAGTTACCTGATGCCAGATTTGTCCATTAAAATATGCATTCACATTACCTATCTTCTTTCAAGGAATTCATGGCCACCCAACGTGACTGTGTGGCAGGAGGAATTCTCGAAGTACTATTATCAGCTGTCATTTATAGGAATGACGAATCTTCCTTTAAATCGAGTACGAATAAGAGAAAAAGGAGAGAAGAAACCATCTTTGACCAACACGTCCTGAACAAATAGCTCAAAACAAAAACCCGAAAAAAATCCTTCACCACTCATCATTACGCTGTCGCACTTCAGCTCCAGGCAGCATCCAGGTCAGCAAATGAAGCGCAAGAAATTCCTTTTACGTGACGTGCATCGTTTCATTCGTACGGGTGTTGTACTAGTTCCTAGCTAGTTCAGAAACTAGCTGAGAAAATTGGAAATTTTCCGACCCGCTCATCTCATCATTACCTTTCCACGCTTCCACTTCGTGGTCCACTTGTTTACGCGATTCTCTAATCTCAAGTTTGTTTGTACACGAGCGAGAAAGTTTCGTCCTTTCGTCCTTCGTAATGCAGTGGCCCACAGTTTCCCGGGTTCTTCGCAGAGGTGGTTAGAGAATTTAAAAAAAACACAGTTTAAACGCAACAAGCTACGCAAAACGTAAATCACGAAATCCTGATTTCTGGTTTGGTTCTTCCTTTCGTGGTCCGATTTTCAAGGTTAACGCAACGTGCGGACAGGTTCATGCCTGCAGGGATAAACTACCACATACGGCATGAAGAGTTGGACTGGAGTGGCTCTAGGACATGTGTGTGTGTGCGCGGTAAGAGGCACTCTTTCGGTCAACAGTACTCATCCTGAAGGAGTACGATGTTGCTGTAAAGCGAGCAGAAAAGAACATTTTTCATTTTATTCTTCAACTACACAAAAAACACACACACACATGCTCATGTGTGTGTGTGTGCAGAGTATGGTGTGTGACAAGTGTGGTAGCAAGTTTGGATGATCGTTTGAATGTTGAAGGATCGGTGTATTTGCCCGTAGTACGATCACGAACGCCATGCTCGAGATCCTTCTGGAGGACACACTTGGGCGGATGTCAAGGGGCGCATCAAGTGCTGTCAACGGTGGGAAAATTGGTCAGTGCGAATGAGTGCCGAAGCACACACACACATACACACACATACAGCTCTTATGGTCCGGAAGAGTGGAAGGATCGCGGTAGGATCGCTTTCATTTAGATTAACTTCAAACAAAAAAGCTGTTAGTGGTCGTTTTAACAAAAAAAAAGGATTTTGCCAGAACTTGAACTCTAGTATGCAATTGAAGAAGTTTATCTTAAATGTGGCATCTCGATTTGTTTACTTTCATTAAGAGAGTGTGTGTGAGTTAAAGAATCCTTTAAAAAGCGTTGAGAGACTTTAAGGATCTTTATACTGAGAAGAGATCATGTTTTACACTATCGTTCCAGCTTGTCATTTACCGATTTTGGGACCACATCTTTATCCTAATAGTGACCTATTTGTGTGGCACATTTCATGCCCGGGCGGATGGAGGGGTCGTTCAGTTACTTCCAAATGGTACTACTTCTTGGTAATTGTGAGAAGAGCTTGTGAGCTCTAACGCAGGTCCGGTGGGGTTGGAATTTTTCCTCCTCGACGACGACGAGGACGCGGGAAACAATATGAAGAGCACTTCCAAGCGAAGAGAGCATGTTTTGACACACCCTTGAGGCTGAGGCAAGTATTCAGCGAGGATCAGCGAACCGGGTATAGGGACACAACTCGGCGGGCCCAATGAGAACGGACGAGTGGGGGCTTTCGAAGCATATGTGTTTATACGGTGGTGGATTAATCAGACCGCGTTTGCATTTTTGGGTGGTTGCGCACCAGAACTTATGCGACCAGAAGTGTGCATTCGAATGGGGCTACTTCTGGCTACTCCATCTATGAGTTAAGGCCACGAACGTGAATGGCTGCACCAAAACAAAAAAAGGTGTGCTCAACTGTTTCAAATATAAACACTAAGCCACTGCGGGGCAAATTTTGGAAGGAAAAAAAAGGAACAGGCCTAACATAATGGGCTTAATATTTCCGCTTTGGTAAGGTCTTTTTTTGATTTTATGTCACAAAATATTCAACGATAGATGAGATCATTATTGAAACCGCTTGAGGAAGAAATTATATTTTGTTTCGATGGAAAATGCTGCATAAAATCAGGGTGAAGTGTTCATTAGCTTGGTTTAAATACAAAACTATCAAAACAAAACGATGGGACCGTCTGCAATGCGTTTCTTTTTTTTACACACTTACACTTTATGGCTAAATAGGCAAAGTTTGTTTTTCTTTTCTAATTGTTTTTTTTGCAACTCGAAAGCTCACAGTGGAAAAGTGTCCGTGCGCGATTCGATGGTACGGGATGTTTCCGAGAATTGTCCCGCAAACACACAAACACAAGAAGGAAGCCAACGAAAAAAAAAAATGAAATAAAACCAGAAACGGCTAGTAATAAAATCAGAAGCACCAAACAAAACAACAACTTCTAGGTGAACGTTGGCTGGGTCTGGTGGTTGCTATAAAAGCAGTCGCAGCAGTAGTGGTAAAATCAACTACGCCAGATTCAGCATTCGAGCGGCATTAAAGTGGCCACTCCAAAGTTCGCTAGACCGCGCTCAAGCGTACTTTATTGACACCTAGTTTTCGTACCGTATCTATGCTGCTTGTGCTGGCTGGCTGGCTGGCTGGCTGGCTGCTGCTGGTGCCAGGTCAGGTCACAAACTACCAACCCTTCCATGTTTGTACAAACTTCTGGCTACTGGCAAACTGGTTAAGGGTAGGTAGAGAAGGTAGTAATTGTGGTAGTGGTAGTAGTAGTAGTAGCAGAACTAACACTATTCGGTACCGCTTCTAATACCATTACAGAGGTTACCTTTTTTTTTATTTTGCTTCCTCGAACCAGTAGTTTTGCTCGTCCCTCGTCCCTAGCTATCAGGCCCAACTATCGTCCATCATTATTAAGGACATGGCGAATTGCACGTTCCCGGGGGTTAAATTTTTCTTTTTATAGCCACACCAACTTCTCTTCTTTTTTTTCTGTTAAATAAATATAAAGCTCTCTCTCTCTCTCTCTCGTTCTGTTTTGCCAGCTTGTTTTTGGTTTCGTCTCTTTGCAGACTTTAAATCAGGGTTTTGTTTTTATTTCATTACTGGTGGTTTTGCGGTCTGTTTTTCGGGACCGTCCGTCAGTGGTTAAAAATAGCAGTGACCAATTCATTATTATCCCAGTCTGTGCTTATGAGCGAAAGAGATGGAGAAGAGAGCGAGAAAGAGTTATTTTCTATTTCCATTTGCATCCTCTTCTCGTTTCCCATAGTTTTTACGAGTTAGAAATAATTTATTTAAATAGATTCATTTTTTAATAAATAGTTCTATCAAACTTCCTTTTTTTTGCAATATTCAAAATAGAAATATTCCCTAAATAAACCAGTTGTATATTGTTCAAACGAAATAAAGGCAACCATTTCATTCTGGATTTAATGTTTAATAAATCAATGTTCTTAACCGAAAACCGGCACCTCAACGAGGTTTCGGCTTGTGTTGGCGTCCCTTGCCTCGAAGCATATTTGATGAACATTTAATTGTGATTCCATCACATCCGGCACGGTTTCGTTCTTCTCGTGCCGCGCTCTGTTTGTGCTCTCAATCACACACACACAAACTAATTTTCCTCTGGTGGAAAATCACAAACACACACACACACACATGCACAGTAGGTTTGGTCGCTCGCTTTGTCAGAAGAGCACAGAACAATAGGATTGCCTTTGTTCTTGCATTCCGCGCTGTGTTTCATTGCTTCGTTTTTCCCAGCATCCTTACCCACCCAGCACGGTACACACACACACACTCTATAGGCCCAAATAACAGCAAAGAAGAAAAAAAACCTCTTGCTATTGATTTAACGTCCTTCACGTCGGAGCTGCTCCGTTTTGCTTTCCCAATTTCAAACCGAAGCCACTTCTCATCTCTATCGCTCTTTATGAGCTGATGGAGTGGTGCAAAAAAAAGGGAGGAAAATTTGCACACACAAAAAAAAGAGAAACAAACGGCAGCCACCGGAACGCGCGTTTCCTCCGGGCGTGCAGCTGCCCACTCCCCAGGGGCAGGGGGAGGTTGTTGGGGGTAGTAAACGCGTTCCATCTTCCACGTGCGAGCATGCGTGCTTGTGTTGCAATCGAACGGCGCACAGTGCAATAGGAGACGCACAGAAACACATGAACACCATCGGCAAGCAGAAAGAAAGTCCTTGCGCGTGTTCGCGTGTGTTGTTTCACTTCTGGATTAGCTGGAAAACCCGCGTTAAAACCCCCCTCTTCCCCACGGGAGGGAAAGTACCTTCACTGTTAGTGAAAATGAAAAATGACAAAGCGACAACGGTAAAGGAGCGAATAATATAAACTATAATAGCAAATAGCGAGCGCATTAAACAAAGCAACAAAACAACACAACGACACTATCCTACCGTTTCCGGGACCGTTTTCCCTTCCCTCCCTTCCTCCCTTTCTACCGCACTTTTCCAACCCTTCTTCCCTTACGTTCACATTCACATGGGAAGAATAGACGACAAAACACAATAACAATTTTCGGGATGAAAGACACGCCTTTCAAGTGCACTCGAGGAACCAATCGGATGGTGATGATGGCGAACGAAAGAAAAAAAATGGTGCTCGTAAAGTGGGCGTGCTACTTTCCCTTCATCACCGTTCCTCTCTCTCTCGCCCTCTCCCACTTACACTAACTTCACCTTTCCAACAGCATAAAAACATCCTGAGCATTAAAAAAAACCACCAAAGCAAACGGTTGCCGACAACATTGCTCACCCGCGGCGACGATTCAACAGACTCCGCCCACATTTCTCACCGCGGCTCTCACGCGATGAGATATTCCGCTCACGCTCAAAAAAACGCACAACCGTTTCGACGAAACACCCATCCCCAGGTCGTCGGTTTGTGTAGTAGGGATGAAGGAAGCTGTACCGTGTCGTATGCCTGCAGTACGTTCGTTCAGTTTCTGGCAGACAGACCTCTTCAGCCGCTTGACGGACACATTTTCCAACAGTGGTCGTCTCGAGTGGTGGTGTGGTACGTCTTTTTTCTTCACTGTCGCGCGTTTTAGTACCATCGCCCGTATGGCACATTGCTTGCCTTTTGGCAAAAGCGGGTAATATTACGCGGACCCCCCAAAAAGTGCATTTGCAGTCGTAGTGTCCGTGCAGTTGTTGTGGCGTCGTGTCGTGCGATAAGAGTCTAATTTTGTGTAAACACGCCACGCCGGTGTGCAAAGTGACCAACACACTCACACACACACACACGCGCTCCCGATGCATCTCATGCACCCTTAGTGGGAGGGAAAAGTTTTTCCCCGAAACAGGAAACTAAGAAAAACGGTTTCCATCCTAAGAAGAGCAGGTGTGGTGTGAAGTGTGATGATATGGTTTTGAAGTAGATACAAACAAACAACCAACAACGGTGGTCGCTTATCTCGTGGCTGAGCGCAAAAAAAGGTGTACAGCAGAAAAAAAATCTCCCAAGCGTGTTTGTGTAGTGTGGTTTACTTAGTACAAGAACGAAGAATATTGATATCGGGGTGAGGGAGAAGCAGTTCAGAATCTAGAAAGTGTCAAGTGCGTTTTTCAAAGTGATGCAAAAGTGACGGAAAGGGTCAAATATCTTTTATACAGTAGAAGCTACTTAATTTCACCTCACCAAGCATCGAAACTTTTGCCACTTCCTGTAGTGAAAGAGTTCAAGAAATAGGATTTACAATTAAACTTAATGCGTTCCGTGTGAAAGAAAAGTGTAATTTGCTCAACAATCGATACATGGATTAAATGCCGATGCCGTTCATCGTGATAGTTGCAATGAAAGAAAATGCATTTTGCACAGTGAGCACAACAGTGGATTAGTGTCGATGAGAAGAGTATGTGTGATCGGGTGTGCTTATTACTTTGTGCAAGCATTGTTGCAATGAAACAACAGTGGTGAAACGAGGAAAAAATTATTAACAAATAGCAAACATTTGTAAGTTTAATCGAACAAAAAAAAAGGTGACGAATCCATTCGGGCGTTAATAGCCAGGTGAGGATCGGTGGTTAACGTACGCACGTTCCAAACCCATTTCCCGGGAGCAGCTCCACTCTTTATCCTGTCGGCTGGCGCTCCAAGCGAATTCGGGTGTACATGTCCACCACGCTATCGAGTGTCTCTGGAGTGTATCCAGACGATTCCGAGCAAGAGCATGGACTGTTACCGGATCTGAATGGTGTCGATCTGGTTATGAGCTTGTCGCCCAAGGCGCCAAACCACCATCACCACCATCACCATCATCACCATCTGACCAGCCTGCAGCATCTGCAGAATCTGCAGCACAACTCGGCCCTCCACAGCCACTCGACACCGTTTAGCGTCACCGACATACTAAGCCCGATCGAGGAGTACCGCAAGCTGGAACTGACCGCGAATCCACCATCTCCGTACAGGTGCGAATGAAGGGGTTTTGTTTCTAGCCTAATAGATTATTTATTTGACTTTAAACTCAGTTACATGGGTGATAATGGTTTTTGTTCTTGAAGTAGTGATCTTGAAATAAATTATCGAGCGATCTCCTTCTGAAGATCGTTTGAGTTCTACTGAAAATGAATTTAATGGAATGCTTTTAATAAAGCAACATCCATTTGAAGTACAAAAAGCATCATTTCTGTTTCAAGGATTTAGAGTTCTTGGGAAGTGGTAAAGTTAGAGCTAGAATGTTCCGAGTTAGTTTTGCAATCCTTCCTACTTTCTGGATTTTGATGAAATGCTCTCCCAATGAACTTATTTGCAATATTATACAATAATGAACTCACATATGCTATAATTTATTTCTTTGTTTTAAGAATCACAGTGTATAATCACACAAATGTATGATCTAGGAGGTGATCACCCGCCGACTTTATACTAAACTAAGTATCTAGATATAACCGGGATGTGTCAGTCGAGAGAGATTTGTACAGAATTAAATTCTTTTAGAGCATGATCAAGAAAATAAACAACATTCTACATTTATTTTCGATTTCTACATAAACACATTCTAAATTAACATAAAAATAATTACTTCAACTATATCACATGATCTCGAAATTCCAGCATAACTTGAAAATAATAAAGTACAATTACAGATTACAATAAAAAAGCTACATTTTCATTTCCGTTTTTCATGTATCTAAGAGAAAAATTAACTACATCAAGTCTTTTTAAAAGTAATTATACTAGCGCATTATAGCAGATTAAAATATATGTACTATAAAAGCACAGCTCATTTTTAACCTTTAAATGAAAGATTATTTTTCCAGTAATGGCAACTTTTATTAAGCTTACAATAGTCTCATTTAATTGAATCGAATGTTAAGTGTTTTAACTTTCAAAATTGATGATCAAAGACCAATGGAATGGAAACCTTCAAACTTCACTAATACTCATTTATTGTTCATTTTGCAAATATTTAAACCATCACTTAAGCTTGTTGTGATCCCGCTAATGTACGCTAATGTTCATTTTGTTTCATTTCCGTAGCGGCGGCAGCAGCGTTAACTCACCGAGTGCCCTCGGGCCAAACACGACCACCGGCAGTACGACGACCGGTAGCAGTAGCATGGCGAACCCGTACGCAATGGGTCCACTGTACCACAGTCCCGGTGTGCAGAGTTACTGTGCGCCGACGGACAACCTTTCGCTGGCGGGCCACTACACCGACATGCGCAATTCGGCCGCCGCCGGTTGGTACGGTTCCACCGCCAGTGATCCACGTTTTGCGAGTAAGTATCCTCAGCAAAATTTCCTATTAAACTTTTTTAGCAAAATATTTTTGGGGGAAATCGTGAACGACTGTGAGCCAGAGTTTTGAATATGTAATATTGTAAGTTATGCTTCATTGGAAGTTTTCGTGCTGAAAGTTTCATCTGAATTCGTCCAAATCAAATTGAGAGAGTTAAAGGAAACAAACACCACCATTCACATTCACAAGTTTCACGTACATTCAAAATTTAAAATTCATCCATTTGCTCAACAGCAAACAAAAACCAAAATCATACATCTACAAAACAACTCCACTCTCGACAACGTTGCGGTTGCGATTTTAATGGATTTAATCCACCAGCCGCGGGATGCAATTGCAGCACAAAATATGTGCATTTTAACTGTATTTAGCCACCGCAAACTATCCACAGATATACCACACACCATTGCCCGGCGTATCGATTGCGATGCATCGTTTTGCAAGCATAAACAGACCTTGCCGGAGATGGTGGGCATGTTGACAAAACGGTACACGGTGCCGAGGATGCGAGATGTATGTATGCCACCGTGGTGGGCCACGGTTTCAACCTTACCAACCAGGCCGTACATTCGGTGCATAACGAGCTCACGATGTGTTCGGTTCGTTCGTTCGAACAATCCCCAAAGAGAGTGTGCAAACAATTGTGAAGTCTTGTGTTGTGCTGCTGGTGCTTGGTTTGTAGTGAGGAAATGTCCGCATGTATGTATGTGTGTGTGAGTGTTTGGTATGCAAAAAAGTAATCGAGACAAACGACAGAAAAAAAAGAAACTGACAACAATCAACAGTGAGAACTGCAAAGGCAACGTTGATGATTGACGTTCGCTCAATGAGTTTAACTGGACAAACTTTTGCAACTGCATTTTAGTGCATTTTGATATTTATCGAGAGCAGAGATGATTGCAAAAGTAGGAGGAAGAAAATGCACAAAAATTAAAAGCAACCGTATTAAGGAGATAATGATCATCTTAAAAGAAATGTTGCGCCATTTATTTTGTTGCGAGTTATTTTATACGTTTAAGTAAGTAACATTCTTCTCAAATGCCTTCAATAAATTGTCACTATTTTGAATGATAAATTCTTATGCCAAAAAGGTAACAATATTTGATGGTACCGTAGGATCATGATCAACGGTGTAATATTATCCACACGCCTAATTGCCCTATTATTGTACCATAATTCGGTAACAGGTTGATTGATTTATATAACCACACAATATATAGCCACACCCGTCAATAGAATCCAAACCGATGTAAAGGTAAAGGCCTGTCCCTTACGAACACTATGTCAAATCTTACCAGCACAATACAATCCCACCCAGTCACTATCGAATTACCGAATTACCCGGTTCAGTCGACACAGCGCTAAAGCTAATCACAAGCCATATAGTGGGCCTCAGCAGTCCCCATTGTTCGTCACGTTCGAGCGCCTCGAGCGATGTACGTTGTTGTGTTTCGGACAAGGCGCCTCCACCAACACATGTGGACATGTGGCTTGTTGAGGCAATATTTTGACAACCAATTTGCCGCACAATTATGCACCCATCGGATCACCGCCGAAGGAGCAATGTAAATGGGGTGATTCGTATGGGAAGCTACGATGGGGTAGAAAGTGAAAATTAGATTTTCTCAGTTAGAATAATAATTGTTGGGTTTCAAACTCAGCACAGTAAGGAGGGCGCTTAAAAGACAGTGCAGGGATATTTGGCGCAGAGTGAAACGGATTGATAAGTTAAGGGTAGCTTGAGGAAGTTAAAAAACTACTTCAATGTTAAGAAATATTACTTTTCTACAATTTCACTTTCCAACTATTTTCTTTGGAGTAAAATTGGTAATAACGTTATTTGAGCATGAAAGCATTACGACATTTTTGCAAAATTATTTTATAGCTAGTCAATACTTAAAAGATTAATGAATATCCCAAAGAGCATACATGTCATAAGATTTCAAAGTTCACAAAGAAGATGAATTTCTTAAACTAGAAAAAATCTGATATTTTTGGTTTATTGCCTGTATTCTTCTAACTTTTTTTTTTAATTTAATACTCATAAAACAGTTTGCACTATAAGCCATAATAATTTAAAACTGATGAAATAGTTTAGTGATCCTATATAGAAATTGCTTTCAAGTGGACATAATCATTGTTGCGTTTCTTCTTAAACCGTACAGTCCTTTTTTTCTTTAGTGAACTTATCAATCTACGCATGACTTGTGTTATTTCACGCGTTGTTTCACGTGGAACAAAAAACCCAAACTTTCCGTAACCAGAGATCCTGCGATAGTTGTGACCAGAGGGTGTTTTTATACCAGGACACTTAAACGTATGCCATAATAGGAGGAAAAAAACAACCTCAGGCGGAAGTGATCAATTTCCTAGTTCCCGGAGGCGATACGGAAGCAGGACATGTTTCCATCACACCACCAAACATCTACACCCATACAGCTTTGAACAGCATTGATTCAATTGAATGAGACACAAGGTTGGTTTTTTTTTCGACTAAACATTTTGTTAGGAACCATGGTATAGGACATAGACACCCCCTTGTTTTGTTCCCACTAGCGAGCGGTTAACGATTGTTACCGGAATGAAATTATGCGTGTACGGCAGGCGGGTTTTGCTTTGATTCAAACCCCGACACGATGTGTTGCTCAGATAGGGAAGATTTTCCACACGCGGGGAAAAATGAGGGAAACCGCCGGAGGAACCGGAAAATGGAAACAATAAATTTTCGATTAAGTGCAACCGGTTTCAAGTGGCTCGTCATCATAAGGGAAGGGGCGTTCATCTTCGTCTGCTTCTGGTTCTTGCGGTTGAGTAAATGTGCGCCCCGAAAGATGAGGGTCTGGACCGTGGAATGGTTCGCTGATCCGTCCGACCGAGGAGCGAAAATAATGGGAACCCTGATCTCTCGTCTATCGGCCCGTATCGAGGCGGGTGCAAATTGGTTGAATAATAACGCCGTTGACAGTATGGAGGGGGTAGCAAGTATGGAAAAAATGGAACACACATAGCCCGTACCGACCAGTGTCCAGTGAGTGGATTCGGTAAGAATTCCTTACGTCCTTTTGCAGTATGTAATAATGGAATATCAAAAAACGAATCCACGCAAATGCGATAGCTCTATTTGTAAGCCAAACATCGTTCCTTCAACGATCGTCCTCAGGGGAACCGGTAGCTTACATGGTCTATCTTTTGATCGCTTTTTGTGTATGTTTTTTTTTTCCTTCACTACCGCTTATGCAAACTGTCCTGTGGCTGAAACTAAAACTAACACGTGTCCCTTATTTTTTTTGGACTGGATTTTTTGTTTCGTGCTTCTATCGGCCATCGATACGGAAAGCAGAAGAGACAAAACACGGGCCATTCTGTGTTACCGGCAGTAGCAATAGGATTACATCGTGATAGCATCGTGCTCCACAATCCGTATAAACTCTCGACCTGACCGGCAGGTGGATTTTGCAAGATAGTGCAGAGTACAAACACGGCTACAGCTCACAGATCGTTATCTGTCCGAATGTTTGTTCTCCGTTTGCCGAAAGGTAAGAGGATTTGCACGCTAAGATATTTGCTGCCGGAATGTGTTCTACCATCGGTGCCGTGTTATTTGGTCAGAATGGTCGGAATAATGCTATTGGCACCTTTGGTAGCTTTCACCAAGAGCGAACGTGCAGCAAACGGTCAAAGGATTTGGGAAGAAAATTGGAAAATAATCGTCATTTGTTTAGTGGCACGTATTGTCATTCTTTGTGAACTTTACGGACAGTTGGCAATGTCATCGAATGTTGGAAATAACAATAGTGGATGGGAAATTGAGCCTCAGTGTTAGTTTTTGTTTTGGTTTTCATATCTCCAACTGAAGATAGAACTCTATTTTGAATACCTTTAATGTTACGACAGGAACATGAACGAGCCTGAGGCATACGAACTAGCCGCAACTCGATTATTTGATTCAAATTGAATTAAACAGAATGCAAGACTACGCATAATACTAAACCCTACGGAATACTAAAACAGACTATGCTCTCGTAAGGAAAAAAAAACATATATTAATGGAAAAACTGTGGCAAGCGAATTTTGTATTCAATTTGTCTCAACATAGAACTTCAAATTAATTAATTTTATTTGCAATTCCAGTTTTAGTCAACCCATGGCATCGAGAATCGCTCACAAATCATTCCGTATTCTTGAAGGCCATCCTGGCAGTTTTATACAAAAAACTGGTAGAAAGTCTTGATGTTTTGGGTCGTTGTTCTGTTGAAATATCAACTATTCTCCCGTCAAAATGAGAATGTAGGAATTCTATCAATTTCCACGAGAATTCCTAGTCCTAGCGAAAATTATCTCTAGACCAAGTCGTGTTCTCATCCATGGTGCACCTTGCTATAGATATGGTACTTCTGACATTTCGTACCAGTTCTGCATCATACACAAACTCCACGACTTTGCTAAACAGTTCAATATTCATCCGTTTAAAGAATCATTTTCCAGAATTCTTCATGTTTAAGGTTTTTGGATCAAACTTAAGGATTTTGGATATGAGATGACGATTCTGGACACTTTATTTTCCCTACCACTGTATATAATATCACCTTGCACGATCTTGATACAAACATTATTCCTTCACTTAAAGTTTCTATTACCACAGTTTGTTCTACAAATCATCTTCAATTATTCAACAAAAGTGTTCCTAAAGTGATGATGCCAAAAGATCGTTTTCATATGAAAAAGTTAAATCATCGTGCTATTGTATTCCACATGGGCATGAAAAACAATAATCATGGCATAACTGAGGTCGGTGAACAGAAGACCCGAATGGAAAAGTTAGGATGAAATTGGAGAATTTTATTGTTCCGTTTGCAAAGTGTTGATGGTGTTGACACGAGATGTCTTGCCTTGCCTTGTGTATGCTACTAGAAACAGAAACCGATACACGGACAGCTCGCCTTTACACACAAAAAACCCATCCCATTTTCGGGAAGGTGAGAGCCAACAGTCACGAAAGCCCACTTGCCGTGGCGGATCCCATATCCGATTACATTGCCGATCCTGAGGCTTTTTCTTTTTTGTCGGGTAATACTCATACCCTGCGGATTCACGGAACCCACATTCCTGGTCACCATTAGGGAAAGTCAAATTTTCAGCTAATTTCCTTAAGAAAATGGTCCATTGTGGTGTGATTTGGATGTGTTCGGTACATTCCTCGTAACTTGAGCCATCGGTTGAGATGGGGTTGTTTCTTGCCGTCTTTGCCTATACGATGGCAAAACATCCGACGTATCCTTTAGGCACCAGGATATGTGTGGGTAATCACCCTGCCTCTTCTGGCATATCAAGCCTATTTCGGATGAAAGCCAATGAATGTGTTTCCGACTTCCCAAACCATTACCGTAACGTTCCACACACTCGGTTAAATAGTTGAGGTTGGGAAGCTTTTCTTTTACGGCAAGGCTCAGTTACTTCTTTCCGTGTGCCTTTCTGGTGGCACATTCCGTGCCGAGAATGTGAAAGCAATGCTACTTAAATGATCCTGTGCCTTGTCAGTACGCTTAAGTGGTTCAGGGGTTTTGTTTGGGGGTTTTCAAGAGAAGGAAACAAGACGCTGTACGAGAATGAAAATGACTTTACGGAGTTGTTGGTGGATTTTCCCTTTCTGTAGTTTCCTATAATAGTGTGGCAAGTTTCGGGCAATAGGTAATTGGAGAATGTGCTAACAAGGTGAAGAAAAAGAGCTTATTAAGTACGTCTCATGGTGTGGCTTGCTTATGCCAATGGAAATGGGGCGGTGGGAGTTTTTGGGGATTGGTATAAGTTTTGGTCACGCACTATGTTTAATGTGCAGTGCTGCAAATAAATATTTATCAAGCCATTCCCTTGCATTTCGTCAGCAGCTCAGCAAGAATGAATGGGTTCGGATTTGTTTTCTGTTCAAACGCATCCTCGCAGCATCCATTCTTTGATCGGAGAGCATTCTTTGCCGATGGGTCCGATGTACACGCTGGAATGGAGCAACGTTTGCCAAGCACTTGAAATCATATTATTATGCAAATTGCCGTTGGTACGGTAGTAAACAGTTTTGCTGTGTTATGCAATTCTGGCCGGGCATCCATTATTCGTAGGAAGTTGAAAAATAAAAGATCTAGATACTGTTTTCAACTCAGCAGGATAACCCCGCCGATCGTGGAAGAAAAACGGAGAATAATTATATTTGTTTTCCAATGAAAATATGATGTCTCTCGAATGGCTACCAATTTACCAATCTTGGTTCGTAGTTGATTCCTAATTCATTTACTATAATTAAGTTCAAATTGTTGTATCATTAGGTTTATAAGATTGGACACACATTATCCATCCAGTATTTCTTATAATTATAATATAAATTAATAAAAATACTACATACATTCAAAAGCGGTTAGTCTCCGTCGAATTTCCGCAAACAATATCATCTCTACATGGAGGTAATTGAGTAGTCTTCGCGATTCTCGATTATTGAGTGACATTTTGAAAGCAAAAATTCACAAAAAGCCCAACTAAATTCGACATTCCACAAAAACAACCACCAATTTTTATACATAAAAAATAAGATAAATCTAATAATATTTATACTTGGACTCTCAAAGAGCCAAAGAGATCTTGAAATCTATTTAAATTAAAAAAGACCTACATATAATTAAACAACCTCAAATTCTGTTCTTCAATGTCTAAAACCCTCCACAACGTGTTATCATTTCAGTATCCCGATTGATGGGTGGTTCGGCTGGCGGTACGATGGGTCACGCCATGTCCAACATGGGCAGTCTAGCGGCGTGCAGCGTATCCGACACCAAACCGATGCAGTTTCCACTTGCCCAACGACGAAAGCGACGGGTGCTGTTCACACAGGCTCAGGTGAGTACATTCATACTGACTTCAAGCAAGGTGGTCGTACGACCTTGATCACGGATGATCTCCCGTATGGAATGGCCCATCCTACCCTTCCTAGCTGTCCTAGGGTGTGCATGCAGCACACGAGACACACGGGATTTACGTGAGTTACGTGAGTTAAACGCAGGCTCTAACAGCCACGAAAACAAATGGACAGACGTTTGCTAATGAGGATCGTAACGGCAAACTTTTGCAAGCTGACTGTCTAGCGCTGTCTAGCTGTCTGTTATTGACATCCGTGTCGCAACGTGATCGTGCTGATTATGAAACGCAATTGGTATGGCTGTTTGAGCGCCTTTCTCTACGATCGCAGTGAACAGTTTCTTCATCTTCTAGTGACAGTGAGCGTTACGCTATGATGGAGTTGATTGCACATTTAGAAATAAAAAAAACACACACACGTACAGATCTCTTGATTTTAACAACACAAACAATCAGCTTCGATCAACAGCAAATTTTAATCCAGAAACGCGCTATACTTCGTTCCCCGCTTGTCGTCACCATTCACAATGTCGATGCATGCCAATCGGCCATTAGTATTTTGTGTGTCAAACACACACACACTCTTACAGTGGGTTGACATTTCACCGAATCAGCTACCGTTTGACAGGCTGGTAGCGCAGAAACAGGCCATGCTGTCAATAAACAAGCGCGCCCAACCACCAAAAACCCGTGCCAGCAGAACACACCACCAGAGGACGATTCGTCGCGACACAATAGCCTTTGGATCGCGGAAGACGAAACACGTCCTAGCAGCTAGTAGACACACCAGCTAGTGTTGTAGTGGTCGCCGCCTACCGTTCTACGCATCCAGTGATGTTCCATTCCGGCAGCCCCGTTGGGGTTGTTCGTTTTCCATTGTCGTCACTCATTCCGGGCTGCTACCGGGCTGCTGACACAACTGACTGTTGCCACTGCCGCACCGTCTCTTCCTATATTAGTTTGCTGATGAAACTTGGCATTTCATTTCAAGTGCTTTGTAAATAGATATTCCTGGCGGACGGTTTCCTCCACGCTTCTGCCTAGTTTGCTCCCCTTCCCTTCTGGTGGGTCCTTCTTGGCAATCTAACATTGTGTTTATATAAAACGTAACAGCAGCACATTCTTAACCCCCCAACCGGGGGTCCGCCATCCGTTTTGGAAAGTTCTGTTACCGGCAATGGCATCAAGCTGAAGGCTTCGGTCTCGGCAGTTATTTCCAATCTCCCCATGCCTCCGGCCCGTTAGTGCATCCCTTCACTTCTCTTACACAAATATACGCTCACGGACATTCAAATATTTTACTTAGATTTTTGTTTAGAGTTTAAGAATTGCCTGCAGGAGCAGGGTTCAGAATGAAAGCGTCCGGGCACACTGACCCGGCCACGAGTTGCTTGCGGAAAACTTTTCTGACCGAAGTTCGTCTTGATGAACTCGATCATTAGACGATGCGCGCTGTACTCGAGTGAGTTCTCTCCTTCCCTCGGGGAAGCGATTATTCTAATGAATTTCGCTTCATGATTGTTTTTGTGTTTTGGGTGCAAAGAAATGAGTTTGAAAGTAATTAGTATTGTTTGTACTGTTGGCAAGTAATCTCGTTACTTGTTTCAACTCGTATTGTCGTTGCCCAAAAGATATCGTTTTTTTAATTGCTTTTCTCCTAATTTCGTTAGTCTTTTCCAGTATAAAACCTTTTTTTAAAAATGATCAGTTATAATTAAAAATGCGAGTCAATTATAAATGACGCTGAGCTTCAAATCTAAATGGGTCGAAAAGGAATCGGCGAGGAAGACTTCAAGGTCGAGCATGATCACGTTCCACTCAAACCGGTGACTGACGTGCCGTCGAACAAGCGCTTTCAACAACTGTCAACACACACAGAAAAAAACCCCCCGAACCAAACAAACCAAACAGCCCGAAAAGCCGAAAAGTTTACCGATCCACAGTCCAGGCATTAGCCGTATTTTGCTACCGCAGAGCGAAAGATGAATAAAAAACAAAGATGTCAAAACACACGATCCGCAATGCGTCGGCTCGTGGTTCAATATTTACCTCAGTTTTAATTTTAAGTGGATGTCACCGAAAGTACGCCACTGTGACCACCAAATCTACGAGTTCTGTCCTGTTCCTTCTTTTTTTCCCTATGTTTTCCACCCCGCAACCGTGTGCTTCTACACCCGGTAGTCGAGTAATTGGGAAAAAGTTAAATAATCATCGAAATTTTAGACATTGGAACAACATGGCACATTGGCACTCCGTCCCGACTATGGAGGAGGGATGTGATGCGTGGGTTCGTGGATCGATTTGTCAATATTTTGCCACTTGACTCGGTTAAGCTTGGTAGACTTGGATGGATGTGGTAGTAATGAAAATCATTCTCAGAATGGAGGTAGAATTAGTGGGAGGATTAGTGCAAACCACCTTGTTTAGTTTCTTACGGTTTTGGGGGTCACATTTTGCTGACAGTACAGTAAAAGACAAAATTAATCTTCTCATTCGGTTCTGCTAGAATTTTTTCCTGCTGCGTGCGTTTCGGAGCGTTCTTCGTTTAAATATTTGATTAACATTCGCACCACACCAAATCCCCAAACCCGCCGAAGAGGGTTCGTCGCTTGGTGACGAAATCTTCCGAACCGGAACGATTGTTAATTCGTTGCCAGGTTTTACAGCATTTTCGCCCTATCCATCCAGGGCAAATGTTTGATTCAGATTCCATTGCGTAGCCAATAAGCTTACCGCAGTACGGGAATGGGTATAACCGTTTTGTTATTCTCGACAAACGGTACGATTAACTCCAAAACAATCAACGATTAAAGTGACGTACAGAGAGAGAGAGAGAGAGAGAGAGAGAGAGAGAGAGAGAGAGAGAGAGAGAGAGAGAGACAGAGAGACAACGATTCAACAGGGTTCCGGTGGTAAAGTAAAGCGAAAAGGGATTATCATAACTTTGTCCTTTCGATGGCCCACCACCGTATCGGAACAGTCCCGAGTTCCCTTTAGCTCCAAACCATGTACGCAGCAGTATGCTGTTGTTTGTCAATACTTTTATGCATGTTTCATGTTCGTTCCGACCGTTGCCATCCGAAAGGGCAAATATTTGTTCGTCGAAGATGGTACGTTGCTGCACGAATGCGAACGATGAAACAGGAGCACTGGACTTCTAGACACACGTTACGGTAGCAAAAGGGGAGCGACTAAGCAGAAGGTCGGGGTGGGGGTTTTGTTTGGTCGCCTTTCCTGGCCTGGACCCGGACCATTAAGGGTGGATGCTGGTGCAAAAAAAATGTGGGCAAGGGCGAATGGTAAAAATAATACCGGCGTAGAGCATTGTGCGTTTTAGGGAGGATCAGCCGTTTGTGTTGTTTGGTTTTTCGAATTGCAATTCACAGATGAATCCTCTACTGCTTCGTAAACCATTTGCCGAAGAAGGTCAAGTAGGTGAGGGTTTGTGCTGATGTTGCGTGCTGTAAAACTCACCAGGAAAATACAATAATTGTAATTGAATGCGGCTGACAAAAAGTATTTGT
This sequence comes from Anopheles funestus, assembly GCF_943734845.2. Classification (NCBI taxonomy): domain Eukaryota; kingdom Metazoa; phylum Arthropoda; class Insecta; order Diptera; family Culicidae; genus Anopheles; species Anopheles funestus. Next base: position 43,665,998 of record NC_064598.1, read on the forward strand.
TCCATTTATGGACGCAAATGTAATATCACAGAGTTCTCAATTTCACGACTTTATAGTTCACGTTGATTAAAAATTCTTGAGTATAGAAGTATTTGCATATTTAAAATTTTGACCATGTCATTATCATGCTTGACGTCGATCCTCTCTTTGACACCTTTCAATCTTTCCTTTCCGTTGCTGCCTCACTTTAGGAATTGTCTCTTAATCTTAAACCAATAAATCAATTTTAAAAACTCAGAGATATTAATTCCTTTTAATGCAATAATAAACAATCGTGATAAACTACAAATACAGTCACCGAGATACAATACTATAATGGATCGTAAAATTTATTCCCAATTTGGCAAATCTGTTACAAGCAATTTTAGTACTTTGTGATGACATATTCCAAGCAAAAAGGTTTTTCAACCCTATCGCTTTAATTTATTACCAATTTAATTTTAATTAAATTATTACCAACTTAAATAAAAAATTACATAGAAAATAATCCACTCAAGATTCAAATAAAACCCATTACAATGATCTCTTAATTCCTAAACTTCAAAGATCGAGAATTTAATTAGGCAAACAAATGTAGCTTAAAATATATTATTTTTTCTATTTATTTAAACAACGATTTTAAATGTTATAATTAACTCGCTTCATTATCTATTAACTCCCACAGGTGTACGAATTGGAGCGAAGATTTAAGCAGCAGAAATACCTATCCGCCCCGGAACGCGAACATTTAGCCAGCTTAATACATCTCACACCAACCCAGGTAAGTAACATTAGAACGTTAGATACATTAGAAAGGTTCATTTTTGTTTACATAGGCTTTTTTATGTCGTTTCGTCACACTTATCAAAATAAAAACCTCCGAGTGGAAAAATAAATATTTCCACCATATTTGCACCGCACAGCCATTTGATTCGATACGCGTGTCACTGACAGTGCAACGCAGTGTTGTGCAGCACTACTCGCGCTCCAGTGAGTGTCATTTATTTTCCCATCGCACCGATAAACACCTTTCTCTTTTCCGGAAAGGAAAATCGCACCATTGAACTTGACAGTTATCCCCTTGGCGAGCCAAATACCCGACACATCACGCACGCACAATAATATTTCTTTTGCGCGTGAGTGTGAGTTCCATTCGCGTGCGTGCGTGCAAACATTCGTTGGACGGGCACAAAACCCAAGGGGCAGATAGACTTAATAGACCGTGCGATTATGACAGCCACCAAATTTCGTTCCGGTTTCAGCGAGGGGGGGTGGGGGGATGCTGCGCGGGTTCGCTTCCTGCCGGTGACAGTTTGTTTGGTCGACGGGTTAATCGATTCTAATCGCTTCCTGGCTGCCGTTTGCATCTGTTTGCCCATTTCGCGCCCTTTGGCACACTGTCGGAAGGACGTACAAACAATCGGAACATCGTGCATTGGTGTTCACGTGCGGGCGAAATAAAACATGGACCGCGGACATTTCAAGTGATCCCTTTTTTCCGGGCCCGGCTGAGGGTAGATTGGTGCGAGGGTGCGTGTAAATGTGTGAAAAGTCGTTCAGGATCAGTGGTGCCGGTAGTGTGAAGGAACTTGCCCGATGATGTTTGGCAAAGAATAATTCACCATGCTGAATGTTTGTCAGGGCTGTCAAATAAATGAATCCGTCGTTAATTAGTAATTGATACAGAGGGTGGAAAATAGTTTAGTGCCTCAGTGAGACAGGCAAAATTTGAATTATTCTGGGTGTCGGTAGACGATTTTTACGTTTTAAGATAAAGGACATTATTTTTTAACTAATTTTCCGAATTTATTTTTTTATATTAAAGAGACTTTAAAGTTATAGAACTTTCAAAGTGTTGTAGAAATACCTTCACCTTGCACAGATCTCAATAAATAATTTAATCAAAAACATAAAATTTGCACAACTTTATGTTACACACAGCCAACGAATTGAAAAGGCAATGAAATTCCCAACAATGAAATGATAATTGAATCTGAGTTATGTTAAAAAAGAAATGAAAATTGAAGTTAAAGAGAATGCAAAGAGAACAAATTAATTAAGCAATTCTGCTTAGCTGAAAAATTGATTGATTTAAATAAAAAAAAATCAACTCTCTCGTTTGACAATCGAATGGCATTCTGTACTCATACGCTCATATCCGAGGTATCTTTACGTTATCCATTTTTTTGTGCTGGAATTGTAGAATGGCATTGTACGAGCACTTAGAAAAGAGAATGAAAAACCTCTATTTCTTACACATAAAAATCATACACAAAGGCACAAAATATTGTTCAATTTCTAGGAGTGCGAACTGTGTCTTTGTATCACAATGGACAAGAAGTAAGCCAACTTTATCTCATCACATTTGAGGTATTTTTTTTTCGAATAAACTATAGCTGATTGTAGTACGCGTGAAAATCCTTACACAGCGACCAACAATCTTAACCAGCGTATCGTCAGCGGTTGTTAAATAACAATGGACTGCCGGCCAGGATCGTGGCAGGAGTCGTCCTAATACGTGGTGGAGTGTTTTCGTTGAAATAATTTCTCGCTTTCTCCGTAGAGGATGTCTTTACATTGGCCACAACATTGCAACACATTAATCAGATTACCGACGGGATGCGAATCGGAAGGCTCTGGCGCATTGCGTTGCAGAATCCTTGGAAGCAAGAAAAGTTGGGCGATAACTTTTTTTTGGTTGGATTTTGTAACAAATCTCTTATTCGCATGCGTATCCTAAAATCTGCTAAAAGGGTGTTTTCAATGCTCTCGTTTTTGTTGTTTTTTTTTGTTAAAAAACTCCTACTCATCTTGCAGTTTGCGCAAGCAAACGTATCCTTAGCATCAGTACACCGAGATCTCCCGCTGAGTTATTGCACAATACAGTAAAAAAAGGTTTTCCTTGTGTAATTAGAAAAGAAGGGCGTTTCAAGGAAAGTTTGCTAGTATTTATTATCAATTATTCGCTGTAATAACATCACCTTTGGACGAACGAAAAAAAAAAATCACAATAAAGCATCATGTGCAACCCGGGAAAGGCGATTTCATTCGGCACGAGTATAGAAAAATTGTTTCACAATCGAAAAAAAAGCTGTCTCTCTTTTACCGAACAAAAGCCGAACGAGTGGAAAGGATTATAGCACCTGATGGTCCGATGATTTGTATGAAGCATCAATTTAAAGCAGCTTTATCGCACTCGATCGCAACGATTCCACTGATAAAGATACAGTTTTTTCGGGGATTTTACGTTCCAATGGCTGCTCACCATTCGGATCGATGCCACTTACCGGTGGCCTGGGAAACTTTGATCCTCACTATGGAGTGGATTTTTCTGCGCACAAAACACTCTCGATGTGTGTTGGGTTTCGTGTGACGAATGGCAAAAACAAGTAAAAAAAAACCTTTGACATTAAATTGTGCGATGTAAAGCAACAACTAAAAATACTCCGTTTGTATGCATAAATGTCATCCATTGCAGTCGCCGACATTCGCGCTGAGATTAAAAAAAAAATTTAAGCAATCTCCCGCAGACAGGCGTTTTGTTTCTATTGCTTCATTTTGCACAAAGCCCAAAAATCACACGTACACATAAACACACGGTACTGGCTTTTCCCCCAGTTTGGCACACATACACGCGCTCCATTTCTATTGAATCGCCACTCTTCTCCTTTGCTGACGATGTCACTTTTGATTAACGGTTCAAGTGACACTTCGTTTTAGAAATTCAATTTGACAAACGAGACTGTCAATTGAAATCGAAGCACAACCGTTGATGACGGAAGCGCGCACGTGGGTGATATGGGTGCAAGCGTCAAGAGTGTCATTGTAGATCCCTCTCCGTGGAGTTCTCCTCAGCTGCCGCTACTACTCCCGCTTGATGGTGGAGCGGTTGTGCAAAAATCATTGCCATTTCCGAAACTAAAACGCCTGCTTTTTGGGGGGGCCTCAATGGATGGAGCAAGGTGATGATATACGAAACTGCTGGTACATAAAGGAAAAAATTGAAATACCAACAAAGCAGCAGCAAATATTCTATCTCGCCGTGTGTGCGTCTGCTTTTGAAACCGGAACTGGACATTTGGGTTTCGTATTCGGGGCATTCGAGTCCCGGGTACTATTAACTTTTTTATGCTTTTTGTTTATTGGGGGGCAAACGCTTTGGCTCCGGTGGTTGGCTTGCTCGAGATGAATGTTGGTAGAACAATAAAAATGAAACGGCCCACCAGCAAAGTGAATGTTTTTTTACCCTTTTGAGAAGGTGTTTGTTGCTTTTTGGTGCACTCCAAGTGGGATAAATAGTACAGTAACAAAGCACCAGCTAACGAATAGTGATTAAATGAGATGAAGTTGAAGTACTAAAGATTTCTCCAATGTTTTCTGTAACTAACTGCTGTACTTCAAAGTGATTTATGTAGATAATATTTAAATGAAATATTCATTTTTCTCCGTTCAAAAACTTGTAAACATCGAACATATACAAGTTGAAGTAGATGAAGTTGAAGTACTAGAGATTTCTCTATTTTTTTTTCTTTAATGAACTGCAGTGCTTCAAAATGATCTGCATTGATGTTTAAAGATGTTTAGCTTAAAATGTTCAATATATAACCGTTGGAAAGCTTTTCAGAAAGATCCTATTTCTATCGGTTTTAGGCTAATTGCTTCACTTTAATAATATTGATTAAATCCATATATAATCAGCCAAAATCCGGCTATCTAAATTTGTACAACTAATCGCGCCCCAAGACGTAGACGTGATTTATCCTCATTGAATATCGAAAAAAAAATCTTACTGCCATTACGAATAGAACGAAAGCATAATCTACCATCAGCGTTCCCTGAGCGAAGAAAAACATTAGAAATAAAAACAAACGAATCCTTAGAATTTGGAATTTCCGAATGGGATTTTCCTTGCGGCGAGTTCCATGGTCTTCTGGGCCAAGTGTCAAAAGTCACTCTACACGAACGGGGAACCTGTGTACGGAAATCTTGACATGCAAAAGAGGACTTGGATTAGCGCGTACGTAAACATAAGCAGCATGAACAGGGCAGGCCAGGATTTGCTTGTTGTAACAATAAACATTACGCCGGAAACGATAATCGCAACCGGGGAACGGTGAGTGTCGAATTTTGGGGAAAATAGAAGCGTAAGCAATAAGTGCAATAAGTATCGATCATGGCGTTAAACGGTCTGGAATTTAGTTGCCCAGGGGCAAGATAACAGTAAAAAGCAATTGATTGAACAAATCAGTGACAAAAAAACACATTATACACATTAAATACTTGTGTATGAAAATGGAATTAAATGGATAAATTTGTATCTTTTAAAAAAACATTGCTTCTTGCCATTTAATCCCGTTTTAATCCCGAGCTGGATTGTACAGCCGGGAATTTTTAAATCATAAAATATGCTACAAAAATGAAAGAAAAAAAAATGGGGAAGAATCCATTTTGTTCTGTCGCAAACTTCACCCGTCCCTTTGTCCGGTGGATTGCGTTCGCAAACGTGTGCGCGCGTGCAACATAAACGGGGGCTACCCCCTTTTGTGCATTGGTAGCATTCTGGTAGGAACCATAATATTTGCGTGCGGTTATCGATCGCAGGGCAGATGTTGACGGGTTTGCGTCGGCTCCAGCAGGCAAACAGCAGCAGGATCAGCAGGACGAAAATCAGGACGAATCGAACGCTAAGCCAACGGTGGAGTGGTTTGAAAGCAGTTCAAGTGGTTTCGCTTCTTATTTTCACGAGAATTGCGTTTTATTCTTTATTATACCTGATTTTTTTTTTATTCCACTTTCCGGACTCGTTGTTGTAGCTTCATAGCCTTTGCTGATTTGTACGTATAAAACCGTTCCCCGTTCCCGGGCGTTTCGTAACGTAGCAGTTTCCACAAACCTCTCGAGCCGTCAAGGTTCAGCCGGTGGTGCTTGACGCGTTCGGGACTTCACTTAAACATCTGGTAATCATGACCCTACGGATTTAGGTTCAAGCTTTTTTTCTCTTTCTCTCTCTCTCCCCCTTCGGTGTGTAGTCTGTTAGACATACATACTTATTTAACGTGTCGATGTGCATTGCGCTACGGCCAAGGTAAGCTCGTCGTTTTGGAAAGGTAACGTTAAATACAATACAATTGCCGGATGACGGTGTGGTAATGGAACAGATTTGGAAAACCGAAGGCAAACATATATTGTCGGACGGCGAGCGGGAAGCAAGGAATGCAAAAATAATAACGCAAAATGACGACTGTAAAAACAGCGAAACGGCCGTAGATGGGTTTGCAAGCGAAAACACATGAAATTGGGATGCATAGTCCGACGGAATAATTATTCATACTACTGGCAAAACGATCCAAATTTTTGATATAAACTGTTTCAGAACCAAAACCGATAAGAAATTAAATAATTTAATTTATTTAAGGTACATAATATTTACCAAGTTATAAACGAACGATAGTGCAGACGTATATTTCTATTCGTCGTTTATCGTTTAAGTTTACTGTAAAAAACGACCGTCGGTAAAAAATGTTAAATTTAATGTTCAGAATCAAATTCCCCGGAACATTTGCTCAGATTAGTATTTTCGATTTTAGGATAATTTAGGATAAAAAAAATGAAGTACATCTTAGTTATGCACATTCGTTTTTTACTTCATGTCAAAAAAGATAACGAACTAGAAAACATGTACTTTTTTGTTTCTTATTTTTTGCCCATTTTATAGTTAATTCTGTTTGCAACGTTTCTCCAATCTGTTTTTGTGATTGTGTGTTTTTTTTTCATTTTACATCAATTTTACTTTAAACTTTCTGTTTTTTTATTCTTTCTTGCTTTTCTCTTCTTTTTCATATATATTTTTTATTTTTTTAAAGTAATTGAACGACCAATTATCGTGAGATTATTTCATACAAAATAATTTCCATCTTATAATCAAATAGATTTAATTTACTTTTTTTAATACAACATTTAGAGGAAACTGTAGAGGAAACGATTTAAGTATGAAGGTGAATCTTGGCACTAAACAATCTTTCCATGAATTCCGTCAAAATATCCATTCAAACAAATTTCTGTAAAACTCGTTAAAAAATATGATAGAATACATATTAAAAGCCATCTAGATAACGAATATTTGCATAATTTATGAAGTGATAAAAAAATATTAATTTGGTTGAAATAACAAAAAGATTTAAATGACCAAAAAGCTACGAAAAAAAGAAAAGTAAAGTTGACTCAGAAAAGCTACTTGTGTTAAGTTGTAGTTGAACCCTGGTGTAATATATGTATTTGCATTAAAAGAGAAACCCTATGTATTATTTTAATTTTGTATTCTATTTATACCACAACCATAATTTTTTTATTTCATACTTTTTTATTTCAATTTCTATCCTTTGCCCATTTCGGTCGTTAAATTCTTTTCCAAGAATAGCTAGAAGCTAACCACAAACAGAACAACTTTTATTTATACCAAACGCATTCTTTTCCATAGCTTAACAACTTCATTGATGAAAGCTTTGCAAAGGCCTGGCAATGGTTTAGTGGAAATTCCAATTCTTTCCCTTAATTAGGATTTCCGTTTGCTCGTCGATCGAGTTGCAACCATGCAAAGTTGTTGTTGTTATTTTTAACTCTTTCGATTTGATACAAATGCATCCTACACCAGACACAGCGGATATTCTTCCTTTCACTAAGGGAAAACCCCTTTCCACGGTTAACCGGTTGGCTAATGCCAATTGTCAAACCGAGTTTGCCACAGTCAGTAACTACCTTTTTTCCCCCCCGATACGGTCGCTCCCAATCCGGATGCGAATGATTAGCGTGATGCTGTTATTGTTATTGTGTTTCGCATTTATTTTTTATTTTTATAAATTTGCCTAATCTCTTCGTTCCGATCCGATGTGGGTGCATACATTTTTTTGTTGTTGCTTCAACCTATCAATGTTTTCGCACCATTTCACCCATGGAATCGGATGGTGGTAGAACGAGTCAGTGAAATAGTAAAGTAACAGCGTTTGTCTGACGGTGTAAGAAATGTGGAATCGTAGAAGCAACAAAAAACTTCCCTTTCCGAATGAACGTTCCGTAAACATTGCTACCTTTTTAATCCCTCACACAGCCCAACGGGGAAAAACCAAACTGTTGGCCGTTTTTGCAAGGATAACGTGCTACGGCCATTAGGACACTGGTTCATTGCGTTTGGTTTTTGGGATTGTGCGAAGGAGGGTTGAATCTTAAAATAAACAGACCGATACCGTACCTCCGGTTTGGTTCGTCCCGATATTTTGCAGGTACGCTGGTGGTACGATGGAGAGAACAGGCCCAAGCAGAAAACGGCCACCCGGCAGCCCGAAACCTTCCCAGATCCGTTCCTCACTTCCGGATCGGGGTCGCCCAATTAAGACGCCTGACTTGAGGTTGAGGTTAGAATGTGACGCATCGCTTCCCACGCGGCTTACCCTACCCAATTAACAAGTGCTTTGGCATGGATTATGATCATCATCAACAGCATCATTATTAGCGATGAACGATCGGTGGTATCAGTTTTCCTTGGTTGCATGCACGGTTGAGTGCGTACAATGAGTAATAGAAGAGGATTGACTGAGGTTGAAGGTTTTTTGGATATTTTTTTTCTTTCTTAAAAAATTGCAAACATGTAAAAGATCGAAAATTCGGTGAAGAAAAGTATCACCAGCATAAACGCAGGTATATAAACCAAATCATAATTTCATCATTCTAACAGCATTTTGAAACAAAGCGCGTAATTATATGCAAATTACTAATAACACAATTATTTAAATCTACACCGCGTACGTAATTAAGGACGTAAAGATAAGGATGCACAAATTGATGCATTTATTCAGTTTAACATTTTGCTAAAAAGGGTTCATTTTCTACAACAATTAACTCATTCATCGTTCCAACCTTTTTTTTCCCATTCAACGCGAACGTTATTTGTTTGGACTAAATTAACATTTGGACTGGAGGGAAATAGCCACAGAGACAGACACAAGACTTAATTATGATACCGCAAGAAGAAACAAATTAAATTGCATCCTTTTCAGTTGGTAGATTATTTTAACTACCTTGCTTCAGTGTTGTTACATACTAATGAAGACACCGCCTGGTACAATGCTTGCCTCAGACTACATCTACTGATTGTCCGTTGCTGTAATTATACTATTCCACAAGTGAATACTATCCCTTAAACAAATGCAGCGGAATTGGATTGAATGCTTACTTTCTATACACCTTTTTTGCATTTCTTCCATTCCGCGCGCTTACAATAGATAAAATGTATCTGCACCGTTTTCTTGCAAAAGTTCGCCCATATATCGCACCATGCATCGTGCTCCAATAATTGCATACGCTAACTCTCTTGTCTTGAATAAAAGATAGGATGCACAAAAAAAACGCAGGCGAATAAAAAATGTACCTCACACCAAAGGTAAAGCCGTCGGGAAATGGCTACGAGAGAGTTGGAACGGTGTAGTGTTTGCTTGGCTTCGAGTGTCCTTTTTCGCCCCATTTCCACAACGCTTCCCGGTCGGTTCCCGTCGATGGTCGGTTTGGTGCTGCTTGATTACGCTACTAATTGCACCACGAGAATGCTGCTGATGAGATAATATTACACTCATGCGCTCGCTGAAAGCTTTTCCTCCTAGGTTTGGTTCCATGCGAAGCTTCTTCCCAGCTTCCCTTGTATTTACCACCATTCGAGATGGATTGAATTGAAGAAGTTGTTTGCATACAGCACCGTCAGCACACGGTTGTTGTTCTCAACGCCTCTTTTCTTCCTCCGTTTTTCCCCTCACACACACACACACGCCGAGAGAGAATATCAAGAGGCCAGGGGCACACAAAAATAGATAGGACCCACACCATCGCTGTGTGGCCTCCGTGTCCCTTACCCTAAGCGGACAAAAGCCCGGGTACAGGACGATCGCGTTCGCGCTGAATTGGTTTCAATGTAGTGGTTGATTTTGCTCGTAATTAAAAAGCAGGAAAGTGGCTGCCGCTAGTGTTAAATGTGGCCCAGCCGTTGCATGCATCGCTATTCAGGCGTTCGGCATTAGTGGCGATGCAACATCCCTTTACTGCATCCATCAATCTGGGCGCAAGCAAAAGACTCAACACTTGAAGTTGGCCGGGCTGTATAATAGCCACCTCACACACTCACACAGAGCGAACCGGAGTGGTTACTTTGAGTATAGAATAGGTACTTACACGCTCGCACACGCTCGTGCTGGCCGTGGACATAATGCTGAATATCGCCCAAATGAACCTAATCTCAATGGGATGCTTTACTTGTACTGCTGGACTGCTTTCCTTAGCGTCCATACACATAATCCTTTATCAGTCATTTTTCCAATTTCCTTCAACCGAGCTTGTCGTGGACGTGTGGAGGGATCGCGTACGCGGAATAAACAAAAAATTCAACCCAGTTGCATTTCACTTGGTTAATGTTCAATGTTACAAAGAAAGGCGTATTTTACGTACATGTATGGGTTGCCGGTGGGGAAAGCTTTTTGCCTTAGTCCATGCAACCGGATGCATCATCACACTTTAAGTCAGCGGAGTTCAGCTTTTCCTTCGGTCGGTGAAATGATTCCAGTTTTTTTTTGTGTGTTATTTACTCAAAGAGAATACTAAATGAATGTTTACACTTGGACGGCCATGTGTTGTGAACACATGCAATGTTTTTCAGCTTCTCTTCCCGCAGGCACTACTTGCAGCACTTTCGACGTAACACAAAAACGCCTCTCCAAAAACTCCGTCCCTCCGGTGTGGAGAAAGGCAGCGTAATGGAGTGCGCCACCGGGTCAGTAGGATGCACAGGATGTTTCATTTTCTTTGGGAGGTGTTTTTTTTGTCGCTTTATTTCATCCTATCCCATCGTATGCCGCAGATACTTGTCCGGCATGGTGCATACATTACGATTATGGAGCTTTTTTGCTGTATGCCGTAAATGCAATTGTACCGCTAACTCAATATGCACTTCATTAGTTGCAAAATGTTTCAATGGGTAGCTAAGACAATAAGCAATAACTGGGAACGTGAGATAATAATATGTTTTGATAAACATACAATTTTAAAATGCATTAAAAATGGAGGTTCAATTATCTTACATACAAATATTTTTTTAGTAAGTTTTTTTTTATTTTGAGCACAAATATTGATTTTGTTATGTATTAACAATTGATAGCCTTTAACCGTTGTTTTAATTTGATTTATTAACCATTTACTAGTCATTTATTTAATCATTTACTAAATTAATATAATTCATTCAAGAAAAAATCATAAAAACAAAAAAGAATCTATTTCAAAAATTACAGATTATATCAATAAACGAAAAGAAACCAACAAAAAAATCTCTAAAGATTATGAATAAAGAAGTTACTTTAATGATTACCAAACAATTTACTAAGTGCATAGATTCTGCGGCAACAATTAAGTATTAAATTTCTTCTTTTAAAGACAGAAATTGGTTTAAAACTGCGGAAATCTGCTTAAGCAGGAAAAATGGCCCATCTGATAACACCCACACGCACATACACATGTGGCACTAGGCAAAGGCTCTCAAATCGAGACTAATTTGTGATTCCACAAATCTCCCAGACCTGCTGTTAGTGTGCAGCAGTGTAAAACTGCATCACTTATTTCGGGGTCTTTAGCACAAGGGTCCTCAGTGGAAAAGCACAGTGCACACTTATGTGTAATTTTACTCAACACACTTTTACATATACGCACACATGCACACATATATGCATACGGTTCAGACGGGCACCCATTTCAGTGTGCTCCCTTTCAGGGAGGCATCAGCAGCATAAGCAAATTCAACTATCATCAAAGAACCAACGAACCACAATGCAAGAAGGCAAAAGAAGGGGGAAGAAAAAAGCCAAGAACGCGCAATAAAACTTGTCCAGTAAAGTTCCCGTAACGACTGCTTCGTTGGGTTGCTTGACAAAGTGGCGAAATGGGGTGGGTTTGAGAATTAAAGAACAGACGAGATGTACGCTCTTTGAAGCACGTGGTACGTGTGTGGCGCGAGACCACCGCCGGAAGATATGTTCACGAACGTACTTCCTGCATCCGCGTTGACGACTTCCTGTGCCTAACCCCCACGAGCTGTGGTACGACGATGGTGGCCGTATATTAAATCATATTACCTAAGCCGACGACACTTCTAACACGGCTCAGCTAGCAGTGACGTTTAAACCCTGTTTCTTATCCGCGGTGGATGTCTTCCACGGATGTGGATTTTTTGTCAGAACTTTCTTTCTTTTTGTCAGATACTTGTCTATGGGAACATACCTACCACATCGTTTACCCCATGGTATGATGAGAGATGCAAAAACTAAACTTTGCCAAGTTTGCGAAGCGTTAAATTTCATGCACTAAGCGTAAGATTCAATGATCAGCATTTAAAGTCGTAGAGAGGATTTCGTTTGATTTACGACGTTTCAAACAGTTGCTTGTTAAATCTCTCAAAGATTCTTCGTATCAACGGCTGTTAACGGATGTTAGAGATGAAACCATATTGTTACACATTCCAGCAGTTGTTTCTTCTATCTTCAGCTAACATAGAGTTTATGAAAAGCCTTACAAAAGAATATGGTAATGAGTGATCTTGAAGTATGATTCAGCATAGATATCGGCAATCGCCAACATATTCAGCATAGACAACAAATGATACCATTATCATTCAATTTATATCAGCCATTACGAAAAATTGTTAGCCCCACTCTGGAACGAATAAGTTGGCTTTTTATGTTCGATGGAAGGTTGGATATCATAAGCCGTGTAGAATGTATAATATCTTCTTTCTATTGATGAAAGCCCAGAGAGCATTTAATCCAATTCCTATCTGCACTAGATAGACGTTGTGATATGAAAGCATTTGTCGTTGTCAGTTGCATTTGGGGATTTGAAGATATTGGGAACCTAAGGATAGACGAGATCTTCTTCACACTGAATGGTAATGGCTGCCTTTAGTGTTTGGTACAATACGTCTTCCACCAAGAAGAATACTGTTGATAATTCTCATAACATGTTTCCAATAAAAGCTCTGCATTCTCTAGACAATTCTTGAAAAACAAAATGGCCATTACTTCAGGTATTGGTAATTCGGGACAACGTCTTCTGGAACTTGCGAAATTCAGTAGAAAGTAATGTGCGAAGAATGTAATGTTTTAGTTTGCTCTGTTCTCGGAGGTACAAGATGAATTGAGTGCGGATTAATATTTTATCAAAACCTGCAAACCCCCAAAATACGAACAAGTGAAGTCTGTTGGACAAACCTCAAACAGACTAGTCCTGCAATATATTTTTAATCAAAACCAAGGCTCAGGTGATCGCCAAGTTTTGATTACAAATTTCCTTGGTTGGGTGATATAAGAAGTTCTCCACTATCCAAATCTGCAATAATACAAAAGTGTTAAGATCATGCCGAAATTCTTCTCTAAAAAAATATTTCCTTTTCTTTTTAGTTAAGATCTTGTTAAATGCATTAAGTAAATAAGTTTTAAATTCAAAAGCAAAACGACATTAAGTTCTGTACCTTTCTCTTCCATGTTTCGTAGGTGAAGATTTGGTTTCAAAATCATCGGTACAAGTGCAAACGACAGGCAAAGGAGAAGGCGATGGCGGAACAGAACCAACATAATCAGGTTAGTAATCGTGCTCAGCACCACGTGCGCAGCCTCGGTCGTACTGTGTCCGGTGCATCGATGGGTGGCTCTATTGCTGCTGCTGCTGTTGCTGGTGGTGGTGGTAGTGCTGCTGCTGCCGGTACCACGACCATACTAGCGGAGTCCAGCACCACCCCGACCGAACTGCCGCAGCATCCACAGCACGAACAGCAACACCAGCACCAGCAGCAGGAACAGCATGATCAGCTACGGGTGCAGGACCAGGAGCTGCTCGATCAGGACCAGGACGAGTTGCTTCCGGGGGCACATTACGGTCCCGGTGCGACGATGCTGGTCGGCATGATGCCGCCGCTGCTGCCCCCGGGATCGACGCCCGCACCCCTTCGCCCGACTAATGCGCGGTTTGTTTTTCATCCCAGTCAGCCAGCTCACCACGACGTGTGGCCGTACCAGTACTAGTTAAAGATGGCAAACCCTGTTCCGGCGGTTCGAACGCGAGCGCCAACAACACTAGCGGCAGCAGTGCGGCAGCTGCCGCTGCAGCCGCGGCCGCCGCTGCCGCCGCCGCCGTCCAGCAGCAACAGCAGCAGCAGCAGCAGCATCAACAACACCAGCAACAGCAGCACGGTCAGCATCCGTCCCAGCATGGGCAGCATCCAGCACAGCATCATCAGCAGCAGCACAATGCACACCAACAGCAGTCGGCCGTAGGTGGCAGTGGGTCGGGTTCGGCCGGTGGGTCGGGCGGTGGTTCGGCCGGCAGTGGAACGAGCGGACCTAGCTCCAATGGTAGCAGCAGCGCCAGCAATGGAACCGGTGCGGGCAGCGGTGCGAGCAACGGCAGCGGAGGTCCAACCAGTGCCGGTAGCATCGTGCTGCTGAACGACACGAACGCACATTCGCCCGATACGGCCACGGCGGCCCTGCTATCGTCGTACAATGGTGCTGCCCATCAGCATCAGATGCTGCAGCAGCCGTGCAATAATGCGCTCATGTCCAACAGTCTGGCGATGGCGTACCGCAACCAGAACAACTTCATGACGAACAGCCACCAGCAGCAGTGCGGAGGCTATCTGCCGTTGCAGACGCGGGCCTGGTAATATTAGTGGAATCGGTTACGTTCCGTGCCGTCGGTGGTATGATCTGTTCGGAAGATATTCGATGCGTTTAGTATTTTATTGCTGAATTTTAAACCGAGCTTCACAGCGCAGCGTAGAGGAGGTACTACTCTCCACCTGCACGATCTGACTTAACAACAATTAGTGTTGATCGTTTTGTATCTTTTGGTTTTAACCAAAAGTTTTAAAGCTTTTTTCTTAAAAAATCATCCATTAAGAAAAGCTTTTTACAATCGCATGCAGTATTTGCTTTTGGAGTCTTGAATTTTTTTTTTGGTTGTTGTTGTTAGCCAGTGTTATTCAGCTGAAATTGCGGCATCCAGTACTGCTCAGCGTCTGAAACCGTCTCAAAACTTACACTGTACATAACGATAGCGTACCAGCAGTACAATCATTTTCCCCCCTCTCTTGCCGTGCTATAGTTCGTATTGAAATAGAAAACGTTCGTTTTGCCTTTTTGCTGTAGCGATTTGTTGTTGTGTGTAGCGTTGGTTTCAGTTTTGACATTTTGCAACCTCATTTTCGCGGCATAGAGTTTCCCCACGCATATAAAAAAAAAACAAAAACGGAAACTGGATTTGAGGGCACGCGTTCGAAACCAAAAACAAGCAGTACAATACATTCTCTACGCACGGGCGAAAACACTTGCAAGGCATAGTAGTGTAACCGTTAATCACTGTAAGGAATTATGGCACGATAAAGCAACGCAGCAGCTGCTCCCGACGTGCGGCTGCCCATTCTGTGTATGATAAAGCTATACATAAATATATATTTTTTAAATAAGCAAAACTAAAGTAAAAAACCGACAAACAGGTCCCCTTTGTTCCTCGGGAGGGGGCAGGAGGGTATGCTTAAGTTAGTAGACGAAGGAAACACACGCAAACTAATCAAATTTGGCTTAAGATTGTTCAGAACGAACGCGCTCCCAAAGGTTATTTTGTGAAGTTTCGTACATCGAAAGTAGACGGAAAGGTTCAGAAGGGATACGGTTGGGATGAGATGTAGGAATAAAGTTTTTTTTATTTTTTTTTCGATGGCAAGCTATCTGTCGTTGTACGGTGCCGTACAAATGGCTGAAGTTGGACAACGATTTGGTACGATCGATTCATATTTCAGTGAAACGTGCCGTATAGCTTACGATTAAGACAAAAGTATTCAAGATCCTGATGTTCCAAGTGTACCTATTTCCGGAATTTAAAAAATTAAATCACTGACACACACACAAGTGGCGCACACTTTGATAGACGTCATAAAAACACACACACACACGTTTGTAAATAACTGTATTATCGAGCATTGATTTAAGCACGCACAGTATTGAATAATTAAACAAAATGGAGAACAAAAGAAAAACTTCAAACCAAACAAAGACAACTTGCAATTGGAGTCATCGGCAGTTGCTGCGAATAGTTTGGAGATGAAAGAGTATTAAACAAACCGGTGTAACTCTCATTGTAGCGAAAATGAGATTGAAAAAAAGCGAAAGTTTCTACTGAACGTGCTAAATCGACAAAGTTCGAATGGGTGAAGCTTCTTCTTCCCGAGCGTGCGTGGAGTTCAAGTTTGATCCACTTCCTTAACATCAAACAGCAGCAGCGAGCTGGCAGGATAAACAAAACGAGGCCGTTGCTACTTTCGAATATCAAGCGGAAACTATAATAGTAATATTTAAACGAAGGTACATAAAATAATTAATGAATAGTACACACAGCTAAGAAGCGTAAACCGAATGATGGAGGCGCGTCACGGTGTAAATTGCGAGGAAACACTTTTCGTTAAACCCACAGTACGATTGTACGGTTAACGATACCTAGGAATAATCGAAAAGTAAACGTTAATTTTCTCATACTATTCAACTTGCATTTCGTTCATTCACCTTTTTCCACACTGCAATCCGAAATTGTGCAAAAAGTTCGGTGCGCTTCATTAAAAACAGCAAATGCAACATAAAGGATAAGAAAATTGTTATGCAAAATTACAATATTTTTTCTTAATTGGTATTTAATGAACAAATCGATACCGGTTATGCGAATTTTATGTAAAGTTGCGCTTAAAAAGAATTTGGTTTTTACTTAACGAAAAGATTAGTCAATAAACGATGACAGGAAGCGAATGGTAAACAAAAGCGACAAATTACGAAACAAAACTAAGCAGGTGCAAATTACATACAAAACGAATACGCATAGAAAAGGGGTTTTAGTTGTTCATGTAACAAAAGCATACACCGAACAAAGAATGTGTGGCCAGAAAAAAAAACATGTTTGGCAGGAAATATTGTACGAATGATGAATGATTTCCACCACGAATGGAATGAAAAGAAAACAAACATAAGAATATAAGAAAAAAAATATAAATCAGCAAAAATAAATAAACGAATGCAAAATGTATTATCGGCGTTTTGTTTTTTTTTCTTTACATATACACCCTTGTCGAATTTTGTTATCAGTTAAAAAATTCCATTTACAAGCACACTGTTTTAATTTTTGGGTAAGTGGATTGGATGGATTGGATAGATATTTATTTCATTGCTAATGCTAGTTTACATTTTTGAATTCATATTGAAACCAGTTTTTAGTTCTCGAACCTTAACACAATATTATTAATCTGTTTTATCATTAACATTTTTGAGACGTTGACTATAAACCCAGGAATTTTTGGGTAAGTAAAACTGCGATTTATTATGCAGTTAAAATAAAAAAAAATGTTTTTTTAAAAATTAATCATTTGTTAAACATGGTTTTTCATATGGATAAAAATGACTAAACTCCAAACAAAAACGCTATTTAGTAAGAAACACGCTTAAGTGAGGTTTTATTTTACCATCCCGTAAAGGACATCTAAAAACCAGTGACCTCATTCGCGTCACTGACGACTCCTTCAACATCGCGATATAATCTCGATTCGGTTCTACTTTTTTAGAACCAAAAGAAAGGAGTTTTCTATTGCTATCATGTAAACATGCCAGGCCAAGCATAAGAAGCAAATGTTGAAGAGAAAAAATGGTTCTGCCATTCCCAATCTTACCGTCATTAAAGGCACGAAGTTCTACGTTATCGCCAAAAAGTATGGGGCGCAGCATCAAAATTAGTATTCATACTGCTGAAACAGGCGGGATGTTTTTTGTTGGTGCATAAAAAGGAAGAACAAGACGTTTAAAAACGTATCTGAATAAAGGTCTTAGAAAAAAGGGGTTCTCGGCCATTTTTCATTTCCTTCCTTGCTGACGAAGGCGCGCGTTAAGAAATGAGAAAGAAAAAGGAAGAACCACACACACACGCCTTCACATTTTTACCACTGTTAAGCACACAAGTTGTACTGTATTCGTTAAAATGGTGATGAATTTTGAATAAAACAACCCCCGACCTTACGGTCGGAACGAAACGGCTATCTTTTAGCCCAATGGGGGAGCTCCCGGTGACGTATTTTTGAGCAACTCCAAAAAGGGAACACCATCCCACAGCAGCTGCCGGCAAAGAGTTCGAAACAAACGGCCAGAAATCGTTTCCCCGATCGTTATCGGATTGTTTGTTCGCTAAGGAAACAGCAGGGCAATAGCCTCGCGACTATGAAGATGGCGTGTGTTTCGTCCCAATTCGCCTTCGTAAGATGTGTTCCTGGGCGGCAAAACCAGTGTACGAAGAAAGATTTATGATCTTGCAAGACGGAAGAAACCGATCCAGTGGTTGGTTATGAATAATTTAAGCTAAAGCATCAGCTCACCAAAATGAAGGTGGTTTTGGAGTAAGTAGTAGAAGGACGTGATTGATGCCATCATCAACAAGAAGTCAAATGAAGGGGTTTGACATTTCGAGTACAATAAACAACATGTAAATGAGTCCATATCATTTATCATCACAGCGAAACTTATTGCGTGAATTTGGTTGAGAATGTGTCTTGATTGATATATTTTAACGATATCTTGAAAAGTTTACATAATGGTAAAGTATGTTGAATAAATTTAAATGATTGGTAAAGAACTAAAAAAAGATTCTTTAAAATTTGAAGCTTTTTCAATGAAAATAATACAACATTTGTGCAATCCAACTGAGTCGCTTTGGTTTCTTTTAAAATTTAGGTCACTGGGCAGAAATTTTCTACCGAGTTTTCAATATTCAAATTTACCCATTTTTAGATTTTTAACATAATTCTACGATTCCTTATTTACGTAGCGAATTTACGCTCCTCTGCTCTAAAATTCGCAGACGCATCAACTTGACTTGACAACTGTTTGAATCTACCAATTTGGTCGTCTGCTCTCGTGGCTTGTTCGGTGTCATTCTAATCACATGATCAGCCCACTGAAACCTAGCAAATCTAATAATATTTATACATCATATTATTGTAGCGATTTTTCTGCTGTCCTTCTGCAGCTGCCTCAGTGAAAATAAACATATTTAACAATTTATTTAAAAGGCAGTGTACAATGTTCCATCATCTTCAATATTTGTTTCTTTTCTGGAAATACTAGAGAACAAGACAAATTATATGTCTTTCTAAAAGTTGAATAATACATTAAATGCCTCAAATTGTGTAGTTTTTAAACTATGAACAATAATTTACTTTCAGATGTTATTAATAAAAATCAAAAACAACCCTTTAATTTCTCATTGTAACTCTTATATTATTAAATATCTACAATATCAAATATCCTGCACTCATGTCAATTAACGATTGAAATAGAAACAACCAAATCGACTCTTCTAAAACATGTCCCGTTTTGGTTCAACTCAATATTATCGCAGACCAAGTCGAGATAGGATCAACTGCTCGTGACCAGGACGTGGAACAAATTGCTGTCGTGCAAAAGTTCGTTATCAGCCAAAACCCAAAAGTCACGAGAGTAGGAGTTGAATTCGCTTTGCCCCAATCATCCCAACGTTCAATTTGGAAAATTTCGGTGCATCCTTCCACCAATCACGCCCAGGTCTCGCCCAAGGTGCGAGAACGTAACGAACTTGGTCCCCTTGGTAGATTTTGGGTTGGCAAATTTCAACACGACACCGACAATGCCAACGTCAGCAGCAGTGCCAGCATCCGATGTCGGAACAACATTAACATCCTCTGACGCTTCTACGATCATGTAAATTTGTGAACGTGTGTGCGGGCGAGTGTTTTGAAAGAAACAACCGGAAAGGCACGTTCCTTGTCCCTCGGTGTGCTCATTTGCAGACACGAGGAAGTGTTCAGGTGATGAACCAAAGAGATAGACCGCAATTTCCGAACGTTTTGGGGCGTGATGTGGGGACGGACGGACGGTGTGAAGCTGCAATCTTGATGTTTCCGAACAATCGTGACATTGTCTTACACAGCCCAGCTAGACCCGCAGCTATTACTGCTTCCGTGTTGATCCTATTGTTCTTGTACTGAAAAGGGCCGGAACTTTTCCTAAAGGAGGCGCTCGCGAAACGATGGCGGAAGGGTGAGGTGACGACACGCAAGGAAAACTCTGGTACGTGACTCAGACAATTGAACTCGACAGTCAACCTAGGGACTGTAAAGGACGTTGCAAAAGGGCCAGAGGTAACTGGGGATGGAATGGCTGACATCGTTGAGTCCTTGAGAGGCTACGATTTTCGGTTTATTAGTCGCTGTTTTAATAAAATAATATTTTAAAAATATTTCATCAGGATGCAGGAGATTTGAGACATTTGGAATATTTGAAACATTCGCCCAACGCTTTATTGAATTCTTCCCGTAAAAGTGTTGAATTCAACTCAATTCAAATATCATTTCAAAATTAAAATTGGCTTTTATGTCAAATCAAATTGCATTTCTTCTTTAAAATATTCATTCAATTAACACAAGACTCTAAATTGGAAAATAAAATGGTTGGATTTTTCAAAAAACAAAATCAGAAATAATATCCATTAATCAAAACATCAAAATATTATACCCTGATTGACCGCACACGCAAAACCACGAAGTCTGTATAGAATGAAGATGTGCCAGTTTTCGCTGACATGTCGATAATTGAACGAACGAAGTGTTTACCACCATTCCAGTGAACTCCGACGGACAGTTTGGAGTTTTTTTTTTTTATGTGCGGCGTTATCCATCACTTAAGGCAACTATTCAACCAAGTACCTGTTCCGGTAATAAAACAAATTGGACTTCTTAACGTGGCACGTTCCGATAAGACCACAATATAATGTTGAAAAATTGACCCAAACTTCAATCGCTCCAAAAACCGGTAATGTTGTCTGAAAAAAATGCCTTTTGTATCCAGCAAGCCGCAGCAGACGACGAACCCGCCTTGAGCCGATCAGCATCTACGCGTTTGGCTGACCGTCTCGTGATGACGGAACGCATCAACGCGCCGGATCGCTGTCATGTGATTAGCGTCGGCAAACGTGACATGTTCCGCGCGTTGCTCGATTAATCGTTCGTGTACTAATAACAACAAAAAGTGCACACAGGCCACGAGCTTAAACTGAAAGTAAAACATCATAATTTATCCCGTTCGGAAGAGAAAGGGAAAATACGTCGATCGTCCAGCCAGAGGACGAAGGAGAGGGGGGGACTAAAGAAAGACCCCGAACATGGCCATTGTGAGGGATTGCGCCAGCAATTATTTAGAATCGATTATGGTTGTTTGACAGCACAGCGGTATTCGCATTTGACAGGCGAGCTTTTTTGGAGGTTTGTTTTTTTTCTTAAATGATCTTAAATGATGTCTAGCGTGATCATTATCCCAGAAAAGGGGTGATTGAAAAAGAAGAAAAAGGGAAGTTGGAAAACTTTTCATCGAGAAGTTCGTTTCGTAGAAGAAGACACGATAGAAATAAAGAGTGAAAATGAGGTGATGAATAATTTGTTCCATACCACTCGTGCAGTTACTCTTTTTCTTCCAAAATCCCTTGTCCCTCGGCGTTCGGCAAAGCGTCGAAAGCGAGTCGATAATTCTAATAAATCATCCACGAAACAGGGAGGCTTTATTTATATTAACCCGACCGACCACCCGTCACACCGAGCGGCACGAGCCGTGCTGCGAATCGAATGAAAGCGAAGGAAAAACATGCTATAATTATTTAATTATCGCACTACACTACGCAACGGTGCCGACAGGGCAGGGCAAAACTGTTACCATGACAGTAGTTGTCAGGACCGGGTCCCGGTTTGTATGACTGATAGACGTCGTACACTTTATCCTTCTCCTCCTTGTAAACGACTGCCAGGTCTACCAGGGAGGTCATAAGCCGTCATCGTTGAAGATGTTCTGCGAAAATTAAACCCGACCGATTCCGAAGAAATGCGCGAGCATGGGACGACAAATCCCTGAACGAGCGGTTATGGTGAGGATTGTTTAAAAGCGGTGTGGGAGGCGGTTGAGGGGAGGTCTGTGTGATTAGGGCGCCATTTTTGCTGACTAATCGTCGTCAACATTTCATTGGATTTTCTGGCTTCTCATCGCTAACGCTCCACACCAAGCACGCTTACGAATGCCGATCGAAATCGTCGGTTCTGATGCGGCCATTGGTCTGACCGTTGGACGAAACGGACGGTGGCCCACCCAGAACTGTGCATCTTCCTTGACAGATTTCCGTTGTGCAGTCTGTCCATTTCGGTGCCCATGATCGTTTTTTTTCTTGTGCCTTTGTGCACTTGGTTTGTGTTATTATTTGTATCCTTTTGCTTTATGTTTTCAACGGTTTCATTCTTCCTAGAATCTGATGAGGGACAAAAGAACTTTTCTCCTCTTTTTTTTAAACTTCATAGCTGATACCTTTCGATACGTCAATCTTCACCCTTTACACAGTCGAACGTGTCGAACGTATTGTAGAACGATTTAAATTGTGTGCGGTCGTGTGTTGATATCAGTTTCGTTAGTCACAAGGTTGTGGTTAATAGGCCCAACACCGACTCCAAATTGTTGCGGCTGTGTTCTCTTCTATAACTCAAATACCTCCAGAATCGATAAAAGTTTTAAATCGTATCATCTTTTACACTTTCTTGTTAAATCTATTTTTCCCTTTTCTTCTTAGCCTGCAGGGAATGTTAGCCAATGTGATGTAAATAAGCATAATTGTGTAGTGCTGACAACTCTGGCAAAGATTCATCCTTTGTTTCTTTTCGGTCCTTTCGAGTTATCGAACGAGAGCTTCCGAATGCCTCACAAAAAAGGGTTCCCACAGCAACAGCATTCGCTTAGGGATTAGCCGATTTTAATGTGCTGTTTGTTTCTGCACCACAGTGGGCCTCTGGTGCTATACATATTTGCCCGCGGGCCCTCCTAGTTTACCCTAGCTTTTGTACGGAACTGTGTTTTGTACGAACTCGCGTCGCCCTTTGCCAAGGGAAGGTGTTACGAGGACAGGAAGCAATCTCACGCTCACTCGCACTTGGTATATTGAAATCGTTGGTATTATTCTGCTTAATTGTACCTTGTTGTGCTGGAAGCAAATTGGAATGTTTAATTGATCGCGTTAATTGTAACAGCAGATTGTTTTTTATTGTACATAGATATTGTTGAGGAATTATGTTGTGGAGTCAATATTTCCGTACTATTTTTTTTATTTGTAATGTATAATAAACTTAACGAACTCCTGATTACTTTAATTACTCCTGATTTACAGATGATGATGATTTACAGATTTCACCTAGATCGTGGCCAATATTGCGATTACTTATGCAACAGTTCAGATGAGTTTTTACTCGTATGTCCTGCGTTATTAAAGTAGTATCTTACTACGTAAACTCATATGATAATTGTTATTTATGACAATTACATGCCCATCAATCCATTGTCTGACGAACCCCATATTAAAAGGCAAAAGGCTTATTGAAAAGGGGTCAAACCATCTCGATTAACTACATCCACCAAATTTACTCAATTGATGGGTTAAAATCATGGAAATCAAAAAAAAGTACAACTACACCCACCCTTACTGAACATCTTACCCTGTACTGCAACCATATCCTCAGGCGTTCTAGTTCCCCCTTGCTAGCTAAATCTCACAAGCTAACTCACTAAATCCGAACATATGAAACAAATTATCAGCAATAAGCCGAAGCACCACGATTCCCACAATCGAAAAGACCTGCAACGAATTCGACCAGCGCGTTCCCTTCTCAGTCTCGCACACAATTTTGCACCCCAAATTTTGCTGGTTTTGATACACAGGCATGCGTATTGGCTAAGGACACTTTGTAGGCTCGCACTAGGGATGGTTTTGGTACGTGTACTGAGCTTCCCTAAATTTTCACCAATCACTTCCTCACTCGCTGACGTGGAACGAAGATAAACTCGAAGCAATCCCTCAATTCTCACTCTCAGCGCTCACTTCATGTAACTCGCTCACTATACAACACTCACACTTATTCTGAGGCGGAAAAGTGTGTCTCGATAAGCTGGCAAATTGAAATGGCAATATAATAAAGCGATTTTCTAAACAAACCAAGGTTGCTGTGTGAATTTGTATGGTAATCATACTTTTTACTACCTTTATCTCTCGTTTCATAGAGGACTTTTCCAAAGCTATCCGGTTACTCTCACACGCGTGAGTTCAATTTTCCAATAACAAGAGATTAACCAGGGCAGCAGCCTTTGTAACAATACTAACATTCCCTGCTTGTTTCGGAGTATTTTTTCCCAATTTAACTTGTATCATTTATTTAAAATTAACGTCCTGTTACGCTTTAATTTATTAATATTACCATAGCAATGGAAAATACCTGACAATAAATTAAATAAATAAAATTGTTTTTGATCCGGCTCTGTTGACAGTTCCAACTGATCAAAAAAGGATTATAAAAAATGTGTATGAACATGTTGACACTTTTATACATCGTTTCTCACATTTTCTTATCATCGGTGCTTTCCGCCCGGACAGGGGATCCGAAGCATGCGGATTAACCTGACTTTCGTAATAGTATGCACACGTGCCGCATCAAGCGTGCCCATGCAGTTCCCGAGGCTTTGCTACGCGGATGTCATCGGGTGCTCGGGAAATGGTTTGGCACGTGCCGTAAAGCGTCACAGTCGACCTCCAATCTCGGAGGCAAATGTCATATTTTTGGGAAAACAAATTATGATTTCCTAATTGTTTTCCGATGAGCGGTCGTTCAACGAGTCTGTATGTTTTTTATTCCTCACCCCCGGCTGGTTTATAACCCTCGCAACATTCCATTCTCTCTTTTTTCCATTTTCTTTTCACTCCCCCGTACACAAGAGGACAAGTCGATCCGGACTTCCGGGGCAAGTGGTTGAAATGGTTGATTATTAAAAAATAATTGCTTCCCTACTGTGCCGGCAAACACACCTCTGCCATGGCACGTACGTGTCACAAGCGACAACAGGGACACAGAAGCGAACGGACGGTGGCCACACCGTATTAATTGACACGCTGCCACCGTCAACCCGGGACAGGCTGGGAGTGTTGTGTATTTGAAACACCATCGCGGAACAATCCTTGCACCTTTTTTTTGCGGAAAAGCTGAGTACCGTAGGAGGAAATTTGGATGAAAGATGTTTTCAAACCGTTCCAGGGAATAATGGGAACGAAGCAAGCAAAACAAAGCATCAACAATCTATGAAACGGGCTACGGGAAGGTAGCATTTACCTTGATGGAGTTTGTTTTTATTCTGCTCGGCCTATTATTTTATAATGAGCATGTCAACGGACGCAACCATGGGCATGGGAATCATATGTTGTCTTGAGAATGTGTACGCGTAAATCACAGTCGTGTGGTAAACCGTATTGAGATGGTAATGAAATTGTCATATTATAACATTAATCATTGTTTCAATCGATCAGTATAATAGAAAACAAAGCCAGTAATAGTTTAATTTTTTTGTTTTGATAGGATGATGAAATACTTTTTGTGACAGTTAAGCGAATAGCAAATAGAACATAAAAGGGACTCCCTAGACGATTTAACTAGAAGGGCAATATCTTCTTCTTTCTGCCCAACATCAGCTAAAAAAGATCAGAATTGCTGTTGAGATAATATAAAAATAATTCTACTGAAAAAGTGGTGACTTCACAGGACATTTCCTAGAAAATTCTTGATCCAAATATCCTTTGTTTGTAAGAAACAAGTTGTACAATATGAAAAAGGGAATACCTTGTGTCAGGTTTCATCAGTTCTTCAGTAACCTCATGCTGTCTGCAGTAGTCCTAAGACAGAGGGTCTTGATGTCTGAATTTAGGCCACTGTCTTCCAAAGCAGAATAATTTCTGTCAATAGCCACTTAAAAATATCAACAGATGAGTATCATAGTGGCTTAGTGATCATCATCTTCCAGTGCGCTTAAGTGTCATACATCCCCAAATAATGCGCGAACGTGTCTCAAATCAAAGTTATCAAACTAGAAATACAATTCATAAGTAAAATGTGCGTGAATAAATTCTAAAAGACTCACAATCAATATGTATTTCATATGTTTAGTAAAATTAGGACATCAAGGACAAAACTGTAAATCATTACTAGCCGTGATTATATGCCTGGGAGAAAATGCATTGCGTACTATTTGAAGAACTGCGTATTTCTTAGCCCATCATTGTTAAAGTGTGGCATTTTCGAGCTATTTTTTCCCTGCGAATTCTTTATCAAAGAAGCTGCGAACCTCACGAAATCCATTGTTCAAGTTATTTCAGTAAATGATATTGCGTTAGTTTATCAAAATAAATAAAATTTGATAAGAATTGTGAAACCCTGTTTGTGCAAGAACCCTGACGCATTGCGAAAGATTGTAGAAGTTCATCCATTACACTGCCAGAAATTAATTCCGCAAAGTTTGAAACTGTTATTATTTTTATATTTAAAACCTGTACAGCGTTTTATATTTTAAACCTGTAAACCTGTACAGAAGGAAGCTTAGGAATAGAATAGCAGAAACATAAATAGCACTATAATTTCCAAGACAATTTAACTCAACAGAACGTTCTTATTTATAGTAATTCAGCTAGAAATGTGACTCTTCCAAATTTAATAAATTACTTTCATAAAACAGAATCTGAAAAGTCATGTTGTGAGAATTATTTTCAAGTCTTTTCAAGTAGCCCAAAAGCTATGATGATTCTTAGAGAATTGCCCAGGCATTGCCGTATATGATTGTAAATATAAGATTAGAATTTACAATAGTTTTATAAAAAAACAGTTTTATAAAAATAATTTGAAGACATCTCATAATTAAAAATTGATCGAAATAGCCTATTAATTGTCGCTTGCGATCCTTCAATCCACTTGCGTATGCAACCATGCTCAAACAATAAAACGTACTGTTGTTGAACCACGCGAACTGCTGCCACATGATACTCTTCGCTAATTTTTTTTGTCCACTCAAACTCAGAGTCAAAGAAAAAGCAATCATTATTTCGGTTTTAGAATCACAGAAAATAAAAATAAAATGCTAACCTCTAGCGATTTCTATGCAGAGCGATTGTACCCAGCTGCTATGTAGAATACTTCACAGTTTTGTTTGCACTGTGCCAAGAGTACCACCAGGATGGAGAATGTATTTTTAATAAATTTATATTCTTTTTTTTACTAACTGCCCTCTGCCACCGATGATATCGTTTTGGGCCTGAACGAGCGCCGAACAAATATTTGCCCACACAACTTGAAAGAAGCAAATGGGGTTGTACCAAAACGGACCGTGTTTTGCCGTGGCATCGGACATGCACCAGCACAACCGCAACCTTCCATCCCCCCCAAAAAAAAAAGCCAGCGACGCCAGCTCGGTGCAGTACATCGCACAGAGGGACTCCATCTCCTTCCTCGCCCCTCAATAAGTGGATTCTACTTAGAAAACCATCGAAATTAATTTACACACAAATTCATCAATCCATCACCATTCATTCGTTCGGTTCGGTGTACGTACCTTTTCAGGATCGTGCACAGGTTCCGATGCGTGCTGAGTTGGCGATCGAACCGAGGTTGCCTGTCGGATGGGGTTGCTGGTCATACGGAAGGGGAGATGGGAAGACAAAAGCGCTCAACCAAAATACTAAGAAAACGATCAAGATGCTGCTAGCAAAACAATAACAACAGCAGCAGCAGCAGCAAGAAGATGCTGTGATGTTTTCTCGCAAATGAAATTCGAGTGAGAAAGCGGGAAAGAAAAGAAACAAATTCTCCAGCCACAAGGTACCGAACCGGCTGCTTTGCATACGGAGCATAAACAGTCAAGAAGGAACGCGTTTCGCTGGACGCTGGAGCTAGGAAGTTTGGTTTTTTTTTTCGCCTTGCCCTCCCAATGTACCAAACGTTAGAAATATACACTTCTTACGTAACAAGTGAAGTGTTTTGCTAACTAACGTGCGCACGCAAACTGGCAGCCTCTTCCCGTGTCCGGGCCGGCAGCGAACTTCACGCTCCGGCTGTCCTGGACCGTCTCGTACACCAGCTGCCGCACATTTCGTACGTTCGTTAAAACAACGAATCACAATCACAATAGCGTTGATGAGTTTGATTTCCATTGGCACCGGTTTCGATGGTACACTGGTTTGAAAATTCAAATTCTTCCCCGCTTTGCGCCTCTTGAAACGTCTCCCCTTGTTTCATCTCCTACTCCTTCCTCCCTTTTCCATTCCTCCTCACACCCGGTGCTAATGAGCACAATCTGGTCAACGGAAGCTCTTCCCTTTCCTTGTGGGAAAAATCGGTGACCTCTCGTTGCGCTACGCTAATCGTTCGAGTGCACTCGTCTTGCTGCCTTGCTGTGTTAGGTCCACCGTACCGAACATACAAAAAAAGGAAACATAAAACAAAATACACCACACACTCACCCACCATCTTTGGCTTTTGGAGGGAAGAGGGTAAGGGGAGAGAGGATGAAGGGAGGGTTGAGGACGAACCAGCCAAGCCAGCCTACTACTCTATCTCTATTGATCTGCCAAGTGATTTGTTGTTTTTATTTAAAATTTGCCATAGCTGCTTAACGGCGAAGATAACAACACAAAAAAAAATAAACCTACCTCACGACACTTGCAAAACGAGAGAAATAAATGTATTCTGCACTTGAACTTGGCCAACTGAGAAACTTCGCTGGCGCTCTTTCCGCTGCCCATTCGCTGATGGATCCACAACAAAAGACAATAAGACAGGAACACAAAAGCATCGTTTGATACAGGTTGGATGTATAAAGCAAAACTGCTTGCTATACAAAGGGCATTGTATATTTGCAATATTAATTACACATCTGTATGGAAGAATCATCTTTTACAATAAAAGCCTACTAAAGTCCTTACAACCCCTACTTGTCGTAGGTCAATACAGATTTGTAATGTTGTAAATATCTGAATGATTCTTCCAATCGAATAGATAATCCTGAAACTCATAATTATTAAGCTTTAAATCTGAAGTTATATAATTTTTTAATCACATAATATCTCTCTGACAGGTTTACTTCTCTTTAAGGAATTAAAAAAGTCATGAATTTTTAATTATTCATCTTAGGTGATATTATATGGTGATCTTCAAAAATATTTTATAAGGAATAAATACAGACTTGTTTAATGGATTTGATAAGAAAATTTACAAGAAAATCGCGTTTGGTCTCAATTTCAAAAAAGTTCACTTTGTCCATTTGTTCACATAATATTAATGCAGAAGCTAGACAATAAAAATTCATTATAGAATCTTAAATCTTCAGAGATTCAGAAATGAGGGACTTAAGAGATTGATGAAACCTTTGAGAGTCGATTCATGATTCGTATGACTCTTCATTATGCCCAAAAGATTCATTAAGTAAAACACGTAATTGACTAATTTAAAAATTATTAATTTAATTCTCTTACTTCTTCAAGTCTTTTTTATTTAACTTTAAGTTGTCCTATTCCAAACGATCACAGTCCTAAGTATGAGTATTCGGTTGCGACAAGATTCGATTCATAACTTTTCGATGTTCTAAATCTAACTCCGATACACACGAGACTGTTCTTTAAAAGCACCTCATTGTTTTTTTTTTTTTCAAATAATCACATGGCTAATAGTGATGTGAAATCCGGAGTGGAATGGTGGATCCACTCCGACTCCGCGTATGGAAAATTGAATCCGAGTCCTACTGAAAATCAAAATTGATTCCGGCGTTTGATCGAGTCCGGATTGGTACGATCGATTCCAGATGAGTCCGGATGAGTCCAGATGAATCCGATCGAGTCCGGACTCGTTCCACCACCCGCTCACTTCTGCCAAAGTCATCGCGATTCCGACTCCAGTTGGCGGCGGAGTCGGACCGATCCAACTCAGTCAAAATTTATAATTTACTCATCACTAATGGCTAAACGCTTGTCATAGAATGAAAGTTAATTTAAAACTCCTCTATTATTAAACGTGATATATAGACGATTTTCTATTTATTGAATGAAAGCAACTAACTTAAAGTTATAACTACAACCTTATCCAATTTTAAAACAAAAAATAGAATTCCATATAAAACTAATGTACACATGAATTTATTGTTCCCAGATTATAGTTTTAGAGTTTATATATTTTACTAGTTACGATTTATAAAGGGATCTATTTCCCTGGTGCAAACACACCAAAATGAAGTTCAAGCCCCGTGCAATCAAGCCTAACGTAAAACAGAAGCAAATTAATGCCACCGAACCACTCGATCGTCGATACACCGGATTTCGGGTTAAACAATTTCTTCTTCCAGGACAGTTTCCCCCTTGGTCCGGGCATCTACCGCACGCAACCAACTGTGCACTTATTTACAGAGCTCAATTTTACATCCCCAAAAGCCACCAATCAAAGCACGTACACCGACATTCCCATCCTTTAGCAATCGGGGCAACGGTTCAATCGGTTCAATGGATTCCAACAAAATCCACAAGCACCCAAATTTCTCATCAATTTCTATCGTCTTTCTAATCGGTTCGCTAGAGAGTGCCTGTGGGGAAAGCTAATGGGATACGGGTAAGGGGCAGAGTTTCGGGATGGTGAATCTACCAGTTAGCTCCCCGGTTTTAGGGATGCTTCAGGCCGAAATTAGCGGTCGGAACCCGAATTGGCATTCACCCATCATTGAAAATTTTGCAACCGAAACTCCCACTCCTAAACCCGGAACCCCCGATCAACCCTCTCTCGGTAGCCTCGGTTACTTCGTCCGTCCATCAGTTTGGCAAAATGCGTCCGACTTTCCGGATCGATTGGTTGCGAAAGGATATTCATTTGTAGCTCGAGCTTCGGATGGGATCGTGTGATGTATGAAGTGTATGAAACTCGTAATCAATCGAATGCAAGTTTTTGGTCGGAAATGAAAGTAATGGCGTAATCACGCCATATTGATCATTACAGCCAAGTTGAAACGAGATGCCATAACAAAAAAAATCCAAATAATAGTTGTATCAAAGCTTAATGATATTGGTGATATAATACTGTGTATCATTTCGAGTATTGTTCAAGCTGCTTAACTTTACTCAATCTTTCGCCCGAACGCCTTCACTGTTTTATCTTAAATGTTAAATTATTCTTTTTTTATGACACCTCATGCTACACCACGGCTACAAATCAACACTCGTACACTTTTTCATATGCATCAAAAACGGCCAAATCTACATATACTGCAGACGCTATTATACATTCCCTTCGGAAGGCAGTAGTTTCCTTCCAACCGGTACGTAATTTTCCCGTTTTTTTTGTACGAAATTTTACTGCCATAAAACCTTTCCCTGCACGGACATACGGACGCCTTTGGACGTAAGAGTGTTAAAATGGAGTGAAGCAAAGAAGAAAGAAAAAATGCAGACAAATTGGGATAGCAAAAAGCCAAATCCGAACACTCAACGAAGGTTAGATTGCAATCACATGGCCCGTGGTGGGTACGGTCCGGTGAAAAGCTGCTATAACCTGCCCGAATCTGCCGATGACAGGTTTTTCCACTGACCGACGATTTTCAATTTCCTGCTTCCGAGCAACGAGGGTGCAAATCCCACAAACGAGGGAACTGGGTTCATTCGTCCGTAACTGGTCATCCGTCATTTCCTTCCCTTTTCCCTTGAGCTACGTCAAACCGTTTGGTTCGAATTCGGGTATGGTTTGCAACGGTCAACGTCTATGGCTCTTACTATATGGCAAAGGAAAAGCGATCGGAAAACACAACGAACTTTGTAAAACGTACGAGTCGGTAAATAATTTCAATAAACCAAACCATAAAATCCAATGATGAACCAACGACAGTAAAATGTCACTATTTCCTAGACTTAGAAAAATTGGTTAGAAATTTTTTTTTTTAATTTACACAAAAAGTCGGTAAAATAGTTCCAATTTCTTCACTCCAGAATAATTCGTTTAAAGTCATAAAAACTACATCACAACAAAATTTATGCAGTCTCCTCCAAAAGTTCTGCATGATGGACGAAAGAACTATCCATGCTCACACCCTTTTGCGATAAAAGGAATAAAAAAACTCACATTAATGCTGGACAGTGCCGGTTTCTGTTGTGGATGTGGCGTGAAATGGAATGTCATCACACCCGCAATCACACACACACACACTCTGGCCGTGAAGAATTGGTACGAGATGCTGTCGGACACTTAATCGCACACGTGGGTACAAGTGGGACAGACGAAACCTCAACATGATACCACGATAACGAGCCACTGAAATCAATTCTTCTGCCATCATCGTCGAGGGAACGTTTTTAAAGTTCAGCACATCATGTTAAGTGATCGTTTTCAGTTCGCGCGGCATTGGGCGTTGCAGAATAATGCACCGACGTATGGCACGTGGCACCTGCCACGTATCCGTTTTCACAACGAGCGATGAAAAATCGGACCAGCCAAAGTGTCAAGTAACCTGCTTACTGCATACAGGGATGTGTGGAACAGAAGAATTAGAGCAGACAACAAACCCTCATATTCAAATGAAAAATCGTCAAAAGAGACGATTGTCAGACAAGTGTTGTAATTATTGATGTAACTTTACGAAGGGAAACGGAGAAATGAAAATGATTCTCAATATTTAATCGTACAAATTATATATTAGTCTCGGGTTTGGAAAATAATCAGGAATTTTTAATATCACAGTCATAGACTCATAAAGAATTTTCTCATATTGTTTTCATCTCGAAACGACATCCATTGTCAACCAAATTCAATGAACCCGGTTCGTCGAAATGGCAAGCAATAAAGGAGGTTCTCGTATTTCAAGTTATGAGTCACAAGGCAAGTATTACAGTTGTAAACAATTATGCATCAATTTATCAGTAACTTCCAATTGCAAATTGATTCAATTTAACTAATATTTTTAGCTAAACATTATATTTTCTCCTATTGAGTCCATTATTTATCTTGAGCTAAAAATGTCCATCTTACATCGATCATTTTTCGTATCATTTATGTAAGTTTCATTGATTTTTTAAAGCAGTAAAAAAAACATCATCTCAAACACCTTAACAAAAGAAGTCCAAGATAAACACTGCGCGATGAAAAGTGAATTCAAAATTTTCTTCCTTTACAAAATCTCAGACGGCCGGACTCCGACACGGCCACCGAGCAGGACAATGGGCGAAATGTTGTTTTTTTGTGTATATGCTTTCTTCTAACTCTATCCTTCTCGTCCCATAGTTTTCAGGTTTTCGTGCGTTCCGTTCAATACCATCCACGACATAATCCGTCGCATGAGGCTGCACAATGCACGAAGAAGGAGCTGTGGGCGAAAAGCGAACCCTGAACAGGCACGAATCGATGGCCGAAATGGCCAAATGGCCATAGGCAGAACGCAGAAGGCCAGGAAAAATATTCGGTTATTTTTACAAATAATATTGACTTTACAAATGAAGGTTGTCAGGCAGTCAAAGCGAAAAGGCACGGCCAGCAGAATCGGAATCGGACCCCGAGTAACGAGGGCAACCGTCCGCAGTCACATTCATCCTGACTGGCAGCATAAACATTGGCCGATGGTTTCTCGGTTTTTTGGTACAAAATCTTTCGCATTTCTTGTGCGGCAGTGGTCAGCAAAGAAACCCACAACATTCCATTCCGTTTGGTGCCTTTCACTCGGTTCATTTCTATTTATTGTTTTTTTTTAGTTTTTTTTTATTTTCAACTGCTTTTGAAGAAAGTTTTGATTTCCTCTCTTAGTGCCACATCACGCCAGTTCCCTCGAAAATTGTTATAAAACACGATCGAAATTTACTATTACTGATTCTATCTTTTATAGCAAATATAAAACCAAAACTTGCTTTTTTAAATCGTTGATAAATTTCTTTTACTTGCTCGCATAACAGCGATGTACAAAAAGTAATATTAATATGAAGCGTTTATTATCTGCTTTCTTCAACAACCTAGATTTCAAAAACTAGATAATAAAAAAACAAAAAAACGGATATTTTTTGCATTTTAAAAGATATCGATTATTTGTTATATGATTAGATTGACTTATGAGAAGCTTTGATATTCTCATAAGTCACTTTGATTATTAAATCATCCAAAAGTGATATTTTTTAAATTCCCACCCTCAGTTTATAATTTCCATCAAAAGCGTTTTCTATTATTTTCCTTTCGTAGCATATTATTTTAATTCTTATAAAAAAAACTCCCTTTTTGTATAAAATAATTACAAAACTCTATAAATACCACATTTTGTCACACTCTGCATTTTGCAGGCCTGCAGTGAGAGAAGTAATTGTAATGTTACGGCAATGCGTTGAGAAATAAAGGAGAATGAGAAAAGGAGACAACAGCAAACACCCACCAAAGAAATGGGTGCGAACGAGATGCAATACGACAAAATGGAGGAAGTCAAAAAGGCAACATTTTGTAACAACCAATACAATCAGCGTGCACCACTACCACAAAATCGAACGCACAAAAGCACGCACACTTTGGCACGGGGAAATCTTTCGACCCGATTCGTGATGAATTTCGAATTTGGTCCCGTGGTCCCGTGCTTGCACAAAGCGGCATAGCATTCCCAAACACACACCAGTTCCATCCTCCATCCCGCTGGGGTCCACTTCATTCCGGATGGAAACAAACGCAAAAAAATCACCCCAAACGGACGCAGAATAAGAACGGAACGAAATGAATACAGTTTCGATACCTTTTATCGTGAGCATGCGCTCCACTTGATAAGACATCCGGTCGGTCGCGCGGTGATGTGGTGATACTTTCGGCACAGGTTGAATAATGGTGTGTTGGGTTTTGTTTTTCATTTGCTTTACTGTTGTTCATGCATGGTTTAAGAAAATTGCATTTTCAAATGTACGTGCACAAATTTATGTGGCAGCAAATGCTACGCGGAGTTGCAGGAAGGGATGAAATGAGAAAAACATCGGCATTGGGATTTTATTGATTTTACCTTCAAACGAATCGTCATACATCTGCGAGTATGTAACACGATTTGTATTGGTATGTATGACGAATGAAATAGTTTTAGTTGCGTCATAGAAACCGGCAGTGAAAGCCTTTTAATAAAACAATCACATTCAGCTTTTTCTTCACACAAAAACAAAATTTTATTGTTCAACGTTCACTTTACAGTATTGTTACTTTCAGTTAATAATTTCAAAAAATGTCTCACACTCAAAAAGAAACACCCAATAATAGCTTTTACGCCGGTGTAATGCAAAGAAACAAACTTTTAAATGCATTTCCTTTACTTCTTGCATGAGGCTTGGTAGTGGTGGTATGTTGTTTTCCTGGTAAAATGCAACTTCCAGTCGTCGCATCTCCTTTGGACGACTACCCTTTTATGCTCCTCCGTAGTGCCACGTTGAGTGCACATTCAAACAAGCCACAATTTACTACCTATTGAGGCGAGCTTGAATCGAGCCTGGTTTCCGGTACGTCATGTGCTAGGGAGTCTACACCGAAAATGCTCACTGGTAAAGCGCTGGACTGGTGCTGGAGCAACGATGGAACAATGTTGTTAAATTGTTTTTGAGGCCAACATCCGACCGGTTGCGGTGGTGAATGGTAAGCGGAAAAGGTAAAACATTCAAACCGCTGAGTTAGAAGTCTTTTGAAGTTTTGCCAGAATAATTAACCAGGATGTAAAGCATTTCTTGTGTACTGTTGCATTTGTTTCTTTTCGGACGGCACATAAAGAAACAAAGGATTCCATTACTGAGCCATACAGACACATTAGGGACCTTTTTTTTTTAATACCCAGCGAAGTAATATCATGAAAACGAAGCGAAAGAGAAATTATAGCAAGTAGCAAATTAGTAAACCGAACACCATTTTGTTCTACACATTCGTGGGACTTGTATAATCTCCAACTTTTATATTCATGTACTTGAAGATTATTTAGTATATCGAAAGAAATCACTCAACCAATAAAATAGATATAAAAAAGAACAAAACTCGCAACAACTTTGTTATAACTTGGAAACCCTTTACGATTGGAATATATTTATAATAATATCTTTTTTGTCTTATCCAAGAAACTCAATCTATGCAGTTTAAATGATGTCTCTCTCTCTCTCTTCTTGGCTTTAACGACCTTACAGGTCACACCGGCCATTTTTGGCTTACTAGACTTGTTTTTATCACGTAGCCGGATAGTCAGTTCTTGCTACGGAGGGACGGCCCGGATGGGATTTGATCCCCGGTCCTGCCGTGTGGACCGGTGCCGTTTATCACATGCAACACCGGGCCGAATGATGTCTAAATCCTTCAAATTTCTTCACAATAAGAATTGAATTGTTCTAGGATTTTCACCTTAATGTCTACTACTTGCTTCTACTACACTACTGCAATTGATGCCTCCGAAAAATAAAGTAACTTTAGTTGCGGTTGCAATACGTTTTTTCATTAATGTTAACAGGAACTATAATAGTTACTAAAAAAACACAGTTGAATCTACCTTAGTAATCGGAGGTTAGTAGTACTGGGAATATTACATATGTGTAAAAGGTCCTATTACATAAATCTTCTTCTTGGCTTAACGACCTTACAGGTCACGCCGGCCATTTCTGGCTTACTAGACTTATTTTTACCACGTAGCCGGATAGTCAGTCCTTGCTACGGGGGAACGGTCCGGATGGGATTTGAACCCGGTCCGGCCGTGTGGACTGGCGCCGTTTTTCACATGCACCACCGGGCCGCCCCCGGTACATAAATAATAAAAAAAAATAGTGAATCTTCTTTGAATGTTCAGAGTTTCACGACCCTTCAGAGATTTATGAAATTTCATTGATTTAAGGATTTTTAGAGACACATATTTTTTTATATACTCATAGATGCATAGAGAGGCATTGAAAGAGTATGTAGAATGATGAGCATTAAAAAAGATACTTTTTCAAATAGTTGGTAAAAAAGAACGGAAAATGACATTTTAACTGACCCCCTTTCGCCCCATCTTGCGCCAGTTAGACGGAACCTTTGCCATAGATGACAAAAAGAAGTTTTTAAGCAAATGTTTCAGTTCCAGTCGCCTTTTTGATCAAATCATCCATCGTTCTGGTCACGAAATTATTTAAATATATTCTCCTCTGTACATTAGCACAGGATTTTTCTATCGGGTTGAGCTAGGGCAAGTGGAGAAAGTAAACATGCTTGGGAACTAGAGATGAGAATAAAAACGGTTTTAAAGGGAGGCAACTCATAGTGAATGAGTCGTTATTAGGAGTTATTAGGCTCGTTTAACGACTCATTTCGGAGTCATAAAAAAAACCCGGCATAAACGTATAAGTTAAGGTTCGGTCATTTTACTCACTCATGAATGTAAGCATGTAGCCGTGGTGAGTTGAAACGAATATGTGAATATACTTCTCACTCTGCTTAACTATCAAACCTGTATAGCCGAACAAGCGGGGAAGTCTGATCGGCTAGGACATGAAACGGGATCCAAGTCTGCTTAGGAGATTATTAATTTTTATTCTCTTTTTATTTAAACCATTATTTGAGTGAAAACAAACTTATATCAACAAATTCGCATTGAAATACATCAATTTATAAATTTTGCTAAATTTCCCAATAAAAAGCTAACGCTATAGCCTTAGAAGATTTATAGAATTTTTTTATTGTTTTTTATTCTTTTGTTATTTAAAGCAAAATACTTTATGCTTTTTGCATAATGAGTGAAATGAAACTTATTTCAACAAATTCGCACTATCTTACTATCTCAATCTTACTCACTTTGCACATCTCTATTGGGAATCACCACCCCCTTCATTTGATTTTCCAACATGCTTGGACCGGTTTTTTTTTTGGGTCGGCTTGGCTTGACGCTGCCGATTATTTATTTTGGACAAAATTTCGGGACGATTATACCGAAACTTTCGAATCAACGCACGTCCACCTTGTCAAGGAAATTTCCACCATACCAAGCATGCGTCCATACTAACATCAATTCTTCATTTGAACTTCTGTTGATTCCTCAGACCGCCTAACATGATCGAATGATCAGAACTGGATTACTAATCTTCTGAAGATCCAGAATCTTTTAAAAGTTTCCGCGATCGAACCCAGCCAACGTGCAGTGTGCTGGCCGCAAATATAGTGATAAAGCTAATAAATTTCCACAGTATATAGACAACTACTATATACTAACTATTGATACGTTGGCCAAACAGCAGATGACAAGTTATTCATTTGAAAAATTAGACAAATTTGTCGCTTGTTTTTAATCAATTCGTTAGAGCTGACTCAAAACTCATGAGCGTTCAGTAAATTGAACTCGCCAGAGCGATGGGATGGGCATGTTATGTGAATGACTCCAAACGACCCAGCCCCGAAAGTGAGGATAAGTAAATATATCCTATTCAATTCACTGCAAGCTCCAGTTTTGATATTTTTATTTCTTAATTACTTATTTATTTTTAATCTTACACTATTGTGTCTATATATCAGAATCTTATAATTCCATTACTCAATGTTACGCTTGATAAGTAAATTAGTAAGTATGTAGTGTTAGAAGGTTTTCATCGTGAGATTAGAAACATAAATACATGATACGAGATGTGTCAAACCTTGTTTAGTATCCTGTAGGTCATTGCCCTTGTAAAACTTGAAATTAATTTTCCATAAAAGCTAAACTAAGCGTAATTAAAACCACAAAAGAACTACTTCACAAATATTAAAAACCCTTGTGGTATACGTTGCAACATGTACAAAATATTGCAGCTGATGTGTTTTTTTTATTCATAAAGAACGGCCTGGCCGTATTGCTTGCAGCTAATGTGTTATCTGTAATGAATGCGATAAGTACCCATGGTTTGCATTGACATTGCCTTTCTAAAACAGCGTACACAACATGTTGAACTAATTTTTACCCAGCAATGCCCTTTTTAATGGGATCCCCATTTTTACAAATCACACATCGAGAGGGAGAGAGAGGGAGAGAAAGAGAGAGAGAGAGATAGGAAAAAAAGACACCAAACAAGCGGCACTCAAGTAAACCACATAGAATCGCTAACGAAGTAATTCAAATCGAAGCCGCATGTGTCTGATGGTTTTTATTATGCCGTTTCATACAATTAAACACGCATTCAAATGAACGCCACAAACATCATCTCGATGATGCTTCATATAGTGGTATTGGTTAATAGACGATTTTACTGGCAAAACCTATAGAACAGCTTTTAGTGGTTATGGAATGGCATGGAATAGTTTGCCTGTGGGTCGAAGGTGGTCACCCTTAACTGCAGTTGCAGCAAAAATAAATAACAAAACGATGGAAAAATATAAATAAACTGTTCTGTACAAATAAAAACGAATTTCATAATAATTAAAAGCACTAATTGATTGACGATAGTAATATGTTTTGAGTCTTTGTTTGAAAAATATTTGTTCAACAATTTGGAAAACAAATTATTAATGACTACCAATGTATAAGATATCATACTGATTGTAACTCTACAAAGGAAGATCCAACAACTCTACTAACTGCAATACTACATACTTTAGTGTTATTTACCCATAACTCACGTTTATCACAACTCGTATTGAACCAGCAGGTATTTTGGTATTATATGTTCAATCCTTTGTACCATACTGCTTTCAACGCGCCATCCATCCTACCCCTATATTGGTTCGCACCCAGCTCCCAGCTAGTAATTCATTTGATAAAAGCTAAGGACTCCTTTCATGACATGCTGGCATTCCCATCTTCAAGCTGTCAAACGTCTGTGGCAATTGCGATCACCTTTCTGTAGTTTTTTTTTGTTTTTTCGTTCCCATCTCTTTTATATCGGTTAACTGCTGCTGCTGTTTCTGCTGGAACCAAGTGTGTATTGTTTTTCGAGCGGATGTACACACATATTTTTTCGTTGTTCCGTTGCTTTTGACATTTTTTTCCTTGTATTCTTCTACTATAGCGCGAACTCGACTCGGACTCAATTTCCATTTTTCTCGGTTTTTCTCGCAGGCCCCCCCCTCCTTGCCTCTCCCTCTACTCTTCACCTTCCCACAGTACTAGCGGCCAACGGCATATGAAATCGTGAAGAGTCCTTACGGGAATCCCTTTCTCCTGGCGAAACCTCTCACGTTCTACCATCGAATCGTGCGCCGTGTATGCCCGCGCTACACTGCACGCACCGTATGAGGCCGAAACCGCTGAACGCGCGCGCCATCCCGGTCCCGTTCTCGCTGTTCATCGATTGTTCGATCACGAGTGGCCACTTGAAGATTTTGTTTCTGAAGGAGCGCGATCTCACCGTTGCAGCGCTCGTAACGCAGCATATGCCCTTGCTCTGCGCCATGTGCGCATTGTATGCGCCGGTGGAGTGGAAGAAAAAAAACCCCCACCGTCATACCAGCCCCTTGACGGGCTGTTTCCGGTTGCAGCCATTTGCCATCCCAAAAACGGAGCTAACCCGCTTTTCCCGGTCAGCAACACAATCGACCTATTCCGGAAGGATTCGTTGTAGCTTACGGATGTATATGCCTTGTATGTATGCAATGTGTGTGTATATTTCTTTAGTTTTTTTAAAAAAGTGTTCTAATGAATGTGAAGTTCAAGAGAATCAAGAAATCAAACGATAAGAATCCTACCGTTGGCGGTATGCTATCCGTTTTAGGAATTGTATTCGTTGAGGAATTTGGTCAACATCACCTTGATGGAAATGAGATCCTCTGATTTGCTGATGCTGTAGTCAAATATTGTAGTAGTATAGAAAAAGTAGAAATTTCTTACATTGACCACAGAAAGACAGATCGAAGAAAACGATCTCGTCGACAGCGAAGTGCTTTTGTCGGGATCTTCGAAGGATATCACTAAATCGGACAGTCTCTCAACTACCGATGCTATATCAAAACCAGTAGGAGCTAAAGACCAACTTTATTGCACAACACAGAGGTCCTGTACCGACGCACTATGATTAAGATTTTGTTGGGGAGACATCCAATTTCTAACGGCATGTCCTTTGTTCAAAGGAGTGATCGATGTCTATGATAGCCGTATTTATACCATGATTCCCAAGTTCCCAAGTCTCCCATAGCTAATCTTCACAAAGGATGTTTGCTTCTCCAAGATGCATTAGGAAGCGTTATTAAAGTCAAACGCGACGTAAATTTTTGAGACGTCCGAAGGGAATTGAATATCCTTTTGCCGAATTTTGGGTAGCCTGGGCACGGTCGCCTTTCTTTTTTGAAAATTTGGCATCCTCTTTCAAATATCCATTGTACGAACTGACCAATTGGAATGAAGTCCTAAAAATAATTAGTAAAGGCCCTAGAATCTAGCCGTATTTTTTATATTGGACTAACTTATTGATAGTTTACAATTGATTCTAATATCAAAATCAAAGAAATTACTAGTACACACATCAAAACCCGAATGTCCTGTCCATATCGTACCCATTTAAAACTTGTAATTCCCGCGCTTACTTTCACAGAAGGCACACATTTTACAAGAAATGTAGTTCTCTGTCAAACCAACTGTTAGCGCACTCTTGCAACGATTACAGGCCCGAAACATCGATCCATTCGCCCTTCTCCGGAAGGTTTACTGCCGGAGTTTGCGTTAAAAGGGTTTCGAGTAGCATTTTGTGTATCGCAATGCACTTGAAGAAGTAGAAAAGTGGTACGAACTTAGGAAAGAATGAATGAATTCATTTTTTATCCTTGCAAACATATGGAACTTCCCAAGAAGTTCGCCTAGAGCTGCAGTCAGTACAAATGCACAATAATTATAAAGAAAGGATGAAAAGAGGCTTGTTGGTAAGCATCAAAAGTTGCTGAAGAAAGAAGCTGAAGTATGAAAATATTTTTCTACTTAAAATGATCGGACAAAATCTCAACAGTTACTTCGCGGGAAAATGACTTACGTGAAAGCAGGAGAACATATCAATAGGTACCAAAAATTCTTAATGCAGTTTCATTTGGGTCAGCTGTAAATATTTTTATTCCGTCTTTCGTTCACTAATGCTAATCACTCCCTCCATCATGCCATTCAGCAACAGCACAGAGAACGAAATGAAATCACTCCCCGGAAAACGAAAGTTCAATGAAACTTAACAAAGTGCTGGAAAACTAATTGAAAATTTAGTCAAGATTGCATACAAACTAACGCCAACAGCTTGAAACAAATGCCCCCAGGCAATGGGATGCAAAACAGAAACCGAACGACAGAACACGCACAAAACCTAACTCGTTTTCTCTGAAACACTCCCAAACCAGGGGAAAACGGGGTGAGAAAATGAGATGAACCAAGAAGATAAGCGAAAACGTACTCACCAAAGAGGCTGCAGGGAGTAAGCGCCGTTTTTGTGGTAGTACGCACAGGGGAGCTCGGGGGAAAAGTTAGTAGTTTTTCCTACCTTCAAGTGCCACAGTGTGGTGAACAGCACTTGATGACGTTTCGACGTGTGTGTGTTGTTTTCGAATGTCGATTGTACTGAACGCGGCAGCGGTCGGTTACTTAAGGGTTTACACACCTTCACAGCCTACTTCGCATCACAGCACACCAGCAAGTCCCTGTTCTGACTTGAGGTCCGATATCTTGCGGCGGAAATCAACTGTCAAACCTGTCATAATGATCTCGCGCAATGTTTGATGCTTTTCGCGGGCAGTGCAATGGGGTAAGGAAGAAAAGGAACGCAAGAACGAAGAACTAAACTAAACAGAAAGTAGGATCGTTCCCGGGCCATTCTTGTGGTTCCATTCTGCGAAGATGCGTCATGTGTCATGTGACTTCCACTTAAAGCTTCTTTTCCCGGGGGGGGGGCGAGAATTTTGTGGTCAGTTTTCGCCTCTACTACACGCGATCGTGTAATAAGTCACCGGGAAAAGGTAAAAATGGTTTTTATCCGTACGCAATGAAGCAGAATATTTAAACCTAAACATCGAGTGGCCAGCT
Organism: Anopheles funestus; assembly: GCF_943734845.2. Classification (NCBI taxonomy): domain Eukaryota; kingdom Metazoa; phylum Arthropoda; class Insecta; order Diptera; family Culicidae; genus Anopheles; species Anopheles funestus. The sequence continues at coordinate 43,708,930 of NC_064598.1, forward strand.
GAGAGCTGTTTGTTTCTAGACTTTAACTCGCTGTCAGTTGGCGATCGGTTTGAAACGTACCGCGTAAATTGAGTAGATGATCGTGCAGGCTATAGTTATCCGTTGTAATTCTGAATGTTTTTTTTTGTTTAGAATATCTAAGTTTTTTTATTAGTAAAATGTTGTTTTGTCTTAAAAATCGCCATGTAGCGTATTTCGAAGGTAATTTTCATTCATATATAGAAACTTAACCACCATAAAACATGTATTGAATTTTTTCATCACCTTTCTAAACAATTGCAGGGAAAAAATATGTATAATTAGCAACACACATCCATCAATGAACGTTTGTGCTTCAATTCACCTGAAAAATTTTCGACTTCTTCACACTAATTACCATTAAGCATGGGCCACTCTAATGCTGCTGCCCTTCAACATGCCTACCTATCTCCCCACCCCCAAAACCGTCTCCACACACACACACGCAATTCAGCGTTCATCCTCTCGATTAACTGCACCAAAGAAAGAGAAGTAGGAAATTTTTGTTTCCACGATCAGACATTTTAAGTCCACCCGTCAACGGTCCTCTCCCCGTGATGGACACAATGAAGAAGCACCACCCAACAAAACGAAAAAATCACTATTACCCCACCGATCCGAGCGCCAACACTTCAATGGGCCTCATTCGTTGACGGCCTCATCGTAGCTTCGCATTGAGCACTTTAAGGCGCCACAGGCATTCCAACGGTTCCTGCCTGGTGGCTTCTTCAAGATATTGGGCGAAGATATCAGCTCGTTTCGTAAGCGCAAAGAACCCGACCAGCAGTGCGTAAAGTGCTGAAGAAAGCAAATCGCAGCACATAATAGTCAAACGTCACGTGCTCCACCTGTCACAACGGTGCTGTGAGCGCGTTGGCGGCCTATAAGTAGGCGCCGGAATAATTGGAGAGTTTTTTTTTTGGATAGTAATTTTACCCGCTCACACAACACCTTACCATACTTCATGAAGGTTTTCTTTTCTTCATTTCCCCGGTATGTATTTCCACACCAGGAAGAATGTTTCAAATTTAAACATACATATAAAGTTTATATGGTTTAAAAACTATCAAAGCATCTTATCATACGTACCTTGAGTTGGATTGCCTAGCGGTAGAAATTGGGATTTCTTATTAAGCACACGTCCAACCAAGCAAACCGGTAAGGGGAAACGTTCAACTTTCCGTCAATCCAACAACTTCCAACTCCCAGGTTTATTGGCAACGTTCTGAAAAGGAATGTTAATCTGTACGGCTAAAATTTCTAATATCTTCCAACGCTACCATAACAACAACCCTCATATCATCGGGCCCCGAATTGGCCGTCGTAACCGTAGCATAACCAGACAGCACAGTAGTAGTAAATCCTATTAGCTACAGCAAGTAATCGTTTTTTTTTTGTCGACGACTGTGTGGGCAGGATTCGAGTCAAATGTGCGCCCAAACGGAAAGTCTTGCCAGATGGAGAAAAACTCCGTCCACGTGCTACTACTGCTGCTCACGTTTCACTCACCTGAACGAATTAGAACGTAAGCGGGAAAATGCAATTTCATTAGTGGCGCTCCAGCGCCATAGGGCCGGTTATTCACGGCAATTATTAAACTTCTTTCTATCCAAACTAACTGGTCGGTAGGCTATATGGATGCTGTTGCTATCGGTACGGTAAAACCGTCAAGTGTTCAAAAATGGTTTGTTTACAAGCGATTAGAACATTACGGTACGAAAACAGTTAAAACTCTGTTTGAAGCACTTTTAATCGAATGGAAATGATGGTTTTAGAGGTTCGTTTTGCCAGACAGAAAACGTACAAATTATCTTGAAAGTGTTGATAAGAATACGAATATTTGTTCTAAGTTACAAACTTGTGAATGAATTTGAAAAAAAGAGAAACTTTGAGCTGAAGGGTAATTAACAATAACCCTTCTTGAAGTGGAAGATGGAGTGAACAAATCTTTACCATTTCTAGAAGTTGAAATTCTCCCAGGTTTGCTAAGTATTCTTCTTCTTCTTCTTGGCTTTAACGACCTTACAAGGTCACGCCGGCCATTTCTGGCTTACTAGACTTATTTTTACCACGTAGCCGGATAGTCAGTCCTTGCTACGGGGAGACGGTCCGGATGGGATTTGAACCCGGTCCGGCCGTGTGGGCTGGCGCCGTTTATCATATGCACCATCGGGCCGCCCCCCTGTTATATATTTAACATTTGCTAAGTATTATATCTGACATAAAGGAGCAATTTTGTTAGCTATCTTTAGTCAAACAAGTTAAGATTTGATTGAAAATACGTGAACATCGATTCACGAGGGACCCGGTGGTGTATATGATAAATGGCACAAATCCGGGCCTCAAATCCTCAAAACGCTCCCCGTAGCAAGGACTGACTATCCGGCTACATGGTAAAAAATAAGTCTAGTAAGAAATGGGATTCAACGGCCTTTGAGGTCGTTAAGTCAAGAAGAGAGATCAATTAGACTGGTGCAATTTCTTCTGATGTCATTTTTTTTAATATTTAAACTTTTACAAATATTTTTTTTGTATTACAAATCTCTAGAAAAAATAACATAATCAGCTCTTATAGTTTTTTTTTATTAACTAACCACCAAAAAAATACCAGGCCTTTCTACCTGAATTAAAAAAAACACCAATAAAATCTTAAATCAATATTCAGTGTAAGGAAACTTTGGGAAAAGAAAAAGATTTATGTTTACAATTAAAAACGTTATCTGCATTTCTTCATGCGAATGGAATTAGTTTAAAGAAGTAAAATAAGATTTAAAAAGTATAACATGCGAAGAATGGTTAAGCAATCTTTCCATCTGACGTAAAGTCTACCAACGATTATTAGTTAAAAAAGCTTATATTTGATTGAAAATAAGGCAAAAATAGATGTATAATATGCACATCTTAATTCTGCATTAATGGAACGATATAAAAAAGACTAAATCCAGCACAAAATAATATTAAAGACATGACAAAAATGGATTAATTCAATTTCTGCACCAATAAGACAAATATCTCAAATGATCAATTTTAATTGCTAACTTCGGTTGTTTTTTAACTTTTTACAATAGGCACACTTTTTCAATCTTTCACATAACCACATCGTAGCTATCCCTTCACGAGGGTCTTTTCGAATGCCAATTCGACAAACAAGCGCAACTCTTAAGGAAACGCAGCTTCAAATGTCGTGTGACCGCCCAGTAGGTGGTGTTATGCTAGCCCACCGGCTAGTCGGCCCCTTCAAGACGTAAAAGCATTGAAAATCCCCTAATCGTCACAAGGAACGCCGGGAAAGATTTTGTCCAGCCCGCGGTGTTCTTTTCCTCGGCCCATGTGCCTGTGGCCCATCCCTTTTCCGTTCGCTAATTGATGTCTCATTTACAGTCACACGTGGTGGTCCACGGGACGGGTGGTCCCGATGTGCGGTGCGCTACATTTGCTAACCGTTTTATTATTTTATTTTTTTTTCGCAATATGAAACCAGACCAACCAAAAAATGCCCATCGCACAGCGAGACAACAGCGAAACAAATGGAATAAAAATCACACTGCGGACGATCGTGATCGCCTCATGCTTCCTGTTGTTGTACATTGTTTGCTTCCGTTTTTGTGATCATTTTTTGTGCAGTCAAAGGGAAAAGGGATTGAACGTGGAAAGAAATTGGAGGTTCGAGGCACACATCTTGAGCATAAGGCGGAAGACAGCCTGGCAGGAAATGATAAGCATATGTACTTCAATTGAGCTTGGACGTGCGTTTTGGAGTGTATTGTGGTTTGTGGTCCTTAATAGACACATATTTTCTTTACGTCTAAAAACCTCAAAATGATAAAATCTCTTGTCCGACCACCAAGCCAGCATTGTGTTTAACTGTGACAAATATGTGTGGTCTAGTTAAACAAATCTTTCGTAAAACTCACACTCAGCGGTAAATGTTTTTATTCCCAACGTCCCGCATCTATCAGCCGGCCCTGCATTTGAGGATTGTTTAACGTTCTACACGTAAGACGAACCGATCTGCTATGACCGATAAGCGTATCGATTGTTTGTACTTTCGCTAATCCCCCTTAATCAAATGTGCAGCGCATGAAGGAAATCAAATTCTTACGCTTTGCACCCGCAGCGCATAATGCACCATACCATATCTGGGGCGCCTTTAGCTCTACTACGGCCAAGTTGCCAGTGGTTCAATAAGAAAGGAAAACCCTCTCGAAACAATAGGATGACCTTTACCACTCAATTGTTCTTGAGCGGATAGGAGAAGGAGCGCCGTTTGGTTGAGAAAATTTTACTTCACAACACTGCTGCTGGACCGAAATAATAAGTGTCAAAAGATCGCGAGAAAATTCGTTGGTCCGTTGATTCGTTCGTCTTGGTGAGAACATTTTCTCATGGTTGGTGAGCTTCTCCTTGCATGTTTTTAAACACTTTTTCAACACCGCCTACTGGGCTTCCTTTGGCTGGAGGGCCTAAGCACTTGGGACAACCGTGAGAAATCGTTCAAACGACGCTTCTTGTGGTGGTTTGCAATGATCGTTATTATGATAATGAATGCCATTCTCAAATGAACGAATTTAATAGAATAGATTTTGTTTTTTCGTAAATAATCAGTATATCAGCTCTTTCTCGGATTTCTATAAATAATTTCAATCATTTATAAATTTCAAAATATATAAGAGAATCCGAACTATGGGACACGATGCAGCAGCACAGATTCACAGGGTAATTGATACGGCTGAAGACCACTAGGGACGGGGTGCAGAGCTGTCGGAATTTTTAGAATCTCACCGCGGTCTGATACAACGGGCCGGACTATCCTGTTTGCTGTTTAACATCGCTCTGGAAGGTGTCATGCGAATCACGGCCCATCCGAGGCACGATTTTCACCCGTTCTCTCCAATTTATTGGCTTCGCAGGTGACATCGACAACATCGGACGGACATCTGCAACTGTGTACACCCGACTGAAACGCGAGGCCGATAGAATTGGATTGAGGATCGATTGAGGACGAAGACAAAATAAGAATCCTGGATTATGCTAACGGAGGACGCCAATGCACTCGCCATTATCGAAGGAGCAGCCCGTGTGGAGATGGAGTATGAACCGCGAGCTAGCTGATCTGTTTGGCGGTGCAGATATCCTGACGGTTGGTAAAGCCGGAAGCATACGATGGCTGGAGCACGTGATGAGGATGCCGGACTCATGTCCCACCAGGAAGGTACTCCTCAGCGACCCGTTCGGCACGAGACGTAGAGGACAACAGCGAGCTCGTTGACTGGATCAGATGGAGCCGATCGGATCACCTGTCGGAGATCGGATGAAGACGTGGATGGATAATTACAGCCATAGAGGGAGATCCCTGAAACCGGATTGGCCAACAAAAGAGAGAGAGAGAGAGAGAGAGAGAGAGAGAGAGAGAGAGAGAGAGAGTCGCAATAGGAGAAGTCTGATATTTAAAACTACTATCACGATTCCATGGTCACAGAGATCTTCGACAATCTCAACCATGTGAATTATTTGTATTGTTATTATTTTATTTTAATCAAAACTTTCACGGTCTGGATCAAATTCATAAGCCTTCGTTTCGGAAGGCCATTCCGATCGAGCGCTGGTGTATGCTACTCATATTTGCAAACCTTTCTGACAAATCGACGTCATCCTTCTATTTCATTTTGGACCAATCACACCCAATTTTTGCTCTTGTGGAGGGTTCAAAAGTAAATTACGTACTGTGCTGCTCGGTTCCGTTCATGTAACGTGATCGGCGGCTTTACTACTATTTACACTACATTACAATCACGTTATACGCTGCTAGGCTTGGAGATCCTTGTCAAGAAACCAATGATCCTTCATGTTCTCCATCGATTAAGTGTCGATAAAAATAATACCAGTTTATCTGATATGTGGGAAATTGCAAAACATAATTTTATTTGTATCATCTTTATCTGTGATATTATCAGTTCAATTATAATGACCCCAAAACTAGTGAAGTTATTCGACCACGGTCGACACTAGCGAGTTGTTCATAATAATTTTTCTTAGTGCTAGAACATTTTGGCCGAATATCTTTCGGGTCACAATCTTTACGGCACGTTATTTTTCGAGCTCTGGAGAACCGGAAAAGAATCACTGACCATAATAAGGATAGTTCCGCCTTCAGCTGCACCGATCAGTGAAGTTTAGTAATCCTCCCTGGTGGTTTATAATTAGATAGTGTATTCCAAATAGGGGCAGCCCGGTGAAGAGTGTGATATACGGCGCCGATTCCAAACGACAGGACCGGGTATCAAATCCTATCTGGACCGTCCCATTGTAGCAGGCTACGTCTAGTAAGTAAACTAAGCCACAAATGGCCGCCATGATATTAGAAATCGTTAAGCCAACAAGAGAAAAGAGCATCGAAATCACCTTTCTCTGGTCCCAGTGATAAGGGCGATGTTAATATTTTGTTTTGTGCTTCTCAAGATTGTTTCACTGCAAATACAATTGTCGACACGTCAATAACATGACTGCCAGCGGTTCGCAATTTGTATACTTAGCCTTAGACCGGATTAGATCCTACAACAACATCCACGATTGTCGCAATCCTCAAGAAGAAGAATGTAGCCTTAGGAAAAACCAGCTTTCGGAATACAAAGTAAAACTCTACGTCACATATCACTTGATAAAAGGTGCGTCAACCGTTTAATATTCGCAAAATACGGTTTTGATTCTAAATATGAGTTCCATGTAGTAATGTGTTCAGAACGTATCTCAACAAATGGTATTACACTTACGTAAGTTTAATAGTTAGCAAGGTGCGGAAGAACACTTTCTCACAAAGCAGATGTACTGCAGGAAACCCAACAGTGTCAACCTAATTACAGTGACGATCAATTATACAAATGCATTTTGTACGCTGACGATGATATCATATTCATATCTAATAACACTACCATGATATTTATCAAATTTTGCAAGTTTCATCTACATTCGGGGCCTAATGTAATGATTCTTCATTAGAAGAAACAAACAAATAATTTGCATCAAGAATCGGGTTTTGTTTTCCTAATCGCAGAATGAACCAGTACCGTTGCTTTAATAAGATTCCTCCTTATAAAATACACCAATTTGTACCATTCATTCGGAACAATAGTAAATTGTTGTGATCTGAATGTTCTTTCTTATGACATTTCTGCGCTTACCATCTATTTACTACTAACCCATCTCACCGTCTTTTTTTCAAGCAGATTTAACGCATTAGAGAAATATGCTCGATCCCCGAATGATGCAGCAATTGAACTTAAAAACAAAACCTTAAAAACATACTATAACCTCGGTAGTCAGCTTCGGAACGTTTCCGTTGATTAGTACGGTCTGCGCTGATTGTTAAACCGATTATTTCCGCCCCCACCCGACGAACCATAATTGTTCTGTCCGTAGCGATTGTTGTTTTGGTTGTTATTCCGATAGTTCCCTCTGCCGCCACCATATCCGAAGGATCTTCCACCACCACCACCACCACCAAAACCACGGTTGTTGTTATTACGTCCAACGTTGTTGGTTGTCCAGCTTCTATTGTTGTCAGAATTGTTGTAATCGTACGGTATCTGGTTAGCGAACGGGTTTGGCAGCACGTTCGAGGCCGTAGGTGGCGATGAGGTATTGCGCGAAATTTCGTTTATCATCTGCTGCTGGTACTCTTGTATCTGGCTGCTGAGCTGCTCGAACACGCTCCGATTGTCGTTGTTGCCCGATGCGGATGTTGTTTCGTTGTCCGCCGGCCTATCATTTCCCTGACGGTTATACTGCTGGTTACCTCTGTTATATGAACTGTTGTAGCCGGAATAGTTGTTGTCCGTAGCTGGGGAGAAATGGGGAAACAAAAAAAAAACTAAACATTCAAAACACATTGCCATAGAAGCTTACGCTCGCAGGAAAATTATGTTCAAGCACTGTCAAAACACATATGCAACACTTCTGGCAAACATAACCACCAATCATGCCCATTCTAATATGCACCCGTTACTGTTACATCACTTGAGTTAACGTCGTGGTACATTGGCACATCTATTGATGATCCACACCGAAGATTCAAAATGGAACCATTGCTCTAGTTCTTTGCCGATTGCGATTTGAACGCAAATAGTGGTCCCCCATTCCGTCATGTCGCACAATCACGATCTCAGCACGTCGTAGCATATCGAACCAGCTCTCTAAACAGCACTCGTCCGCATAATTATGTCCCACACACATATGCTCGGTACGTACGAACGTACCAATGCCTTGCCAAAATCAAACCCCGAAAGAATAATAGATCAACTCGTACGGCGAAGGATTATTCAGCCATGTGCAACTACAAACCCTTCCTGCTCTAAAAAGGACACGTGTCGTTCCAACGTTTTGCCACCGGTACCGTAAGCCACACGGGATGAATAGCGAACTTGTTCAAGTGTCGAACATTTCCACACCAAGGATTTAAGTGGGCCCAAAAGAAGATCAGTCCGGCGCGCCAACAAAGTTTTCCTCCCTCCCCCGCCATGGGAGGGACAAACCTTGACAAACTATGCTCCACAATAGACCGCATTCGGGAAAGTTAAGTGGCCAAACCGCAAACCCTGCGTCCTGCTGCGTCGATGATGCGCGCCAGCCAGTGCTCTCTAGTGACAATTTGTATTTGTTCCGCTTAAAACCTACTGATGCTACCACACGAGACATTGCACGGTGTGACCGAAACGAACCCTTATCTTTATTATTTTTGCTTTTTGCTCGCATAACCGCACGATAGCGCCATGGCATAATCCTTGCTTGCCGTTCGTTGCCGATTGTACAAACGAAACATTTGATTTTCCTAATAGAACCCAAACCAATAACTTTATTGTTCGTATGAATCAGATTATTATACGAACAAAACATAAATATTATTTTATTATTTATAAAAATAAAATGATCGGCTTTCTAACGATAACCTAATTGAACAGTTTACTTAAACTTTATACAAATTGAACTGAATCGCCTTGAATTTATTGATGTATCGTTGTACTTTGCATTAACCAAAAATATCTATCCTTATCTTTGAAAAAAAAAAACTATTTACGTTGTTAATGCTTCTGTTTTAGTCACGGTCACGGTCTTGGCTCAAACATCACGTCACACCTAGACTGAACCTTCAACAACTGCATCATTAGCAGCCCGAAAGTGCAACGTTGCTAGTGAACATGATGATGAACCCTTCAACTAGCGGTAAACCTATGTAAATCCTGCCTTTCCGTTACATCACCATCAGGGGGTGCCGGAAATCACTTGACTTACAGCGCCTTTCATTGGGATCGTTCTTCGCACAGCGAAAATCGTCAATTTCAATCATGGAAGAGATACACTGAATAGAACGGAACTGACTAGGCACAAGGCTGGCTGGCTTTTGGAGATGAGATGGTTTCGAATTTTCATCCCCCTTTTTCTGAGCGAATGCGAATTTCAAGTGAGTACTTTTCGAACGCTGAAATGCACCCTGCATTAAGCCTCTCGAGATCAATTTGCAATTTATTGTCCGATTGTCACCCGCTGGATATTTTCAAAGCTATGGAAAGCGTGAGCATGGGATTGGAAAAGATCTGACGCAAATTACACGACGACATATACCGATAGGAGACCGGTGAACGCTTCATGTAAAATGTAACAAAAGATCACAGATTACATACACCTGTATGTTTCGTAACACGAATATATACGGGTAAAGGCAAAATATAAAGAGAAAATATCTTATGGACATTAGGCACAAAGAAGCATAAGCGTGCCTGACAATATGGCAAAGTATAACTCAAATCTTTCACAGAATTTTTATCTTTTTATTAAAGATGGGAACGTAGTCATGACCATCACTGAACTCTTTCTTAAATACCACCTCAAAAATGAAAACTTACACAGCTAGAGACTTAGTTATGACTGTGTATACATTCTATAAATTCACGATTTTTTTAAATCGTGGTGATGGGAACAACTAAAAGTTGTTTACTATGAGTCGGATTCAAACCTGATCCAAACAAAACCTTATTATTTTGCCAATGGTGATAATCATTGATGGTCAACAATTAGACAAGATCGACCTAACAGGTTCAAGTAGATCAAAATATACATAAACGTATAACAAATCTTTTTTTTTTTACATTTTTTAAGAATAAACATTAAACAATTGTTCTGAGTATGATGTAATTTACAATGATATTAAAATACATTTAAACACATTTCGTGAATGATCATAAGCGTAACGTGTCAATCAGATGGCAAAGCAGATGGGATCGCTGTGAACGGCCGGACACGTTGACAACTAAACCATAAAGAGTAATTGGCTTCCATTACAATTCCGATGCGTAACATAATTACCCTTAAACACATCTAACATTTCAAAGCGCAAAGACAAGGCGCAACTTTTTTTTTATCTAAAAATCAAGGATCGTTATCAGATTACAATAAGAGGAGTATTTTTAACAAAACAAAGCACATGTTTTTTTTTAATATCTTTTACTATGGCGGCTTCACAAATCTGCTGACTGCATGCTGCACTTCATTTCAATGCAATCGATCAATCCCTGATCTTCCCCGAAGTTGTAATTTGATGCCAATCTGAAACCAAGCCGAACGGTAGCGGGGTTGCAGTGGAAAGAATGTATGAATTCGACTGTAAACCTACAAACCACGGCAGGTAGGAAACGGAAGGCCACAACCCAAACAATGCATTTGTTGGCAAACAAAACTACACCCACAAGCATACGAAGATAGGCAACATAAAGATGAGCCTTTGTAATCGGTTCAGTACAATCATCGTCACCGAGTATGCTTCTTCGCAAGTTGACTCCTCAAGCCTCAATTATCATCTAATCCAAATCCATTTTTAAGGAGCGCAAAAAAAGGAAGAAAAGCCAAAAAAATGGGAGACGTAGAAGAAGGATCAGTTCTTTTCTTTTTGGGCCCTACTCCTGCGAAACAGTGAATGGCAGATTCGACGAATGTTGACAGTGTGTCAAGCTTTTTTTTCTATTGGGAAAATCTTCGTTCAATTCTAATTGAGAGTCTCGAACGCTTCCTAATCCTTCGCTACATATGTCCTTGCGGCGAAGGCAAGCTGAGAGTGTTATCGATATTATCTCATTAGACAATGCTTTTATTTCCTGCATTGAGGCTAAGAACAGAACCTATTATTAGCCATACTTGCCTAGATTAGTAGATGTACGCTTGCCTCACGACAATTTCTTCATGCACATTAACAAATGTGGGAAATATTTAAACAAATAATCTTAATTTATACTCCCCCAACCTTAATTTTGTGACATTTTTATGCATGTATAGCATCTAAGACTTAGCATTCTTCTCCTTATCCGTTTTGGCATTGAATATTCAAATTGTGCCGCAAAATACGCTTCTATTCATATAACGAAAATTTATACATTACTTCTCCAATTGCACGCCCCGATATCGTGTGGGTACTACTCTGTAGCATCGATTATTTGATCCAGCAACACTTCAAAATTAAAGCTTCACATGTTTTTGGAGATGATCACCAAAGCGTGTACACACGATTGTGTCCGCACATATATTTAAAATAAAAAACCATACATTCCACAGAAGCATAACATTCGGGGACGCTATCTTCCGGATCGTGCTATCGTGCCACAAAAAAAAACCCCAGCAACAAAAAAAAAGTTTGTTTTCTTTACGATTCCATTCATTTTATCCCTTTCCAAACTGTTCCTTCCATTTCACGTGTTTTGTTTATCTTTCTTCGATACTAGCGATCGAACGGGAGCTGCTACGGGTGGGAAAATAAAAGAACTGTAAGTGGATATCCTTATTAGAAACAAATAATGATTCCTTTTCTTCCTTGCCTGTGTCTTCTGTGGTAAAGCACTTGTGCAAGTGAACCCTTTCCACTTGAAGGAATAGAGAGCTAGGAAATTTTCTCTTTCAAGTCCGCAAATAAACAACAGCGAACGCGACAAAGCATGTGGAATGGAGATAAGAAAAAGGGTGTAAAAAATGTTCGTCTTAGAATAAAAAAAACACAAACTCCACAAAACAACATCTTCACATACTTTAGTCCGTATCGTCGTCTTCGATTCCAAACGTTCCTGGCATTCCAGGAGCAAAAGAATATGGCTCAATGTTATGACATGATAGAATAACTTCTCTAGTAAAATAGAATGTCACCCCATACATTGCTATGTCTCGTTTTGCTATTTAAGAAAAGATATGACTTAATACAGCTGGGAACATTTACATTTGGGAACAATACATTTTAAATTCCACCCACCAATATTGTGTATTGCAAGGAACCAAAATCTACATAGTGCTGTAAAACAGAACTCTTCCCTTGTCGGGGACAAACACACTTCAACACTGCTAGTGAGCACGATAAGCATCTTCCAACCCCCGAGGGGTGGCTACTTAAACTCAGCTAGATGGCTGGCAGGATGCATCATTTGTCGATTGTCCCCAAAAAAACACACACACCATCGGTACGTGCGTTTGTGCGATTGTTGACGTTGATTGCATATGCTTATCATTCTTCCGTGTCGTTGCGAAACAACAACAATAAAAAAAATCCCACTAAAACCCACAAACCATCATTATTAAGCCACAGTGCGCCATCCAAATGAGCCGCTCCCATCCATGTACACACACACACACTCATTAGTGAAAGATATTCCAGCCAGTCCAACAGAAAAAAAGTGCTACCACACAAAACCACACAGTCGGAACTAATTAACCGAACAATATCAACCCTGTCGGCAGGCACGCATTGGCCGCGACGCACCGAATGAATGGAACAGCAGTGTGTAGGTGGAGAAGGCAAAAAACGTGCCAAAGTGGCAATCCTGGTTCGGGATACGCTTAACGTGTCTCGCCCAACCCGAAAGAAACAAAGGCCTCACAAACCGACAATGAGCGATTCTGTCGAGAGGACACTTAACGTTCTTTTGGGGCTTCTGTGCAACAGAGGGAGTTGAGGAGAGGAAACAAAAAAGTTGTAGCAAAACTGCAAAACTTCTAAACCATCCCTGTGTTATCTGCCGTTGGCTTCGCTAATTCATCATTATCTGGCTGCTGGTTTCCAATCATCGCATAATTGACGACTAAAGGTTTGTGGTTGTTGTGTTACTAGCCATAACTGCAGCATGGAATGATTGACCCGAATGATCGTTTCGTGCATTAGATTTCTACTATTTGAAAGCTAAACCTTTGAGCTCGATAATCTCAGATAAAGCGTCCATCCGCTTTCCAATATTGATTATTTGGAAATATGTTATTACTTCATTGTTCATTAATTTATGATTATTTCAAATTCAATCTGGAAAAGCTCATTGCACTTCGTATCACAATAAAATTTCATCAAAACGTAGTACTAAACGGGCATAAAAGGTACTGTAAGGTTTTAGCTTTAGGGTTTGTTAGCAGACCCTGAAGACGGAAATTTTCCTATGTTTTACAAAATATCATACAAAAACAAGTTCTCTCTCTTCTTGGCTTATCGACCTTTAAAGTAATGCCGGCCATTTCTGGCTTCTAGACTTATTTTTACCACATAGCCGGATAGTCAGTCCTTGCTACGGAGGGACGGTCGAGCTGCTTAACGTACGCCAAACCCTTGGAATAATTAATATTAATGGCACAGAATGCTTTACTAGCGTTTAGTCGTAATAAATGCTTCTGAAGCGCTAAAACTATTAAGAAATTGTAAAACATTAAGAGAAACTTACCTCCTCCACGACCACCGTTACGATAATTGTTGTTACCATAGCCTCCCGATCCCTGGAAGTTGTTGTTGTATCCACCGCCCTGGCCACCACCGTACCCTAGTCCCAAACGATTATTCACCATCCGATGACCAGCCGCGCCAAGGTGCGCACGGTCTGTACGCTGACCAAACCCAATCGCATTCGCATTCAACACCTTCGGTTGTTCCTGTGCATTAGCGAGCTTACAGGCCGGGAACACGTAATCGTCCGCAAACTTGGGATCCTGGAAGCGCACCGATATCACCTGATTTTCGGTCACTGCCGGCAGTCCAGCTATGGGCGACGAAAGCATACCCTCCTTGGGTACATTTTCCTTCGTCGGAATAACGAATCCCTGAATAAAATCTATCGTAGCGGAAATTTCGCGCTCGTAATCTACATCCTCACCATCCCCATACAGTCCGGCCAACGTTTTGTACCCGGCGGAACCGGGCAGAAGGAACAACTTCGCATCCCCGTTCTGGTTTCGCAACTGTTCCTCTTCCGTCAGCAACGGTACCTTCGGATCCGTTGCCTTGAACAGCCGTTTTTCGTCGACGAACGGCAGCAGGGCTACCCCTTGCCAGGCAAACTTTTTACCATTCAGATCGATGCGGAAATCGATCGGATAAAAGTCAATGATGGGACTGCAGGGATCGACCATCAGTTCGGCGAACGCATCCGGTACGTGACTGCGACTGGCGGCCGGGAAAACGCCCATTAGCTGCTGCAGTGGTTTGAACGGTGTGCCAGGATCGAAGTGAGTATTTACGTTCTCCAGGTGCTTCAAATCCGACGCAAACGGTGCATAATGATACGGGAAGTACCATTCCCACGAGGCACAGCCCTGGTAGTAATAGCGCAAAACCCAGCAAAGGCCACGCACGTACTCCCACGCGACCGTTTGCCGAAAGCTGCTGTTTTGCGACGTAACGTCAAACTTCGATTCGTAATAACGATCTTTGAATCCATCCTCCCAGAGCCGTACCTCGTCGGGCGTATCCTTTTCCTCTTCGTCGGCTAACGCCACTGCGAGTGATTCTTGCGCTTTGTGCTTGATACCACGTGGACCTTGCTGTTCTGTACTACTGTTACCAGCCGTATTAACTTCCGCATTTCCTGCACCCTGCTGTCCGCGCATTCGAAAATTGGCCGCTTCCTGGCGAGGATTCACAATCGCCTGGGGCTGCATACCGCGTCCGAGCGGCGTCGGTGCGAACTGCGAGTTGTTTAGCTGTTCTAATTTGGGACGCTGCCAGCGTTCCTTCTGTAATCGCATGCGCTTGTTGCGCTCTTTGAAACGATCCTCGCTATCTTTACGCTGCTTAAAGATTTCGTCCTCCGCATAGCCCAGATCGCTCATAATCATTTCTACACGGTCGAGTAACACGCTTCCAGAGTCGGTTAGGTAACCGCGCGTTTTGTACACACACTTCTTGTACAGCGTCACCAGCCGGTCGATTGCATTCTCCCGGATCTCCAAGCTCGGAAGATGCGGCAGGAAATCATTACCGACGAAAAAACACATAAACACCCAATCGTCCACCACGCGCTCGAAATCGTATGCGAACGGTAAGTTTGGCATATCCAGTTCCTTCCGCAGGTACTCCTTCAGTACGTTCAGTCGCACAAAGATGTACTGCGTCTCCTTGCCCGGTGTCGGTGGGGTAGCGTTGGACAGATCTCGTTCCGATTGTAACCCGGTACAGCACTTCATTTCGTGACCCATCTGCTGACAGATATCGCACGGCCGCTCTCTGTTCGGGAGAAATTCTTCACGAATAATGGTGAAATGCGTTTCGTGCGTTGCTAGCCCCAGCATAATCAGATCCGCATCGGCACCACACAGCACATGATGTGTGCTCGGATCATAGTCCGGTTGAACGCGCTGCTTCCGAATGAAGTCCATTAGCTTGTGTTCCCCTTCGCCGGGAACATTGGCATCCGACAGGATAACCTTCAAATTCTTCCATCCCGGATGATTGTTCATTCGGTCGTGTACGTAGTACTGCAGACATTTGCTCAAACGATCCATGAATGGTGTACCGGGCGTAATGCAGTTCGAATCGAAGTTACTTCCCTTTTCTTTCTCCGGTGGCAAAATTGCACCCTTGGCAGCCAACTCCTCCCGGATGCGGGCTACCTCGGCCGCCTTTTCGGCCGATTCCTTAGATGCGCGAAAGCGACGTGACCGCTGCTGGTTCATTTTTGCACGTGGCGCAACACCATCGATAGCCATGTACAGCAACTTGCGCGGTCGGACAATGTTCATCAGTCGATCGATGCACTCGAAGATAGCGACCATCATTTCATCCTCATTCTTCGGTGCCGGTTTATCTTCCGGGTGTGTACACGGATGAATAATACCGTTCATGTCCAAGTACAAATTATCAAACTCCACGTTGTTTGGGTTCGGATCCGAAAAATTTCCGTAGGTAACATGCCCCTGATCGTCCACGGTCTGCGGAAGAATGCAACGGTAATGATAATGCCTGCGAAAACTCACTTTCCTTATGGAAAACATAAATGCACAGTGCACACATCGCCTCGGTGGCGTGCACACAATCTTACCTTCTGCTCGACAGCTTCAATTATCACGGACGGATATTTCCGCGTCAACCAGCGGAAAAATGCTGGTACTCCCATGATGTGGACGAATTAGCGGTGGTTTTGTTACGAAAAGTTTTATTTGTCTAAATATTCACTAACTTCTACAAGCAAGACTCGTGTTTATGCACCTGCAAATGCTTTCCCACGAGTTTGTGTTACTGTCAAAATCAAGCATTTTACGCTTGTCACAATTGTGCTGTCAAATCCGGGCAGGGAGATGATTGCCGGCAAATTTGATGGACTCCCATAGATTTCTAGACGAAACAGAGGTTGTGGAGGAAACATACATGATTCTTCTCAAAGAAATTTAAGATAATAACCATCATAAAACTGCAAAACCAATAGAAACCGGATTTAAACAATAGAAAGAGCTGGGGTGAAACATTGAAATGTATCCATATAAACCTTGTGAATTTACCTAGAATGATGGAAATATTGCAGCAATATTTCAGTGAAAAAAGGGTTATTCCTTTTTTTACGAATCACTGTTGTCGTTAAACAATAAAAATGTATGAATACATTAATATCATGCATTGTAGCTTAGTTTGAACGTTACATTATTTGAACTGTTCAATAACGAACGATTTCAGTGGTGCTGCTTCGGTATTGAAATATTTCATTCACGCAAGATGCGTACAAAACGTTGTGCGCGCGGTTGTCTGTTCTTTCTCGCTCTTCTTTTTTACGGGGATTTACTTCCATGCGTGGTTCTAAATAATATTATTAATTGATTCATGTACCTGATACTTCGGAACACAGATTATGAATTTCGATCATCATCGTTTCCAAGCACGAGTCGTTTCCCGTTTTTTGAACATTCATGTCAAGATTTTGACACCACAGGACGATAAATTAATACCAAGCATATAGAAATCTCACAACCACTACCACACAGCTTGCCTAGATCGTCAACAAAGTGGAATTGAACAGATGTGATGACGGACGTGCGCGGCAGAAGTTGGTTTCATTTTTAGAAGAATTACCCATTTTGCTGGCTGCTGTCGTAGCAAACAGTGCCTGCATAGTTCCTTCCCAACCAACCGTGAAAGATGTAGTGCGTAAAACCAACTGCCGCAGCAATCGTTTGTGCATGTTTTATCAGCAGCTATCTTGTGTGTTTGTGTTCTTCTGGGTACGTTTTGCATTTGCGTCGTAAAAGATTTGAGCAATAGAGTGTTTCAAGCTTGTTAGGTGGATCCGTTTTAGAACGCACACGGTCAGTGTTACATGAAATAAATGGTTGCATTTAACGTTTCGTCCCGTTTGTGTTTGTGATTGTTCGAAGCGAATCCACTTCAGTCGACGTAGCAGTGATTGGTGAGGAGGGTGTAGACAAACGTCACATTCCCTTTCGATGAAGCTATCGGACGGGGGTTCTAATAATCGCCACTCTGCAGTTTGCATCTACGCTTCCGTGCTCAGTTTGGTGTAGTGGTGTAGTAGTAGTAGAAGATAAAGAAAAGTACTGTGTGCAAAGGGCTACTGTGTGCAGGGTATAACCCTTATTCATTCGACAGCCAACACATCGGAACGGGCGGTAGAGACACGTACCTACACGTACCAAGAACGATTCCGCAGCCATGTACACAGGTGAATGGTGAAGATGAAATCATACTGCACGCGTATAGGTGGATTCCTTCAAGCATGTATGTTGTGTAGTGGTGTAATCATGTGTGCATCACTGTGTTTTCCAACTTGTTCCGATTAAACGTTCGCTGCGCTTTGGAAGCGCAACCGAGTACTGTCGGTGCGTTCTGCGTTAGAACGACGAGGAGATGGTTTCTTATTTCGTTACCAAATCAAGTAGATAAAATACCAAACAAAATAGGGAGGAGCAAACAAAAAAAAACCAATGGTACAACATTTGAATGAAATACGAATTGTTAAAGTTAACTCTGCGGTACTGACACTTTAAATCAGCCATCAGCAAAGCAACCCAGCAACCGAATGAGCAATAGTGAGAACGGCGTAGAAGGCGCCTGCGATGGTGGCGAAGCAGATTATGCCCCTCCGGAGATACCTGCTACTTCCACGTCGTCGTTAAGATGTCCATCTGAGTGGTTGGAAGTGGACAGTTTGAGAGACATTTTCGATACGGCCATTCAGTCGAATGTGGACGCCGTTCCAGAAGCTGCAGGTAAGAGTGCATGTAACATACAATTCCTTGTTCCAAATGTTTTAAGATTTGCTTTCTGTTTGATGCTGCTCAATTCTCAACAACAGGATCGAACGATGCGGATATCGAACCATCGCTGTTTGCGAGCGGAAGCAATTCGCTCGATTACGCACCGGCACCATCCACACCGGTACGTGTTTCCCGACCAAATCGGGAGTTTTCCCATGCCATCCAGAATGCCCTTGCGGAGGAATGCCCTTACATGTATGATACGAACGGAGGAGGTGATGCTTGCTATCCACCGACGAGCAATCGTCGATCAGCGGCGATGCTTTTGAATGGGAACACATCCGCAGTAGTGGATCCACCGGTAGCACCGATTCCTATCATGCCCATTCCACCGGCCGCTGTGTTTCCGTCAGCTTCATCCTCATCCCTACCACCACGTACCCGTGTGCGTTATGACTATTCGAAGCACAATCAAGTAGGCTTTGGTTCGATGTACCGGCAGTACCATCAACACCATCATCATCATACCGGGACGGGCGGTACTTTATCGTCGGGAACGTTTGGGTCGCATGCGAGCCATGGTGGGCGTACCTTTGCCAATGATACACCCGTGCCAAATCAGCACCACTATCAGGTTCACTATCGCCACCAGGGTATCACACCGTTGTCGTCGTCGTCATCGGAATCGCTCGGATACACTACGAACGAAAATGCCGACATACCACCGAGGGCGACCAGCAGCGAGGTAAGACGCGCCCGCAAACGATACATCGATGGTGAATGTATCGAACAGCAACCGCAAAGTAGCCGCTGGAGCCGAAACACAACAATGACAGTTGCACCGTTTGAGGAAGAGATGGAAAGTGAAGCAACTCAGCCACACACTGAATCCTCCGGTTGTGTGACGGTTAAAATCGAACGAAACTCCCAAGGTACGTCCTGTGCAATGGCCAACGGTAATGGTGCAACGGTTAAAACCGAACCTAGATCAACAACGCCAGTCCAGCGTGGGATTGTCTGTCGGACACCACCCACACCGACGCGGGATGAACCACCGATACAAATGTTTCCAACATTATGTAAAGTTGAACCCTTCGAATCGGGTACAACGCATGGTGGTTTACCATCAACAATACCGCCCGAAGCTACCGATATGGTTGGTTCTTCACGCGTGTTTGGCCGGGTACAGGAACAACCGAATGTTCGTCCAACGTCCAATAATCAACCTACCATCAAGCAGGAGGTGGTGAATACGCATTGTTTTTGTCAGGAATGTGTTCCTATCCGTCAAAGCGATAACAGCGAAGAACGATACAACGCACCGGTAGTAAAGCGTGAATGTTACTCATGTGCTCCAGCACAAGCACCAACTGTTGCACCTTCTACCTCGACTGGCGAAGAATCGACTGTAACGTTATTGCCAGAATCGAAGCCCACGGTCGTTAAGTTGGAACCGTCTGACGAACAACTGAGCACACCGTTGGTTCCTTCCGGGAGTTATAATGAGGTTCCGGCAGTGATAGTGAAACAGGAACCGTCGAAATGCTGTACCAATAGTGCAGCACCAGATGTGTCGATAAAACGGTCACCAATTGATGCGGCCGCTGAACAAACTGCAACATCCGAGCATACGGAAGAGTCAAATGTAAACGATGGAGAATCGAGAGCAGAATCGAACCGGTTGGATCTGAGCAATAATGCGTCCAAACTCAATGAAACGACTGTCGCTTTGTCGCAATCGTGCCTTTCGGATTCTAGTTCTTCTGGTACGGTAGTCACTAAATCCAGTACCGGCGCTCAGCGGGGTGATTCCTCATCGAACGGATTGACGGAAGATCCGCCATCAATGCCCGGTCCTAGCGGGTTGAATCGGATTCCATCAAGAACGCGATCTTTCGGTCGTCGTCCAACGTTTGGTAGTAATCGATTAAATCGACGCCGAAGTTACCTTCCCTACTTTAGTGATGATGATGACGACGAGGACGATGAGGACGATGATGATGATGACGACGATATTGATACAGACGATGATCGTATCGATGGTGTTGGTGTTTCGCGCAACACCACCAACTGTATCAAAAATGAGGTGGATGAAGATGTAATTCTCGTGGAGGAGGACGAAGGTAATGGGAGGAACGAAAAATATGCGGTGGACACCGCGCAATCGCAACCAGGCAAGCAGGCATCCGTACCGAAGCTGATCACGGATCAACCGTCGGGTTCGGGCAGTAGTAACGGACCAAACGTATCAACCACTGGTCCAGCGGCGGCTGTAGAAACGCCTGCAAATCCACCCACCAGTAGATTGTACGGTTCGGATGCGCTCGATCCACATCCGGATCTGCAGCTCGATTGGATTACGGATTCAAGCAGCATCAGCATTAGCGATGACAATGATGACGTTATTATGGTCGATCGTGCCGACGGTGGTTCGTCCGTTGCTGCCAACAGCTCCACAGCGGGCCCTAGTGCCAATAGCAACGCGACACCAGTGCCTAGAAGGCAGCGTCGTACCAAATGTCGGCAGCCGGCGACACGTGGCGAACCAATCGATCTAACCAATGATTCGGACGACGATACCGATCTGGAGGTACGGTCAATACCGGAACACTACCCTTCCTATACTTCCCGTGCCGGGTGGGCTCAGAGACATTCCGCCTGGTTACGTCGACTGCGAATGGAGCGAAATAGTAATTCGGCTGTGAGACGGTACCTGGTCCATACGCTGCTGCCACGCATTAATGCCGAACGGAACAGCGAAGATTGTGAATTTGTACCACTGTATTCCGCGTTCGATCCTAACCTGGAGTTGCTGTCTGTGCCACCGCGTAGATTGTTCAATACGGGCAGCATGCGTACGGTAACGCCGCCACCCCCACCACCACCACCGCCACGCTCGTACCGGAGCTATACACCACCGCCACCTTTTGCGCACCGAACAGGCCGTGACATTAGCCCCAGGCACCGGGAAGGATGTACGCTAGCAACGGCCGCACATTCATCGCGGTCCCTCGGCCCAGACGATCTTCATGGTCGTTACCATCGGCCACCGCTTTACCCGCGGGTACGGCACGCGCTCAGCCGTCGTTGGAACGTACCTTACAGTGCGTGCGATACGCATCGGATAGCGCGAGACTATCGCCGTGGTCGCTGTCCGGTTCCGTACCGACCGGCGAATGAGACCGAACGGCCGGGGCTTCTAGGATCGTCGCGGTCCCTGCCTGTGCTGCATGGTGCGCGCAATGTGCATTCGCATACCGCCAGCTGCACGGTATGCCACCATCGAAACCGTGGTCGCCATAGCTCACCCGCCTTGCAAACAATATCACCCTCGCCGTTGCTTTCTACCTCATATTCTCCGGTTTCCCTCGCGATGGATCCTGCCACCGGGAATGGTGCTGCGGTCGATCCCGACGGTGTCACCCCAACCGATGTGGTGGATCTCGTCGCATCGAACGAGGAGGAAGATGAACCGTACGGTGTACCGGACTGTGGCCGTGCGGGTATGGTGCCACCGAATGGTGAGGCCACTGGTGCTGGTACTTCCACCGGTGCATTCAGTACAACGGCCGGTGCTGTGATCGACAATACGTCGCTCGGTAGTTTTGCTGGGTGTAGCAACAATCGCAACGCAAATTACACGCCAAACTTCGTATGGAGAACTGCGGCCAGATCCAGCTACGAACCTTCGCTGGCAATGCTAAGAAGGCGCGACAATGCTGCCCCGTCCGCGGTCATCACCGTCAGCGACAGTCCGATCGATTATTCCGCTGCTACAACTCCGTCCCCACAGCAGCCAGTGCCGGCACAGTCACAACCGGATGGAGCGGCACAGCCCACGGGTGGAGCACCGCCCACCATTGCACGCCAGCGGCTTAACGATCACAACAATAATAATGCCCCGTCTGCATCGACGAGACCACCACCACCAGCATCGAACGTGGACGGTCGGGATCCGCGGTCACCGTACGACAGTATGATCTCGGATCCCGGTGCCTGGGGTCCGTCCGCATCCCTTGACGCACGTGTTCCTTTATCGCCGGCCTCGGTATCACCGCCACCGTACGGCAGCTCGCGCTACTCCTTGGACATGCGGCAGTACCAGTCGCATCACCTGTTCGGTATCGGTTCGGCATCGAACCGTTTGCGGTCCCAGCGTCTCCCTTACGCGCCCCACGAAACGCTCTGGATGCGGCAGCACCAAGCGCTGGAAACGCAGCGCCGCATGATGTCGGTCGTCAATGCAAATGAAGTGTCTGCGCCACCGCTCCATCTGCTGTCCGGTGCCGCACCACAGGGACTACCCGCTAGCTACGCTGCACGTACCGCACATTACGATGCGATGCAACAGTATGCACCGGGCGCTCCGTCAAGCACGGGAACCGGAGCCACCCACGGTTCGTCCGCTTCCTCATCTTCGTCGTCATCCTCGTCCGGTTCGAATGTGGCCCAGGCGGGTGCATCCTCTTCGCAATCTGCTGGCTGTACGCGGCATCTTCTGCTGCATCGCCATCATCACCATCATCATCATCATCCCGTCGGTGGTGGCCAGCTGGCTGGTTCCGGTGCTTCCGGTGCCTGCATGGGTACCGCTCGTGGACAACCACCACCTCCATCGTCCCCGGCAGCATCGGGTAGTGACGTTGGCCGTGTGGTTGGCACTGATGGTGAGGGGTACGTGCGCTTACCGACGTCGATGCGCAGTACCGTCATTTTGCCATACCATCGATATTTGTCGAATCTGAATACGAGTAACGCACGGACCAATCCGCCTCCGGCAGCTGATCAGGGACTGAACCTTCGCGTGCATCGGCCTCTACGGCGTGTTGCAAACGACCAAAACTATATCTTCCGGTAGGTGGTTTAGAGAGAGCAAGAGAGAGAGAGATATTTTCTTTTGGAAAATCAAACATGATTCATTTGTATTCCCTTCTTTTACAGTCGAAACGATCACCAACATGTGCATCATCACATGTACCATCATTTACCTTCGCAGGGTAACTTCCTCGGTAGCCATCCGGAAATTCAGTTCAGTATTGGGGTAAGTGATGCCAGTCACGGGCAATTCACGGGGTCAGCATGCTCGAAAATAGAAACATATGTTCTCCATTTATTTTTGAAGTTTTAAGTCTTGGGGTGGTATTTGATGATGGCCCCGGTCAATAATGGGGTGTTTGGACATTAGATGGTAAAATTTAAGCATTTCTTGATTTGTTTGCAATTTTCGCTGATTTTTGCGTACTAAAAAAATTTGAACTAAGTGCAAGTCACTACACAAAGAATTTAATATCGTAGATTATCCAAAATGGAAAACATGCTACCTCTGGTAAGAGTTCCGAAATTATTCACACTTTCTGGATTTTTTTCGAAGCGTTAAAGTATTTTTTTCTCTTCACAAATGAGCTTTTTCTTGAAGCTTCTGTTAATCAAATATAATTCTTTTTTTACACAGTTGCGACCGAGCTTATTGTCCAGCCTGAATCGGTTTGTGCGTGTTATGGAAGATTCCTGTACCAGTCGGGGTGCAACACAGGTACTTTGACTCTGGCGGTATTTGTCCAAAAAAAACAAATGATTATTAACTTGTTCTTCTTTCCCACCCTTTGTAGGAGATGATCGAAACGCACACGTTCCCGCACAAGTACAAACGGCTAAGGCGCGTTAGCGAAACGGATGAGGATAGCGAAAAGTGTACGATATGTCTGTCGCAGTTCGAAATCGATAACGATGTTAGGTATGGTACAACGATTTGCGTACAGATTTGTTGAAATGTCATGCTAAACCACAATTTGATTTCCATTGCCACACCTTCAGACGATTGCCGTGCATGCACCTGTTCCACAAGGACTGCGTCGACCAGTGGTTGGTGACCAACAAGCACTGCCCCATCTGCCGTGTTGACATTGAGGTAAAGTTCAACAAGGACTACAGCATTTGACAACCGGCGGGTGAAAGCTTTCTTCGGCCAACGCACGGACAGCGAACGGTGGATTCGCCGCATCGTCAGTATCACTACGCGGTAGCACTTCCGGTCGTGGTAGCACAGCTGGACGACGATTCGACTGTTGACGTTGGAACGGTGGAGGAAGAAGCATCTAGTGAGGACACGTTTACCATCCTTCCCGGCATCTCATCGAATGGCGATTGTTACCTGCCGTAGGTAACGGTACGGTACGGTTTATCGGGGAAGAGGATCTATAATTAACACGTTGTGTGCCATGTCTATCATTTTTGATAGACAGTGAAGTTTCCTGGGGGGCCATGTCTATCATTTTTGATAGACAGTAGTCGTCATTTTCAAACTGTTATTTTTCCGCGGTGGCTGCACTTTTCTACTTACAACCTTCGGCAAATATTAAGATAAGACTTTTATGAAACTAATTACATAGTTGGTTTTCGCAAATCTTCAGTCCATACATTTATAAAAGTATATTTTTGGGATGCCTTTTTTCGAAAAATCTTAACGTTTTGTTCATATTGCTATCTCTTATGTCGCGCCGTTTGATCGTCTGCAGTGCGAGTGAGATAAATATATGCTTGAACAACAGACGATGGAACGGCGCTTCACAAGAGATAGCAATATGAACAAAACGTCAGATTTTTTCGAAAAAAGGCATTCCAAAAATATACTTTTATAAATTAATTGACTAAGGGTTTCCGAAAACCAACTATATAATTAGGTTCATTAAAGTCTAATCTACATATTTGCCGAAGGATTTTTGTAAAAATGTGGTATCGCCGCGGAGAAATAACAGTTTGAAATTTACATTTCCTGGGGGGCCATGTCTATCAAAAATGATAGACAGTCAATTTGTAAACAAAAACGCCGTGGCCTGCTAGGAAACATCACCAAAATAAGCGTGGCACACAACGTGTTAAAGGGGAGAACCGAAAACCTCTGAAGGCAATAGGAATAGTATGTTTTATCGTCCCATTTTTCGCCATTGTTAAACTATCAAACTACGTACTACGGTATAATGCATTCACTATTACTACTACTACTCCAATATGCAATACCTTCGCAAGGCTCAACTCGCATTCTATCAAATGGTCCTATCGTACGGTTATTGGTAGGAGCAGGCTTTGTTGCAAGTTGGGAGAAACAAAAAAAAAACAAATAAAAACTTTACAAACAGACACATAGGGATGTAGAGCAGATAAGGCAGATTACCAGCTAAGATGTTTCGATTTTATGTATGTTTGTCCTCTGTAAAAAGCTCTTGCTGTATGCAATGTCTCTGTAGTACGTTATTATACTTCTTTCTTTATAAAAGGACTGAATGTTTTTTTGTTTGTTTTGCTGTTTCTTCCCTTATGCCTTTTGATTAGCGCAACCCGTCGTTGCACTTTTGTTTTTCTTCTAACATTTAATGCATAGCAAAACGGAAGGGATCAACAAATTCCACTTAAATGGTGGGGAAAAAAACGGTAGTAATTTAATTATAAACACAACCTTCCATACCTTCCTAGTCTGTGAAAACAATAAATAATTAAACATGACCCCCATCACACATCGTCCAAAATCAAAAGTTGAAAGAATGTTGAGAACAGAAGGAGATGAAAGAGATTCTTGCTAATGTTCGGTCTACTTTCATGTGTTGGAAAATGCGGCAAATGGAACAGATTATGTGAAATGGCGAATACTAGAATTGTGGACCCGACTACCGGCGGATAAATTATTTTAGTAACCGAGAAGCAACCGATCTTCTATCGGGGGGATAGTGCCACAATCAATACTAATGGACTTCCATTTCCATGCAGTTGAGGCACCAGCGGATCTCTTCGGATAAATGAAACAGGAAACAGTCACGTGTGCTACGATGCTAGGGTATAATACGGAATTAAATTTATGTTTTTTTTCTTATTCTTATAAATCGCCTTAATGCTCCTAATAAACCATAATAGTAGAGTGTACCGCGAACCTATAACTGCATTACTCTCACACTGCCTCACAAAACTGTGTGTGCCAAGGGGGGAGGGTGGATCCTGGGAAGGTGGTTACATACACAACTTTTATTCCACAATCGTCACATTTAAAAATGTCGTAAAAAATCGACTTGTTTTGCTGACAAATAAAAATGTATAGCCGTAAACGCAATACATACACAGTGCGCTGTTTTGCGCGAATCGTCCAGAAAAACGGTGCGTAACGCATGATCATTATTGCGCCCCACACACAACATTGAAGAAAGTGGTGGTTGGTTAAACGTTAACAGAAGACTGTTGTCGGAAATTAAAACTGGCAAATGAACGTGGACATTAGAGAAGCCTGTCAATTAGAGCGGTGAAGCGAGTACGCGGTTTCTTGGTTTGCATGAAATTGCTCTGCTGTGCGGATTCTACACGCGGATTGTACACCCCGGGGTGTTCCCTACGATACTATTACATTTACTTTAAAAAATAAACCACACACGCACACACACATACATATTCAAGGACACATATTTGCCGAAGGGTGTTATGCTCCTGTGCTAAGTCAATGCTTTGTTACTAGTTACTCCCGTTGTTAATCGCTAACAAGATTCATCTGTGTTTTTCTTTTGTTGTTGTCACCGACTGTAGAAACTCTGTACACACACGCCTACGGGCGCGCATATGCCTCATACTCATCGACGGCTTCAGCTGCCACGCCGTCGGGCACGGCCTCGTACGCCACGATTCATCGCTAACGGGGGGTTTGCCTCCTGTTGTTGCTGCCGCTTCCGGTGGAGGTTGTTCCGACGGAGTTATGATGGTGGCGTGCCGGTCGCTGGTGGTACACCAACCGGTCCTTCACTGGGCGCTCCTCCGGCGGACTGTTGCTCCGGATCACTCGCTACGACGGTGCTCGCGCTGATCGTTGTCGTTTCCGGTGGCTGTGCGGTAACCTGGCCCGGCTCTCCGAGGGATTCGGAGGATGGGGACGGGTTCGGTACTGCCGCCGGTGGCATTCCCTCTCCCGCGGTTGGTGGTGGTAGGGAGGGATCGGACGACGAACCCGCTGTTGGGGGTGTTGCCGCTAGCAGCGGTGCATGCTGCTGTTCCGACGGCGATGGCTGCTGGGGTCCGCCAGGGCCAGACGGGGGCGGCACCATCGGGACACCGGCGGGCCCGGGTGCGGTCGGGCCCGACGCCGCTACTGCCGAGTGGTCGCTGTGCGGACCCCCGGCGGCCGGTGAGGGGGGTGGCACTGATGCTCCCGGAGCACCCAGACCCGGTGGCATTATACTATTTGCTGTAATACCGTCGGTAGGATTCGTAGAGGGCGGCTGGGTGGAGGTAATAGGGGGGATGATACCGTTGGAGGGGGGCACTGCGGACGTTGCTGCCGGTCCTTGGCTGACCGATGGTAAGGATGCTGTCGCTGGCAGTGCCGATGATGCTGTTGCTGCTGCCGCTGCCGCTGCTGCTGCTGTTGGTCCGGACACTTGACCCGGAATTGCTTGGTTGGGGGAATGTATCGCTCCAGGCGCTCCCGGCACCATCCCCGGGCCACCAACGATAGATGGCGGCTTTGCAGTGTCTGCAACGAGAGAGTGGTTAGGAAAGGAAAGAAGAACACATTGGTTCGGTTTGTTAGTCAGGTGCTTCTAACGGTGTGCTGTGGTTCGCAGAGCGCATAGGTCTGAATATCGGACTCACTAGTTCCCGGATTGGTGGCCATCGTAGCGGCGCTCAGATGATGTTGACCCGGCGGCAAAGTAGTCGTCGTGCCCGATGCCGAACCGGTGCTTTGTTGCGAACCATGGGATGATGGTGTGGCCGACGAAGCGATTTGACCCGAAACACCGACCGTTCCTGCGGGTCCACCATGCTGCTGTTGCTGCTGTTGTGCCTGAGCTTGCGCTTGTGCTTGTGCCTGCGCTTGCGCTTGTGCCTGCTGCTGTTGCCATTGGCCTTGCTCTAGCTGGAAACGCTGGTGAGCTTGCTGGCGGGCCCGGAACTCGGCCGCTTTTAGCTGCTCCAAATGGAACTGTTGGCGCTCCTGTATCAACTGCTGCCGCTGATACTCGAGTCCTTCGCGTTCGCGTTCCATCGTCGTTTCCAACTCCTCGAAGTGGCGCAACTTAATTTCCAGCTTCTTCATCTGCGTCTCGACAAGCAGCGCAACCAGGCTCTTGATTTTGCGCTCCTCGACTGCGGCCAGATGTTTTGCCTTAACGGCAGCCGCGGCCAATGCAGCAGCAGCTGCCGCTTGCAGATTGCCTTCGTTGAACAGCTTCGGATCGGTCGAACCGTTCTCTTTAGCAACGGTTGACGTTTCGGATTGATTGCCAGTTGCGCTAGGCGTTAGTGCCGCACCGTCTTTACCTTCCTTGTCCTTCGCATCCGGTACGGAAGCAGCCGTACCAGGTGCAGCATCCGTTGTGGCGCCAGGTTGTTTGCTAGCGTCAGCCGTCGTTGCTGTGGCATCGGAATCAGGCGATTTCGTGGCTGTCTCTTCGGTTGCTTTTTCTTTATCTAAGCAGTTTTTGGTTGTTTACAAAAGAAATACATAAAAACATGATTATAGAAAAGCAAACAAATAACCATGGCAACCGGCAACTTACCGGCATCATCCTTTTTCGACACATCCTTCATTTCCACGTCCGTGCTTGGTGTGGCCGGGGTGGCAGGTGTACCAGCACCAGCGGTAGGTGTCGCCGTACTACCAGCGGCCGCTGTTGCTGATTTGTTCTCCGATTCATCTTCCTTATCCTTGTCCGGACCTGTGCCGGCAATACCACTGTTTGCCAACCCAGCGTTTGGATCAAATTTACCACCGAAGCTAGATTTTTCTACATTCTTCAAATGTGCGTCCATCATGGAAGCTGGTACTTCATCCTAAAAACAAAACATTCCATCTGCATTAGAAACGGATGGAGGAGCTCACGCTTTCAAACTACATTACCTTTATAGCGGCAAATTCTTCCATTGCCGCCTTGGCAGCACTGGCCGCAATGCGCGGATCAACCACGGAAGCGAGAAACGCAACGGTCGACATGATCGGATTGCCCGCCTTGCTGAACGGTATCGGTTGATATGATAGTGGCCCCAGGAACGTATTGTCATCCTCCAGATATGGGTCCTCGATGGGCAGACGCAGAAAGTGTAGTATGCATTCGTCCTGCGTTCGCGAACCGACATGCTCGCACACCTTGTTCCAGTCATCCTTGTACATTTCGAGCCCTTCGAGCAGCAGCAACGTTTCCTGTTCAGTCCATTCGCGCGTCATACTGGCCGCCGTCTTGTTGCGCATGGCAGCTGGTTTCTTCGCGTACTGATCCAACCGCAAACCAAACTGTCCGTTCGGGTCGGCCGTCGGGATAGCACCCTGCTCTACCTTGATACCGTCGGGACCGATCAGTGTGCCGGGTGCACCAATACCACCAGCACCATTTGCACCACCCGTCGCCATTGCACCCGGCGCAAGCTCATCCTTCTTCTCGCCCAGGGTCGCATTCTTTTTGTCCAGATCGAGCAAATTCTTCGCCGCGGATGGTTGTGCCGTCTTGGGCGGATTGATCGGTTGAAGCCCGGAAGGTGTGTCGCTCAGCACGTGGAAGTGCGATGTGGGCGGCGGTCCCATTGGGGTTGGGCGGGAATCGGCATCAATCTGGTAGTTGATCAGACCCCACTGCTCTAGGAACGCATGTACGCGCATGATCGCACACACGTCACCGGCCAAGTTGCGTCGGCATGCCGTGCTGGTGAGATACTCGGTCGGATTCAACCGGTACGTGTCGATCATGAAGTTCCGGTAGGCCATGTAAATTTCCGGCGTTTTGGATTTGTTCTTGCCGTTGAAGAACTCCGGCAGCGCGCGCTTCTCTACCACGTGTATCGAGTTGTAATCGAACCAGGCCGAATACGATGGCACGATTATGTGGTGCGTTTGTTCCGTTACGTTGTCCTCCAGATCGTCTTTACCACCGACCGGGAAATCCTGCGTGTTGCTACTATCGCTCGTCTTGCCCGCCTGACTGTCATCACCACCGACACCGGCCCCGGATCCACCGCTACCACCACCCATGCCGGAACCACTTCCACCTGCGCCACCCGCACCGACTCCACCGCGCTCCATCTCATCGTCCAGATCCGTCACGGTGGCGTACTTCATCGGCATCATGTCGGGATCGCGTTTCGGTTGCGGTGTGGCCGGTCCCGATGTCGAGCTGCCCATGTTCGGTTTCACCTCGGTGATGTTCGTTTCGGGCGTCGGATCGTCCATGTCCTTGGTCAGATCTTCCGACTCCTCGTCGTCAGCTCGGGGTTTCTTCTGGAAGGAAGACGCTGCCGCCGATGCGGCCGGTGACCGATAACTCTTTCGCTTGCCACCTTTACCCGCGGCCGGGGAAGGCGATCGTTTACGCTTCGAGTTGACCACTTTGGGCGTTTTCTTCACTTTATCTTCCGATCCAGCACCACCACCGGCCACACTCGACATCAAATCTTCCACACCAAGCCGGTGCGGATGCACCTTTTTCCGGCCCATCTCATCCACCTCGTAATCTTCCTCCGACATCCACTCGTTATACTCGTCCAGATCAATCACCCAGGAGGCAGACACACGCCAACGTTCGGCCGGGGACGGTGGACTTTCCGGTACGTTATCGGGCAGATCGAACGAATTCGGTACCCAGGTATCGTACGACTCCGGGAAGTAGTACCAATGGATCATGACGTGTTTCTCACGCCGGAACGTCGGCCGTGCATAATCCTCCGGCAGCGGATCAATAACCGGGTAGATTATGTGGGTTGCTTCCTCCTCATCCACCGTTATCTCTCCCTGATGGTTTGTGACAATGTCGGTTATCTTGTTGGCCGTCGCACGATCAACCTCCGGGCGAATGTATACGATCGGAAGTCGCATACATTCCGCCTCGATCAGTGCCGTCTCAATGTCAAGCACCATCTGTCCGATCGGATCCTTGCGCATCGGGTTCTTGTTGACGGTGAAGTCAAACTTTCGCCAGCGCTGTTCCGCCTTGTAGCGGTACATTGTTGACAGAATGTGGCACAGGGCACCGCCCGGTTTGAAATCCATGAAGCATCGTATCTGCGAGCAAATGAGGCACACAATGAAACAAATTAGACATGCTGGGAGATGGGACGGAGGGAGAGGAAGAGAGAGACAGAAACATTTCTTACCGGTAATCGGGTTGTAGGTGGATCTTGGGAGTTTTTGCCAAGTTTTGCTTCCTGATACTGTATGAATTGTATGATCAAATGTGCCAACGATTCTTTCGTCGGAGGATCAGGGGCGAGAAACTAAAACGGAAGAAACAGAAAATAATTGTAGAATATTATTACAAATGAATTAAAACTTGTTTACAAACACTCTGCACAATTAAATGAATGATCACAACAGTATAAACACAATAATACAAAACTGTAGCGTTTCGATGCACTTAAGGGTTTAATGCACACGGTGCTAAGGGTTAAATGCCCCTTGACAGCTTCTTGTTACCCAAGCTTTCTGTGAACCCGGTGTTCGATACCTCTCCTCCCCGACCACCTGAGCTGTTTTTTCGCAATGAAATATCGCCCGAACAATGAATAGTTTCCTCTGTTTCTTTTACTTTTCCTCTAAACTCATTATTTTTGCACTAGATTCATCAAACACAATCACGTTCCTATGAATAAAACTACATACAAACTTTAACAACTGCACTTGCCACCAACAAAAAAGCGACATACAAAATGGCTCACCATCGCATCATCGTCACACAGAGGCGAAAAAAAACACTTACCTTTTTGAAGTGTTTCTGCAACCACAGCCGCACCGTTTCGAAACCTTGCAACGTTTCCGGTGCGGTAAAGAACTCGGCATTAGGATTTCCATCCTTTTTCGGCCCCAAAGACACCATTTCCATGGGTTTTGCCAGCGACTGCTTAGTGCGCTGTTTACGATTAGGAACCGCTGCAGCACTTTTCTTTCAGTGTTCTCACTGACGCTTGCCTTGAGTGTAGCAGTGACGGCAAACGATAACGACACGACACAGACGCGCGGAGATGAAGATCACGCGGTTGTATGAACTGTTTGTGATGGGAAATTGGTTAAAAACACGATAAGAAATGCGCTGAAACAACACTACAACACAGTTTGTGAATCCTTTTTACCCCGAACTGAGGCGTTTTTCTTCGAGGTTTTTTTTTACTGTCGTGTCCGTGATGAAACTGACAGGACGCCAAAATTGCAGTTCAGTGGATGAGATGTCGACATTGCTGAACTGTCAGGTCGACATTCGCTGGAGTTTGCAAAGCATGGAGAGTTTTATATGCAATATTTCGTTTAAAATGTGACTGAAATAGTATACACAAGTATTACAATTTTTTTTAATATTATAATGATAAAAACACGATACAAATAATTTGCTTGTATCACTAACATGATTCAGGGAAACAATAGCGATCGATATGAAATATTTCAAATCGCCGAATGGCGCATGACCTGCACACGTGTTTGCATCGAGGAGCTTAATCAAATTTTACAATTTTTAATTTTACTTACCCAACCAATTGTAACGGAAGTATTCGGTAAAGCAAATGGTACATTTTTCTTCAACATTTGTGTATTTGGGAGTTTGTTTTGTTTCTTGCACCTGCCTTTCGTTTTAACTAACACAAACCTTTTCATGTTTTCTGTTTTGGGTAAAAATATGCTGTTATTTCGATTTGCAATTGTCACTATATCACTCTTTTGCATTAGAGTGTTTTTTTTTGCGTTGAAATTCTATACCTCTGTTATTGTTATACCATTTTTTTCTCCTTTTGTTGTTTGTTTCTAGTGCGTTGTATATCAAATGTTTACATTTCAGGTCGCCCTAGAGGCTATTTAACATGTGTTTTTTTTGTGTTATTTTCTTGTCTGTT
Source organism: Anopheles funestus (assembly GCF_943734845.2). Lineage (NCBI taxonomy): Eukaryota > Metazoa > Arthropoda > Insecta > Diptera > Culicidae > Anopheles > Anopheles funestus. The sequence goes on from NC_064598.1 coordinate 43,742,263, forward strand.
TATACCATTAAATTTGTGTGATCGTTTTGTCATTTTGTTTTCATTTCCTTTATATATTTTGTTTTTCTCTCAGCTTATGTGTATACAATGTTTTTCTTTCTTGTTTGTTTCGTGAGTTAAGAGGAAAACTTTAGAAATTCGTTCGTTATATTAGCACATCATCACTCGCGTTTCCGAGTTCAGGGTTTGCTACACTCTGCCCATCTATCCTTTTCCCACACTACAAACACACACACACCTATGCTAAACGCAAAGAAGTTAATTTGAATGTGATTTCCTTCTGTTCCCTACATTATCGCTAATCAGGGAAGAACGAGGAAAAGGAAAAGCAGTGGATGCTAATGTGGCGTGCTGTGTTTGGCTAATTACGCGATTTCATCTCCCCGCTCACACAGGCGAACGGCTTTGTCGTTTACCTGTACCTGTCCCAATATGTAACATACTCCTCCTCCATCGATCATATACAATATGATAATTCATTTCACAATGCAGTTCCATTACGTCGTTTCTTACTTCTTAATGCACAACTACTGAAGGATATAGCTCACTCTTTAACTAGATTAATTTGTTTCTTTTTGCTTGTAAGAACAGCCCCCTCTCTACTACATCATGTCCTGTAATTCTTGATGTGTCAATAATGTCTACATTTGTGTTTGTTTCTCTTCCTTCGTTCCGGACCGGATTTGTTTCGCTTTATCCTTTAAAAACAGATAAAATAAACGCACCCAAGTCCCATCGCTATTCGTCTAGCCTTGTCTAGCGATAATTTTCACTTCTATCGATCTTATATTTACTAATAAAAAAAAACAAGTGCTGCAGAACACAATTAACTGCGGGGACACATATTATTGTTACGTTCCCACCTTTTTATGGCCCAGATCAGTGTGTATGTGTGTTGTCTGTGTGTCCTCTGTGTAGCGAATTAATTCATTCAATAGCGAGTTAAAGATTATATCTTTTCATTTTCCCTTTCTAAAACACATTCTACAGACGGTGTACAATTGCTGGCTGCAGTTTTTTTGTTTGCCATTCATATTGTGGTCAGATTCGAGCCACCATTAGTCGCTTACGCGATACAAGAAACTTGCGGGTGCCGATGTCACATTTACTAGTTCATTTTCTACTATTTCAAACGGATCTTCTGTGTTTTTATTACATTGCGTAAATTTATATTTGTTTCTCTTTTCTTTCAAAACAAATGGGAATGATTTGCTACTTAAGAAATCCATATGATAAGGAAGAAATGTGTATGTGTGTCGGATGAGAGAAAGAGAGAAGTATTCTGAGCGATAGATTGATAACATAACAAATGATCGACAAATGATCCACGCGTATGTAAGGCTCTTGCTCATAATCAACAAGCGATCACTGTTTTCCATTTCTGTGTTATCCCTATGGAAACAAAATAACAATGAATCTCCACCAAAAACCACACACCATTGCTCGCTTTCTCTATCTAAAACCATTTGTGTTTTGGGTATGCCTGACAAAGGCATTTGAAAGTAGTAGCCCGGCCAACCATTTCGGCACAAGTCGCATGTGATTGAAATTGAAAGCGAAACGTTTTCCGTCTTGAGACATTTTAGTTGGCCTTTAAATTGAACTGTCCCCAGTTAGTGAGGTTTAACTGAAGAAACTAAAATCATCGTTGTCTTGAATGTACGATCAAGACCCGCTTATAGTAAATGATATTTCATATAGATGAACGATGGGACATGTGTGAGAACGAAGGCCCTGTGAACAATTGCTTAAGCAACATGGAATCTAACAAACAAATCTCTCTTACTACGCGTCTCTCTTTCTCTTCCTTTTGCCTTATGTGTTTTTTGTTTGTTTGTTTGTTTTGTTTTTCATATGTTATTGTGTTCTTTATCATGAAAACACTATTACGCAGCATTGGCCACTATTTTTTCATTATCACACGTACAAATGTTTTTTTCTTCTTCTCTCTTCATCTACTCATACTATGTTTGCAGTAAAACCCTATCCTTACTAAATTGGTTGTACTTTGCTTGTTACAATGTTACATCGATTCTGTAGCAGAAAACATAAAGTGCTTTTGACTGATGTTTTTCCACTTTTTTGCGTTTCATACAACAAAACTGAAGGTTGTGTGTGTGTGTGTTTTTTTTGTCAAAGGAAAAAAAAAGGACACTACGAAACACTTATTCGTGTGCTAAGTCACTAATATATACAGACACATTACGTGCGCTTAATTGGGTTGCCGCACGAATTTTTGCAACCGGTGCCATAAACGCAGCAATATCATAATCGCATTAACCCTGATTGATTTGCTTCTATAAACTGAAGATAATATCGAGAAGAATATAACTTTTATAGAACGTTCGTTCTTTTTTTTCTATAACCTTGCACAATTGGACTTACAGAACTAAAATCACCGCATTGCTCCCATTGCATCTATAAGACATTGGGTTGTTCCATCTATCAGGAAAACAGAGCTTTTGCAACTTGTAATTTGTGAATTCTTTCTGCTGAGCTGCTGCTTTGCTTACAAACGTTTTTCCATTGCATTTCCCTTTAATGTGTGTACATATATATATATCGTATTTTATATGCTGCTGTTCACAATTACTTCACGTGTGCGTGGCTATTAGATCCAATTAATCTTTAAACTTGTTTGCTGCTGCCATCATGATTGATGTTGTTGATAATTTGCAAACAGCTTATAACAGAATGCCCGGCAAATCTTCTTGCTTTCTAATATGTTTTATTTTACATCACATGCGCAAAAACTTACACACCCGAACATCATCAATGATTATTTCTACACTCGGATCACCTACCATCCTACTACTATCCACCGGACCGTGCCATTATTAATCCATTTAGTAGAATGCCAAAAACCAATAATATTCAACTAGAAAGTGTTCACTTGGAAGTGTCTGCTAATAAAAAAAAAATGAAAATACTACCACGATCGATATTTCTAGGCAATCGTCAAGCATCGGAACAACATCCATTTACTAAAGTGCTGTGTAATGTGTGTAGCGATCATGTTGTACAATTTCTTACATCGATCTAAAGCTCATAGCAAAAGATGTACAATTAGAAACGTTTTAACATGTTAGATAACGTAACGCGGTGAATAAGGTAGAATGTGTAAAATATAAAAAATGAAAGGAAAGCACATTGTATTGTTACTAGTTTTTATAGCTTTCAACGGGGGTAATTCAATCGATTTGCTGTAGATATAGTGAGTCTATGTGGGAGTGTAGAGTAAAGCAGGGGAATGGCTATTATTTGATTATTTGTTTTTGTATCGCGGCTTTAATTGCCGTACTATTGTAGGTTAATGTATTGCGTGGTTTAAAGTTGTATTTCTGCTATTGGAAAATAAAAAAAGATATCATGTCAAGTTCGTATCCACAACTGCTAACCATTAAAAAGTTAAACGGAAGAACGTTTTGGCGAAATTTGCACATTATTTCTCCTGATAGAAATATGGTTTTGAAAAAAATAATTAAATCATGTCTACTGTCGAGGTTTTTTCTTTACATTTTGCTTTCAATTATGTTTTACACATTTTTGTCGGTTTTTTTTTCAATACCATCTTCACATCTAGACTCATGCTTTAAACATTTTGCTTTGGCAATATTGCGATCGCAATTTATGCATGATTGTGTGTTTGTGTGTGCTTTTTTTTCTTTGTTCTAATCCCAAACGTAACGCGAGGAAACCAGCTCGTGCAGCCACGATTTTCTGAGGACATTCCCATTTTACCTGCTATTTCTCCTCGGTCGATCTTCAGCTTTGCTTTGTTCAGTTTATTTGATGCTGTTCTTGCTGCTGTTGCTGATGTTGTTGCGATTGATGAAGATGGTGAATTTGTTGCGTATGTTGCTGCTGCTGCTGCTGATGTAACGAATGTTGCTGGTTGCTATCGGACTGACCTAAAACACGAATAACAGACACACATAAAAATGCTGTTACCATGGATGTACAGTCCGGATGTTTGTCTGGACGTTCGCTGTTGCCGTTCTACGGACCACTGTTAATTTCTGTCGGTGTAATGGGACCAGCTGACTGCGGCGTAAAACCAGGCTGCTGGGCCATCGATTTCTGACGCACTTCACGTATCTTCAGTTGCAGGCTCTGTTTGTTAGGAAATATGTCGCTGTGTGCCAACTGAAATGGGGAAAAAGTACAGTGAGTAAACTTGTAAACTGTGCATAATTAGAGGGAATGTAATCGTAACATCCAACGAATATCTACCTGAAAGCTGTTTGTGGCATGCGTTGATGGAAACATCCCGTGTTCATTAAACAGCTGCACCACCAGGTTGCGCCGTTGTTCGAGTATCTTCCGATGACCCTTTTCCTCAGCCGAATTGACTGATCGCTGCGATGGTGTCTTGGGCGTCCGGGGCGAACGATCGTCAGCCCCTGGACCGCTGCCCGTTCCACCGCTTCCAACTGCTCCTGCACGTCCCATTTCGGCCGACATTTCTGCAAGTACAATATTGCTTTTTAACACTCTGACACGTATTTATCGAAGGGATTTGATTCGTTGTTGATCGAGTAGAAGGTATGAGAAGTGAGTGAGTGATCATTAAGTTTAACTGACTCAGAGTGAGAGTATGAGTTACATTTACTCATTCTCACTCACTCATTATGCACATCGCTAGAGTTATCTCCCCTCGGCTACGAGCATTCAACAATGAATAAAGGTATACCTTTGTACTGCTCCATGTTGAAATCTGGTCCAAAAAACCGATTCCCAATCACGTACGAACTGGACGGTGTAGCCGTGCTGGATAATGGTGGGACACTTCCGTCCGAATGTAGATTATTATGCTGATCATCATCGGGTACTACAATAAAAAGATCAACATACAATTAATGTATTACAACACAACATAATGATAAAAAGATGAAGAAAAAAAACTTACATGTTTTGTGAGTGGTGGTTTGCTTTTTGCGATAATTCTGCGTGAACACACGTGGCGACGACGCCATAATGGCACTGGGTGAGTGACAATCTTCCGGCTTAAACTGGGGCAATGTTTTAAACTTTTTCTCAAAGTCAACCTGTCGGAGAACACTGCAAGAAACAAAGAAAGAAAGGAAGTTACAAATTTGGGCTTATTGAACAATAATTGTGCAATAGAATCGTTTCTATACATCAGAGCGATAGCTTACTTATCCATATCATCCGGTTTAGCCTTACGAAAGAATGCTTTCTTTGCGGCGGACGGTGAAATCTGACTGTGGTAGTCCTCCATCGAGGCGGACGTCGGGGTCGGCAAAGCGGACGGCATCGAGGCGTGTTGATGGTGGTGATTGTTTTGACCGTTCGATGACGAATTGGCCGCATCATCGGCCGCGTCATCTTCCATCGGTGTTGTCTGCTGTTGGGCGATACTGTTGCCGCTCAGCGGTGGTTGCTGGTGTTCCGACTGCATCATACCACTGTTACTGTTACTATTACTGTTACAACCTCCGCTGCTCATCTGTCGGCGCTGTAGCGGAGCACGACCCAACTGTGCCGGTGTCGGTGCCAGTATAAACTTCTTGCTCTCCGGAGGCCCTCCTACCGAACCGGTACTACCCCGATCGCCAGCATAATCCTCCTCCATGTCTTCCTCGTTGGAGGTACCGGTATCCGTAGCAGCTGTCATATTAACATCACCGGAACCAGAGTTCTGGTGGGTACTGTTGCCGCTGCTGCTGCTATACGAAGATGCAACGTTCGTGGTGCTGCTGGAAATCGGCGTAACCGGCAGGTAATGTTTCGCACCGGGCGATTCCGGCGGTTCCTGCTTGATCGTTGCATACTGTTGCTGGTTGTGATGATGCGACTGCTGCAACTGCGTCGGATAGCCCTGTTTCGTGGAGATGAGAAGATTCGGTATCTTGCCTTGGATCAAATATTGTACGGGAATGGAGGTGGTGGTGGTGGTCGTGGTACCGACAGCACTGGCCAACCCCCCGTTGCCATTGGCCACTATTGCTGTCGTTGCCGACGGTTTGATTAGCATACTCGACGTAGAAGATGATATGGTTGAGGTGGAACATGATGTAGAAGATGTAGTGGATGATGAAGAAGGTGTTACTGTTGTCGGAAGGATGTTTGTTAGTTTCACGTGAGCCATCGTCACCGGCTGAATGGTTCCGTTACTGGTCTGCCGCAAAGCGCCAGTGGTTGACGAGGATGATGAGGTCGGTGTTAGTGCAAATGCAACGGTAGCGGTAGAGGAAGGGGAGGAAGCAATGGTGGAACAGGACGCCGAGGCGGAGGGAATTGCGGTAAAGATTGTGTTGGCCTGTGCCGGTTTCATGGTGGCCGTCGAAAGATTCGCGAACGAAATCTTCGAACGATCGCTCAGCGTGAATTGCTGATTATCGGGAAGGACTAGGGCAAACTGGAATTGAGAGAAGTATAAGTAAGTAAGTTGGAAGAACCGTTAGTCAATGGAACTAGTACCAGCACTAGAGTGAAAGACAGAGAGAGAGAACGAGAGCGAGCGAGCGTAATGCGCAAAGGAAGCAGTAACAAATCGTTCAAAAAGGCGTACTTTTTACTCATTGCTAAACAAATCTACTGAAAGATGCATAAATGGAGCATCGCCATGACTGGCTGGGGCGCAAGTTTTAAGGTGACAAATTGTAAAAAAAAACTTATAACAGACTAAAAATGCTTTTAATAGTAACAATCTAGAGCATATACACTCTGCTAGCAACTACGCAAATAACGAAATAAGAGAAGAAAAAACATTACAGCATTATAATTCACAGGGCTACATACGCCGGAAGGCATTTTCTTGTCGAGCATTACTACTTTGGCTTCGCTAAATTGTTCTTGATTTTTGTTGCGTTCGTTCGCATTATTATCTACAGCATTCCAGGATAATGGGGATGAAAAAGGATTGGCTAAGCTACAAAGAAAAACAATTGAGCGGTCCAGCAGCTAATAATGTTTTAAATTATTCAATGAATAACCAATTTTTACTAGCCAATCCAGAAACAAAACGTAAAGAAATGACCCCATTATGTGGCCATTTTTTGTTTTTGCTTTATTTTAACGAAGTGGTGCTAAAAATTCCGGTTTTGTACTTTTTTTTTTCACTATAATATCGTGTGTGATTTGTAGGCCGGGATAAGGGATCGTGTGTGGTGCATAAGGATGGTAATAAATGTAGGAAGGTAATATGAGCAGGGGAAAATGAGCAAAATGAGATTCAAAATGAGGTTGAAAGCGAATATTTAGCAAAAAATTCTAATCAACTCTACGGAAGTATATGCTAACGAGAAGAAATCGTAAAACGTAAACACAATCGATCAAAAAGCAGCTAGGCGTGAATCAGTAATGCCTTCCTAACTAGAGCGCGTAAAGGCTTTGATCACTTCGCTGCCGGCTTACCTGTGGACACAGCATCAATTTCTGCCGACCGGGTAAACGCTGCGATGGCGAAGCAAGAATTGTTGCCGTGGTGCTATTAATGCCAACGCTCGCTGCTACACTGGCTGGTAGCACCGTCGTCAAATCGGTAGGACAGCTGTTGCTAGTGGATATGCTTGTCACCGGTACGCTACTGCCACCGGAACTGACGGTGGACAGCATGGAGAACCCACCGGCACCGGGCGGTTGCAGCGAGTGTAGCGTCGAGGACAGTGTCAAAGATGCTGGCACGGAAGCGATGGACGACGGTGTGGAAGATGTCGATGTCACCGGTAGAACTGTTGAATTTGTTGGATTTATCATTATAATCGTCTGTTTCGTGTTGTGGCTGTTGTGGTTGATGATGCTTGAATTGTTTGTGGTGGGAGCAGTAGTAGTGGTGGTAGTGGTTGTAATGGTTGTAAAGGACAGATTGGATAGAGGTTGGTGATGATGATCGGTCGAGAAGGAGGTAGCAGTGGTGATGCCTTTTTTACTTATACTATACGTCAACAGTTTCGCCCCATCGTTAGTACTGGATGAATCGATACCAATGGTGGATGCTTTGGTATTTGCAGTAATGGCATTGGTCGTGAAGGAGTTCGTATGATCAGGCACAACGATACGATTAGTCACATTGAGGGAAGAACTGATAGGGATGCTATTAGTACACATATTTGAATTGACTACGCTAGCACTAGTAGAGGTGGATGAGGTAATGAAGGAGGAGGAGGAGGCGGAACAGGTCACAGCTGTGATAGGACTGACGAGGTTAGTGTTTGATACAGCGCCTTCACAGGATGTAAGTATAAGCTGCTGGTTGCCATCTTTGCCTGTCGCGCTTGGTAGCATCATCTCCCTACTGGCATTTTCATTATGCTGGTGCTGTGACGCCGTTGCAGATGTACCATGCAACAGTAATTCGTTCAAAGAAGCTTGAGACAGAACAATAATGCTTCCGCTCGGTAGAGCCGTGGTACTGCTGTTCGCTGGAGCATTGTTTGAAGCTGTTCCTAACAGCAATCCATTAGTACCGATCGTCGACCCAGAAGCGTTGTTAAATGGAAGCGCAAATGTCGTACCGCCGGTTGTATGTTGCTGTTGTTTCAGCTGTGCTGGACGTTCGATTAAGATTGTTTCATACACAAACGAGGGCATAGCAGCAGTTTGGTCCGAACCAACCGTGGCCGTGTCGTCCGTGTCGGATCGGATGAGCTGCTGGTGGTTGGTTGACACTAACGGCATGTTGGTCATTTTCGCAAACATTGGGAGAGATTGTTGGGTAGGGCGTAGGATCGTACTGCCGGCACCACCGGAAGTATTGATGATGAATGCAGTTGTTGCATTCGCACTGCTGCTGGCATTTCCTTGTGCGACACCAGTAACCATTGTGGCAGTTGTTCCGTTTAGGGGTTTCGATGCAGATGGAACCAGATGTGCATTGGCTGTTACATTTACAACATTTACTACATTCAATGTTTTCTTCACTGGATGAGCTAAGCTGCTGGTAGTGGTTGTGGTGATGTTAGATGGAGAATAAATCTTATCGCTATATACAACATCAAACGAACAGGAAGGCTTTGCGGTAGCGGAATTTGTAGTAGAGTTAGTGATAGTAGTAGTAGTAGTAGTAGTAATAGTGGTGGTGGTAGTAGTAGTATTAGATGCAGTACTACAGGTACTAGCATTATTCATGATAACAACACCGGAAGTAGTAGAACGGGCAGTACTGTTTATGCAATGTGTCGTGGATGATGAAAGCTGATGGTTAGAATGATGAACAACATCTAGATGAGAAGTTAAATGATGATTGCTTTCAGTATTATCTGTACGGCTGTACGGTTTGTGATGATGATTAAGTTCGTTAGCACTAGCAGTGTTAGTGGTAGTGGTAATGGTAGTAGAAGTAGAAGTAGCAGTGTTCACAACATCCATTGTTAGTTTACCTTTTTTCATGCTCATCACTATTGCGTTAGTATTATTAGGCTTAAGGTTTGCATTGCTACTAGTGGCCGCATGGTTACCGTTTACATTCGAGATCGTGTAACAGATGGTGGGATTAAGCTCTAACAGCGATTTACATTTGGTGCTGCTGCTGCTGTTGCTGAGACCGCTTCCACCGCTTTCCGACGAGCAGCTGCTGCTCGGTGGTGTAACAGTCAACGTGGACGTTGCTGCCGCCGTCATGGATTCTGCACCGCCGTTATTGTTTACGGCAAGGAGAAGCTTGTGCTGCTGTTGCTCAGTGGCATGATACAGTGCCGTCGATTGTTGTTGGTGCTGCTGTTGCTGCTGCAAATATTGTTCTTTAATGGCGGCGGTAGAGAAGTTAAAAATGGTATCGACATTGCTTCGGGCGTTGGCGCTGCTAGTGGATAGATTTTCCGCTGGTTCCATCTTAATCGTAGACACGGTTGGAGTTGAGGCAGCTGGTGAAAGCAGATATGATGAATGGTCCTGTTTTCCCAGGGTTTTTGGGCTTTGAGGCATCGTTTTAAATGCTCCTCCTTTAAATTAAATTTTTGAAAATAAAAAAAAACACACACATTTATTAAAAATTAATTACCATTTACTCGTATATTAATGAAGCAACTAAAGAACAGCAAAAATACGAAAAGCGCTCTATAGGTGGCATACCTCTCCACTTACCCGTTGGCTGGAATGGTGAAACTCCAACTGGATTTTTCGGACTGCTGTACGCGTACCCAATCGGATGCTGATGATGATGGTGTGGATGGGTGTGGTGATGTTGATATATGCTACCACCATGCCCACCAACACCACTAGTGCCAGAAGTAATATTGCCACCACCATTACTATCGCCTCCTGGAACAACAGTGTTATTTGCGCTCGTACCGTTGCCTACACTGTCACCCGCCGCTAATGCCATCGATTGTGGCCGAAGGGTACCCGCTTTAATAGGCTTTGGTTTGCATGTCAGCAACGAACCGGAAGATGGCTCGAGCGAAGACGAATTCGGTCCACCGGGTGTTGTTGGTGGTCCGCTAACATTCCCTCCATTGCTAGCCGTTGTCAGTGTTTTTATCGAATAATCCGTCGCTACGTCCCCGTTACTACCGTGATGGTAGTCGTTTGAAACCGTCGATTGTGAAACCTAGAAGAGCAGTGTGGAATAATCGAATAAAAACAAAAATGTACAATTAATACACAAAAGCGCAACAAAAAAAACGATCATCCCCCCGCCACGAGCGCACAACAAAAGGAAAGAGGTAGTTGCACAAATACAATTGGCAAAATCGTACCTTAGTAGAAGAACTAGCAGCATTAGATGTAGCAGTAGTTACTTTGTGCCTGATTTCCTCCTCATGCTCTTGTTTACCCTTAGCGCTTCCAGAGATATCTTCGACATCCGAATCGCTTACCTTTTCGGCACATTTCAGGTCTAGTTCAGCCACATCGTTTGACTGCGAACACGTGGATGGTGCCTTTTTCGATATCGCTTCGTCACTTGCGTGCGTCATGTGCTGATCTTCGTCGGAAATGCTGCCACCTGCAACAACCGTCACAGTATCACTTTCATCCATCTGCTCATCCACAGATATGTCCATCCGATCATCGTTCCTTTCTCGACTGTCCTTATTATCATCGTAGCGTTGCGAATGGGACGAGGCGTTTGCTGTTGAATCGACGATCATCGCTTCGGGATTGTTGTGATTTCCCGTATTGCTCGTTGCGGCTGATCCGTGGTTGGCCGTCGTCGTCGGTGGAAGCATCATCATGACGGTGGACGTTGCTGGAGCTGTTTCGGACGTTTCTTCGATAGTGTTGTAAGGTGCCACCGTTAGTGGGATGATATCGTTCGCTTGGCTTGCGCTTCCAGCCGATCCGGAAGAACCTATCGGTGGCATTACTTCCGATGGTGTTTTCGGACTCTTTTCATCGAACGAATCGTTACCATCGAAGGAATCGATTCGGCCACGGCTGTTGTTACCTCCCGCTGATACTAATACACCTCCTCCTCCACCGACACCACCTGCTGGCGTACCACCGACACCCTCCTTCGCAGAGGAAGACGATTTACGACGATCCTTTGAACACCACTTCCATTCGGGATGGGCCTTAAAATGTGCTTCCTTCACCTCACTCGCCAGCTCGTGGTATTTGGTTTTCTCTTCCGGCTTTAGTGCGTACCACCATTCGCCAAGAATTTTGCTCACCGTGCGATTGTCCTGATTCGGATGCTTCTGGTGTACCAGCGCTCTGTGCCGTTTGGAGAATATCATGAACGCGTTCATTGGACGCCGAATTTTTGCATCCTTCTTGTTGCTCAAAGGACTCTGTGGTTCCTTTGGTGTACCGTTGCCACTTCCACCTCCGCTTCCACCACCGTTTGCTACTGCGGCCGCCTGCAGTGCCGCACTGCATGATTGCGTACGACGCTTTGCGATTGATTCGGCACTTTCGCCCGAACAAGCCTTATTAGTAGGTACCGTTGCAGGTGCCTCAATGTCCATTCCTCTCAGGAGTTGATGGCTTCCTGCACCACCACTACCACCACTACCACCATTGCCACTAGTGTCTCCGACTGCATACCGGTTGTTTGTTTGATCTCCACCGTGCGCGGCGGAATTGTTCGTATCGGGTGCTGTTTTCACGGGCTCTGCTTCAAAGACATCATCGTCTCCCTGGTCATCGTCGTCGATGGATACCATATCTTCCGCGGCTGGTTGGGGCGGTGGTGGTGAAGAGTACATTTTCGATGGTACGATGATCATCGAGGATGTCGCTGACGACGACGACTTCGCTGTCGTTGTGGAGGAGCTTCCAATCGACGATGGTTGTGATGCAACCGTCGCCGCCGCTGATGATGGTGGTCCAGCAGCAGGAACTGCTATCGTTGCAGATGGTCCGTAGGTCTGCGCGTGCGCCATATGCGCATAGTGGTGGTGTTGATGATGAGGATGGTGATTGCTCTTGGCGATCGCCGACGGACTATGTATGATCGGAAGCAATGCATGCCATTGATAGGTGGAACCCGTGCTAATGCCGTTTTTTGGCACAGTTAAAGACTGCTGATGTTGACTGGTCAACACCACGGTATGTTGCTGTTGCGAAGTCTGTGAAAGTTGCTGTTGTTGTTGTTGTTGCTGCTGCTGCTGCTGATGAAGCTGCTGCTGCTGCTGTATGATCGTGTGATGATGGTGGGCTTGAACAGGGGGCTGCGAAATGAGCTGAACCTGGCCAGAAGTTGGTTGCGATCGGCTGGTCGTTACCAGCGCATGAGGTTGCTCTTGCTGCTCATGCTGCTGTTGTTGCTGCTGCTGCTGTTGCAAGGAAAGTGGCTGATGTTGCTGATGTTGCACAACGCCATTAGTCGATAACGATTCCACGTGAACTTGTTGCTGAGAAGTTGTGGACGATGATTGTGTCACTGAAGAACTGCTTCCACTCACATGTAACGGATAGCTGGCATAGATGGCAGACGGATGTGCCGAATGCTGTGAATAGAGCGGTGACATCCGAATAACGCTGGTCGCATGACCAGTCGGTGGTGGAGCAGTGGCACTACTTGTCGGCGGTTGTGTTGGCCGCAGTGACTCTGGCCGTATGAGCGGATGGTGATGTCCACCGCTAGTGTTGCTGCCACCGCCAATACCAATACCTCCACCAATCACGTGCGATGGGTTCGGGCTCGGAGTGTTCGTTTTGTACTTGCTGCTGCCACTACCAACACTGCCGTGTGGTTCGCTGGACGGTGCCGGGCTTCCGATGGGCAGAAATAGGTTCTGACGATTACCGATCATTACCGGCGATTGTGTTGCTAACGGGGAAGATCCATGACCCGTTGGTGACGAAAAGGAATTGCTCGGTGTCGCCGAACGGGAACTGCTGAGCGATACTGCGGATGGGAAAAAACGAATGCCGAAAGGATATATTAGCTAATATCAATATAACATATATTTTTTAACAATATAAATATATTTTGTTTTGTTCAAAAAAGTATGTTTCCTGATGCATAACTTTATACAATTTATAAATAAATATTTTTTTTATTTAATTACTAAATTGTTTCTTCGCAATGTTTTTTTTCCACACTAGAATTTTGACATTTGGCCGGTGCGTAAAAAAATGTTCACTCATACACTTTCGCGCATGAAGAAAATAATTTTATAAGATGGAGGAAGAAAGATACATTCGATGTAACAGTGTCCCGTCAAAAGGTTTGCTTTGGAAGAACTTAGAAAAAGGATATTATCTCGTTTCCGAACACGTGCAAACGACGGTGAAAGAAACGACCATCAAATGTTCTATGAACACATAGCGATCATCACTCAGACACTTACGCAGACATTTAATGTACAGCTCGGCGCCACTTTGCAAATCGTACATGTTCATGTTCATAAAGTTCATACTTTTTTGCCGCGAAAAAACTGTACCAAATCAAACCAACTACAAACGGCACGATTATTGTCACTCTAGTCCTACCACTACGCGTTAGCGTTTTATTTTAACAATATTGAAAAATAGAAAAAATAATGCTTTAACTACAATTTTACAGGCAACTTTGCTCGTGTGAAGCGCGAGATGCTTAACCGGCGCGCGGTACTGATACAAATGATCCCGAGCCAACCAATTGAAAGCAATCCTGCCCCAAAACGTGTTCCATAGGTATCTACTACCACTACTACTACTGCTGCTGCACCGACGTACGAACATTTACATGGAACCGGTTGAACTCATTGTTCGTTTCGGAGTCCGTGTTCGGTTGATTCAACGATCGAACGATGAACGAATGTGTGTGTTAGTGCTCGAACCCGACTGTTAGTATTGAACGGATAGGATTTTGACTGCAATGGAATACCGAACTCTAGGTTTGTATAGCTCATGGGTTTTACGTGCGATGTGATCGTAAAACAAAAGTGAAATACAAATTCGTTTGTAAAATTGCAAAAGGCCACTGAAATTATTCGCCTTTTGTCATATTTTTCTAAGAATGTGTATGTGGTAGTAATGGCATGTTTTTGTCTAATTCTGCTTATTACAGTTTCTCTTCGCCGTAGGCGATTCTAAAGGATTATTTTTTCAATGTGTTAGTACGGTACACCCAATTAATGTCTGCTTATTAACCCTACAATCGAAGAATTCCAGTAATCGTATCGATTTAAATACAGTGGAATACCGATTATCCGTGCGCATCCGGGCACAGCCCTGGCCGGATAAATGAATAACATGGATAATAGACACAACTCATTTTATTGATAAATATGTTGCGTACAATATGTTATGGGTGGAATTTTATTAGGTGCAAGGTTTTAATTTTCTTTGTGGTTTATAGTTACAAAATAAATTTGTATTTTCTGGTCAACTTGTGCAAATGGCATCATTTACAGCTGAGTCCTTATTTATATACTATCGTTGGTTTTGCAGTTAATAAATTAAAATGAATTAGGAATTGTCATGTCCGAGCTGCACGAATAATCCGACACCCGGTTTAATGGCGTCAGAATAATCTGCGTTCCGATATATGGTAAAAAATGCTAGATAGTGGAAAGTTTGATTTTCAATTCTTGTAACACTTTCGCAATTTACCAATTTCAGCAACAAAAAAAATCTATTCGACTTTGAACATACTGAATCACTTCTTGCATTACACTTACCAAGCATATTAGCGGCATCGGTTTCATCCTGATCAAATTGTCCCGCGACACGGTAGTGGGGCGAAGTTTCGGAATCTCTAGACGTTTCCTCATCCAGCTGCGTTTTACTGCTTGATCGACTACTGTTGAAGAATATTAAGGTAAAAAATGTAAGTTAAAAAAATGTAAAATTGTCCCTTCTTTTCTAACACCTTAATGACGTATGAACGTATCTTTCATATAAAGAAATCAGAAATATCCTTACCTATTGAAATGGTTTGTCACCGAGCTGGTGGACGAACGGAGTGCATTGTTGCCTTTCTGGCTGAGATGCCGCGAGCAGTAGCCTCGTCGTTGAGATTCCTTCGAACATGTTTCGTTCGAACACAGCCTGCGCCACTGCTTGCCATTGAATTTCTTCCGTATGCCAGTTGGAGTTGAAACAACGTCTCCCTTCTTGAATCGGTGCGGTGTTGCCGCTTGAGATCTGGATCGTCATATTATGATTTGCAAAAAGAAAAATCCAGGCATGAAAATTAACAAAAATAATTCAAATTTTTTTTAGAGCTAATGACAAGATCGACAGCCTTTCGAACACGCGACAATACCTTGGGGTTGCAGGTTGAGATCGGGGTGTACTTCGTTGATCCAGTAAGCTTGAGGTACTTCCACGGCTTTGCATACTGCTTCGCTTACTGCTGCCTGAGTATTTTTCCGTTTCTACAATTGTACAGAATATAATTTTAACATACGTTAATTACAATCTAAATACTGTAGGTAACATATTACGTACCTCCTTCCATTGGGAAACTGCTACGCACTTCATCGTCGCTCTCATTATCGTAACTACGGTTCGTGATGCGCAGATCATCCGGACTGAGCGTTCTTAATACTGAGCTGCTGCTGGTGTTGGTACCACCGGCACCACCTGAACCAGATGTCCCACCGATCGTGTTGCCACTGTGCGCCGGTGCAGGTGATAGCCCAACCTGTACCGGATGGGACACATGATGAAGCGAATGGGATCGCGAGTGTGCCCCTGTGTAGTGACTGGCTGCTACATCCATTCCATCCCGATCGCGATGATCGCGATCCGCACCGATCGTAAGCTGAACGGACTGAAAAGGCGACGTTGCGGCACTGCGGTAATGGTGCTGTTCCTCACCCGTACCGGCTGGCAGCACATGTTGCAATTGTAATGGCACGTGCAGGTGTTGCTTCAGCTGTTGCTGTTCCAGCGATGAGCCAGCTCCCAGCGTTGGATCGTACCGTATGCCGGCACTCGCTACACCGCGTCCCTGTGTTATGCTGATGCTGTTTTTGTACGGTGCACCACTGGTGTAGATAATGGTGGCAGACGGTTGGCCCGCGGTTCCGCTCGACACCCCAGTCACCAGCTGATTCGCGCCACTGCCATGTAAATGATCACTGTTGGCTGACGTTGCCAGTACGTAGCTTACTATGGCTGGTTGTTGGGGTTGGTGTGATTTCGCAGCGTTCTCTGCGTCTTGAGCACGATGCTGATCGATGGTGATTGTGTTACGTCTGGTTGATCCACAATCGGCAACCAGTCCCGATGGCACTGTATGGCCGCTATAACTATCCAACGCATCTTCCAGCTCATCCCACCAGGGCGGTTTAAGCAGACGCATATCGACACGTTTCACTATCCGAAGCTGCAACAAGACGGAGAGAAAATTTAATACATTAATGTGTGACCATTCTAAACTATTACAGAGGGCATTTAAAAATGCAATTTGTAAATAAAGTAGTGTTTGTAATTACCTCCTGCTTATCGCCAACGGCACTGCTTAAAATCTGAACCGAAAACTGTTTCTTGTTGCCATGCACTTCCTTCACTATGCCCTCGACAAATACATCGCCACCGTTGGACGTCACCGGATGCGGATGTACACAGGTAGCTCTAACGCAAACGCGCACACCCGGTTGTAGATCGGCCAACGCGGGACACACATCGTCGATGATATCCTGTTGTCGGTGCGTATCGTCCAGCACACCGTCGTACGTCTGATGGCTGCCTTCGGGTTGATCGAATCCGATAACAACCGTACCCGGTGCAGATGTTGCACGGATGCGCCCAGAGTCGTAAACGTCTTTTCGTCGAGCCAACACACGATGGTTAATCCATTCGCTGAGGTCTATAAGCGGAGTTGTTGTGGTGGTGGTGGTGGTGGTGCTACCGGCCGGTGCACTACCATACTGCCCGCCGCTTGACGATAACGATGGATCCTGCTGGGAGGAAGTGGTGGACGCCGATGACGGTGGTGGTGATTGCTGGCGGAACTGCTGCTGGGAATGCTGACCAGGCGGGTGCAGTGTATGCTGCTGCTGGTAGTGATGCTGTGGTACGGAGAACGACGTTGCTGCTGAGAGTTGATGTACGGGCGAAGGTGTCGATGTGGCAATCGCACTACCGGCAGATGGTGGCGTTGGAGATGGTTTGTAGCTTCCAGGTGAGCTGCAAAGTAGAGGAAACGAAATGGAAATACGGTAAGTATGGATGTACACAACAACCAACCGGGTGCGATTCTAATCATGTCGAGTGAAACGGGAGCCGCGTACGCTTCTGAATTGTTTATGCATGAATTTTGACCCGCTCTATTGTGTCTGCTTGTGAAACAGTAACCAAGCGTGTATAAATAGCCGTATAGTATTTAAATTTATTATCTTACGCTGATAGATTTTAGTACGCGTTTTAAAGGGAATCGTATAAACGGTAATGCTAGTATTCACACGATCATCATTTGCAAAATTTAAGTCTTGCAATTGTTGATGCGAGTGGCAACGGGACGCGCTATGAATGAGGACATATTACGCATATGTTCGATGCAGATCAAATCTGTGTCGATAGAGTATCTTTTTACTAGAACAATCTGCAGTGTACTCGTGATTTACCAATTCCAATGTACTTCTATTACACATTCAGCAATTCAAAACTGAACAGACTGGCGCGCATGAGATTTACAAGGGAGAAACTTATTTTCTTGTCGTTTTGTGTACTCTGGTACTCCAACTAGCGTTGGAAGAATATCTGCTTCAGATTCATGAATCTGGATGAGTCTTTAAATTGAATGAATCATTCTGATTCGCTGTTATGACAATTCATGTATCCTCGAAAATTCAACAATTCTCAAGAATCCTCAAAAATGCAAGAATTTGTTAGGTACCACTGATGATCTTTGAAGATTCTTCAAAGAATCTTTTGAAATTATTTGAATGACTCAGCTACTGAAAACTCATATAAATGACTCTTACCCGTACGATGGTGTCGTGTGGAGTTTCTTGTTGCTGATGTAGTATGTGTCGGCTGGTGAGGACGACGGTTGCAGCCGTAAAATTTGTTGCTGCTGCTGATGCTGATGATGGTGCCTTATTGTAACCGGATCGACCGCCAGCAATATCTGACGATTGTGTGCAATTAGCGGATGCTGTTGCTGGTGCTGGTGAGATGAATGCTGATTATTCTGCTGTTGTTGGTGTAACTGATTGGATGGATCGATGGCACCCGGTGGTGACGCTGTGTTCGACGGTGATGGCTGTTGCAGCGTAATCGTGGAAATGGTATAGCTCTGAGATCGATTCATCGTGGCGATGGACGAAGAGGAGGAAGAGACAGAGGACGAGGAGGTCGAAGTGGCACCATTGCTATTGCTATTATTAATGCTACTGGTATTATTAGTACAACTTATACTGCTACTACTACTGCTACTACTGGCAGCATTCATGCCCGGACTGTGGCCACCGGTTGGCTGTTGTTGATGATGAAGCTGATGTGGATAGTGGGTAGCACCCGCTGGACGCTGGTGCAAATGGTGTGCCTTCACATTCCCAGCACTGTTGGCCGGTACCATCGCGAGCAGCGTCGCCGTTGTCGGTACAGAGGACAGATTGATCAGTGCCGTTTCCGCACTGCCCGGGCTGACACGGTGCTGTGCGACCACCAGACCACCATTGCTACCATTGCTCGCCGGTGATACTGCTGCTGTAGACGAACCCTGGCCGGGACTGTTGCTCGCCTGCGAGCGATGACCAGTGCAGTTCAATATCCGTTCCCGGCTGCCCGGTTCACGCTGCAATCGTTCCGATTGGATTGCGTTTTCGTACGTTCTCGCTTCTGTGGCCATATGGTTGCTGCTGGTGCTGCTACCGGTACCTTCACGACCAAAGTTACCGTTGGTACTAGCACCGTAATGGTATGCAGCGAAGCTTCCATTTTCCTCCGATTCACCGTTCTTAAATACCGTCGTTCCGGTACACGATGATCGCGATACAATGTCCGTTTCGGCACATCCATCACCACCACGGCGTCCACCGTCTCTAACATCTGCTTCACGACAACCACCACCACCTCCTTCCGTATCCATCGGTTGTGCCGTCAGCTTCCCACCATTGGTTCCGGCGGGCGATGACGTGGGTGGCACTGGTAATGGTGGTGGCGGGACTGGCCGATGCGATTCCATCTCTTCTAGTTCAGCGAGATCAAACTTTCGCTTTTTCGGATGCTGCCGTGGCGTCGCATTCTGGTTGGCGCTTTTCTCCGCCAGCATTGTACGATCGATGCTAGCGGTGGTGGTGATCGTGGTGCTGGTGTTCGCCACTGATCCCGTCCCGGAAGTTGTACCGACCGTCGCTGCCGTTCCGGGACCGGTACTAACGGCGACGACGGTCGTTGTCATGCTGCTACTGTTGGCCACGCTAACACTGGCATTCACTGACTGCTGCTGCGATAACGACACCAAGGACGATGATGATGGTGATGATGTTGGTGCTGTTGCTGGTGGGGGTTGTTTTTGCGGTATCATGCTTGCCCCCGGTACAGGACTGACACTGGCCACATCAAGGCTTGGCACTTTCTCTACCGCTGGCTGGTTAAATGTAACGCTCGGCAACGGGTCGCGTTAAGTTGCGTTTGTGTTTCTTGTTTGCTATTGTTTGTTGTTTTTTTGCTGGCTTGTGCGGTGACGTAGCGGTAAACGGCGAGGGGCGGGGAGCTAATATAGCTCGGGTCGGCTGTACGCCACTACACCACGGACAAAGCTATCCGTCGTCTGTTGATCGCCATACTTGCGGGATACCGCAAGGGTTGACCGATGATATCGTTCGCTCTCTCTATCCCGGTTGGCACTGTCACGGTGATTTTGTTTGGTGCGATCGATCGAGTACCTGCGATCGTGCACGTTAATCTTGGAACCACTTTACCATACAATGTGTGTGCATCCGGTACCTTCGCGGTCGGTCTTATTTATTGACGTCTACGTCTTTTAGATTGTCCTTGCTCTCGTTTTTCCGTTCCGGTATCTGTAAAAAAGAATTTAAAAACATAATAATCGATTAGATCAAGTTATCTTAAATTAAAATTTAATTTAAAAAAATACTAAAGAAATTGCCACCTCGGAAGGGATGGAATCTCATACATTAATCACCGCACAGCGCAACAAAGTGGATTGCAAACAATTAAACGGGAGAAATCGTACGATGTCGTGCATTATGATGCACACTAATCGGTGTACGAAACGCACAGGAATGCACTACGGAACAACGTTTGAGACAACTAGGTAGCTAAAAAACAATTAAAGGTTCCGATATATTAACGGTCATTCAGAGCTCGTTGTCTCATGGAGTTTTTCTCACCCACCAGCGATGATCGAACACACTTCGTTGCCGGGATAATGTTACCCATTCCCACGACGGCGGCATCGAACACAGATCGTAACAATTGGAAATCTGATAGCGTATGCCACAGTTAGCAGTAGTAGTTGTAGTATAGTTCACTGTTCGTGAAACGACCATTACTATTTTACATCGCTACTTTCGATGATCGCGATGAGCGTAAATGTAAATTAAAGTATGGCGGTAGAAAATGGGCTTCATGTTTCGCCCTCTCAGGCACGTTCATTAAACGATCGCTAGTGATTAGTGACAAACCGCCCTTTGCCGGAATATAATTGTGGGCATCGTGTGAGATATGCAAATAAACACTGGAGGCGTCCATCAATTGAAGTGATCGTGGATCGGCTACTAGTGATTTCGTGCAATTTACGCTCTCGTGCAATTAACACGCAAAAATAGATGCGTTACGATGCTAAAAAATAATTTAACTATATTTTATTTAGCATATTGGTAAATTTATCTGTTCTTAATCACTTTACAAAATGTGTTAAATTGGACTCTATGTGTTAGCTTTACAATAAGGTGATATAGTGAACTCAGCAGCTGTTTTTGTTCCTTAAAAGATTGTGTCAAAGTTCATGAGGCACGTTGCGGCCAGAGAGATGTTGCTCATCGTAGGCAGCGCAACATTTGTTGTAGCCGCCACAGGGTGTAGCACCCTCTTTAATGTTTAAACTATTTTTTCGTTCATGCTCCCTATATCAATGTGTGCTTACCTCCTACTAACTAACCTTTCTTGTTCGTTCTCAATTTCCAGTAGCCCTGAATGGAAGCTACCCTTTTTGGAGAACAGCAAAAAATGCGTTTGCAAACATTTTACGACTTACATCACGTGCGTAGGCTCTTATGATTCTGCACAATGTAGGGTGGTGTTTGCCCACAAGCGCCTATACCGTCTTGTAAGTTTGTCACAGCGGAAAACCGAGGGATTGCGAAAAAAAAGGGACAGAACAGCCTAGGGTGAGTTGTTTAATGGAGCCCAAACGAAGACAGGATACCATTGTTTCACAACGTGCATTGATGTAGGCATCACTAACCCCTAACGAGTTCGATCGAAGCATCTTAGTTTGAGAGAAGGTAGAAAAAAGCGAGCTCCCAATTTTTTACGGGTTTCCCGGACTTTTCCTGGGATCTTGGGTAAGGTAAGCATCACCGACCATCACCGATGCAAAGCAAGTATAAACTAAGGGGGGGTTATTTATGGCATATAGAGACATCTAGCCGAACGCAATCGGAAAGGATTTATTGCACAAAAGCACAGAAGTTACCACAGCTGCTTGGCTGTGGGCAGCTTTTCTGCCATACACTTTTCCTTTGAAGGGAATGGCATCCAAGCACATAGTGCCCAGCGGGAATTTTTGCCGGATAAAGTTTATGTACTTTGCGTGAGAGAATGAGACCTTACCGCTCGTGTCTTCGAACATCGCACACGGCACCCTAACTCAATCTAGTTGATGTGAGCTGCCATTAACGCACAGGGAAGTGTGCTTTAGTATATCGTGTGTATCTATCGGAGAAAAAGGTGGACGTAAGTAGAGCACGCTAAGGGGTAATTCATCTTGTTTTTATTTTTACATACATGTATATGAAGGTCATAGAGAGTTGATAACGGGGGAGGTGATAAAGAAATGTTTTTTTCTTTTTATAGTATTGTTTAACTCATGGAGGGAACAGAAATAAAAGCAAAACAAAAAAAAAGATAAAGAAGAAAATTTTCAGAATTGTTTGATTCTTTTGCCAAATATTCTAATATGCATTATTAGCACGTTTGCAAAAAAGTCGAAAAATGCAAATCGCTAGAACGAGTTCTGGAAATAAATTCAAACTTCCGTGTACTAAACTTCCCGTTCAGTGGAACCCCGATTATCCGTGCTCATCGGGACTCGGCTCCTGCCGGATAAGCGAATATCACGGATAATAGGCACAACTCTTTTTATTGATAAATATTATTAATGTTAATATTCTTAGATGCACTTTGCAAAATAAATCTGTTCTATTTGATCGAACTTGAGCCAAATGTATAATTTATTATTGAGGTTTTTATTTCTTGCCATCACCGGTTTGCAGTTACTATGACAATTCGCCTTGGGAACTGTCATTTCCGCACTACTCGGATAATGGGACAACCGGATAAAAGGAACCCGGGTAATCGGCGCTCCACTGTATTTTATTTACCTCACGAAAACGCTTCTTAAAAAGAATTGTTAATAGATTTTTACAATAGAGAATTATCTCAAATCTAACATTTATCTGAAGGAATCCACAGACGTAAAAAAGTGCACAAATGCACTTTTCTTCGGTGCCCTTGTCTCTGAGTTGAACGGATCATTCAATTATGTCTAATCTACCAACAATTCCTTTCCTTTTGCCAAGCTGCAGAGTATGTGAAGTGATCTGATCTTCGGTGCCTGTGTGCCAGGAGTTTCATTGGAGTTTTCCAACTCCAGTCAGCTCCATAAGAAATTATTTTCCTATTCGGGTTCATCCGCAATCAGCAACTAATCGATCTGATGTGTCATTCTATTCCCATTCGCTCACTTCTCTCTCCTTCCTCTGTTTCTAGCAACAAAAAAATTTGCTCGATCGTCTGTCGACTGTCGTAGGGTCAACTTCACCTGAAATCATCATTAACCGTTAAGCGGGGCTAAGATGCACTTACACCCCCCGCCCAACGGAGAGAAGCACGTACGAGTTTTTTGTTTCCCTTCCTGCACACCAGAAGGGAAGGAAGGTACACTTGCCAACAAATACATCCATCCATCAGGCACGAACCTACAACTGGTCTCGCATACACCGGAGCAAAGGGATTTATAAATATAAATTTAAAGTAAATATAGCCAACCAGCGTGTTTACACACAGGCCATCCATCCTCTCGCTTCTTTTACCGTTCATTAACCCTTCCATCTCTTTCTCTCTCTCTCTCCCTTGTCACTTATACTATCATCTTTCGCTTCTCTATGTTTCCTTTCTGCCCACCATAAACGATGTGGGGCGGGATGCGTCCCATGCTAAGAGGACGGTTAAAGATGCTGGGATTGGGGTTTACTACTTGGCAACAATCACCGTCCGTACTATCCTTTGGAATAAGCAGTATACACTGGGTATAGTAATGCGGATTTCGAACATTTAAAAACAACACTGGTAGAATTATACATCATTTGTGGAACACGAAGTTCGATCTGTTAGGTCAACAACAAATAAACCCAAATTAATTTTAAAAAGGATTAATTTGCTCCGGATTAAAGCTAATACTCTAATTACGAGACAAAACTACGGTTGTGTAAGACATGATATTAGTATAACACAAATAAAAACCAATTCAAAAATGGCAATAAGTATTGGCAAACGTTGAGTACAAAATCTGTTGAAAGTTCACTCGATTCGCAGGTCTTCGAGGTATTTTGGGCATCAATTCGCAAAACGTTGAGTTTTACTTTCGTGTATATTGTAGATGATTGGGTCAGTAGTAACAATTATTGTATTGCAGTAGAACGTCGATTATCCGAAACGTCGGGTGCTCGAGACCGAACAGATGCCGGTTAAACAATTTCCACGTCCATTCATTTCCACGAAAATGTCCCTTAAATGTCAATGTCACTTATATACTTAAAGCGGATATAATATCACTGTATATAGCAACACATATTTTCCAAATATACCTCCATACATGCCGATATATTCCAAAAATGTAACACGACGGCCAAGTTCCAGAAATTTAAAATACTGAACCGGTACAGTCATTTGAGTAAACTTATTACTCCCTGGTCCATTGGTTGGATTATGCTAGTTACATTTGTTGCAAGAAATTTGGGCAAAAACAGGACATCTGTGTTCAAAAATGATTCTGCTGGATGTGACGGAAAGTTATCCAATAATGAAATGACTCTAGGTTGTAGTCCAGTTGGTGCCAAAAATGATTCCGGACAAAACAAATTATTATCAGGTTACAGTTAAAATTATATTTAGAACGTAAAATAAAACATTTTAAATATACATTTCATTCATTTGGTCACACATAATTTTAACCAACCTGATATCAGAAGAAATGTTCATCACGGTTGAACAGCTGTTAATGTTCGGCGCACGGTTAATCCGCCCCCGGATAATCGACGTTTTACTGTACTTTCTATCGACTAATCGCTCTCTCTCTGCTTGTCTATCTCATTGGCTTAACGACACCTAAGGTCATACAGACCAATTCTGGCATATGGGACGGTCCGAATGGGATTTGATATCAGTTCCCGTTCGCGTGGAGCGTGCGCCGTTTAGCAGATACACTACCGGGCCGACAAATAAAAATAATCAACATAAATAAATGTTAAAATTTCCATTTTCCAGAGAACCAATTTTCTGCCTGGGACGAATTTCGAGGACAAATACTGAAGTTGAATCCATTTTTAGATTATTATCAAAATAAAATGGAATATGTAGAATGTTTCTTCACGATCTCAAAATCAACCATATTATTGATGGCATCAACTAAATTAAAAGTAAATGTAAACTAAAAGTAACACAAGCATTAGTTTCCGCACACACCTACCTTCTGTTGCACTCTCGTTATCCGCTGCATACGGATAGTTGATTCTTGTCGTATTTAATTAGCTTTGCCCAATTGTTACGTAGTGCTGCGTAGTATGTGGCAAATTTGTGTATGAATTTTTAACGTTTCTTAATTCTTCTTGCGTTCGTGAAAAGCTCGTGCAAAAGGGAGGCACAAAAGCTTTGAACTATGCTCAAAGGTCGCACCAGTGTGTTGTTGATGCTGCTGCAGCCACCCGTGCTGCTCCGTTGTGTGTGTGTTGTGCTTCTTTTGCCTTTTTTGTTTGTTTTGTTGTCAAGCTACTACTACACAAGGATCGCGCGAGGAGCGATGTTGGTCACGGCAGACCAAACCCACGGCACGGAGGAGCTTGAAAAACAGCGGCACTTGTTTTGTGTTGCCACTTCTCGTTTTTTTTTCAGCCGTATTTGGTGGACGTCTTAGCGTATATGATGCTGCAGGGGGGGTTTGTTTCTTCTACTTTTACAGCACAACTTCAAACGTAAATGATTTGTTTTGCTGATGCACAGAGAGCACACTGATGGTCACCGTCACACAAAAACACCCACACAGAAACGAACGGCTTCATTCACTTCCCATGCGTCTTCCACGATCGATGAAGATATCGAGACGCGGTTTGAAAGATGTTGCCACTTTCACACAAATGCGCCCCACTCCCATTCAAACCGCAACAAACGCCGCTGAAGCAATGATGCCTGTTTCGCCTGTTTTGTTTCGGATTGATGCTGTTGATGCTGTTGCTGCGGCTGCCGCGGAACGCCTGCGTACGCCTACGCACACACACACACACCCGCGCGCACGTGGAGCAGCTTGTACTCGCGTACTGGGGCGCGTACACTAAAGGTTAGTTGTGCGGGTTACTACACCCATTATCATAACATTGCAACTCCCTAATGCACAGACTGGGCGCTCTAATACTGCGACACTTGCTTGCGTCACCCATTACTCCGCACAGCTACGACAGCAGTATGATGCACCGTCTCCTGCGCCGTTGTACGGCCATTGTGTTGTACGCTCGCTATGGGCTTGTACGGACAGTAACGGCTTCCATGTAACTGTAACGGATGCGCCAACGGGAAGGAAACACCATTCATTAACGCGTACACCAAACCGCACGGCTATTTTCTCGATTTTCCCGTCGGACAAGGCACCAAAAAAATAAAACGGAACGCACACACATACGTCACATAGTTTATGAAACGCACCTTTTAATCTGTTACTAATTGCCGCAAAACAAACTCCAGAACAATCATACACAACGATCACATAACCCTTAAAAGTACACCGTTGTGTTGGGTGGACAATTTTACTAAATAGTAATACACATCAGGGGGAGACACTAAACACAAAACGCACACTATAAAAAGTGCGCTCTTCCTTTTGCTGTGGCTGCTGGAACACTGCACACAACTTGTCACACACTATTGCACCGAACAACGATCATTTAAATATTTACAATTTAGAAGAAAATGCACCTAACGGCTACTATTCACAATAAATCACACACATCACATTTCATCTTGAATCGATCGCGCAGGTGGAATTATAAGCTGTGGAGAAAAGGAAAAGTAAATACAGTGGAACGCCGATTATCCGTGCTCATCGGGACTCGATCCCTGCCCTGATAAGCGAATATCACGGATAATACGCACAACTCTTCTATTGATAAATATTAGTATTTAGTGTGTAACGGGTGAAATTTTTTTCTAAAGCTAAATGTAAATATATTTAGATGCACTTTGCAAAGTAAATCTGTTCTTTTTTCGAATTTGAGCAAATTATATCATTCCCTATTGACGCTTTTATTTTTTGCCATCAGCGGTTTGCAGTTAATATGACAATTCGCCTATGGAACTGTCATTTCCGAGCTGCACGGATAATGGGACAGCGGGATAACAAGTACCCGGATAATCGGCGCTCCACTGTAGTAGTAAATCTTAGTAAATTGCACTATAAATCATGTGCATTTTTAGGTGGGCCAAAAATAACTCACAGCACACCAACACGGTTAATAGTATTCTTTCACGGTTCTTCTTAAAAAAGAAGCTACTTATGTTCTACTACGAGCGTTGACGCACACCACACACTCTCGGGGAACGGCAATTGTCAAGTGCCAATTGGGCCGATGTACGTATACATCAAAAGTCCACTTGCTCCGGAGCACTTCTCTTGTGTTCCTGACCTCTTTTTTTTACTTCCACCTCTTCAACTGACCACGTTTCAACACATTCTGTCTACTGAGACATGCTTCGTTGCAATGACGTTTCGCATCCCGATACAGCAACTGTCAACCCCTGCTGCAAGGCGATGCGTGTACGTTGTTGCCATTTTCGAACTACGATTCAAACACGCATACGAGAGCGTGTGTGTGTATTTGCGTGTAAAAGAATGGGGAATCATGATGAGATCAGCCGCCGATTCGTAATGGCGATCGGTAATTTACAAACATAATATGAGAAAGGCGGGAAAATCACAACAAAGAGTACGGCCGATGAACACCGGTGTCCAACTGCGGAAAATGGTAGATTTTGGGGAGGGGGCAGAACGTAAAGTAAATACAAAACACAACGTATTTAGAAATATGGATACCAGGGGACAGCCACGGTTTGATGGTTGTTACAGTACGCTACACAACGAGAGGTGTAGGTCTATTGAATATGTAAGTTTTGAATTTACATATCAATGGAACTCTAGCACCGAGAGTGTAGTATCCAGCATAAAGCTTTCAGAAGAGGTGACCTCTGATACGTGGCACAGGGGATGGAGTTTCAAAAAATGAGAAAAGGTTTCAATGCATGCGGAGATTCCATCATTGAGATTAAGGTAAAACAAAGTTCACGCTGCCAGTTGGGCCAAATTGCATTGTAAACGGTTGGATTAAATGTAATTAAAAATCGAACAACCCAAAGTTTCTTCATTTAGGCAGCAGAATTATTGATCATTTTTAAGTGGTTTTATTCCAATCTTCCCTTGTCTGCGTCAAATGAAACGTCATGATCAAATGAAGTATTCAATAATCTTCAACCAATTTTTTCTGTCTGTATTTTGACGTTTGGATGAGTTATCCACTGCAAGCTTTTCATACTAACTGAAAAGCTAAATAAGGCAGATAATTTAAACTTAAAAAGTTTTCTGAACAAAAGCTTCCACCAGCTGCTCGACAAATGCCAGAAGAAATTACTTTTCTAACTGGTTTAGAGCCAGATTAGGTTACGTTTT
Source organism: Anopheles funestus (assembly GCF_943734845.2). Classification (NCBI taxonomy): domain Eukaryota; kingdom Metazoa; phylum Arthropoda; class Insecta; order Diptera; family Culicidae; genus Anopheles; species Anopheles funestus. Next base: position 43,770,731 of record NC_064598.1, read on the forward strand.
CCATATTTTAGAACTGATTTTTTTTGTATACGTATGTATACAACTCAACAATATTTCATTTTACATGAAAAAAAAATTAAAATAATATTTACAGAAAAATTCTTCAAGAATCGTCTAGCACAGGCATGAGCAACATGCGGCCCTCGAGGTGGTTTAATTAAAAATTAAATTAAAAGAATAAAAAAAAAAATTAATCCTAATTCATTTTTCAAAAATACAGCAATGCGTCTAGTCCGACAATGTCCGGATAAAAGCAGCTTTACTACATTCATTGTTATATCAATGCATCCTGTAATGTGGCCCGCCAACCAGTTTTTGCTTTTGAATATGGCCCGAAGCTCTAAAAGTTTGCTCATCCCTGGTCTAGCATAACAGCAGATCAATAGCTTGGATCAAAACGATCCTTCATTCTTTTTTCGAATTTTTGTCTCGACAGATACCGTCTGAAGAGTTAACCTTTCTAACTTAAATGATTATAAACTCCATAGTTGCTGATATTCCAATAAACACTGCCAAGCCTAATGCTCGGACGACGGCAATGGTGTAGTTTTATCGAGCAAACAACATGCCCTGGAATGCTGGGGCGACATCGGCCCATCGTCGACTTGTTGGCTTCTTGCAAGGGTGGTTTTTTACAGTTTTGTTGCGGACTACATAAGTCGCCGTAAATGGTGCTGTGTACAACTGTCCTGAACCAACCATCACGTCATGTCGCGTCGGATTAATCTGGTCCCAGAGTACAGCGTACGACTGTAGACCATTCCTGTCTGTGTCACTGCGTCTCCGTTTGGCAGATATCCCAAGAAAACGTTTCATATATTCGTTTTTCTTTTTGCTTCTGCTTTTGCTACACTTCTTCTTCCTTTCTCAGCAGACATTCTAATAATTAATCAAGAGAGAATTCTTTCCGTCAACCGTTAAGATGTGCATCTTTGGGCATGTTTGTGCCAGGTGCACGGGACCCAGGTTCCGAACGCCGACCATAACACAACAGCGCCAAGTGAAGAGAAAGTCCCGTCCGTTTAGCCGCACATCAGGCGGGTCTATGCAGGCCATCGGTAAGTTCTCGCTGGATAAATCATTGCACGTTCCGTCGAGCTGGTGTTACAGCGACTCTTCGTACACAAGCCCGATTGTGTGATCATCATGCTGTCTCGCATATTTGTGCAAAAAGTTGGCTACCAACTCGCAACCACAGTCCGTCCTCTTCCGATCCTATCCTTTGCTTGGTGGTGTACCGTGTAAAAACTGCACAAATGTGACCGATCTGGAAATAGAAAAAAACGGAAAGAAGACAAAATGAAACAACGCAAACATAAATACATTTTCTCGCTCATTAACGCACACACGAAGTGTGTTTCAATTGGACTGCACTGTGATGGTTTTGCAATGTTTCGTGTTAGTGGTGTTTGAGGTTCTATTTCTTGTCATTTCCTGCTGTTCTGTTTGTTTTTTAGTGTATTTTTTTTGTTAGTGTTGTTACTCATGAACGAGATCAGAGGGTTGTGTACCAGGCGTCATGTTTTAAGTAGATGTGGAAGAATTTCATCCCACCCATCCAGAGAGAGAACGAGAGAGAGAAGCAAAACAAGCAAAACCATTCGCACAAAGTCACAAAGCTTTTTGCGGAATGGACACAAGGGTCAAAAGAAGAGAAATTGGTGACCAATAGAAAGAAAGAAAGAGAGGTGGTGGACAACCGGTAAAATGGTTGTCTTCATTGGAACACGTTATGACATCTGAGGGAGGGGGTGTAATGCCATCCCCTTATGTTTCGCATCAGTTCCGTTTCGTTTAATTGCAACAGCTTTCCTGTTCACTGCATCCACACAACCATTGTGTTTTAGTGTTTCTTTTGTTTTAGATGCATTTCCATCATTCACGATGAGTAACACACTAGAGCTGTTAATGTGTTGATGTAGCAAATAGTTTTAAAACAACGTTAAATGCTGTTTATTACTAACGAATGGTAATAATAAGATAATTTTAATAACAACAAAGAAAATATTGGATTTTTGCACAATATTTATTCACATATTCGAAAACATTACCAGAAGATGATTCGAAAACAAATATAAAGCAATAGCGGTGAGAGAAATCATTTTCGGCACACAAACAATTGTTTTCTCTAAACATAAACTAAAAAAGAAAAGAAAAAGTATTTACCGAAACAAGTAACGTCGTTAGAACGCTAATGTAGTCACCCATTGCCTAATATCGTTACGCAAATTACTTCTTTTGATACGCAAAAAAACCAACAAAACCAACAAAAAAACCAGAGGAACCATTTTCTGACGTCTATCCGAAAAACGCCGAAGAAGATAGGTACACGTAACGTAAAACGGCGGAGGTTTGGCTGTAAGCAGCATTTTGGCCGGCATCATCTCGGTACCTTCCCTGCCCATGCCCAGTTGGACGGAACCGTATCTCTTGTGTTGACAAAAGCGTAGGCAAAAGTCAGCAAAATTCTCAGCGTAATTAGTAAACAGGGCACGATGCTCTCTTTTCGTGGCAGTTACTTCATAAGGCAAAACCAAAAATTAATATATACACCAACGCGGGCGGGGCGGGAAAACGCGAACCATGACCGTCAAATATGGCCGAAGGTTTCGCACGATGGTGGTTGGTTTCTATGTCAAAGCATCAATGTCAAATGTGCGATAAAGGACAAAAGTGAAGCGGCGACACTGCTTGTAGGTTTACCACTTTTTCCTTCTTTTAATATTTGTTTTTTGCTATGATTGTTGATAGAAAAATTTCAGTAAAAACACTACGAAACTTGTCGGCAATGTTATATGTTTTAACCAATTATACACGACAAAAATTAAAACGAAAAAAATTAACTTAATAAATAATAAATTCAAGATAAAATTATTAAATATTAACCAAAAACTTCAAAAGGAAACATCTCTTCAACTGCAAGAAAAATATAAAACATTTTTCTATACTCAAACATATGAAATACTAACAATGAAACTGTTTTTTTTTCACTCCACCTTTTCTCTACTCTCGGTTGAGAAGCTAAATATCATCCCCCAAGTGCACGTGCGTCACAGAGCGCGCACGTAAACAACCGTGACGGCCCATTTGGATAAGGGTTGTGAACCATACGAGACACAGAAGGATGGGAAAGAAGGTAGAAGGGAACTACTCTACCGTAGAGATATATCAATGTAATGTTTCATTCACAAAGGAGAGCGTCTCGCGAAAAGTTTTACGAAACGTACGCGACCGTCGAAATGCTGTGTTTCGATCGAGCAGAAGACCGTTTCTGGTCGGAACACAATTGTGCAACGGTTAGTACTGCAGGGCAAAACATTCCCAAAAGCAATCGACCCATCGACAGTTCAAACTGTGGCCAGCAGCACAGTAAGCGAAGGTGAGTGAGATAGTATAGGACAAATAATCAAACACCCGGCGATCGATAAGGATCAGGCGATGGGAAGCGTCGTGTCGCTTGCACGAGGAAACTGGTGGTTTGGATTTGCCGATGGTTTGAATATTTGTTGATGTAAGAGAACAGGAACATCATACAGCCGTGACTGCATTCAATACGAAGTGTGTTTTACACACACGCGAAGTAGCGACGCTTGCCTGCCTGTCACCGTGTGTTGATGATCGTCGTATCATTATCACCCCGTGCATTCGTTATCGCAACACCCCGGTGGCGGTGATGGGGTGCGATGGATTTGACAGCTGTGTTTACTGTGTCTCTATCTTTTCGTAGCTGTCTCGGGCGGCTTCCTGTGTAAGTAGACGGGAGACGGTTGGTCCGAGTACGAGTGGTCAAGCCGAAAAATAGATGGATCGTTTCCAACTTTTGCTACCCCGTTTTGTACCCCTCATCATTTACTACCTCGCCAGCTAGTCTACCGAACGATGCAAACGATGGTGGGGAAAGCATACAGAAGGTTCGCTTTGTTTGTTCCTGAACGTGAGCAAAGGTGGTGATGCATGCATGGATGGTAAGTGCATCAGTTTCATTGAGCTGATACATACATACATATTTGCGATGCGATTATTGCAGTAATGTGATGGGACGGTGAGAAAAATACACATCGCTACCACGGGACACGAGAATGGGCAGCCACTACGACGAGACCCATTATCGTACACGGTTGCCCGGAAACAAATAAACAAAAGGTAAATGAGTTTACGAAACGATGCCAGAGCCACATTGGGATCAAATCTAGCACCGTTACGTAGATAATTAAACATTAATGTTGTCATTAGGATGGGGCAAAAGCATTACTAAGTGAAAATACTAATCACGAGTTTTAGTATCACCCTTTTATTGGGGGGGGGGGGGGGGGGGGGGGGGGTGGGCGCCTGCTCTATTGTAAAGATGTGCTAAAACGTTTGGCCTAACAGCTAAATATAACGATAGATGTGGATTGACTTTAATCTAGACTAGTGATGTGTATAATGAGTGAGAATAAATGAGTGAATTAAATCCTTTTCCTGAGTGAGTTAATTTGAATTTCCACCAGGAGTTGTTATAACTTATTTGCGATTTAACTCACTTAAAGAGATTTAAATCACTCATGAATTATATAACCTTTAGAAGAGTCAATTCACTCATGAATCATGACTCTTTAAGGCAATGATCGAGTCATTTATGAGTTAAATAACTCACACAAGAATGAGTCGATAGTCGCCACTAAAACTCATGAGCGAACTGACTCTTTTATGAGTCGCGTTTGATGGCATGAGTGATTTAACTGATTCATGAGTGAGTCGATAGTCGCATTAAATGATGTTGGTTGATACAAGTTGAAAATTAAAAAAAAGGAAAATTCTCCCCCTCCTCTACCTTTACCGTTTCTTTCTGCATTAATTTTTATATTGATGAATAACTCTTCAAAAAATTAATTTAAGAGTCAATGGTCATTAATGTCACTCACTCACTCAGAGTTAATTCACCTTTGTGAATTGATATTCCAATTGTACACCATCACATATAGGATCATTAGATTCGTCAGAAAGTACGAATCAGCAAAAGATCGTAGCGATCACCAACCACAAAGCAGGGTGGTATAACTTCACAAATTAGAGTAAAAAAATTAAAATGATTATTAAATACATTGCTTTACCGTGTGGGCTAATTTATGTTAGAATTATATTGACTTAAAGGATACATTAGAAGATAGAACTTAAATTTAGACATAAACACGATGCGACCGTACAGTGTGAAGAATACAAAAGTCCCAAGAAAACGATACTCCTCTACCGGAAATTTGTTAACACACTGGCTGGACACACTCTAACCGGTTTTTGGATGGCTGAGGTCGAATTCGCGAATGCTAAATATCTGCATACGTGAAAGATTTTCGTAGCTTCAAGGCATTCTTCTCTGGCTGCCGGTCGAAGTGAGGTCATTATTGGTCAGCTATTCTTGCAAAGATATTGATGGCATTGTAGGATTCTCTTCAAGTTGTAGTAGAATATATAGAGGTAGATGTGGAATCCTTTCAATTTTCGGTATCATGTTAAGAAAGAAATTAATTCGTTACAATATGCTTGATAGATTGACACATTCGCCATGTTGGAAAGTCTCACATTTGGATGACAGCTTTGGGAAGAATTGATGAAAAAAAATCACATATTCTTATTTCATCGAAAAAAGGTCCATTTTATTTTGGTACACCTTGTAGTACAACCTTGCAAAGATTAGTTAGCTTCTTGGATGTTAGTTAGTTCCTGATGAGGAAATCCCAAAGATGGAAAAAAGTAAGATTTATGATGATGTTAATCAAGAATTTCGCTCTCATTCTCTCTCTCTCTCTCTCTATCTCTCATTCGTATGTCGATACACACTCCAACAACCTCGATTAGCGGTGCGACGTCCTTGCCATTGACACTCCAAACAACGTGCCCATCCATCGAAATCGCCGATGCGGACAGATTTGAAGATGGAATGCAGAAATAAGAAAAAAAACCCCAACACATAAACACATCCCACATTTGCGAATTTGCTCACTCACAAACATCAACTAAAACGAACCACAAGAAACAGGGTATAAATGTCGCTTATGGCCGGACTCAGAAGGTAGACCGGCGGCGATAAGTCGTGGCGTAGGAAAGCAGACGTTGGTTGGCCAAGTAGAAAGATGGCAACCGATAGCGAGCGTAGGGAAAAACGTTGTGTAGTACGGTTAGTCGCTGTGGTCTCCCCATAGCAACATTCGCGCTCTGCCATCTACGTCCTCTACGCGCTTATACTCGCGTTCTCTGCTGCATTGGCCATCTATGTGTGAAGCTGACGAGTACTCGGTTGGTTTGAAAGCAGAAGCTACAAGCACAATACTCTCCGCGTTGCCTTTTATCCATTCATACTTTTGCTTTGGGTTTTGTGTTTCACGTTTTCTCTTCAGTCGAGCCCTGTGTCGCTGCCTGTGTCCCCACGTGTTACTTCGTACCCTTTTTTCCACCCCCCGTGCTGCTATCATTCTCTTCGATGGGGGGGGTTTATTCGCTCACTGCTACTGTTCTCGCCTTGTGATCGTAAGATGTTTGCGGAGAGCGAATTCAATCCATTTTTTTCGATGTTTTTTTTTACCACAGACACAAACACGATCCGCTACAAACACGTTTAGAGTCAATGCGCGAACGACGATTTTCTTATTCTTTCACCAACGGTAGAAGAAAAACAAACACATCTTTCGTACACAACTCGTGCTAGGGCTTGTGGTAAGGGTGAACAAAAATTGTGGTCTGATGAGTTCATATCTAATCGAACAGTCGGTCGAATGATACTGCTGCCCTCGTGCCACAGAATGTCACTGCACTGTCCCTGTCGTCGGGCGAAATTTGCATCCACTCTTCTGTGGTTAACAGAGCTTGTAACGTTTGTATGTTACATTGGTTGTACATTCACTAGAGGTAACATATCCTAAAGCAGATGACATGCAGAGATGATAATCGATACAGCTGTCGCCCAGGGTCATCTGAATGGTTAATAAAACCAGACAAAGTCGAAGGTATGCTACAAAAGATAGCTTATGTTTGCAGGCAAAAAATTAATTTTATTAATGGTATTTAAAACCAGTCCCAAAAGTAATAGAATGTTCAGCCATAAACAATTTCATGGGAAAAAGTTTCATTTTTTCCGTACTGTCACAGTCGTCATTTATTCGTTCTCATTTTCAATTCTTTTTTTTCTTCTTTACATACAACTCACTTTTTTTACTATTACTTTATAATTTTTCTACATTTTTTTTTATCTGTTACTAGCTTCATTTAGAGTCTTGATGTATTTACTTATTCTGTACATACATTTTCTACTAAGGAAAACCTACTTACAGGACAATTCATGTAATTTTTTAAATAAATTATTCTCTTCTTAAGGTAAAAGATGATCACCATTTACCAAAGTACAAGATCTATATTTTAACTGTATTAAAATGCACAACCACATACAATATAACAAAAAAAAACTCCAACTCCAATTACTTGTTGTTTTGCTGACGAAATTCACCTTCCACCAAGGGCCGCAATCAATCTTTCCGCGTACGTTGGCATATCGATTGATGCAGATAAAACAAACAAACGGTTAAAATATGGCAAATGTGGCGAAAGGAAAAAAAACACGGTGCAAGAAACGTCCATGTCTGAAAAACAAGTTTCTCGTTCAGTGAAGCGTCTAACGTAAAATTTTGCTGGTGCAGATTATGTTCTTAAACACATACACACACTAATGTTGGCACTCGTATCGGTGTTCCATGATGGAAGATCTATTGGTTCTCTTTATTTTCAAGCAAAGTTTGCTTACAATCAATTTCAAGGTCACCCTTTCTCAGTACATCTTTTGGATATAAAATTATTTTTCTTATTATATTGTGTCATGTAAAATATTAATATTTGCAAAAAATAATATATACAACAGAAACACGTAGTAATATATTTTTCCATACTCTGGTTTTATCACACTTTGGGTTAGTAATTTTTATTGCTTGTTTCATCATCATGCTGCTTGTTTTATATCTCGCACAATGAATGATGATAAGTGTCCAACGCCCATGATACGATCAGACACAACTGCTATCGAGTAATTCTCTTATCACTACTTGAATTGACAGCTGTCAACTGCCTTTATAAAATCGAAACGTTTCGTTATGGCAAATGCGAAACGAAGCGAGACGGCAAGACGTTCCCCCGAGTACCTTCACCACGAGTACAATCAATGAAAATTGTTTTGGAAATAGATGAATGAAACAACATTTCTGTGCCATATGTGTTTTGTTATTTGCTAACAAAACGAAAAAAAAATGAACGCAGTAAAGCAAAAAAGTTGAAACAATCCCTTCCAAGATAGCTGAACGGTTAGCTACTGCTCTACTACACACGGGGTATGGCCACAGAATCTATGCGTGCTCGTTTCGTATTTTTTGGGGATGATGAAAAACACATGGCTCCCACACAAAAAGCATCCACCATTATGGCCGTACACCGGGGTGAACTGAATGTTACGTGGTGTATGCACGGTGATCGGCACCTTTTAGTCTCGGCCCATTATATACGTGTGTGCACATGTTCATTGATGATTTTAAGCACACGTGTGTGTTTGTGCCCGTTCAAACGGATAAGTGTTGTATTATCGTACGCATTTAGTTGAACTGTTTATGTTACGTTACGCTGGAATTCGAAATACTAAATGTTCCATTTATACAACATAAGCCAATAGTATTGTTCGCATCAGCTTTTGAGATCTGTTTTTCCATTTTTTTTTTAAGTTGGAAGGATTACTATTTCTTCATGTCGGTAGATAAAAGTTAGAGCAATGGTCATCACAACTAAAAAAAATATGTCCTCTGTTAATCATAATAATATGGGTTACATTTTTTAGTTAAACTCGTTCAATTAAAAATAAAAAGAATAAAATTGAAATTTTTAACAAAGACAACCATTGTCAAATAAAGCCACTACTTGCATGATGTTACGGCTATGATTAATTCTAACTCTTGTGAGAACCAACACCACCATTGCTAAAAACTCGTTTCAACTTAACCGAGACAGCTATTAACATCATCATCATCCTGAAGTCGATGAATCATGCATCAGAAATAAAACATCCATAATGGAACAAGTGTAACAACACTAATTGATGCAATTGAAACCTATTCAAGAACGTCGAATGCTTGCAGTGAAACGAACAAAATGCAAAATACTCTAATAAAAACCCAACCATTTGATTGTATTTGTTGAAAAAAAAAGAAAATTCAAACCATTTTCTTTGTCTTTTGCGGTAGTAGTGTTGGGAAATTCTAAAACAAGCCTTATGTGTAGAGTTGGAAAGTGAGTTTCAAAAAAGTGAAGAAAAATTTTCATATTGCTATTTGCGATTACTAATTCAATTAATTCGGAAATATCTATAATCACCTAATCATTATTTACCTATTTCACTATTAGTATTTTTCAAGGTAAAGGATAATGATCGTTGATCATTTAAAATACATTTGACTAGTTCACTTGGTTTAACAAATTTGCTTCTGTTCGGATAACCCGGTGGTTTATGAAAAACTTTTTTCATTTTTTTTTGACAAACTTTTTTCGTCGACCAGAGGGTAAGTATGTGAAAAAAATTAAATGTATTATTAAATACATTGTATTGAAAAAAATTTGAATTGAAATTGAATTAAAAGATTACCAAAAGATTACACATATTTCAACATTAGCATTCATTTTTCGCAACTGCTTAAAAAATGAAAAACATGTCATTTTTTTAAAAATTCGATATGAAAAGTTTTTATGCCATTTTATGCAGAATCATTACAACAGTAGATTTCTCTTTCTTGGTCTTATTTTTTTGGACCGCAAAAAACATAACAATGGATGTACAAAAATACATGTTCATGATTCACTGTTCACAAAAAAAGACATCTGACCCTAGCGGAATGATTTGTCGATGGCCCTACGGGTTCTACCATCTTGTCTGTCCAACAAGTGCCATTCTCACTACAACTGGTTAATAAAAGTGGTACGAATGTGGCGTCTCTACATTGAGGGGACGCCGCGACAGACCAAACCGGGGGGGAAAAATGATGTAACGTCATTAGAAGTCATTCGCGGTTCTATTCATCAGCATGTGTGTGTGTATGTCAATGGCAATGAACCATGGCGACCTCGCAGTTTAACACTATCGGGGTTTAACCGCCTTTGCGTTATGAGTCATCCGTCGCATTATGCACACCGAGAGGCGTAAATTAGCATGCGTTTACATTTGCGGATTTCGTTGCACTACGATACGATCGGTTATTTAAACACACCAAAGACAAAGCATAAGGAAGAGGGGTTTGGGTTCGTGAACTTGGGAACAGTAATAGTTTTGCTTTACATTTTTAATCTATAAGCGTGCGGTATGTTGATTCAAATTAGGTAATTATTAGCTTAAGAACATTTCATTGAAAATTATTTTCTCTTTGTTGATTTTAATAATTTTTAAGAATTCAATGTTAAAATCTCTCTTTTTTTAGTTATTTTACTATGTGTTTGCTAGCATCAAGATTTGTTTAGTTATCGATCTGTACGCTCCTTTGCGATTGGTTGTAATTTTTCTACAACATGAAATAACATACATATTTGAATCAGAGACAATCTCATCATCATCGTAACCAAAACTCAGAAAATAGGTTGCTGTTTCCGAGAAGGTTGTAGAGTGCCCTTGCACAGTCATTCACCACTAAACATGATAGGCGTCACAATGAACTTGTACCGCTGCTGTTGATGAAACGACATTAGTTACACGCATGTACATTGTCAATAAAATATTGTGTCTACAAGTTAGTCTCCAGCGTTTTTACAAAAGTTTATGCCACCAGTACCGATCGTAGCTGCTGAAACGATTCTTTGGCTGCCAGAAACTTACTGGACAGAATGTATGATAAGCCTAATATTAGACATATTGTGATATATTTACTCACAGAAAGCCATCCACTGCATATGGTGGAATTAGTTGGGTGTCATATATTACGAACCGCTTCCAAGTAAACAAACGCTTCTGTTTAGTTAATAGAATCACAAATTGGATCGACTCGTTATTGGGCTCAAAAGACGAGAAAATTGGGAACAAAGTGTTGTGGTTAAACGGCGTCAGTTCAACACGACAGGACCAGCTATCAAATCCCATCCAGACCGTGTCACCCCGTAGCAAGGACTGACTATCAGGCTATGTGGTCAAGCAAGTCTAGTAGACCAGAAATGGCAGGCGTGACCTTAGAGGTCGTTAAGCCAAGAAAGTAAAAGAAGAAAAGGAAGTGTAGTACATGATGAGCAAAACTTTGCAATTTTTTTTACATTATTATCACAATTTTCACCAAAAAATGTAAATAACAATTTTACATTGTTAAAAACTAATTTTTATAATTTTTATTTCCCTAAAACATACTTCTAATAACAGACTTAAACGTTGAATTATTTCTTGATAATTTTGATAATTTATGTACAATTTCATAAAACATTCGATTTGAGAGCAAATCAGTGATAGAACGTAGACTCTAGACAGACAGGAGTATAATAACTCAGCTACTGATAATTCAAGTTATTTGCGAAACCATTAGAAAAGTTAAGTTAACCAGACAAAAAGCAGAAGTGAATTGAAGTGATTTAAAAAAAATATTATAAAACACTTTGAAAAATGTTAGCAAAACATTAATCACTCCTACGCAAGCTCTCCTGTACAGCGTTGTGTCGGCTTTATGTAATGTATATGCGAAAATTTCCAAGAAATAAAAAGATTTTCCCAATCAACTTGCGATTTGTGTACACGTATAAAAATAATCTTAAACATACTGGAGAAGGTAATAGTGCTGTTCGCCGAAATGTAACGTTTACATATTCTCATCCAAATAGGAAATTGTTCGTTTGGCAGTGTGTGAAGGTGTAGCAGAAACGCTATTTATAGCCACCTGAAAGCAGCTACCAAGAGCACGGGGCATTCATCGATTTTGCAAAGGTAAGCGCGTTTTCTATATCGTATCGCATGGTTACATCGACATCACCTAGGTAGTAGATACGATGGGCAGGCGTTGACGAATTATGTCGATCATCAATCGGCGAACGCAACGAACGCAACAAAAAATCGATGAAAAAGCCAGCGTTGTTTAGTAGGTGTTAGTAGACAAAATGTCATCTTCCATATGTGCTACGGAATTGTTTTTTTTTCGTTTACAATGTGTAGCAAAAGTATAGTTTTTTTTTAAATCCTTTTTTTAAAATAAATTCCTATAATCATTAACCACATGATAGAAAATTCAGATAATGGAATATGTTTCTCCAGTTCCGCATCTTCATATGTTCGAAAAATTGTGGTTTGCAATATTGCTTTTATTGTGGGTAGTGTTTCTACCCACGACAAATGAACCAACAAAACGAATTAACCACCATCACTACTTCAAGTTGCAATAAAAAAAGCGGTTAACTACGATACAGGATTTTTCTATTGAGTTTAGGCTAGCCGCACACTTTTTCCTGCTCTGTGCAATTGCTTTTTAGTAAGCAGCATGTTTTTTAGGATACCCGCGTCGGATTTTTAAGTGCAAGCAATTGATTTCGACATGTCAGCTTCTGGCAGCTTTGAAGCCGCAGTGTATAACCTCGAAGTTGAAAGATTGAATTTTATTAGTGCTGTTTACACGAAAAAATGTTTGTTTTTAATAATTATCGATTTTGTTTGTAAAATATATTTCATAAATTAAATACAATTTAATTGAACAAAGATTGCATGCTGTCTTTGAAGCGCAATATTCATAACCTCGCATGTAGCATTTGCTGGTAACAAAAATGCTGTGTTGTGAAAAGTCAGATACATAGTTGTTCATACAAAATGTGAGGACTTTGCTATACGTTAAGAGTTACATATATTTTAATGATTTAATTAAATCAAAGAATAATGCTAATCGCCAACCAAGTAAGACGTTGATTGATTTTAATTTAAGAAATATATTTTACAAACAACAATATCGATGATTATTAATTTCCTCGTGTAAACAGCACTTCATTATAAAATTCAATCTCTCAACGTGGGAGTTATAAACTTGCGTCCTAAAAGCTGCCAGAAAGTGGCATGTTGAAATCAATTGCTTATACTTAAAAATCCGACGCGGGTATCCTGAAAAACATGCTGCTTACTAAAAATCAATTGCACAGAGCAGGGAAAAGTGTGCTGCTAGTCTAAACTGAATAGAAAAACCCTGTAAGTACTAAGGTCTATTTTGGGAGTATTCTCCACTAACAACACCAACACCCAATCGTTTCGTTTAGCAAACTGGATCAATGTTCGACGACGATTGTGGTAGTAAATCGAGAATTTATACACTCCACCAATCGGTCACCGGGTGGGGTTGGGAATCGGATCACGATAAACATTCGATTCGAAGGGAGATATCGAACTTCAGTGCCCGGTGGAAGCATCATATACACTACCCATCAGGCACTTTTAGCGAGGTCAACCGAAAAATACTAAACTATCGATAAATCTTACATCCCGCCGTATGGGCGAACTGTCCCAGGGATTAAGTTCGATGCGACTCCACTCAGTGCGTCAACAATTGGAATCCATGGCACACAGCAGTATGCACAGTGTGTGGTGTACAGGGCATTGATGATAATTGGCATCCGCTCGACATCGACGAGAAACGATCGTAAATTGTTCGGAGTTGCTACGTTACTCCAATCAGGTACCAGAGGTTACACCATTAGCCACCCAGTGAGCTTGAACATGGTTAAAGAACGATACACACGACAGGCACTTGGTTTCTTCCATTATTGTAAACAATTTACAGGTTGATAGTAGAAACGAATTGTGCACAAATTGATTTAAGTCTCTTTCAAATATTGTGAACAATAAAAAAAATTGTTTGATTAACAGTTCCTAGTGCATACGAGTAGATTTTAAACGTGTTTTTTATGTATTTTGTATTAATTATTCCAACATGAAAATTACTAGTTCTATGAGTACCAGAAAATATAGACTTAAAGACTTTAGTGTTGTAAAAAAATTTAGGAAAAAAATGCCAGAATAATGATTGATAAATTCTACATCTTTTTTGACACTAGATTGTTGGTTGGTGGACATCATCATAGAGACTTCCCCGTTGGTGTAAAGAACAATATCAATATTTTTCCTTCAATCTTCGCTAAAATTCCTGCTATCCGTTCGTAGGGTTTCTGGATTATGTTAAAACATGAAAAATTTGTACAACTTTTTAAAAAAATCATCGTTTTTGCACTTGAAAGCGAACATAATAGCGTGCGCCTTAGAATATTAAAATAAAATACAGGAACTTTAGAACGGAGTGTCTAATGAAAAAACGTCACGAAAAGTTTACAATGCAGCAGATACTCCAAAGATTGTTTTTAAATCAGAAAACATTTTTTTATCCTGCAGAATATGTTAATTCCACACTCAAAGAATGGAATAGTCCAAAGACTATTCAAGTATATTTTTATTTATGTGATGAGACAGAAGAGTTCTTGTCCAAAAATTGGTTTAATTGGTTAATTTATTAAATTTTAAAGATTGTTAATTTGTACAACTCTGCTATTTCTAGACGACGCAAACGTGTCTAATACAAACAAAATGACATTATAGTGCAACAAAGGAGAAACGATCCAGATAAGTATAGTTGCCCACGATCATGTGCATGATACTGAACAGCATTCTTTTTTAGTGAATTTTCAACTGTCGGTGGCTTGTTAAAACACTATCTATGAGTAAAATAAAATACTCAATAATTTATTTAATCAATTGAGAAACTTGTGACACTTCCAGCACAGTTCAAATAGCTGCAATCGAAACAATTTTGATGATCATATCTATATATCCTTCATCCTGATGCTCTTTGTACGGATGGGTATTCTAGATGAATCACGGGTATAATCTTTTATACGACAAAGAACGCAGCATTCGTTGGCAATTTACAAACCACTCTGGATGTGTGGCGGAAACCGGCGGGAATACTCGTTACGTGACAATTATCAGAGCACAACCGAGCAAACCGATGGAGAGAGTATAGGCCCATTGATTGAAGATGAGTCCCGGGGGGATGGGTGATGAATATCTAAATATCGGGAATAAAAGGGATGGGTAGGTCCAAGGTTGTGACCATACAAACACTCCCTACACTAACACACATTCGTGTAAAAAACGGTGCCTGCATACAACTGTAAAGAAGTGATACGCTTCAGAGATTGGGTGGAGGGGAAAATAAATTAAAACGCTAATAATTTGCTGCACAATTTACAAGAACTCCAACAGAAGAGGCGAAAAAAATGCTCACATATTCACGCACACACATACACACTGCGTCATTGGTAAATAGATTTGTAGTGGACAAAGAAATTGTCACGCATCCAAATGCGTTTCGCTATTCACCATAGTGGAAAACCTTTGTCCATGGAGAGATTTCATGAATAACATTTAAAGAAAATAAAAATTAAGCATTAACACTAGTGAGGTGGATAAAGGGTAAATTAATTAAGTTTGTGTAATAATTACAAAATTAGGAATATAATATGTGTTTTAAAACCACCAAAAAGTCAATTCTGTACAATCTGTACAAACCACAAAACTAATAGTAAACCACCAAAAAAGGTTAATGAACGCTTTCAGCTCATTTTACCCAGCCGGTGGATAACAAAAATTGTTAATAGATTGTTTTTTTCTTTTCTTTTCCTGTTACGTTCACGAACAAAAAAAAACCAAACGACTTTTAAGCAGACACGAATAAATAACATAAAATTACACGACTTGCGATTTGTTACTTTTTTTCCGCCACCAACATTGCGTATTGTTATTGTGTGCTGTTTGACAAGTGTTCCCAGCAACGATTTTGCCGATCAAAGCAACCATTGCGTGAGAGAACGAGAGAGAGAGAGAGAGGGGGTAAGTTTCATTACGCGACGATAGAGAGGAAGAGCAACAGACTATCGATTTATAGAACTACAAAAACAGAAAAAAAACAAGAAAGAATAAACATATAAACTACAATCCAAACAAACATTCACAAAAGCCTTCATGGGAGGGAGAAGGTGGGGGTGGGGGGGGGGGGGGGTTGAATTTTTTATTAGCATCAGTGCAGTGAACAAAAGTGTAAAATAGCCACATACACACACACACAGAGAAAAAAACACCCCAAAAACTTCCCTACTAAATATCGTGGTTAGCAGTAAGATTGTAAAACGGTTGTTTTTGCACTGTACATGACATTCAGCAATAAGGAATGTTTACGGTTAAACTGTAGAAAAATAAATAACTAAAAGCCCAAATGCCTGACTTTGTCATTGGGGTTGAGGTTGGGTTGGGTTTTACGAAAGGGCTAATCAATGCACTTCGAAGGTTGTTTGTAAAGCTTTGTGCAGACGTCAGTTGGAAGCGACGGGGACGTTTAATTATTTAAACGGGCTGATATGCTTTTGCCATTCCCATCAAAGCTTTTCTGGGGTTTTGCAGCTTTCACGAGTCGAGGCTGGGGTGATGTTAGAACTTCTTTTTTTTCACATTAAAAACTCTTCCACAAAACAAGAGCCCCTCGGAACAGGGAACGGGAAAAGCTAGCAAATGTTCAGCATAAACGGTAATCGACGACCGTTTAGTGTGAGTGAGCGCGCACACAGTGTATGCTCGATGCTCGAGAGTTCGTTGTGCGAGCGAACGCGTTCCGACACACTAGCGCGACGTTCGAGGTTGCTTCGCAGATTCATTGATTGGAAGTGATTTTCTTCCCAACAAGGCACCCCCAACGTGAGCTCCATAAACGTTCACTACGTTCTCGGGACCAGCAGAGCACTGTTCTTGGAAAAGCTACGCTTGGGCAAAGGTGGTGGGATCGGGGAAAGGCTATGGGGAAACCGAAGAAGGCGGAGGGAGTTGTCGTGGGGCAGTTATAGTAACAGCAACAGAGCGCGCGCGGACGAGTACGGTGTGAAAATGAAAGAAATAAAATAAAAACATACGGCTCCTCATCGCCGTTTAGAGAACATTCTCCCCGCACGAACAACGCATTTTCTCGTCGCTCGTATACTCTGAACCTGGGCTGCCCAATTCATTCTGAACCTAGGACGGATTTTAATGTGAGCGGACGAAATCCAGCAAACAACATAAGCAGCTCTCCGAGAGAAGGGAATAAAATAAAGACGGAAAAGAGAATTTAGAGGCTGCGCCTGCGTCCATCGTGAAAAGCAGCATAGCATGGTTAAAACACAAGCAAACAAAATTGATTCAAAAACACTAGTAGCTTCTGAAGTTTGTTCCGGCACGCGTTCTATCAAACACAACCAGGACTAATGTTCGAAGATGCGTTCTGTTCCTTTGGAACGGGATTTGGGTGTATGAACGCCTTTAGTATCGCAATCAAGTAGCCTGTTTGCGTAGCGTAAACATATTCTCCTGTCATTCGGTTTCTCACCTGTCAAATGTGACCTGTCAAAACCATGCTGATATTAGTTGCTGTGCGATTGTGTGGACACCCCGTACGCATTATGTACAGTGGAGCGTCGATTATCCGGGCATGATGGGACTCAATGGTGGCCGGATAATCGAACAACACGGATAAAAGGTTCACAAGGTTTGATTGACATGATAATACATTTAATATTTGCTCTTATTTTCCTAAGTTTAAGTAGCTGTTCTTGCTGTGCATTAATTCTAACAACTCATCAGCATACGATTTTGCAGAGTTGAAATCTATAGGGGTTTTCAGTCACTCATCTTCTGATTCTGAATTAGATTCATCGTCCGTATTGCAACTTGTTTCTATAATAATACCTGTGTCGCTTTTGAATTCGTATCCAGGATAATTAGAATCTATTAACATCCACTTCTCTGCGCTTTAATCGCCTACATGTTCCAAACATGATAGTTTTTGAAGATCCTTCCGATCCTAAGTTTATACAATCCTTCAATTTCCGAAGTTTCAAGACTAAAAACAAAAAACATGGCTGGATTCGATATGAAGCTGTCATTTCAGAAGCTGCATGGATAATGAGACTGCCGGATAAAAGGTACCCGGATAATCGGCGCTCCACTATATTTTTAATAAAAAAGGATTTTTGATGATAAGCTGGTAAAAGCGTAACTTATCGTTTATTATGTGATAAAGAAAAAAATAAAAATTCATTCAAGTATCATGCTAATGTTTACAACTTGTCAGGTCCACATTCTGGTTTGTATTTGGTTTGGAAAAAAATATGCTTTAAATTTGATGGCCGTATCAATAATTAAATCATTACTTTCATCGACTGCGATTGGATCTTCTTACTATACAACTTCAAACCAGATCGTGCGATCCCTGGTTGGCCCCGGGGCAACGACAACGCTACAACACTGATTGCGTGAATAGCAGCGAAACATAAATGCCTTCCGAAACACATGCTCCCGGCCATGTATCATGATTATCAGCCCATAACCAACACCACATCCGTGTATATATGACTGGCTGCATGTGTTATAAAGCGGTTTTTTTTGCACATCTTCAGACATTCTTGACTTGCCCGATTCAACTCTTTCCATCTTTTTACCGCAAGACAGCATCTTCACCATCGACATCATCATACGATCATACACTTGTACGCATGATGATGCTACATCCAAATTCAGAAGACGCTAATCATGGGAAAATTCCAACGAATTCTCAAATGCGTGACCGACACACGTAACCGTACACACTGTGTACACGGGGTGGTGTCGCGTACGAGAGTCAATGATAATTCTGCTCTTCGCGCTCGTACATGTGGTGGTGAACTTTAATGAACGAAGTTCCACGATGCAGAATGTTGGCAGGGTAAATAATGAAAAATAAAAAAATGCAACGCACATTCTCCTCTTGTCCGGTTTATGATACATATTTTGTAAAGTGGGTAATTTTTTGTTCGGGAAAAATGCTCTATCAATATGCATCCCTCATCGGGTGTATTAATCGGTGGAAACTTACCTTGGCAGTGCTTTGTTGCTTAGTCGGAAGACGTGAGGTCGGCCGTTTGTACCGCCTTAACCCGCGTATCAGCGTTTCAAACATTACTGCGATGGACTCATAGGGCCACAGAACACCAATCTCTCCCTCAAGCGTCGTCTTCGAAGAGACAACTGAACCTTACAAATTCACACGACAGTAGAGTGGATTTAATGAAAGCACAGGAATGTTACCAAGCGACCACACCACCATACATGCACGCACACATACACACACACACCCAAAAGGCACGAAACCGCGAGCGAACGCGAAAGGACCGAGAAAAAGAGCAGCCGAGGGCCTACCAGAACGCACAAACAACGCGAACTCTGCGCCTACTATGTTGATGATACTGGTTGCTAGCTGCCCGCTGGTACTGCTGCTGCTGCTGCTGCTGCTGCTTCTGCTACTTCTCAAATACCTTCTTATTCTTCTGCTCGAAAAACAAGTTCCCGTTTCTCACTAACGAAACACACAGAAAAAAAAAATGCTACACACAAAGAGCCAGAGGGATGCAGAGAGTAGGCTCTCTGTGCTGCACAAGTGGACAAGAACATTCCATCCGCGATTGCTCCCCGTGCGTTTGTACGTTATGTATGTGTATGTGTGTGTGTGTGAGTGTAATGATGGAAATCTATCCGGTTTTCACTGTTGGGCTGGTGAACTGGCTTTTTTCCCTCCCCCCCATTGATCTTTCTACTCTTCCCAGTTGCGTTTTTGTTTTCGCCGTTTTGCAAAAGAAAACCCACGCACGCACGCACGTACGCAATCAATATGCATACACACACACACACGCACCTACATGTTCACACTGCAAACGCGCTCACACACCTACGCTGCTGGCTCGTCAAATTCGGATTGGTGGTTTGTTTTTTTCAATGTGACATTTTCCCCGTGCACTTGCACACACACACACACCTCGTAGTACGCATTAATTTCTAATAAACTGCACAACATTAAAGTGTAAATCCGACATAATTCCCGCTGTACAGACGCTTTACTTTAGCGGATGATGATCATTGGGATGGTACACACTGGCCACACTGCAAGCAAACACATGTACACTTGCTCCCGGAACACAGAACCCCAGAGCTGGCGCACAGCACTGCTGAGAAAGAATCACTGCACGGGCAGAGAGATAGTGTGCTCGCATGTCCGCAGGTTTTTTAGCTCCGTTGGCTGCACACCACACATAGCTACTCCGTACGAGATGACGACGGGTTTCGTCGATGTGCGTGTTTACGCGTCTGCCGCTGTGTTGGTGTGGTCGATTGCGTTCATCATCATCCCGCGACACCTGCGTAATGATGGATGTAGCATCCATTTGTACCATTGCATTGTTGTAAAGGGATGAATCGTGCGTAGAGACTACACCGAACACTTTTGCGTATTAATTTTCCCAGAAAAATGTACAACATTCACTCATAACGGAAGGCACGGTTAAAGCACCATTGTACACACTCACACACACCCACGCAGCACGTTGCAGAGAGTATACAGACGCACACACACACGCACACGAGCGGAGACAACTTGGGCTACTGTTTTCAATATAACAAAAGTAAAGATTTTTTTAACGAATTGAACGTATCTTAACAATCGATAAACGATAGCAATTAACCATTTCTTTCCTCCAGGGCGATGGGACACGCACACGCACACTGAACGACCAGCTTTGTTTACACCCACTACAGTCACATACGAACGAGTTATGCTAAAAATTATGCTCCTTTTCCACTGTACGTGGGTTTACCTGCAACAATTCGACACGATGGGACGACCTATCCAAACTTGCTCACTCGCATTAATGCACAAAATAACACACGCAAGATAATTCTGTGTTTTCCTCTTGTTTTGACTGTTTGGTTTTCTTCGTCTGTCAGTGCGTTTATCAGAGCTAGTTTGGCGCTCGAGATTTTTCGTGCTGAAATTTGCCGACCGCTGCCGAAGATTGACAGCAGCGTATGTTTCATTGTTCTATTGCGCTTCCGCCAGTGTGCAATAGAGGGCGCTAGCAAAATTTTGAAAAAATTCTAGTTCCATATTGTATTTTTCAAACCATGTGTTTTTTTGTAACCCGGTTTATTTTAAATGATCCAGAATAATTGAATTAAATTAGCCAGCGAGAAATGCAGCTAGAATGTTTAAACATCAAACATTA
This sequence comes from Anopheles funestus, assembly GCF_943734845.2. Lineage (NCBI taxonomy): Eukaryota > Metazoa > Arthropoda > Insecta > Diptera > Culicidae > Anopheles > Anopheles funestus. Next base: position 43,791,836 of record NC_064598.1, read on the forward strand.
ATTATCAACACGGGTTGACACTTCAATGTGCGAAAACAACCAGCAAAGAAAATTTCTTTAAATTTGATTGCACGGAAATCCGTCTCCCAACTGTCCGCCACTTATCGCTCGCTGAACTTTTGTTTCAATCATAATGTTTCAATAAAATAAAAATCAAAAACTGTTTCTCTAATCCGTATAGTGCTTCAAAAAATCTAAAGTTAATAGAAAAATAATACTGTCAAAAATCGGCTCGTTCAATTCGTGGGTTTGGTATCCTTTTTGTCCTACCTCGTAAGCTTCACACTCAAAAGTAGTATTCCTTCTATCTATGAAAGCACGTTAAATTATGCACGGCTGGCAAGAATCTCCCAATCTTAAGTCACATACCGTAAGACCATCGCGTACGAATGCATTGTTGTAGCGGGAAGTACTCGTAACCGCACGGTACGCTGCAACCGTACATTGGTTCTTCGGATTTTCCGCTCACCGTAACGGCTTATCAGCATAAGACAAAAGCCACCCACACTGCCTTTACCTTCCGGTAGCAACTCCGGAAGCTTGGGCACACACAGAGAAATAGTGCAGCATGCAACATTATCTCACAGAGGGGCGGGAAACGAGAAGGAGAGCGACAGAGAGTTGGAGGAAGTGAAAGAAGAAAGAACCTTTTCCATCAAGGGTAAAGCTTACCACCGCCGTACAGTCTGGCCGAGAAGACGACACGCGTTTAAGAATGCATTGAAATTGAAGCGGATAGTTCGGGTCGGATTGCATTTCAGGCGTGTCCTTATTATTTTAACAGACTAAAATCTTCTCGTTCTCGAATTTATATGCCAATGGAACTGCCAAAAAGCTGGAGTTCTTAGCTTCTTGAATCTGATATGGTAATGAGTTAATTTTATCCAACAGCGCCGTGAGCGTTTTGGGTTAACTTGAGTGTTCTATGTTATAGAATAGTAAAGTAAAAAGTATTTACTTTATCTGTTCCAACTTTGTAAAAATACCTACCTTATTCTCGCAAATTGAACAATCTACGCGGCAAGTTAGTTTCAGTAGATTGTCTTCCAAAATCAAGAGAGTATGTGTGAAACTGATCTTAATGAATCACAAGATCAAACCGAAGCCCCTTTAAAGCGTTTTCATACTAAGCACTACAAAATTTTTGTTTATGTTATTAAATAATGTTTATATGGTAACATTGTCCATGCTATAAATGTAAGAACGAAAGGAGCGAAGAGTATATTGTTGAATTCTTTTTTTTACGAGGCTCTTTTCAGGCTCCGAAGCAAAGTGTGTGCGAAAGAATAAAATCGGTCGGCCGCTTCGACAATTAAAGATGTGTAGGTGTGTCGCGATAACGAAGCAGAAGAGATGATGATCATGAGAAAAGGAGTAAGTGTGATCAGTAGCGATCGGACAGTGATACTTTTGGGTTATGGAGAAAAGCTCTCAGCACGTAGACAATTTGGCAAGAGTTGCTTTTTTTATTTATGGTGCGAAAAAGTGATCCCCGAGGATCTTAATACATACAAATAATGGTTAGCATATCAATTCGTGTGTTGACCTATTGTGTTAAACAGTGAAGATTTGTGTTTTGCGTTGTATTGTTACCAGCGTCGGCTTGGGTTTCTGTCGGCGTATGTTCTCGTTATATTTGTTAGGAAGTGTAAGTGAAAGAAGAATGCCACTATGAGCAAGTGTGTTTCCCTCCTTATGAACTCTTTCGGGAATGAATTTGTCATCATTACAGATTCAGATCTCACGGAATCGTGTTGATCGTGGTTAAGCGATAACAAGATTTGTTCCATGTCGCTTTTACTTCTGCAGGCTATGTACATTCTTGCGTTCTGAATCCAACGTTAAAGCCAGCGATCATTGTGTCAGCGTAGTTCACTGTACGCTAACGCCGGAGAGCACTTGTGTGAGTGTAATCAAGTTTACAATCAGTGCGTGTACTATGCTTGTACTAAGCGTGCAAATTATTCACATTTGTGTTTGTGCAGTGCATTTCAGAAACGAGATTTGTTCTAAAACCATCTCAAAAACGTGTGGTGTTTTGTCTTTCGTATAGTCCGTGCTTGTTTCAAAAAAAAAAAAAATAATAATATAAATTGTTTTAATATAAAACAAACTTTCGGTACATATTGTGAAAAGTGTACAGAAAAAAAACTGCATGTGTTTGTTATTTTTTGGTGAAAAAAAGATGATCTTTATTTCTCAGTGATCAGTGATTGCTTGTTGTGTGAATTCGTGATTCGTTTATGGCGTGTAAAATGTGGCCATTGTAGGTTTTAATTGTGTCAAAGCGCAAAAATGTCAATGTGCCAATGCCAATAGAAAAAAATGCAAGTGATGGTTGTTTTTTCGTGAACAAAAGATGATCTTTATTTCTCAGTGATCAGTGATTGCTTGTTGTGTGAATTCGTGATTCGTTTATGGCGTGTAAAAAGTGCCCATTGTAAGCGAGTGTTGTGTTTTAATTGTGTCAAAGCGCATTAAAGTGTGTATGTTGCTAATATGCTAATGCCAATAGAAAAAATCCAAATGTTTGGTTGTTTTTTGGTGGTAAAAAGTGTATATTGTGTAGATATCTATTTCTCATAGAGTTTATTGCTTATTTCGTGAATTCGTGTATTTTAAAATGAGGCCATTGTAGGCGAGTGTTGGGTTCTAAATGTGCCAAAGGTGTTTTAAATGAGCCAAAGGACTTTTAATGTGCCAAAGGTATTTTAAATGTGCGTGGAAATGAAAGTCAAAAAGAGTGAAAGCAAAAAGTAAATGTGTGAAAGCAAAAGGTCCGCGAAGAAGCAGTAATTTTCCGAAGTAAATGCTTTCCAGTGGTTTATGAAAGTAAAGTGTCCTGAGTACAAACTATCGTTTACCGAGGTAAGTAAACCACATTCAGAAATATCGGAAATAAAATTTTTACTAGAAGCAATTGATAGAAAAGTTTCAAAGTGACATCCATTTCGTGTAAGGCTAAAGTTGGCCTTATGTTGGCTAAAAAGTTGTACTCAAAGCTTTAGCAAAGTTTGGCTTTAGCAAAAAGATTTAACAAATTTAATTAATTTCCGAAAAATGACTTGTTTTTCGTACATTTCCAGTTTCATTTTTATTTTGTTTCAATTTAACATTTTTCAAAAAAAATATATTCCAAAGAGGATTACAACTATACAAATACACATTTCCCAAAATATACCGAAAACATGGTGCTGCTATAAAAAGTGCCTGTAGAGTAAATTTGTATTTAAATGTGGTATTAGTTGTTTCCGTTGGTCAGTGTGAATGTGAATTCGTTTTTATCACAAGCATAGCAAGTAAAGAAAAAAAACAGAAAAAAACACAGCGTACATTGTGCAGTATTGAAATAATTTGGCAACAAAAGCGAAAAGCCTTTATCCGTACGCCGCATCAATTGTTCATTGAGCTGATAATATTGCAATGAACTTCAAACCCACATCCATACTGTGGCGTATCGTATTACAATTTTAGCACTGTAAAACCCACGGCCAACGAAATGCGTGAGGAAGCAGCTGTTTCCATACCAATCATTTGTCCTGTATTTTTTGTTTTGTTTTGCTGCACCCAATACTATGAATAAAGTGTACCGGGCGGTAGCCACAATTCCATGTTTGCAAATGGATTTCATATTGATATTGCTGCTAGTGGAGTTCCGTCCACTTCAGTTTGCCTCTCGCGACGCACGAAGAAAATGGCGTGAACTGTCGGTCAATATCGAATGTTCCATTAATGTTGTGTTCAGATTTTCACTTGTCCGGTTTTGCGTTAAACGAAAACGCAAAAATTGTTCCCAACAAAACAAGAAAAACTTCAACCAAGCTTCAACCACCACAGTGTGCCCACAATGGGCAGGTAGGACATTTAAAAAAAAAGAAGCTAGATTGATAAAATTTTAAGCGTTAAGTCATGTTGCGTACACTCCACACTCGAGCGTGGCAGTTGTTGAAATCGGTGTGTCAAAAAAACATCCATCGAGGGAAAAATGCACTTCTCGATATCGGTTAACCGTTGTCGGCGATGCGTGCGTTGGGGAGATCCGTTCGCGGGGATGGACCGAAGCAGCCCGAGGTTGGGCGAATGGCACAATCTGGTACGGGTGTATTATTTCAAGTGCATGGAAACATAGCAGTGCACTTGCGCCACGTGGGGTCACACTGATGCCTCGGAGGGAATTGGATGGGTTTTTGTGTTATTTTGGTTTTCCGCATGCTGATATGATTTGTGTTGTTTTAAGCGAACGGTAAAATCCAGTCCCCCGAAAAACGGTAAAGTGGAGTAGTTTTTGGGTGGCCAAAAAGTTAGAGCAATAAGTTTTTGTCCCGTTTCGATGGATTTATGGGGTTTGGTAAGGATTTGTGACCTTTTTTCTGTTTTGTTTTTTTTTTTTTATTTTCTATTTGCACTCCAGTGAAGGATAGTATAAATGCAACTATATGTTAGAATGCAAGAAAAAACCACAGAACGAATGGTTCTAAGTCACGTTTTTCCAAACTGAATCACTGTCCTTGCGAAATCAATTACCGAAATATGATTCGCTGGGAATATTATTCGTCAAAATTTGTTTGGAACAGATCATTGAAACTAACATCGTGTCGTATGGTACGTTTAAATGGAATTTAGCTATTTCATAGCCACATCACGATGGAGTTTCTCAAAGCGTTGCTATATGTGAGCCTGGAAGTATGCAATTTGCACTGCAAAACATAATTGTTGGGTATAAACGATACATAGAGAATGCTTATTAAAGATACGCAAGAAAATGGCTATAAAATCAACTATACTACATAATCTCCTCTCTTTTTAACTCCTCTCTTGCTTCCTTTCGTACTCGTGTTTTAAACACCCCTCATGTGTCTTAATGTTATTCTTGTCTCTTGTTTTATCCTTTTCCTTCATTTCCGCTTTGAGTTTACGTTAGTAATGTTAATTTTCATTGTTAATTTTTAGTATTAGTTCTAGGTTTATAATAGGATAGGATCATTGTTTAGCCTAAATGGCAGATACATGTATTTATAATAAAAACATAAAAAAACATAATAAAAACATAAAAAAAAACATAATTTTTCAATAGTCTTCTTTTTATTTTATTGTGTTTAAACAATATTAATGTAATTATGATCAGTTGAATGTTGTAATGTAAAAAGTTCCATGGTAAATTCAACAACACTTTACAAACCAAGTACAGATAGTTAACGGAATACACTTATAGTAGTAGTAGTAATAGTGATAATTTATTAGTCAACGGACCAAGTGGCCTACTCGACAGCGCTTAGGACATCCAACAAATAAGCACATCAAAGTTCGGAAATAGCGCGTAGAATGTTAATGTTGTTGATAAATACTACGTTCGCCATGCCTGGCACAAACGCGTCCCAGACATCGTTTAAATTACGGCACATAATCAGGGACAGGGTCAGAGGATTCAAAAACAGTTCGTCGATTTTCCAATGTTAGCAAGGATTGCACATGGAGAGAACCAAGGGGCACGTAGAGGTTGATAATCGAGAGTAGTGTAGCAGCGCCACGAATAATCTAATGGCGTTTAGCAACCTTTCCTCGAGAGATGATAGTCCAAGCAACATACATCTGGTCCGATAATCCGGTCAGCGGTCCCAGACGAAGCGCAGGGGGGTATTAAAAAACGCGGGTATTAAATTTGACAACTTGTAGACTTTATAGAACAAAAATGGAGGAAATAAGATAAATTTGGTAGAAACTGTCTTCTAATTCAATTAAATATTATTTTGAATTTTTTTTTTACTAAAGTTAGCTTTAAAGAAATCATCTAAAAAGCGGAATAAATTGTAGAGCAGAGAATGAAGTTTACTTAAAAAAAACTGTCAATTTAAAACGAAATTGTCCGGGGATTCGACATTCGCGGAAATTCTAAATTTCTTTTTTGTTTTTTTCCTGATGTTTTCTGAAAGTTTTCTGACTGATCGTGACTGGTCGTAAGATGTATATTTGTGATGACCTTTTTAGTCACTTCAGTCGCGTGATAATATTATCATTAAGTGATAAGAAGGAGATTTAATTCTTTACCTTACTTCCCTTTCTCTTCCAATAGTGGACACGTACCTGAAGACTAAATGATCATACATCAAATTAAGTGGCCAGTCCCCTCTATACCTTCCACCAAAGTCGAACAAAATGAGTGTAACAACAATTTAAGTTTAAATCATTTTGTTTCATCCAAAATGTTTCGGTTCGCTTATCAGTGCTGACTCTACGGAACTTTACTGTTTATCTTTGCCGATTTAAGTGGCCTGGAAACGTTTGACTTTTGCCACTGCCCACAAAGCGGGGGCCTACCTAAAAGTCTAGTTTTATCAGGACACGTGTCGGTACCATGTTTCATTACCGAGCGTGTGGAAATTAATTCGGTTGCTCTCATTACACCAGATAAATCATATGTTATCATCTTGTGCACTTTGATGCTGTTAGGGGGCGACATCCGGACATTCTGTTTGCATACCGCTCCAAAAACAATGGTACACAATTAGAAATTTTAGGTAAAAAAAAATTCCTCAACAATCTTATAACAAAGCGTCTTTTAGCAAACCGTTGCTGTGTAGAAGTGTTTGATTTTGATTTTGTTGCTGGCATGTTTACACCAACGTTTGAATCCATCAGTCAAAAACTTTGGCCCATGTTTACCTTCACAAAAAACTCCCACTTACGTGTTACGGGGACGGAGCGAGTGGGGAATGGTAGTGGTTGGGTGGCCTGTAAATTTGCATGTATAATTATTCAATTACTCATCGTTTTTCGAGCCTCATTCGGTTACGGTTCTGGAGCGTTACATTTGGGAGCTTATAAATAAGACAGCCAGTATGCGCCGATATTCCAGGCATGATTTGTATCAAATTAGATAGAATGACATTATACCGCCTCTGCAGGGTGGGGTGATTCTGCATCGTTAATGTGTCGTGGAGAAAGATTTGTATCTGAAATTATAGCAAGTTTATTCAATTAGATGCTACATATTATAGCAGAGCAGGGTTTCAAAGGGTTTTTGTGGGAGAGGAGAGGGTGTGATAGGGACGAGAGAAAAGGGGTACAATTGGATGTAGGCATAAGCATAAATACAACGTTTTCCTCACTGATTTGTTTAAATGTTAAAGCCACAAGACTGTGTAATGCATATAAGTATAAATCATAGTATATTTTATAGGCATTTGTTGTAATCAAAGATAAACAAATTATTAAATTGATTTATATAAACTTCTGTACAGAATTTACACAGTAATTTGATTTTTAACTAGGGCGGTTTACTCTGAAATGCTTTAAATTTACTTGAAAAAAATTTATCCCTTTATTTTAAAGTTGCAATCAAACACTATTTACTAATTTAAATTTCTAAAAAAATCGATTCATAATCAAATATTATACGATCCAATAAATTAGTTAAAGTAGTCGATAATTGTAATTTGTTTTGAAAATGCCACAAGGAATACTGAAACAATATTGAAAATAATTGAAGCTCTTTCTGCAAATATTAACTATAAATTGCACTGTAGCCGGATTAATTATTAATATAAATTTTTATAGTTCTTCATTTCCTACCATAGTATATGCGTCACTTTTCACAAATATTAAAAAAATAAATTAAATAAAGTAAGCTTCAACAAAAAATACACTTTTAACAGTTTTAAGTAAGGAAGTGATTTGAGCAATATTATAAAATTTAATTAAAATCATCAAAGTTAATTTCACTTCCATCCATCCATCCATTTCATTTGGGAATAATAATTGAAAACTGTATCAACTAACGAATTAGTGTTTTTTTCTCCTTCTTTAGTTCGCCCATCAATGCTCGAATGCCTTTATAGCTACTCACCCGTTCATGGTAGTACTGCAGTTTATGTTGTACATCTAGCTAACAAAAACCTTTTCACTTTAGCAATCCGTCGATCCGTCGCTTCAATTCGGCTTGATCGATGCGAACGTAACAAAAAACCCCGGGACTACTGACCCGTCAGAAAAGAATTGTTTCTGACCCGCGATTCCCTCTCTCCTCCTCTCACTCTTCTTTCAACTGGCTTGTCCACATGATCATTCACAACAAAACAACCGGGGACTCTCCGGAGTGGAAAAAGGGTTTCGGAATTAGGGCAGCCCTGGGTGACGGTTTGGTGCTGAATCTATGCGCTCGCTGCTCCCGGGTAAAAGCGACCATTTATGGTTTATTAAATTTTCAAATAAATTATAACATACCCACCGTCGTAGTTGGGGGTCGAGAGTGACAAGGGTGACAAGGGTGAAGAGTACCCACCCTGCCCAACTACCACGAACGAGTCGCTCGGGAAACCTCGGATCATTCCAGCGTGTGGTTGTGTACCCGTGTTTGTAATGACAGACGACCTGAGGGCAAATCGGATCTCGCTTCGGGATGCTTTTGTAGTACTTTTTGGAAAATGCGAACACAACCGCTCGGTCTAACTCGGAGCACCGTTTTGCATTATGCCAAACCGAAGGTAAGGGTCCCGTGTGGCTTTGGTTTCGCATTTGCCGAACTTTCACCTGTACTAGCCCGTACCGCGGTGACCGCATCAGGGTTGTCCGTGTGCTAGAAGGCATACCGCTTTGGTGTCGCTTTTCCCTATTTTCTCGGGCCCCCCCTTTGTGTGTGTATGTGACTCGCGTGTTGGTGCCGTACTGAGGTTTTGTCCGAAATGGTCGATCGGGTTTGAAAATTCCAACTCACCGGATATGTGTGCGATCCGAGATACCGGACTGGGGAGGGTACCTAAGCAGGTAAATACGCGAAAAAACACGCAACGGTGGCCTTTTGATGGCGGTGGTTTAATAAATTCGTTTGAGGAAATTATTTTATTGCCAAGCATTCCATCACACCACATTCGGTGTGGTAGGAGCGGACCGAAGGTATGTAAAACAGATGCAAAAAATCTGGATTTGCATGATTAACGATTAGTGGTACGGTATTATTGCGTTTCGAGTGAGTTTTGGGCGTTATGTTTACGAGTTTCTGCGACTATTTGCGTCAAGTTAGGAAATTGGTTTGGTTTTGATTAAAAGTCCTGTTGGAAGTTTTTTGCAGCCGATCTTTAATTCTGAATCAGTCATAAAGTATGGTCGATGAACGCTCCTTTCCATAACTCATACAATCAGATTTCAAATCACGGCATGATTTTGTGCCCAATAGACTAAGTTCACTTTAGATAATTCAAGTTATTAGACAAAACAGATGGAGATCTACGTTTGTAGAATCATAGAAGTAGATATTTTTGAAAATTATTATTTTCGTATCGGCTTCTTGGAAGGTCTTTAATTTAATCTGATTAAGGGTAGTTTTACTCTGTATCTGTTTACTGTCTCATATTATAACGATATTGAATACCACCTACAAGAAATTCTCCTCAATACTACATGATTGACTTGTCTTATTCGTAGAACTACTGATCATATTTTCGCCATGCGGTAGATGATGGGGAAGATGGAGGAGCAACAGCTCCATTTCTTCCTTTTATTAATTGATTTCAAGGCCGCATGTAATAGCATAACGAGGGCAAAAATATATGGCATAATGAATTCTTTTGGAATCCCGACCAAGTATACTAGCATCTTTTTTACAAGAAGTTTAAAATCTTCGAAGGACACTCACCATGGGGGATATGAGATTTTTATCCAGTAACAAAAAACTCCCCTTGGACCCTCCCACGGAATCACCTTGTGGTATTACTTCATGGAAGAGGCAGTGCTGTGTCACTTAGTTTGTCTTGTTACGCACTGTCAAAAACACTCACACACATCCATTTAGCTGATGCTCTCTCAATTTCCGTTGAAGCCTCTCCAGGATCTGGCGAATCGATGTTGAGATGGTCTCCCACAGAGCCACGCTCTACAGCATCAATTACCCCAAGGTAATTCGGCATACCTTCGTGCCACATCTGCTGTTCAGCTGTTGGCGCTCCTCGGCAAAACTTGGACAGTGAAACAAGACATGTTCCGTCGTGTCGTCTTCGTCCGTATAATCTGGCACAGGTACGTCCCGAAACCTGTGTAGGTAACTCTTGAAGCCGGAAAGAAACAGCGTTCTCAACCATGTTGGCAAATCGGAGATCACCGAGAAGCTCTATCTCCCGTTTGATGCGCTGCTCCAAATGTTCTGCCATTTCTGCATTGAGGCAGTTTTGGTGGCTTTCTTTTCGGCTGCAGTGAAGGGTTCCCCGACATGTGCTTTACGGATGTTTTCTAGATCCTCCTCAAAGATGATACATATGTGCGATACGCATGGCCGGCCGTCTATACACCTTGTTCAGAACGTTCCTGAGCTGTTTCTTCGTTAGGATGTGAGCCTGAACTAGTGCTCCATATCTCAACGCAGACGTGACGTTGGCATGGAGGCATCTTGGGTTGCTGCTCGGTCCTCCTATGTTTGGCGTAAATGAGGCTTATGCGTTTGACGTTTTCATAGCCTTATGGCAGACTTCCTCCAGCTGGTCCTTGAATACAGTCGGTCGTCGATTTTAACCCCAAGGTACTTGGATTTCTAGGAACTCAATACATTCTACCAGTATCGACGCCTTCTAAACTGCTTTGTGGCTGCTAATGAGTATGAACTCAGTTTTCGCATGTGCAATCTCCAATTTCATTGATTTCATTCACTCGTAGATCTTGCCAACTGCGTCGGTGACTCCACTTCACCGATAGACGCGCCAGTGATATTCAGGGCGATGACACCTACAAAACCGGTGAGTTGTGCTCCCGGAAGTTGAACGAGTGTTAGAGCGCCGCCATACATGACGTTCCAAAGCTTACCAGACTTGTACGAATAACAATGACCAATGTCACATGTCAGGTGGAAAACTCTGGAGGTGATGGAGGGCGGATCTTTTTCTAACAGCAAGGGTTTGCGCCAATCATCGAGGGGAGTGCTGGACCACTGGTTACATCTACGGCTGGGCGCAGCTTGGAGGACTTCCTGGAACGGTACCCCGTTGGCAACAGTCCCGCGAATGATTTAGAGCGGGCAATGGCGATACTGACTGGCTTAATCCGTGACATACGGGACGGACAGAAGACAAAAGGACTCCCCACTATGCCAAAAGACTGGGCACTCAAATTCAGGACTACCTTGAATTTGATTGCCGATACAGACGACAAAAAAAAGACGGGAAATCAAGACAAAACAACAATGACGGACGTTCCCGAATCACCGCCACGTGCAGTGGACGAACTACCGGAACTCATTGTGACACCGGTTGAGCGGCAGCCCACGGGTAATGTAGGTGAAGTGGCCAGGTCTTCACTCGTGGAGGCCCAGCCTGCACCCCAGTCTCCCAGAAAACAGCTGTCTCCCGGTCCGACCAAAGAGGAGGTGGAAGAGCTGATGCACACGACGGAATTGATCTTGGAGGCCAACAACAAGCTTCTGCTTAAGTTGAACGCTGTAAAACAGTGGACACAGGAACAAACACAAGCACAAACACAGATAAACCAAACATCAGACAACCCAAACAGCAAAGACACCACACAAACAGACAAACCAACAAACACACAGGACACCCAAACAAACAACCCCTCGACCCACACAAACAAAATGACAAAAACACCAAAAGACACAAACACCAAAACACAAACAAACAAAAAGACCGAAACCACACAAAACTCTGAAACAGACATCCCCACGACCACGGACACACCCTTGACCCTCTCAAACGATGAGACAAGCAACATAACAGATAAACACACAGACACACAGACAGCCAAAAAGACAAAGAAACGCAAACGCAGACAAAACAAGAGCAAGACTACGGGCAACAGACAGGACCAGGACAAGTCTCAAGAACCGGCACCCGAATGGACAAAAGTTCTGAGCAAACAGGCCAAGCGACGGGCACGGAGGAAGCAGCGGAAGCAGGAAACAGTGGCGCTTGACGCGAACCAGCATCAGCAGCGGCAGCAACCGGAGCATCAGCAACAACCAAAACAACCGAAGCAGCGCGCGCATCGCGTCCCAGATGCGTTGGAGTTGGAAACAACGAACAACACAACACAGGACGAGATGATGCGCATCCTCAAGGAAAAGCTGGGGGATGATCGGCAGAAAGTGGAGCGTGTAAGGATGAATTTCCAGGGGAATATTCTTCTGGAACTGTCCTGCAAGAGCCACGACGAGACGCTTGAGATGTGGCGGAAAGTTTCCGAAGCACTGGAGGGCAAAGCGAAAGCCCGACCACGGACCCCCACAACTCGCCTCACCTGCACGAACATTCCACCAAGCTGCACCAACGAGGAAATTGCAACGGACCTAAGCACAGCCCTGGGAGTTACGATCTACGCGGACCAGATCAGTACCGTTAAATCCAATTACGGAACGCTGGTCGCATTTTTCGGATGCCCAGAGGTGGCAGTAACGGACGACGTGCTACTAAAACAGCATGTTGTCGGATTCAGCCAGTGCTGCCGGTTCAAGAAGGTTGAGGTGAAGCGCCAATGCTATCGGTGCTACGAGTTTGGCCACATTGCCACTCACTGCCGTGGGAAGGATCGGTCAAGCAAGTGTCATCGATGTGCGGAGACTAAGCACTCAGGACCGTGCACCAAGGAACGGAAATGCCTCGTCTGCAAGGGCCCGGAAGCAATCGGGCACTCGTTCGGACAGCGCAACTGCCGCCAAGTAGGAGAAGGGGTAAAAAACCGGCCTCGTCATGATTAATGTCCTTCAACAGAACCTTAATCACAGCCAGCTGGCCCAGGACATGCTGATGCAGACTGCTCGGAACGAAGGCTGCGACATAGTGTTGATCGCCGATCCATATCGGATTCCGGAGAACAACGGTAACTGGGTCGCGGATCCGACGGGCAGAGTTGCAGCAGTATCGACAGGAAGATACCCTATCCAACGCATAATCGAGAATCGGCGGGATTACTTCGTCGTGGTCGAAATGCGTGGTATCGTTTTCTGCTCCGTGTATCTACCTCCTGTGGGGTCCGATTTGTCAGTGGAGGATTATCGACGCAAATGGACCGAAATTGCGTCGGTGATTCCGCGGAATCGGGACACCGTGATCGGCGGGGACGTCAACGCCTGGTCAGGAGCGTGGGGGATGGAACGCAGACACAACGATGGAGAACGAGTTCATAGGGGAGCAGTGGTGATGGATGCTATGGCATCACTTGAGCTAGTCTTGTTGAACCGGGGCAACCGGCCAACCTGGAGCAACAACAGTGGCCGTAGTTCCATTATCGACGTTTCCTTCTGCAGCTCGTCTCTTCTGGGGGAAAATAACTGGCGAGTCTGCGACGAAAATCCAAGTGACCACAATACCATCAAGTTTGCGGTCGGGAGGACGACGACGCAGCGTAACCTGGGACACAGTGCACAGCAGGCTTCGGAGAGCAGATGGGCAACCCGGTATTTCAACAAGGACTTGTTCGTTGAAATTTTGGGGTCACTGGACATCTACAACCGCACCCTCTTGGCGGACGAGTTGACGCAGGCAATGTCAACTGCCTGCGACGCGACGATGCCGAGATTGCCAGCAGCACGGGGAGGACGACGATCGGTGTACTGGTGGAATAACGAGATTTCCCAGTTACGTCGCACTTACATCGGGATGCGGAGAAGACTCAGGCGAGCCCGAACGGAAGAGCAGCGACAGGATCGCCGTCCGGCGTACACAGCAGCGAGAGCAGCACTGGAGCAAGCGGTCAAGCGGAGCAAGAAGGAGCAGGGCGATCAACTTCCGGAACAGCTGGGGCCCCACGGATTCGGGCCAGGCTACAAAATCCGGAGGCAGATGTGGCAAGGAGCCCGAGTACCGATGGAACGGGATCCAGCCAAGCTGCAGCACATCGTCGGCGAACTTTTTCCGGTGCAACCGCCCATGGAATGGCCCACGGCAACAGGATTGACGGACGAGGACACGGCACGGGATGCCGTTACCGAGGACGAGCTGGTGAGCATTGCAAAATCGCTCAATCCCCAGCGTGCCCCAGGAGACGACAACATTCCGAACGTGGCCTTGATTGCGGCGATGACGGCGTTTCCACGCGTCTTCATGAGAACGTTCCAGCATTACATCGATTCCGGCCACTTCCCCGTCGAATGGAAGAGGCAACGGCTAGTGCTGTTCTCGAAGGCCGGGAAACCACCCGGAGAATCATCGTCGTACCGGCCAATCTGCCTGCTGAGTGTTCTGGGAAAAGTATTGGAGCGACTCATACAGCGCAGACTTACGGAGCATCTGGATGCAACGGGCGGTCTCGCTGATGCCCAATACGGATTCAGGAAAGGACGCTCAACCATGGATGCCATCAACAGGGTGATTGCCAACGGAAGGGTTGCGCTCGACAAGAAGCGCAGGGGCGATCGACTGTGTGCGATGGTGACAATCGACGTGAAGAACGCCTTCAACACGGCCAACTGGACAGCGATCGGAGCAGCTCTGCAGCGAAGGAACACGCCACCGTACCTCCAGGCGTTGCTGCGGAACTACTTCACGAATCGCACGCTCCACTACGAAACGGATGAAGGAATGGTCTCGTTACCAGTATCGGCAGGTGTCCCGCAGGGTTCGGTCCTAGGGCCAACACTGTGGAATGTTATGTACGATGACCTTCTTCGTTTGGAGCTGTTCGGAAAGCGTGCGGACATTATAGGGTTTGCTGATGATGTGGCGTTCACCCTTATAGGGAGGGACCCGCAGGAAATCAGCAACCTTGCTACGAGGAATCTGGAGACGATCGAGCGTTGGATGGATGGAGTGGGATTGAAGCTGGCCCATCAAAAGACCGGCTACATGATCTTCTGCACTCATCACAACCCGCAGGTAGGTCAACTACGTGCGGGGGGACACACGATCGTATCCACTGAATCGCTCAAGTACCTGGGGGTCGAGCTCTGCCGCAAACAGCACCACGGTCGGCATTTGGAGAAGGTTTGCAGCAAGGCATCACGTATCACGAATGTCTTGACCGCTCTGATGCCGAATAAGTGTGGCCCAAAAAGCAGCAGAAGGAGACCCTTGGTTAACGTTGGGAATAGCATTGTCCGTTACGCGGCACCATCGTGGGGACGGACGCTTCTTCAGAAGGACGTTCACCGGACCACGGTTCAGAGGACGCACCGCACAGGAGTTCTTCGAGTGGCCAGTGCCTTCCAAACGGTCTCCTACGATGCCGCTTGCGTGGTCGCAAGCACTATCCCGTTAGTCCTTCTCCTAGAGGAGGACATCCGCTGCCACGACGAAAAGGTAGCGAGGGGAAGTCCAGGACCAGACATACGAAAGCGGCAAAGGGAAGAGACCATGGGACGCTGGCAACAACAATGGACAGCCGGAGCGGGGCAGCCGAGATCGCCGGGGATGAAGACGAGGAGAATTATCCCGGACATTATGTCCTGGGTAAATCGTAAGCACGGAGAAATTGATTTCTATCTCTCTCAACTCTTTACAGGGCATGGGTTTCTCCGGAGCTACTTCGTCGAAAAAGGCATCCTCGACGGCTCTTCAAACTGCCCGGTGTGTGAACACCAAGTGGAAGATGTCGACCACGTAATGTTCCACTGTCCACGGTTTGCTCGAACCCAACACGAGATGCAGCAGCAGAGCCACACCCGCTTGACGATAGAAAATCTTGCAGCGGAAATGTGTGCCAACAGCAACACATGGGAAGCAGTCCGGACCGCCGCAAGGACCATCTTCAGAAACCTCCAAGTGAGATGGAATGAGGAAAGTCCACCTACGGCCAGACGGAGACGACAACAACGCCGGCGGAACACGGAACAAACGGGACAGCAACAGCTACCGCCGTAACCGCACCAAAGGATGACGACAACGGAAGCAGCAGCAGCAGCAACGAGTAACCAGAGCAGCAGCAGGAGCTAGACCCCACCGGAAGTAGCGGCTACGGACGGGCGGAATTAAGCAGCAGCAGCGGAAGGAAGGCACGAAGCAGCAGCAGCAGCTGAGACAACTAGGACGGATGACGCAGTAGCAGCATTGGAAAGCAGCAGCGCGTCAACAGGATGGGTGCATCGCACAAACGTTCCTGCATGGAGTACTACGCACATCAAGCGCATCGGCAGGGTTCGGATCAGGTCGAGGAGTGGTTTAGTTAGGGTCCCATCGGCTGCCGGGTCCGCTTCTCGGGCCCAGCGTCACGATGAATCCCACATAACCCATCTCGGAGGGATTGGTTTGTAGCCGCAAGCCGCCCTTCGAGGTGGGTACCTTTTGAAGGTTCCCTCCCCGTTAACAAAAAAAAAAAAAAAAAAAAAAAAAAAAAAAAAAAAAAAAAAAAAAAAAAAAAGGGTTTGCGCCAAGGAGATAGGCTGGCTTGTCTACTCTTCAACCTAGCGCCGGAGAATGTTTTACATGACCGAGGGATGGAAACTTTGGGGACCATCTTCTATAAATCAATACAGCTTCTGGTATACGCTGATTAAGCGTAGAGATACGCGTAAGGGTGTTGCCAATCGGTCACTCGGGATTGAAGAAACTTTGCGTCGATTGGAACTGTTTTTGTATACAACCTATATAGCTCCAGTACTCCCATACGTATTTAAGACATGGACTTTGTCCAAAAATGATAAGAGACGCTTAGCCATGTTCGATTGGAAATTGCTGACAAGGATTATTATCCACGTATGTGAGAAAGCACAATAGCAGAACCATTATAACAATGAGTTCTAAAAGTTGTACGATGAAAGACTTTTTTGGTAGTCCACAGACCTAATATACCCAGATGGAGATGAAGATGGAGCGTTAGCGTTGATGTATCTGTCAGAAATCCCGGGATAGTAAATTGACAGACGACAGTGTTTGACCATGAGCGGTTTAAAGCAGGGATGAGCAACCTTTTAGAGCTTCGGGCCACATTCAAAATCAAAAACTGGTTGGCGGGCCACATTGCAGGATGCATTGATATAATAATGAATGTAGTAATCGCACTAGACACATTGTTGTATTTTGAAAAGTGAATTGTGATTAAAAAACTTTTTTTTTTTGAGTGTTGTATTAACCGGGTGATTTGCACTTTTAATTCTTAATAACATTTGATATAAAACTTGCTATTGGCTTGAAGCTTTGAAGCTAGATTCACGGGCCGCATAAAACCACTTAGAGGGCCGCATGCGGCCTGCAGGCCCCAGGTTGCTCATGCCTGGTTTAGAGGGATCCAACAGCAGGTTGGATGTGGAATCCTTTCAACTTTCTGGATCTGTTTTCAAAATTAAACTGATTCTGTACAAATAGTTGACAATGTTTGTTGAGTAAGCTTTGTATCGAATTGGTTTCACTTAGCAAAAGCTCGAGAAAGATATAAATATTCTACATCTACCTTCACATATTTCAGTTGATATTGAAAGAAAATTAAAAATGGCAAGTGAAGCTACCAACGACTCATACTAATCTGTTAATCGATTATATTATAAACTTTCCATCCCGTACAACGTGCTTTATGTCTTCTTTGCCAAATACGCAATCAAAAGAATGCTCAATAATACTGGCATTCATTCTTCTTGCATGATTTAGTCAAAATAATTGATTTTTATCATCCCCAATTGCTGATGTTCACGTGTGACCCAGAGTTCGCACTATTTTCGCGTTCGTTCGTCGTGTGTGTGTGTGTTATGGGTGTTTCTAAAATTTTTATTGTCCCCATCAAAATCAATTACTTTCGCACACGGCTAGCGATAGGCCATTGAGGCGAACTGTTATGGCTTGTTATTAATTGTTTTTGATTACAAAACATTCCACCCCCTTTTTTGCTGTCCTGTAGGTGTACCGTGTACCGAGTGGTATCATAAAATAGTTCACCAGGGTTCTCTCTATCAACGATAAAACATTTTCAGTAGCGATATGCATATTTGATAGCCAATTAGTGATTCTGGTGGAGTGATTGATTGATTGATAACTATAAGTTTACAGTGCGTGTGGATTTATTTGGCAGGCTTAATGGTAGTGCTTTATGTGTAGCGTCGACGAATGGTTGTGCTTTAAAATTAATTGTGTGATTCTATATACATAATTAAGTTTATGATGCATTCTAATTATAGTGTACACCACATTGATTTTGATTTTAATTGCTTTTTTTGGTCTTTCTATTTGGATATGCAAATACTATTTAATCGTGAAAAGTGACAGATAAAAATTAAATGGACTTTCACAACAATATTACATAGTTTTTCATTCAATATAAATCTAATACGGATTTTTGGGATAACAACAATAGTGTTTCTTATTACTCAAAATGGAAAGTCTCCCACTCTTGTAGGCTGACTGGGACCAAACACTGAAGCAATAGTTGTGAAAATATGTTATTCTATTTTTTCCCATCAGTACATAGCTCCGTGAGAATAGCATCGTGAAGGGCCTGAGTAAAATCACTGTTTATTGCGCTCGCAGCATACGCACTCACTGCGGTGGCCCGTGATAAGGGTAACGACAGGTAAGGCAAAAGTTTTGCACTTTTGCTTGGATGCCCTTTGCTGTCCGATCCAGGCACCTTCACCCAACCATTCCCACGGTTCACGAATAGACAAAACGACCCCATGGACCGTGGCTTTAACGTAACAAAAGGTAAGGAAAATCCGTTCACCCACAAAATGGGCGCCGACATTTCCTTTTTCTGTGTCGTTTGTTTGTTTTTGTTTTATTTTGTTTACTTTTGTTGACCATCTTTCCAAGAAGGGATTTGAAAGTTTTTGCGCGTGTGTGTGTGTCTGAAAATGAAGTGAAATTTATATTCATTTTCCTTGCATTACCGGTGATACCGGGGAGGGCTCGGTAGTTGTGACATGCCATATAAAAGGGTGGTGACATGGGGCAAGTATATTGCCGGTGGGATCAGATGATGGAGAAATATTCCTTTCAATTCATTCCATTCATTAGCTCACCGAATGCCCATCTGGCCTTCCGAAATTTGCCACAGGGCGCAGGTGTCGGTATTGGTCGGAATAAGTTTTTGGATGCAGCTGAGATTTATTGGATTTGTGAGGCTGAAAGGTACGGAATGCGTCTTTAAACGCTTTGTTTAACTGATTGAAACGAAAGGAGTATTAGGGATTAGGAAGGGATGATGTCAATCACTTTGTTAAATCTATTTTAAAGTTTCAGATTACGAATTTGTTGAAACATTCGCATTATTTGGGTCGATTTCTGTCAAACATGTTAGTGCCTCTTGTTCCCTTTTTATTGTGCTAGCTTTAAACTAAGATTTATGCTTTCGCATGTAAAGGATATATATAAACACTATAGTTAAAATAAATGTAGATATGACGAAGAGCGAGCGAGAGCGAGTAGAGAAGAAGAATATTTTTGGGAGTGTGTTAGTGAAGGATGGATCGGTGAGTGTCCATATTGCATTATTTACATAAATATTTCCTAGTTTTTTTTCAACTTTACGAAAAAACTTTTCGTTAAAAAAGCTAAAAACTCCTCTCGATGAAAACTACATTTCTTAGTATTATGCTAAGTTCGTAACATTTCTCTAAGGTGATAAAAGTTTATCATTTTTGTGTCAGATAAGAAAAACAAACTACTTGTAGGGTTTTTAAACGTTTATTATGGGAGTATATCAAATGTTTAAAACATTATAACGAAGCGTTACTGTTTCCAACAATGTGGAAGATTCTATTTTACAAAATACAAAAGGCAACAAAATACTTTAAGGCGCTTGGGTGGTAAGATAGAGGAATTCAGCTTCCTGGGCCTATTACTCCACCGTACTGGGCTTGTGCTCCAAAGCCTCAAAGTTTTTCGAGACCAGGAATTTAGGCCATATATCCCATCTTAAAGTTCCATTGTACGTATGGAACGGTGATTTGTTTTTCTATTTATTATATTAATTATATGATATTGTTTATATTTATATTTACATTTATTTGTATTTGTATTTTATTATGTATATATATTATTCCATAGTCTCTACAACCCTTTACACTAATTATTTTATAATTATTTTCATCCCGAATCGACGGCAACCATTCAAAGAAAAATGTATCAAGTTGATGGAGGCGCCTAGTATTTGAAAGAACTAATGCATTAAGGTGATGGAGGCGCCTAGTACTTCATAAAACTAATCCATCAACGTTGTCGCAAATACAACTTACCGAACGTACTCAATAATGCTATCATAAATTAATTGCTTCTGTATTAATGTAAACTAGTATGTAAAGTCAAGAAAAGCCAGAAATGGTAGGCCAATTTCCTTGAATATCTCAGAATACTACTTGAGTATGTCGGAATATTAATAAAAAACAGTGTACAGAAAATATTTATATTATTTCAAAGTCTCTACAATCCTTTAAACTAATTATTCAAACTTATTTTCATCCCGAATTTTTAAAGAGCGCTGACATCGATGGGAATCATTCAAAGAAAAATGTATCAAGTTGATGGAGGCGCCTAGTACTTCAAAGAACTAATGCATCAACATTGTCGCAAACATGTCTTACAGAAGGCGCTCAATAATGCTACAATAAATCATTTGTCTAGGTATAAATGAATCTTTTTGGCCACTGTTATAAAAGGGAGTGTAGCCAGCTAGAAGGATTCCTAGTTCCACCAGTAAAAGCATTATTTATCAATTGTTATCCCTCCGGCGGGAGTGTATTCATCATCCCGCGGAAGGAAGCAGGAACCGCTTCAAACATTTGATCGCATGTTCACGCAAAGGTTGCATGCCATGATTGAACTTAAATATATGTGCCTGCGTGCCTGTGTGTATATGCATATTTAGATTAACTAACATGGGAACAATCAAGTCGAGAGCAATCACCGAAACAGCAGCAATTATAGTGCACCATTACCGTGGTGAAGTGTGGTACAAATGATCATGAATTTCCTGTCGTGATTCAATGCCGCTCCCTTTTTCTGCCGGATACCATTTGCCAAATCTTTAGCTCATCCCCCGCACCGCGGGTTTCTGACCGGTCTATGGATTAGGTTGATTTATGGCAGTGCGCATGTTTTAATGAGCGTATGTGCTTTAGCGCAATGTACTATCGCTTTTTACTTGTATCGTGCTGCTGTGATAGTATTTAACACCGATTTCTAGCGATTGTGGAATCAGGTTGGGCCCCAGGAGGGAAAACTTACCGGCCGGCAACAACAACTATCCGACGACCGCCCTCCCGCACACAGGTTGGTGCTATTCTAATACCATAAATCAGTCGTTCAGCTTTGAGTTAATTGACTATTTGTCATAGAAAAACAGTGGCATACCGTGCCGGAAGCGGAAAAACTGTAGGAAGTCAACCGTACCATCGCTAGGTGTGCTATATGGTCTGACTTCCATGGGAACTGTGTGCGGGTGAATGCAGTCAAGGAGAAATAAAAAAATATATATACCTACATATACTAACTGCAACCGCATAAATCGCACAACTAAATCATCACAATCGAACCCGAAGCAGATGGAACGGAAGATGCGGTTCCGATTGACGGTGGTCAATTGCCAGGACGATTCACATTCTAGCTAGCGGCTGGCCGCGGAAAAATGTACGTTAATGACCACCGATACGGTCAAGAGTGAGTAATTTACGATCGTACTGCATCGTGGTGGTGGCGGGAATGGTAACAATGGAATGCTGCTCATTTAGGTGTACGTTTTTAGTCGAGCGTTTGGGCAAATTAGTCTCCTGGTCACCAATCGACTAATGACTCAACGGAGCGGAAATCAGGAACGATTTGATCGAGTGGTTTGTTGGTTCGTCACTGAGGCTGGTCAGAAGCTTCAGACCACCCCCTTTATCCAAGGTTTGTGGAAGGGATGCCAGTCAATGGGTGGTTGATATGTAAATTGTTATTGGTGGAATGGAACGCTTAAAATGATTTAATGGAGTAATGCACACGGGAGATGCTGCTAGTGATAATACGTAATAACGCCGGTAATTCAGTTAGTGTGTTTGTCGTGGGTGGGAAAATATCTTTGCTGTAATGGGTGCAGCCCCGTTGGCAATTAGTTGGGCAAAAAATGCAACAGTTAGTAATTAATTTGGTGCACAATTTCGACAGTTTGTTTCATTGCATATTTCTCATGCATAATATTCCTGGTGGATATAGTATGCTGAGTGAAGTTTTAATTAATTTAATCAATCTTTTTCAACGATTTAATGTATATAGATTCAAAAGACAAAAGGGCTTACCATGAATATAGTACAATACTGTTACTTTTTTTTGGTAGCCTCGTCAGGACCGGGACAAAATCCGACTTGGCGTATGCGAGATAAAAATAAGTCTTGTTAGCCAGTAATTGTGCACAAGACAATAGATAGCATGAAAAATACATTTATTGCAAAAGGATAACTGATTTTAACGTTAATTGAAGCAAAATAAACAACAGAAATCGGAAACACTGGATCACAAAAAAAAACCTTTTTTTTATTTATCCATTGCCTAGATAAAGAACTAGACGCTTTTCAATAATTTCAAAGATATTTTTGTGTTTTCAATTAACACTTTAGAATACTTTTTTTAAACAACAACCCATTAATTAAAGCAATTCTTCGTGAATTAAAAAATCAGCCAAACATACACGTAAAAAGCCAAAAACCGAAATTGATGATGCCCCAAAATTATAGCTTCATTTAAGTTTTTAATGAATTTTCGGGTAAAAAAGAATAAATCAATTAAATCTGAATGAGATTACTGTCAATTGGTACTCTCTGAGGATGACTGGTGGAATATCTAATCGACCATCTATTGCTGCGAGTATGTAAAGTCAAGAAGCGTTAGAAATGACAGGCCAAGATCACTTGAGTATGCTGGAGTATTAAAAAAACCAGTGCAGAAAAAATATTTATATTATTTCATAGTCTCTACAAATCTTTACATAAATTTTTTAAGATTGTTTTCATCCCGAATCGACGGCAACCATTAAAAGAAAAATACATCAAGTTGATGGAGGCGCCTAGTACTTGAAAGAACTTATGCATCAGGTTGATGGAGGCGCCTAGTACTTCATAAAACTAATGCATGAACAATGTCGCAAACATGTTTTACAGTACGTATTCAATAATACTATCATAAATCATTTGTCTAGGTATTAATGTAAACTAGTATGTAAAGCCAAGAAAACCCAGAAATGGCAATATTTCTGGAGGTCATAGTGCGCAAACGAAATAGAAAAAATAACCCTTATTAACCTTTTAAAACTTAAAACTTATTTGAAAAAGTTATTTATATTTTTGTAGTTATATTCTGATACTGTTTTGAAAGTGTGAACAGTGAACGACTGTAGAATCCGAATGAGGACAGCTGTAATTCTTATATTTATTTTATGCTTTGGAACTACCGCGAAATCGCTCTTATTATAGCTATTGAACGCTCCCCATATTATGACGGAGTCATATCCATATTTGAGATGGTTCAAACATTTTTATCTTCTCTTTTCCATGAATAAACTGAATTCTTACACCCATTTCTGTCTCTATTTGTTGTGGATGTAAGCGGATGTTCCTCAATTGGTTTCAACGACCCTCTGCTGCGTGACGTGACGTTATTTAACCAATTTGATAATCTTTTTCACAATCACTTCTTCTTAATTTTCTTCTGCTATATTCTCCAAAAATATATTTAGAATGTAAAATAATCAATTTAAAATTGGTATAAAAAATGTCGTTCAGTAAATTGAATAAACAACTGATTCGAAAAGAAAAATAAATAAATTGAGAAAGGTAGATAATTATGTCAAACTTATTTCCCGTTTCAATCCTTATTGTTAGCTATCTACACAGCTTTTCTTACACTTCATTATAAAATGCTAGTATCTGTGATGTACACCACCACCAGCACCAGTACATAACATAGCCAGTGAGGCTAATAATAACTTTGATCCAACCAAATCCTTCGCATGCGTAATATTCTTCCTCACAATCAATGCATCACTTATGCAATCACGTTTTTGGGGGTATAATTTGGCCTAACGTTGAAGACGCCTTCGTAGGCGATACTCTTGAGGCCTACGGTATCATTAATAATGCGGCATAAATTCCACACTGATCTTTTCCATCGTTTCGTCCCGTGTTTGCCGCACGCTTACGCTCAAGTGACTGTCATAACGGGTGACATTTTCGCTAATGGTAACGGGCAAAGTCACAATTTATCCCCCTAGCCCGATGACGTACACATAAATAATACTTATCCTTAACAGAATGGCCTACGACACTACGGGTCGTATGTTTGCTACGCGGTGGGCCACTTTGTCGGCCTAGCTGCTTATGAACCACTGGTAAATGCTTTACACTCAACCCACATCCTCTCGGATGTGATCGTCTATCATTGTTTGGTAGAAAAAAACTGGAGAGACCTCATCACACCCGTTCCTTACAAGTTCCATCATATGCTAAGGCAGAAATAATATAGAAATACGGAGAATAAAAAAAAATACATGCATCTACCTCTGGAAGGGAAAGAGTTTCCAGGGAAGATGTTGTTGTTGTGCCAATTGTGGCATGTTCCGGGATTGGATGGAATAAAATTATCCTCAAACAAGATGTTGGCTGTTTCACTCAATGTCGGAAATCGAGAGAAGCGACAAAACTCACCGAACCTCCACAAATCTTGAGAACTTTTTTTTTGTACAACCTCCCCGCCCCCGTTTCGTGAAGAAGCGATCGGGAGGTGGATAATAAGGATGGGAAAGCCGCCTGGCAAAACATTCATTTGCTCCTAGCAGCGGACGATGGATTCCATTTTTAACCCTCCAGTTACAAACCGCATGGGAAGCTTGGTCTGGAATTGCATTATTTATATTCCAACCTTAACACGCCCTTTACCCCCCTCCCTCCACACCTCTTTGTAAGAATGGCGCTTTATTTGGGCATATTTCTTTTTCCGATTTCCGGACTTGTTTCCTTGCCGCTTTTTTTTTAAGCGCAACCGAGCGATCGTACCACATAGAATCATCAACTGGCTAGGCAACCGAGGCGAACGCACAAATGATGAACGTTAAGCTGGCGCAAGGATGAGATTTTATACGATATTTATGAGCTTCGTTTAATCTGCACCATCGGGAGGTAAGCGAAGTGGCATAACAGAAGAAGAACCGAATCAATCCTCCCTACCCAGTCCCACACTACAAAAGTTGCAAAGATTACATTGGCAAACCCCTTTCAACGCAATCCGAGGTAAAGAAGAAAAAGTTCCCAGCCCGTTGTGGCGGTGAATCGTTTTTGTGTGAAGTAAGAAATAAAAAAGAATTACGGAAAAAATATGATAATAAAAATAAATTGAAGACAAACTTCAAGAAATCTTTGAGCATCGTTTTTTAGTGGTGAAGGGATTGAGAGGTAGTGAGGAAGGTGAGGTAAAGAGAGATAGAGAGGGGAGGGTGGGAAGCTAAAATAAACATCAATCTACGTCCGGTTTGGAATCCAAATTGTACCATCCACTAACCAAACGAAGAAAAACGTGTGGCTTTATAAAGAGCCCAAGGGAGGCGATGGTGTTGGTGTGGGAAAACAAAAAAATAAATACACACAAACACACACACACATAGTAAAACCCTTAACCCACCAGCATCACCCGAGGTTGCCTGTCATTATTCCATAACTCTTTATGAAACGGGTCATATTTTTTACTTCATGGACCAAAATTTCCCATCTTCGCTTCAGACAAATGGGTTGTCCTGCACTTGGAACGCGAGGCGGAAAAGGCCAGGGTCAAACGCATCAAACGGACAGCTAGATGCTGCTACCTTTGAGTTTTCTTCCGAACGATCCCAAACCACCGGGAGGGGTATACTTTTACAAAGTAAAATCGCAGTGCCAAGTGGTGCGAGCAGAAAAACCAATCTCATAAAATCTAATGGCTTTAATTTGTTTAGCATAAATTTTATAAAGCGCCCTGGAGGTGGTAAAAGGCTACGTTAAAGAAACGGCAAGGATAGAAGAAGAAAAAAACAACGGAACAGAAAACTTCCATCCGGCCGGTGGAGTCTCTTCCACTGACTTCCCTCTTCTTACTTGGCGTTTGGTCCATCATAATCCTTTTCCCCCACCCCTTTGCTTAGCGCACCGTAATGGACTGGCACGAGCACGAGGGCCGGGTAGTGCTCACCAACTTCCGATTACATTCGGAACATTCGGTGCCTAAAACGACCGGAAACACACGCATAAAATAGAACCACTCGATATCCCGCTGCGAAACGGGCTGGATGGTGGGTTGCTGCTGCGTACGTCGTTAGATATTTGCGAAAAGGACATTACGGCGAGGCAACAAACAAGCGAGCACCAAAAAAAAAAACCCTTGGTGAATCGTAAAAAAACTACCCAGTCTCCGGTCGTTTACGGGAGCAACAGCATCATGAGGGTGTAAATTTTGATGACCTCTAAAAAAAATGGATCACCGCCACCGTCACCACAAATCACAATACGCGATGGAGAGCCAACCGTAGCCACCGCCACTAGGGCACCGGGGTTAGCTGTGACGATGTCAGCAACCGGAAACGGGTATGGTTTAGATGGCTGCTGAAGGCCAGTGGTCGGCAAATTAGTTGAAGAATGGTACCGAATATTTACAAAGCCCACTGGGTATGTTTGCATAGAACGATCAATTTGGGACTTCCTGCAGAGTGTAATATTTATTTTTATTTTGGACCCAAGACCGTGTACTCTTTAGTTGATTACATTAGCTTTGAAGAATTTACGTTTTAGATTGGAACCATTAAGCCACGGCAGGCGAAGAGATGCAAGCAAATACTGGGAAGGTACGGATTAAAGGATTAACGAAGGCATTTTTTTATTATCTTTAAAATGACGAAAAAAACAGTAGAGATCATGTTCTATTTTCAAGTTTAAGTAAAACGTTCAGTTCCTTATTTCTGGAGATTTAGCAACGTTTAGCTATAACGATACAGCAACGATTTTTTGAAAAGCTTTCGCGGTTTTAAGTCAAATTTCAAAAGTTTTTAGTTCAAATTTGCTAAGATGGCACTATTTATAGATTTTTTCCCAGTTAAACTAGAATGTGTTGAAGTAAATATAGAAGCATTTACACTTTTTTAAAATTTGATCTAAAATAAAATTCATCCATAAATTGTGGCCCCAGTTGTCGTACTAGATACGTAAAATCTCACTGTTGAGAAATCATTAAATTAAATTAAATTTGAATTTGTACAGGATTCAGTACGTAGGTTGGTTCTATAGGTTGGCCTACATGATACAATTCTTTGATCACCAATCTCACAAATATGTCACCGGTAGCTAAAACAAAAAGATTGGTATGTGTGTTCTTGTTCTCACGATACGATTCTTTTTGACAGGTTTGCTATCTTCTTTCAATAAAATGTGTCAGAAAAGATATGTTATTATTCTTCCGTCAAAGGATTTAACAGTTTATTATAACCACGTGTACAAGACAAATGTCAAAAAAATACAAGCGAAAGATTCGTGTTATCCACCAAAGTTGGCTAATCTTTTATGACGAAAAAGATTGGACAACTCTGCTCGAACGCACCAATACATACAAAGAATATTAGCAGAAAATGAAAAATCAAGCAGGAATCGTATCATATAGACGGACCTTATTTGTATCCCTTCATGCCCACTTCATGTTAGTGTTAAAATGTTCCGTTTTCTTGAAATATTCGATCGAAATTAGTTTTCAATATCAAATAAAGAATTCATACATTTGTCACAAAAAATTATTATTTCAAATATGTATATTATGATACATATTATTATTATTAGCTAAGATACAATATGTATATTATATGCATCTTATGATATAAAGCCACTTTGTAGAACTCAAACCATCCTAGACACAAACCGTACAAAAAAGATGGTAATAATGAGATGAAAAGTGGCGAGATTGTGTCCCCCAACACCTCTAAGTTAAAGAATTAGTTTTTACTTCATAAATCTTGCGCAATAACGTTATACGCTATGAAGCATTTTTTAAAAATCGGGATCATATGTTTTTTTTTTATTTCACATAACTTGTAAATAGAATAGAAACACCTTTCACCTTAAATGGGAGGCTTTTCTTCTTCCGAGCCGTGAAAGGGAACCTTATGACGCATGTGATCGGTTGCATTGTTGCGCATTACTCCGTCATAGTCAGGGTCATGTTCGTAGCAAGGGTCTTATCGTGAACCGGCACCACATCGAGTGTTTTGTTGCTTTGTTCCGTAGTCCATGTGCAAGGCCCTGATCGTAGCGAGGGTCTTGAACGGTTTCCATTTCGAATGTTCCTGGTTATGCCCGATCTTGGGGTTTCTCACTCGTGGCCTCCTGCTCACTTTTTTGCTTGTTTGTTGGTCCATAGCGTCGGTCGATGCAACTTCTTTCATGAGGGGTGGAAGGAGTGGGGATCACACTTATAATCTTTTCGCACTCCAAAAACCAAAGATGGCCCTTAGGTAAGCTTAGTCGACGTCCCCCAGCAGGTTTCGAATCGGAATGTTCGGCAACTTTCCAATGACCCGGACTGCGTCCAACCAGGGGGTCGAGTAGCATCCTACTCCACACAAGACCATAGAAGATGATCTATGTTGTGGTATCCGAGATGGCAGCCACATACTTTGGAGTCGACCTGGTCTATACGCTGCAGACTGTTAAAGTAGGATTTTTAAGCAGAAGGCTAAATACATAACCGCTAAGAACAAAACTTCAGGCTACAATCACAGTCTATTTCCGGAGTCTATTTTCAAAGTCTGTTTTATAAGTCCAAATTGCAGTAATAATTAAAGTCCGGGTCCAAGTCGAAACTCTGAAAGCAAGTACAAAGTTCAAAGTTTCTAAAGTAAAATACAATGTAATTAAAGTATGTGTTTAAGCAAACTAAAGAACCGGATGTAATCCTTAATGACTACAAGGACTGTGAGTTTAATTTCCGTAATTCAATCAGGAGTTTGCTATCAACATACAAATTTGAATGTTTAGTATTTGCATAGTGTTGTCGACCACTGACTTCCAGCAAGACCTTAACACACTTCTTGCTCTTTGGTGTGTTTTTCGTTCAACCCGTACAAGTACTGTGCGGCTCGATGTGGCAAAAGACGAAGAGTAAAAAAATAACACACAAACCCACAAAATCACGAAGAATCCTTCACAACCATACCATCCTTCTATCGTATCATTCTAAATGTCTCTCGTCTTATTTTGTGGTACCGAACACCACCGGAATACAACGGCAAACCGTGGCGAAAGCGGGCGAACGAATCGTTCTTCACCATCACGAAAATACGTCCCCGTGTCAATTATGAAGCAGTAAAAAGATCGATGCTGCCGGCGATCGTTATGGGGATGGTACCGCGTTAAATCGGTGGCAAAACAAAGCCATAGAAGATCGTTTATCAGCTTGCGGTGGGACCGTTTGTGAAGCAGCAATCAAAGTACGGTCAGTGTCGGTGTAGGTTGTTTTGAGAAGGATTAACTTTATGACTTTATGGTTTTTTTTTTGCTGCATGCATGGATGAAGGATGCCTGAAGGAGGGTGTTTTTGATAGTCGTTTTTTGCTGCTACTGCTGTTGATATAGTTTGATGGGAGGGGAATTGAAGTGTAAAGGCAACAGAATCTCTTTTTTATGTCAATAATAATTGATATTGATAATGTGTAGGAAAGTTTAGTGGACGGTATTTGCCCCTCGGTTGGGCAGTGTGGGTAGGTATTGCTGCAGGTACTTTCCATTCGAGGTTGGAATCGGAATTTTCCAAAAAAACCTCAATTGCATGCCGTCAACCTTACAGCCAGTTTTTCATGTAGCTTTACTACATTTTATACCAATATTTTTATAACCACCTCCGTGTGCCTGTGCCCCCTTCGTTTTGTTTTTGTGCCTTGGTGAGTTAACGATGATGGTTATTCTTATTTATATCGCTTTGCGCCTTCATCACCTTTAGCAGCGTACGCGAAGGATTTTTGTATGATGAGCGTTCGTACCCATGTTTCTATTTGTTTTCTGCGCTCGTTACCGTTTGTATTGGGTGAAAGGAAGGGATGAAGAAAAAAAAAATACATCCCACAAACCCATTTACCACCATTGCAGGAAATATGATAAGTAAGAAACGAAAACAAAAAAAATACAAATACGATATACCGCGCGTGGAACGCAAACAGTGTGACCGGGAGCAAGGAAAAAAGCAACATCTTTGTACACTGGGTAAAATTTGCATCTTTGATTAAGCACATAACATATGCGCTACATTCGTGGTGGGAGGTAAAAACTACACCTACACGACCCCCATCCCACCCCTCAATTCTCATGAAGGACCGTGTTTTGGGGGGGTGGTGAATCGAAATGAAATGAGGTTTTTACATTGCTTCAAACAAAGCACCGTACGCTTGGGTTCTGTTGAGAAAACATCCACAAGCGGACAGGGGAGAAAGAGTTGGGCTGCGGGAAAATAATTTGCACGATAAGGCGTGTTTTTTTGCTCCCTCTATCCCTCTCTCTCTCTCTGTGTTCTCTTTCACTGATGAAAATGTTGTTGCAGAGGGAAAATTTTTACTCACTCACTTCTACCACAATGCCGGGCGGTTTTGTATGTTTTATGTGAGTGTTTACTCCGGCAATCAAATATGGTGCCGCGCGATGCTGTATGGACGCCTTCATCCTACAAGCAGCCACCGGTAACCGTGGCGATGCATTCGAGATGTTTAATGAGGCGTGTACAGGTACAGGGCTGATTGTTATCATTATGATGTATTTAAATTACATGATCTTGGGTTTTTATTTTCCTCTCTAGCGTGGTTTTGTGTAGGTTACAAGCTTGATAACATTTTCTGGTAAGCGTGATTAAACATTCGTTGCTATGTTGTGTGTTGCATTTTAATTTAGTAAGTGGAAGAGTTTTAGAAAAGTTTCGAACAATGTAGGTATTTAAACAAAATTAATCCTTAAGTAAAATAACGAAATGTAGCGAAATGTTCCGTAACACATCGTAACAGCGCTTCGTGACATCTGGCGCGAGATGGATAATTGATTTCTTCCATTAAACGAAATGATCATGACATTACCACAAAAGGCGTCTCATTACACTGTCATTACTTGGGATGTTAAAATGCAGCACGGTTGGGGGGTTTCGCCCCCCCCCCCCTTTCCCCTATTTTCTTTTTGCAAAGAGTATGCGGAAATCCGGCACGGTGCAAAATCGTGCATTCCCGTTTAAATGCAATTCCGATTGCAGTTGCGCAGCTGCAGGCATGGCACGTGTAGATTTGCGTTGGTTTCGTCGCATCGTCATTCGGGTCATTTGGGCAGGGTCTGCTGCATAACTTTAATGGCCAGCTGACGTTATGCCCAGTCCTATGTATCTGTGTGCCTTTGTGTGTGTGTGTATGTACATGAGAGTGTCCTTCTATTTGCAATTTGCAAACTATAGAAGTTTTCGATTAGAAGATACACGATGCTACTGGATGCTATACGAAAAGAATTTTTAAAAATGATTTCAAAGTAATATCTTTTTGTTGTTATGTTGTTAGTAAAACAAAAAATGTAGCCCTGCAGAATGGTTGTGTAATAGTAATTTGACATTTACTAGGATTAACTGTGCTTTCGATACCTTGATGGTCTGTTCAATTCATGAGTTTTATACATCTTAGAGGCAGTGGCAGATTTAACAGTAAGCGGACTATGCGTTGTATGCAGTTGTATAAAATAAGAACAGTTTTTCCAATCCAAGCATTTTACAGGGGCCCTATTTGCATTCTCGCTTAGGGCCCTACATGTCCGCTTAGAGTTCCAAGAATTATAAATCCGTCATTGCTTATAGGCGATGCACTGAACTTTGGTTCAGTAGAATTGAATCAAACTTTGTATTCTTTCGTTAATGTCCATTCTCGTTAGACCCAAAAGATTAATTGATTGGAGCGGCGCTATAGCATATTTGATAGTGTTGCCGGTTTGATCCTTTTTTGGTAATCCAATAGAAACCTTTTTTTATGAAATAAAAATATTAGGCTAGAAATGTTACCCATTACCTCGCCTTACCATTACCTTACGCCCAGAATACGTTGAATGAATGTTTGTAAAGCCCGAAAGGAGAATATCATTAACAATATTCCCCGTATTTAGCAGCTGGCACAACTATCATCCCTGTACTTTGATGATCAAAAACAGGATATAGCGATTCCTTGAAATACAGCGATTCCTCGAGATACACCGATACCTTGATATATGAGCGTCCTGACATACGACTGTTGTGAGAGGCGATCCACAGAGCCAAAAATATGTTGCTTTGAAATGCGAGTCAAATTTGAGACAAACTATATCACAGCACACGACTCCAACATAAAAGTGTGTGGGGAGCTTCCTGTGGCGTTGAGTAGTATTTAAAGCTGCTTCTAAATTTCTGCAATTATCGCTTAAATTGTTGTAAATAATAAACTTTTCTTAATGCAGCTTCAAAATTTCCTGCCGATGTTAATTTTAACACATTTTAACTGCTTTTTAACAGAAAAGCACCTTAAGAGGGTAACAATATATAATTACAAGACGAGAGTTAAGATTTTTACATTTATTACCATCTAACTATTCGCATTGGATTCTAGTATTAGAATGCCTAAACCTAACCTAACCCAAAACGCACCTAACCTTAGTGGCGTCGCCCGAGTGCGCGTGAACGCTACCTGATGCATCAGCAGAGGTGTCGCCTTTTCTGATGCAACGGTTCGTTTTCGCGTGGCGTTCATTACCAGAGGTGCAGCGTAGGAGTCGTCTTCGCTGCTCCCATGACGCGTCTATTAATGTCGCATTCGTCTGGATTGTAACTATATGATAAAAATAGTTGTAAACAATACAGACAATACAAAACTGGTTGGGATGCTGTGCTTTGACATATTTTATCCGTTTGTATAAATCGAATTTACATTTATTGTAAATTTTTTTTCTTTTATAAAATAAGTGTTCATAAAGGAATGTTTTGTAGATTGCTTGAAGTATGAGAATTTGGAACAAATTAAATTCATTTATTTAACATAGATCGCTCTACGCTAACTAGTCTTATTTCTTGGGCTGCTTATGGTCGAGCACGTCGCGAAGACATGCCCAGGTCACCAATCCGTTTCCAGGAAACTCGGTCCAGATCTGCAGTCCTCTATCCACGGCTGCATCCGATCTCTGAAAGGTTTGACGCCACCTGATCCAGCCAACGAGTTCGCTGTGCTCCTCTCCGCCTCGTGCCAAACGGATTGTTGACGAACACCTTCCTGTTGGGGCATGAGTCCGGGCATGATCCTCATCACGTGCCCAAATCATCGTATCCTTCTGGCTTTGGCAACCGTCAGAATATCTGCATCGCCAACCAGCTCAGCTAGCTTGTGGTTCATTCTCCTTCTCCACACGCCCTTCTCGCACACACCGCCAAAGATAGTTCTTAGTACCCGCATCCTCCATTGGCGTCCTCCATTAGCATAGTCTAGGACCCGTAAAGGACTACCGGAAGTATCAATGTGCGATATATCGTACATTTCGTGTGTTGCTGGAGTCTTCTGGATTGGAGGAGTTTGTGGAGTAAGCGATAGTAGGCACGATTTCCATGAACAATGCGCCTTCGAATTTTCCTGCTCATGTTGCTGTCCGAAGTTACGATCGTACCAAGGTAGCAGAACTCCTCTATCACCTCGAGATCGTCGCCGTCAACTGATACTCTGCTCCCGAGTCGGGCTCTTTCACGGACAGAGCCTCCGACAAGCAGGTACTTTATCTTTGTCGCATTGATCCTCAATCCAATTCTATCGGCTTTGCGTTTCAGTCACGTGTTCGCGTCGCACACCGTCGCAGATGTCCGTCCGATAATGTCGATGTCTTCCGCGAAGCCGAGAAATTGGAGAGAACAGCAACAGGAGAGTCCGTCCCATTGCCTCTACACCCGGTGTGATTCGAACGATTTCGACAGCATGTTCGATACTCTGACTTTGCACTGCACCCCATCCATAATGACCTTCAACAGCCGTACCACCCTCCCTGGGAATCAGTACTGCTGCATGGTGTTCCATAGTTCGGTCCGATCTATGATGTTGTACGCTGTTTTGAAGTCAACCAACAGATGGTGCGTAGGGATCTGGTGCTCTCGGCGCTACTTGAGGATCTGCCGTTGAGTAAAGATTTGGTAGTTTCCGACGAAATCTGTAGCAAGGGGCGCAAGTCTGCAGAAGAGTATTCTGGACAGGGTCTTGTAGGCAGGATTCAGGAGTGCGATGGCTCGGAACTTAGTATAGTCCAGCCTGTCGCCTTTTTTGTACGCTGGGTGTATGACAACCACTCGTTTCCACTCGTCCGGTAGTTCTTCCTGGTCCCAAATCCTTACGATCAGCCGATGCCTAATGACGGCCCGGGTCTCCTGGTCCATCTCTTAGGCCAACTGGTATAAGTTGTGAAAATATTCAAATGGATGTAACTCCGTTTAAAAACAAATATTTGCATAATGATAATGAAGGTCTTTAATTGTAATTTGCAGAGTGGCAAATTTTCTACCTTTTTCCACCAGTTTTTTGTCAAACTTTGAATCACATTTGTTGACCTGTGCAAGGAGCTAAATTTAAGATTGAAGTTTTTTTAAAGGGAACGTAAATCTATGTTACAGAACAACAAACAATACATATAAGTTGTGCTGTATCGCATCGTTGTATCGCTAAACTTTATATGAATCGTTACTCGCAACGGGCAAACCAAAATGTAAAACAGTTTCACACAATTTACCCCATTTTACATCACTTTCATTACAAGCAAAATCGTGAACAAAACGATCAACTGCAAGCAATCAAAAACATGCAATAGAGCGAAAACAGAAGGAATTAAAGTTTTAATTGCTGAAGCTTCGCGGTGTGTGTGTGTGTGTATGCGAATGTATTTTTTCACTCCTTTTTTTCCTTACCTTTTCCCCCCGAAAGCTCACCGAACGGGCAACTCATTATGGGAGGGACGATTTACCGAAATCTGCAAATACCACGCAAAAGGTGAAACCGGGTGGGGATGGCCATGGCAATGGCGTAAAGAAAAACCAAAAACACAAGTGAAGTTTTTCATTTAAACTATTTCACTTTTGACTGTTACCCCTTGGTTTGCACGTTTGGCCTGCTAAAACCCCGGAACAAAGCAAAGTTTTTACCACCGAAGGCTTCTCAATCTCGTTTGTATCGTTCAGTTTTGTTCTTCCCTACTGCTGCTGCCTGTATCTGTCTCAGCACATCACTGTTTCTTTCTATTGCTTTCTCTTTTTATCTTTCACTAAAGCACACACACACACACACACACATTTACATATTCACACTCCTTTTCCCCGGCTCGGATAAGTAAAAGTTTGTGATGTTTCGTTAAGCACTGCTTAAAACCGCTTCGTCTTCAATTTCCATCGCTCCGATTATCGGCGCGGTTCCTTGGGCGATTATGTTCGAGTTCGGTACTGCAGCTGCCACTTCCGCTGTGCGTTTCATTTTGATGAGATTTTTTTTTTGTTTTCTTCGGAAGACGTAAAGTTTTCTGTGTCTAGTGTCGTAGTTTTTTTTGTTGCTCTGTTTCCTTTTCCGTTTTGCTGCGTCCCACTTCCTTTAGCCGGAATCGGGCACAGGCTGAGCGTAACTTAGAACGTTTCGGCCCGGAAAAGCTTCGTCTCAGCTTTAGCACGCGCGTGTTTTTTTTGGCTGAAGAGCAAATGGGCGACGGGCCTTTGATTTTTCCTTAGCCGCTGGACGATGTTTCGGGATTAAATGTGTCTTAATTTCTTTTCCATCGACCGGATAATGGAAACAGTTTGCCATCGTATAAAGCAATAATTAGTTTTAAGCTCATGGCTTTATGTTATCCACCACGGCGCGTAAGGCGTAAGATTTCGCATCCTGTCCCGTGATGCTATATTTGTGACAACAGCAAAAAAAACAGGGAAGACGAAGTACAACAAGGGATTTGGAAATTTGATTTATATGTACTGTGTAAGGGAGACTGATTAAATAAGCATCGTAAAATTAAAGCACCAAAGTACGATGATTTTATTTGGTATTAATTTAAGGGAGAAAAAGCGTTCGTCAATAAAAAATGATAGTTGTTTTAATAAAATTATTATTCATAATTAAACTTTTAACGTTGCTTTTTTCCATAAATCAAAGTTTTTACAGAGTTTTTCAGTTAATGCTAGAAATTAAGGGCTTATTTTCAAGTTAAAGTAAAATTTGTGTAAGTAGATGTGTGAATCTTTCTCTTATTTTGTTCAATATAAAAATGATATATTGTACATCAGATTTATCAACTGACACATAATGCATATCGGAAAGCTTTGTACAATATTGATTTGGTTTAAGTAAGCTTCGAGGAAGATTGCCGGATTCCACTCTGAAGAAACAATTCCTGTTCAACATGTTTTTTTCTTGAGAGCCAAATTTTTTTTATTTTTTTATAAATAATTCAGAGATCTGATGTTCGTTTAGTCGGGTTTTGATGGTGTACGAGCCTAAAAGCCTTGCCTTAAAAACTGAATAGTAAAATTCTAATTAAAGTAGTTAAAATGCGTATTAAATTATCTGCATATTGTCAATAACAGATCGTTGAACAATGCTTCAGTTTCGTATATACTCATTGTGCAGAATTCTTCGTTGTCTATGAGTTCTAGCTGTTGCTGTATATACTAACAAACACACTTTTTGTGCATTTTTCCTTCGATGCTCCAGATGCCAAGCAAAAGACACCGAGCAGTCGGACATATTGAGTTTGTCTTTCCAAGGCGGGATGGGTTCTATTTATTTACCCATTTCGACTGTTTGAGGGCATCATTCAAAACCAATAACAATCAGAAGTATAAAGCTTTTAAACTTGGAAGATCTCCGAATTCAGTAGATTGTCGTATTACCTAGCATCCTATTTGTTCTGTCAATTTTAAATGTATGTCTTGAAGGTTAATTTTTCGTCTAATTCTACACCAAGTTTCTTGTCAATCGTTTTACAATGCCACACATTTAATTTTACGTGGCAATTGTGCTAGAAGGAAGTTCTTTTAAACGTTGTAAGGAAATTCTAAAACACCTTTCGATTGATATTTTGTTATCGTTGTCAGATCATCACAAACGAATTATTTCTTACGTTGTAAAAAAAAAAATTCTTATGTTGTAAACATATAGCAGGCAAGAAATCATTGATATAAATAATAAAGGGTCCAAGATTACTGTCCTGTGGTACGCCTGAGTGACAATGAATTAGCGAGGAAACCGTGAATTTAACTCTGTAACGTCGGTCCACAAAGATACGATCCGGAGGAAAGGAGATAAACTGAGGTGATGTAAATCTAATTTGACAAACTTCGCTAGAAGGAGTCGATGATCTACTGTTTATGATAATGTTTCATTACATTTTTATTATGGAAATTTAAAATCAAATTACTTTTTTATGACTTTTTACCATGCTGAACAGTTTCCACGTTGAAGGTAACCAGAAGACTGACCATTAAAGCAGATATTCATGCCAATTTCAAATCATACTGTAAAAGCGCTGTAAAGTCCTCAAATCGTCTTAGGGCTTATATATAAATCTAAGAGAAAACATTGCGTGTCAAGATTTACAAATCTTGTTTTTTACTAAGATTAAGATCAATAAAAGTTAATCTTAATAATTCATTTACTCATAGTGAGGCCTGCAGGACTTCGCATCTTATGATCATTTCTTTACCATTGGAATTAATTATATTTATCTAAATTTTTTAACGGTCCGTGTAATCGTAATTTGAATATAATATTGATATTTTAAATGAAATTTTTTATGCTGGATACTTTAAATAGCATTTTACTGTAGTAGTATTATTATTTTAGTACAACATTCATTAAAGAAAATTCTTGTACATAGACGTAAGAATGATAAAACTTAAAATGTTATCTGGACATTTACGAGTGCAACTTGAAGAAAATCGAGAAATGTCGCTTTACTATCTAACTAATAAAAACACCCTTTAAATCATTGTTTCATGCAAGTTCTCATTATAGAACAACATACAATACCACGAAAACCAAAAGGGAAACAAATCCACATATGACGCAATGTTCCCCCAATGTTCCGAAACGGTTGTTTCTCCTAACAAAATTGTTGAATTTGATTTGAATAGATAAAATGGATTCATTTACCCAATATCAATATCAATTACCCATGCCCATACCAACCATTGATCAATAAATGCAATTAAATATTCGCCCATAGTATATGGTGTACAATATTTTTTCGAAAAGTAAATTAAATTTGTTTTTTGTTATAGAACGTTCGTGTGCTGTGGTCCCGTGGAGCTGGAGTCGATTTAATTGCAATATCCTGTCAGTATGAATCGAGTGCACCTGGTTCGTTTTACCACCGCTGCCAATATCGATAAATTATCCTTATGTGCGCGGTATGCAGAAACGAAACGGAGGGCAGGCCAAAAGATAGAAGAAGCATAAGAAAAAAAAGTAAGAAAAAATATATCTAAAAAGAAAATCGGAAAAATCTTGTTGCAATTTTGGGGACGTCGCTCGGGAAGCTGTGTGGTAAAAAAAAATTCTTTCGTTCAACCATCCCTTTCACTGACGGTGGTTTGGAAGTTAGCTTTAATTTAAAGATTACTGAGCACACTGCTATCGATGGTACGATGGGGTTTTCCGCGCATCGGGAAAATGTCAGGCAAAACCAGGGATAAGGACCAGACGAAGGTTTCCGGGTAGGCTGGTGTAGCTTCAAAAAGCGACATTAAGCCCCGGCAACCCATGATTAGTACTAACATTGGAAGCAAGGCGAATGTGAGTCGAAGGAACTGCAAAAAAAAAACCCCAACGCAGATGCTTCCGTGGAGAGGAAAAGTTGCGATTAATGTCAAAAGGAAATGCGCGAGCGAGGAGAATGATAAATGAAAAGCAGATAATCGAAACTGCTAGTAATAGAATGAACCACACTCTCTTGGTTGGTTGGAGGGAAGAAGGCAGTGAAGCGAATCTTCGAGAAAAGAAACCAAAAGGTACAACGTGGTACGAAATTTCGTCCCAAACTCTAGACCATAGGGTAGGGGATATTTAATTTATTGCTCCGGCTAGCAAGTGCACCCAACCCCGTTCAGTGTGCGTTTCTGGGGGGTGGGGATGGAGGTGGGGTGGGAGGTTGCTTTTTCGCCTTCGGTTATGGCTTAATTTTCCCTGCCGTGTCGTTTTATTCCACCGCTCGCTCTGTGCGTCCACAGCACCTTTTTTTTGGTGGATGCGTGTCATAGCAACCTGGTGTCGAAAGATGAACTCATCGAAGCAGGCGCAAAGGCATGGCAAAGCACGGCGAAAGCTTCTGCTCGGGTCACTATTGAAAGCGTCGGAAAAGCTTGAAGAGAGAGGAAGGTGGAAGGACAAGAGAGGTTGGGGAGGGAGATGTTTGTGAGGTGTATTCTTCGCCTCTTTCGCTTCCTTTTCTGCACCACTGACGATGGGTTGGCGTGTTTGGTGATAGTGAAAATGTAATCCCCTGATTACGGGGACCCGGGTGAAATGAATCGCATAACCGTGAATTGACGTAGGATGGTCCAAGGGGTTTGGCCAGGGAAGGCCGAAAGCCAAAGCCAAAGCTGGAAACAGCTGGAACAGTATGAACATTCAATTTAGAAAGTACGCTCCCTGTCCAGTTTTCCCAACACTGCCGGACCTTCAGCAAGTTTCGCTTCAGTTCTCGTACGGGTTTTTCAGCGCCCGCCAGAAAAACGGGTTATTTAGTGCTCGATAATTTGATTTACGATCACCGGGTCTTTGCCTCGGGCGGAACAGGTAGAAGGATGCTTGAGAGGACGATGGGAAGCCCTTCGGGTAAGCATGTTCGGTAGCTTCATGTACGCTGGAAGAAAAACAGCATCTTAAAGCTTTTCAACCTTGAAGGTGAAATTCGCAAGCCTGGTTTTCGGTTTGCTGGCCATTTTGTATGAAGAGCGGACAAGCAGCTTTACAGACAGTGTACTGTGTAGTAGCTGTTCTGATAATGTTTTCTTTTTTTTGCGTTCCGAGCTAAGTTTCATGATATGTATTAAATTATCATTATGGAAGATTAATATAGTTTTTGCGAATGGCTGTACGACGCAGTATCTGGCTGGTGGCAGTTATGTTTGGATGGTTTTTGTTCTTTTGTGTGCGGTGTACTCGAACAGTTGTGAAATATTTACATCGAGCAAAGAAATTCGATTTCAAAATTGAAGCATGTAAATAATAAATGTGTTAATAACAATATCAGACAAATTGAATTAATGAATAATGTAGTAGAAAGTTTTGATTTGATATATTTTTTTTACTGATATTTATTATATTCTGAATCGTTTATGTGTTGTAATACGCTTCGCTGCTTGAAAAAACCGCAAAGTAATTAAATAATAAGTTAAATAATAAGCTGCCCATACAAAATTTCATTTGAATTGTGTATAGCATTGATTTTCATTAATCGTTTTTATTCGCAGGAATTTCATAAAAAACGTTAAAAACAAGCGATATGAAACATGAAATTCTTTCACTTAATTAAAGATAAATATTTAAGTTTCATTAAAAAGGAAAAATGCTATCAAACTAAAAAAGTTATATCAATTTGAATAGTTTGAAAGCTACGTCAAGCAACGATAAAATAAACTCTCTCTAAATCTTCTTGGCTTAACGATCTTATACTAGACTTATTTTTACCACATAGCCGGATAATCAGTTCTTGCTAAGCACTTTGGGCAAATGTCTTCAATCAATTGACCGAGTTTTATAATGTTGACGTTTTTGGACATGTTTTTACATACTTTTCACTTCTAATCAATGTGTTGATAATATAATTTTTTCCCGCCTTAAACATTACGAAAAACCAAATGAAGTTCCTGCTATTCTCAGAAATATTGTGTTAGATAATGAAAATAATTATGTTTGCAAACTAGTTCACTCTTTTTTCATTTATCATATGAAAGACTAACATTTTTACTATATGTTTTCGTTTTAATTGGTTGCGACCATGCGCGATCGTGAAAAATATTTAAGTATTTCTGGAAAACCGAGAGCGTATTATGATTTCGACGCCATTCTCCAAACGACTAGAATTTGATTGATAATTCATTATTTTATATAAAATTTAGTAAATATTACTTATTTAGTTGTTTCTTAATAATGAATTATTTTTTTACGTTTAAAACCTTCCTTGTTTGTTCAATTTAGTGTTCCTTAATTGAAGTCAAACTCCACTAGTTTCTTTCATCATACTAGTTCCTATTTATACTAATTATTGAAAACTTTATTATTCGAGAAAAATTGTGAACAATTATATAATCACACATTTTTTAGTCATAACAAATTTATTTGATGAAAATAACCACAAGAGTTTATGAAATGAATTTTATCCCGACATGTGTATGGCCGTTGTGCACTGTGCTACTGGGGAACGGTCCGGATGGAATTTGATGCCCGTTCCTGTCGTGTGGGATCTGCGCCGTTTATCACATACCACTGGGCTGCCCCTTCCAACCACCCAAAGAACTAACATTGATGCAGTACAGCTATGTTAGCACTTTTTGGGAATGAGCTCTGTTTTATAACGGATGACGCGGTGGTTTTGAAACAAATGAAAAGAAAAATGCTTTATCATTAGAAGTAATTAAAAGATAATTTAAATGTAATTTTTGTATCACTTTTGAGTTTTAACGACTATTAGTTTCTACCCCATGGAAAGTGTTGTGATTTATTTTTCTCCTCCTATACCTAAACGTATTTAGACAAAACTAACAAACTAACTGACAACCTTTCGCCATCACCCTCTGGTTAGTGGAGAGTTGGTAGAGCTAAAGTCTGCTTTAGCTTAGATTTAAAAAAATTGAATAAAACCAAAGCATTCACTATGATTGAAATAAAATATTAATAAAAATAATGTATAGAATGCTACATTTTAATTTAAACTGTTATAATTATTGACTAAACTTGAAACATCAAGATTGAACTAGATTCGTGTATTTCTCCTCCATACGATCCATTTG
The DNA here is from genome assembly GCF_943734845.2 of Anopheles funestus. Classification (NCBI taxonomy): domain Eukaryota; kingdom Metazoa; phylum Arthropoda; class Insecta; order Diptera; family Culicidae; genus Anopheles; species Anopheles funestus. The sequence continues at coordinate 43,833,715 of NC_064598.1, forward strand.
TTGCACACGATTTCATTAATACCATTATAATATTGTACTACACTGTCAAAATAGATGAGTAAGCTGCATAAAGTGCCTGAAAGCTTATCATCTAGATTCACCCTACAGCTTAACTAGCCTCCTATGGGGCGGCCCTTTAATATATGTAATAAACGGCGCAGTTTACGCACGAAAGGACTGGGTATTAAATCCCATCTAAACCATGATCTCCTAGCCATGATTGACGAACTGGATATCTGGTAAAAATAAGTGTTGTAAGCCAGAAATGATCGGCATGACTCTAGAGGTCGTTAAGTTAAGAAAAGAGAAAGAGAGCTTAATTAGATGCATGATTGATCCAAAAACATCATTTTTCCCAAATATCAATTGCAAACCATCGGATACACTGCAGGTTATTAGTTTATTTGAATTGCTTAAATTTTAAACAGCAAATTGAAAAGTTAGTCAAAAAACGTTAAAGTAACACGTTTTATCTACTCCTTTAAACTTAATCAGATAATTTTTGTTTCGCTTCCATGTGTTCCTGTAATTTAATGGTTTCCTGGAATGAAGGAATTAGTTTCAGTAGTTTGCATCTTTAAAGACTATTTCTGTAAATACCGGGAAAGGATAAGGATTACACAAATCTGATCCCTTTTGCAATGCAGCCGCAGATGTTTTAACATGCTCTTCAGTTGGTCAGTATCATCGTCCATGCTTTCACATTCCATTGATTCATGCGAACAAATCGAAATTGAATGAGTAGGGTAATAAGTGGATGAACGGAAACGTTGAGCGGGAGGGGAGAGAAACAAAATCAAACACAATCCCCACAGCACAGTGGCAAACGTGAACGGAAGGCGTTGAAAGCGCACCAAAGATGAAAAGAAACTATATATGTATATTTATACAGCGCAACACAAACAAAACAAGGAGCAAGCAAGGAGAAGGTGGGAGAAAGAAGGGAGAGTCTTACAGCAAAGCGAAACGCAAATGACCGCCTCCACACGGTCAAATCACAGCTACCGATAGTCGATCCTGTCGTTTTTGGTAGGGCAATGGGCAAAAGGAAGAAACAAATACGCATTGGAATGGTAAACCCCATGAAGGGTGGGGCTGGATACGACAAGTCCAATGTGGTAGCTACCACAGTCGACACAGCATCAACGGCGGTGAATAGCGTTATTATGTTTATGGCACAGCATAAATAAACGCCTCATGTTTACTACGCGCCACGGGTACTAAGGGTCATGACCCGTTTTCCACGGACCAACCCACGGATCCCTCTTGATCCTGTTACGCGTCCATTTTTCGGCCGGCATTTCATCATTGGTTTAGTCGGTGTTCACCTGGTTCTCTGGCACCCGGATGGTTGCGGTGATGGAATGTTAAGAGCAGGGCAGAGCGACTTCAGGTTTTGCTTAGGTTTCGACACGGTAAGAAGGGAGGCAAGACACGGAAATCAACCAGTCCCGTGTAGGCATGTAACGCAATCATTTCCTTTCCCATTTCAAGCGGTTAGAAGGAAGAGAACGAAAAAAGCACACACACCCAAGCAGAGGCAGTTCTTCGGTTCCCCCCATCCGGATAAGGTTCAGGTAGGATTTTTTTCTCGCTCGATGGTTCGTTTGCATCTTTCTCGGGTGAAAATAGTAGTTTGCTCAACCTTTTGCAACTGGTGGCACCGAGTGTGGTGGCCCAAAAGTGGGTAGCCAGCTACCTACCTACCCCGTGCCACCACTGCAAAGGGTTGTTGACGGGTGCGAAGAGCAATTTCCCTTTCTTGTTATGGAAAGTGGCGCCCTAGCGAAAAGGTGTAAGTCAACCACCGCTCTTACACTTTCTCTTTTTTGAGGCAGGAACCAATATTCCTGCCCTTCATTTTGTACCAACGGGTGTAATGGGATAAATCGGGCGGGAAACCGGGGGTGGCCTCGGAGACGGAGGCAGTCGTCGTATACGTATTCGCTTTAATAAAGTTGTTTGTCGTGGCTTGTCGGTTCCGTGCTAATGAAGGCGGAAATTTGATTAAGGTATTCGTCGTTCCGAGCCGATTGAACGAATGGTGAACACATTTGTCGCGTGTGATTGAATCAATGAAATCGGGGCTCGCACACACAGACACACCGCCCGCGATCATGGCGCGTACGTCAAAGGTGAATGCAAAGAGGAAGCAAAGGAAGAAAACACACACGAAAACGGAACGGTAGATCGGAATCGGAGGTTGAATGGAACAGGGTTTCGCGTACATGGTGAGCTACCTACAGATCGATGGAAAACTGTGATGGCCCTTTTTGGCGTGGTAGGTGTAAAACGTAAAATTCCATTCTCATTACCTTCAGACGATAGGGATCTTTTGCAGCAAATACGACGCATTTCAATATGTTAAAGGTGGATTGTGCTTTTTACTTTTCCTCTTTTTTTCACCCATTTACATCACCCAATATGTGTGCGTGTGTTTGTGTGAAAACATGGGAAAAATATGAAATGATCAAACAAAGCTCTTCTCCGAGTGGTTCGGTTTTACGCATGCAAAACTATGCGATAGAATAATTCAATTTATCGAATGGATAAATTTTATTTTATTTCACTCACAACAATCAAGCCAAACACCATCGATGGTCCATCAAAGCGTACCCATCAAAGGGGGGAGGGAAACAGTTTGCGAGCGCATCAAAAAGCAAATGTAAATTAAATCATTTGATGCGGATCCAATGAAATGATGAAAAAAAGGCGGATGAATCGACGAATTATTTGTTACATGCGGTACGGTGCGTTTTAATTTTTTAAAATGATTTGCTCTGAAATTCGGTATTATATAAGTGCATAAAGCTGAGCAATAAGATAAAGTTTGCAAATAAAAGAAATGGAACAATTTTTTTTACCCAACGAAATGTACGGGCATCAGCTCTATTTTAATCTATTTAATCAGTTTCAAATAAAAAAAAAAATTGAAAGTTTTGGATTGTAGTGGTAAAACAAGTATTAACAGCACTTTTCCCATTTTTTTCTGTTGTTTATATTTGTCAAAATATATGATATTGACTTTGTATAGTGAATATCAGGTGCCGAATTACATACCGAGCAATAATGTTTAGCTTCGACTGAAATTCTTTTAATAAATATTTAAAGAAAGAGTACGCAAGGCATTTTCACACAAGAAAATGAATCTTTGTGTGAAAACTGTTTTCTAGATTGCTCTGACAAAGTGGCCCGAAAATCCTTCAAACTGTTATACCTTATTTTTCTTCAGAAAGACGTCAAGATCGTTGAAACACAAATTTAACTATTATTATTTTTATTTTTATTTTATTATTATTATTATTATTATTTTTATAGCTTTATAGACTTATATTTTATAGACTTATAGCTAAACACAGTAAAACTAATGATAACAAAAATAACAACTTAAGTAATTAGGCTTAGAAACTCTCCTGAACTGAAGATACTGTGGAAAAAAGAAAGATAAAAAAGAATCAACGAGAGGAGTGGAGACGAGCACAAAGAGATGATAGAAAAAGTGGAAATCAAAAAGGTGAGAGGAGGCATTGAGTAGATGACAAGAGGAATACATTATCCAATGAAACAAAGGATACTCGGAGTTAAATGATAGTTATTTTAATTTGGATTTTAAATTGATGATAATTTAACAGGAAACCCAGTTTAAAAGGGATAACCTATTTGATGTTAATTTCCCAGGAAATAGGAAATCTTGCATAACATTGAATTGAAAAGAAGACCTGTCCTTTAGTTCGGACACCGAAGACAGTGGAAAACAGTTGAAAATTTCATTTTAAAAATTGTTTGACGAGTTTCAGCCTACAGCAAACAATCTCTTGATGAAACTAGCTGTTTTTGGTGGTTTGGTTTCAAGCTGAAAATTGTAAGCAAATGTTTCAAAAGTATGCCTACAAGATTTTTCCAAGCATTCTTAATTCCTTCTTCACCATTCATTAAAATTATAGAACGTGCCGGAAAACTAAATAATTATTAAAAGACAGAAAGTGAATTTGGTTAGATGTGTTCCAATAATTTCTTTTTTATATCAAATTTTAGCCATTTTTAAATTTATTTCTAAATGTTACCCACGTCACTTATAACCAACTAACTCTTTAGGATGACGAGTTCAATCACAAAAACAAAATCTAAAACCTCGTGCCAGATTTTACACCGTCAGCAATCAATCCTTCGTAGCCAGTACTTGTGCATATCGATGCCAATTTTACGATAACCACTAGCCGACCGTATCCATGTGAGGTCACACAGTATACGGAGATGAAAATATTAATTAATCGCGTATAATTATTCTTTCCAATCGTCCCATATACAAGCCCAAATGGCCTGTGGGTATTTCGATGAATAAATTGACCTCAAACACGATTTACCGGTGACGATACCGAAATGTGTAATAATCGAAAAAGGCTTATTGCAATGACAGTTTTTTTTCCTTGGTTTTGTTTTGTTTTGTTTCTAGAGCGTCATGTTTTATGCAACGGTCATTGATTTGGATCAGATATTAATGGGATCAAATTACCGATTTCACCGTGCAGAATCGACCTGCAAGCAGCAGTGGTTGTGATCGAATGCAAAACGGTTTATTTATAAGCAAATGGATCACCGGGGTAGTGTTGCTAGGCAACGGATTGATTACCTTTTTGGATTTGCTATGGGAAAAATATTAAAAATTTACAAAAACTTTGTTTAAGGTAAAACAAGTTTGTTAACAGATACAGATAAACAGATACAGATAGTTTATAAAATTTGCTAAAAATGTCATGGAATCGTACCTTGCTAGGCAACGGATTGATTAGGTTTAGGCTGGGAAAAGATTTTAATAATTTTACAATTTTTTTGTTTTATTAACAAAAAAGTTATATTTTTAATATTTAAATTTATTTATGATGGAGATGCCTGGTGTTTCTTATTATTGTCATTAAAAATTTTGTCATTAGTAAAATAAAGCTTTTTACGAATTTAATTTCATATATTTACACATGTAATGAGTTTATTAAATTGCTGCAAAATGGCATGGCATCGTATCTCCAATCAAGCCTAGCAGCATAATCTGCGCTTTTGCAGCTATAATACCTTATCGGAGAAATTTTGGCCTACGCAGTGCAGGGCAATGTGGACACGGTAACGGTTGTAGCGCGTGTCATGTTGTTGCGGGATTAGGATGAAATTTAAGTAGTTTATCATTTTCCAGCCCGTTATCTCACAACAATTGGCTTGAGCGTGTAGGTTTTTCACACGGCGGTGGAGGCTTGATTGTTGAATATTAATAACCAAAAACCGGGCACGTTGTCCAGATCTCGGGTACGGGTAAATGTACGCCTTTCCACGGTATCCGCACTAGAACGAGTTGCCATCGAAAAGCTTCAACTAGCACCACCTACACAAGTGGGCTTGGTACTTTACGCTTTCACTTCAGCCAGCCTAGGCGTGAGCTGAATTCAACCTTTTCCACGAAAAATATAGTCATCCGGCTTCATCCACCCAGTGGACCAGGGTGGTCGATAAATGTGACGCGCGGCAGTGACCCCGTCGGCATAAAGTTACCGAGCTTGGGAGGTGTTGGAATGGAAGCATCTGGCCATGGAAGGAAGATGAGGTAATTTCTCTAAAATTGCGATCATAACCGGTTGGCTAGATCATAATCTAGCGAAGTGGTTCGTTTCAAACCGGGAAACCCTGCCTCCTCCTAGCCCCCTCTGGATGATGGGTGAATCTGCGTGGTGCGCAACTGAAACTTGCGTCAAAATAAATGATAAATAATTAATTAATTACGTACCCTTTGGAGCGCTATCGAGGCTGTTGCTGCTGCTGTTCGCTAAAAAGGTGTGCCGGACGTTAGTTGTATCGTGGGATAGGAAATGCGTCCAGTCGACCGTTAGGTAATGAAGCAGCTAGGGAAGACAGGTATAGAAATAGGATTATGATGAGATCTGTGGGGAATAGTTGTGTATAAAATAAATGAAAACCTGCTAAAAAGTGATTAAAGAATCCCAAAAAGTATGACAAAGTTTTTTTTGGCGCTACTAATGCAAAATGTTGAACCAATGTATTAAAAATGATGTTTAGAATCATTTTCTAAAACATTAGTTGACACAAAAAAATTATTATAGTTAATAATTATTTCAAAGTATTTTAAACCTTGAATGTAAATGATATTTTGAAACATTTTCCAATAGTTTGTACTACAACAAGAAAGCAACTTGTTTTGAGAATAAAATAAAAAGATAGATTTAGATTATAAGATTAATGTTATATAACGTTTTTTAAGTTAAAAAAGAAACTTTTTTTACGGATCTATCCATATTTTGAGACATACTTAAATAAATTTTAAATCATGATGAATGTGACTAGAGCGACAAGTTTGTGTTTCCAACATGTATAATTAAAAATTAAAAATAATTTAAGTTAAGGCACCTAGAAAAGCGGAAAAATATTTTCATTTGATCACCTGAAACTTGATTACGCTAAATTAATTCACGTTTCTCGAGATGTGCTGGATAGACTGTGAGATGAATAAAAAAAACTTCTCCATTACAGTTATTAGGAAACATTTTTATTACATTACATTACATTTACGTCGGGTTTTTAAAGTTCCCGATGCATTTGAAGCATTTTACATTGCAAGTAGGTCAATTGCTATCCTCATTTATTTTTTTCCTGTACATGTTTTGGACATAACTATCACCGAAAAATATAAGTTTAATGTTTTGTATTTTGTATGTTTATTAAATTAATTTATTTAATGTTAATGAAAGCATTTATTAATGAAAGTATTTATTACGGTTAATATAAGTATTTATTGAACAAAAAACTATTTAATAAGTGAATATCAAAACAAAATCACTAAAACTTAGCTAAAAATAACAAAATAAAAGAAATCTTGGTTCAAATTTTAGGTAACTGTTTGGCAAAGCCAGTTAAACTTAAAGTAAGTATTCAAAAATAAATATCTCCGAATCAAAATGGTTTTAAATTAAATTACCATTTTGGTAATATCTTGCTTAAGTATTATTAGTCTTTTCGATTTCTGTTTGTTACTTTTCAACTTCAACTTTTCCTTTTAATCTCATAAAGTTGGGTAACAAACCGTAGTAAACAACTTTGAGAAACTTAAACACATAAGCAAAAAAACGCAATTTAATCTGATACGGAGTTTAAATGACTGGAAAATTTGCAAACGATTCGATAAAGACAAAAAGCACGTATTCGTATCTCAGTGTAACTCATGCTGCCATAATAACCACACCCACACAGATACACTGTTACATCGAACTGCAATGTAATCTCCGTACATTCGCCTTTTTCGCCTCACTGAGAAGAGAGAAAAAAGCCGTCCCACCATAATCCTATTGTACGCATCGTATCGGCAAAAAACCGAATCTCAAGTACTTAATAGCTTCTTTCTTCTTATCAGCAGCAAGTTCCTCCCTTGCAGGGCGCGTCCCGTTCCGGTACAACCTTTAACCCGGTGTGCCAGCAAACATCGGCGGGAAAGGCGGTAGGGGTGGTTTCCAGTTTTTGTGTGTGGTTAATTATTTCGAACGTTACCATCCGCGCCGTTACCAGTTTTTACGATTCATTTTGCAATGCTGATCGGTTCGGATGAAAACACGAATCCCACAGCAGTGAAAGTTCACTTGAAAAGAATATTGCGGTGAACTGGGCTGTTGTTGTTGCGCTACTACTGTTGCCTGTAACCGCAGGCAGAACCGTATAACAAGAGTCCCAGCAATATGCCCATGGCCAATGGAGAACAGAAACCAAGAGGAAAAAAAAAACACTTCGCAACAGAAATAATACCATTTTAATGAATGAGAACCTATTTTTGCTGTCGTTTGGTTTGGGGGTTTTTTTTGGGGCTTTTGTTTTTGCCCGTGTTACAGTGTTGTTTCAAGCACCGTCTTTACAGTGTTGTCGATCATAGGCACACAGGAAAAAAACATGGTGATCCAATTTATGTATCCAGTGTCATAAAATTGCCAACACTAGTAGGGCGAGTATGGGGCGGTTTGCTTTCCAAGGCATAAAATATGGTAACAAGTGACAAATTTGCAACTCAAATTGATTTAAATCTACATCTCTTTCTTCGGTTCCTGAAACAACGAAAAAAAAAAGAAAAAAAACAAGGAATGTAGAAGAATAAACTCACCACCCGTTACTGTGTATTATGTGCTTGGAATTGAGTGAAAGTCTGGTAAGAGGTTAAGTATAGAGTGCTGGCAAAAAAAAAAACAGAAGCAAAATTGTTCCAGTGCGTGCCAGTACGGAGCAAACAAAATGAAACAATCAAAGAAAAAAAAAACGTAAAACCTAAGGCACAAAATAACGAACTCTTTACGAAACACCATCATATGGGTGGATAACCTGGTGGCAAACAAGGGCCCGTACAAAACACAGCCATCGCAGTTTGAGTATAAAAATTTCGTTCCTCAAGCTCGAGTGGTGCAAAGAAACAAAAGCGATACACCAAAAAATGAAGAAGAACAGCAACAACAACAAAAAATAGGCCCAAAGTACAAAGTAACTGCAAAATGAAAGTAGGAAAAAAGAAGCGAAGCACAAAACTGGTAAGATAAAATAAAAATCATGTACATAAAAACATTAGCTACGATAAATCATTAAATATTTATGAGTATTGCGCGTGTACGCAAGGCATGGTAAGGGGCAGCCGGGCGAGGGATGTGGGGTCAGCAATGTGGAAATCGTGGTAATATTATGTACGCACACTCCTACTACTATTACCCCGGTGCTTTTGGTGCTTACGCGTACCACCACCACTACCACCAGTTTGCTTACGGAGCGCAACAAACAAAGCGCAAGTAGCAGCACACGCAAGATGGAAGCAGCCGGCTCGAGTGATAGAAGCCCGCCAGTCGACCAAAATCAAACAGCAGAAACATAATGAAATAATGTTGTGCCAGCTTTTGGGGTGGCAGCTATTTTTTTTTTCGCGCGCGCACACCCGCTCGTTTCGGTTCCTTACATGCAACGCACAAGCGTGCTTGCGTCGTAATCGGAATCCCGTTTGCAAAAGGTTGCGCTGCACGCAAACATTGTGCGGGAGAAGAAGGTAACAGAAAAAAAACATAGCTGCATGAACAAACCACTCGGAAAAGCTCCTTTGTGTGTGTGTGTGGGAGGGAGGGAGGGAAGAGGAAGTGTTGAAGTGTTTTTGTTTCTCTCGTGTAAACGGAACGGTTTTTGGGTTGTGGAATGTCCACATGGCTACTTACCGTAAAAACCTTTTACCGAAAAGTATATCCAAATATTGAGCATTTGCTATTTCGAGTGCGTTGAATAATTACTGCCTTGGAGTGTGTGTGTGTGTCTGTATGGGTGGGGTGAGCTTTCTTATTTCAGTTTTTTTCCGTTGTCCGGCAAGCAATTAAGCGATTCCTACCAACAGTAACTCTATTTCATTAGGTACTGGATTTAGTCCAGTTTTTCTTCTATTTTATTATTTCTACTTCTACAAAAAGTAATCAACATAAGGTACCGGAAAAAAAGCTTACCAAAAACCATAACCGATGACTTCAGTTGAGGCACTGGAAAATACAATTAAATTAATTAAACCAGCAGCTTCCGTAGTCACGTGGGACACATTGAGCGCAAAATCCGGTTTTTCCGGTCGAAATTGATTTACGCGTCTTTTTTTTTCTCTCCCTCTCTATTTTCTTCTTTCCACACCGTGTTCTTACACAGCTAGAATGTAAGTGAAAGCGTCTTGGGACACGATAAGGAATGAAAAATCCCGAAACAAAGAAACAATAAAACAAAAAAAAAAGATAAAATCCTGCTCATCGCATCTTCGATCGAACAGAGAGAACGATTTCCACGAACGGTTCGGTTTCCAAGATGTGCTCCCCTTAGCACATCCGCCATCATCTCTAAGGCATGCTTTTGCGCAATTATGAAGCTTCCGGATCGATCGTTGTTGAGTTGTTGTATGAAAGCTTAACCAGCTTTAAAAGCTGGACTGCTCTTCGTTTTTTGGGGAAGCAGGGGGAGCAAAAGTTGAATGATTGGCATTTGATGGCAGCAGAAGGGTTTTTGGGGTAGAATGTTGAAGAATGAAAGCAGTTTTGCAAAATTTTCCTCAATTTTCCGCCGCCTCCAGGCTTTGGCGCGTTCCAAAAAGTGGAAGTTAAAGCCCCTCCTGTCTTGGGTCAACATTTACACGGCAATGGCAGCGGAAAAGTATGCATGGATAATGTGCGCAAGGAAATTTTAAACCTCGCTCAATTATTCAACATAAAGTTGGCGCACTCCAGTACCCGGGTTCGGTGAATGGGTCCGATCCAAACACTGGCCGACATTCGGTAATGGTCCCTTGGTTTGGCCACACTTCCGTGTTTGCTAATGTAACCGAAAGTTTCATTTTACTGCTGTAATTTACAGAAGTGACCCACGCTTTACGGAACAAACTACGGGGCACGGAACGAGATGGTCGAGCTGGATGGTAGTGAATTGTTCGATCGAATGTGTTAAATTTCACCATTTTTGGTTTGTTTTGTTTCGTTTTGTGTGTGCCCAGTATCATTTATTTAGATAATTTTTGCTCTACGTACCATGAGGAAAACTTTTAAACGAACCTTTTCAAAATTTTCAGAACATTTTAAACCCAAAGTATAAAATAACTGTGGGGTTTATAATGTAAATGAGCTAAATAGTTGAGCACTACAACGACCTACCGGCCATTTCGACTGCTAGGACATATTGAAACTTTCATTACTTATCGAGGTAAAATAATTTAAATTCTATTTTTTATTCTTCTTGGCTTAAGGACTTATTAGGTTCGTGCCTGTCAAAGCTGATTTGATAAATTTATTTCTACCATCAAGTCAAAGAGACAGTTCCGGGTCTTTGGTGGATTTGTAGTCCGGATAGGATATGGTATTTTGACAAAAAAAATTTCACACTATTGCAGTATTTTTATATTGTTGAATTAATTCGTCTGCTTTGCTTATAATGCATTGTGAAGCTAAAAAAACAGCTTATAATATAAAAGTGTTCATTAAAAATATCCTAGAAAATAGTTTCGGCAATGAATGGAAAACATTAGGATGACGGGGATGACGTACAGGGATTACAAAGAACATTTAAGGATTGTCACATCAATCACAGCATTGTTGTTTTCAACAATGTGGATGATGTAATTTGCAAACAAATGTAGGATAAGAGTCCTCTTACTTGAACTAATGTTACTTAAGACAGGTTAATTTAAAAAATAGTATATGCAAATTATCGAATTAGGGCGGTCCGGTGGTGCATGTGATAAACGGCGCCGGTCTACACGGCAGGACCGAGTTCAAATCCCATCCGGATCGTTCCCCCGTAGCAAGGACTGACTATCCGGCAACGTGATAAAATAAGTCTAGTAAGCCAGAAATGGCCGGCGTGACCTGTAAGGTCGTTATAATAGCCAAATAATTAACAGTAACTATACAGTCACTATATCTTTCGTTTGGGGCTTTTTTATATGAATTCCGTTGATTTTAAAACATGAAAACCTAATATAGTAAAAAACAAACCACCCTCTGCGAATTTGCGTATTTCTGCTAAACTGTTTGCTATCGCTTTTAACGGGAATAGCGAAATAACTAGCAAAATTTGTTTGTGATTCTCATGAATCACTGTTTTTTTTAACTTAATACAAAAATCACCTTACGAAACACAGTACGAAAATTACAATGTATGCCCTAAAACAAGCATTTTATTTAATGCTGCTCTCTATAATGTTAATTTCGTTCAAATAAATATGTAAAACGCACATTTCAGAGGGAAATTATGGAGTTCAGAAAAGATAAAATCAATGATACATTTATTAATAAAAATATAATGTAACAGAGACAACTATGTTTCATATCTAACCTTGTTCTTTCCAACGATTACCATCTTATTTATCCTATTGCTTATTGTATCTACAAGGGAGCATTCTGTGCGAGGCGTGATCCTTGGTTCATTTTCGCCTTTAGGTCTCTCTGAGCTAAGTTGTTGTGGGTCACCAGATGAAGAATAGATCTCTGTACGGATGAAAGCCGCCAAGACATGATGTTGGCCCGAACTTATCGACAGCTTATTTTTGGGAATTCTTGCTCTATCTTGGTTGTCAGGAAGCCTCTCAACTAGCCTCTCCGGCGAAGTGCTCAGGCGGTAATGTTGGAGATTGTGCCCGGGATGTATGCTGGTTGCATGACAACCTTCTTGAGACATGGATACGTCGATGGTATAGGAGTTATGAGGGGCACGACATGTGTCTCCAGACACTCCTTTTCAGCGGCATATCTGCTGGTGAGCTATATCCAGGACATGCAGGTTTAGTCCTCCACGGTTTCGGGACCATGGTAGGAGGTTCAGCGGCACACGTATGCCTCCGGATCCTTCCGGACAGGAATGGACCAATAGTCACCGACATCTTGGCTATGTCTATGACTCTGATACCACATACAGAAGCCGCATACTCTAGCTTAGGCAGAAGAAAACCATTCAGGAGGGTTATCTTCTGCACGAGGTTTAAATCTCTCATCCTTCGGACCAAACGTCGGAGTTAATTCATAATAATATCCCAGTTATGCCCCATCACTTCACGAACATTGTTGGGAAAAAGGATGCCAAGCAATCGCAATCTCTCTACTACCCTCAACCAATGTAATAGTAATGGTGTTGTGTACCTTGAGATGTCCCACGTCAAGTGCTTCGTTTTTTCCAAGTGTGGCACCGGAAAGCATCAATAGCTCCTCTGATCCGCTCGATTTTTTCGGGGGATTTAGTCACCATGGAGATATCGTTGGCATACGTATTGACCAAGTCGTCTAGATCAGTGCTCCCCAACCTTTTTAGTACGGCGGACCACTTTTTGTTCGACATAAGTATATCGTGGCCCACATGTGCTGTCTTTGAAAGGACTCGTAATGTATGTATACCGTTGTTGAGGCAATTTTTTTAAATGAAACATTAGCAAACATTATAATTGTCCACAATCTGACATATCGAGAAGCGTAGAATGATTTCGTCACATATAATTGCTTGAAATGGTAAACAAAAAGTTTAACACTTTTCCAACGGTCCAACGACCGAAAATTTCTTCCGCGAACCACTTCTCCTTAAGCCACGGATCACAAGTGGTCCGAGGACCATAGGTTGGGGACCAATGCTCTGGATCACTAGATATGCTTTCTAGTCTCGTGATGAAAGGTTGTAGGTAAAGGATTGAAAGGTGCATTTAAAGAGGATCACCCTGACGTACTGGTGGTCTGTTCAGGTTGTTCAAGTAATAAATCATAATAGAGGGTGTAGAGGGTGTAAGGGGCGGCTCGGTGGTGCATGTGATAAACGGCGCCAGTCCACACGGCCGGACCGGGTTCAAATCCCATCCGGACCGTCCCCCCGTAGCAAGGACTGACTATCCGGCTACGTGGTAAAATAAGTCTAGTAAACCAGAAATGGCCGGCGTGACCTGTGTAAGGTCGTTAAGCCAAGAAGAAGAAGAAGAAGAGGGTGTACTGATGGCTAAATTATAACAGTTTTTTTGGCTTTAAGTTTAAATAAAAATTAAGTGAAGGAATCATTCTGATACAACACAAATTTTGCTTGTTTTTTTTGCTTTTTACGGGTAGTTTTCCGATTGTTTTTAAATACTCATTGAAAATGCAAAAATTTCTTTGCATTTTTTTTAATCTGGACTTTTTAACCTCAAAAAGAAATAAAAACAAGATGTGGCTATCATTTTGGGACGCACTGTTTAAAAACCGGTTCGATTGAGTTATATTGACTAAGGTATTTACAAATTTTATTAATGTTTGACTAGAGCGCTATCTCTCAATTGGTTTCATTTTGTTTGGTTGCTAAAATACAGGCCAATTTCCAGTTAAAAGCTACCGTTTTAATTTCAAACATTTGCCATAGATCGTAATTTTTGAAATTCTATACCTCAATGTTTGAAGCATTTGCTTTCGAAATAATTTATTTATGATGACCAATGATGAAATGCCACTGTATGTATCACTTATTTTGGTGTTTTTTGTGTTGTGTGTGTGTTTTTATCATATTTTTTTATATTTTCAAATGAAAATCCAAACAAACTAGTAGTTTGATGTAGTAGGCTTATTAAAAAAGCACAAAAATGACCTTTATTCGAGCTTCTTTTGAATCTTTTAACAAAATCAACCATATTTAGATCATTTAACTAATCAATAAAACATTTAGAATGCTATTGTACATCATGCATTACATTACATTTGGAATCTATTTAACCATCTCACGCTTCATCAGTGAGGCCGATAGCCTTTTATTACTTGCGGTTCGAATTGCTTCCCTATTTGTTTGCAGCTATAGTTACCAATGCGGTTGATGAGTAGCTACGCAACCAGTATTTCCATCTGGCGGCCATTTAAAAAAAACACACGGCCATTGACCGAGTGCACCATTGAAAGTAGCTAACCTTTGCCACGACTAATACCTACCAAGAAGAAAGAAAACCCCAGATTAGTGCATAGCTCGTGAAGCAAATATTAAAGCATACAGCCGTGCATGTGGACAACAGTTGCTAGAAAAATGTACCCAAACGATACCATTTTCTCGCTTTTTGTGTGTTTGAGACAAAACACACGCACACACACAAATGCCCCAAAGCATGGTCGGGCACAATGAATGCTGGGTGGAATGAATGCTGGCCGCCCTTTTTCCGGAAGGTCGAAGCCGACCGAACCGAAGGAAGCTAATGGAGGATTCGCTTGGAATACATCAAGCATGCGAATGTTCGCTTTTCTTGCCACCGTTTCGGTAAAATAATTCTTCAACCAGCACCGCCACCACCGTTGCCCACTGGCTCCCCTCTTCACCTACCCCCCCCTCCACGCTATTTGCTGTAGCACTGTGTTTTCGATTCGTTATCCGGCACCGGAACTCATTATTTTGCATCGTGCCGCTGGAGCAAAAAAAAAAAAGGGACGCGGACGCCACGATGGAGCGAGGAAATCCGGAAAGAGCAGTGAATGGTTGTAGTGTGTGTAGGTTCATGATAATTTAAGCCCGCGCTGGCCTCGCAGCAGCATTCAGCTGCCCCATTTTGGATTAGGCACTGTCCTCTGATCCTTCAAAGCGGAGGAGCAACAGAAACGAAAGCAAAGCAAAGCAAAACAAAACAAAAAACGGCGCAGCTTTATGGCAGCTACCAAACACTTGCATGCATGGGAAACAAAAACGGAATACTTAAGGAAAACCGATCCTTCAGGATGATGTTACTAGTCTTGTTTTCCATCTCTGCAGCAGGAAGATTATCATCATCAGAGAGTCATCGGTTTCCGTGGCCTACCATCGGAGCGAATGAACATCATCCTGAACGGAATCAAACGCAACTCGCCGCCTTGTGTCGCGGCCTCCATTTGTGCCCTGGCCCAATGTGCAATGTGCCACCAGTTTCTGCCCCGTTGTACACGATTTTATCATATCACTCTCGCACACAGTAAAAGGGAATGGATGAAGAAAAAAGGGAAGCGAAAAAAGGTGAATGTTTTATTCATGGCTTACTGGTGCATTGGAAATTGCAGAGAGAAGACGAGTAAAGGGAAATGAGAAAAAAAAAAGAAAATACATACCCAACATGCACCACCCTGCTGGCTGGCTATAACGGTAGGCGGAAGTTTTCTCTTCCCTTGAATTGCCGCTGGGGTCAGGCGTGCACGTTTGTTCTTTTTTTTCTACTCATCTTTCCGTTATGCAAATCCAGCACTGGAGAGGCGAACGTTACGCCAGGCATGATTGTTACCCACGCCGGCGACCATACACAGCTTCCGGTCAAAGATGCCAAGCATTATTCGAGGTATTAAAATGTGAACAATGTGAAACACTCTTTTTTTCTTCTTTTCTCTTTGTCCCTAATGCCGCCTGACCGTCCCATTCGCACACACACACACACTCGGTGATGAATATCACATGTTTACAAAAGTGTAACGTATACGCGGGGCGGAAAAGTGCAGAAAGCGTATTAAGCTATGCAAAGTTAAACATTGTGTGTTGGTGTGTGCTACTCATATTTATACTATATGTAAACGCGGTAGAGCATGTTTGTGAAGTAATCGAAAATTTACTGCTGGTTTGTAATATTACATTTGCAATTTAGCCTACGCAAACTAGGATGCATAAAATTTAAGCACTCCTTCAGAACTCGAATGTGGTGAAAAAAAAGAAAAAAAAAAACAGGACAAAAATGTGGAAATTTTTCTCTTTCGAGTTGCGGTGCGAACGAACACACTCTTCAGCGCCGCCGACTACGGCTGGTACGCTTTGCACTACGCGAACGAGCACGAGCCGAACGGGCGCGAGTTCGTGAACGGGACGATGCACGGCTACGACTGCGACGACGCGATTGGCTTCGGGAACTTCCGGTACGACTCTTGGCAGCTGATCGTGATCGGCTTCGTCCTCGCCGTTGACGCATCGGTGAAGTTTCCGATTCCGCTTCCCGTTGTTGAGCAGCTTTGGATTGCTGCATAGCCATCCGACGTCGACGGGACTGTGAACGGGCCCTGGAACGACTCCGTCCCATTGGTTCGCTTGCATCGGTAGGTGTTTTCGTGTTCGTTCGATGGGGAGTAGTACTTCTAGCCAAATTGGTTAGCGTATCGCTCGGGAAAGAAAAGATGCTCGGTTGAACGGGAAGATGAGCCTGCACGAAACATTAGGCGTAACGGTAAGATGTTCCAATGTAATGGAGGGTTAGATACTCCGTACAAACGAAAACTTACATCCATGTCTTCGATTTCGGGATCCATGACGGTTTCAAGTGTGTAGAGAAATATTAAAAAAATATAAAGATGACTTGAAGGCTTCTTCTTCAGCTGTAGGTTCGTTGGAGTTGAACTGGGAGACACACTTACACGGTAACACTACTATTACTGAAGCAAACACGTCCGTACGAACCAAAAGCTGCCTTCGTAATAAATGGGTGTATCAACGTTTGCCGTGTTCTGGAATGCAAATGTGCACTATGATCGATACTTCGATGAAAAGCTCGGTATGCAGACTACAGCTGCTATGATATTCAATCCGGAAGACCTACTAAGATTTGTTATTAGTAGACTATTCTCGAGATTTTAGTTTTTTATTCAAAATGATTTGAAAAAAAAACATGTTTAAAATTATTTTACTAGTATTTCGCATGTTTCCACAAAATTACTTATTTCTCAACAAAAAAAATAAAATAAAATACAAAGCTCTTCCAGAACAGGAGAAGCTGATTGGGAGATTCTCCTTCATTAGTTTACCAATTTCAATGATCTTGTTAATGGTGGGTCATATCAAACAAGAAGACATGCAAATCCTTTTTGGCATGAAATTTTTTGATGCATATAACAATTTCTTGAAGAACTTTTCCTGATCTCCATCTCATATCTCCGTAATCTCAAGGAAAGATCTTGTATTGATAACATCTGAATTCTCCATAACTCCTCAAGGAAAGTACATTTCCTTTTCGCTGATCATCAAACGTCGAAGAATCCGTTTAAGAAACATGATACAAGATTCTTCGATATACAATGGAGACCAATAAGTACTCAGACCTCAAGTCAGCCGTTAATTTTGATTCTCGCAAGTACATATTTTCAAAAGTCGCAATACCTGAATGATATTCGCTGATCAGATCCGATCTGGCACGAGTAACTCTTTTGTATATCGAGGTCTATCTTATCCAGTAATGTCTTCAATATTAAAGATGAACGTTTCCCTTGATCTTCAGATTCTGCTCTCCTTGAAAATCATGTAGTTCTTCAATCTCCAATGCAGTAGATGGATAAGTTTACTCTAAATCTAAAGATCATATTACTGTAGATCAATTGGAAGATCTGATACGAACACGTCTTTACGTTCATCTTTGGATGGTTACGAATTTGTAAATAAAATTACTTTGTTCGGTCCATTTTTCTAATGAATCAGTTATTGTTTTTTTAATTTACTTACCATCTTGTTTTGAAACTTTTCTTTGCTACACTTTTGGTGCGTAAAAGCCAAAAAGTCGATTAATTAATATTCGTTTACATAGTTTATTCGAATCTGGTTTGGTTTGACCCATCGTGTACGGGTATTAATATTTACTTACATCATATTTTACAACTCACCTTCTGCCCTTCTGCCATTCTGTTGTGTTACATTGATTCACTATAGTTACGTTCGTAATTTGTTGCCAAAAACACACACGCAACATTTTGCGCTTCCGTGTACTCTCGTTTTCGTTTGCTAACCATTGTTTCATTGAATTTGTCTTAAATTTCTTGTTTACGTTTTCCGTATTTTGTTTTTGAAATATCCTATCTGTAGCCCCGTCCCTTATTTTCTTCTCCTCGGATCGAACAGGAAACACTGGGCTGGGGTATCTATGCGTGTTGCCTTTAAAAGTCTTATGCTCCCATGTCTCACGGTAGTTCTCGGTAGTTTTCGTATGACGTTGTATGGAATTGGTAACATTTTGGCTCCAGCAAACTTTGGTCGCAAGTCCAAATTTGCTGGCCATTATGTGTTCCGATGTAAGTGTTTGTTTCCCAGCTTAATGTGTAAGTTTTGAAGTAACATTGAACGCTGTGATGGGTTCATGGGCTAGTCGGTTTAGGAGCTTCGGTCCCTGTTGTATATTTAACTTTCCTTGAAGCTTCATATTTGTACAGGTATAAATCGTTTACTACCGTATCGTATCAGCATTGCTGCAACACATGTCTAACCTTTGTGAAACGAACAGCACTAGTGATGTGTACATCGTGATGGAAATAAAACATTCTTTTCACCCAACTTTTTTTTTCCATCATTACCGTTTCAGACCGTGACGATGCCGTGTTAACGATGATGGGCGACGACGGTGCCCGAATGGTCGACGCCATGAAGGTATGTATAATGGTTACCCTTGTTTTTTTTTGTTTAATCTATACTATAGTGTAAATTAACAACTGTCGTATCAATCCTGTTCGGTGCGTTTTTTTTGTTGTTGTCAAAAGCCCTACTTTTGACGTGTTGCGTGCGCATCAAGGGATGAAGTTAGTTGAAGAATTATCCTACACATTACAATGTACAACGGTTTTTGTTTGTCTGTGGTTACTGTTCTGTTTGCTCTTACCAACACTCGGTTTGAAAATGTTGTGCAAATGTTGCTCTTGCCCATTGGTCATATGTGGCAAACGCACGGTCGACGTGATTCTCTGATTCGATTTTGATTGCATGTGACTTTTTTTTATTTTTTGCTCAAACATTTTATCTCACAATCGGGAAACGGCTTTTTGTGTATTGCGTTACATATCAATGTTACACAAAGTGGATAGGAAATGGGATAGTGTTTTGTATAATGTTTCACATTATAAAGGGTGTACAAAAAAACAAAAGGTACATGTAATAAGCGCCATGTGTCGTGTGGGCGAATCAAGTGTTTGTTTCAGCTTGGTTGATTTAATCAATGTATTCAGTGTTACTATTTGATTGAAAATGAATTAGCTGCTATTTGCGATGTTGCATTGTTAGTAGCTTCCTCTGATTATGCTATTGATTGGCTTAAGTGTTTCAATTTATTGCTAGATTTTTTTTTGTAAATAAAATAAAACTTTTAACTTGTATAAATTTAAGTGAGTAAATTTTATTTAAGGAATTTAAACTAATTTCAATTATAAAAATTTAATGTCATTCATACAAAAAATTGTTTTCAACTGCCAAAAAATAAAAGAATAAAACCTTAAACAAGCTAGTTTTGAAAATAGGTAAAACTCTTTTAACCATGTCGAAGGAATTCATTGGAAAATGTAAAATGTTGACAAAATCAATTATCAATTTGTTATGCGAGAAAGCAACTACTTACGGTTTGTCTTTACATTCACTCTTCGACTGAAAATTGACATCCCGTTTGAAGAGTGTTGTGTGTGAGAGACTTTTGAAACTTTCCGTCAAATTATGTGCGGAAAAGCTTCCGCACAGTGTAGGTGTTTACGAAAAGTGACAAGTTTTAAGTGGCGAAGTTTGGAGAGCTTTCGAGGGAAGTTTAAAACGTAAATAGTTGATCGATGTGTACCATCAGTCCATCCTACAAAACACAGAAACGTAAAACTAATGCATGTGTACCATGTTATTGATTTTTGTTGTTGTTGTTTTATAAGCATATAAGTGAGTAAGTAAATAAAATAACTCAATATATAGTAGAGTTAACAAAAAAAATCAATTAGGGTAAGTAGTCGTGGCTACGGTCTGTACGGGAATTGAGCTTATGTGGCAACATATTAAAGGAAGAAAATAAAGCTTAACGCTGATTGATTGACGCGATACGCACCCACAAAGCGGTCGGTTTTTGGTGACTGGTTGATGACTGATAGGGTAAGGAATTATGTTAATCCCGCCTCCGTGACATGTATGTCGAGTTAGCGAAGTGCGTTTGGGGTTGTTTTTTTTTGGGAAACATGTGGGAGGAAGGGAGAGAGAAGGGGACATTAACGCGATCGATGATGAGCAAAAGCGTGTGAGTGAGAGTTTTTTTGTTGTGCATTTTGTCATACCGTACCACCAAAAACCCTTGGAAAGATAATGCTGGAAGAGCTAGTACCCGCGTCAAGATCAGTGTGAGCTGATCCATCTTGATCGATCCCTTTTCAGTGGCGGCATTCAGTACAACAGCATGCAAAATTGAAACCCCGGTCGGCCAGATTGTGGCCAGTTTCATACGAACCAACGGGTTTATCTGTGCCATTTTGTCGCGCACATCCGGCTATGTAGGGCATAAAATCGTTCGAACAGTGCGGGTCACTAGCGGAAAAGCCGCAAACCATCGTCTCAGACTAAATCACCGCAATCGGTATGCAATCAGACCCGCATCTCGCTCATCGCGGCATGGGGCAACTGTGGGGGACAGACGTTGTTCTTGAGATTTTGGGATTTTAATTGTGTTAGACTATCTTGATGTTGCTGCTGCTGCTGCCCGTGCTGACCGTGATGTGAATGGTGATGGGAATGGCCCGAAGCGGCCATTTGTTGCTGCTGGGAGTGCTGTGTGTGCAGGGGACGGTTTTCCGGCGAGCCGCTCGTACAGGTTTGGGACGCCCGCATGTGGATGCCGATGGCGGTCCCATTTGGTGGTAATTTAATTTGCTGCAAATCTAGAAAAGCAATCGAATAATGGGAAATGTAAAATTTTAGTTTGCCATACCACTGTTTGCCGAACGGAGGTGCGTTTGCTGTTCCGTCCACGGTTGTCCGGATGTAGGTCTGTGTGTATGGTTGTGTTTGTTTAAAGTTGTTTAAAAGTGAGATGAAGCGAATGGTTGTGGCATGGTATGAGTGCCGTGTCGTATTTGTTGTCGGATCAGATCAGATTAGTTTCGTGTTAGCGTGTGACCGCTTTTACGGTTGTTTACGCTGCGAATTAAAACCGGTGAAGAAGGCGTCAAATTCCACGTGGTTAAGTAAACCACCGCCCGTTGGGAGTAGTGGCCGCCCTTTTAAAATAATCTGCTCATCCTCCCATCCAATCTCTCCCTTTCCCGTCCTCTCCAACCGGACACGTTAGCCGAGCTGGTGACACAAATTTATAAACCATGTTCCATTGTGTTTACAAGCCGCTTCGAACTAATCCGAACGATGTAAATTGGGTTAACAATAAAAACTAACACAACCAAACAGGTGTTGAAATGTGTTTGTGTGTGTGTATCCGCACAATTGCGGAAACGATGAGTGGATACAACATGCAAAATGCGTGATAAGGGGAAACTTAATAATCTTTAATTGGTAATTATCAAATTCGATTACTCAATCGTGGGTGAAACGAACGTACGAAGCCCGTGGGTTTTTGGTGTGTTAGAACTGTACCGGCACTGTTTGCAAAACTGGTACAAACACAATCCGGTCGGGCATTGGGCTGAGCTACATAGATACAAAGCAACAGGAATGTTCGGTGCTAATTGAGCAGGACGGATGCTTATCAATAAATCAATCAAAATAATGAAGTACACTGTGGCTGTATATCGGGCAGGTTAGTGCTACAGTGGTGGGCTTAAGCACACAGCAGTTATCCCGGGATTGTCGAGGTAGAAAATAATATCAAATTAAACGAATCAATTAATTGATGCATCCAGTGCAATGACTGATGAAGATCACCGATGCTGACGTGCGGGTGCGTGTGTTTACAATTTTGCGATAAAGTAATTAATTAATGTATCAGCATGTTTTCATTCGCACTGACCCTTGGAATGATTGCCTGGATGGATGCACGTGTGCACGCTACTTGCGTTGAATGTTATTTGGTTTATGAGATCAAGCTTTCCTTTTTTTCTTTGCTTCTCATGAATACATGGTTTTAATTTAATGACGCAAATTAATTAGTTCGTAGTTTTTTTTTTTCATTAGTGGAAAACGTCTCAGATCATTTTTCTTGTTATTTACTATGTAATAAAATTATATGAAGGGAAAATTTTCGTATTTCACATAATAGAATGGTTGGTGTATCATTGAGATTTGCAAATGCTTTAAACACTACCTGATATTATGTTGCAAATATGCATCCCAGTGAAAATGATTGTTACTGCTTGTAAAAGCATTCTATTTTAAATATTTCTATCAAGCAAAACTTAAATATAAGGCATAAAAAATAGTTTTTGCATACATTTATGCATTATTCAATACGTCTGTGGAATACTTTAAGAGATATTAAAAACTTATGCTAACTACGTAATTAAAAAAATAGCAATTCATGGGAATAAAAATCATTTTCATTGGTAAAATGGTTCTAAAAACGGTCAACATGCCCAGCTTTTTATTTGTTTGAAATAAATGGAGGCGCCTGATACTTCATATAAACACGTGGCAAAACTATGAATGGAGGCGCCTGGTACTTCATATAAACACGTGGCAAAACGATGAATGGAGGCGCCTGGTACTTCATATAAACATGTGGTAAAACAAAGTTTACGAGTTTTGATAGCATTGATGTACGTAAGAATTTGTGTTGTTTTCTTTTCTTGTAAATAGAAGAGTGAACTTATTGCTTCATTGTTTGAAATTACTTATATAGCATACAATTTAAAAAACCTTAAATAATAAATAGACTGAATTGTACAACGATAAACTGATTAAAGCATTTTTCTCAGTTGTATTTACTTCTTTTGTATTTATTTCTGGCAAACTTACAGCATACACATAAAATGCTTGAAATAAAAGCATACGTTCCCAAGCCGTAAGCATCAAAGTGATTAAATTTCATAGAAATGTATTCATTTCTTTAGGTGGTTGTCGTTCATCGAAAACACAATAAAAACGTTTCGGAATCATAAATTAAGCTTTCACTCTTGCGCAAAACATTGAATTGCGGGTGACGAAATGAAGGAAACGATCGAGTAGGGAATGACATTTCCCCCAGAGATACAACGGCCCAGATACGCTCGAGTGTGTACTTGAGTTGGTTCGGCATCGAAACAAAAATCACACAAAGTACACGTCAGGTATCGTTGAAAGGTAGAAATTTGATTGTGTGTTTGGGATATGGTTTTATTTTTTTTGTTGCTCCAACCAATTTTTGCTACATCAACAAGCAAACAAGCACATACAGTTGAACTTGAAGATAAGCACAATCATTTCAAGGCGCACTTTCGCCCATCGCCAGTGCTTCACGTTTAAAGGTAACAAGTTTACCACACCGGTACAGACCATTCGTATGCTTTGCCGAATTGCCTCGAGAGTCTCGATTTTATCGCACTTGAAGTATTTAAAACAAAACAAAACAAAAATACCACCAAACCGTTTAGCATAGGCAAAAAGGTTGGGCTGGTGATGGCGGCGAGGAGTCATAATTCACCGCAAGAGAGCAAAAGCAGAGAAGAAAAAAAAACCAAACACACACACACATCGGGCGACATTCGTCGCGATCGTACACAGTACGCCAGTTTCGGCCACACCCAGAAAGAAAAAGCCCTCGAGACAAACGGCTTGCCTTGTGTGGGCTTTGCCACCCTTAATCCGGCTCCATATACAAGGGATGAGATAGGAGAACGGGAAGGCGCACGTTCTAGAGAGAGAGAGAGAGGATCGGTTAGGATATGACATTGCCAAACGTGGCGCTCGCGTGTGCCAATGTTTTAGATGGTACTGTTGTTGTTGTAGTACCGTTTTTTTTTCGTTGTTTTTATTTCTTCCTGTTAGCATCGCTTTGCTCGGAAAAGGAAATTATGTGTGCTTAAAACTGTACAAGCTAGCCGCCAAGTGCCGTAGTACACATGGGTGCTGGCCCACTGGGAAGAAGGCCACAGATGTCGGAGCAAGTGTTTTATTTTTGTTTTTGTTTTTACCCAACCAGGCACCATTAGGGGTTGCAGGGCGCGTCTCCCATATTGGGTGGGAGAAGCAACCACTTCTAAAAATTGCTGTCATGTTGTGGTAGTACGCTTCGTAACAGAAAGCGGGCAAAATGGGGCCGGTATGGGAGGTGAGATAATGGGACATCGGTACCATGGGTTGAGTGGTATAGAAAAAGGGGTAAAATATGAAGAGAGAGAGTTAGAGGGAGGGAGGATGTATTTAATTTGCCTTTTGCACGAGTTTCGTACGCTTCCGGCGTCGACGAAGCCATTCGCTAATCACTTTATCTTTCGCGGTCGCCGGAAAAGCTGCCGGAAGCGGAAGCGGCATCGTTTAAGGATTTCCTGCCCTTCATTTCCACGCTTTATCCACCCCGGCCACCCCAAATGGTTTTCTCGTTCAGCTGTTTGTGGGATGTGTTCCCGACTGGCGTGTATATGCGGACGTATGCGTGTACTGTTAGTCAATAGTACGCTCAGTGGCATTGTGTGCAACTCACGCTCCGATTATAGTGAAATAGTGATTTGAATGTGTAAAGGCACACCCGTACCGTAAGGGGGCCGTGTAATCCCTTGTGCGGAGGAATGTTTTCTTTCACAAGCCAGGCCAAGAATGCAAAACATTTGCTGTACGGTATGACGGGGTGACAACCGTACGCCTCGAGCCAAATGTATATATTATTGCGTATAATTGATACAAAATAATCGTCTTAACGAATGGCGCCCACCACCGTCCTAGTGACTCCCTCCTTGGGAGGCTTTCTCACTGTAAGTAGCGCACAGTTGCTGTAAGTCGTCTGAGAGAGAGAGAGAGAGAGAGAGAGAAAAAAAAGCGGAAAAAGCACAATGGTAACAAGCGGCACATATCATGACACTCCTGCAAGCGACAATTGTACACACGCGCCCTGCGTGTTAAGCGGTGTTTAATTTGATTCCGGCGTTCGGGGTAGATTGTTTAACACGGTTGTCCCACTAAAAGCATTCACCAGTACTGCTGCCGTTTTAATACGCTTGTAGTGCGCACAGTCGGTGAATGGTGGGTGCTGCCTTTTTGAAAAGATATTACCGTGCAATGAACGACTTCCCGCAGCGATGTGTAGCGGGCGAGACGCTGTTGTTTGAGGTTTGAAGAATTGTTAATAAATAGTTCGACACTACCCGAAAGGGAAGCAATGTGTTACGTTGTAACGTTGGAAAATAAGCGCAATGCTTGCAAAGTGGTCTCGGCCATTGTGTTTTGTGTGGGGATTGTGGGTTAATGCCTGGGACGCTGTTATTATTGTTGTTGTTTCGTCATTGCCCCAGGAGCCGGAATGGGATTATGGTAACCGAACCGGTCTCGACTTATTGACCAGAAAGATGAACATGATGGACGTACTTTACGCTACCATAAATGGGCGGGAAATGGTGTGGGGGAAAAATATGAACATGGTGTACGATAATGGTACCGCTTGTGGGCCAACAATCAATCAAGATTAAAGTAGCTGATCTCATTGAATTTCAACGGGCTCAATAATGTGTGTGTGGTTTTTCGTTTGCGTTTGCTTATTCAATAAATCATTTCCACCCTGAAGGAAAACATGCGCTTCATTAATATTAACCAAAAAAAACTTACATACAAAAATGTACATTGCTGGAGGAATGCAATAAAAATGGCTTTCCATTGTTTGGTGGAAAGTTATTGTTTAATCAGAAAGAGAGGTTGGATTTTTTTGGTTTATAATTGTCAAATTTGCTAAATTAAAAAAAATTAAATAATAAAGAGAAAAATAATTCTATCCTAAAAATATCTATCGAGTTAAAAAAAAAAATACAAAATTAAAGTACCGTGAGGCCATCCTGCCGTGTCATTTCGGAACGAGCAAAAAACTCGCAAAAAAGCGTGTAAGATTGAAACGTTTTGTCTTCGTGTTTATTTACTGATATATGTTTTTTTCCTTCCCGTATAGGTACACGGTTTCCTTAGCTTTTGTAACACGTTTTGTTCTTTTGTTTTTTATTCGACTTTTAGTTTTACAGTGCAGATCGTTTACTTTAACACATCTTCGTTCCTTATCTCCTAGTTTCGTTCCACTGCCGGTATGCTCGTTTAAACTATCCCACATACTACACATCTTAACATCTCGAAACACCCGTGTCCGTATGTGTGTGTGGGCTACAAACACAAACGCAAACGTAACGAAAACAACGAACAAATTGTGCACAACATAACGAACCTTTTTCTTGCCTTTTTTTACTCTACAATCGAATTGCACGTGTTTGCTCCAATGTTGGTGCTTGATTGGTGAGGAACCAAATAGCAAGACGAGGAGTGGAATTGGGCGCGAAACGCGAATCTTGTCTTGCACCTTTTCACTAGACGTGTAAGCACCAGGTCATCCTCACTAACAATCAATCAGATAACGGATAATGAGAAAGCATAACGAATGGAACAATGGGGGCGTCCTTTTTGCGAGCAAGCAAGTAAAGACGGACACCGGCAGACAGCGAAGGAAAACACATACAGACAGCGAACAGAACGAACGTTTCGCTTTGTCGTACCCGGCCCGGATCGGGATCCGGAGAAATGGTGCTTAGATCGTGTTCGGTCTTTTGCTATCGAGTAAGAATCATAATCGTCCTAATGTGTGTTCGGCCCCTTCCGGAACGTGTCCCTAATTGGGAACAAGCAAAAAGGAACACTAAAGCTAGTGTTCTTACGTATTGGACAATGAAATAATGAGTCGCCAGGGTGGATTGAGGTACCGATGGGCAGAGGGAATAACCTGTCTGTCTAATAGAGCAGAATTATCGGGTGGAAGTGGGCTCAGACAATTCTGAGATACTTATGCACAATTCTACCGAAAGTGGGCGAGAGAAGAAGCTTAAAGAAAACAAAACCCCGGAATAGCTGGCTGGACACGTGGAAGCTTCTTTCGGCGTTCTGATTGATAAGCGTGCTCTTCGTGGTCATGATTTGTGTGCAAAAGGTGAGATACAGTCATGGTGTTTAGTGGCGGTAGTAGTGGTAGTGGTCCGTTTTTTTTCATATCGGTGTGGTCATGAAATCTAGTCTCGGTTTACCTGCATTCGGTCCGGCGGAATTTGCACTCAGTCCGGTACCGCCAATGTTCCGCGGCAGCGTCATACATTCGTTCCGGTTGTAGCTCATCGGGATGTGTACTTGCTGGTGTTGCTGCTGCTGTTGCTGTTGATGTTGCTGTTGATGTTGCTGCTGCTGTTGCTGTGTGCTGGGCTTCGGAAGTGTCATCATGCCGCTGACAAATGTACCACCACCCGTACCAGCGCCCGTACCGATAAAGGTGGAATTTTTAATCGGGATCGCGATGTGTTCGCTTCGCGGTGGAAGCTTCGTCGTACCGTAGGAGGTGTTGTTCTGTTGCAGCGGCATCTTCGTCACGTTCGGGGCCGGTACATTACAGCTTGTGGTATCGCCACCACCACCACCACTACCAACGACACCACCACCACCGCCACCACCACCACTTCCCACATTACCACCATTTCCACGACCGTCCATACCGTGGCCAACACCACCGGGGGAACCACTCTTCATGACGCTGATTTGCATCGCGTTCGTACAGATATGTGGCGACTTTACGTCGCCCGCTAGGATGAGCGCACCGGTATCGTGGTTCTCCACGTCCACGATCACGTTCGCCGACTGCGAATGGCCCAGATGGTAGTGCGCGTGCTTGATCGGATCGAACGGACCCTGCTGATGAAGTCCACCGCCCCGCTGCTGGTACTGCTTCTGGAGGCTTTTCACCTCGAGCCGCGTCTTGTCGCGCTGGTAATAGACGCCGGCAAAGATGAGGACGTTCAGGATGAGCAAACTGCAGCCGATCGCGATGGTAACGCTGAGCGCTGTTGAGTATGCCGCATAACCGGCCGCTTCCAATCCGGCTAGTGTGTCCGTGGTAGCGTTCAGTATGGTAGCAGTGGGTACCAGCGCACTGTAGTTACCGACTGGCATGCAGGTCGTTAGTAGGACTGGTTCCGCCGTGGTCATGACGACTGTGAGAAGTAAATGGCCGGAGCCAAAATAAAAATATTTAAGGATATTGATTAATTTACTGGAAAATGTAGTAAACGATAACAATCAGATTTGGTGGTAATTGAAGGTATTGAAGCTTAGCTGTAACTTAGCGTAGTAACTAAGCAAGTAATTATTTCTTATTTTTCGAATTTCTCGTCCGAAGTTCGAAGAATAAGAACTTCGTGATTTTGTTTAACAAGTCTCGAGTTATCCGATTTGGGTGAAATCATCCAATGTTTTTTTGTATAAATTTTGGCATTTGAAAAGCTGTTTCCTAATATCTCTCTCTCGTAGAAGACTTGGCACTTTTCAGCAAATAATTGCAGTAATTAATTCTCAAAACCATTTCTGCATTGTTCTTTATCATCCCTTAGGAAATGTTGCTATTCGAGAAAAATTTTCCGGAACAGTTCTTCGAGAAAACAGTTCCGGAGTATATGGTTAGAGTCACATTAGACCTGTGAGACTTGACGTTGAATTTGTGGAACATAACGCCTAGTGATGGGAAAAACGGCTCCACAGCCGCAATCCGGCCGGTTCCAGAAAGTTTTGGAAGCCGGAACCGACTCTGGGACCGACTCCGAACCAACAGCTCCGAAGCCGGACTCCAACCAAAAGCTTCATGGGCCCAACTAGTCAATACAACATGCTTTCTCGCTCTGCCTAACTAATAATTAATCCTGCCAAAGCGAGAAAGCGATTCTGCTTCGGAACCGGCGTTCCTTCTTTTCATCTTTTGAATAGTATTGGCTGGTTCTAATCAATTGCTTTTAGTTCAAATGGTCCTCTAGAGATCTGAGTTTTAGTGTATGACATTACGGGAGCTACTTATAATAAATCTTCCAGTTCCTACCAAAATACCAATACAGAACCTTCCTGGTCGTTAGTTCTGGTGTGAGGTACATAACCGTGCTTTGATCACCGTTTGGAAAATACTTTGCACAGGAAAATTCGATCCATTCAACTTCAAATCCAACTCCAACGTTTTATGTTATATCTTAAGCTTCAGGGCGATTGAACGAATTGCAATTATTGATTTTTTGGATGGATTTTTTCTCCAGACCATTATTTCTCCGTGGTTCTTGAATAGTTCTTTAATTTCTTTTTACTACTTATCGCACCTTCTTGGCAAAGTATTCTCCATTAATACTAAACAAGTTTACGTTATATAATTTGTATAATTATATAATTACAATTCCGCAATAAATTAATTTAATATTGATTGAAATACATTGAAAAAAGATCAACTATAACATCATATAATTGGCCTATATTTAAGTAACAAATAGATCAAATGAAAAAATTTGGTTTTTTGAGATTGAGAATAATAAGAATTATTGACCAGGTTAGTCGGAAAATTTAAAATATAGTATAAAATAAAAAAAAAACAAAAAAAAATAATTTTACTTAAGTTTTGGTAACATTATTTAATTACAACAAAATGTAGAATAGTTGCTCATTAATAGCTTTGTGTATTCTAGGAATTATTTTTATATTTCAGTCAAGTGGAAAATTCTTCAACATAGTAATTTGTACAATAAATGAAAAATAAATTTCCGATACTATGAATTCTATAGAAACACATTTAAACAAACGGAGGAATTAAACAGAGATAACACGCCGTATAGAGCGTTTACCAAGAAGCAGATAGAAACACGGCGAACGTGTTTGACATAGGATATGTTCAACATTTTCAAATAAATTACACGCAAACCTTCTCTAGCGTACCATCGGTAAGCGGTATTCGCCTGTACGGCCTACGCACAATTTCATCCACTCACTGTGTTATGTGGTCAGCAAAACGTTCCTGACATACTAACACATATTGACTCTCCCGCACATACGTCCCACGTGTCCCGCGCTTCCCTCAACCCGTCCTTTCCCACCCTCAAAGGGGGAAAACCGGATGGATAAAACACTACAATGTTTGTTGTAAAAGCGTGCGAAACATTGCAAAACCTACCGTTGGCGTGCAGTGCGTGCCCTAGTTCACCGCCCGTAAGCATACCTCGCCGCTTGAGATTGTCCTCCAGGTAGTTGAGCCGACCGGCGAACGAGTCCGGTTTGACGAGTCCTTCGTACAGGTCCATGTCGTCGTGGTTTTTGAAGAGATTGTGCCTCGCTATCACGTCCTCCATGCCGGCTTTGTGCAGCTCCGGTATTAGCCGCAACCAGATCGAAAGCTGATGCGCTCGGAAGTGGTTCTTCATCCGTGGTTTCATACCTTTTGGAGAAGCAAAAGGGATGCGAGAGAGAAAGGGAAATACGTATAGGAAACATGCCGTTAATCGGAAATGCCGGCGCAGACGCTCGCCGGTTTATCAGGGACAAAAAAGCGGGGGGTTTGATGGCATTACCAATTTCGAGATATTTCTGATGCACCGGATCGTACTCCTCCCAGTTGATGCTGCGGAAGCGATTGCGTTCGCGGGACGCTGCCAGTACCGAGTCCTGCCGATGGTGCTCGTTAGGGTTGCTGGATTATGTTTGCGAAATTGGAAGGGAGAAAAGATTTAATGATGTTAATTGAGCTAATTTTCGAATGCGGACTGGAAACGGTGGGAACCTTCTGCCAAATGAACCCGTTAATGTGATTGGTACGACACGATGGATAGAGGGAAATAGAGATATTACGACGATTCTACGAATTTTTACACTTGAAAAAGGGGAATTACTCCCCGCGAAAATGCTACAGACGAACGGTACTGATGAGGATTGCCCAAACCGGAGGTGATAGGATATCCTACCTTTCCACGGCAGAATATTATCAAAGAGGTGGGTATTCATTAGGGTAAATTATTTCAACAAATTGAATTGATTTCACTCGTCTGTGATGCGATGGAATCGATTGCATCGCAGGTGCTCTTATTGGAAAGAATGCTTTTAGTCGTGTAAAACATTCGCTCTCCAAATTTTATAGCACTATGTTTTGTGTGTGTGTGATATTGAAAGTTTAATTATGAAGGAGTATTACATGGTATTTAAAGGGAATTATGATAGTTCCATTGTTAGCGGCTTGTTGAAGCCCCTTTCACAACTTACCCGGTTCGTGCAAAATTAGCCCAGTACACCATGATCGCTTCGGACAGTGCCACCTCGGACTTGGTGTAGTTTCGCGGGAAATGATTAAATCCATCGACGAGCGGTGCACCGAACACGTACGGCAAGTCTTCCCCGTGTACCGTACCCATGCGCTGTGGATAATCACCGTCCTTCGTCTGGTAGTCGAACACGTAGAAGAAACATTTCGGTCCGGACGGTTCCTGGCCGGGCAGTGGTGGTGGTGGTGCCAACATATCCCCGGTGTGTACGAGCGGTGCCACGAACTGGGCATCGGATAGGGCCGATACGGCCGCATCACGCATATTGATCGGATGCTGCACCGTACGCTCCCAGTCCGTGTACTCGTTCACCACCGTGTAGAAGATCTCGCTCAGATGGTAGGTGTATGCGTTGCGCACATACGTACGCAGTATCTTGTCACGCCGATCACCCTCGAACCCG
The DNA here is from genome assembly GCF_943734845.2 of Anopheles funestus. NCBI lineage: Eukaryota > Metazoa > Arthropoda > Insecta > Diptera > Culicidae > Anopheles > Anopheles funestus. The sequence goes on from NC_064598.1 coordinate 43,865,554, forward strand.
CTCTGTATGTCGGCCGCACTAAAACGCCACAGTGCTTCCCCGGTAACGACACCGAACAGTAGATCGTACCGTCCGGCCGCACCTTGCGACCGTTTCGACGTGCCACGTACCGGCAGCTCGTCAATGTCCTGATTGGAGCGTCCGGGTCTTATCACCACACCGTCCACCGATGGTCCGAACGCACTCAGAAAGCTCGGCGGTTGAATGTCAGCCCCGAACAACTCCTCCAGCGGCACATCCCGCAGACAGTCGACGATCTGTTCATGGTTTTTGATCAGATCTTCCGGGATGGAGCAGTTCACTTCCTTGGCAAGCTTGAGCGCGTACACGACGGGATCCTCTACCAGGGCCCAGGATGAGTAGGCCGAACCGGACAGCAGGATCGCACGGTGAAACAGTCCCGGCACCATCGTTGGGGAGGTCATGAGAAAGTTAATGCAGGCGGCACCACTCCCATGGCCGGCTAATGTTACCGTTGCCGGATCACCACCGAACTTGGCAATGTTCTGTTGCACCCAGTGCAGGGCGGCCATCTGATCCATCAGGCCGTAGTTAGCGACGCGTGCCCGCAGCTGTGGACTGGGATTGGCATTTAGAAAACCTGCGGAGTATACGATCGAGTTTTGTAGGTTTGGTAGGTGGTGGCATAAGTGTGGTGAAGAATTTTCGTCCTTTTTTTTTGAAGGCAAATATTTTCATATCAGCATAATCATCTTGCTTTCAAGTCGGAAAAATCCATAACCATCCATTAGCAGAAAATTATGCCTCACAGCAATGAGTGGCAAGAAAAAGCAAAAATAGATACAAACCCAGTAAATCAGTAAAGTCGAACGAATAAGAAATGAATAATCGATTAAGTTAATGAAAGCTTCCCGATGATGGGTGGAAAACTGCAACACGCAAAACCTCATTCCTTTTGATGTTTATCAATACCATGCGCATAACGTATATTTCCCGACCTTCAGCATCGAAATGAGAAGTGGTTTGGGAATGGATTGTATTATCGTTTTTGGGATGGTGAGAGGATATTCTTCTTGCATCATCTTTTCAACACTGCCCTGCATAGGCGAAATGTGGGTAAAAAAAGGCAGCATAAAAACTTAGCCAGCGGAGTTATTCATCATTCATCTGCATGATTGATGAACGGATACATTTGCTCGGAGTGGTTTACTAATGGTTGTAGCTGTAGGTAGTGGTGGTGGAACGTTTGAAGACTCTCTAAAACTATTGGCACGCCGTGTGTGTGTGAAGTGAAACTTACCCAATATACCTAACCGATAGTTTAACGTAACTACGACTAAATCACTGTAACTGGCTAGCACGGTTCCATCGTACGGGTTGCCACTGTTCCACTCGAACGATTCTCCGTGTAAAAATACTATAACAGGCAGTTTCTTGTCACTTTGAGTGGCTGTAAAAGAGTGGAAGGTGAGTTGTGGGTAAGTTGCCATGTTGCCGAGCGTGTGTGACATTACGTTTGCAGCAGACTGCAGACCACCTACTACTTACCATGAACTGGAGCGAATACATTCAAATACAAACAGTCCTCCGATTGGTTCTGTAAAAAAGGTAGCAAACGTTTCAAGTACTCCAGTCGTCCTTTTGGCATCTTATCTAAAGCTGCTGTTTCGTTATTTACATTCGGCAGTCGCTGGGGACAGACCGGACTAAACTTATCCGCTATCCGTATACCGTCCCAGGGTGACGGCGTACGTGTTGGACTAAATCTGGAAAGAAAGGAAGGCAGACGAATGTATAAGGAGTAAGTTTTGACTGGAGCGAAAAAACGGGGGGTCACTTGTAGATAGAATGTGATGCTGTATTGAAACGTTCCGTTTCTGTTTTTTTTTCTTCGGATTCGATTGGACGGATATATCTATTTGAAAACAAGCAAAACTCGATGAAACTGTGACGGAAAACTCGGCTTCGGTAGGAAAAGCTACTATATCCAATCGAGTTCCTTTCGAGCTACGTTATAATCGGAATACCCTTCGGGGACATTGGTTCACCACTTTTCGGGCGGCGAGGAAGGGGAATATCGCACCATAAACAGAAATCACATCCACCGAAATCCCGAAATAGTAGTTTTGATTGGTTTGGAATTTGTTTCCGAACGAGCTCGTAACGAGAATGGGGCGCCGAGAATGGTTTTTCCGAGCTGTCAGAATGTGCTTTTCGAAAACAGCCTAGGCTTTGCCGTGTTGTCAAGGGCTTTAGTCTAGGTTGGATGGCACATCATTAAAAAGCTACTGTCTGGGTGTTGGGTGCTTTTGTGGGACGGAAATCTCCAGCACCACAGCTGGAAAGGTTGTTGAGGATGATTTTGGGGTGAAAATTGTCAATTCGATTCAAGCTGATCACATAATCTGTATAAAGGTTGTTTCGCCTTTTTTTTGTTAGGGTTGGAGTTAGATCTCGGAGTGTGAATGTGTTAATTTGTGATATTTTAAAAACAAATAAAATGTATAGGTATGGTACAAAAAAAAACGATAAAATTATTGATCGAAAAAGACAAATACTTATAAAGCCCACGGAGTTAGTTTGCTGTACAATGATCCTTAATCCGATGCAATTAACAACGCATTATTATTTTTAATTGATGATCCATAATTCTCTTCAAAGCATAAAGCTCTTCAATACATTTTAAGCAACACAGAAAAAATACAGGCAAACTATTTTAAAAAAGGAACAAAAAAAAGGGCGCCATCGATTCATTCGAGTTCTTTGATGTTCCGCATTCTATAATCGAATAATGACGTTCTTCGAACACGTACGATCTAATGAGATGTTGGCGCTTTGTTGTGATGTACGTGGCGGTGCAAACATAATGGAAGCCATTTTTATTTAATTATAATAGCTTGAATTATTTTCACCACGGATTGATTGAAACACACACAAGCATATATATAAAGAGCCTGAGCTTGGAATTTATTTTTCATCACACTCGCCTCCATTCCGATATTGCGACTGCGAAGGGAAAAAAGGGGCAGCCGAAATAAATTCAACTAGGCCAGCCTTGTGAATAGATACAAATCAATTGCGCTTTGTTCGGGTGTTTTTTATGGCAATGCTGTCATGCTATTAGTACGGTACATGATTGTGAGTAATTTGGTTTAACAAATTTATTTTTGCATTCAATACAAAAAAAAAGCTTTCTCACTGCATGTTGCAATGTTCGGTGATATCATGAAAAAAATAAAAAAAGTGTCATAAAATGAGAGGAATTTCAATTGATGTATATTATAGCTTTACTCGCCACACTGTATGTACATGGTGGAAAGAATGTGCTTATATTGTTCTTTATTTTTAGACGCAGAGACTATTGTTGCAATTGCATCAAAACCATTGCGAATGTGTATGTCCGGTGGTACGTAGCATTGAGTGTTTCATTGGGTGATTATAAAACGACAACATTTACGCGCAGTTGAACGATCACGCGTCACCATTGTTAACCAATCAACCAGCTGCGGCATATGTTGCCGGTTTGCGGATACAACTGCAGTCAAATTGATGGAGTGTTATGGAGTTTATGAAGCTTTTTGACATGCCTCTATATGGTTTGACTATTTTTGAATGAAAGCAAAAAAAGAAGGAGAAAAAAACCCATTGTAGAGAGAACGAAAGAAAGCAGTATCAGACAGGGCTCGCAGCCATGGAAAGCTTTGAAAAGTACAGTGAAAGCAGAAAGTATTCGTCTAACTAAATATTTTTTTTTGTATTTGCTATAATACACAAATGTTGAGATAATACCGCATTTTTAATATTTCGTCTGCAGATAAAGTCGACAATAAATTCATCGCAATGATGCAAAAAAAATGCCGTACATCCGCGTATTCGATGCAAATCATCTTGGGAGATTGCAAGATATTTGAACAGACCGAGCAATATCGCTGTCACTTTATCAGGGTGAAACTCAAATCGAAGCAGAATCAACAGTTTATTTTACCAGGAAATCATGTAAAACGTTAAGACGTTTAATTAGGATTTAAGACGTTAAGACGTTTAATAAACAATTAAGACGTTTAAGTTGATTAGTGAATTGGGAAGATGAAGAAAAAACATTTGTCACCTTACAATCCATTATTCCTTCATTTATTCGTGTAAAAATTTGGAAATTTGGCGTCTGTAAAAGTCCATCAAACAGCTCAAATCGGCCTCACAGATTCCCAATATGTACACATTTGACATTCTTTCGATGATGCTGGACTTTGCTGTCAGAAATGGCTTAGTTCTTATGAAGAATATATGAACCATGGTATACAAGAAAAGTGAGTCAAACATACATCCTGTCTGAGGGCAATTTTGGTGTACTCGACTACCCGAGGACTGGATGTAGACAAAGTTGCACACAGAACCTAGACACGGGAGAATATGCCAAAAACCTTGTAGACGAATACTTTTTGTGCATTTAAACAGTGAACTTTTGAGTTTTGATGCTCTTATTATTGGCATTGAACTAATTATCCGGAACTAAATGAACAAAAAGTACATATTGATTGTCCTGCAAAAAAAACTTCTTTAAAAAAAACCGCGTAATTCGCATTTTTGTGTAAAATATTTTGATAGACGAATACTTTTTTCGCTCACTGTATATATTGATACGATAAGTAGCATTTACATTAATATAATGTACATTAAAAAGAAAGAAAGATGCATTCGTATTTGAAAGTATGTTAAGTCAAAAAGCTATGAAAATGGCGAGATTTGTGTAATTAATCATTAATCTTCCCCAATGTCGTCTTGCAGACAAAAAGCATGTAAATATTTCTAAATCATCACCAAGTTGTATAGAAAAAAAATATAATTTTCTCTTAATTTCATATTTTATGGTATTGCACACAGTGTCTGAGTGGTTTTTTTTTTTTATGCCGTACATTGCCGGACCCAGTTTCTCGCGGGTGACAAATAATTATTTTTATATGGTTATTACCATTATGATAATACCCATCGCACAACATCGAAGGTCGCATGTCACACCGGTGGCGTCACCATCCCGGTTCCCGGTTGTACCGCGGACGAGTCACTTTTTCGACCCAGCGAGTGTTTTGTGGTTTGAGGTTAGTCGGGCTGACATGAACGGTTTTGCTGGGTAGATTTTAGCTGCATTGCCACAGACGTCGGCTGAACATCATTAGTGTTCATGCGAGTGGGCACCGGCAGCAGATATGACCGGGCGAGGAGACTTTGGCTGGTAGGGCCGGTAAGTCGGCGAAGATCATCAGCATCTGCTGACCAGCGCAAATCCGCATCCCCACAGAAGCTAAAGCCCGTGTGACACCGGCGACGAGTGTCAAAACCGGAGTGGATGTTATTTGTGAAATGACGATGTTGTGGCTGGGGATGTTTTTGGTACCATAGTGATGGGATGGTGGTTTGTTGTTATTGTTGTTAGTGCTGCTAAATGTGTCGATGTCGACCGGTAAAGTCACTTTTTATATCCATCATCAAAAACCAATCCCCCCAGCCAGGGATGTAATTTAGACCGTGCTCCATAGGCTGGTTCGATTGATGGTGGCAGCAGGCAGATGGGACAGTGTGTCGGGTAAGTGTTTTGTGATACGGGTGACACAAAACACCCCGGCATCAAAGAGAAAATTAGCGCAACAACAGAGCGCCCCGGGCACAATCTTCACCGCGGCAGCATCTTTCGTCCGGGACTGGCGGAGGCAGACGGTTGTGTTAGTGCTTGTGATTTTGGGCGGACGATGCCGTTGCTATCATCCGTGTTATGATTATGATTATGGTGAGGATTTTGCCGAAGAAAGCAGCAAACGATCCTGCCTGAAAGGTGGACTGGACGATTTTTTTTCTTCGCCAGAGTCGGCACGAATAAGCTCGTACGCAAAGAAACGGCTCTTTGCGCAAGGAGTGTTGCTTAACGCACCTTCTGTGAGTGCCGGCTGAATTGATAGATAAAAACATGTTCGAAAACACCCCTAAGGAGTCGGTGGCGCTGGTGAATGTGTACGATGTTTGGATGTGGATTTTCATTTCCTGCTTTTACGGTACAATTGGGCAATGCTGGTGGTGGGTTTTATTTTATTCTATCATCAGTTTCGTTTTCCCCATTTCGTACATTCTTGGGAAATCGACGAAACATACCGATACGTCTACCAGCTTAGGTAGGTGTTTCTGTTTTTTCTTCTTTTCTTTGCTGAAGAGTGGCACATTTGGTATTTACAAGGTTGAAGATTGAAAAGAAATGTGATTACTGACTAAACGACACGGCTCCAACCACGGCACAGGCCATAGATGGAGTCTTTTTCAAACATTATTAAGCGCTATCAGCTTACACCAGACACGGAAGATAGTCGAAATCGAAATAGCACTGACTGACAGGGACTTAAAGAGAAACAAGTCGTTTAAATAGATGCTCTGCTAATAATTACAAGAAAGAAGTCTAAGGATATGATCTGCAAATGGTAGAATATTTATAGAAACCAAACCATTCTACACAAGATGGTGAACATTTAGAATTCGTCAGAACAAAACTTACATCGCGTTATTCTATTTCGGAATATTTTTAAAAAGATATTTCATAATTCTTTTCTCACAATATTTCACAAATTTAGTTTTAAAAAATATGTAGAAGAGATGAGTTCTACACTTAGTTCTACACTTATCTTAGTTTAAATGTTTTGAACACGATTTCTAGCACTGGAAACACACAAAATTTGTACGCCATTTTAAGCGTTTATCTTTTACAAGAACGTACGAAAAATGTCATTTCGATCTGTGAGTTTAATCTTTGTTTACAATCCATTAGAGGTGTCAGTGTAGCTTCTGAATGAATTTTTTTTATACAACAAAAAAACATGATCGAATACGATTTTCCGAGCAACATTTGAAGCAATTTCGGAAGGATATATAGAATTTCCTGGGGCGATTCCTCACTATCGATGAGATTCTGAACTACTCTCATTTTTTTTAGAGAGTGACCAAAAATCCGTTAACGCGATTTGTCATCGTTTTTAGGTTCTCTCGTACTCCAGTCCCACGTTATTACGTATAACGACCCACGTTTGGTATTGGAAGGACGTCGAGTTATAGCTCAATTTTCTTTCGTCAGCGCACTTCTAGACTGGACCTACCAATTGGACTCTTTAGATCTCTTTTCGATGATCTACTTTCAACGATATTTCAACACGTTTAGTCATATGTTTGACTTCAACATTTTCCAGTATTTCTTTGAGTTTTTCTTTCGTAAATCTTTTTAAACCTCTAATATTCCAAAACTTTTCAGTAAACATTTTTTTTATAGTAAGGGTATTTACTATATCGTAAAATCTTAAGGAACAGTAGGTTATTCTGTTCTGATACGAGTCAGTGTTCGGAAGTGTTAGTTTCAGTTTTCCGGGATACAAAAGGAATTTTAGTAATAGTTTATCTCCAAACTTTTCCTCTTATTCCAACTGTTCCGGTCCTATTATGAACTGCGGGACCAATTAAAAAAAAGTTAATAAAGACTCGGTTGGGGAATATCGACGATTTGAGATTCAAATTATTGCAGCATTCATCCTATTCGTCAGTTTTAGCTCCTTCACAATTCTACGTTTAGCCAATAAATTCGTAACAGTATATATAAATACGTTTAAAACATCCATGCTATCTGCAATTGTAATATTTCATAAAATCGTAATTCAGAATGAAATCCAATTATTTTGGGCAAACTCTATTGAACATAAATAAGGGAACGATATGTTGTGCAAAAAATATGTTGCACTATTTAGAAGCCTTTTGCAGTCCATGTCTTGTATACAAGCAACGAAAGGTTGCTCGAATGTGGCGCATATTAAATTCCACGCCATTGCTTGTTAGTGTCAGCTATGCCATAAACGCACGAACAACAGCATTGGCACCGAAGAGCAAGTGCAATAAACTAAAAAAGCAAATCTCTAATTTCAGCCACAGTTGGAGGCCTGAAATTGATGATCCACACCCGAGAGACCCGGTTCCTGGGATTTAGCGTTCCTTTCCTTTTTGACTTTCTTTCTTTCCGGACAGACGACACGGGTATGAAGATGGAGAATACATGAAAGAGACATTCGAATTTCGGGAAACGATAGTTTACGACCCGTTTCGGATTCGATCTGGCACGAGTTTGGTGCGTCCCTTTTCAAGTTCTGAAGCTTGTCGGCAACCCCATTGAAGGGGAGGTTACGTACGGGATCGAATACGTTCCTGGTGTAACCTTATAGCACGGTCGAAAATAGCTGCAAGGTGACGCCCGCACTGTTGAGACGTTTTGTCGAAAGGATTAAAGAAAGACAATAACGAAGCCCAGGGAAGAGGGGAACCGGAAATGGAGTGCATGAAAATAAAGTCGAAAAAAACAAGCGAAACAAAAAATCAAAGGAAACTGCTTAACTACGCCCAAGCCGTAAATAAATGCAAAACTTGCCAAAGTCTCGCATACCGGGGTCTGTTCGAGGCCGAGGAAGTAAATAATTTTAGACCCCAGCTGGATGTGTAAATTCGGGATGTGAAATTTGTGTCGAAAATTCGAAAGCAGAACAGTCTGAGCGGGAGGGTAAAAAACTGGCAAACAAGGTAAACAATAAAACAAAAAAAAAATGCGAAAGAAATATAAAACAAAAATGTACCGAATTTTGCAAAGAAAGCAATAATTGCACTCGGCTGTTCGGGTGGATATAGATGTGGGGTAAGATAAAAAAGCAAAAACACTCTCAAATTTCAGCCTTACTCTTTGCGTAGGGACTTTGCCTGTTGTAAAGATGTGCTTTGCTTTGCATCACTGTACACTGACTGTCAGTGCTTTTATTATTTTTTTGGTTTTCGAATGGATTTTTCCTTCCTTTCCGTTCCTATCATGATCATTTTCGGGCAGCACGAACGTAAAGGGTCGACCGTAAATATGGGAGAGGGTTTTTTTGCTGTTGTTGTGTTTGCCACTTTTTGATTCTCGTCCCACGTCCCGCATTTCGCTTGGTACTTGGGAAAGAATGAGCGAAAGTTTCGTAAAATAAAATTGCCTTGACTTTGGCCAGTTTGGATGATATTTTTTGACGGAGGTATCTTTGAGCAGAACTGGAAGAAAAATGTGAACTGTGTTTTATATTTATATACATTTTGTGTCCCGCTTCTTTTACACTAAGATGGGGTATTTTGTGGCAAGATAATATCCCGCTTTGATTGGAGTTGGTAAATTCTGGACTAAATGCGGTTGCAGCTCGAAACAAAAGGGCTTTTGTTTCGAGTATTTTTCCACCGTTTCGGTGGGTAAAAAAACCTCCACTCACGTTTGTTCTGGTTTTAAAACGATTGCCACAGCAATGTGCGGAAAGTGCACAAAGACAGTGGCCGTCGTGAGTAAAGATAATCGTTGGTAGAGTTTGAAAGCGTCTCGAAGGAGAAGAAATATTTAACATAAAACTGAAGAATGAAGAAAGCGAAAAGTCAAGGCTGAAAAGCTAAAGTGGATAGCTGTTGGAGGTACGATATCAAAATCAACCCTAAATTGGAGTAAACTTTTTCGTGCTGCTACTGCTCCCGCGCTTTGTGCTCTGTTCTTGTGGCTCGTTCGTTTGGTTCGCTTCGTTGTGGGTGTTACGACCACCCAAGCGTATACTATCTCTTCATCTTCACCGCCTGTCATATGGCCCGAGGCCATAGGGAGATTGATCTTGTTTGTAAAACATATTGGGAAGCGTTTTATACATCCTTTCCACCATATGTTTATGCTTGTATGAGTGGCTCCGAAGGCCACCATCGGATTTGGAGCTGATTTGCTTGCACAAGTACTTCAAGCCCTCACCCACCCCCGGCGCCCTTTGTTTTCAACCAGGTCACGGAAAAAGCTTTCCCACTCGAAGGCGAATCACACGTGTCTTACGATGTTCGTTTGAATTGTGCATTTTCGATTTTTGCTCAATCTAACATAAGCTTCTATTTGTTTGGGCTGATATTTCGGTGTTTTGTGGACCCTTTTTTTTCGTTTTATTCAAAGTGGTAATAATGTATGTAAACGGCATAGAATGGGCACAAATAGAGAAGTAAAATGATAGCATTAAGCAGATAAAGGAATGAGATAAGAGGCCAGCCGATTTAGTGTTATCTGTAGAAAGTCTACTCAACCCGAAATATATCTCGTTTCTGGGAAATTTTGTTTAGTGCTTTCTTTATAAAGTCCACTGAATCGGAAATAAATGTCGTTTCTGCGAAAATTTTGTTTCTTTTTTTAACTATAAATCTTATTTCAAAGTTTTAAAGTTTCTTTTTTGGCTTCTTAAGAACGGGCTGGCTGTATGAAAATTTTTACCACATAGCAGTATAGTCAGTCCTTGCTACGGGTGGACGCTCTGGATGGCCTCGTTTATTACATACACCACCAAACCGCCACAAAAATTAACGTAACGAAAATTTATGGTTTTCAAAAATTTTGAATTTGCCAGGCCGTTCTACCTGAATAAAAAAAATAGAATCATTTTTTACATTTTTTTTAAAGAACGTAAGTAATATTAGAAACCCGATCGTGAGCAGGCCAAGAAGAAGCTTTATTAGAAATAACTCACATGTTTATTAAATAGTTCAAAAGTGGAAAAGGATTTTCGGGTTCAGAATGCTTTAATTCCCAAGGTGTGTTCATCAGAAGTCATATCAATCAACCATTATAAACGAAATGTGCAACAGCGAGGTTGTAGCTGTTAGATTAGAACAATAACTTCAATGTTGTTGAAACCTTCGAAATCCTTTCGTCGTGTGGACCACCCAGAACGCGGAAGAATAGGCTTAAGACACCAAATGAATGAATAGAAATTTTAACCACTTGGAAGAGAACGGGATATATGGAGTAGAACTCAATATTCACAGTGAATAATAATCCGAACTGTGCAATAACAGCTTCAAAACCGTGCAAACCACAAGGGTTCTAGATATTCAATACAATTGGTCGTTGAAAATGCATTTGAATTATATCGAGATGTAATAATAGAATTGGCAAGAACCTCTACCATTATGCACATCTAAGGGAAATTCGTCCCTTTTGACTTAGCCTGTTACTTCATAAGAACTGAGCAACCCAAACTTTAGATTCCTTTGAAATCAATTAGGAGAGTTGAGATGACCACATTGTTTGCAGAATTCCTATACATAATTAATGTTCCTTGAATAGGTTTGGATAGTTCTGAAGTGAGGTTCTAGAGCATGGCAAAATGATTCTTTTTCCAGCAAGTTACTGTAGAATTGCTTCTCTGATTTATACACAATTTAAAAATACTTCTAAAGGCTAATCGGAAGATACCGAGACATTTTCAGTGTCCAGTACAAAACTCGTCAATATGGAATCTTCTTCATGATATGGAATATTTATACCTACAACAGTCTGAAGACTCCCAATACGCGAATTACAATTCAGTAGTTTTGTATATGTATTAAACAATCTTATCTGTGGGCATTGACTACATAATAATCGCCGTTTGTATGTCATAGAAATAAACCGAAGACTTTGATATTAACTAGGACTTTCACGATATCTGATTAGTTGAAGTTTAAATAGTTGCCTAGGCTATGGATATTACGTATCATTGCGTAAATGAGGTTATTGCTGGCATATTGAATGCCTTGACGATCTTCTAAGAACATAGGACGTAGTCTGGAAGCTTGTTGAGGAACAAACGAGCTTTGGGAAGGTTAGTCGAACGGGAGAACTTTTGCCGCACGGGCTTCGAATGTGGTTGTGGTAGCAAACGCCAAGCGGTTAGGGCTTTGTTGAGCTGCGATCTAAATTTATTACGGTTTACTCGGAACAATTTCGCATAATTGAGATCTTTACTACTTATAACAAAATTTGACACTTGGTACTTTGGCGTTCTAATTGCTTCTGATCTCCAGCCTAATTCTCGCTCCGTATCGCTCCTAATAATTTTTGCGTTTTTTCCCTACTTCCTTATTAGGACATATCTTTGCGCGCTGCAATTCGTTGCGATTCTCGGCACACGAGAGTAGCACGTTGACCTCACGTTGATTTTTAGGTGATTATTTACTCGAAATGTAAAAGAGGGTCTTATTCCTCTTCTTGGTTCGAGGTGCATAAGGACGAGTTGATTATGCGGTTTGGTTTACTCCCGATTACGATTCGTGCTGCTTTCGTGCAGTTCCCAACAAAGTTCCCAAGCATCGATATTATCGTGCAGGAAATCACGAGCGTGATGTTTGCTGTGTCAATTAAAATCCCAAAGATGCATGTCACTTCCTTTTTTCAGTTAACTACATTTGACAATTGCAACAGACGAGTTGGACTAGGAAATGTTGGTTGATGGCTTTTGAAAATCACTTCAGAAGACGGAAAGCATCGTCGATTCTCAACCATCTTGGGAAACATGGTATAATATATGACAATCTCATTGCTACCTAATAGAAGGCTAAAGATAATTTAGGAATTCAAGCTTTTTTCAGAAAAACTTCAATAGACTTGAAGGCTATGAAGTGTTTGGAAATCACCCATTAATAAAAATCATGAAAAGATAAACTAACAGTTGCTAACTAATGCCAACAAAAAGCACTAAATTCCTTCACGAATTGCTGTATTAATTGAGTATCATGTTAAGCTAATCGGATTAACCGAATTATCAGTAAAGATGACTTATCACAATTGTCACGTGAAACAAGTTACAAGGAAATGGAAAGTTTTTGAAACTAATACCAATGCTTATAATGTACGTAATTTCAGCTTCAAATAACATACTATAACAAACATACTTTCCCGAGAATGAAACGGTTCTACGTACCACCGCGTTGTTACTGTATTCCAAAAATGAATAGATCCATGTACAGCAAGGAGTCAGGTTTTCAACAGTTTCGAACGATTCGTTCAACGGAACCGGGACGTGCATGGTGAATTGTTTGCACGTGCAAACAATATGGCTCATGTTAGAAATTCTAAGCAAACATCGAACGAACGAACACTTTATGCTGGCGGGAAATAGTTTCATGTTTCGTAGATACCCGCCCGCATTTAGATTCCGTGTGCTCCAGCAGTGGGGGGGGGGGGGGGGGGGCACAATAAATGATGGCATCTTGCATGCGGGTGTTTGATGGGCCGCTAGAACACACGCAGCAAAACTACCCACCACCTACAAAGAGTGGCGTACGCACCCGGTTGGAAGCTGAAGGGGCAATTTTCGGTCGAGGCACGCGTGACAGCGAAAAGATGTAATTTAGCTCATGTGTCGTAAAATGTGTGAACCGTCGGGTAGTTGCGTTGCGCGTGGTAGAAACACTATCCCATTCTCCATATCGCGTTCGCATTCGCGACACAGATGAGACAGAGTGGAATTTGCCGTTTCGCAGCGAATTGGCAAGCCTTTTGCCTTACCGTGTAGACGGCAGTTGAAACAAGCCACAAGGAATCGTGGGCGGCAAAACGTACTGCTAGAACCGAATGATGGCATTCCGTCTTGAGAATGTACACCCGAACCCACATGAGTGGTACGGGCAGCTAAATTGAAAACTTCGCATCAACGGTAAGATACGCGGTGTGAATCAGCATAAACACACGGGTTCGGTCGATGAGACGTCGAGTGACAACAGCTCGGTTACGGTTGTGTAAGCCCGGGCGCCCGTTTCATTGTTTTTGGTTGTAGCCGTGGTTTTCCTTCGTAAATGAAGAAGTAGATTCCGATGGCCTGGCGTCTCAACTTTAGCTGTGCTCATCTGATTTTATTAGATGTTGATGAACAGCAACAATGTTGCTTTGGTTGTCTGTGGCAGTAGTGAGGACATAAGACATAAGAAGCTTTGCGTTCTTTCCTCTCAATCTCCTCACTCCGCTTCGTCTGCCTGACGGATGCCGTTTTAATTGAATAACAAGTACATAGGTGCAATTATGCACAGAAGTGTATGCTTATGGTTATTGCATCTGTTCATGGCCTTCACATTGTGGTTTATTTGCAAACAAATAAAACATAACGCGTAAAACGTCACATAAGCTAATTTTATTGCATTTACAATATGGTTTAAATATTCGCTAGAAACTCTTATAATGGTTGGGAAAAGGTTTTTAAAAAAATAATTCTATACAAAGAATTCTTCGAAGGGCAGCTAAAACGTTCGATTATGGTGAGATAAAGGTCAGGCGGACGAAAAAGGTCCATGTCAAACAAACGAAAAAACACCTTCCAAGAACGCTTAATGTCATACAACAATTCTTACTGTTCGTTCGAAGAAGTTAGCAGGACTGTTCAGTTCATATTTCGAAACGGAGGTCTATTTACAGGGGTTTTGCTGCTCATTTTTTTAAGTGTTAAAATAACTTTTCATTTCGGCTAAGGAGTATTTCAATGGTGAAAATTTTATTTCTGTGGACATGGATTTTATTTTCATTAAGTTCCATCCCAACGGAAAGAACTATTATTTCGACACTTTATACATTTTGTTCATTTTTGTATGATTTTAAATTTGTTTAACAAAACATAAAAAAAATATTTTAAATTATTATTGGCGTGCCTAGACATGATTTAATCTCAATCCGGACTGCGCCCTTGTCGCAAGGACTGACTATCGGGTTACGTAGTAAAATAAGTCTAGTAAGCCAGACATGGCCGGTGTGACCTTTTAGGTCGTTAAGCCATTAAGAAGAAGTCTTGATTTACCTGTAGCCATGTAGTCAATCTTGCGTACGGGAAAAAAGATATCCTTTCGTTTAAAATATCTCAAAACTGATATTTTGAAAACGCCAACCAAACTGTGGTTTGGTAAAAATTTTCTTTCAGTCTCGATTTCATGGTTTTAGTGTAAGCATTGAAACAGAACATCTCAAAAATTAAATTTGCCGTAAATTAAGTGTCCATTGTTTGTTGGAATAGTTCTTTGAAGAATTGAATACATTTCTTGACATTTAAAAATGAGCTGTAACACCCTGTAAAAGATGTAGCAAACAAGGCGTTAAGTTAATTAAATTGAATTTTTTGAAAGATTATTTCGACTGGCATAATATTTTTTCAAATAATAATTACTTGTTTTATCACTAAACCATAGGCATATGGAACATAACAAATGAAGTTTTTTTCCAAGACTTCAGCAACATGAAGTTTCTTCTGTGGAATTCTTCCCTTTAGCTACATTACCAAACACCAACTTTGGTACCATTTTGCTTTGCTCTAACCACCGCTTGGTGCAGGAAAAATGATGTAAGCGAACCTTTCGCCTCATCGTCAACAAACGCCATCATTTCTGTTGCTCGTTTGTTCTACCACACCAAGCCATACCATTTGTGGCCGCCCGTGGAACACGATGCGGGGGAAACCGAAACAGACAGGTATTTATTAGCTTTTCACGCCCTTGGGGACTCATCAACGCGATGAGCGATGGGATGCTGATGGAAGAATGCCTAGTACATACATCAAAACCTATCCTTGGAGGACATCACACCACACAACACACACACACACACGCGCGTTTTGTTCGTTGTGTTTCTTTGATCGAGAGGTGATAGTTCTTTGCTGAAGGAATATTTAAACGAAGACACACATAGACACACATACGCGTACATAAGCCGTAAGTCAACATTCTGTAGTGTGGTGACAGGAACTGCTAGGCTTACATCATGAGACACTCGCTAGCAGGAAAGCTAGTGCCAGCCGTCCATCATGTGTTTGAAATGGGCATTTGTTCTTTTTCAGCCATTTGTTTGGTGAATAAATTGCTGCCGAGTGGTTTGCACAGCTTCACAAAAAGAGCAGTTCGTGGGGCAGGGGGAGTTAATTTTTTATTCTTTATATAGTCACAAAGAAAAAGCCGACCTTCAATCAAAATCTGTACAATGATGGAAATCGATAGAAAATAAAACACTCCAAAAAAAATTAGTCATTTATTGAAACATGTAAATTAACACAATCGATTGTTGAAGCATTCCCCAAACCATGTTTTATCAATCGTGTTTTATTTTCCGTTTCATCTAATTCACAGTCCGAAAGGTCAATACCGTACACAATTCTATTGAACCTTTTGTTGGATTTTTGGGGGTTTTTTCCACCAGCTTCCATTACGCTGCGCATCAGAAAGTGAGTCAGAACTTTCAGTAAGTCAGAGCAGTGAAAATGTGGCTGCCCTTTTTTTTGGTGGTGGAGCTTACTTTGAATTGCAAAAATTCGTGATGCATAAATAAAGAAACGTTTCATTAGCCTAAGCTTCTCCGAATTGCGACCGGTCCAAAAACGATGGTTCACTAGCGAAAGTTCGGCTGAAAATCGACTCACTCATCCTGCCTGTAAGCTGTACCGAATTCAAATTAGTTCAACAGCACTTTGGCACAACCCTCCTCCTCATCGTCCTCCTTCCATATCGATCGATCGGGGTTTTTGAGAAGTAATATGGAAATCTGTAAAGTCTGTGTGATCGGTGAGTGCAGAGGAAACAGCACACGCGGTGGTCAGCAAATTTCCCGATGGCATAAGGCTTTTCCGTTCAGTTTTCCGGGAATGATTAAATTTTCCCCCATCGATAACAATCATTTCGTCTACTCAGGCCAAGGTTACTCACCCAAATCCAATGGGATGAAAAGGCAGGGGGGGGGGGGGTTGGAGAGGGAGGAGGAAAGAAAATAATCATTTCCTCGGTGTATGACAAGCGTTTGGGAAGAAATAGGCCGGTTACGTAGGAGCTGCCATCGTAAAATCTTCTATTTTACGGTAGCTCTGAGACGGTTGTTTATGGTGTAAGATTTTTGGTTATTCCAGACGAACTCACTTAATGTTTTTTTTTGTGTCTCAACTAAAAGAAGATATTCAAAATTATTGTAAATGTTTGACATCTTAGTTTTTTTGTCTTCTCATAAATCCCAAAAGAAATTTATTCTTCCTATATAACAAGCTATTCCTGTGCTTGTAAATGTCACTCGCAGTGTAAATTTCACCGAGTGCGTTACCATAATAGCAAAAACACTTCCTATCGGGTACTATCGAGCCGTACCATAATTCATTCAACTCGTTAAACATGGCAATTGTTTCAGCACGAGCTTCGAATATGTACGAACAATTGCTTGCATTACAAACGTACCAACCAAGCAAGAAAAAAAAAACAAGTATATGTGCGTGGAACGTGCCAACCCAAGAGATTTGGTGTAATGGGAAGAACGGTAGAACTTGTGGGGTTGCCTTCCCCCCTTTTCGACAGCACGTGTCGGGATTTGCTGACACTTTACGGTACCACCGGAGTTTTCACAAATCCTGGACAAACAGGCATGTTGATCGTAATCCAGCTCTGGGTTGTGCAATAATTAATGGAACTTTACAACTCGTTCTCCAATTGAACCAAGCTCCGGGTGTGTTTGTGTGTGTCTGTGAGATTACGTTTCTAGTTCAATCACAAGACAAACGAGCGTTTTTTTTTCAAGAGCTATAATAAAAACCCTGATACGCACTGTTGGAAAGATTTAGTGTTTGTTGGGTGTAGATAAAGTAGAACAGTGATTTTGTGAACTTGCAGGATATGTGGTTGACAATAAACCAATTTTAGCAAGTTGCTATAAATACTGTACATTGACGTTATAATTAAGTAAGAAAATGACGAAAATTTTAACATGTTGTAAATCTGAAATAAAGAAACAAGGATATTTTGAGGATTTGTTGAAAAGTTTCTTTGAAATTTCTCAACACAATCTGATCGTAGGTTCTTTCCCGAATTCCAAGAAATTTGCTCACTTGAAATCATCCATCCGTTTTGCGGGCAAAACCTGCAAGCCTGGCACGGTAGGCGGGTCCATTTTCTTCGGCTTGATCGATTTAAAATTGCTCTATCGGATTGCGGTTTAATGGTTCCTATATTGAGGCGATGCCCAGTGGCCACATTCGTGTCGAGATGTTTGCGGTTTCGAGTGGAAACGAAATAAAATTCCTGCCCCAGAGAGAAGAAATCGATTGCCTGTGCGGAAGGCCGTGGTGCTGAACTTTCTGACCCGGAGGGTTGCAAGAACTCGTCGAACTTGGGTAACCTCAACCCAAACCCGAACATAATGGCATTAGAGTGAAAAGCCGTTCTCACAGAACACATCGTCGAGAGGGAAATGTTGCGGTAAAAGGAAAATGATTGGTGGTGTGGATGCGGTCGAACCTGAACAAAGGGGGTAGAGTTTGATAAATATTTATTCGAGAGGCGAGTATTGTTTGACCGTGGTTTGAAAATTGTGTTTGCCAATGTTTTTGTTTGTAAAAGATGGAAAAAGTTAAAAGTTTTATTATTATTTTAAGTTTTTTTTTTGTGGTTTGCTTTGCAGTTTTTTTTGTATTGATCAAATCATTTTTAACTTTTATGTTAAAAAAGTGAGGAAATTATATGAAAGTAAAATATATTTGATTTCTACAAAGTTTTATGAATAATTTAAAAACTATTAATTAGTTATTTTAATACTTTGCAAATGCCTGACGTACAACATGAGACTGACGTACAACATGAGACATTCCTAGCAACATGAATAGAGCATGACGTATGCATTCACGAAACGTAGATAAAATAGTAACAAGAACTTTACTTGCGCACGTACGTAGAAGTTTTTCTACGGAAACTGTGTCGATCAGACACAGTACGCATGTACCAACCATCCGGCCGAAACACGGGTGGGGGATCATAAGTTTGATGATATATTCATCACAAAGACTTACGGTGGGCTTTTGGACCACTGCACTAAAAGCCTTTGATTTGGAGGAAACGATATAGTGGAAAAGTTTCGGTCTCCTTCCCTTTTCAACCAAGAGCAGGCAATCCGGCAGCATTCATTCATGCAAAAGATTAAATGAGCATAAAGTTTTGAAAGTTTGGGCTAACGTACCTAAACGTGGATAGCGTACAGGTAGTGGAAGCAATAAGATTGATGAAAGTTCTGTTGCGAAATCGATGTACCACATTGGATGGGTTTAATGTTCAAAAGATTACAGAAAGTCATGGACCTTGTTGATAAAGATGAATGTGTGTGTGGTTATGTTGAAAAGTATCGCAAGCTGCTCTTGGATAGATAAGCGTTGTTAATGCATGAACTTTAAAATAGCATTAAACCAACGACTTCCATTGCTATAGCTAAGGTTAGGGCTACCCAAGGGGCTACCAGCTTCGTACTACAGGGAAAGTAATAATAATTTTCTTTGATCAACTTTATTGCAACATGCATAAAATACATGAAACTACTGGAATGAGGGGGCTGGATTGTCTTTAGCAGCTTTTGAATTATCTGATGCTTTTGAATACTTTCACCCATAAAGTCATACGCAATATGTGAATAAAATCCCACACACACACACTCACATATGAAATAATAATTGAACAATTCATACCACCAATTACTCTTACCGTGTTACAATCCGAATCCGTTTGTTGTGTTGGAATTATTTGTCGAAAATATGTCCCACCCCCACAAAAGTCCCACAGGCAAAATGATTTCATCCACAAAAGGGTACATATTCCGATCACGATCACCAAATTTTATTGCTCACACACAAACACACACACAGTCAAATAATTCGTGTTCTCCATTTTGCTGTGAGCATCAGCAAAAAGAGCTTTTTTTGTAGCATGAAAAGCTCTCGTAACATTCACCGCCCCCCCCCCCCCCCCCCCCCCTTTGTTCGCAGCGGTTGTGAAAATGTTACAACCCATCTGACGTTTAGCGGGAAAACGCGAAAGTCTAGTCTGGCTGTTTGTGTTCGGGAAAAGTGCGTGTGAGTTTCAGCCATTTGTTTTTTTGGTATTCGCTTTCCGATTCGTGCCGTGGGATGGCATTTTGCGATTTGTTATTCACGCAGCTACACCTACACGGAGCGTGGCAAGAATTGTTGTGTTTAATGTTGAGTGTTTACTTTGCCTGTTTGGAATGCTGCTTATTGAAAGCCAGTGTAAGGAGGCAAAAGTTTGGTTTGCTTTGCCTGTTCTAGAGAATATTGTACATTTTTTAATAAGAATTTACGCTGATATCTCTCGTGCAAAATTTTCTTACTTAGTCGGCATTTCAAGCCTTTTCAGAGAAACAATCCATTCAGATCTTCTTCGATCAACCACGACTTGTGGGTTGCGATAAGCTGTAAGCCTAGTAAAGCGAATTTATTGTACCAGCAAAGCATTTTCAAGCCAAATCCTTTCAAACAAACTCCCTTTTCCTTCCGTCTCACCCGTCCCACACAATATTTATCCAGTGCAAACCAACTGGAGGAATCTAAACTTATAACAGGCTCTGTATTCCCACACACACAAAACGTGCAGAAGGACGACTGTGCAACTGTACTAATAAATAATGATTTATGGGTGACACAATGGGGACCGCACTAGCACAAATGAACGACCACCCTATACACCACCGCCCCCCTCGGGGGCAACGTCTTGCCAAAAAACCCGTATTCGTAGTAAATAAAGGATCCGTCAGTCAAGGGTCACACGTTAGCCGACGGCTTTCTGGTACTGGCGTAAAAGTCGTACTGCATGTCGTGTTGCCGACACCGGTTAAGGTACCGTGGGACGAGGTGAATTTTTCGGTTTGCCTAATGTAGCGAATTTTAATGCTACAGTTGACACGGAGCCAGTGTGCAGTGTGCCAGCATTTTCTTCCGTCCTTGTTGTTTGTTAGGATGGTAAGGTTTTTGAGGCTTATCCCGTAACGGATGTACAAAGCACCTTTGTGTGCCTGCTGAAGTGCTGCAGCATTAATGAGTGGTTGCGTGATTCGGATGCATCGAAATGGAAGCGCAATGTTGCAGACGTGTTCTGGTTCAAGTGCTCTTAGACATTGGGCACTGTCTGATTAGTTCCAAACCAATTTTGAACGGAGCCGGTTGGAATCTTTCAACCAGGATCGGAATGTGCACAGGATGGATGTAATTATCCTGGTTCGGGAACGAGATATCTACGCCTACAAAATCGGAAACGGCAGTGCTTTTACGTACGAGTTTCAGTTTGATTGATATTGCGAACGGTAAGCTTGAATCGCAGAGGAGCGAAGGTTTTGTAAAGGAATGCCGCAAAATCCCTTGCAGGCACAGCAAAGTAGCAGGCCCAGCAGTACCATAACACATTTGTCATCATGTTAACGTGTACAAGTGCTGTAACTAGATAGGAAACTGACCGGAAGACATGAAGATGTACGCATAAATTAAAACCAGGGTCAGCCAATCGGTAACCAAGCGGGATGGACGAAGTTTGCCCGGCTTTACCCGTTTTAGCAGAATTGCAGCTTTGAATGAAAAAGGATCTTCCGTGCTGTATGTTGTACAGCTTGCATCTAAAACCAAATACCCAAACGTACACCTGGTTAAATGTGTGCTGCACCCACGTGTACGTGAAGCTTTCGATACTACCCGCCTACACGGGCCCCCTGCAATGTTGCGTATCGATCCGGTGCGAGAGAGAAAAAAAAGGTGTCGTAACCATATGGTGTACCCCGAATCTGACCAGGAAAAATGAGGAAATTAATTTTACCCGTGCAACACTGTACTCACAGTGTCGGTTCAAGCACTCCTAATTACGGTTAGCTGCCAGCACTTTCCGTTCCGTGCCTCGAACGTTTTTACAACGAAAGGCATCATCTGTTTGGGGGTTTTTGTGTCAAAACCATGCATTACCGCACGGGGCGCCCTCCAAAAAATCCTACACAGAAACCGGGCTGGTTCCTACAAACGGATTTGCCGAACTTTTGCTACGGTAGAGCATTCAGGTTTTTTGAAAAATAATTCGCATGTGAAGCTGTTGGGTTAGTGAAACGGCAAAGTTTCACTAAGTTGAGCTATCCCATGCACTGCAGAAGGAAGGGGAAGAAGAGGAAAGGGGAGAGGGAAAAGGAAACCAGGCCCAATGTAGCCAGTATAGTAAGGACGATGGCCATGAACCATAACCCTCCCAAAAAGAAAAAGAAAAAAGAAAGTAATTTACCCACACTACCCGTTTGATGTGCAGAGGCATTGTTCGGCGGAAGTTTCGGTGCTCTAGCCGTTGCGTATACTGCTGAACCGTAGACGGACTGACGTAAATGGTTTTGCGAACTGCTGAGCAGGCTGTTTTCCTGCAGTGGTTCATGTTCTAAACGTGTCTGTGCATCATGAATGACGCGCTTGCTGAATTTATAATGCAGAAAGATGCTGGCATACTATTATTATTGGGAAGGTTTGCGAAGAAGGATAAAGGATTATTATTTTGTTCGGAATTTTTCTTTTTATTCAGCATGAAAGCTAAACTATGTTTCTAAGAAAATCACTTTTTTACTGGGATAATAATATACTAAACTATCCATACTTTGCACTTAATTTCTGGTTAGCCTTTCTTAGTAAGCTTTATGAAAGAGTTTTTTTAACTAAGTGTTTTGCAAAAAACGTCTTTACATGTTGACTCGGGAGAGAAAAAAAAATTTAGTGAAAAAAATGGCTTCCCGTTAGGAGGGGGTTTTTGCCATAAAACAACTTTATGGTTATCATTATCTATGCTGATTGTGAATCATTACACTCTACGCGGTCGAAGGTCTTGCTGCACATAAGTTTGAGTAGTCGGAATATATTGCACTGTGTCGTTTATGAGCACAAAACCACCCCTTAAGCAGTCGGTAAGCTTCGGCCATGAAACCCATAAGATATCGTTCCGATAATATTTTGTCTTTTGTAGTCTTGTTTGTTATATTCCTGGAAAAATTTAATGGTCAAACCTCACCCGGCTACAGGATTTGCCCACTGTCTAGCTGCCTTCGTCTAACCTTGTGTAGCTTAATCTTCGCCTATACTACCACTAGAGCCTGTGGTTGCCTTTTACGTTAATTATCAAAACCCAAAATAGGCTACGGGTAGGTACATGTGCTACAGAGCCAGCAGTTGAGGACGAGTAATTTCTCTTTCGAGCAGGGTTTGTGGTAAAAGACGCACTACTGAAAGATGTCCAGGACGATGTTTGGTGTCCTGTGGTGGGATAACTGAGCTGAAAGGAGTTGGATGAGTTAAATAAAAACAACAACAACAACATGGTGTAACTGGACTGTTCTTTTGTGTCCCCATTTCGTGGTGGGATGGAAAATCTTTACCGAGAGCATGAAAGAGAGAATGCAGCCGGTTAGTTTTTACGAGTTACAAGTGATAAAACTCGAACGATCGTATCTCCAAGTTGTAATCCAGTGAGTGTGTGTTCAGTCGGTACGGTGCACGTTAACAAGGGTGACCGCTTGCTGCAAAGGATACTTTCTACCAGTACAGTGGGTTTGTTTCATTTTAATCATCAAAATTAAATCTATCGTTTATGCAGGGCCTTAAACAACTCAGGTGATGCAAAAGCTGGCTTTGTAGTAGGTATGCGGGTAAAGTTAGGTTTTGTGGAATTTAAACATCTGTTAAACAGAAACAAAAAGAATAAATTTTCATGCTGGTATCTCAAATTACTCAGTATCTCAATGCAATTTTCCTCTTAAAAGTACATTGAAATGTCATTAAATCGTTACAACTTCCAGAACTTACTAATTAGGTGCTACAACCGTTTTGTGGTCTTGACCTGCTGCAGGATTCGTCTAAACCGCTCACCGTCGGAAGCCGTCAGTCCTTGTGGACGACCAAACAGTACTTAACAGGCTTGGTCGTTCAGTGTAATTCACATGACATGACCTGGTATATAGTGAGTTCATCCCACAACTCATAGAGCTCGTCATTATAGTCTTTTCAAACAAAAAGGACCAAACATCGTTCTGAACATCTCCCTCATGAACGTGGCTAAGAGGGTTACATTAGTTTTCCACAAAGTCCATATCTCAGAGGCGTGTGTGAGTAGTGGAACTATAGAGATTCTATATAAACCCATTTTCAATCACCGCAACGGGTCTTTTGAGTGTAGTAGATTCATCAATGGAGCAGGGTTCTACACGACACGACCTGGTATCAAATCCATGGCCATCCAGGCTAAACTTTCGCAGGACTGAAGTAGTGAAGGGTAAATCTTCATTTTTCCCGGACATTCCGAAGTAACTCCGAAGTTTACTCCGAAGTAATTACTCCGGAGTTACTCCGAAGTAACTGACTTTCGGAAAAATTCGGTGTAACCTGCAATTGATTCCGCAGTACACTCCGGAGTTGATTCTGGAGTTAATAACAGAGTTAACTACGGAGTAAACTTCCGAGATACTTCGGAGTTAAATCCTAATTAATGTGGAGTAATTACTTTGGTGTATACTCTAGTTTTCATACATCGGAGTCGGAGTGAATTCATAAATTAACTCCGTAGGTCCCATCACTAGGCTGAATAACCGGCTACTTGTTAAAAATAACTCCAATTACTCAAAAAAAAGACCGGCAAAACCTTAGAGGTCGTTGAGTCGAGGAGGAGAAGAAGAAGTTTGGACTGTGGAAGGACCAAGCGACCGACAGTACCCTGGCAGGTATATCAACATCAATGTTATTGTTCCAACTTCTCAAACATCGATATAAACGTTTGCGGTGAGGTACGGTGTGATTCCTCGTATCTCTAAACGTTCGTATGTCAGGACAGTCGTATCTCGAGGTATTGTATTTGCAAATAAATTTTGAAAATTCGCAAAATATAGGCTTTTGATTTAAAGCATGTCTTTAATCCATGCCCATGTCGATATGAATTTATAAAAAATGAAAAATGGATGGTGATCGTACGCTTGTTGCGCTTTAACGCTTTATTGTGACAAATCGAGATGAAAAAATGTACTACCTTATGTAATATCTTGTTATCGTTTGGCTTCTTCTATCGATAGTATTTGTTTCATGTTATTTTGTGTCTCACGCTTCATATACGTATGATATATGAATAATGTTTCGTCTAACGAAACCCTGCTGAAGAAACCACCATGTTCTCCATCTGTAACGTCTAACAGTCAACCTGTCTGTATGTGTTTATTGTTTTGCTGGACGAACATGTGGTTTAATCTAAGCTTTCCTCATGTTAGATGGAGTTCCATTTGTAGTTGGATTCGTAATAGCTAATCATTGTACGATGTATTACACTCTCGGACACTACAAAAGCTCCGTCATTAGAATCATCAAACGAACATTCTCCAAGCGCTTAAAGCATTCATTTAATAGCAATTCCAATCGCATGATTACTCTATAAAAAGCAAACATTTAATCATAAAACATCATTTATTTTTCGGTGTAAAAATAGTTAAACAATTTTCCCCAATCCCCTACCACCAAATATTATTCAAACGAACCGGTAAGAGCAAAAGTAAAAAAAAAAAGCGCACAACGCCAAGCAGCAAGATAAATAGAACACTCTATTTTATGCGGTCTTAGTATCGGTCTTTACCTTTTGCCACGTTCGTTTGGCACCGGCTCTACTGGCCCCGTTTACCATTATGGTCCCTGCCTGCGTTGCTTTCTACCTCTCTGTGGGTGGCAAATGAATTTCCACGCGAAGCTTTAGTGGGTAACTAATAAAATTTTACTGCTCGCTCCCCATTCCTTCCTGTCCGTTCAGAATCCTGCCCTCTCAGGAGGTGTTTCTGCTCGGTGTTGCGACGATAAGGAGAAATGGCAAACCCGGGCAAGCAGCTCCAATCAACCGTCGTCGGCACTGCAATGGCAAAAACGTTTCGGGCAGGTGTACGCCTGCATCCTACCGTCAACCTTTGTACCGAGACGCGTTCCGAGACGATTTCCAATTCTCCGGAGTGTGAGTGTGTGTGTGCGTCGGACTGGTTGGTTATATTTTACGTTAAAACCGAGCGTGCTGGAATTTTATTCCCGCAACTTCCCGGCCAGCTGTATCAGCAGGGTTGAGGGAGACAACGATCCGTGCCTCGTACGAAACATTCTTCGTCAGGTGTTGCCACGTAAGGCTCGGTGCGGTAAGGATCTCACGGGCGCCATCTGCCGGTGGTTAGGAAGGTTTTTCCAGAATTGCTCGTTTCCAGTGGTCTGAAATGCTGAAGAATGGTCCGAACGCTATGAAGCTTGATGAAGCAATATTAAAGAAGCTAACCGGTAGGACTCGGAACGGCCCGTGGGGTGTTTTTGGGGGGTAACACGGACGATGCCACAAGCTTGTGAAATATGAAATGCAAATCAAGCGCAGCGAGCCATTTTATGTGCGACCGGAGAGTTTTTGGAAGGAACGAGCGGTGAAAGACACCGGGAAAGTTGTAGTGCAATTCCACACCAGGCACACCATTGCTTTTGCCCGCAGGGTGAGGTTTAGTAATTAATTTACGGAAATATTAATCCTATGAAATTGATTTTTCTCCCTCGTTGCGAATGGAAACGAGGTTCCCAGTGTGTACCGTCTGTTGCACCTTTTGTAATGTTTGATGTACAGTAAAAAAGTAAATGTATATATAAGGGCAAATAAAACCATTCGATTATGCGAAAGAATTGGTTCGGATGCGCATTGAATATTCAGCAAAATGCAGCTCTTGTATCTTGGGTCACGCAAAACCCATCTGCTGATGCAAAATGTACTTAAATCACGGCATACAAACACTCGGTGCACGGACGGTTACTTTGGAGTATAAATTTTTACGACCTTACCCTACATTGAACACCTGCTCTGCCTTCCAATTGACCTCTCATTAAAGCTATAAAAAGCAAATTTCGAATGCGCACTGCATCATCTTTGGGACATTCTAGGACATTCGCTGGGTGGGGGGTGCGTTTTGTGTTGCCTTTGCCCCCGTACCGAGCAGTGAGAGAAGGTCTTTTCTTATCGTTTTATGGTGACGAATGAAACTTCAACATCCATCAAACAATTTTCTCTGACGACCATTTTATTACGCACCCCCGTGTTTTTTTCTCTTCCTTCAGTTTCCTTCTCACCCTCTTATCTCGCACACAGCTCGTGTACGGGGCGCTTTCCTTCACATTGGATGCTACTGGACCGGTGCCGATTTTTATTGACCGCTAGAACGACATCGGTCGAGTGTACGCTGCACGTCAGCGCTGAAAAGGATATGGATTTTTAGTCCTTCCTTTGAAATTGCCCGAAAGGGAAAAAAGGCAGCGCGACAGAATGAGGGTTTATTCTTGCTCATGAACGACAGATTGGAAGAAAATGGCCATGACCCGGCCGAACCAGGAATGGATGGAAGGAAGAAATCGAAAGCAAAACCCTAACAAAAAAAAACAAACAAACTCGGGTGCCTGTGTTATGACCGTTTTCCATGCCATAAAATCTTGCGCACTGTCGAAGCATTTTCATCGAACCGAGGGACACAGAAAATGGGAGACATGCGTGCGTGTGTGTGTGTGTGTGGGTAAAAAATAAAGGGAAAACCCATTTCTAACCAGGAGGATGGTTCCTTTTAAGCATTCCCTGCTAGCACGTTACGTGCTGAAGGGTTGAACCTTGATCGGGAAGAGAAGAAGGAGAAGGTTTTATTTTCTCGGCCGTGCATAAAGCTGTGGCCACAGGAAAACGCACAGTCACCCTGGGAAATAACGGGCCGCAGCACGGCAAATGGCTAAGGAAATGCGAGATAACGTTCAGTCAAGCGTTGCGAGTTATTGTTTTATTCAGTTTAGTTTAGTTTCCACACTGGCCGGTTCCATCCACTGTGTTTTTCCCCATTCCACCCCCCTTTCTAAAAGGGGAAAACGCGATCCCGAGATTGCCGTTTGTATGGGAATGGTAAAAGTAAACGAGAGGAAACAGTTATAGTCGTAATGTTTATTTGGTACTTAAAATATACCGAGCAGCATTCGTCCACGTCCATGAATGTGAGTAAAGCACCGCACTGCAACAGTAGCAAACAGCAAACGAGCGGGTCATATGTTATTAAATACCTTGAAAGGTCTCACAGTTTCTTTGCACACCGATGAAAAAACCCCCAACGAAATAGAGAGCGAAAAGCAAGAAGAAAAAAAAAGAAACCAAATGTTCAACCTTCAATGAGAAGAATGGTGTTTTCCTTTCCCAGGCGATCGTGAGGTGTTCCGGCGATGCTGCGATGCTGTACCATCAAGCAAGGAAACTAAAGGGCAGCAATGAAATTAAAAAGTTGAAACGATTAAGTAAATTTATTCATCAATTACACGGCAAAACGTTTGGCAGGTTGCTGCTGCTGCTGCTGCTACTGCTGCCTGTTGGGTGTGTCCCACCCAGAAGGAGCGCATTTTATTATCACCTTCCCACCAGGGAGCTAATGCTTGCCGGTGGGGATGCGCACATCGGTACCGCAAACGGCACCGGGACATCAGCCCATAAAATAAACGTTTTGTGTGAGAATGCATCGTTCGGATGGAGTTCTTTTTTTTAAGTATTCCGCTGTTGCTTTAGGCGGTACCTCATAACCATGTTCCATCAGTCCCAGTGGGTTTCATGGTTTTTATTTATGTTGGTAATCGTTGCAAATAAATGTCGCTGACTGCAGGGGTACAATTAATTCCTTTGAAATGCAGGTTTCGGTTTTTAATTATAATCAAAAGGTATCGCTTGTTAGGCGACGTTTGGCTAATTTCTTGTTAATGAGCGTGGCATACAAAGGTACTACTGGTAATTTACTCATATTTTTTCTCAAAGAAATCTGTTACTTTAACTCTTGTTTGTATTCTTACATATTTAATATGTAGTATTTTTATCGGAAAGTACGGACATTCAAAAGTATGTTCAATTTTTTTAAACCATATGACATTGTCGTTTTAGCATAAAATATATAAAAAAAATAATAAAGTCAACAAAAATCTATTCAAAGTTTCAAAGTTTCAATGTTCAACGTTAAAGTACTAGGAAAAGTTGAAGAATATTTCAAGTCGATCAGTTCTCGATTATTTGTTGGTTTGATTCTTTCAATCAAATATTTTCGAATTTTTTGCATTTAATATGGTATGCTATTTGCTAATACTTCACACACGTATAAACAAAAGAACAGTTCAAACCTTTCCTTTATTGCCACTCTTGTTTTAGTGAAACACATTTTAGAAAAATTTAGCTTACGGCCTGGTCCGTGTATATGTTGCGGCAACAATTTTTCAAAAAAAAATGTTGGTGTATCTATCTTATAAATGAAACATTAATACGTAAAATTTGACAAAAAGTGTTTCCTTTGAAAAAAGCAGTTTAAAAACTCACCAAAAACAAATAAATTAGTTGGCATGTTATTAAATAATAGAAGATTCAGGTAGGTTCTGCTTCTTCAATAGAATGCCTGTCGGCACCAGAAGGAAGATGAGAATGTTAAAATACGTTATGAGTATATCTGAACACGAAAAACAACCCTTTGCAACAAATCAGAACAAAAATGTTTCCGCAGCACCTGTAGTTTTCATTAATGCGATTTGGGAACGATTTTTAGCACTAACAATATGAAACATGAAATGAATTCGGTTTGTCTATTAAATCAGGAACAATTCGATGTTGTTTTCGTAATGTTTCATGCAATTTAACATTGTACCATATCCATTGTTGGGGAAAACTTTTTTTTATTCAGGTAGAACGGCCTGGAATTAGGGAAAACTTGTTTTTATTTTTTTCTAATTGATACTATAGAATAAATAATTTATTAAAATGGTAAATTTATTAATTATTAAATATCATTTCGTTCCTTTGTTAACATTATGCTGAAAACAGTATATATTTTGATAAATTCACAGTTGTACCAAATTTCACTAAACTCAAAGCATTTCATTTTAAACGATGAACAGGGACATGTGATGATTAAACTACATATTACGTAACGCAAAAATTGTGAATGTTTGACCCCTCCCATCGTAACAAAAAGTAACGCTGGAATAACTATAAGCATCCTCCCTCTGTTATTTACGTAATAGTTTGGCTAACATTTCCCACCCCACACCCATGTTGTCACAAAAAATAAAAAAGGACTTTAACAGTTTTTATCATTAGCCTAATGGAACTGCTCGATACTTTTGATTTACCGTTTGCTTTTGCATGATACTTTTGATCATATTTTTCGAAATTTTGCTTAATTTTTTGTTTATAAAATAATTACTTTTGAAATAAAGATTTATAAAAAGTTTGTTTAAATAGGCCGATAAAATAAAACCTTCTCTTTCTCTTCCCGATCAGGTTCAACCCTTCTGCATGAAACGTGCTAAAAAGCAGAGAAGTTTAAAGGAACCATCCTCCTGGTTAGAATTGGTTTTCCCTTTATTTTTTACCAACCCAATTTTTTTAAAATATTTTATGGCATGGAAAAGATCTACTAGAAAAATATTTTGCTTTGACATTCTTTGTTTTGACAAGTGCTCAGTTTTATTATTCGAAATAACAAGAGAGCATCCTACCGCTCGTCTGCTTAGTGCTACCTTTCCCGTATGTTATCATTGATAGTAATTTAAGATGCTTTAGTCTTGGTCTTCATCTTGAATGATTCAGATCTTCATCTTGAAATAGATGAAGGATTCTTTCCCCTTTATGGGATATACTCATACTAACGATATTCCATAGTAGCAGATCTAGAATCATGATCAGTGGTAACATGCGAAAGAAGGAAAGTCATACGATATACTAGAATTGCTGTCGAAGAATCACTTCCGGAGGTTTTTACCGGACGATCATCGGTAAATTTACGAAACAAAAGAGTCCTTTAACTCCTACTTTACCTTACTTTAATTTTAATTCTCTACTATACTTTAATTTTCATTCTACTTACTCACTCTATCAATCATGTGTTGCATAGCTAATATTTTTCAAGCATGAATAAGAACTCCAGAATTTTAAAAGTATCAAATTTTATGTTCTGTGTCACAAATTTGAAGCCCCCTCGCTTCTGTGTAACAAACTGTAACGCAGGCAGTAACCACCCTTCTTCATTCTAGTGTTACGTAATAGTTGAATGATCCCTATTATGTTATTGAAGGCAAAAAACAGATTTACCCTTTTCGTATAACAAGTATGTTGCAAAAGCGATAAATGCTATGTAACAAATAAACCTTATGGAAAACATTATACTTCACATACGTCGAAACGTTCCACTTCATTAATGATGTACTACGGAAATAGTTTGCAACATGTGGAGGTTACGCTATTGTGCATATCACCGCAGTTGAATGTAACAGGGCTTGTAGTAATGAGAAATGTCTACCATTCAGCGGCGTAATGCTGCTGTATATTACTTTTTGTTTTCAAACCTAACAAAAAAAGAAAACCTCGCCCAGAGAGTCATCTCCTTTCACTAATTAATCCACCACATATGAGGCAGCAACAATTTTTTGTTTTACATCCCACTAGGAAAGGTGTTAGCCTTGGTAATTTATAAAACAAAAAAAAAAAACAGAAGAAGAAGATAAACAGCGACAAAATATCAGCAACAGCAAAAGTACCCTCATATGCTTTCTGCGCTACCCATATTGCAGCCAGATGGCGCAAACAAAAGATGCACTTCTCCGTACATCTGACGCATCGAGCAGAAATGCATGCTGGTGGTGGTGATGCATTTTGGCTTTGGCTTTTTTTTGTGTTGTCGTCGTTGTTCCCGTTTGTAGCGCGTGAAGGGGCAAAAATGACAAACAAAAGCATTCGTCCAAATGAATGGAAAGTTTTGCGGTGCATAGATGCCGCAACTCAAAAACCCCGAAAGCCAACATGGGCGGATTGGAACGCATTCAGGGAGGGAGGTTTTTTTTTTGTTGTTAGTATCTAAAAGTTGTGAGCAAAAGCTTCGTATACGGAAAGGGAAATATGTGAAAAGAAAGCTGAAGTGTTTGAACAAGAGAGAGAAAGAGAGAGAGAAGCAGCGAGAAATTCCTATATTTCTGAACAGCCAGCTAAAGTTTGCAGCAGATAGACAGCGTTAGAATAGAAACGAGGTCATACGATAGCTGCTATAAGGTGGTTTTGGGGCAGCAAATGGATGTTGCTAACCTTGAATGAATTGGAGCGTGGACCAAACTGGGCGAACATTGGAAGCTGCTAGATACACACATTCTCTTTCGTAACGCTTAAAGCACATTTTAAGGATGCTGCATGCTGGTTCTGTGCGCGCGTGTGTGTGTGTCTTTTTATGTTAATTCGTTCGGTGGTCGTGGAATGCTTTGCAACACTGCAATGAACTGTGCGAAATTGACAGTCGCTCTCGAGTTGCTCGGAGGATATGCGAAAGCGATGTAAGGCAACGTACTAAAGTGGAATAATCTATTGAGCAAAGCGTTCCATTCGACATGTAAGCAGCATGTTCTACTTGCTGAAGTACTATTTCTCGTACTTTCACAATATATGCGACAGGTATTCGTCTAAATGGTACATGACATTCAGGAGAAATGTATTTAAATTCAACACGAGAAATAATCGTTGCCAGTGTGTTGCCTGTGTCAATGTAACACAGTGGTTGCGAGTGCATGTGAGGTTTGAAATGAAAAGATCAGGCGTGATTTATTTTGAAAACAAATATACCTCACCATCAAGCCTTTAAAAGCTTTCTCAGCAAAGGTAAAATATTGTCTTTTCTGTAAAGGCAACTCCTCCTAACCGGTGCGTCCTGGAAACGTGACTGACACGTTTCTGGAAGTGTTGTCTAATGAAAATTTATTCCAAACGTGAAGAAATTTTAATGGTTACCTTCTAAGGGAAGCAAAAAGAAATACCTTCCCACTTGGCAATGGTTTCTTCACGAGGTGATAAACACGGGACCATTCCCCTATTTACGTTTTCATAACGTGTGAACCACAGACATCCCCACACATCCGGTCTGGTAACCCTGCTATCCTGAAACACTATGGTTCGTCAAGACGTCGACATCGGACGTGATTTTGTCCGGGCACGTGCTCACCGTGTGCAACCGAAACTCTTTCTGGGGCAAAAAAAAAGGATGTTTTTCTTTATCACTCATCAACCGATTCGGTTTTCTGCTGGGCCGTATTCCGGCGATTAGATCAGGGAAATTGGGACCAAAACCGCCCGGTGTTGTGTCCGAACGAAAATAAATCGTCGTTGACCTTTAACGTTTCGGGGCGGACAATTTGGGCGACGAAGCGTTCCGTAAGGCCCGTAACCAATCGCTGGGAAATAGAACAGCAAAAAATTCGAAGAAAAGTCCAAACAGAAATAAAGAAAACTCGCACGTACGCGTGCACGAATCACGCAAATGAAAAAAAAAAAAACTGTTGAAAGTTGAATCACTGGTCTGCGATACGGTGAAAGTGCGGATCAATTATGGAAACCACAACGTTTGATGGCTCTCTGGTGGCCATCGCGAAAACCAATGAATCTGTCCTGACACGATCGTTGCCCCGTGTGGGTACCTGTACGAAGGTTCACAAACGAAACACTCACACACACTCAAGCGTATTATGCATCTATACTGGTGCTGGTTATATTTGGTGCTGTCCGTTTCATCGGGTTTTTTTTCTTCCTTGCGGTTTCTACAATGGTGGTCGATGCCAAAGTATCATGTGTCTGATTTTGCATTCCGTTCACAGATACGCACCGTTATTGAACTGGTGCGACTGTCGGCACTGGACCGGGACAGAACGGAATCACCAAGAGGATTCCATTCAATTGTGCTAAATGCTATCGTGCGTACCATCGTCCGGTCATCGTTTTTCATAGAAAAGCGCGAAATTGTGCGACCATCGCAGGGAGTGGGACTGGTTGTTGTTTCACTGCAAAACTGTTTTGATATCTTGAACTCATTTCGATTCAAAGTTGTGCTATTCGCAAAAAAACCCGTACATGATCGATTTTTCTTTTACTCAGTATACTGTACGCTGGTGGAGGCGGCCCGGTGGTGTATGTGATTAACGGCGTCGGTCTATACGGCAGGACCGGGGATCAAATCCCATCCGGACCGTCCCCCGTAGCAAGTTTAGTAAGCCAGAAATGATCGGTGTGACTTGGAGGTCGTTAAAGCCAACAAGAGAGAGAGAGAGAAAGCGAGAGAGAGAAAGAGTGAGCGAAACAGAGAGAAAAAGATAAAGAAACGAAAGAGAAAGATGCACGCTGGTTTGTATTTACAAGTCTTGTGCGCTTGTCCCAAAATTGATGGTGTGGCGCCTACACGTTAGGCAATCGTTATATTATAGTAACATAAAATAGGCAATCGAATAGTAAAATAATATATAGACCAATTATAGTACAATTATGGTAAGCATGTTATGTACTAGGAACGAGGGTGTTTTGATTGGTAGAAGAAAAGCAGCATGGGTTAGAATAGAATTAATAAATAGTTAAAGATAAGGATAGGATAACTTAACATTAGAAGTTACAGGGGAACTAAATAAGGTAAGTTAAGATTAGGTGGTTAACGAATCGGTATAAATAGCGGTTTAAGTAGACTTCTTATTCTTTTTAGTTTAGTGAATAAACGTAATATCACAAAGGAATTGTATCGAATTTTCTACGAAGTTTTCTTCCTCTATCTCAACAATCAATTTAATCAAGAATGTGCATCGTAATATGGTTTGAAATGTCAGTCTAAAAAGACAACACGCACGACTGATGCAATTGGACGCAACCATTGTCACTTAGTAGCTGGCGGCATACACACACACACACACACATCCACATTACAGCCAACAGCAGTCAGGCTACTAATTTATTCCTCGACATGGGTTTAGGTTGCAGACAAATGGCAATGGTGTGCGCACAAAAGCGTGAAAATACGGCACTTTCATTTTACCATTTTGGCTCGTAATCAACCCCCGTTTTCGACTGCTGCCTTCAAACATTCTTCCGTTCCGGCGTTTGTCAGAAGTGTCATCCTGCGTGTACATCTAGCGGGCTATCTTCTCCTTCGTTAAAACCCGGAATGCAACTTGAGCTTTTGGGGGGGAGATGTATATTTTTTCACACTCACGCATATAGAAAACACCTCTAGGGCAACCCGAAGTTCAACAGTGCTGTGCATACATTTTCTGATACCATCATGGCCGAGAACCCCGTTAGCAACACAAGCCAAACGACTGAACGACGGGGTGTAACGTGAGCGTTCCTCTAGTCTAACGCTGATGTACATAACTTGACGATGGTGCGGTAGTACACTATTACTACCCGCATCACCAGGCCCAGATTACATGCACACCCAACATGTGTGTGTGTGTGCGAGACCGTTTTACATTTGCGAGCCTCTCTCCGTTACGGGGAAGCACCTGATTGCGTGGTTTGATCTTGTGTGCGCTTGTTGAGATCCTGACACTTTACGTGCAGTAGTGGAGTTCCCATGGTTTGTGATGAACCTTTACGAGCGGCAAGCGAACAGGGTACCGCTGTGCGGTGGGAAAATAATGATGGTTTTGGTTGAATGGAAATCACCAAATCGCTCTCCACCGAAGCGGCGGTTGATGAAGCGTACCGTTACGATGAATGTTTGATAAGCCTAGCTGTTTTGGGGTGATATGTCGAGGGCGGTATCCTTAATGAGGTTTAGCAGCGCTGTCACAGGATCCCGCACGCCGCAAAGGTAATATGGTGCCAGAGTTAATGAAGCCAAACTCTTTTGCGTGCGGTGTCTTTCCACGCGCTGATCACACGCGTTAAGAATCGATTTTGGAGCAATGAATCGGACCAGGAACCATTGACACACATGTGACGGGTTTTTGATGTGTTTATAAACTTTTGGGTTAGTTTTTCAGGGCTTTTTTTTAAACAAACTCTGAGTTATAGTTTTGATACAATCAGGCAGACGGGACGATCTTCTTGAAGTGCGAAATGAATAATTTTTGGATTTTAGAGTTATAAATAGGACCAGGAACCATGATGGGTCTTTGATGTGTTTTTGAGCTTTTGTGTTCGTTTTCAGTTTTTAAAACAATCTCTAAATCAACGATGTCAAACTAAACTTGAAAACTATCACTTCTGTGTTGTAAAACCTACCTGACTACCTACTAGAATTAAATTACAGTATCAATTGAGGCCGCCAAAATCTTTCACATTTCCCTTCAGTTGATTGTCCAGATCAGGAGCAATTTCCAAAATTCTCCCGGCTACTGTGTTTCTGGACAGGCTTAAAACCCAAATCCAGAAGCCCATGGAAAATGGGCTTTGGAGGGTTAGAACCGAATCAAACATTCAAGCTGCGTTGATTTCGGTTCCCAGAATTAATATCACACATGCTATGGCGGGTTATTCGTAGGGAGAGCACATGCGGAAAAACGGCTGATAGCTGCTCAATCCTTTTTGCGCTCAAACTCAAAAATTGTTTGGACGTCAAGAGGAATTCAAGAGCGTGTTAGTTGAGTGCAAAAAGAGTACACACACAATAAATTCAAATTGTTCCTCAATTTTCCAAGCTACGCCTCAATTAAAGCCGGATAATAATCGATGTTCACGTTATTACTTTGCGGGCAGAATTCAAAGACCTCGCTGGCCGTATGTTTGACATGTTTGCAAACGGGAAGATCTTCTTGAAGTGCGAAATTCATCTGCTTAGCTGAATAGTTTCACATCATGCACACCTGCTGCTGATGAAGCTAATCATTACGGTGGTTAGTGGGTTGATAGTATCGCTATTTGTTATTCCATTTTCACCCAAACACATCCCATTTGCAACCATCTTCTAGCGCCAAGCAAAAAAACAAGGGTCTGGAAGGAGTTAACTAGCGTTAAAACTAGGCGTTCTCTACTGTAGATAGCTTGCCATCCTCTCACGTACGCTCAGCCTAATGGAACAGAACAAACTAATGAAATACGCCGCCGGTTAGATAAGCATTACAAGGGTTTTGTTGTGCTAAAGTTTAAAATTTCCAAAAACCGGTAGAACATTTCTGCATTGTCTGTATGGCTCGGAATCAGCTTTGTAAAGCTTCGCCGGGGAAAAAGTTACCGTGCGTTGATGTACCTTTGCTTCCTAGTATCGGATGGGCAAAAAGGTGTAGAAACAAACGACTGGGAAAATATATTTGATCTTTTACGCTGGTGGTTATAGCGGGAGGAAAACAAACTGTTACCAGACACCACATAAAACACACACAGAGGAGCGCACAGTCAGGCCGTACATCATGGTAAATGTTGCACCTGGGTACAATATTTTGAGATGAGTTCCGGGACCGTGCCTATAAGCTAGACACGAAAAACCCCGGCTGAATGATGATTACGAAGCTGGAACAAATTTAGGTGAGAAAAGAGGTTTACTTTTAGCTCACGCTGCAAAGGACTGCACACAAACACAAGGGTTCGGGGCAGGGGCTGTGTGGTATCATTTCGACCCACTTTTTTTTTGCACTAGCACGAGAAGAAGTGAAAATTATGCTTAATCGCTGTTGTTCACGTTGTTGTCACTAATATGGCAAACGGTTAAACGACGTCGGTTCACCAACGTTGTTATTAATCGTTGGTAAAAAAAAGCATCCTACTCAGCCACATTCAAGCTGCGATGATGAGTGGACATAACGAGCTAGCTGCTTTTATACGAAAACCACCAGCAGTGTTAGCAC
Source organism: Anopheles funestus (assembly GCF_943734845.2). Classification (NCBI taxonomy): domain Eukaryota; kingdom Metazoa; phylum Arthropoda; class Insecta; order Diptera; family Culicidae; genus Anopheles; species Anopheles funestus. The sequence goes on from NC_064598.1 coordinate 43,902,795, forward strand.
ACATGGACAGAGCGGCTTATGGGGCAAAGCTAATCCAAAGATATGATATTTACAGACATGCTGCAAAATACACCTTATTCGTTTTTTGGTTTCTATTTTTTTTCTGCTTCTGCTAATCCTTTTCCACCTGGAAGTTTGCTGACGAGTGAAACCTCTCCACCACTATGCGCAGGTTAAAAGTGTACGTATGTAAGAAAAAAAAACCCCACGAAGTTTACTTTGCAAAAGCATCACATTCCAGATGAGTTTTTGGGGAGAGGTTTTTTGTACCTTACGCTTTTGCTAATTGAAATGAAAGTCCGATGTGTGGACGCGAAGGTAAACGGGAAAAAGGTTCGTTCGGTTTATTTTTTTTTTTTGCTGTTGCAAGAAAAGTATTACGTGCATCGGAATTTCAGCTGCAAAATGTAAATTTTAGGCGGATGTTCCAAATCGATAAGACCAAGGATTAAGTCACCATCCGTACAACACGGATCACGGATTGACTTCACATATGGTTGGCGAAGTAAGGATAAAAGCTGAAGCAAGGTGAAGGAACACCTCCATCTGAGTGGTGCTTAATCCAGCTGAGTTTTTGTTTCTGCTGTGTTGAAGGAGAAAGTTTTTCCGACGTTTTGTTAAAACGTTTGAGTTTGTTTAACGGGGGTTTGGAATTTTGGGGGTACTGCTTTGAGATACTTTCACGACTCCCAAAAATTGATCAATGCAATCTCGATTGTTTCGTTGAAGTTTGGTTTCTGTGGTTTCGCTGTGAACAAGCAAGCTCTATAGCTAATTTTAAAATATTTGGAAAAATACTTTTACGAATAATTGGGGAAAAAACGATTCTCAAAATTGTATGTGTTGTAGGGAAAATTAAATTGTACGTAATGTAGGGAAATTATTGTAGAGAAAATTAGATTTGGATGAGTATGGTTCTAATTGAGGAATGTGAATGAATTTTTAAACTGAATGTATGAATTTAATTATCTATTTTGAAGATTCACGAATCCTTGAAAAAATCTGTTCGCTACATGAAGAACAGATTTTCTAATACAAAGAATAAGCAATCTCTAGGATTGGAGATGAAGCTTTAAAGACTCTTGAATATTTAAGAAAGCACGAATCTTAAAGATGTATGATTCTTTAGACATTTATTTCTCTCTCTCTCTCTCTTTCTCTTCCTCTTTCTTATCTTGGCCTAATGACCCTGTAGAGGTCATCACATCACCGTTTATCACATTCATAAATCGCTAATGATTCATTTGGCCCAGTGATGTTTGTATGTAGCGGCATTTCTCTTACTGGGCAGGACCAGAGATCAAATCCCACCTGAATGGGCCTACACGTATCCAGAACTGGCCTGCTGCGGGTAAAGCCTAGGAATCTAAGAAATGCTCGGCAAAGTCCTCTTGAGTACGCTGCAGTACCAAAAAAGGAAAGGAGAAATATTTCTTATTTAGCCTTTTTACACTTTATATATTTTTCCCATCTAAAAACGAAATATGAAAACGAAACGCATGTCAAGGTCGGCAAATGTCTTGCTGAATGAATAAATAAAGAAAAACTGTAAAAATTTATTACTGTAAAAATACAACCTTTTGTGCTCTGAACTAATAATATTTAGAAAATCTCTTAGACTTGAGGAAATAAAATAACTGTGTATAGTCACGTGTTTTATATTATTTGGAAATTATAATTTCATATAATTATAAAGGAACCTGCAAAATATTAAAAAAAAAATGCTTTGATTCAACAATTGCAAATAATCTGAAGGGAAATTTTTTCCCTCTAGTCCATATCAGGTGAATTTCGTTGTAATGTTATCATATGTAGTGCTTTATGATAGTGTACGGTTCTCTTGTATGTTTATATAATTTTCATTATTTTTTTCCAAAAATGGCTAAAAGAGGAGGCTGAGAGCTTCATATTAATATCATATAATTCTTATTCAGAAAATAATGATGAAGAAGATGATATACAATTTGAAGGATAAGACTAGCTGTTTTGCAACATAGCTCGATATAAAAATTGGATTTGAAGTTGTTGAAATTGAAGATTCGGTTCGAAAGAATCGACAAATAAAACTTCATTACCGACCAGTTAAGATGCTTCAGAGACTATTTTTATTTTCAACAGGATAAATAACTCATACGCTCCTCACACATTCAATGTAATTGAGTATGAGTTGTGCTTCAGAAGGTAACATTATGGTTTGGTGGAAAATCATAAATAAATATTAATTTTACTTTTCTGAGAATATTGTAATTTCTATTGGAAAGCAATACAAGAAATATCGATACAAAAAACCAAACTAGTCGCCTATTAACTTTTATGGTCTCTAGGGAAAACTTGTTTTCTTGAAATTATAAAAAACTTACACATCTCGCTAAGCCTATTATAGCCCATTAGCTATAATATTGTCATTTTTTAGTCTTAGATAGCTTATGGACCTATAAGAGTAAAAAGAACTTTAAAAAGCTGACTCATTTTTAAATGATTCGTTGCTTCAGATTCATATAAGTGACTCTTATGAGTCACTCACTCACTCATATGAATGACTCGTTGCAAAAAATTCGCAACACCAGTTACAACATAAAGTGAGTAAAGAATTCAAGTCAAACATTTTCCATGCTGTGCGGTGCGGTAAATTCTCCTTCCATTACCAAGACACTAAACAACATGGAATGTGTTCCATTACGTTGCAAACGATCAACAGCAGGTTCCGTGTGCCCGTTCGTGTACGATTATTAAACTTTAATTTATTTCCCCAAAATTAACGCGTGTGGTGCGTCCATCCAAACCAGGCAATGGCAATAATCCGAAAACCGTTTCGTCTAATACGTGAAAATGGGTTCAGCCAAAACGCGTACCCGAACCCCAGCATGATATCTAGGCTTTGCCGAAAGATGCTATCACGTAGCAATCGTACATTTGTGGCGCAGGGTGTCTACCCTCTGATAAATCGAAAACGACCACGACCTTTTCTCGATCTCGAGTGGAGCTCCGGTCGGTTCAACGGGTGATTGCGTGTCGCACAGCTTAACAGGGGCGATAATTTTCGACATATCCTACCCACAGCCGTACCCGCGTATTGGCCACTTTTGGTTGTTAGCGGTAGCGGGAAACAGATGGAGAGATGGAGCACGGATGGGTGGTGGTGGGAGCTTTCGCAGCGATAGTAGTAAAGCGCGAAGACCATTTACATACCGATGCCATTATATTTGGAGGTAGTAGACATTAGAAGTTAGCACGGTTTCTGATTGTGGGTCGTGTTCATGTGTTTCGCTGTGTGTAGTTTCGGTGTGGCCTTGCGGAATCTCGGTCTGATTCGGTATTCGGTACCTTAGGCAACCTTCCGAACAGAGTGGTTGCTCCCCGGATTGACTGTATAATTGCTAATTCTACAGTATCTCCGAGTGAAATCATTTGGGCGTTCGCTCGTTACGACTCGGGCTCACTACTATCGGTCGGTGGCTTACGCTATGCCACGGTGGTTACGGTTTTGTGGGAGGGTACGCTTCAAACAGTGCACGTTAGTAGATTCCTGAGTATGTGTGTTGTCTCACAGCACTAGTCACCTTCCTCCCGCCTCGTGCCTGGTACGCTTACGAGATTTATCGACAATGCTGAGAAGTTCGATTCCGATGGTAATTTATTTTACAGTCCAGTGTGTCCTTACCCAACCAACGAAACATTACCGACACTTTCCCTATCTCCTCTGGTCCAAAACTCCTCACCCCGTAGCAAGGAGACGAAATGGGGGGGAGGGAAGGTTTTCCCGGGTTGGAAGGGCAAACGTGGATGGATGATTGTTCGAGCTATGTGCCATGTTTACAAACACGCTCACAGTAGTCCTAATTTATGTGCAAACATGACGTTAATTATGTTTTGAACCACTGCCGAGACAGTGTCGGTTCGATTGGCAACACGTTCGGGCGGGTGTATTTGGGAGGTGAAATTTGGAAGTTGCTGTAGGACGTACTCAGCCCTACAATAGTTTGCTGTTTTGTTGAATTTTGCTTGCGGGTAGTTGGCAAGCACACTGGGTGACATGCAGATAAGAAAGTGAATTGATAAAACCCGGATCAATGTACCTCCGTGGGGAGCGTGATTAGCATGTTTGGACTGATTTTCGCCACCGAGTGGAGTTAGTTTAAGATATTCATGTAAATGAAGACATAGGCAATAATTCTTGGAAGTCTGGATGTCGCGACGTTAGAAAATAAAATTGCTTGATGAGATTATGCATTATTATTCTATGATATTTTTACTATTTTTCTCGTCTACGTGTGTCATGACTTATTACTAGAAAATGAGCCTTATTATGATTACCTTATTAAATTAAATGAGCTGAATTGTTTAATGAACACTTAAATTTACTAGAAAATATAATTTCAAAGGAAACCTTATGAAAAATTAGAAACTATTAAAAGAGATTCTTTAGAGCAAAAAAAAATAGTAATGAGAGTTGTTATCATACATTGATTTAGATCAATGATTTACATGGGTTTAAATTTTTTAAACACCAATTTATCATTCAAGAAGCTTTGAAAACAAGTTTTTCAGTTCTTTTCTATTCAAAACACTTCTTTTTATGAGTCTCTGTTGAACAATTATCATTTTTTTGAGTTCTTTTGTTTCATTTACTTGCTGAAGGTGATGTCTCATTTGATAAAAAGAAAATGAATCTCTTTTTTTAACAAGTTTGTTTATTAAACAGCTTTGTTTGTTTCAGTAGAAGCTTGAGATTTTTGTAAATTACTTTCGAACTTTTTCAACATTTGGTTTCAGTTTTATCATGGACGCTGAATCTTTATATTCAGTGAACTTTTTTTTTACTATCGAAAGTTTTCAATCAACTCGAAACATTTTAATAAAGATTACAGTTAAATAATTTTTGTAAAACTGTGTTGATTCTCAGAAAACGAAACGTATGAGAAAATTTAATTAACTTCCAGAATTTTAGAAGAAATAAAACAAGTCGTAAATGATCAGAAAACATGCTAATAATTTCCCAAGTGTGTTATAGTTTCAGCATAAAACTCAATTTTCTCTACCTATCACGCAGAGAACAAAAGCCATTGAAAGGAACAAACATTTATAAACTGTTCTAAACAAAAAGTTTTGATGCCATTGTAAGTGGAACAAAACTCCACAACAGCAAAAAAAAACAAAAAAACCCACAATCCAGCCTCAACACATCAGAAGGACTTGAGGCTAAAGTCAACTAACTTCATTGGAAAAATTCGTTCCTCTTAGCCTGCCTAGTTAACTCTTGCCAGTTCACCGAAAACCGGTCTAAATCGATTGCAGCCGACTTGATGGGATTGACGGATCCAAGAAGCGACTAGATGGAAATGGAAAAAAAACTTTCAATGCGTCAAGTTTTCGATTACCGTCAGGGTTCGTCACGTAGGTTCCGTTGCAGATTGGCCGACAAAAAAAGAAGACAAAAGTTAACAAAACCATCAGACCGTTTCTGGAGGTTTTCCGTCGTTTCCCCTAAGCTGCATTCTTTTACCTTTTCAAAATAGTGAGTTTGTTTGATTTTCACATACCTGAAAGCGAATGGGAAAATAGAAAGAGAGAGAGAGGCGGGAAAAATTGAGTTAGTGAATTTTATTTGCCGAGTGTTGTTTGATCGTGAATATTTTAATAATGTATGGGCATTGTCTAGGATTTCGTAAAGAAATTTGCCTGGAGCTACTCATACTCAGAGCTGCTTTTGTAAGGAATCCTTTACATCTTCGGAAAAATTTGTTGATATTTTTCAATACTATAAATTCAAAACTATAAATTCATTTGGATAACGAAAATAAGGGCTAAACAAATTCTTTTACGAAAAAACTATAATATGTTATTTTATACAAAAGCTCTCAATGGAAGGAGTACAATTAAAGTAATAAAAATTGGATAATAATTTTGAAAACTTCAATAAAAACTAATAACTATGAATCGTTTGAGAAGACGTTTATGTTTGGCGATGATATAAAAGACACGTTGGAAATTTTCCAACAATTCCTTTTTTAGGGGATAGAAGGAATAATATTTTTCTGAAACCAATTTTTAAATATAATTTTAGCAGTGAATTCAGCAGTTTAATTTTACAATGATATTTTATCAAGAGCATGATGCCGTTACGTATATTCAGTATATTTAGCTGATTATGAACATGTTGCTGCAGTTTTAAATTTCAAACAAATTGTAAAAAGACACACAATTCAACGTTGTGGAAACATCTGCTGAAAAAGTACACCGTTTTTGTTTGTGTCAGACTATTAAACATAATACGTTGCCCGTTTTTGCATTAATCTTCCATGAAAACTTTTGCTCGGGAAAATAAAGGCGGCAAGTAAAATGCTTTTTCTTTAAATACCTAGCAGCTTTAGTTTAGTCGGATCGAATTGAAAAGCAATCTTGTACTAAAGCGTTAGAATTAGGTATTTACTGGTGTAGTATTTTTTTTTCTAGCATTATGCTATCTTTAACCAAAAGGCAATGTATGAACCTAATAATACGTTGCTTTCCGAAGGCTTATCTTAGGTCTCGTATCAGATGTTGTGCTAGTAGGTAACAAAATCAATAACAATATAATTCCGATGTAAACATATAATGATTTGCGTGCCACAAAAAAATTAAATTTAAAATATATTTTTATAAAAGACCATGCGTCTCCATTGTGTTCCATGTATTGCAGCTTACAGTACTCGCAACGCAGTGGAGGCGCATGGTCTTTTATGAAAACATATTTTAACATATAATACAAATGCAATTATAATAACAAAATATTCGTTTAATGTTGAAATAAAAAGTAAGTACAAATGTTCCACAAAAGGATTGTTTTGATTCCGTAAAATTAATGATCCAAAACATCCATTTGTCACAGCAAAACTGCTGCTGACCTTGTGAAGTCATGTCCATCTTCTTGCCGCCGCAGTTGTTGGTTGCAGATATTGATGGGAAGAAATTGCACGGACGTAGTATGAAATGAAAAATTACTTCATTGAAACCATCCCAAAAACGGGGCCCAAAACTGCCATCCCACCCGAACAGACAGAGCACCAGAGTACAATTTGTGGGTCGAAGCGATGGAACATGATGCTGGTAGGGCACCATTACTTGGCTAAATGCTTTTTCGTCGCGTCGATATACTATTCGCCCAGAGCTCTCTGTGCCTGCCAGTGTTTACCATTACAGCAGTCCTGTTTTTCACGCAGTAAAGCCACCGGCTCGGCAAGCTTTGCGAGCTAAAAGCCTTTAGCTTTCTCGTTGCTTTCCGATTCCTTTGTTAGGTTCAGAATGTTGCCCATTTAGATGTCAGCTTGTGTGTGTGTGTATTTGGTGAAACTTAGGGCTTATTCTTGCCACTTTCATTCGTGTGATTGCCGATAGCCATTGGCGCCGTCGCTATTAAGAGTGCTTCACGGTCGATGAAATAGGCGGCATTCGAACGGCTGTGCGGGTTTCGACCGCGACCAACAACCGAGAACGGTTTGGCATTGCCTTCGGTTCGAAGATTCGTTGCGAGTTTTGTTTCTTCGGCGTGATCGAGTTTATTATGTATAATCAATATTTTTTATACTTTCTGTATACATCACATTGGATTCAATTTTCTATGTTAATTTGCACCAAACGTGAGATAGTTGATTGTGGATGGATTTAATTTTCTTAAGAATTTTTTTTGTTGATATGTAATCTACAGATGTAAGCGGTCGGATACAGCAACCAGGCACGTTCGTCTTAGAAGGAATAGGTGAGGTAAGTAAAAAAATGTCTAACCTATTCAGACCGTATGTATTTGTATATTCCATGTTAGACAACAAAGACTTATACAAATTGATATGAAACATGAAAAATTCGAAAAGTAAACAAGAAACTTTATAAAAAGCTCTAAACAAAAGTTTTTAGATTTAATTTTAATTTTAATAGGTGAAACACCACAAAAGTGAAAAATGAAATCCACAAAATGAAAATAAAAAAATAAAAATAGCTTACAATATTGCATACAATCGAAGTTCTCAAACCGCTAAACACAAAACATAAAATTGCAATGTCAATCAACAGGAAAATTGAAAAACTTGTCTTAGTGTGTAGCGGACTAACTTTCGCTAAAGCAGTGATGCATAACAAAAAACGACCCATTTTTTATTACCATTGCTTCGCGTAATTTCTGCTGCAAATCGGTTGGTTCAGTTTGCTACTTCAATTGTTCAACGCTGTCTACCAGTGGCATGATAATAACGATGGTATGTTAGCTATTTTCGTTACATGCTTCGAAAGGAGAGCGAAACAAAGAAGGGGGAAAAATGTGTTTTCTTTTTTTCCTTGTGCCACATTTGTATAAAAATAACAGCAACAAACCAAGTGAACCGTACAGAATTGAATAACAAGAGCATTGGTCCCAAGCAAACCATTACGGGGCGGAAAGTAAGGCGCCTGATTTTTTTTTCGCACAGGAACATCCATGGCAATAGCGTGAGCCTATAAATGTATAGTACCGTGGGTATGACCACACGTCCAGCTTTTGCGAGTAGCCGTTGTGGGAAACATTGGCAATAATTTGAGATCAGCTCAGGTTTTTGGCAGAGTGTTCGACGGTATGTACGTACGAGAAAATTGCTACACTTTCGTCCTTACGATGTGCTACGCTTCACGATGCATGACGTACTTTTTGTTTGTTTGTTTGTTAGCACAAACAGTGATAACAACAAACTGTTTATGGTCAAGCGAGCAATGTTTAAGTGTTTGAAAACTTTCTTCTGCCCGAATTCGAGAGACACTTGGGCACGAGTTTGTCCGGTGGGAGTTTTCGTGTGATTCAGTTAGTTATCTTTGTAAGCTTGTTAGGAACATTTGGACAGGGAAAATCTTTAAACAGCTTAAAATCGATCGCTTTGCTGAGGTTTTTGCTCACTTTGTGATTCAATTTTTAAGCTTAAAAAGCACACCTGGCCGTACTGAACGAAATGATTCTTCATGTTCATGTAGATTAAGATTTAATTTAGAACAGTAATAATTTTTTTCGTGAAGAACAGTCAAGTTCCCTTGCTATTAGGATAGAAATCAGTTCAAAACAAATTATCAAAAAAAAAATAGATCCTATTTTGTAGCATTGGGCATATGTACAATTTGTATAAAAACCCAACAATTCTTGTACTACGGTGTTTTTATATAACATTTATTTATTGATTTATTAGAAACCAGTTTTGGGTAAACCAACAAATAGGCTTTTATACCATGAAGCATGCATCGCTCGTACCTTTTCATATGAAATACAAATACAAAATACAAACTTTTTTTTATTGGATTTATATTAACGCTTCATTTCAAAGAGCTGCATGGCAAAGAGTACAAATAATAAGTGCCAATCAGCACATTTCGTAAGCGACATTTTGTCAAGCATAAAATTGAAAGTGTCCCCGTCGTACCGATTCACCAACACTCCAACGTTCCAACGAGAGAGAGAGAGAGAGAGAGAGAGATAGAGCGAGAAGGGGATAGAAGGGTGAAAAACAAAAAAACAAAAGCAACCTTTCATGCGCTGATTTTTATATATGCAAGGTGAGTGAACGTGACCGATACAAAGTGTTTTCACATTCATAGGAAAGTCAAAATACGGCCCATGTTGCGCGAAATGTCGATGCCATGTTTCGTGCGTTTGACAAATAAAAGAAACGTGCTCCATTAGCTTTATCAATGCTACCGAATGCTACGATTGATTCGCATTAGTGTGGCACCATCGGTGGGATGGGCTGCTTTCGGAAAGGGGGGAAGCAGATTAGCGCGTGCGCGGAGGTGGACTAAAGATGGGGGTGGTGCGCGGGAAAAAACGTGAATGCAAATCGATCGATGTTTGGCGGTTTTGCAGTTCTGGCACCAACATTTACATGGCATATTTTTATTTCATGCTTCATGGCACCGTCGAACGTTTGCCAATTTTGTTTTTCCCTTTTTTTTGTTTGTATGATGTGGTTGCTGTTCCATTTTGGAAAATGGGGTACTAAATCGTCAATCAAACTACTTTATGTGATATTTTATCGATTTCTATGGTTTTGATTTGGGTTATATTGGTTTGGGTTTTGTTTTGATGACATTGTATAGGGTTGAACTAATATTTTTGCTACCGAGCTGCAAGATACGCACAATCGTTTTACCTTTTGATTATAACAACTTCAAACAACAACAAAAAATCACTTTTAAATCTATATTCTAAGGGTTTTATTGAAATTGTAGCAAAAAAAAAACATTTTTTTTAAATTATGTATATTTTCATCAGTGAGTTTCAATCAAGGGTCACATATCACATCCGCTTCCGATCATAATTTAAAACTTATAGACAACTTCTCAATACCCTTCAATAGCGAGAATGCAAAAGCAATCCCATTTCAACATTGGTATAGAAGACATCTGTTTGTGAAAGTTTTAGCAGACAGCAAGACAGAATACCCATGCGTGTCTATCCCTAGAACACACAGTGTGAACAACGTCAGGGTACTATTTTACTTCCCTCTGTTAGCGAAGAAGTCTTTTGTGCCAGAAGTTTATAAATAGATTTTCTGCCGTGTTTTAACGTGAGAAAAGTCTTGGCTTTTCACATGTCAACCAGTGGAAGCTGATGGGTGTAGTGTGTAGCGTACTAGAACATCCCTAGTCTTGAAGCTTCCCATTGCTTTTCCCCATAATAAAGTTAGGTGTGTTCAGGATTTTCCCACAAATGGTCCTCAAAACGTACCGCACCGCAAAGATTCACTTGACAGTGGTATATGATTATAGTTTTTCGCTGCGGAAACATTAGCTGCAAGTAGTGCATTGATTGGATTAAACTTTTGTAAAATATTATATTTGTAACATGCTCGACAGCTGGAAAATTTTAACCGAAGGTGAGCGAAAGATGCCGTGTGTGGCTTGTCAACTTTTTGTCACTGCTAACACTTTTTAATTCTTTCTGGTTTTGCAACATAATAATGTTGGCATGGAAAACTACCACGTTTGACGGAAAGTTAGATAAAGCTTTGAAATATTTTCCAAGCAATTCCTGGGAAAATGTGTACAATCAAGAAAAGGTACGAATCGAAGTGTATCTTGTGCTGTCGGAATGAGCAAATGTTTACACAAGTTTGACTAACTTTTGACAAACTCCGGCGATGGGTGGGACAAGGTGTTACATTTGTCAGTTGATTTACTTGTGGTTTAACATGAAATAAAGTGGTGTTTATCTTTCTTGATAAATTCGCGAGAATTTTGTCGAGGTGTGTTGTGTTTATAGAGCAAAAAAGAAAAGCATGCTTTTATGTAAAAAAAATCGCTAACATCATCCACATATTGTGGAACGTTTAAACCGCGAAGTTTCTCTCATCACATTATCCTGAAACTAATTGATAATTTAACGTCCAATCAAGCGAGCTTAATTGCGGGTAGGAAAGAAAAGTTTTGGAATTCCCACTGTTTGTATGCTGTGGTAGATTAACCAAAGCATACAGCATGAAAGTACGATCATTAAAAGCGAATCAATCCAAGCAACGAAACTTACTTGCAATGACTGACAATCGAAATACAATGGATAATTTATGTGACAGCAATTCAACGTCGCAAGTTTTAATTAAAACTGTCGCTATTGGATGCACACCAAATCGACTTACCATCATGGGTGTCAGTTTTGCATAAAAATTGGGCTTTTGAAAGGATGAAATGTTCTGGCCTAATTCTTTTTATTTTTTGCTCGTTGTGGTCAACTGCACTTTTTATGGTTTTTCGCTCTGCATCAAGTGTTCGTACTTGAAGCATGCGAAAAAGGAACCGTGAATAGTGTTAATTGATAAATTACATCATTTATCACTTTTTGTTTCAGCTCCAGAGACAAAAAAAAACGAAAATTCCCTCACTAAAGCTTTTCTTCCAAAACAGTATGGTATATGTTTGATAGAGAATATGGTGAAGCTGAAAATTTGAAGAAACAAAATGGGCAACAAAAAAAAAAAAAACAAAACCGAAATCCCCACGAACGTTGTAACGAAAACCCTTTTCAATCTATGTCAAAATGGAAGTATGCTTTTTTTTCGGGGGTGGGTTTGGAAAGCAAAAGAGGCTTAGTTAAATTTAATAACAGTTTGCAAAATAAAAGTGACAGTGTCATGAAAGATTGCCAGCACCCAACAAGCGACGGAAATGTTTTTCTTTTATCTACCATAAAAAGATTCACTTTAGCAGGGTGATGTTTTATTCCGAGTGATTTAAGGTTTACTATACATTGAATACTGTATACAGTGTTTTATTGTGCTTTACTCATTTTATATTTTGTAGTATTATATCCAAAAAAACTACTTTTTTGGGAGTTCAAATCAGGGAGCTTTTAATACTCCTTTTTTAAGGTATGGAGGTACTCAATTTTTCGTTTAGCAAGTGTTTTTAGTCTTTACACCTATTTGCTTAAATTTACGTTTTATTGCTGTTGCTAAAAGAGTCTTAGCTTAAAGCTTAAAGTGTTGAAAACAAGTTTAGATTGTAGCAAAAAATAAATGTTTAGCATAGAGTACATACTAAAAACAAACTAAAAAGCAGATAACCTTTTTATAGCAACAAGGTAGGGAGATAGGGTTGGCTGGTTCATCGTGTCAGTCTTAATTTAAATGTTTTTCGTTTTGATTTAATCCCGTTTCCCGATCCCGATAAACCAGTAACAAATTGTATTGCTTCAAGGACAAGCGATAGCTGTCAAACTTCTACAAAACCACAACATTGGAAAAGACTTGTATTGATGCAAACACACACCTGAAGAAGAAAAACGAAGATATAAACCCAAAAAACAACAATATGAACAACAGGATATACCATAGTTTCAACTATGAATAGTTTCTGTTGTCACATTAATTCGGCTTCAACAAATATTCACCAATGTTATTGCAAAAATCACAACCAAGTTTACCCGAACTGAGACAAAATGCAAGTAGGAAACGTCTTGTAAATATTGTTTAAAGAGGAACCCATTCCCAAGTTGACATTAAGGCAGATATCATCTTACTGATAAAATAGCGCGAAAAACATACTCCGTTAAAATGTGTACAAATAGTCTTACTCGATATAAAACTTTTTTTTTTGCATTGTCCAAGTCGTCATTTATACATCACGCAATGGAAAACAATGGAGACGCCTGGTCATTTGTACAATTCGTCGATTATTGTTTAGTTTCATCGCTCAAGCGTTTGATACGATAAAGTTAAAAGTAAGGAGCTTAATTAAAATAGGTATAACAACTTTTTTTCTGAAAGTTGTCCAACTATTCATTTATAAAGTATGCAACGCAAAACAAATGGAGACGCCTGGTCATTTGTACAACTCGTCGATTATTGTTTAGTTTCATCGCTCAAGCGTTGTTGCGATGAAGTTAAAAGTAATGAGCTTAATTAAAATAAGTATAAAGTAAGGGCTGGTTTTACCTACCTGTTCATTTTAGTTGGCGGTGTGGCGTACGGAACACCAAGGAACGCTTCGATGGGTTTGAGAAATTTGTATCCGTCCAATGGCAGCACCAATCCCTGCAGTCGGCCGTACCGTGTCTGCACTATTCGGTTGCCGAGGCGTGAATTTTTGTACAGATCCATTGTGGCACCGTTAAGAAAGCGTACCAGCAGAAAGTAAATTATGCAGAAGTATTGAAATTTCACGAACACCATTTTACCGATATTCAGGTTCGTGATTTACGATACGATTTTGCTGCCCTTTCTTCCGCTGCTAGTATCTAATTTCACGAATGTTTTACGTTCGTGTCTACGGCGAAACTATGTACAATCGGACGGTGGCCTTCTGCGAAACGGTGTCGGGAAGTGGGTTTAGTGACGCCTGTTCTTTTGTCTTGCCGGTGCCACACGATTACTATCGCACGGTACTATTTTTCCTGCTTGTTTTTTTACGCTTGAAACATTAACTCAACTGTCAACTAACATGAGATGGCAGTTTGGCGAGTCAATTATCCGCAACGATTGTAGCGACGGTGACAGTGTTTGCACTTTAGCTAATGTTTTCGCATTTCCCAAGATATTTGTCTTTACGAAACGAATAAACATATTCGGAAGCGATTGCATGCGTACTATCGCGCAGTGGCCGGTTTTGCTGACGTTATGCACTTCAAAACACTGATTTTTTTAAAAAGATTTTTCCAGAATGGACACTCTCTGGTTAACGTTAAAATTCTGCACACTGTCTTTGCTGCTGCAACGATGTTTTTTCCCAACCTCCTATCCAACCACTCGATCGCTAATGGCATTCACTGTTCGAAACGAATATACTCTGCACTCGATCGGTGCTATTTTTTGTTTGCCCCAGGCAGGAAGTTTCTTGAGAAAACTATGCAGCACCATTGGTGCACACCATTAAAAACAACATTTTATGACGATGCTTTTGCACAGCTAAATCGTTTTCGTTCTCTCCCTGGTACCGTTTTCGTTGAAAATTCGTTTTTATTCACTTTTGCCCCACTACCCACTTAGTCTCATTGAAAAACACTTTTTCTCTGCCGTTTCATGATAGCGCACCTCACCGAAGCCCGCTGCGGTAGGTTACAGTTCCAGTTCGAGTGCATTTTTTTTGCCCTTCGCTGGTGGAATCGCAGCAATTGGCTGCAATTTATCGACTCGTCGTTATTGGTGCACTAGAACTAATTGCATCAAAGCGATTGAAGCCACAGATGCGCTGGGTTGGACCATCGCTTGATGATTGCACTGCCACACCGGAGTGGGCCAAACATTTCTGACGTGGAAATTGTGTTTGCGTTTTGCACCACAATTGTGCTAGGCGCCGTTCAACGGGGCTTCATTAAGGAAATGCACCTTTCGTTTTTCCTTCACTGTCACAGGAAAACGGGTTTTCCTCGCGCACGATAACATCACACCCACACACACATTTACACATTTGTCTCATTAGCACCGAGAGTTATGATTGTTCAACCGCACCAATAGGAAGGAAAATGGGAAAAGTTTGCGACTAAAAAGGATGATCCTAATAGCAGGAATGCCTTTCGCAACGGCCACACATTTGACCGAGTATTGATTCACACCGATCCACACTCACTGACCACATCGTGGCACCTTCAGCACGAAGGCGACCCTTTCATTTGACGCCATAACGCTGCCCTTTCCCATTACACTAGCAAAGAAATGGCTACAAATCGTCAGGCAATAATCTTTGCAAACCGTCTTTCTCCTACACACAACAGTGGAAAACATTTTGTCAACATTCAACCAGATAAGAAACGATCGACTCTTTTGCGCTGGCAATGGTAAGGAAGTGCTTCGCACGATACACTGCTGGTGTGGTGCGGCTTTTGCACAACATCCGACAACCCGTGGGTCATTCTAGCGGGATGAACTGATTGCATGAACGGATCGCACTGGCAACACAACACCGTCCTCAGCGTGTGTGTGTTTGTATGTATCATTTATCAGTCCCGACCGTCATAAACAGTGATACTTAATGATCGTTCGTCCATCGTTGCTGCTTCTACATAGTCCGGCTTGTGCGTTTGTTCAAACCAACCAGCACACACACACCGACCTTACGGTACGATTGTTTGCGTTACTATGCTACTGCCGACGACGATGACTATCGTGGCATCGATGACTTTGGTCGAACTTTTGTCTCTGCGCTGGGATTTTCCGGTTGAGCGTACTGGTGCTGTAGACTGCTTTTTTCATTTCGCACTTAATTGGGTTGCTGTTTTTCACCTCCCGGGAGTATATATGTTAGCGCGAATGGTCAATGATGCCTGGCCGGTACGGTGATGCTGGAATGATAGAGGAAAAAAACACACAACGTTACATTGTAGCAATTGCGTATGAATTTGTCCGCATGGAAAGGGTGAACAAAAAGGGTTTGACATGTTGTTAAAAAATGTACAATATGATAAAAAGATATTGGATAAAGGAATCGAGGAAAAATTTTGTGTGAAAAACAATGAACATATGCTTGTTGTAGTGCTGTTATGCATTTTCATAGAAATTTTATAACCAGAAATCCGCGTTTTAATGCTTTGAAATCAGTAAAATCTACAAAATTAATTTTAATACTCCGTGGCTCCCCTACCAGCTATTTTTTTTTAATTTATTTTATTTCTCTCTTCTTGGCTTAACGATCTCTACGGTCTTGCTGGCCATTTCTGGGTAGCTGGCCTTATTTTTACCAAGTAGCCGGAAAATCAGTCCTGCGAAAGAGGGTTTGGCCAGGATGGGATTGGATTAACACATACACCACCGGACCACTTCGGTTATTTTATTTATTTTTATTAATAATTAGGTACTTCCCATTGAACTTAAAAGCAATCCACTATAATATCTAAGCCCAATTTATAAAAAATATGAACAATTAATCAATTGCTTAAAGTTTGAACTTTATTTCGGTATATTTTTCATCGGTTCCTGATCGATCCTTGACGTGGTTCTTTAGCGATGTATAATTCCCTCGATTGCGCACACTAAATAGTTAGTCCTATAAATCTAGGATAACATCCCCATTTCTCCGATCAATCATGTAAAAACCTACTATCTCATTTCTATCTCCTTTTGGTTATCCTTGCTAGGTCGCCACTAGATGAAGCTACGTGATCGCGACTTTACGCGGATTGCCTACCTTTATAATTCATTTCCAACAAAAGGATTTTCCATGTTTTTTTCGGAAAATAGATCATTCTGTGGGACATGGACAAAGTATGCAAAAAATATTTTGAATCACTCGTAAAAAATGATTTTATGTTTAACTCGTCTGATAACGATCAAGGCTACAAACAGTTTAATTAAAATCATGGTATTCTTAATCGTTTTAAAATTGATAAAAAAATGTACATCGAAACTAGGACTTCTAGTTTACTTTAGTCCAATCGTTTCAAAATGTGATTAAACCTTTCAGTGTGTCTACCTGAGAAGCTTTTAACAGAGCTGATTTCAGTTTACGAATGGCTCACACTTGTCTGGACAGATTCGCCAACTTATTTGTCTGTGTTAATGCACTGTCAATCGTCTCAATTCCATCTGTCATTTAAGGTTTAAAAAAAATTATCAAGAGTTTTTCAAAGAGCGCTGTAAATAAGACTTTCGACTCCCTTTTGGCTGCATATTTATTTATACAAATATAATGTACTGGGAGATGGTTGAAAAGTCGTTAACTATCACTTTTCACACACTACAATCCAGAAACTAAATTTGATGATGATGTGGAGTTGTTTTTTGTGAAGAAACTTTCATTTCAAACTACATGAAAAATTTTAAATATTAATTAAGGAATTCGACCACAAACAACTATAAATTATTACCAAAAAAAAAACACTCATTAAAACTTCATCTTCATGATAGGCGTGTACCGTTTTTGCATACGAACTTCTTTGCATGAATATTCATCTTTTTACCCCTTTCATCTCGAACCATCATGGTCGAACCATACCACTCGGTGTCTGTATTTATTCAACGGCAAAAGCAAAAGAAAATCAAAACCCATAACCACCATTAGCAGAACATGTCACTGGTTGTCATTTAGTGTGGTCATTTATTTACTAAAACCCGTACCGTACACAACTAGCAGTGATTTTCAAATTTCTAGCACGCAAACTATGCCCAGACCCCAGTGCAAATATCAACCGTTACACTGACCGTGGGTAAGGATATTAATTACAAGAAATAAAGAGTGCGTTTTTACCATTCATAAATCTCTACACTCGGCACAACACGCTCAAGCAACTCATTTGCAGTAGGTCAGTCCTGTCGGCTAGCAAAACCCATGATAGTTTGCACCACCACAATGCAAGTTCGCTCCAATGGCCGTGCTCAGAGGAGGAATGCTTTTTGGTCGGGAAACCGCAGACGCCTCAGGTCGTTTAAACCACACGAGCCCAAACCGAAATGCAGCTGGGTTCCGGTTTTTCGGTTTGTTTTTCGAGACGATGTATGGTGTCGATGGTAACCGAGGCACAACTAAAACTGAATAACTGGAGCTGGAATGCTTCGTTCGGCGAGTGTACGAAATTTGTCTACGTCAAAGGTTTTGTAACACCTTGGCATGTTGTATTAATTAGTACGGATCATATTTATTTAATATGAATTTTAACAATTTCCTAGAATTTCACATTTTTTAAGCCATTCCATTGCGTAGCGCACAGAAAAGTTCAACATCGATTTCTTTTTTCCTTTAATCTTCTCATGCAAACAGACTGCGTCATAAATGATGACCATTTCGAATAAAATCATGCACCGATGAACCGTGGCTCATGTGGCGAGGAATTCGAATTTTTAATTGTCACTGTTTGGAACTCTCGCCTATGGCCTGTAGCCACCTGTCAAAGGAGGATAGGGTTGTAGTAATGAATTGATTGGGATTACATCCAAGCGATGTGTCCAGAGTTAAGTGAAATGAATAATAACCAGTGGGTTGGCAAACATTACCTTTCACCGTGCGACGGTGCCCAGTGACAGTAATGAATAATTGGTTAAAGATTGCAGTAAAAAAAAAATCCAAAATGGCCGATGTGTACTCATTCCTGTACAAAAAAATCAAAAGGAAGACCAAAAAGTTTCCCGGCCGGCTTGAAACGAACTGGTTGGATGAATGAAAGTGCATTTTGATGTAAAATGTGATGAAAACTTTGATATCAATTATTTTTGACATTATTTAAATTGAAAAAGAGCAACTAATTATATGGTGAATTAATATTTAACTTGCTTAAAAATACTTAGGTGATTATATTTAATTTTATTTTTACTTGTTGGTTGATTCGAAGACCCTTTAGGCATTAAAGCATTGTACGTGTTTTGAAACAATCCAGAACAAATCTAGCTTAAAGCTATCCTTTTGAAAATAATTGCCAACTTCGCTCAAATGATTCATCTGCAATACAGAACGGTTCATGGTCTATACCAAAACATTTTGGGTTCAAGGAAACGTGTCTAGTCCGTGCGTTCTTTGAAGTACGTTACACTGTACAGTGTCCTCAGGTGAATTTTTGAAAACAGAAATGAAAACAATAAACGTCTCGAACGTCGAATCGTTTTGCTTCACCAAAAAACACTAGAGGCATATTAAGCCTTATTGGTTTTCTGGAAAATTTAAATCCCCCATTTTGCTGTGCCTAGCTCCTCGAGCAGAAATGTAATTGAAATAGATGTAAAATGGTTTAAGCATTCCAAACACGTTGCTTGATGCGAGAAAAAGCCTTTCCTAGCATTGCAAAATCCGTTGCCCGTTGTGTTTGCTTATTCAATCTGAGTTTTTAGATACAAAATAGATTTCCTATTGGCGATAGATTTCCATGCAAAATTTAAAACGCCAACAACCGCTTGTGAGGCTGTCCTAGAGGCTGATAAATGTTTAAATTAACGGGGTGGAAACGGCTTTTACTAAAGTAAATTCCGTAACTAATCCGTCTTTGATTTGAGTACCGTTGCGGGAGATTGTTGTTTGCCGAAGGCTTATGTTTTGGTCTGCGAGAAATTTCCGAAAATGTAATTTTATTTACAATGATTCATCGTACCGGGAAGGATTTTGGCAATAGCAATGATTCACCAATTCCTGATAATGAAAGACAAATAATCGTGAATTGAACTTTTTTTTATATGTAACTTGGAAGGGGTTGATATAGATATGAAATGATTTTGATTTTGCATAATTTTCTTCTAAAACTTCTTTATTAAAATAGATCATTAGTTAAAACTTACTTTTAAAAAGGTAATCATTTTTAATTATTTCAAAACAGAATCATTTAAAAGCTTTTAAAATTCACACAACAAACTCACTATGAAGAAAAACAAAATTAGAAAATGTTTTGTTTAATATGTGTATTTTTATAGTGTGTTTTAATTTTATAAAGTTATTCAATAATTCATTTCATACAAAGATGTGTAACATCTAACACATCTTCCTCTTGTCATGTGGATGAAAAAAAAAAACTTCCATTTTTCAAGAAGAAACATTCTCTTTCATTTTTTTGTTACACGATAAACCCTCTGGTCACAGATTCTAAATATGAAAAGATAAAACAAAATTGTAACGAAACCATCCTCAAGGCAATATGAGAATACACAGGACTAACAGGAATTAGTACGTTCGGTATAAAATCGAAGATGAACATTTTCCATTGATTTTCAAAGGCATCGCAAAAATGCGACCCTTCGTAAGGGCCTAAGGCATCTGTTCGTCTTCTTGTTCTCTTCTCTTTGTACCATGTTACACAGAAAGAAAATAGGCATGTAAGAAACCATCTCATGTTGAGGGTAAGCTTTTTTTCTTCTTTCCACTGTGTTTGTTAATAATACAATACATTGAAAAGCGACCATATTTCTTACGTGTCATCGGCAGATGGGATTAGTGAACATTCTTCTCAACAAGCGAAGCGATTGATTTTGGTTCGGTAAAGATGTGAAGAGAAGAAAGAAGCTCATAAGTTCATGTTTTTTTTCGCGTCAGCATATGTGAGTTGGTTGAAAGTCTTTTTTTCCCCCATGTTTTGGCCATTTTTTTGGAAGATCAAAGCAATATTGACCCGTACGTATTAGGGTGATTGAATACGGAAAAGAGAGAATTATAAAAAATACGGTTAAAATGATAGAAAATGATTGAAAGTTGGAATTTGTAACAATGAAGCACTGAAATTAGTATAATTTTAACTAAGCTTGACAAATATAAACTAAATTTTAAATTATTTGTACAGTAAACAAATGCTATAAATTTCTTTATAGCAAACTTATTAATTGATGTGGAAAAATTAAATTGAATTCTAATCGAATAACTGAAGTTCACTCTATCTAGCTGCCACAATGTTCGTTCAAAACTGATTACACTGATCAATAGATTTAACCCGGGTATAACATAGCACCGTACGAGATTGTTCACTGTTACAGGGGTAAATACAGCTCACTACATCCAAAACCGACCCGAAGCGAGTAAGGTTCAAACCATACGGTATCGTCAATCGCGTTCATATCGTTGAAGCGAGCCACCTTTACCTTTCCCTGTACGTAAATGAAGCAGGTAAGGTTGTTCTAAAACATCTCAGAAAGTTGGCTTCCGTGCTGGGTACATCGGTACATTGGTATTGGTAGTACTCCTGTCCAAACATTCTTCCTGTCTTGTCGCTTTAACCATTTTTCTTCGTACGATCGCTTGATGCATAATTGATTGCAAGTGTTTGACACACACACGCACACACACACGAAGCAGGTCGTGAAAGTAAAGAGTCTTTGGATCGTAACATGAGCATACGAAAAACCTACATAAACCGTTGAAAAGCTGACGTACGAAAGCGTTAGCCATAGTTTGCTTTCCGGGCTCACTCACGATTTCCATATTGTCAGGCAGCAAACGGGTAACTGTCCAATGGCTTCCGGGACACGGCAGAAGCACACACACACAGTATCATCTTTAGCTCTTCCTTCACAGCGTGTTCTGCTGTACTATGGTTATGGCGTAGAACGGTGAAAAGAAGCATCCATCACCTATTCGTGGTATCTCCATCCACCGTGCACAATCTGGTGCCAGTTGCTAACCGTGTTAGGTTTGCGTATAAAAATGTGGCTGTACAGCAAAACATTATCGATATCGTAGAAAGCTGGCGGTGGATGACGGTAAAATGGGTAAAGAGAAACAGTAATTGCACAACTTCGAGGGTCTCATCATGCCGTTAGCAGTATATCAAGTCTAAAAATACAAAGAAAAGGTACACAAGTGACACGTTCTGCCTGTCTGCCAGGTAGATGATCTGTTAATAGTGATAGGAACGTTAGGCGAAACATGAAGGAAACCTGTGTGGACATTTTGTGGAAGAGCCAACATAAATGTTTAACTAGAATTTTTAGTACCATTATGAACTAATTTGTGATAAATTTTGCTTTCATTTAATAAAAATTTTCAACTAGAAATTTTTCTGTTCAAATAATTGCTAGAATTCTTTTAATATTCCTAGAATTAATACAAAACTTAACTCCAGTTTCCGAAGCAAGTGATTTGTCATTATAATTGTTAAGAATTAATTGTACTGAACCAGAAATAGTGGAGTGCTATCAAATGTTCCTAGTCTCTAATAAAAATAAATATGATAAAATATAAAAATATAACAGAACGGCGTAAAGTAGATAAATTGAGTAGATTTGTTTTGCATAATATAACTATTGCGAAAATAGTTTGATTTTATTTTATAGCTTTACAAACAACATATTTATGGACGTGTAACGGTTACTAGGTCGAGTAAATTGCCACTTTCGGAACGTATAGGCTCATATGACATTACCCTCTGTCCAAGGTTAGATAGACGTTGATGAAATACTTAGCTACATTGTTGAAGAATGTTCTTCACAAACTGCAGACAAACCAAATTGCCGTTTTGGGCCGATTCGGCCTTGTCTGAAGTGATAAATTTTCTATCATGCCGAACAAAGCCGTCTAGAGTTGGTTGAATTTCTAGCAACAAAAAACAAAGAACGAAACAAAAAACTGTCTTCTCATCACTTTAATCAGATGCTTCGGAAACAGTATAACTATAACGAACCCAGCACAAGTACAGACATATGCTTTTCTGGTCCCGTATCTGCCTACACTTGAGAAAAGCATCTTCCACCATATCGGTACATCGCTCAATGTGTTGAGGGATTTTGCTGAGTGTGGGTGTGGGAAGGAAAAATCGGAACTAGAACTAGTCAGTATTGAACGGAATTCTTGCTCATTTAAGACACAACAGCACAACTGCTCTGATTACGGATAAGAATCACTCATAAACAAGATAATCCAATTACTCAAAGAGACACATAAAGGCCGGACTTTGTCGGATGGTTCTGCATCGATTGCAAGGAATGACGAAGGATAGAGAAAGTGAACTAGGGGATAGTTTTACTAACGATTGACGTTTTGATGTGCCGTGGGGAAATGGGAAATGTACAACTGCCGCTTATCGGTACTGTGTTATTGAGCTGACTGACTGGTAATGAATTTACGAACATATTGGCCAGTCTAATGAAAGATTGTTCCTATCACCTTTATGTCATCGGTGCTTGTAAATGGCCGTCCTTATGGTTTTCCGACATCAAAAAGATTTAATTGCCAGTAAAGTTAGATAATATACTTATTGCCCTATACGGTTTGAAAACTTGGACAAAACTTTGAATATAACTTATTTTATGACCAGGAACATCCTTTTAACAATACAATAAGGAGTCCTTTTGACCTAATTCGAATAATGATCTATGTCATTTGTACCATTTGCTAGTTGTGTGTTGTAAATAAGAAAGCGTCGTTGTGTGCGTTTATGAGAGATAGATGAAGAATCAAACTTTATAGCAAGTTAAGTATAAGTGCTCTTCATATATGAGCTTAAGACGGAACACTATGACAGAAGTCGACATAATAGAGCGCGGGAAAACAGTATAAATAGGGAAGACAGGCGCGCTTTCGGACCTCTCTCATGTAAAAATTACAGGGAAATAAAGACCAATAATATTGTGACTTCTTTCGCTATAGGAGACCAACAATATCTCTGAGTTGTTTTCTTCACCACAGTCTGGTTTAGCTAAGTAGCAAAATTCATATTTATTTATCTCCTTATTAAATGATTTTTGATGGAAAAGAGCTCTATTTGCGAAGAGTGCATTATTCAGAAACTTTCGAGTGGAATTTTTTGTCTGCTTAACCTGGCACAATTGGGAACCTGAAATGCAATATTTTTCCTTGAACTCCTTTGTAAAGATAGGATTATGGGTGATAGGATTTAGGTGTGTAAGATTAGGGAGAATACTAACTAACTCACTCAAACTCAATTTATTTATTTTATTTATTTTCGTGTAGAACAAGCCTTCTTCATTCAAAATTGCCGTAACTGATATTGAAGTGAAAGTTAAGCGATTTATTTCTCCTCGCATTGTTAGTTAATTTTCATTCCAGAACAAATGCTATGCAGAACAAATGTTGTACTTTCAATGGTATCAGATCTGTGAATAAATGCCACTGTTCAATCATTCTGTCTGTGGGCAGGAAATACGCGGTAAATTAATGTCTTAATTTCGTGATCTGAGCAGATTTTCGCGTTTGATAAATGCGTTTTTTCCGCTATCGCACTTAACGACCAGAAGCAAGCATCAGATGGTACGGGATGTGTAAGCTGGTAGGAATAAAACAGTCCAAATAAAAAAAAAACAAGCTATAATTGTTGTTAATACTTATACTGATGAAATATTTCGTACAAAACATGAGTGCCAAAAACATGTATTCCATAAAGAAAGAATTTACTAGCCGACACATGAAGCGAAACCTTTAAATACACATTTTGACTGGATGTGCAAAAGTAGATTATGAATTTAAAGGGAAAAAGTATCCCTCAAAAAGAAACCCTTCCAGCGAGAAACATGAGAAAAAGACGTGTAAAAGCTTTATCTCAACACAGAAAACAACAAAATATTCAACCGTTCTTGGTCGAGACCGTGATGAATGAATGAATAACGGGATGAGGAAAAAAAGGAGAAGGACTTTTTCCGAGTGAAATTGAATGATGGTAATAATAGGGTTCACGTGATTATGCTTTGCTACATCAGATGATGTGCCAACTCATTCGCCCGGTCGTTACGGATGAAAACGGATGAACCGACCATACAGACCCGGCCAGATGAATAGAGCTGATTTCCTTATTCTATGTCTGTGTGCGTGTTTGTGTCCGCATGTAGTATTTCTCTATTCCCGTTTACGTTTACATCACGGTATACGGGAAGGCGTCACGCGCGAAACGTCAGTTTAATCCTTCCCCCGGGACTGTTCAGAATGTGAAGTGATCCTTAATTCTGCCTGCGATGGGCTAGAATGAAGCACTTTCCGCTATTTTCTTACTCGCTCGCTATTCGCACTTCCGATCCAGCTCGTAGAAAGACGCATAACACACATCCTCCCCCAAAGGTCCTTTTCTGGGCGCTTAGTTCTGTCGCCCTGCAATGTTGTTGTCTGGTACGTTTTTGGTGTTGTATTTTATATGCAAAAAAAATGCAAACAACAAAAAAGCACCCT
Organism: Anopheles funestus; assembly: GCF_943734845.2. Taxonomy (NCBI): domain Eukaryota; kingdom Metazoa; phylum Arthropoda; class Insecta; order Diptera; family Culicidae; genus Anopheles; species Anopheles funestus. Next base: position 43,927,785 of record NC_064598.1, read on the forward strand.
TTTTGCCTTTGCAATATCCCGGGGGTATTTCACTGATCCTGTTTAGAGTGTCCCGGGCAGTTTCGGTTTCCCGCTCCGCATTATCTGTGTCTACCGTCTCGAGGGCTTTTTCCCCATCAACCCCCGGGAAAGGATCTACGGATTTTGTTGTCACAGGACCGGGGTCCACTACGCCGACTGCATGAGAAGAAGGAGTGCACCGTTCGGATCCGTTGTAAAACCAAAGCAAACCAACGGATTTAAAGTATTGTCCCTTTGCGTGTATGAACATCATCACGAGCATCATCATACCGACCGGGGACACAATACAAGCGAAGGGAATCAATTTGTCGTACCGTACTAAACTGTCCTACTACCTCTGACTGTTGGTTTTACTTCAAGTTCAACGTTTTCTGTAACAATGTGTGCATTAAATGTGTGTGTGTTTTTTTAGCTAAACCAAAAACGTGAAGGATCGGTCAGTGTTTGGTTTTGCGAGCAGTTTATTTTTCATTCATTACTACTTGCACAGTAATAGTAAGCATTGTTTAACTTACCCTGTTCCATCTAGTCTCGAATGTACATAAAGTTTGGTTATTATTGTAGTTTATTTTTTTTGGTAAAATATTCTATACTATATTGAGATAAACAAACCTGTCCTGTACATTATGCTGTCGTTATACTCAGACCTAACACAATCCTTCAAAAGCGTTTGAAGTCACCTAACGGCTGAACGGGAACGAACGAAAACAACCAGAACCAAAACCCTTCGGAAGGATCGCAATGGGATTTTGGACCTTTTTTTTTCGTTGGCGATTGTCTCTGCCTTATCCGGACGTTGATGCCACGCACCATCGTAAAGGATCATCTAGATGATTCACGTGAATGCTTTGAAGTATTTCGATGTGGGGATTAATTTTTCATTCGCAAAGCTGTTCAAACGGAAACAGAACCAAATGGGTTGTTAAACAGGATCATAATACATTTTATTTTGCCCCACATTTTGCTTTAAGCGTTTCATTTTTTTAAATATAAAACAGTGTATTTAAGTTTTAAAACGCGTACAAGATTCAAGCTCATGTTACTTTGATAAGATCAAATAATGTGGCAATTATTTCAAAACTTTTACATTTATCTATATTCATGTTCTACATGTTGATACTTGTAAGATCTCTCTCAATCTTCACAGTACGTTGTATAGCCAAACAACTTAGTAGATATCTTAGACATCTCACTAACTTATCTTTAATATTCACAATAGTTAGATCACTGTTACAGAAACGAACAGCTGCAAGTCCGATCCTATTTAAAGCTTCTACAACAAATACCGTCTAATGTTTGGTAAATCTGATTCAGAATCATGAATCTGGATGAACTTTTGAATTGAATGAATGACTCTGAATCTCTGTTATGAAGATTCGTGAATCCTCATGGAATCATGAGCCCGAACAGTTTCGGGACAGCCCGATGGTTTATGTAGTAGCGGCGCCGGTCTCAGACTAAATAATCGGGTATCTAATCCCATCCGGACCGATAGAAAGCTAGAAAAGACTCCTCCCCCGAGAACCAATCCTCTCCCCACGAAAACGAAAAGTCTTTTGGCAATGAATCATTTGAGATTCATGAATCTTTTTGGATTCGTTTGAAATCTTGAGAATTCGTTCAAACATCATCTCAAACGAAAATTAAGAGCTCAAACTTTAAATTTTAAATACAGTAGAACGTCGATTATACGGGGGCGGATTACCCGGCGGGTGGATTAACCGCGCGACAAAAGGTGACAGCTTTTCAACCGTGGTGAACGTTTGTACTGAAGTCAGGCTGGTTAAAACTATTAAAATCATCACCAAACGTTATTTTTGAAATGATTCTATTTTACGTTCTAAACTTTAATTGTTATTTGATAATAATTGGCTTGATCCAGAATCTTTTTTTAGGATCAAAAGGATCACCATAGTATAGTATATAGACGCTGTATACGCTTTGTATAGATATGTAAATGGCCTTGATATTTAAGGGAATATTATACGTGGAAATCGATTAACCGGCATCAGTCCGGTCCCGAGCACCCCGGATAATCGACGTTCTACTGTAATAATTATTACAAAACACCAGGCGCCTCCATAGAAATTACGGAGGTACAGGAAAGTTAGATACTGAGTGCTTTTCGTAAAAAAAGAAAAAAAACATTAAACCTGTATTATTTTGCTATTTATTACGTATGATTTTCTAAACAAAAATCACACCCGATCTAACCTAAACACTAATTAAAACTTTAATACCTTTTGCCTTATGCATCTTTCTTAGGGATATGGAATAACACGAATTTGCTCAAGATTTATTTCTCTTGAATTAAATCGTACCTTATTACATCACAAAACGATTTTGTACTGAAAATCTTTATTCTTTTAAAACACATTCCATCTACATTTGATGTGGATTTTTCCCTATTACTATTCATTTGAGATTTTCAATTCAATGTAATATGTAAAATACAATTAATTATAACTGTTAACTAGAAATTGTTCGATGTACGAATATGGCTATTTTCAGCATCAAAAATCTTAATTATGTACAACTTTAACAATTATCAATTCCTCCTTGTACTTAGCCTTATCCGGAACATCCTTGTTTGTAGATGATATGGATGTGTTGTATAAATTATGAACATTATTTTATTATACAGGTTATAGTCATTTCTATATTGATTTTACTTTCTGTTTGAGTTATATGTGATAATAACAGTATATATTATTTAATCTAAAAATACATAAACCATTCTATTCCGTAAAGTAAAATACAGAAAAGTCTTCAAAATGCATAAATGGATAGATATGAAATAATCTTCAAACACTCGGTCATTAATTTTCATTCCTATCGCAAATTTAACGATACTGTCAGTTAATCTTTCTAGCTCATTACATCGGTAAACCTTACCTCCACAGTGTGCCAGCGACCAATACAACACCGAAGCGTGCTGTCTAATGGCACAATAACAGTAAAAATAATTTTTCACCCAAAACCCACATTCAATGTAAATTGTAATTTAAGTCTTAAGAAATTGCTAAAGCAAATCTCCACAGCGACCACATCGTTGGCAACCGGATTCCGGCGTTGTTTGATAAGACGACGACAGAAACGTACATATTTAAGTATAAACACTTCTTCACATCTACATGGCGCAAAGTGTGTTTGTGTTTCGTGTATTGCGGCGAGTGAAAAATATCCATATTATCGTTAAAGTTAACAGGGATCTGATAAAACCAAAACCCCCCCTCGAAAAAGCCAATTGTATCTTCATCAGGACAGGTAAATTGAGTTTTGTGGGTGTGTAGATGTGGTTTGCGTTTTTCGTTCGGTCACGTTGCCTGGTAAAATGGGTGATAATGTTGTTTTTTCTTTCGTGTTGTGTTTTTGCGGTTACCATTTTCAAAAATCAACACTGTTTTAGAACACTCTCTACCATAAACGAATAAGGTTACAGCTAGAAAAAATGCTCAAGGATTTGTTCAAAGATTTGTTCCAAGATTTTAACCTATAAAATTGCTCTCTAGTATGCAAGCAACTGTGTTGCCTTATGTTTCTCTAATATGGCATCAAACCATTTTCAAACACTACATCATGGCATAATGATATATTTTTTACATGCGGCATACATACAAATCGCTAGACTTCCTTCCAGTTAAGCTGATTAAAACTTGAAAATGGTCCCGCTTTCGAACGCAACCCGGAATTTATGGTACATTCGTGCGCATAAATCTGTCGCTTTAAGCGAGATAAGTGGAATTTATTAAAGTAATCTTGTCCGTGCTGCATGCTGCAGAGAGAGAGCACGCTTCCTTCACGACATATGGTTGTTTTGTAAACATCTTATCGCGTATTCAGATGCTAACAAAACGAATTCATTTTCGATCAAACCGGGTTAAGGGGGTAATAAAATTGGGTTCTTTTTGTGGAGCCTAATTTGCTTGATAAAAAAAAGTATGGTAAAGATTGTAGAAATTCTTCGTCCGTGCACTACCAACACTTTTACATATTTTGATAGGTTAACCACACATCAACCGTTTGCAAACATTGCCACAGGTCAAAAACAGTCGTAAACCGTACCATTACAACGACATTTATCACTTCCCCCAGAAGGTAGCTCATTCAACTGCGAACCAAAAACCATGATCCTTTTGGGGATCATCCTGTGCGAACGCTTGAAAAGTCACAGCTCGGTTGGGAGCATCGTGGCCACGCTCCACGTCATTATCAAACCATCAGCGTTCAGTTCATCGCGGTTGTAAATGAAGCATAATGAGCACTTGGTTGTAGGCTTCCATGAATTGATGGAATTAACATTTCATGGTTTTTCCCCTTTCCCTTCGTGCTTACCGTCCTACCCATCCATTATGTGCAGGTATCGAAGTGAAAGGTGTGCGCTTGATGACGTACCTTTATCTTTCCGCCACTCTCGATTGGTTTTCACATAATGATTGCCGAAAATGCCCGGGATTAGATGAACCGTGGCGATGGTTTGGGAAAGGTATTACGGTTGACGGAAACCAGTTTTTCCGGTACGTACGGTGAGCAGTGAGGGCTAGCGGGCGGCATAGGGATTAAGCCATATTGGGGAGGCGTTTGCGTACGGTGTAGCAAATCAGTTGTCACTTTTCTGATCATTTTCAATACTGATCGATTTGTTACGGTGGAGAAATGGAAAATGGGGTAAGATGGGAAAAGGTTTGAGCGTTAGAGCCGTTTTTTTGGATGGTAATTATTTACAACTACAAAAGGAAGAATTGATTGAAACAAAGTTCTTATTTGATTGGAAAATTTTATTGGAAATTTCAATTTTAAAATTTTTTTTAAAATTTATCGGAATTTGTAAAAAAAGTAAAATAATTAATTTTTTTTGTGCAATGTGGTATGAGTTGAATCATTATACAGTTATTAATTAAAAAAAATAATATTACATAATCAGCTTGTGCTAGCTTCTGATACCTACAATTAGATTTTCGATTCATCGATTTACTGAATATGTTTATATAAATATTATTTAATTACTGATATTTGAGTAAATCAGCTCAACTCAAAGGGAATCTTCACTTTTGCTGTGCATTAATACGACAGTAAATGTGAGTGTAAAATCTTTAATAAAACACTACCTTTTCGTGATTTTCAGTTTTTGTGTTAATGTAGTATAGAACAGGCTTAATATGTTACAATAGAAAATTGAGAGTTTAGGGGCTGCACGACTGGGGATCAAATCCCATCCGGACCGTCTCCCCGTAGCAGGTACGGACAATCCTGCAACGTGGTAAAAAAAAGTCTTGATACGGCCAGGCCGTTCTTAAGATATACAAAAAATGGAGAGTTTAATATATCACATAAAACATTTTAATCTCACCTTTTATGCACCATGTTTCATTCCAATATTTTTTCATCTTTCTTTTATAATACACCAACCACTATAAACATGAAACACTTTGTCAGTAATTTTTACTATAACTGAAATTAACAACATTAACAAAAAAACGTTACGATTAACACGACAGATTTACTAAACAATATTTTAACACTTAAAACGGCAATAAAAAAAATCTTCCGTCCAACAGGAACAGCTTATATCACTTGGACAGTAAAACACTATAAACATGATAAGACTTTATTACACACTATTCAGTAAAACTTTACACTAGCACACTTTTTTATGTATTTCTGTAAAATACATAGAGCCATAGCTCAATCTTCCGCATAGCGTACAGGCGGAATATTAAACACGTCACTCGTCTAGAGTGGTGAGATAATATTAAAGCTCACGTCGAGTATGATCTCATCACATAAAAAGCAGCAATTAACACTTGATTACACCATTGCAGCCATTTGTTTTCACGTTTCCACTTCATTTGACATCCAATCCAAGGTGATATCATTGAACACATTGTAAACAATTATGCCAACAAGGCAAGGTCGATCCGATCCGGGTTCATGGTTGCAAATGCACGATGTGCAAGTTTTCCACCATTGGCACTGTTTGTAATCGTACACGCAGTTTCATCCTTAAACTTCTCGCTTCTTTGTGTGCGGAAAAAACTTTTAAAAAAAAACCTCACACAAACGATTTATTACTCGAACACTAGCGAAAGATGCACTGGCTTGACTGGTGATAGTGATGATGCTACGGGCGAAAACTCAAGTGTGCTTTCCGTTCTCTTTACATCCCTTGGAAATGTCACATTTTAGCTTATGCTGCCAGTACAGCGTTGCTTACCAGCGCCCTCTCGTGTCGGGTTGCACACCACCACGCAACACAACACGCTGAGCGTCCTTCAATAGGCGAGAAGGAGTGAATGCAACACAGCATACACTTGCATTACCAGGGAAACAGAGAGAACACCCCACAGGATACTCTTTGGATGCTCTCTCGCTCTTTCGGGAAGCTTTTTTTTGTTGTTGTCGTTGCTTGATTCGATTCATTGGTACTTTTCCACGTCTTACACATTTGCTTACACTGGGAAAATGTGATCCGCTCCCATTTTCAATAATTCACTCATTTTCCGCTTGATTTTTACAGATCAATATGGCAAAAAAAGCTTTACCAAGTACACTTTAGGCCACTATCCAGTATGTTGCAGTAGCACTAGGGATATCACACCAGAATTGAAGGTATTTCGTTCCTGTTGGGCTGCTCATCTGCCTTCCAGTAGTGCAAATACACTTACACAGACAACCTCTCCACACATACAGACGCACGCACTGAGGTGTGTCAAACGCAGATACCTTCACGCATGTTGTCATTTTCATCTGACATTTCCACATACCGACACAACCAATTTGACAAATGGTTTATTTGCAGCAGAACCACATTTGCACTGCACACGTAAAAAGGCACAGTTGTATTCCAATCACACGCATTATATTGCACAAATCCTTACACCATTTTCTTAAGGTAAAAACCATTTCGGTATATGATGCGTCAAGGAAACTACGTGTAGATGGAAGTATCAAACACACATCTGCTACATCCACCACAACTCATGTTCCACCGGTACCGACGAATTTCCTTCCTTACCCATCAAACCCCCTAAATCCTTGTGTGTGTGTGTATATGTATTTTGGAGGGGTTGCAGAGACCAAGGGGGTTGTAATTGAGGGGGATAGTATTTTATATTGGTTCAAAAACCCGGAACAGAAACACTCACGGACTGAAACTACCATGCAGGAAGCACGAACACCCGAAGACTGACAGGCGAGCTGCCAGCACCATCGGTAGCAACGGTCGAGGCCAGCTCGTGCACCGTCTGCTTCCTGTCGGGCGATACGATTGGTGGGGGGAATTCGAACCGAGCCCGGAATGCGCCGACGCACATGCCCAGCGGGGAAACATGATGGGAAACCATCCGAAGCGTGGTAGTAACTGTTTTCTACCACATGTGTTCACAGGTGAGAGAACTAGAAACAACAGTAGCAAAAAAAATCCTCCGCGACTAGGGAGAACGGTTTTTGGGGAGAAATCATCAAATGTTTAGGACACACTGTATTTGTTACCTTCGTAACTCAAACTGCTGTTCATGAGCTTTGGTTCATTTCCTAGAGGATCTCATATTTGGAAATTCTTATAAGATAACTGAAGCTTACACTTTTTGTTTTTCCAACTAAATTAGAAAGTTTTAAATTTTAAATATTTGTAGCTACTAGAAGAGAAGAATTTTCTTATTTAAATTCAAAAACTTTTCAAAACATGTTCAGTTAAATTTAATAAATAATTTATTTTAATAAAGAGCAACATTTAAAATAAAGCTTTGAACGCAATAATCCTGTCAGAAGTTTATTAATAACTAAATAAAACTAAAACATAAAAAAAACAGGAGATAACTGATAGTACAAAACAGTGAAGAAGAGATGTGTGACTAGCTTAGAGAAGAGTTACGAAAATATTTGATTATATAAGCATTACTCCATCGATATAACTTACAGGTCACCGGCAGTGGTGTTACTTTTTCCCTTTTATATGATTTAAGGTAAGTGACCCACGGTACCATGGCATTTTAACTTTTAAATGCACATTCAGCCGTAAGTGAATCAATTCGAGCGAACTCTCGATGTTCTCGAACCCTCGTCAAACGAACCCGCTCACGAAAGGTACAACAAAAGAAAAGTTAACTTCACTCATCAATCACGTAAGGCTTGGGAGGATAAAGCTACAACAGATTGAACAAACAAACAAACAAATAAAAAACAACAACAGATCAGCAATAGTAAACAATTTATCAATCATCAACTCTGCTCTGCTTGTTGAAACCGGGTGCCATTAACCTTACAGTCCTTGAGAATAATAAAATAAGAATGTGTTTTCCACACTGTTGACCACATTAGGTATGTTGAATCAGATGTTGCATTCTAGTAAATAAATATTTTAAAAAAATTGTAAAAGAACGGAAGATCAATATTTCTACGACATCGGAAGAACGATGGCTGTACGGTGGTAATTTGTTGCGTGTCATAATACGGTGGCAAAGAACACAGTTGTTTCCTCAACAAAAGATAGCTTTAAAAAGATAAGTAGCGTTTTGATCGCGAGACATACAATCCATCACGGGAAGGTCGTTTCGTGCGCACAGGTGCCAGACAAAGATTATTTTGGTGTGAAGCTCTACGGTTAAACGATTACAGTAAAATCCATCAACGAAGAGATCTGTATTAAGCAGATGATTTAGAGGATGATTAAGGTTGTTAAATACCAGCTGTAGCTTCAGCCAGGAAGAAGCACACGGGTCTAGATTAATGCTGCAGAGAGCTGTACATACTGTAAAGCATGTGCAAAAGTTTGGCTGTAAGAGAAAAATAGTGAATTTTGCAGGTGGCAAAAACAATTCTTTTTTTTAAACATCGATTCTAACTCCTGGTAGTAACTGCACCAACAAATAAAGCAATCAACGGCTTCAATTGTTTGTTAAATTATGTTCAAAATCATGTTGGTCTTAAACTTGCATCAACATTTACCCGGTAGACGTGATCTCGTAAAGACATTAAAAAGAAATAAGCTTTTTTCAGCGTTTAATGACTCTAAACACAAGCAATCTTCAATCCATCTTCACAACGATAAACTTTACCATCGAAAGGCAGAAGAGCATACTTGTGGGGAGAAAAAAATCCACGCAACAAGAAATCGCTTACAATTGCAAAACATAATTCAAGTCTCTTGAGTGAAAATTGTATACGTTGAATTAATTGCTTTCGTTTTAGAATTTTTTTTCTCTCACTCAAGCTGAATGCAAAAAGTCGACATCCAAACCCGGTGGAAAAGACTATCAGCAGCGTCATCATCTAAGCGAATCTAAGAAGCAACAAAGGTAATAAATAACTTTACAGCACATTCGATCACATTGTGCGGTTTCAGGCGCACCTGGAAGAATGTAATGAATATCTTCCACATAAATCTTCGCCCCGTGAAAGCATTCTGATGATGTTGCAGAAAATGAAATGGTTTGAGTGATTGTTCGAGGCGCACTTATTTGCTTGGGGTACAATTAAGTAAAATGAGCTATAATATTGGTGGAACATGGTGTTTGATGCACGGTGAGATTAATGAAATTGAACTGTATTAATTCACTAACTTACAATACTATCGTTTTTGGTTGTAGTTTACATTCTAAGAAGCCATTTCTTGCTAAAAAAACGTTTTCTTGCTTTATCATAACATAAATATGTTGTTGAAACGTTTTAAACGATTTCATTTTCATCTCACGTTTATTATGGAAACTTTTATAGCAACTGTTCCATAATTAACTTGGATAAAGTCGAATCTACCATCGGAGATAAGAATTTACAATACAAACCACTTCCATTACTACCGTAATCGTGTCTTGCGCATAATGAAAATTGTTCTTGAACACGTAGATAATTATACAAATCTTGCGCAAATTTGAAGTACTCGATGAAATGGTACTCAATTGTACAGGAAATTTGCTGAAATTGAATTATAACGAGCGTTATTGCGATGCTGTAGACACTTTCTGCATACCAATCAATGGTGCTTTCGTAGCATTTTCTTGCAGTTTAGATTCTCGAAAGCGTTTTTTTTTTCTTGTTTATTTTACCAGTACAGATTAACTGGTTCTGTTCTGTTTTAGTTAAAGTACAGAGATACAGAGTAAGCTTTTTTGGCTGCTTTTTTATCATGTATTCATATTCATTAACCTTTTAAATATTTTATTGATAATTTAAAAACAGAACAGTGATGTAAATTTCTAACATGGTATTTTGTTGTGTTCGATTACATTTAAGTAGAAATGTTGAAATGCTGAAACATTGAAATGCTAAAAACAACTAATTTAATGTCTCCATTTAAAAAACAAGAGACAGTTTTAAATAAACAAACATACTATTTACAACATATAGTATTTAGGAAACTAACAGTTACACATTTTTACAGATCATTTATTGGAAATTTTAACTGAAACACTAAACACGTTTCCTTGTCAAGTTGGATTTCCATTTCTTTTCAATAATTTTAATTTAAATTTAAATAGAATTTAATGGCAAAAATAACAATTCAAAATGGCGAAACATTGGAAGCAGAAAGAGAAACGTGTCTATGTTTTGTATTAAAAATAAAAATATCAGATTTAAAACAAAATCGTTTAAAAAGTGCTAATGAATTGTTTAACTTGATAAAAATGTCAAGTCAATCGGTGCACAAGTCTTTCTGGGTATTTATTTATAAAAGATTTAAAAAAACCGTTAATGGTCGTTATACTGAATTAAGTTATTTATCGCAAACCTGAATCCTTAAGCTTCGAGAAAATACAATAAAAGAAAATCGATGATAACGTCCATGGTGAAAATGCATTCCTCGCCTTGAAACCGAGGTTTCTCGTACATCTCTGTTTTACGTTCTTTCTCAACAACATATCACAATATATCCTTTGTTAAAACAAAAGGGAGTTACAAGGGATTTTCACGTACCTAAAACAAGATGTGATCGTGTGGCTAGTTGCTAACAAACAAACAGCAATAAAACAACCCCACCGCCAATTGTCACCTGTTACCCGATTGTGTCTGCGTTCCCCGGCCACCATTTTTGTTCGATCGTGGATGACGAAATGTTCGCACAAATATTCACCGGGGACGAATTCGAAGCACAAACAAGTGGTTTACGACCATACTGGCAAAACATTTTCTCGTACACATTCCTCCGAAGGGATTAGTTATTTGGTGCGAGATGGCAATGCTCGTGTTCCATAAAGCATTCCGGTGTTCTCTGCATCCAACCCGTAAGCTGCTGTCTAAATATTAAGTAACAAATGTTTCATAAACACATCCGGCGCGTTTTGGGACGTTCGGTTTTTGGATTTGGAACGAACGAATCGTGGGACTGGTTGGGTTATTGTATCGTATGGGACTGGTACACCATGACCAGAGATGGAAATTTGTGTTTAAATGGTGTAATTTGCAGCCCCGCAATGCTGTTCATGGAAATCAAAAGAAATTATCGAAAATTATATCCCCGATGTATGTAATAAATACGTCAGTAAAAGCGATTTTTTGCTTTCGTTTCTGTTCTTTCGAGCAAGCAATTTTTTATTTTGATAGAAAAATGTTTTAGAAAGCTTCAACTATTTATAGTATGTAACACTCGATACCTTTGCTTACAGTTTCCAAGAATAAAAAATCAAAAGAATTTTTTAATTTTAACATGTAAATATTTATGCAAAAACTACGATGCAAAACGTCCATACAAAGCTCCTCCATGAGTCTGTGAAATTTTTATCCCTCTCGTGCGACTTTATAGTTTTGTCCTTTGTTCAAATGTGGAAGTAAAATCTCATTGGATTTGACATCAAAAATGCACGCTAGACGGATTGTACCATATTACATTCCTGGTCATGTATACACATTTTCACGTTTTAAATAATTATTATACCTCCCACGGCAACAATACTTTTCCTGCGGAACGTTTTCCCCCATTTTTTGTAGATTTTTTTCTCCTTTTTTCCACCCTTGTCAACTGTAAAGCGCACATGAGAAATGTTTAATGTTAATGCAGTTGCAGGTAAATTAGATTTGGTTGTGAAATAGTCGAAAGGAAAACATAATAGATTTTTTATAATCCACGAGTGCACGTCACTTACAGTTGTGTAGAGTTTATATTGTTTTTTATTTAATTAAAATAAAATAATTATTTAAAAATAATATTTCTTTTTAATTTTTGAAATATAGATATTATTCTAAATAAAATATACTGCTCGAAATAGATCTAGTTAAGGTATAATAAAATGCAACAATGTTGACTAATCAACGTTGGCGCATAAAAAATACAGCAAAACTCAGTCAAATGCTCAATGAAAATGCAACCCGCCCGACGCCATGCACCGTGCTTGCAATATCCGATCGTGCCTCGTTTAGTTTAGAGAGAACGATATTTCATTTATGGTTCGACATGAATGAAGCTAAAGTCGATTGCAGACTTGATGAAGCCTGAAAAAAGTCAATGGAAAAGCTGCGAAAGTGTGCCGAAGTTTTTTTTGTTTTTTTTTTGTTCCTTCTACCTTTCGGTTTTGTTGGCATCCGTGCAACAAGGGAGGGGCGGTGGAAAACTTGAATGGATCGATTTTTCACTAAGCTAGTTTCCTAAACCAGCCAAAAACCTGGCCGCATTTTCTAGTGCATATTGATGTTGTACCGGCACACTCGTTCGGCGTTGCCATTCGACGTGCATTGGTTTTTAGTTTTGGCACGCCGGTCGATAAGAAGTGGAAGCTTAGCGAGTGGTGAATGTTTTATTCAATGCGGCTTTTGGAAGCATCTCGCAACCCTCCGCGGACGTATAAAGTGTCGGCGTATGTATGCGATGTGTGCCGCGAGTACCACTGTTCCGCTCGTCAAAGTATGTTTTAACGGTTGACTTTTAAAAAAGGTATGAAAATGGCATGGTTTGGCAATGCTTTCGAGTTTCTGTTTCAGATATACCAGGTTAGAAGCAGTGAGAATTGAGATGAAACTTTGAAGCAAATATGAATACGATACGAATTTCACACTAAATTGTGCACATCCTGGTGCTCATCAATAAACGCTATCTGCACGTGGCAGAAATGTTAAAGTTTGTTGCTTTTGTTTTGCATGCTCATGATCGATATGGGGCGAACATTCCATTTGCAATAACCGATCCGTTATATTAATCCCTATCCCGTAACGAAAGATCAACATTATCCGGATGACAGGGTAATATTGAAAAAAAAGCTCACGGTTCAAGTGAGGCATTCTATCGCATAAAATCTTTAAATCAATTATTGACTTGTGCAGAATGTGCAGCACAACTGGTAGGAAGTATTTCAATTACTTGTGCTTTGATAAACACAATGCAAATGCTTATCGAGGTTGCCCGTATGCATCGTTCCTGCTGGCAAAAGAGGAAACCAACTGGCACAAGCAGGATGAGAGAACAATTGTTTGCATATCTTCGTAAAGAAGCGCCAGACGGTGGAATGCCATCTCTAGGGGAGGTTGCACAGTACACTTTATATGTGTGTACTTTATCGAGCACCCCCACACACACACACACACACATACGCACTACAGCTCTTGAATGGTTCGTACGATTCATTCGCCTTGAAAGCTCTGCTCAATGCATCACAATCAGGAGTGATGGAAGTTGCATTCAATTTGTGTAGAATGAGATACGGATTCATTTTACAAAGGAAATTTATACTCTTTTTACTTTAACTTTGTTTCTACCACTAAATTTAAATGAACATTCTTTTTCGGAAATGGTGAGCTTTTGGGTAATTGTTTAATGATTGTAAAGGTTATAAATTTCATAGTCTATGATAATGATTCCAGATTCCAATGTCTAGAGATAAAACATTTACTCAATTCATGAAAAATGTTTAAATTATGTGGAAAAAAAATTAAGAAAACCGATAAACCGAGTTTTCCATAATACTTTTTGAAAAATTTATCTTTATATCAAGCTTTATTGGATTGAATTTCTATTTTGAGTTTTGCCTATTGGTTGTAAAATGAAAAAAGAATCATTTTATTGTAAATACGATTTTTGGTCATAGTCTTTTTTTTCATTGTTAATAAGAATAGCACCTCTTCATTTGGGTTTGTAAAATCGATCTTTGTTCTAGCATATTATTTTTATTTTTCTCTTCACTCAACGTACTTTTCATTATAGAATTTATATTCTACGACTTTAGCTTCAAATTAATCTCTTTTATCTGAACTGGATCACTGGAACACCGGTGGTGTATGTGGTAAATGGCGCCCGTCCACACGGCAGGACCGGGTTCAAATCCCATCCGGACAGTCCCCCCGTAGCAAGGACTAAACATTAAACCCTCCACTGGGTGAACAGATGCCCAAGGTACCCTAGACCCGGTTATCATAATTCGTAGTATTATTGAGTAACAACACAGAAAAACCAATAAAAATCTAATAGTAAAATTAAAACATGATTTTTCTTCTTGTTGGTAATCTCGATGCTTGAGGTTTCTTGCAGCTCGGTTCCCGGTGGCTGTGTAATCCGATCATAAAATGATCCTTTTCTGTATTTCATCTTTTTAAAACATATAGTTACATGATTGGGTATCATGAGTCACCAGCACTATTGATCAACCCCAGCGCCGTGAGAATCTCCTTGGAAACACCTTTGCACGTCGAGAGGGATAATGTTTGGATGCGAACCCCTTTTCCATCTTAAGCTAATCCGCGATAACAGCACTCCCTCAACATCGCGATCACCCCTAAAGGAAGATACTGTTGTAGAATGTAGAGACATCCCTAGAAAGTACAGGTTTCCCTCATCATCGCGAACACCCCAAAGGAAGTAACCGCCGTGGAATGCCTGGAATCGGCTAGGGCTATAAAGGCAGAGGTTAGCAACAAACTGCGGCTTATTCCACAATTGTATTTCGTTGTTTTTTTTTTTGCTGTTGAGACGAACCGCGTAATTATGTGGTTTCCATTAAGGAAATATTTCTCGTTTAAAATTTGGTAACATATGAACATTGTTTTCTTTCGTCAATATGGTCTAAATTCCACTGTAACTTTGTCTTACATACCATTGCATAACATTGCGCTACAAATTCATGGTATCGAACTATTTGTTACAGTACATTATTGTTATATTGATGTACGAATTGGATTTGACAGCCCTGGTAGGATATACAAAACAAGAAAAGGAGTATAAAAGGAGCAGTTGTGAATTTCGGAACAAAATAATACCTTTAAACACTCAAAATAAATGCCGTTCTAATGCTGGAAGCGATTCAGCTTGAAGATGAAATTTGCTAGAATTTAACTTTCTTCTCCGCCAAAAACGTACACCTTGGGACCACTTTAGTGCGTAGTGTGCATCGATCGATGTATCATCGACGTATCATATCTGTCAGCCCGTGGCATGATGGATAATCATGGTTCACTAATAGGATATCATGGTTCACAAGGGACGATAATGCTCCTGTCAGCCATTTTACTCACACCAGCGCAGCTGACGATATTTCAAGGCACTGTTCGCCACCGGTAAGGACTGTAAGGAAAATGAATATTCACCTGTCATCAGCATTCCGGTGTCGGTGGCTAAGACAAGGTGGAAGAAGTGACACTCGAATACCTGCGTACCAGTAACAAATGCATGTATCAACATAATATTAACTGTCTTTACTTACGGCTATGGAATGATGCGAATGAACTTTCTGTAAAGCAAAAATAAAAAAGGTGATTGTCCAATTGGCATAGAATAGATATACGTATAATAAGAAAACAATCACTGAATGTTTCCCTTACTGACATGTTGTACAGTTGAAAAATGTTTCCATTATTTCTCACCATAAGCCCACCAAGTGCATCGGGTATTCGAGATACATGGTGCTCCGCTCTGGGAGCTTTTTTTGTTGTTGTTTCGTTCCCAAAAAGCAATATTTCTTATCATTTTATTCATGAAGTGTGCAGCGTTTATTTTGTAGCACAAAACCCGTTGTACAATCGAAGAAATTGTGTTTTATGGGTACTTCGGCGTGTGCAAACAACAAAAAAACAGGCAGTACGATGGCCTTAGCTAAGGGAAGGAAATAAACACCAGAAAGCTTTCTTCCGCCTTTTCAGTACGCACATACACACACAAACACAAAGGGGTGTTTTAAAACAAGCAAAACATACATGTGCTGCACGGCACATGTTACATAGGTTTGCAAACACTGTCCGTGTGTGTTTCGTATTGATTTACCGAAACGCCAAGAGTCTGAGAGCCGCCTTACTCGGGTGTCGAAAGGGTAAGATTTATATGCGCAAATAGCGGAAACTGTGCAACGAATCCTTTGCCAAAAAGCGTGGACTTTGCAACACATACACACACGGCCAATGGTAACGATAGCACATACAGACTCCTGTGAAAAGTGCGCTGTGATGAAGGGATTTCGTTACGATGGAAAACAAAACCTAGAAATTGTCTACGGTATTCGATCAATTTGGTTGGTAAATGGAATCAAGGCGGGTTCGTACAAGGCGGGATCGGTGGAAAAACGGTACCTGTAGTTTGGGAGGTAAAATAACTTCAAATTTTATTCGGGAAGATGACACGGAAACAGTGTCAAAAGTAAACAAATTTCAATAGAATCTTCAAGGCATACAAGGCTCACAAAGAAATGTTGGTTTTGGTTACTTAATTTTGTGTTTAAAATATGGTTTAAATGGGATTATTATGCTGCCTATTATTATTTGGATATAATTAAATCACACAAACGTAACGAAAAAGCTTCATTCTTTTATTCCGCCTAAAACCACCCTCGGAAAAACCAATTCCGACGATATGTGCGACTTTCGTCTTTCGACCAGCCCCGAATAAGCATTGACCGCCGGAGAGAAAGAAAGCAATATAAAAGCATGGCCCATTTAAAGCAGCCGGAGGATAAAAACTTTTTGATTTATCACAGTGCGGCCACGTTTACACGCGTCCCAGTCACTTGTCGTCGGGTGTAAGTTTTGCAACGCCCAATTCATAGACGATAATGTGGTGGTGGTGTTTTCCACAATCGAGACGATTGTGTGTACTGCACCGTTACTGGCACATTAACGAGTTTCGGCAAAGTTAGTTAGCGATGGTCAAATTTATGCCCACCGCTCAACATACGTGGACCTTATTGCCCCAAAAACTTTCATCATCTAATTTATAGCCGTTTTTTGGCTCCGCCGGCCCACACAGGCTTCCCACACACACACACGCACACGTTGGGCGTTGGGAATATAGGCCCCCTCCCATTTTGGTTAGGAATATGTGGAACGTTAGCAAATGCCATTTTGCTGAGGTTCAACCACCCGGGTGAGGGATAAGTAGCTAGAATTATTGGATACGGTACGCATTGACACTGGTGGTCTTTTCCAATGTCCCGCTGTTAACTGCGAACATTTGTCATGTGGGAACATGTTCCAGTTGGTACATTCGTTATCGGCATCATCAGCATGATGACGATGGTCATGAATATTAACTGAATGGCTGGCAGTGCATCATTATCGGTTGTTGGGTAGCTAATAGTACGGTGTTGCCTATTTGTTATACTGAAGGGTTTGCTATTTCAGTTCTGGAGTTCCTTTGGCAAACAGATTTGTTTGCGGGTTGATCGTTAAATTATCTTTTCTTATTAATTGTGTATTTCTTTCTTCTGCACGAAAAAATACACACTTTACGAGCTTTATGGATGTATCAAAAATAATACTGAAAATTCATTCTAGAGGCTTGAGTTCGCCTCTGGGCGGAGAACTAAGGGAAAAAAGATATCAGCGTATAAACCGTGCACATTCGTAACATGATCTTATTACTTATTAGGCTTCAAATAAGTGCCGACAGACGTTGGTGTATTTCAATCATTAAAAGTTCTCCAGGTCTCATGCTTTAAAAAGATCTTCGATCAAA
Source organism: Anopheles funestus (assembly GCF_943734845.2). Classification (NCBI taxonomy): domain Eukaryota; kingdom Metazoa; phylum Arthropoda; class Insecta; order Diptera; family Culicidae; genus Anopheles; species Anopheles funestus. The sequence continues at coordinate 43,945,663 of NC_064598.1, forward strand.
TCTCATCTCCAACGGCTCCATGTAGGTAGAACCCCCTAACCCAGGGGGTGCGGGCAACATGCGGTCCTCAAGGTGGTTTTATGCGGCCCGCGAATCTAGTTTCAAAGTATCAAACCAATAGCTCCATTATATAAAATGTTCATAAGAACTAAAAGTGCAATATACCCAGTTAATACAATACTGAAAAATAATTAAAAAATCCTTTTAAATCCTAATTCAGTCAACCAGTTTTTGATGTTGAATGTGGCCCGCAGCTCTAAAAGGTTGCTCAACCCTGCCCTAACCGAGTGTTCTTCTATCGGCTTCGATTGGTTCACCATATCATTGGAAAGAGAATTATCAATAAATCCTACAGTCTATTTGAACGATAACGTAAATGTCAGGAGTAAAGGTTACGATACGAAAATACGATAAAGTTTGTATTGCCTGAAAGCGAAGTTGTTTAAGATTTTAATCAGCAGACGTATGTGTGTATAATTAACGGCATACCTAACTAAAAACCTTGTCCACCTGACAGCAATGCAAAGTTCAGGTTGCACAGAGAGGAAAGCTCGTCCTAGATTGATCTCTTCACCTCCAGAACTGATGGAATAAAGACGTGTTTTAATAGCAAGGGAGAACCACGACTTATTATTATATGTTCAGTATTTTTTATTTCAATTTCAGAAAAAGAATTTGAAAAATATATTCTACTGCATTATAGACTAGTTTCTAATGAGTTTATAAACGAGCTTTACAATAAAAGTAAATTGTATTTAAAAATATGTGATTGTACAGAATGGATATCTGGAAAAGCTTAAGTGACTTTTGGAGTAACAACTAGAGACAGGCACAGTACACACCTTTACGACAGACTCAGCACAAGGGGTTCTTGGCAAATATTACCTTTAAAGGCCCGAACAGTCGAATTAGTGCAAACGGTCGTCTTTCAGTATATATTTTTTAAACTTTGTCGCTATGTGCGTGAATGACAGACTTGGGCTGAATCAGACTTTACAGCTAGTTACGAATAAATACTCGCCTCGTACATGAACCTGAGACGGGAGTCGAAATAATGGGAAAACAGCGGAAAAACAGTACAAATAAGGGCGAAAGGCGCGCTTTCAGCCTCTTTCTCTTGTAAAACGACCAGGAAATAAAGACCATTTTGTGGCTTCTTTCCTAATAGGAGACCAAACAAATCTTTTAGCCGTTTTCTTCACAACAATTTGCTTCGTGAGTTGTTGGTTTGCGTTAAAAACGCTTTCTTTTACAAACTTCAAACAGCCAGGTGATGTTTTGATGTTTTACTTGGCCTACTTACAGAAACATGGCCCACTGCAGGAGTTCTCTAAATCGCTCATGATCGAGTGTAGTCTATCGCCATTTTGCTATCCCGACTTTTCAGGCGAAAATCATTTTTAATCAACGACATTGCTCCATATCGTTTTGGACCTACCGTACATCTATGTGGATGACCTGCAAGGGCTTTATGAGATGAGTCGTCCGGTACCAGTCCAATGACAAGAGCAGCCCACTGGAGACTAATTCACTGTATGTTAGTTCATCGTACAGCTCATAGAGCTTCATTGTTCTTCACGTACGCGAGGCAAGAATGCTTCTTACCATCTTCCTATCGAACGCGACTGAGATAGTTTCGTGTTTTTGGGGAAAGCAAAATCACAAAGTTATTGTCTTAGTGGTATACCTGAGAACTGGAACTATATAAACCTAGCTTAGATCGTCGCGAAGTTTGCTCAGATTGTAGAAAGACTGAAAGACTGTAGGCAGCCAGTACCCTAGGGTATATGTTAACCTCAATGTTCTTTTCGGAACTGACCTTTGACCCAAGATAGGTGAAGATAGGTCTTGGATGGCTTTAAAACTGCGGTCACCTATCTGTACGTCACCCCTGCATAAGTCAGGACTTGATAGCAGGGCCACGGGTGGTGCTACCATCAATTTGGTTTTTCTTCGTTAATCTCCAATCCGATGCTTTTGCCACCTGCTCGATCCTTTAATAAGCGTCCGCTACATAGGAGAGTCGTAAACCAATGATGTCTATATCATCGGCGTATGCCTGAATCTGGACTGACTTATAAAAGCTGGTCCCCGAAGTTTCCACCTCTCAGTAGCGGATGGCCTTCTCTAGCGCTAGGTTGAATAGCGCTAGGTGGTAGCATCCATGTGACATGTGACGTTGGTCATTGTCATTTAAAAAATTGTTATAGAAAAGACATGAAACTGGCCTTCAGAAATGACTGGTGTACTCATTTGTTAGTTTTGATCAGATTCAGAATTGCGAATTGATTGATATTTAGAATCTAAATTACTTTAAATTAATTAAAATAGAGTCGAAATCTTTGTTCAAATGAAAAAGGTCAAAATAGTAATACTTCTATATGTATTATATGCCTACTAACTGTACATTTCAGTTATAATAAATTTGGTACATAAGCTGTATCTGCAACAGTGCAACGTGTTTCGAGAATTAATTGAGAAGGAAATTTAACCACCAAAAGCACTACCTGTGCAAAGCAATCCCAAATGATACAGACATTTATTTTACGCTTTCAAAATTCATTCCCACACAGCACAATTGAGAAGGTGATTGCATTCAGCTGGGAATTGCTTTTTTTGTGGTTGCTCTTGTTTCAAAACACACCAATGACAAATGTACATGCCACAGCAGTAGTACGATGGCAAACGTTTCATTCACCCACCCTCATACTGCCAATCGATGAGTTCCGGTGAAACGTGCACTAAATCAACACCCGCTTTAGAAAACCCCGTCGAATGGGTCATCGTGGTGTGCCATCGAATCGTACAGCACACCTCTTATCTTGTGCGCTTGTCATCGTTTTGACCGAAGTGATTTTCCTTCCATCTTGTCTTGTCCGGCGGGTATATATGGGCGTTGTGGAGTGAATGAGCGATACTTCAACGGTGCCTGCTTTTGCTTATTTTTCTGTCACACAGTTTTATCTTTCATTTTCCAATAACGTCTGCACTAGGGAAGCACGTCGATCGAAACAATAATGGAAGCTATTGGATCGATCAAAAACACTCGACTCGACTGCGCTTCGGTTCACTTAAGGACGTGCGACCAGTCGCGGCGAACATACTTGTGTGCCGGGGGAAACTTAAAGCCAACGTGCCGATGAGTAAACTGGGAAAGATTCATCTCGGATGCTGTAGGAATGTTTATGACGAGTTTAGTATGGGGATGAGAATGTTAAATTGATTAAAGAAAAAACAATTTGTAAAAATGATTTTAATTTTCTCACATTATGTTTCAAATAAAATATTCCACAATCCAAAAATAACTCATTTTCACCAAATTTTTATCCAGAATTGCTTAAAACACTCAAAATATTAGTAGCGAGCAGCATCTTTACAATACATCAAACGAACTTCCAGCAGTTTATTGACCGTTTCTTCATCAGCGTACAACGGTGATTGGACTTTTGATTAGGTTTTTCACAATTCCAAGAAATAATTGAGCGTGTTAACTCCCACAAATCATGGCTCTGCATCACATTCAGCAATACTTTTACATTTTTCTTTCCATCCACACTATACACCTTTACCGATGGTTTCTGGAACGCCGAATCGAAAGCCTGTTATGTCAAGTATGAATTAGCTAATGTATTTCATCTGTTCGCTGTCGTCACGGATCACCGAAATAGTTCACCGGTTCGTGTGTTTCACAAGGCCCCGGCATGGCAGTTACAGCGGTTGCGGTTGAATGATGAATTGGGGAAAATTTAGCACAGGCCTGCCAATAACCGCCCAGACGCTACCGGCCGTGAATAAGGGCGATCCGGCATTCTTTACGGGGGTTTTCACCCACCCCACCCGCATTGTCACCCCGCTTTGTTTTGCCATATGTTTTGCGTTGTGTTTTTTTTGTGTTTTGCGTTACGTTCTTGTTCGCCCTAATTTCATCGTTTCTTTTCCCCCCTGTCAATCAATGGAGGATTGATGAAATTGGACCGAATAATTTATTGTTTTTCCGCTCTGCATGATGATTTGGTTTGATGGTGCTAGGAAAATGGGCAAAGCACCAGCAAAGGATAAAATGCACGCTCCACATCGGGTGGTGAAAAAAGAAGGAGAGAGAGAGAGCGAGAGAAGGTAAAAAGAAAACCAAGCGCTTAGAGAGCAATTCTTCTTATCGGTGAGAATGAAGGTGAAATGAAGAGAAAATCTTGGGCAAATAGGTTTCGCCGTCGTCAAAAAGCGTTACGCCGAAGGTGTGTTGAGCAAAAGCAAAATAAAAGAAAACAAAAAAGTTGGTCATCGTCAACTTATTTCTAATCGAACGGCGGGTAATCGATCACGACGGGTATGAGAACAGTGTTGAACCGCCTCGGTTAGCACAATCTAACGATCTTTAGCTGTGGTCGATGTGATTGGGATGTAATTTGTGGCGACAATTTAATAGAGATGACAATTTGTTCGGGAGCTTTTATGCTCAAAAGCCGAATGCTTTTGTGTTCATTTATTATGATTTCGGCATTTGATTGCTATCTGTTTAAATAAAACACATACTTTGAGTAATTTAGTTAAAAATAAGCTTTAAATGATTTTTATTGCTAAAAGGATTAACGATCAAATTTAATAAATCTCTTTCTGTTGAATTTATAACGCGTTCACGTCAATTTTGCTATAAAAATAATACATATTCTACTGAATTTATAATGCGTTTATTTTAATCCTGCTATAAAAATAATGTGTTACAATGAATAATCAACACAAAGCAACAAAACAAAAATCACTTGGACACCCCATATAGTGAATAAAATCAAAGAAAAATGCATCACATGTTCTCCGTATTTGGCTTTATGTTTTAATTCCACCCTCTTGCTTTCATTTTAATTCCACCCACAGATACGTTGTTTCGAATTTAAGTCCTTCGGTTTCAAAGAAGCTTTAAATTTCGCGCTACGAACATTCGCTCGCTGCACCCAAAACAGATACACTTTACGCTCACTGAAAATAGCTTTCAGTTGAAAAACCTGAAATCCTAAACCAATTGTTTGAATCACGTCCATGGCTAACGGTTGGCGTGTTCATAATCTCGTTAAAGTTCAGCGAAAGCTCTTGGAAAAACAGATTGAGGTTGTGATCGAAAACCACACAAAGAATCATGTACCCATCTGAAATCTCTCTTATGTATTTTGCTTCACTTTTGTAAGATTGATAAGTTTTGTGATAAGAACAATAAACACAAAAGACATAATAAAGATGCCATTGTACGTAATATTCACGTTGACAGAAAAGTTCATGGTTCGAAGTACAGTCAACCCGCTTAGGATAATTATGATTCGTTTAGTAGTTCGTTGTACTTTAGGTGATTTATTGTAGCAAATTTATTTAAAACATTTAATAATCCAATACTTATCAAATAAGTGTTTATTCAAAGGGTTCATAATTGTTAATATATTTTATTATTAATTGCCAAAATAAGAAAAACAAAACTAAAATGCATTAACTCCTTCATTTCGTAATCGTTGTCATTAGCTCAATTGCATGGATAGTTAGTATGGATAATTTCAAAATGAGCTTTTTTTCCCTTAATTGAAATATGATTTCTTCTTCTATTGCAGAAACTTTATCCTTAACATCAGCTTTTTGTAACTCCAGAATTGCTGTGCCGAAAGGAGTTTTCCTGATATTCCATTAGAAGTTCGTCACGGTGATTGCTTTCAATTTTACATCTTAAACAATTGACCAACGTCACGAATTCATTGACGGTTGGTTCTATATTCATAATTATTTGTACTGATTCTGAACATTTTATTTTTAAGGAATCAAAAATATGTTGTTCGTCGAGTATATTATTTTTGAAATATTTAAAATTTGCTCGAAATTCGAAAATATTTACAAAGGGGTTAACCGTGCGACAGACACGTATCGAATATGATTATCATTGCTGCATCTGAAATCATGCCAGTGTTACTATGCCTAACCATTTTTAGTGCATTACATTACGCAACAATACACCCCTGGGTGCTTAACTGATGAGTATTAACAGCTGACTTTCTGGCAAATAGCATCAGCATCTTTGGGAGGAACCTTCAAAGAGGAAAGTTGAAGCAATCAAAAACTTTTGTCATTTCATTTTCTTACTCTCCTAGGCATCAGCGCTTCCTATCCGTCAACGCAACTGTCCCTCACAGTTTTCCATCTTTTTGGGAGTCGACATTCTTGTGGTAGCATCCTGTAATTTGAACAAAACGAGCCAAAAGAAAATCAATGTTGCCTCCCCCACCGCGACACCCCTCCGTACCTTCTACTACGGCATTCTTGTGATTTTTTTTTGTTTTGGGGTGGAGCAGGTAAGAGCAATACAGGCCGAAAAAAAACGAAGAAAAAAAGTAATAATACAAAAAAAGTCCACGAGCCGAAACTCTTTGAAATTAAATTTTGAGCTTTGCACGACTTACCGTAACATTGTTTCGAATTTTCATACCTGGCTGAGTTTTTGGTTTGTCGGCGCTACTGATGGGAAGCAATTTTCTAACGACTGCACGAAAAAGTGGGCCAGCCATGATTTCGGAAGAATGTAATTAGAGACTGGACGCAATGAATGCCGTTGGTCATTATGTAAATGAAGGCAAAGGTATTTACGCTGAACGGTGAAAATTCGGCACGTAAGATCTGTACCCGTGTACTGGGGAGTAATAATAAGCTTCCATTTTATGTTGCTTGAACGGTTGGTCGCTTTGGTCGTACAAATGCTTTTAATGTGGATTGCATGTTTCGGTTGACAATGGATTAGTATGATGAAATTTTTTAAATTATGACCAAATTATGCGTAGCGCAAGTTGTACTTTCCGATCGGGCTATTACTTTTTTAAAGCTTAATAAATATATTTGCATGACAGGTGAATTCAACACGTCGGTCAACGAAATGTAAAGCGTTCGTTTTATTACTCAATCACCTCAATATTTTCAGTTTAGAAAAGTTTTCAGTCGCAGTAAGAAAAAGTAATTGAAATATTGCATTTAAACCACAATTTACACAAAGTAAATTCCATTCTTTTTTCTATCGAAGTACAAAGTTTATGTGAAAAACTTCAAACACTTCTACCTATATGATCGGCCGAGAAGTTTCATAAATCACTATTACGCTTCTGGCCTGAATAGCCCACTTGTGTGAAGCGCACAGGCTCACTCGCTCTCAAAGGTACATCATGTTTAAGGTGTTATTCTTTCTGCTAGAAGCATCAACAACACTAAAACTATGAAGGTACAATAACATTTCCGAGAGAAATCCGAACCTAATTGTTTTTCTTTTCTACTTTTTTTTCTTTGCCGTAGTTGTTCCATACTTGAAACTTCGCTCAAAGCCCTAAAGCCAGATGTGCTGAGCTTGACAGAGTGATGATGAATTTGGGGACTTGTACACGTAAAGCAAACTGTTTTTGTTGCAACGCGTTTACTGGATAGAAGTTTGATGTTAAGACATTGTGGTTGGAACTACCATTTAACGACAGAGAACAGAAATAGCTAGATGTTGAAGGTTTATTCTACTAATAATAGCAAACAAATGAGATAATTGTTAAGAATACTAATTTTTCAAACACATTCAATAGTATCAAATTATGTTTTGCCATCTTATCATTAACCCAACTTATTTTGAGCTTGTTTACCATCGACGTTTTACAAAACACCATGAGCCTCCATCGGAATGAAGAGAAAACGTATCGGACAATCGTGCAAGTCTTCATATGTAATAGTTGATCTTTTGCAAAATTCTAAGTAAAATTAAAAAGTTGTGTACTGGTTCCATTTCATTAACACCTTCTGCGCCGCCTGTTTTGCATGGAAAATGTGTAGTGATCCATCAACTTTGCTTAAAAATTGGAACAATAAGACTGATTTGTAAAGAACTGATAAAATCAATACACGATAAATTCGAATTGAAAAATGGAAAAAGTTTTAAGATTGCACTGCGTTTTAAAACTGTTACAATTAATCAACAATAAACAAATTGATCCAATTTTTCAACAAAAATAGACCCAGGCCCAAGGATGATTAATCATCGTCCTGTGGCCGATTGCATGCAACAAAACTTTGCTGTGCCATTGTTATCGCTGCCCTTGGGCCAGTTTAGAATAAAGAAATGTAAAGTAAACGAGAGAGAAAGAGCAAGGCTTTGGGTGTATTTCATACTCAAAGGTAAATGGGTAAATGAAAAGTTTAAAATTAAAAATTCACAAAAATGGATCAATTTCTGGCGAAAGTTAATTGAATCATTTCATTTGAAATGTTTACCATTTCTAATAACTTTAATAACCAGTAATGAAGAACAATAAGGAAACGCTTACATTTACTTTTAAAGAGTATATTGTTTTATCAGATTGTGTTAGTATAAGCCTTAATTATCTTTTTTTTTGTTTCCCAAGTTCATGTAGAAAGTTATTTTTTAACGTATTCGACAGAGTTACTGATAAAATCAATCATTCGTCGATATATTTTACGCATAGAATGAATATTACGAAATTTTTCAAATTTGAACAATATTTGTGCAATATTTATAGCACGGATGCAGCTCCTAGGCATAGTCATAGTCAATGCATGCATCGAACCAATACAATTAATCCATTAATCCAACCATTTCATGCTTTAAGCCCGTTTTAGTATCCACTAGCGTTTCAACGCTTCTTCATTGCTCTCGACACATAACACTTGGATGTAAGTTTTTCACCCTAAAAAGTTGCACCATTAAGCTTTGAACTATATTTCCATGAATCGTCTACGCACGACCAGGCAAGATAATACCTGCTCAGCTTTTGTACAATATAGGACATACCGTACATACCGTACACCGCATGCAATTTCCCCATTCTGGGACTCGTTCACCGATGGGCACTACAAAGAAGACGTGACCTAGACCTGTCTGCAAGTGTGTCTAATGAAAATTTATTCCGAACGTGGTAGAATTTTAATGAACGACAGAAGGAAAATCCTTTTCAATGGCGACTCCTTCCTATGCTTCGGCGTACGTTGTCACTGGGCGGGTGAAAATTCATTCTCACATTCGCAAAACCCCTACGAACGTGACAGCGTGAAGCACCGGGCCGAGTGTATGTGCCGTGTGTGGGGTGATTTTTTATTTCGGTTGTTTAGACCCCGACCTGTGTACACTATTACGAAAATACTGCAATGCTTTCAAACTCATCGGTTTGCTCTAAAATACGTGATTTTGTGTGGGCACGTGCTCGCCAAACGGTTTGCGCCAAAAGATTTTTCCCTTCATATTAATCTCCCACTTTCTCGAGCACATTTCTTGATTTTCGGATAGCTCCAACCGATTAGATTGGGGAAATTGGGACCTTTCACAAAAACCTCGCAAAAATATATCATCACTGACCGGTGTACGTCAACGAAATTCCCTCAAGAGGGTAGGGCACAGTTAGATGAAAGGTAGGAACAACGAATAAGAAGCATTTTCCACGAACAAGAAACAATAGAAATTGCTAGAACTGGGTGCCGAGACCGTTTTGGGAATATGCAGATCAATTATGATACCGGAACGTTTGATGGCTCTCCTGTGGTTCAAGAAACCGATGACCAATCGGCATGGACTAATCCACTGCAATGTTTTTGCTCCGTTTGAGGTATAACTTCACAGGAAAGTAATAAATGCCTACGCGATGAAAACGGTTGTAGCAATAATATCAAGTGGAATAAGGATACTATTCAGATCACGCCTTTGTTAAACTTGAAGCAATATTTTGCACGATTGCCAGGAACAGGTACCAGGAGAATTATGTTTATTTCCGTCCGATTTGTTGAGGAACAACGCCAAGTTATTTTATGAGATTTATTTCAAGAGTGTTTCAGTATTTGACGAACAACTAACTGTTTTTTTTTAAGTTCATAAATATTTGCTAAGATGAAAGAAATTCTTTTTTATTTATTTTAATTTTATACTAAAGCTAAAATATTCGTATACTTAAAGTTACATTTTTTGGTTTTGTATGTATACATAATTTAGAATGAAATATGAAATTATGATTAGTATAATTAGACCTTCAAAAACTACGATAATCTAAATTAACATCATAAATTAATAACAAAATACGCATCCATTCGATAACGGCTTTCATTGCTACGCTTCACGTAACGTAACGCAAATGAGCTACTCTGTCCATACATAACGTATCCATAACGGTGGGGGCGGGCAGTTTTGATATGATCCATAGAATAACGCTTAAATCGAGATCAGAAATAAAGACAACAAGCCGTAAAGAGACAGTAGCTGCCGAAGAAGTTGGTCTTCTAAATGCTTCCGAAAGTGAATTACCTGTTAATGGCAATGAAGAGCGATATTGATATAGCCGGGAGACTTTGCTGGATGATCCCATGGTACAGTGCCGTAAGATTAGCGCGAAAGGGCATTCCCGCTATAGCAGTAAGTTGTAACAGGGCGTTACCAGCCTAGCAGAAAGTGAGCTTAGAAGATGATATCGTAAGTGGCAGATGCTTGGCAGAAACTTCGTGATGTCCCAATTCAACCTCACCACCGGGACGGAAATTGAACCCATGTTTTAGGATTAACGGTGAGTGCTTTTCATTAGCTTAACTCTTAACATATTGTTGATGCGAACCTCCGGCCCCCCGGGGAGCCAAAACTTTAATACCGTGTTTTAGATACGCTGCTTTCCGTTTTTGGTTCAGAACTTGGGCGTAATGGTAATGTCGTGGGACATATTCTTGGTTAATATGCGCATAGATCTTTCGGTTTATACCGCAAGCAGGGTATTAAATTTCATTCACCAGATGAATATATGTATGTTTAATTTTCCACCAACAAATACTTTATATGCAACGCAATCGTCCGAGTGGTGTAAGGTTATTGTACGTCGTTGTATACGAAAGCATCCCTTTTCAACAAATCCCTTTTTGCATTCGCCATATACATCCCAACGGTGTGTAAAACGTGACGAAATTTAACGCCCCAGTAAATCACTTTAATAAATCAATTAATGCATCTGCGTTTTTCTGCTACCTTCGTCCGCTACCCACTGTAAATAACAGTGAACAATTGAAAATTATTATGCAAGAGTTGTTCAACCTTTGATTCTACCCGGCATGAGACACGTCGTCGAAAGTGAATGTTTGACGAAGGTTTTGTGGAAAGTTTTTTTTTTGTGTTTTTGCATCATCGTTATCACAATTTGTTGTTCCAGCTTTAAGCATGAAGGTGAAAATTTTTGCGGAACGAACAAAAAATGATTAAATTAGCGCCACAATCTCCGCTTAACGCAAGAGTGACAAAAAGGGACTAATTATTGGGTTTGACTGGGTTTGTTGGGAGAGACCTTTACTTCAATCCGTTGCGTATCGCATGAAACAGGATGTGAAACAAAAAACCAAGGTTGATGGTTAAAGATAACCCGCTAACAACTCATCTACTTGAATGGGGATCTACTGGGATTTACTTTAACTTGTTTCACTTTAGTTTTTTGTGTTAAATTGAATTTTTCAATCATCTGCAGGTTCTTTTTTATAGGTTGTCTTTTTTGTTGGTCTGTAAGCATATTTTATGAACATTGCGTAATATAATATGTACTGTGGAACGCCGATCATCCAGTTGTCGGAACTTAACTCTTGCCGGATAAGGATAATAGGCACAAATCTTTTTATTAAAAAACATTAGTGTTTAGTGTGTAATGGGTGGACTTTTTTCTAAAGCTAAATGTTTAAATTCGTAGGTGTATTTGGTTGAACTTGAGCAAATAGTATAATTGCCTATTGAGGCTTTTATTTCTTGCCATCACCGATTTGCAGTTAATATGTCAATTCGCTTTTGGAACTGTTATTTCCGAGCGGCACGGATAATGGGACAACCGGATAAAAGGAACCCGGGTAATCAGCGCTATATATTATTTTAAATTATTTTAAGATATATATTATTTTAAGATTTGAAGTTAGGTGTATATTAAAACATTATCTAAATAATTTCTTTAAATAAATATAAATTAAATGTTCGCCTTTACTCAATTCAATCCATTGTCGGAGTCAAAGTTCATAGTTGTTTCGAATAACTTCACTTCACAACTCCACTACTTCGAACGAATAAATTCAACCGTATCATAAAAGTGCACCACCACGTGAATAAGCTGTCAGTAATCTCACCCCGTGCCCCGACCACGGGACAACTGAACACAAGTAATGTTGTGCCGCTTCTCGTTTAAGCCTCACTTTTCACCTAGATTGTAACATATTCTGAACGGGTTAGACAACTACAGCAAACAAAAAAAAAAAAGATGCTGCCTTTCCGAACGATTGCCCCAGCAAATGGATTGAAAAATCGACCGCAAGCACGAGTGCAATAACGTGTACCTAGGTCGACAACATCTATAAGTTTTCGCTATTTCCTACCACATGTCGTGTTATCTTCATTCATTCAGTACATCGTGTGCACCTTTACTGCATCGTTAAGCTTGTGCGCTTTGTGGTGGCGATGCGCGGTACACGATGTCATTTTTTGGCGAAGTCATTTGGAAGCATTCCATTACCCGCAATGTATGTAGTCCATATGTTGAGATTACATTACGATCTTCTGTTAAATCTTCTATTAGTAAGAGGATATTTGATAGCAATACGGCCAAGCCATTCTTCACGCATAAGAAAAAGATGATGCTTGACGCTTTAAAAGACAAAATTTAATAAATACATTTTTATCGATTCTAATAGATTTCTTGAGTGATTCTAAAGAGAGGGAGTGCTTGTAAGTTGGTTTCCAGCATATCGCTAGTGCTGGAAACCCACCGAACCTCTCGGGCATCCCGACAACGTACCCATGTTTAAGAGCAGTGATTCAGGAGATGGCGTATATTCCGCTAGTTCCGTGTGAACCCTGCTCAACAAAACAGATCATATATAGACAGATCCAGAGATTCGCAGACGCCAAAATCGTGAGGACAACACCTTACGTTGAGTGCAGGAAAGTCTGGAGAAACATACACAATAAACAGCTGAACTCACTACAACGTTCCACTCTTTACCTATTGGTAAATGGAAAGGTTCCCCATGAGGAGCTTTATAGTAGCTGGAACTCACCTTACACGAACACTTGCGAGACATGCAACGCTCTGGACAGTCTCGAACACAAATTCGCGACGTGTCGAAGAGTAAACGGAGCTTGGACAAGTCTTCTCCAAAAACTAAATCGCCACATTCCTGAACTCGTCGACCCGTCCTTCAATGTGCTGCGCTTTCGTCCTTGATGTAGTTCTGTCCAACCCGTAAATGTATGTTGTGTATATATGTATACACATTACCTGTTTAAAACTTTTCGTTTTTTTCTCCTTAATGTTACAATGTTTGTTAATTGTATGTATATATGTATGCTAATAAAAGTTTTATAAAAAAAAAATTGATCGTTCGGCATCATAAAGCGCATTGCTTATGATTTTTCTGATCCGTTGTGTTGGAAAGCACTGTTCTGCTCGCTGGTTAGGTCGTTGCTGGAGTATTGCTCTGCACTATGGACCCCGACTGCTCGAATTCATATTGAACGCATAGGGCGAGTGCAGAGATGCTCTAACAAGTTTTAGAGTTCGCAAATTTCTGGATGGTTCCTCTGCTTCCCTGCCCAATTATGAGTCCAGGTGTCGGCTCCTAGGTATTGACTCCTTCAAGAACCACCGCTCTCAGAAATAATACTTATTTCTTGCTTCCCTCTTGCTCGATTGTGTTGATTCTCCAATGTTCCTCTCTTCGATTCCGCTCTATGTTCCCAATCGTTCACTCTGTATTCGCCCTTTCTTAATTATCCCAGGACGTCGCACTACAGCAGGTCGTTCGGACACATTGTTGTTTGCTCTGCGATCGTTTAAGTCCTATTCCCACTTATTTGACTTCCACCTCTCTTTATGCTCCCGATCTATAGTTATAAACGCGCACGCTGAACTCGTAGAGCGTGTGACGTAAACGGGTTAAGAGCCAAAGAACTCAAAGGGTTAATGAAATTAGGAGTTCACTTACATGCAAAGATTCTAAGAACACGGGGTTTCTATTGTTTCGTAAAAACTTTGCATTTTGGGAATTTGAGATACAGTGTTCTACACTACATTTATCATTAACTTCCCGTCTTGTTTTAGTTTTAATTTTATAGTTATACTACGTACGTTATTTTAGTTACATTAAGTATTCTATCTGCAGCCTTACGCCAGACATACCGGAATGAAGAAATGAAATGAAATTAAATGAAATTTAATGCAATAAATAATAATATTTATATTATAATAACATGTAATCAACAATGTTAAATTTTAACATACAAAAATTTATTCGACAACTGAAGAGGTCGTTCAAACGATTATATGAACAAGAAAAACTAGTTGTAAGTAACCATTTAAGCTGCAAGAAATGTTTTACCGTAGATGCTATTAGTAAGATTTTTTATAATTTTGTTTCTAAATTAAATGTCACACTGCTAGGTGCAAAATATTTCCCGTCCCGTCGGTAAGAGGCTTATGCTTGAAACTTAAATACATTGCATCTGAAAGGAAACAACAAATCACCATCCATAGCTCCTTCAGATTTTACATATTTTACTGAGCAAACTTGTTTGCAAACAACACTCCAAACGAACAATTCAGTCGTATGGATGTACTCCAGTGGATCTGATTCTACTTAACAAGATTAAATGATACTCAAAGAGCTTGTTGCAGTAATGCAAAGTGCTCGTAAGAGCGCTTCCCAATTTAGCCGTAGTTCTGTGTCACCCGTTTTGCACTACGGAAACTACTTTGCTCCTCGCTTACGGCGTGGCGTTTATCAGAGCAGTCCGAGACTTTGCCCTGCTGGGTGCTGCATAGATACATTCATTTGAATAAATTAATAATTAAGGACAAAAGTACAAAAACTTTCCGGTTTTTGTGGTTATGCTAAAAATAGATATTTCATTACATGTCAAAAGCAGTTTTGCTGGCTTTCGACCGGAAAAAGAAGAACAGTACCGGAACAGTACAACGAGATACAGTCATCTGCACACACACATGAGGGCAGGCAATAATTTGCATTTATTTTTCTGATTCATTTTCCATGTGCTCTTATATGTTTGGCTCTTTTGTGGGAGCGTTTATTTGAATAAGATGTATACACAGCACATAAAGTGGGGTTTTGCAGAATAAATTGTTCTTTTATGTAATTGAAATAGTTTGAACCCTTTCCTATTATCATACAATTTATAGAAATAAAAAAAATCTAATTTGTATTATTTAATTATGCTGTTCATGAGACAGTAAGACAGCATATACAATAGTATAACTAATTTTAATATATTTTATTTGGTGACAGGACCTGCTTTCTAATATTCCATTTGAGAAATTCAAAATATTTTAATGGAACATAAAGTAATTTTATATTTCTTAAGTAATTTTAAATTCCTTCAACAAGTGTTGCGGAAAATTGTTAGCAAAAAATTAATTCTCAAGCATTTAAACATCTCTTCTACGCCAGCGAGATTACATACCAAACCGTTCAAATGTTTTACCATAAAACTTTTACTTTCGTTTTAGTTCCATTTTAACCTTAACGACATTCTATTCAGAAAGAGACTCGTTCTTTGCTTCATCTTTGTATAGGCAACCGTACGACAGTTTCTTTGAAGCACCTATTTGTTCATCACCTTCCTCACCATTATCTCCGTAGTCGACGGGAAAAAAGTGGTCCATTATTTTATAGGTGATAGCACGGTCTAGCCTGACCGTCTAGCTAACCCGTTAGCGGCAAGCGATTATTTGGTGCGATATGAAACACTTTCCTATCTGACACCTTTGCGCCCCACCGAAGCAACCGTATCCGTGGAGCTTTGGATAATTAGGACGTACTTAAGCCGCCGAAAGAGTGCAAAATAGAGAATCGTTAGGGAGATAATTATCCTCATTAGGACTCTCACAGAATAGCGACTGCTCCATACCTTTAGGTTATGTTTTCTACCTCCAAGCGCTGTACAGATGGTTTGAACGAAAGGGGCGTAAAAAAGGACGCAACTATGATAGAAACACACGGCAATTATCTTGCCCAAAAGGGAAAAACGTGATTTAGAATATGAAGTAGTTCTGGTCAGCATTCCTGGGAGATTAAGGTACAATGGATTTTTTTTTGTACTGGTTTGAAGAGACAACAACACGATTGAGTGTAATCACATGTATAATTATTATAACTAAGTTTAACCATAAAGTATTAAAATAAAAAATGATTACTTTTTACTAGAGTATTAATCAATTAAATTGTAAACTCAGGAATCCTAATCAGAAAAAAAATTTCCTCAAGCGTTTTTAAAAGTCTCTGGAAGATATGAGCTAAGTGTTAAGCAACAGCAAAACTTAGCAGCTCTAATTTTAAAAGTTCAAGATATTTTTAAAAAATTCTTTCAAGTGTCATTGTGGTAATGACCATGGTCTAACATTTTTCCTTGATCATTCTACTCAATTTCATATACTGCACACACTTTCGTTACATCATGCATGCAGCAAAATGGAAATAAAAAAATGACGAGTAGACTCATGAGCACGTACGACGAGTTCAACTGAAATGCAATAATCTTAACTTACAATGCTCACACTCAAGAATTCCTACCAGAAACACAAACAAAAGTGACAAAAAAAAACACAACGCAAACACCATACAATAAAGCCTTCCCACAGTCTGCTAATCCTATCTCTACCGAGACCTCGTCACTGGGCACGTGTATTGTTTCAAACTTCCAGTGACCTGCTTCATGCAGCCGCAACTAATGAAAATGTGTTTCAATAGTGGTTGTGGCAGCTAACGGGAATGACCGGTGCCTTGACGCAGGGTGCAGAAAGAATGAAATCCATCAAATACCCGGGAGCAATACCTCTGGTTGCTGCACTTCAGACAGAGCACCACTTCAACCGTGCTGCACTTGTCTTTTGTCATGCACGTAGCGAAGAATGTAAATCTGTAAAAGTATGTACACTGGTGCGGACAAAAACAATGCCACCGTTTCCATTCAATGACACAATTCTATTTTCATGATAGTGTTATTGACAACGGCCAGAGTATGTTATGCTTGAGAAAATAATTGAAAACTGTCCACTACAAGTGAGCTTTTGCCAAGCAAGCATCCTTCGTTATAAATTAACTTTGTTTCTTGTATCGGAAGCAAAAGCATCTGTAAAGGCAATGGAAATGTAGAATATGAGTCTGTCTTGTAAAGAAAAAAAGAAATTTTAGAAACCGGAAAACATAATTTTTGCGTGCAATAGAGTGAAACATGAACCGAATTTCTGCAATTGATGTATTTCCTTGATTTTTCTCTCATTAAAGTCTCGAGCCATCGTGGAAGAAATTTCTCGTAATAGATTTTTAGGATTTTTTTATGTTATCGATCTTCTCTGATGGATTTTTAATCATGAATGCATTAACAACTTCTCAACCTAATTCTTTAAATTTTGGACGAAACACAACAGATTTTTATGGCTTGTTGACAACTTGATGGAACACAACAATTCTCCTGTTGATAAATTCTGGTCGTTCCTAGACAATCGCCTCAAAAGTTTCCGTTATTTAAAACAGAATAATAAGCAACTCATAGTAGAGAATTCCCTTTCAGTCCCAACAAATACAAAAAATAGCCTTTTCTTGGTATGTGATAAACGGCGCCGGTTACACACGACTGGACCGCGTACCAAATCCCATCTGGACCGTTTCTCGTAACAAGGACTGACTTTCCGGATACATGGTAAAAATAAGTCTAGTAATCCAGAAATGGCCGGCGTGACCTGTAAAATCGTTCAACCAAGAAGAAGAAGAAGAAGATCAATATTCTAGTTTGGCACCATGAATTAGATAATTTTTTAAATTTCAGTTAGGACGGCCAGGCCGTATTACTGGACATGAATTAGATTATTAAATTCTTCGAAAAAGAACGCTGCTACTATAAGTTATGGAAAAACATTTTTTGCTGTTCATAAACGCACATATTGCTTTAAATTACAAAACAAACACTTTAGTTACAAATATCGTCAAATGCTTTACAAATACTAAACATTATTTTCTTATTGTTATCAAGATGTACAGCAGCTATAGAAATAAATCATGTAGCATTTCAGAGAGACTAGAAAGATGTAATGCGGCATTTTCTCCGAATAATAAATAAACTATTTCTTCAATATGGATAATCTGTCTGAACGATAAATATAATTTCAACGTACTTCTCTCAAGGTACAATTCAAGTTCTAGACAAAAACATACTAACGATCATTTGCTGATAAACAGAGAAATTGTCAGTTCCTTCCCCGTGCACGTCCACAGGTTGGTATGTTTACCGTGTGCAAATAAAGTCATCTGCAGGGTAAAGCAGGCTGGCCAGATTTACGGTCCGCTACCATAAGCCTCGGGGCCAATTTATTGACCGTATTGATTTCCAATGCAATGGTAATTTATCGCACCGAACCCACTGCCATTCGTACGTACACGATGCATATGTTTAGCCTGTGGTAAGTGTCCTGTTTACACGCTACTGTCTCTAATTTATGTGCAAACACTTGGATAATTTATATGGGTTTGCCCCAATCACCGATCACCCGGGCTGGATGTAGATTAATATTTATTTCTCTCCAACGCATGACCCACACTCACCGGGCCGAGCTTTTGATGATACAGATTTGAACGGAAGGAAACCAACACGTAGCATTTTGAGACAGATTGGCATATCAAATTCCTTTGATGTGTTTTACGGTGAGGGATTCAATCTGGAATGTCTTTGACCACCAACAGTTCGTTTTAAGAAACAAATCGATTGCCTCGGTACATATTATTATGGTTCAGTCTGTAATCGAGAAAAGTATGTCTTTAAATTTTGTGATAAATAAATAAATAAGTAAATAGATGAATAAATAAATAAGAAAACAATTATTTTTAAAATTTGATTATAAAAATTGAAAATTAAACTTAAATATGCTTCGCTAGCTGTCATCGGTTTAGGTAAAACAAAAAATCCATTTTTTATTTGTAACAAAAAATTATGCAAAGTAATAAATACACAATTTTTGTTTATCGCAAGATTAAAAAAGTCGGTAATAAAAGCACTACCATGAATAAATGATCAATCAATTTGCCGACGTGTATTTCATTTTTGTTCAATTTCATCCCAACTATCCCCCTCCTGTCCGGCACTATCTCTCTTCAACCATCATAACATTTCCCGTCACGAGATACCGAACGATATCCCATTCTGCTATCGACCTTAAATCCATTATGTGACAGATCCTGCACGAAATTGTGATGCCCTTATGGATTGCTCCATGATACAAGCAGGACACTACACTGTCTCCTACTCGTCATATCCTCCCAGAAACGAGAATATAATCTCAAATTACATTTTATTATGTGCCCCCGCGTTCGCTTCCGCATGCCCCTTCATCAAAGCTTCCGAAAATTGCGTTTTCTTACCTTTTTGCAAGTATAACGCTATCTACTGGAGCTGAAAACATTTCGTTTCCAGTGTCGCAGATAAAATGGCATTCCACATACCCATAACACTGGCACGAAATGGCAGATCAGATCACCGAGCGCGCTGTACCGCTTATCGGGAATGGCCGATCATTTTATATTTCTACCGAAACTTTTCCGATGAAAATCACCGCCGGCTAAAGTATTATTCACTTTTCTTCCGTTTGCTTGAAAATACCGGCAATTTTCTTTACAACATTGTGTTCCAAAAAAAAAATTGATATTTCCCATTGAGCTCGATTTGATGGGCGGCAGTGTACTGAGCTTCATACCATTCGTCTCATCTCATGGTGGGCTCTAGAACACCACCTAAGAGATTGTATTTTGGTAGATTTTCTTTTTTCCGGCTGACGATCTGAATGGTTTCGTTTTTAATACCCTTTCTCCTTGATACGAGAAAGTTAAGTTGATGCGAAAATGCTTTGCAATGCTTTTTGTCGAACCTTTAAGCAAAAAGCAACGCTTACACACGCAAGCACACAGCACTGGAGCACCGGAACATCACTCGGACCCGGGGTGATTTTTTTTTTTGCATACAGCACCACCTCAAAGTGGGGTAACACTAAAGTGCTTTTCTCGTCTGGACAAAGTGGCCCTGGCATGACGAATGTCGGCACAAACTGATGGGGGTGATCGATATTGCTTCGATGATTCAATGATTTTCATTGCCCTGTACCGGTCGGTACAGGAATTTTTGGTCCCACCGGTATCGTTCGTTGATCGGTTTCTCCTTCTTCGTGTGACATTGTTAACGTACGGTAGCCGGATATCCCAAAATTGGTTGCTCGCGAACGAGCCAAGTATGCAAGGAATGTGTCATGTATTGGTTAACCGGGCCCAGTCTCTATACACCATGCAGCCCGACCCTACTTTTCTTCGACAACACGTCAAACAAGGGTCATATTTCATCCGATCTCCCCAAAGAAAGCATGTGTGGAATAGAAATTATACGTAGTTTTTTTTTTATTTTTTGGTTTCTGGTTACTGGTCTTATTCTTTCCCCATTTCATGTTCTTTGCTTTTATCTATGAAAAACAAAGGATCTAGACATCTCATGTTACCCCTTCGGGGGGTACGTTTGTACTGTAATTTCGTCCATCGACAGGACGACGGTAATCTGACTGAGCTGAACATCGAGCGATACCCCGTTCAATCTTACCGTACGGATCTGCGATGATGCTAGCAAAACATCACCCGGGGAATGATTGAAAGAACATGTTCGCTCCATTGCACTGCTATCGATGCGTAATGAATCGATTATGAGCTTAACAGGTTGGTGATGGGCAAAACACGAAACTGACAGGTCAAAGAAATGTTTCTCAAGGTGAAGCGATGAAAAAATGTACCCGCAGAAGGAGAATAAAATGTGATGCTGCTGTGTGAGAATAGAGAAAGAAAGAATTTATTACCCTACCAGTTCCACGTTTACTCCATCAATGGTTTGTATCGTAAATGTGGTGTTGTGGTATTAAAGAATTATTTCTTTTATGATTTCTTCAGTTCAGATGATGACATTTACGTAAAGTATGTAAAGGCAGGGGTACAATACCCTTTTACTTATATATCAGACATGCTATCGTTCCATTAGATGGCCAACAAATTTTTATATTTGAAATACTATGACGCAATGACATGCTAGACATTCGCATTCAATAAAAAAATAAAAAAAATCATAAAAAATAATCAATTTTGGCGAATTAATTAATGTTTACTAACTCGACAATTTTTTTTTTGTTCATTAAAAATGGTTGTTGCTAACGATAATTATAAGAATACAAAAAGGTTCACATTGGAAGAAAGATAGCGTTCCGAAATAGCAAAAAGAAATACACGACCGAACGAAAGCCATAAACTAGGGATCGACATATAGAAATAACATATGATATGGCGCTAGGATCGGTCATGAAGTATCAATCCTTAACGTTCAATTCTTATTAGTTTAGCGGAAACGGATCATAAAACCTAGATGCATGCAACGCGATCGCCGGCATCGACGAATACACAAGAAAAAGCAAGGTCCGTAAGATCGTTAGAATAACAGTCGAACCAGGAAATGCTCCGCTTGTAACTAAGGTCCAATGGCAGGACTTAAGACAAATTTTGTTTTAGGATAAAACCAAGAAAATTGTAAGAGAGAAATCCTGATGATCATAACTAATACAGGCAAAGCATACACACACCAATACATTGTAAGATATTTAGTAGCAATAAACAGCTTTTACATTTCAACTTCGGAAACGAACAGTGCTGTTGAGTTCATTTCGAGAATTACACTATCTTTCTCCGACTTTCCTTCGGATGCTGGCATCTTGGACCACGTGTATTGTACCACCCGGATGAACGAATTAGGAAGAATCTTCCAGCCAGTGTGCCAGTCCACTGTCAGGTACTAGATGACTAGCATGTCGGTCTGATTTAAACAAAAACTGTTTTGTTACCCCGCAGCGTAACAATGGTCGTACTGGGTAGAAATGTTGGTAAATTTTAAACTGACTGGAATACAAATTCTTTCTTAGAAACATGAACAATTAGGCTTAACCTGAGCATATTTGGTTCGTAAAACATGTTTTGAAAAACAATCAAAATTCATTATACACGTACGCCGAACGGTCGAGCCAAAAACTTTTGCGGATTAATTTTCACCGTTTCGAAAGAACAATTTAACACAACGTAGGGAAACACATATAATCATCACTTAACACAAAATAGACGAATCCTAACATAATAGCAGTAATGCCAACTTTATTATAGGAATTTAAATAAGGATTAAGATTAATTAGCGTAGGACAATAGGGCAATCGGTGGGACGAAAGGAGGATAACGAGAGGAGAGTTCAAAAATATCAATTAAATGTATGAACTGCACCGAGCAGAGCTTCTTTACGTTCAACTGCAGTGTGACGTTTAGAGATGGCTAACGAGGGTAGTGGAGTGTAGACGAGCTAACACCAAGGATCTTGCATGGTGCACACCTGATAAAAGACCTCTGCACTTGCTCGATTCATCTATATGGGTCCTAGCCATGGGAGACCGAACTACTGAACAATACTCCACTAGATATGTAGATAGGTCCAATAGATCTCACAAGTGAGCAATGAAAAGACCTGACGCATAGGGAATCAAAAAACATCTACAACAGATCGTTTGACAACTCCAAGAGTCTTTCGACCTCTGGTCGAGGGCTCAATGTATCATCCACAATTACCCCAAAATATTTATTTTCTTAATTCGCAGTAATTTGTACTTCGTCTAATCTAATAGCCTGCTGTGTATCTATTTGTCTTCGTGTCATAATTAATATCTTTGTTTTACCTCCTTTTTTGCAACATCTTTATTATGCTTTGCTGCAATGCCCTTTACCGTTCTGTCATAGGCAAAAATAACTGTGTTAACTACTAAGATATTAATTTCACAATGTATTCAATTTTTTTTAATGCAATTCAAACAAAATACAAAAAGAATAGATACAAAAACACTTCCTTGAGGTATTCCTATCTTATTTTCTATAGGGTTGGAAGTAACATATTTAGATAATGTCTTTTGAGTGATTTAGCTAAGGTAATCTTCAAACCATTTTTACAACTGTGGCATGAAACCCAATTTGTTGTAAAGTTTTTAAATCTTAAAACTTAATGTGAGCGTAACCTTTCTATTAAATCTATACTTGTTTTCCGTATGGCTTCAACAACCAGGAGAGTCATTCAGATATAACGTTTAGTAACTCATTAGCAAATGTCATTGTGGCAATCGCGGATCACTCAAGTGTTGCCATTCACTTTTTCTCCGAATCATATGTAATCAATGATAATAACTATTTTGTAATTTCATAATAAATTAGTATACCGAATAATAACGTTGTTCCGCGAAATTTATCCAAGCTCCATTTTCTATTCCATCCACAAGCTGCACTAGTCTAAAAGCGTTAAAAATAATCGATTTGCATACTTCATTATTGAACATCACTCAAAACTGGTATATGCAGTAGTAACGTAACAACAACAGCTCAAATATGTAGAATGATTTCCCAACACCCCCTAGCATTAATCTTCAAAAGCCTTCCAATCAACCTTGGGTCTGAATTCTTCCCGTTCGCTTCTTATCTGCTAACAAAAGGATGCAGTACACTTAAGCCCATTATCCAATCACGAGCCTCAAAAGCCACAACTAGTGCGGAAGTATTTCAATTAGTCGTGCTAAGATAAACACACAGCACTGCAACGTGTATCGGGTACCGTTTCGTCTACGTCGGGTTTACTTTTCCCACCAAGCACGGCACAAACGTAAGCAGGCACAAATGGGTGAGAACGATTATTTGCATATTCCCATGATAAAAGACACACGAATGGCCACATCTTGGGAAGTGTTATGCGCATCGGTACGAGCATTCGGAGAATTTTGCCATGCAGACGGCGCCCTGCAATTGATATTTTGATCGATTTTACCTCCCCACCGTTCAACGAGAGAGTAGCGCACTAACGTACAGAGCAATCGATGCATAGTTCCTTAAACTTCCTTTATTTTATGAATCAATGGGTTATGCATGAGCTTCACCGGTCTGGTCGTGCAGTAAAAGTATGAATTTCAATTTAACCTTCGTAGACCTCCTCATCGCAATCGTGGCTTTGGAGAGTGTATTTTTAATAGCGTTCATCTTCCATGCAAAGTGTAGTGTTTTGGCACAATAAAAGGCAGGATTATGCGAGAATGTGAACTCTCTTTTGAGTATGGAGTGTTTGATTTTTTTTAGATCTTTTATGATGGTGCCAAGCATAATGTTAAAGTAGGAAAGTTAAATTAAACTTCAACATACATAATTTACAACAACCAGTGAACTTTTTCTGTTATTTTGTATAGAACACATTAATTCCCTGATATAATATATTGATTATACATTTGCAGAGCGTTGAGCAAATTTTCGATCGGCTTTAGTCCTTCAAAAAGGAATTTCCGTATTTAATGTGGGCTGGTAAATATGTTGCCACTATGCACTACCACACACACTCAAGTGATACACCACCTTCCTAGCTATCTGACTGAGGACATATTTAAGTTCACTTCAAATGAAATTCACCGATGGCACACATCCTTGGACTGAGAAGGATGCTCCAATCGACCTATCATCGTCGTATCCTTCCACCGTGTCCCGACTTTCCGAGCATGATTGATGCTAATGGGATTTCACGATTGGTTCTAGCAGGACGAACCCGCTTAGAATATCACACGGACCCGCACAACACACGGACCCGGCCCGCGCTCATCTAACACCCCGGCAAACACTCGTACAATATACACGTGATGGATGAAAATGAATATTTTCTCATCATCGGGCGAATCATGCGAACTGGCCAAAATGGAAAGAGGTTCGAGGCCTTATCGGTAGTGTGTGTGAGTGTGTGTGTGGCCAGGCACCGTACACACAAATTGCCATCCACCAATACAAATGCACCTGTCATCATCATTATCGATGGTTGCGATCACAATTCGCGCACTGGTTATTGGCAATTTTCAGGTGAGCAGGATATCCTTATATAGGGGCCACTACGAAAGAGGAAATCATGTATCCTCATCACTCGCCGGGGTACGCCGGCTTACCGGGGTGGGGAAAAAGGGTAATGCAGTTTCGCTGCTGGATTGCACATCATTTCAATATAAATGAAGCAGAATAGATGGCTAAATGTTGCGTATATAGTGAGCCGAAATATCTGCAAGATTAGATCTGTTTCAAGGCACTTAATGTACAACATTATTTCTAATACACGAGCTTTAAGTTTATCTAGCGAAAAATGAATTCTATGTCTTCTCAAAATTGAAGATCAGGAAACTTTCGCATTTGCTGTATGTTGTTCCAAAAGTAAGGTGGTTCAATTTTCTCGCGACACATTCTACTTCAACATGAGCAGAGTTCAGTTATATTTTTTCAAGTTGAAAACCCTGCAAGGTGGAAAGGTCTCTTGATTTATAGTTAACAAGATTTTGTATTTTAAGAGAGCGGTTCAATATGCACCTTAACGTGTCATGATTGATCTAGAATATATTCTAATTTTAGAAACTTTGGAATTGATCTTAAATCAATTCTATTTGTAAAGCTTTCACCATGTAAATGCAGGCAGTTATAGAAATTCTTCTTGCAAAAGTTCTATGAGGCAGGAAAAATTCCTATCTGTTTCAACTACTGATGGGAAATGATCCCGAATGTTGGGATTGGATCATTGTAATCTATTTAAGACCCATATCAGATCAAATCACTTGATACGGATCAAAATTTGGGGGTAGAAGATCATCATACAAAAGTGATCCGGGATCATCCGGATCACATCGCCATACAAAACTGATGACGGATCATTTGATCCCTTATTCAGAACATTTAGACAAGGATCATATGAAATCAACTTCAAATTAACATCACCACAGCAGAATCCAGTTCAACTTGAGAAGTATCTATCCATGGCTTAAAATTTGCTATCTGAACTGGAAAACCCTGTATGACACTCATTAGACGTGAATTTATCATTCTATAATATTAAAACATTAAGAGTCAAGAGAACTTAAATTATAAAGTTTAAATATGCCAATAAAGTGAATGTTTGTTGTGAAAGTCATGAAATCCTTCTAAATAATTTTTTGATTAAAAAGATTAATTCATTAATAGGATAAAACAAGAAACAAAGATAACATTAAGATTCATGTCTCTTAAAAAAAGTTTAAAACATGAGCTCGAAAGGAAGCTAGAGGAGTGCAAAGGAAGAAAGAAGTTAAAGGAAACGAAGAAAGGAGGACTGGAGGGAACATAAGAATGGTCACGCCATGGTCACGAATAGAAGAGACGCGAACTACACTAAACTTACTGGATATAAAGAACATATTTCGTCATCAGTAAAAGGCAGTCATGCAACGTGTTTTGTCATAAAAAATCAGTCTTCCAACATGTTATATTTCATTACCGGCAAAAGAAAAATGCTACCACAATCTCTGTCAAAAGTTGTCTAGCAATATGCACATGAATTATGTATTGTACTGATACGATTTTGGCGATGACACATTAGTTATACATACCTGACAGATAGTAACGAAACAAAAATAAGCTATCACTCTACTGTCTACTCCTCACTCTATCTGTTGATTTTTCGACACGCTTGTCGTCATGTTTGACAACGTAATGTGTATCCAATCATCTGTAAGAAAACATAAAAAAGCATTGAACTCGAGCTATATATGCTAAGCAAATATTATGCTTAAGCAGCCTTATGTTTGCTAACCACACGATTGAACGCGTGCTACCTTTAAATTTTAGCCAGTTTTATCCAAAAAGAAAATGTTCCAAACCCGGAAAACCAATGGCAATGATGCACTTTTTATTGCTCCATCCCGAGAAACACCTGCACCGGGGTGTGTTTATTAATGGTGCAGAAAGTTGCGCTCCCAAAAATAATAATAATAACGAAAAAAAAAGTAAAGGTAAGACCTTCCCAAGCTCCAATCATGCCATAAGTTTTAGCCGGCGTGCTGCTCAAGTCAGAGGAAATGAAATATATTGCACCAACCCGACACGATTGGTCGCTGGTACCGGTTTCGGTATGATTGTAAAAGGGGAGAAGAAAAATATTTTCTTACCGTTGAACTTTTTCGATCTACGAACGGTACCCCCAAGAACGGTGCCGGGAACCGTTGCGATACAACACAAACGTTGCGTCCACTTAAGCACGTTCGTCCGTTGCTGGTGCAGTCAGGCAGCTAGCAGCTATACAACAGCATTTTTCCGTTATATATACATTTTTTTTCGCCCAGCTGTTAGCATTGCTTTGCTATCGCGATAAATCATAACTTATCCAGCGTAGCAGCGAAAGCATACACTTTTATTTTGCCTTCTTAGCCATCTAGCGCTTTTGAGCGAATGATCGTTTCGTGCACAATTTCTTTAGCAAATGCAAATATCCCGATATATCCCGGTTGGTGAGGATAAAACGAGACCAGAACAGAGAGAGAGACAACAGAGAGACCAGAAGAGAGAGAAAGAAATTCTACAAACCAGTTTAATTGAATAAATAATGGTCAGAATTTGCAATTGCAATTAGCATTTTCAAACGGATAGCAATCAGTTGCTTGACATATTTATACAAATTGCACCTAATGTCGAAATGAGGATTAAACTGGCTGGATACGGGAGGACGGTGCTTCATTATCGTAAAGTTTGTATATCCAACAGATTAGATGTATAGCAGCAAAATAGTTTTTGTGAGGTTGTTTAAAATAGAATAATAATGTATTAAAAATAATTTAATATTTAATTAAATATATTTATTAAACATATATTTGTCACTGGAACAAGATGAACTTCAATGTTAGGGAAATGGATTTTTTTTTCAATTACATAATTCTTCTTCTTTTTCTTGACTGAATGACCTTAGAGGTTAATACGGCCTTTTTTGGATTACTAGACTTATTTTACCACTGAGCCGAATCGACGGCGACGGTCCGAGCGGGATTTGATACTTGGTCCTGTCGTGTGGAACCGTCGTCGTTTAGCAAATACACCATCAGGCCGCCTCCTGGCACATACACAGTTATTAATGGAGATTCAATTTTCTTTAAATTAAATGTTCAAGGAATTTTAAATCATTTCTTTCGTCTTTTGTGGCACTATCACCTCTTGACCTTCGTTGACTTTTATTACTCGTAGTCAATCATAATGCTCAAATAGTATTTTATAACACACGGTCCTGTCATGTAGGACCGTCACCGCTCCCTGAGCCTTCCGAGAAATAAACTACAGTTCCTCAATCTGATTGCTAAGAATCTCTTAGCTCTCAGACATGGACCAATCTATCTACTTACGATGCGATCCGATTGAAATCTAATTTGTCCTTCCCGTCGGCACTTTCGACACAGAAAATTGAAAGCATTTATTTAAAAATGAACATTTATTCCAATCGAACAGTAAAGTTCCAAAGGAAGATTCAAATGGCAAGCAATGCCATCATAATCTGATAGTTGGAATATTTTATTCAATTGTTATTCTATCAATGATCAACTCTTCATCTATCTCTTTCGATTTATCCATCGTTTTTCCGTTGATGGCTCTTTATAAAAAATACAATTCCAAGTATTCCAATGTGATGTTCATGTAAATTTGCCAGACTAAAAGCACTGTTGGAGCAGATTGGTGATGTTCAATACTAAACGGAGCATACACAAAAAAGAAGAAACAAATAATGTAACTGATTTGCTCCTCCACAACTAGTACCGTGGAAAGTATTTAATAATGCAAAGGTGCTGAAAGTTCATGACAAACATCCTTCCGACAATGGTACTGCAGTTTGCAGTATAAAATCTTCCCACTTGTATGTGGGCCGTCGGAGAACTGATTGGATAGGAGAAGGAACAGAAGGATGAAAAAAGGTGGAGGGACTATTGTCCTTCTGAACGCGAAAAATGTCATACTAACGGAGGGTATCATCGCACCTGCCGACTGCATCTTCGCGGGCACACTATTAATTACAACCACTGCCTGGACGGACGAGAAAGACTAGACTTGTTACTTGTTCATAAATCTATGTTTTGTTTTCGCAAGTCCCGTACCACAGTGAGCACCATTAAAGCGGCAACAAAAAAAAATCCACACCAGATCCGGTACGTAAAGATCACGAACGAACCGCACGGACCACGGACCAAGCGGACGAACGACAACAGACAGGAAATGTACCAGATACTGTGAAGCCGAAGCTGTTCGCAACGAAAGTAAAGAAAGAGAGAGAAAAAACGCAACTAGAGCTAATGTCCACCGGGCACACTGGAGAGTCTTGGCAGTCTTTCAGCATCAGATAACGGGGCGGGTTTCGGTTTGCTCGAGGGTGTAGTTAATTATTTTTATGCTTCCGAGGAACCGTTAATGTTACCGAGTGTGCGAAAACGAAGCGGATGGCCGTTAGTCAGGTGTTTCTTACACCTGGTGGCCATATGATAGTTATCTGTGGCGTGTGTTCTTTAACGGTGGGGGGTTTTTTTATACCATTTCTTGGAAAAAAGCAAAAAAACACTAAGCTTCTGTAGCGTAGCTTTTTTTTTATGCGGGAGTTGTCTTTTGAAAGCAAATTTTTAAAACTTTTGCTACATTTCACAGAACTGTGGTTAGTGTGGTTTGCTTTGTAGTTCGTACTATTAAGTGCTGCTAATATTCTTGTAAAATGACAATTTTCTGTGGCTTCAAATGATGTACCGCACGAACAAAAAATATCACAAGAATCGTGGAGATTTTATTTTTACACAAACGAAGTATTACATTGATTGGAACTCGTGTATCTCTCGTCAAAGCTAGCAAAATACACTTTTATTGACATCAAAAGACTCGGCTGCAGTAAAGGGGGAGGAAAATGGTGGAAACAATTACAAATTGTTATTTTATTATTGTTAACTGATCCCCAATCCTTTCAATCATGTGACAAAACAGCTTTCATCGATACGTACACGCTGCCGCTATGCGCTTCGAGCGTGCAATGACAGGAAAACTCCATTACCTTCGTAGAAACTCGAATCGATAAAAGTCTACGATTCATCAAACGGAAACGGATTTTTTTTGCGTGTGCTTTCCAGCACAACACACAGCACCATCGAGCAGAACGGTCCCAGACAAATGGTTCACTATAGTTCCCATGTTCTATCAATCATCTGCAGAGTCTGCCACAGCAGGCCATTCGACTGGCTCTCCCATTCGTGTTCATATTATTGTATGTGTGTGTGTGTGTGTAGGTGTACGTATGTGTGTAGGTTTTTAGTGATACGCCTAATGTCGGCGCAACATCTGCATCAACAACCGGCGAGACGAACCCCGACTGCGGGTGCGAAAGCTTACACTCTTAAAGCCAGTATAGTGCCTTCGGTACGCTCTATTCCCCACTAGTAAATACCCAACGCTACAATCCAACGATCAGCCATCGACAGTGAACATGCAGCACAGGGTGGTGGTGTTGCCTTTTCGTTTGTAATTTAGTACTATTCATTCCCCGATTTTCGCTCTTCATCTAAGCACCGTGCAGCATAAGTGTTTTGTCGTTCAACATGCGACCGAAAGTTGCGCGTCCCACTCGCCTGGGTAGACGGATATGGCGATCAGTGCAACCGTACCGGTATCAATGGCCGCTAGAACCGACCGACCAACGGGTGTAGCATATTCATGAGTATTTAGGCCAAAGCACGACATTGCCATCTGGATGAAGCACAAAGCGACGAGACACACAGCAACAACGACAGCAAAAAAAAAAAAAACAAATTCGATCATGACTCAACCAAAAGCGGCAAAGAAACAGCGAGAAACAGCGAGTGACATACTCGTTGCCCGTGCGGTGATTTGTTTTCAACCCGAACCGGTCCACTTTTCGTGCACGAGAAAAACGCTTTTTTTTGCAACTCGGACACTAGAGCGAAGGCTGATAAATTGCATATACAAACCATATTTCACATCGATCCTGCTGCACACATTCCTTTACCGAAGTTGCTGCGTTTTCCCGTACGCTAACCACATCAAATAGGCCGAAGCGTATGTGCTTTCCGAGACATATTTCTACCCGTGGTCGAGGTTCCCGGATGCCTAACCGGACCGGCTCTCTAGCTTTAGCTATGGGTTGGGTTTACTACCGTTTGGCAACATTCTTTATTGGAATGCGCAAACACACCGTACCCTTATAGAATCAGCAGTAAGAGCTGGAAAAGCACACTTGAGCGTTGAGTGTGCAATTCAATGCAAACGTTTCTTATCTACATGTGGATTCTTATGGTAATAACTGAGTTTTTTTTTGTGTGTGTGAATGTTTTTGTTGTTGTGGTTACGTACGTGTGTGTTCGTCGCATTCGTGTATTCCATTAATAGAGGCAGACACGGGTGGAGAAATAAATCAGCATTCATCAAAAATGATCAGAAACTACTGAATATTGAGCTGACGGGATGCATGAATGTTTGATAGAATTGTTTGCATTTCCATCAATCATGCTATCAGTTTATACTTTATGCTTTCTCACATTTGCTTCTTGAGTTATTTAGGCGGCTAACTGTTGGAGCTGTTGTGATATGTAATATTTGTTTTCTTTTTTCAGTGTTAAAGTGATATTTACAAATAGACAAAAAATGCTTTTCTTACATTTCAATTAAATATTACATATTAATTAAAAAATTTACTGGGTTTTAGAGTTCATTCAGTTAACATATCATGTTATAAAGGACCTTCTGGACTATCTAGATCATGTTCAAAAGAAATTTTTTTGGGAGTACAATTTACAAAGTTGAAGCCTTCTGTTTGTTCTGTTCACCAACGTCCGATTGAATTCATTGCTTAATCACACTCTGAAACTCCCGGTAGTTCTCTATGGCTACGGGACTCGTCATTCTAGAGTGGCGAGTACTACTGACTATCTCTGGCAATGTTTGTGAGCAGTGCGTATACAGAATGAACCATGAACTAGCTGAGCTGTTCGACAGAGCAGATATCCTTACGGTGGCAGAGACCCGATGATGGTTGGTGCATCTGATGAGGATTCCAATCGCATGAACCAGCAAAAAAGTGTTTGTCAGCGACCCGTTTGATAAGCATCGTAGAGGAGCACAGCGAGCTCACTAGCTAAACAAAAGTGGAGCTAAACCTGTCGGAAATTGGATACAGCCGGAGATGGAGTATAGTAGTCCTCTGAACCGAGTTCGATGAAAACGGATTGATGACCGTGAAAGGGCCAATGGAGCGCAATACGCACAACACCTAGCAACCCTTGTGTAGCGATGGTAGACTTGAACCATTTCCAATGTAAATGTCAGTTCCCACCAGTATCCTATACTGACTAGAATGTTCTAGGTTAAACTACAATATTCTGAATCTCCTGAAGATCCTGACTATCTGGATTTATTGGAAGCTAAAATGTATTCTTTTCAAAGCTTTTTTGACTGACACAAAAATGTATTGCAAATTTAGAAAGTTTTGAGCTGAAACGATTTCCTCTGTTAAATTCCACAACTACCTCGACACATTCCAGTTCAACTTGAAAAGTATTCAGATATGGACCCAACATTGACACTTGAATTCGGGAACCCTGAACAAAGCCTTTAGTGTGTAAGTCGAGAAAGAATCAACTTCCTTTTGAACAAGGTTTAGAAAGTGTCAAAAATTCCAGAATTACGTCGACACATTCTACTTCAAGTACAACAAAATGGGAATGGTCCTATCTTAGCCATCATAAACCCAATCCATATGATCCACAGTATAAAATGGAAAGTGTGCTTGTAATATTGCGGAGCCA
The DNA here is from genome assembly GCF_943734845.2 of Anopheles funestus. Taxonomy (NCBI): domain Eukaryota; kingdom Metazoa; phylum Arthropoda; class Insecta; order Diptera; family Culicidae; genus Anopheles; species Anopheles funestus. The sequence continues at coordinate 43,978,428 of NC_064598.1, forward strand.
TCGGTTACAAGCTACTTGCTGTTAATATAGCGAAAGTAGAGTCATTTATCGTTTTCAATTTCCTACGGCTGCTGTTTCAAGGTACCTACATGCGAACGCCACCTTCACAGTAACAGTAGGTAACAACTTTGTGGTCCAATGATGAATTGGGTAAATTTTTCGTCCATTTCACTAAAAACAACACCAACTGGAAACCACTAACGATAAACACATGCGTCTGTGAGTTCTGGTTGGGTTAGTCCCCAACACACAGAGACTCTGATCAGTCCCTTTTTCTCTTACCATATGTTCTGGGTCGTTCCTTCTAATTTTATCCGTTTCCATTCTACCCTGTCAATCAAGCTGGGGATTGGTGAAATTGGGTCGGATAATTTATTGTTTTTCTACCTTGTGTGAAGACATTTTCGTTCATTCGTACAGTTAACTAGAAGGTGGCAAGGTGACCTACTCAACCTGCCAGAAGTGTTCGGAAGAATGATATCCCTGCTCCCAACAAACAACAGCAAAAAAGGTACAGCTACGAAGGACGGTTTTCTTCACACAGGTTCGGGGTTTATGGTTTTGCTATGTTACTAGTTGGACAACGATCATCATCGGCAACATAACCTTTACCGAACGATGTTAATCAATTATGTACACCAACATAATCTGTACCGTTGTTTGATTTTATTCTGTCAACGTATGTTACTACCCTATCTTTAACCATTTACTCTTCCTCTCCTCCCTTGCTAGGTACACAGAATTTGTCGTTGGACGAAACATCCAATATTGAGCCTTTTATGAAGTAAGTGAACTATTACTATTGTTTCGTTGTACTTGTTTATTACACAGCACTACAAATTGCAGGATTATTTTCTAAAGCATTAAGTTTTGGTGTTTTCTTATTTTTTTATTGTACTATTTTGTTTGTTTAAATATTTATTAGATAACAAAGGATATTATTAAATGATAATTTTTATTGGTGAGATTTGTTTACTAACTTTTATATCCTATATTGCTTGAAGAATATAGGGCAAATTGTATTTATAAATTTTATTAAACAATATATTTAACGTACCTTCAAAACTGTATTTCGATTGTTTCATAAACAGCAATGCATCGTTTCTATTAGAAATCTTTTCAAAAGCGTCGTAGACAAAAAACGAAATCCCATCTTCCTAGTGAATGGGGCGCCTTAGACTACGATATTTGAGAATATAAATATTACCCTTTCGACGCCCCTAAATGGCGGGATTTGCTGCAAAAAGCCACTATAAACGTAAATCAATACAAAACACTGTGTGACTACAGGGTTGACTTTGGTACGGTGGCGCTTTCGGACCCGGGAACGAATGACCGAAGTTGTTGGAAGATTGTTTGGATAGCTTAAAATGTGTTTTGCCTTTCCCGCTTTATTTTTCGGATTTTTTTTTATTTTTGGATATGCTAGAAGGGCACCTTGGGTGGAAAGTGTTTTACAAAGTATGGTTTCCGGTGTATATTTCCTGCTGCAGGCGTGGAACAAATTGATGTGATGTGGTTGCTTTTTTTGGCGTTGCTTACTTTCTTCGAGTGCACATAACGTACAGCACCTTCGTAATCGTAGACCGATAAAGGCACACCGAAAATATGGAGGAAAACATACACACAATCATCCTTAGTGGTGATGGTTTTAAAAATACTGGTTAGGAAGTGATGTACGTTATATGCAGTGTTGAATTCAAAGAAATCACTTTACGCTTAAGCTGTTTCGGAAGCACTTGCTGAAACCGTCATTCATGTTGCACGGTGCTGTAAATCGTTTGTGATAATATGAATTGTAAACTGGGAACGATAAATAGTTTTATTTTGTAACATCTTTCCTAATGCGTTTGATAGTTTGCGTTTAAAAGCAAAATGTTTCAGTTCAATTTTGCTATAATTATTCGCTTCCTTTTCTCTCAGGTTTTCCATACTTTCTCTTAAAAATAAATTTAAAAAAAAAGTCATACTACCCAGCAGCTTCAATTCCCACGCAGTAAAGAACAGCTTCCAAGTGAATCCAACAAATCGCTGCATCGGGGAAAAACATTACTTTCAATGCAATGGTCCATCCCTTGAGAAGAAACCAAAGAACATGTTTACTATTTGGTCACAAACCACCGCTGGTTTGCCCTTCGACAGATTGCACCACCAAGTGTTTGTTATCATTTCGGCACCCAGATCGAACAACCAAGAGAACGAGAAACGGTCGATTGCAAGTTGTTATGTTTGGAATGTTTTATGTTTTTTTTTTGTTGATCTTTCCATACACAACAGATGTTAACGAATAACGAATGTTTAGTGGAGGAATTTTGTGTTTTCCTCCGAGGACACAGTCTCAAACATAATTTAAAGAGGTAATGATAAAGATTTTTTTTAAGGAATTAGTGTTTCGAAGCCCGTTATGAAACTTGTTGAAAGATTATTGATTATGATGATGAAAGATTATGATGATGATGATGATAAGTCTCACCTATGACCCCAACACAGGTTTGAGAAGGACGGATTTATGATATTTTTACTCTAATAACAGTAATCAAACTACAAGTAAGTGGTGGCATCAATATGCATTCTGAAGAGTGCATTCCATTCCAGAGTATCATTCACGCTTCCAAGACGCTTTAAACCTAATTCCACCAAGGGAAAAACGGGCCTTACTTCACCACAATGGCATTCCCATGCTACCTTTACATGGCGATCCAGAACCAATAAATGAAATTATTACATCATATTTAAGGACACTCCGACAAGGATACTCCGGTAATAGGCCACTCAATAATCGAAATATAAAAAGGGATGGTCTGATACACAATCTTCTGTTCTGCAAACATCCATTGTAGACAACTGTTGTATAACAACAGGCGATGTACGTCGGCCACAGAACAACATTAACCGCATAATACGATTTTGCAATCGTTGATCATTTGCCCCTTATTGCCAAGAAACAGAATCGACGAACAGAAATCAAAGTGTGGCATAAGTGAACTTTCCCAAAAAGTCAAGATCGTTCCTCAGCCTACTAATCACTCCACACTTCTTTGTGATCGTATGTGAACGCGGAACTTCAAATTGTTGTCTAAAATACCCCCAAGTGTTCATAAAAATTAAAGATAAAAGTTAAAAGAGTTAAGAGTTGAAAGATAAAAATTTAATTACTTAATTTGTATAGACTGATTTATTAATTCTATAGCGGCATTTCCTATTCTTTTTCCTTCGAATATTAGTATTTTAATAAAACTGTTATTGTGATAATAGTTTGTGGAATACACAATCACTGTTGATGTTTAATTATAATTTTGTTACGTTTTTCTTCTGCATGATGAAAATGAAGAGAAAAAAAAATAAAAAATAGAAATGACTAAATTTCTAATGACAATTCAAATGACTAAAATGACAAAAAAAACTATTATCGTGACATATCACAAAAACCTGCCGACTATAAATCAAAGTCAACAACTAGACACAACCACGATCATTAGTAAAATTTTGAATCGCTCAAAATCGTTAACGGCATTAGTTGGAAACGCAACCATGCTTGTAAGATACAAACTTATTTTTGGATGTCTCTGTAAACATTCTTGTGTACATCCACCCAATCGTAGATATTTCATACAGCCGCCAGTAAACTAAATAAAATTTTCTGCACTGCCTCCTGACGAGCTGAGCTTCAATCATTTTTAATGATGTTCCTAAGGGCTGTGCTATTGCTTCCAGGTCAAATGAAATATTTCAACGTTAAGCTATAGGATAACCGAAAAAAAGGTGGTCACTTGACCTTTTTTTTCTTTCTTTGCAAGAATGCAAATATAGGCAAAACATACCGTAATAGAATCTTGGATCATCCAATTTTAGATGAATACAAAAAGGTAAATCTAGCCCCGTTCCCCCAAACATTCCATGCTTGTTGTCCAATACTTTTTCCGGATTAAGTGTAAGCAAAGAGTGTATCAACAGCTTAATAAACCAGCTGAAGTTGGGCCGATCAATTGAGACATGTTTCAAATGAACAGTTTGGAAAACCTCATTTGTAAAGTATAATAGAGTAACATTAATATTAATAAAAAAGGAGATTTAGAGTTATTTGCTTATCATCTTTATCCCAAAACACAGCAAAAGTATATTGAAGTTGTGAATTGTGAAGTGAAGTGAAAATTGTAATTACTTCAGCCCTCTGTGGTTGACAATACGGCTAAACCCGTAATCATTTAACATAAAAAAAGAATATTGAAGTTTTATGTCTCAAATTAAAAAAAATAGTGAAACATTCTTTTGGTTATTAAAATTATGATCATCATGCTATTTCTATTAAAAGATTTTATTTTGCCTATTTTTTATTGTATATTTATTGTTCGTATAACTTAAAATACAGTAGTAAAGTCTGCACACTTTTTTTTATTCCCCCTCGAATTCCTACTCCATATGCTCACCACAAGTGAAACCAAAAAATAAATAACAAGCCAAACTGTTAACTGAACAATTCAATTGTGGTGACACGTGTTCCGGGTGGTACATTTTGCAAACACACTTTTGTCAACAAAACGGCAACCCAATAAGATTATCTACAAATAAACGTACACTTTCCTCCAGCGTACGCTACCGCCGGATGTTTTACGGGTTTTGTTTCAATTTTTGGCTGATAATCTTGTCGAGCTTCCACATCTGCATATAGATAACGTGCCGACGCGCTCCGTTTTTCCGAGGGGTGAAATCAGCAGTTTGATTGGCGTGAAAATCAATTTTCATACAGTTAACGCTCATGTTTTGGCAAACGGTGGATTTCAATTGATTTCCATACGCGAGTGCGCGTATTTTGACGCGTTTCCCATCGCCTGTTGTACCGTATGTCGTTGCCGTGTTGTGGGGTTATTGGTTTTCCTAGATTGGGTGTACAAAATTTGAAAACATGATACAAACGATAAGGGATTTCAAAATACACCGTAGTTCAATGTTGTACCACAAGTGTCCTATTTTTCACAATAACTAATATCTTCACCCGAAGTGATGGTAACAGTCATCTTGTTGTCATGTTTTTATTTTTAACCTTTTTTTTACAAACCGTTTTTGCATTACAGTTGAGACTTAAATGAAGTTTAAAGTGATCAATCAATGTGCAGATCTTTGGCGTTAAAACATTGCATGATTGTATGAGTTCCACCACGTTTTGAGATACTGTGAGGAGGGAAAAAAGCGTCAAAAAGTCATTTCCCGTACGCTATGTTCATCAGGGTTAACGCCAAACGCTCTCTAAGACTTTTAGAATCTTTTCAATTACTCTCAGAATGGTACTTCCCTACCTGGCGCAACTACTATCACGTTTTCGGAACATGATTCCATCATGATTCCTTCCCCAAAGTGAAAGTGCGTCGGCGCATCCCAGGCCTCTCGAACCGATCATATCCCGACAGGGGACACACGGTACACGAGCAGTTGTCGAGCGTTATTGCCGATGGTGCTGTGGCTTGGCCGTCAGTCTTCGGGCGTTCGTGCTTCCAGCATGGTAGTTTCAGTACGTTTGTGATTGCTATATCAGTTTGTCAAACAACGTCAAATTCCAATCTCAATCTCTCTCCACGTACACACACACACACATACACATATAAGGATGGAAGAGATTGAAGAGCCAACGAAGGATAACATCGATGGAGCAGATCTAGCAGATATTTCGTGCTTGCAATATTCCGGGCTTTCTTCACACATTTTGTTTGAGAAAGTTTGATTACTGTTTGGAGACATTTAATGCAAATGGTACAATTATCATGAGGATAGTGTGAGGACTACGTGTACGGTGTATGTGAAAGTGTAACTATATTTGTCAAATCGCTTACATCTGGGTAGTAAATGTCAGATGGAAATGACAACATGCGTGAAAGCGTCTGCGTTTGACACACCTCAGGACAAGCGTTGTGGCTGTGTGTAAGTGTATTTGCATACTAGAGACAAATGAGCAGCGAAGGAAACATCTCAATTGTTCCATCGTCCATAACTTTCAGCGGCAGAAGCCATGTGGATAGATCTGGGAAAATTTAAGGAAAATCAGTGAACTCATACAATAGGAATCTTTTTTCATTTGTAAGGAAAAGTTTAAGATGTAGAAAAATAGCACAAAAAAATGCAAAACCTACAACAAATGTTCCAAAAAAGAGCGTTCTTTGAGTGTATAGAAACTTCTCTGTGTTGCTCTCACACATCGCTCAGTGTTTAGAGCGTTTGCGATTTCTCCCATGTGATTCGTAACCGAACACGAGAGGGCGCCACCACTCAAGATGCAAAATACCTTTTCATCGAGTTTTTTTTTTGTTATAGAAAGAGTATCGCAACTCCGAGATTGTTTTTTTTATTATAGAATAAATAGAAAATTAACTAAAGCTAAAAACTAAACTAAACTTTAACAAAAATTAAAAATCAGTTGAAAATTTAAAAAAAGGAAAACAAAAGTTTTTGTGTGATACATAGTGTCCACTTAAATTGAAATACCTAACTAAGCACAACTAAAATTCAATAGTACAACAACAAAAAATCAGTTTGTTGCATTTACATTATTTTTCACAATACGGTTAGTCAACTTACACAATATTACGTTAACCCAATCAAGAGAACACATCTTAACTTGTATGAAACTCATTGTAGTAAATATCAATTAAATGTAAAATGTGGAGTGAAAATTAATTTCATCAGACGATTAAAAAACTTAAACTCTATTCCCCATGTTGAATGCATACTTTCACGCCCTTCACTTTCCATCGATCATTAATTCTAATCTACCGGAAGTGACAACTGATTTATTCAACAAGCGAGAGAGAGCCACTCCAATACAGCTTAATCCTTTACGTTTTACACTAGCGAACCGTGAAGTCCGGACAACCACTGCTGCTACTTCAACCGTTAAACGGTTTCCCCAGCCGCGAAACCTGTATCAAAACAGGGCTTTCTTCGGTTGATCACCGGGTTTTGGTATGAATTTGTGGAGGGTGTGACATAGCGTAACCGTGGGCTGTATGGTCTGCTGGGTATGACCGTGACGAAAAGCACGAAAAGTTAATTCCATTATTCCACGCACACCACGGTACAGGAGTCTCCCCATTCTGCTTCATTTAAAACTGTGATAAATTGAGCTGCTTGTAATTCTAGTACAATGCAAGGTTAAAGTAACATTAAAGGAACAATGTGGATTTGTTGAAGCGTTGAGACTGGGACTAAACACCGTACTGTACTGTATAAATCACAAATGTCGAATAAAAAATATACAAAAATTATTTCATAATTTAAAAAACAAAATGCTGTATCCATTATACATGATGATGACCAAGTAATATTTATTATTAAATTAAACCATTTGATAGTTCATTATTCTGAATCATGACATATTACTAAGTGAAAAACACTCCGTATAAAAAATAAAATTGAAACTGATTTCTACTTACATATATGCCTCGAAATCATCTATCTAACAAGCCACACAACCCATATTGCAACATTAAACAGAATATATTAAACATTTATACAACGTATCAAAAGTTCAATTAACCCAAGGGAGGAACCTTGATTGTCCCTCCCTCGTTTTCTCGTTCGTCCCACTTGTGAGTCTTGAAGTTGTGTGCCAGATTTAGGTAAAATTAATTTCGCATCCTGAGAGATCAAAGTGCATGGGGAGCAACATCGTAAAGCAAACCCAAGGGATGAATACTAATTTTACCTGGCAACTTTGTACCCTGCTTAGGACTGTATACCGTTTGACGGAGCGATAGAGTGTTTTTTTTTTCTTCTTTTTGTAAGATTTGGTCTCAATTGCTGTTACTTGAACAATCCATTTTTGGGAATGTTGGTAATATTTTTTTTATTGATAAAAAATCAACATCCTTAAAATGTTCGCTTTATACTAGTAATATTCTTTCATGATGTCTTCTTTTGATTTATAGTACTGCTAATTTAGCGATTAACCAAGAATTAATCCATTAATCCAATTAACCAAGAAAATGAGAGCTATCATGAGGTGGCCTTTTACTGTCTCTCTCTAGGTGGTGTATGTGTTAGCGGTCTTACACGACAGAACCGGTACTAAATCGCATCCGGACCATAATCCCGTACAGAGGGGTTTACGCTCACATGAATAGGGGTAAATATATTGAACGAAAATGTAAGACCTCTTGGGGTGTAGTGCAACAAACGTAGAGGAAGAAAAATAACTTTTACAAATGGACGTTCTTTTAATAATTTTTATTTGGTTTATAGTTATGGCTATGAAGTACGGAAGTCCTAATTGAAATAAAAAAATACTTATGACTACACATAACTAATTCTAAAAGATATATTACAGCAACTGTATACTATCGATCAAACATCCAATTTTTATAGCTTTAATTTAAATGGAAATATTTTTTTCTAATTACGTACATCGAAACAGTAAATTCAGTTAGAAAACCTGTAACAAAAGATGCTTTTTTAACTCATTTCAAAACCACCTTACACTATTCTTAATCAATCATGTTTCAAAAATGACCCATATTTAAATGCAAATCAAACACCTTCAAAGCATCAATGGACGGGAAAATCATCATTTGCGTTTGAAATGGCGTTAACTTTTTTGCAATTTGCTTTTCAACCAACCCCCCCTCCCCCACCAACGCCATATTGTAACGTAACAAGTAACGGTTTTTGATCGATTCTGCATTCACAACGCTTCCGCCACCGCGATGAAAAGGTTTCAGGAACTCGGCGAAACGAAAACCCATAAACTAGCACATCAAATAGTTTGATTGACAATTTACTACCATATTCACGGAAGTTCGCGAATCGACCCCGAAAGGTTTTGCAAACTAGAAATGTGAAAGAAAAATATGCTACACACAAAACTGGCCAGATTGCATACCGATTGCATAAAAAAAATGTATATCGAGGGCATAGATTTGCATTCAATTTTCTCACTTTTTACGGCTGTTATGCGGTGCGGTACGTTATGGGACATTGCCTACGACAAGCGCTGTCGTAACATGGGGATTGATAAAGCTAATGGAGCACGTTTCATCTATTTTCCTTTCACGCGAACATCGAAACGACATTCGCATGGTGAGGACTATTCAAAATTCAAAAGCGCGAAAGGAGAAAAAAAACCCACAAACACTCTTCAGGCATCGATCACGCTACATATTGAATCAGGGCTGTGGGTAACAAACGTTACAGAAAAATAAAAATCCCTCCCTGGTTTGGGAGCGGAAGTACAAACAATTCAAGCAATAAATTTTCTTTACAGTACCGATGAAACGTCGCGTGGGAAATATTGTGTACCTATCTTTAATTGTTTTTCATTAAGTGTAAGATTTAGCACAACATCAATGATCACAAAAATATTTTTCTCTCTAATCGTTTAATCACAATTTTATTTATTTTTCCTTTTCTAGGCGTAAAACAGTAAAAGAATAGGCGTGTAATGTAAAAAAAATCTGTTCATATTCTTGTGATGGAGACGCATGGTGTTTTGTACCGCTCCAGTTATCCATACGCACCGTTTAGTGCTTAAACGATCACTGTACATTCCGAAAATTTATGACGTGATGGTTCTTTCACGACTTGAAATAAGATTACCCATCTCGAATCAACGCTTGATTCAATTGCTCAATTATAGGACCAGCGGGTACGATACAATTTAAGCAACGTCAAACAAACTTGTTCCACACTGCCTTGCGACGGAAGATTTTAGACAGTTGCCGTTTTTAATTACTTTCTCGAGTCCATCAGAAGTTAGGTAGCAAAGAGAATAATTTAATTAGGAACTTTGACAGTAACTTTGTTTTGTATATTTCTTGCGCAATTTACATCTTCATTGCAAAGAAACTGCATATTGACAAGAAGGCGTAAATCGGAATCAAAATCTTTGTTTTTTAGCAAGTTGTAGTGAAGCTTTGTTTTGTCTCTTGTTGCACGTTAGGGGCAAATCATAGAAAGAACATTCTAAGAATAAAATGTTTTCCTTACCTGAATCAAATGACATTAATTCATATTTTTTTAAGAATTACCTTCGAAACAAGTACATATCTCACAGAGTAAGTAGTACGATAAATCAGTCAAAAGCTACAAAACATGAAGTACAATTTATGCTAGCATCATGAAATGCGCATGAAACTAAACGGTAACATAACTATAAAAGCAGAAATTTTACTCTCTCTCACACACAAATACCTGTTATTCCTTTTACCTTATTATTTCGCAGCCCACAGTCCTCTGGCTGTCATTTCTCGTTTCCAAGAATAATAAAGTTACCGTAAACTTATTTTCAACTACATCTCACTTGTCTCCACTTGCCGGCATGACAATATTTCAAGCGCTTTGAATAGCAGAACAACTTCCTTTTTGCACTAACACTGCGCAAACGGCAGTGAGCGATGGGTTTAATTTGGATGATGAAAAACCAAACTACCCTTAAAGGTATAACCCCCCAAAACAACAACTGTCATGCCCTTCCTGCGCCCCGAGAACCCGTGTGGGGGTTACACTTAAAGATAGTATCGTCCTTTTTATCACAACTCGTTAAACTAACCGACTGTATTCTCCTGGTAACGGTGGTTCCAAACTAAGGGACACAAAAGAACCCCGTCTAGTTACATCATTGCGGCTTGATGGAATGGGATGGGTTGAGAGAAGCGAAAAAAAAGTATATACCCATCCAATAGCTTCCAGCTAACTTGTACTGACACAACTTCGTGTTGGACATCTTTTCACTACACCCGTTTCCACCGTGGCATTCCGTTTTGGAAAAGAGCTCATGTCGAGCGTTACATGAAATTACTAGCCAACTACTAGCACCGGTACATTGCTTCTCGAGCCACTGGACAGAAAATTGACGCAAACGCAGCCTCGAGCCGGTTACGGTAGGGGGGGAAAAAAGCATACTAAATGGTTAAGGTCAGATGAGTGCTTGCAGTGCAAATCCTACAGTCAAAGGATATGCCAGGATCTCATTACAGAAAGAAAAGCCGTGGAAATGTTCTGTCTCCGTTGGAAATGCACCGAATAGCTCTAGGGTTCCGCAGCCGGGGAATAGAGTTGCGTGAAATCCGTGGTAAAGAAAATCTTTAAAAGAAACTTTTCAAAGGATGAAAAGTTATACCTGGCAGGAAATATTACGCACTTCGCAAAAAGTGTAACGGCAAAAGGTCACATGGCAATACACATATTAAAATTCAAAAAACTTTTCTAATGGACAACTCGTTTTATAATTGATGTATGATAAGGTATCATACCCACAACAAATATAATAACATAATTAGTTTTTGAAAAAATATAAATAAAATAACATAAAAATGCCAAAAACTTAATAAATTTCACCGACTCCAAACGTAACCTGGCTTCGCTGAATTGCTCTCACTCCTGAAGATCATCGGTATAAATATCAAATGTCAAACTGTAAACGTTCTTGACACGGAAAAAAGTTCTTCTTAAGATGGAAACCATTGAAATGTAGCTCTTTTAGCCTATCAAAAGAAGATACTAAACATTTTAACGAGGATTCGTTGCAGGGAATAGTTTTTATGTGTCTTATAACAAAACACTTTATTTTACATTGCTTTTTATAGGCTGTTTTATGAAGTTTTCTTACAATTTTATGAAAAAATGAAACCTTGCGATAGAATTGTAAGAGAAAATCTATTTTACTGGGAAATGGAAAAATCTAACTCCTTGCTGCAAACGGAAACTTTCATGCTAGATGTATCATTATTATTGCAATTTCCGAGTTGTTCATCACAATGAAAACCGAATTTATTGTAAACCACTTTATTGGAGTATTGCTCTACAAATGGGTACAAAGATAACAAAGGCACTTGTTTGGTGTTGTCTTTTTACATTGATTCTATCTGAAATTATTTAAGTGCACAACATTAGAGCATTGATCCAATCCTGCAATCTGTAATCACATCCGATAACACGCGATGAAATTCTATATAATATACTCTTCATCTCACTCTCCGGTACGCAAATGTTAATCCATTTCGAATATTAAACCAAACATAACCGGCATTATCCATCCAAGTATCTGTGCAGGTCAACACAGATGGCGCTTGTTCTCGCTCGTGGAAAGCACGCTTCAATAGCGAAACCATTAATTTCTATCCAATATTGTAAGTATTCCGTTTAATTAGCTCAACTCGATATCCACCCGCCCCGCAGGCAGTCGATATTATCCAGCTTCGGCTAATTGTGTGATTGAGAAAGGCCTCGAATTGGTTTGCCACGGTCATGCCCTTTACAGTGGATACATTCCTTTAAAAGGGTTATTGGGAGGTTATGCTTGGGATTAGCTGGTCTGACAGAGAATAAACAATATTATACTGCGGTGAATATTCAATATTCAAAGTGTGATACACTTCTGACGGTGTTGAACACGAAACTAGTCAATATTCATACAATGTGTGTTATTCTTTCAAAGACCTCGTTAGTTAAAAAACATCCAAAAATTAATTAATTGCCAACACTCATTCATTCACTTTTCACATAAACCCAAGACCTTGCCATTTTATTGCTGCGAGTTGTTTTGAATCATCCCGAAATTAATGACTCGCTCATTATTCCTTCTAATGCAATGCACACACGGCTAAGGCATTCCCTCAACCATATCTGACAATATTATAACTCACGTATAATTTGCATTGCGTTATGAATAATCAACACTACTCTTTCTCGTCTTACCCCATATACCCCAACGCTATTCTTGGGCTCATCGTCTGCTACCGTAAAGGAAAAGGAGCTTCTCACTTCACGACCTTTCTTTTGAGTCATAACATCTGCTTGCCATATACAACGAGATAGTGCAGCTGGTGGTGGATATTGTCTTAAGAATTTAGCCGCCACAGACAAACACCAATAATCCTGGCTGGGTTTCAAGGGGAACTCGGTAGAGCGCCAGGTCCTCCACTAACACATGCAAAAGCACCACGACCTGGCATGATGCTGCGTTGCCGAAAATGCAAATACTTGCAACCGTGTGTCGTGAATATAGCATAAAGTCTCGCAACTGCGTGCGTATACGATAACAAGATAGCAAGGGAGCTTCGCACTGCAGAACGAAGCATCCAGAAGGATGGATAATCTCGTTGCAATGATGTGCAAATATCAACAAAGAAGATGAATTTGCGACCCGATGATGTTGCCCGATAGAACACAAACTTGTTCACAAAAATCCGCGCCAAGGTACTCTAATTTCCGGATGTGCCAGCAAAAGGAAACTGTGTGTGTGTGTGTGGAGCAGTGTTTATCGTCGTTAGCTGGGAGCTAAGTGATATATTATCACTTTGGCCAGGTGTTGCGCGTACGCTTGCAAATTGTCTTGTTCTTTTGCGTTTTATGAGCTCGTTTTATGGCATTTACATGGTGCGTTTACGACCAACGGATGGATCTGCCATTGCGGACGCTACAGGAATGCAAAAGCGTTAGGCTTCAACCGGTCGGCAGGAGTTGTTTAAAAGCATTGTCACATATTTTTGTCCTGCAGAAGCTTCATCTGTCAAATGTATGGCACACACGCATACTACCACCATTAAAGGGTAGTAAACGAACGAAGGTTACGGTCGTATAATTAAAAACGATAAATGATTTAATAGGATTTTCAAATTGTAAATCTGAAAAAGAATGCATGTTGTATGTAAAGGAACTCTTTAAATCATTTGAATTGGTCATCATTGGTCATCATTATATGAATTATTTAGATAGAATCATAGAATATTGGTCATTTCTCAAAATGCAATGAAAAAGAGCTATTTATGCATTACTCACTAAATATGAATATTAACTTTATTCGAATTAAACTTCAACATCTAACATCAGTCATATTCATGTAGCGTTGATGTAGAACACATCGAACTAAAACGATGCACAGTTCTGTGGAATTAAAAGTTTTGCATTATTTCATTGTTGAATATGAAAACAATCAATCTTTCTTGGTATTTCATGATTAATTTGTGGCTTTCGTTCTTGATGAATTGATTTCAACTAAACTAGAATCCAAGGATTTGCTTGTTATCGATTTGAAAACAATTTCATTAAATTCTACGAATGACAAGGAATATTTCTTCTGTTTAACTTCTGAATTTGTTATGCAACTATTCCCTGTATTTGAATATATTAAACTATCATTAAATTCTCCTTAGTTATACCTTAACTGTTGTAATTATACAGACTCTTTACAGATTCGAAATCGTTACGCATCTGTTCCTTGTGTCCATGGCATGGTCAGTGTCATCAGACATCGAATCGACGCGAAGGGTCACAAACTGCTTTCTCTATGTCTCTATTTTGAAAACGCAACAAGTACACTCGAATGCCTGTGATCTGTTGGATGCATTTGCACAGATTGGAAATCACTGTTGAATGTCCGTAACTGGATTTGTACAGATACCTACTACCACATTCAAACCATTAACTCCATCCATTCACATTGTGGTCCTCGTCGCTACCATAAAAGGCTTTGTTGCATCGCACAGGTTGGATGATGCACACAGTTCTAACACTTTTGATCTGGCTGCAATTGCACTTCAAAGTTGGACACTGCATGCACGTTCGCCACCATTGCCACTAAATGGTGATTTACCAAATGGATTGGCGAATAAAGATTACAGCTGATGAGATTACCGAGCGCGGGAAGAATCCGCTTCTCGAACGAAACACGCTAAAACTCCGAATGTGTTTTTGAGAGAAGAATACAAATCGAAGCTACATTTAACATGTTTATTTTTCTATTATAGTTCTACAACAACCGACGTTGGCTTTAGCTTGTGATGCGTTCATTTACTTGTGAAAATGATGTTGAAACACACGGTTTTCGTGAGCTTTTACCTATTAACAGACTTATTTTTGAGTTATATTTAACTTATTATGACATTATACATTCCCATACGACATAAAATACAATATTTTTATATTCTGCTTCTAAAAGTACTCCAACTCCTTCATGCTCCACTCTAATTTGTACCAGAACTGTGGCAAATAATATTACAAACCGTGTAACAATATAAAGCCGAGTGAGAAGAACACACAAAGGAGTACAAAACACTACAAGCTTTTGTTTTGTTTCACTTTGCCCCAAGTCGGACTTTTTTAAGCTGCTTCACAACACAACACCCAACGTACAAGTGCTCGAGGGGTTGAAGTTCTCCACTGGTGACAACTGAACCGAGTAATTTAAAATAACAACAACTGACACATTCCGTACCACCGGCATGGAACACAACCACCAAATCACAAACGATGGTGTGGAGGAACAGTTGGAACTTAAAACTACATGCAAACAGAAGTTGAACAGAAAGGAGGTAAGTGTTTTACTTCGCATTCTCATTTAGTGCGATCAATGTTGTACTTGATTTGTGTTCGTATTAAGGCTTATTTTAATGCACTTTACATGTCGAAGAACAATCTTATACCAAGTGTGATTTGAACATAAAAAAAATAAATTAGAAAGAAAGTTTTTGTTGTTAGTAAAAAACGAATTAATCTTAAAAATTGTCAATTCCGGTTTTGTCAATCTGCTATCTCAAACTTTATTATCCATTGGAAAACACTAGTCACGTGTAGCAATTACTGCACTAACTTCATGGTTTGCATCCAACAAATGACCTTCAATGCAGGCAGTAAACACGCCAGCTGTGTTCGGCTGCCCAGCAAAGCGAATAATTTATGATTATGCTGCCATAATTAATCACTTTACCGGGTGGGTGGATTATGTTGGTCGTGTCGTCTGTCGTGAATGATGGTACAATGACGCTACAGCGAGAATCATGCCTCACTAGTGTGTCACTCTAATCAGGGAACAATCACGGTGATGAATTTTGACAGCGATTAATCATGCTGCGGAGAATCGATGGGGATGTAATACCGTGTCCAAGGAATTGGTTCTCGAGCCGTTCGGGTGTTGGAAAGTAATGAAGCGACAACAAGTTTTCTTTAGTTTTAAAGCGTCATTTATGATCTCTTATGCGAGTGTGCAAGTTTCAAAGCTTCCCGCAACTTAATCACTCATATTGATGTTACCGTGAAACCTCAGCTTTGTTGAAGTAAAGACTGACCGACTGGAAAACTGGACTGGAGAACCTTGACATACTGCATGGAGTACTGTTCAGATCTAATTACTGTTGATTATACTCTTCTGCGGACCATTCATCGGGTCTATTTATTCCCCCAAGGATATATGAACCAATATGTGTATGCTATTCTCGGTATTTTGTTCCAGAGTTCGTCTTCGTTTTCCGTTCGCCAACTACTTGTTGTAAGTTTACAGTACCTATTATAGCTATGGCATTAACTTGTAAAGAAAACTGCACTTTGTAAGCCCGTGACACAGTCGTAATCAAGCAGTGATTCCGTGCAAATTGAATTTAATTTTAATTGAGCCGATTTATGTACGAATTTAGTGCATCTTGCTTAATTGCCCATCTGGAACTGACATACTTGTTTTTGTGGAGCAAGGAAATGAAGAAACACATACATGTATTGATAACTTTGAAAATATCCGAAGACAATGAAGCTTTCCTTATCATCCCCTATTCAATCATAAGAACAAAGGGTGAGCTTTAATCTCTTTGGTGTACGCTTCCTTAACTCCCACCTTCTGAATTTCTTCCACAAAACTCAGAATGCATAACTTCAATTTAACATCTTTTTCTATTACCTCCGACTATCATCTTCCATGCTGAATGGAGACTGTGTGGCATGATCGTCAGCTTGGTTAAAGTGTTCCATGTCACGAAAGACAAAATGAATCCGTGCGACAGCTGGAAGTACATCGGGTGCATCGATTTCCAACTAACCTCTACGCTTCGGGCATCGTTCGTTGTGACACAATCTGGTCTTAAGCCAGTCACAAGTGTCGCTTGTCCTTATGTGCGTTCGTTTGACCTGAGTTGCTGGTTGACGTTAAGTATCTTTTGATTAAAAATGGTACATGACTGGATTGTTTCATAGTTGCCGTTCAATGCCGTTTGAGACAAATGATGCTTTTCTATATGAATTGATAAATCGAAACAACTCTCTCTAACGGCATTGTTTTGTAACAACTAAGCGGAAGTAATAATATGAATTTCTGATGTCTGATTCTATCTCCTTCTAGGAATATGGGATACTAAGCTCGCTATTATTGCTTGCTTTACAACTTTGTTATAAAATAGTTCTAAAGATAAAATGCTCACCTACATTGTTCTTTTCATTTAAACGGAAAACGTTTTCTCAATGTGTGGATGGTAGAATAAAGCTTTACAACAAAAGAACTCCCAAGCAGAAGGCCTGGACAATGTTTGCGTCGTACAGCACGTAATCCTCATTTTATGGGTTGGATTTTAATTGAATAAATTCTCTCTCTAATTAGTCGCATTCCAATCCGTACCTGTGCAGAGCCCGATCGAAGGAAGGAAAGCATTTTTCCAGCGCTAATTTAATTCCTATACGGCACCGTGGATTGGACTAGTGTTTCACTCCAGAATCCCATCTAAAGCGACGTTCCTCGTTTGCTTCAATGGTGGTTCCTGTTCACTTTAAATTTGTCTGGCAACTGGTTGGGTGACGATCGAGCTCCAACTCCAACAACTTGCCTTCGCTCTTATTGTGCAGGGCAAATCAATTAACTCGTTGCAACAGATACTGACGGCTTAATTGTACATTGTGCAGTTCCGATGGGAGATGTCACTTCCTGTTCTGGGCAATCGTTACGAAAATAGAAACACAAATCCTTTTAACGCGAATAAATAGAACTAATTCATGTAAATTTTGTTGCCCTTAAAATTCAAAACTGTTCAATACACTTTAACGAAAATTCGTTTAAAATTGCAAATACAAAATCCTTGACGACCTAAGTACATTAATATGAATCACGCCACTTCTTGCACAAACTGGTGTTGCTGGCTCTGATTTTATGTTCTCCGTGCGGCAGATCGATATTGTTTACATTCAGTTCACTGGTATTAAATCTGATTATTTCTTCGCTGAAAGTCATTGAGAGTAAAAATACTTTAAGCCTCCTTTCAAACCATTTCAGACACTTCCATTGCGGCCGTTACAATTCCCATTCCATTTTGCTTCATTCTCAACATCCGCAAGGACGATTGGAGCTACATTGAAGCTGTACATCATCGCTTGGACCGGATTTTATTAATGTTTTATGTCTTATCAAAATCCCATTAAATCCAACCGCGACTCCGTAGGTCGTGAACAGTTAACAGAGTGTCGAAGTATCGAAAAAAAAGAATGCTGAGCAATCAAAACCAAATCGAAGAAACACCATTGGAAAAGGTCGCGACAAAGGCAAAGCACCACAGAAATCCGTTCGCCAAGCGTCAACGCCTTATGATGTATTGATTGTTCACTCACTAAACGGAATCAGACGCATCATCAACGACCCGCAACGATTGGCAATTAGTGGAAAGCGGACCACTTTTTGCGTCATTTGTCGACTTTTGGCTGACAATTTTTAATGAAAACGTATCGCTAAGCTTGCCTGACTCGCGCACACCATTTGCAGCGTCGATAGCCTTAGACGTGGAAAGGGTCATAGTGGAGCGGAGACATAAATTACCAACTCGAGTATCTTCGTCGTATTCCGCACGCACTTTGGCAGTTTTATAAACGGCTTGTTTACATTCCGTTCGATGGCCATGGATGTAACAATAACTTTCGGCGACCCATTGCGAGTCGATGCCGCCAACCTGAGACCACACCGTGGCATGGTTATGGTGCTGTGTCTCTGCGTTGGTTCCTCGTTTCGGGAGCGGGAAATGAATTACCGACAAAAGTTTGCAAATTAAATGTCCAACTTTATGCTTCGCGTTGGGTCGCTTGCAACGAGCCGAACCAGCCAGCAATCATACTTTTGCACAATTTGCCGTGGAATGAAGCAACGAACTATTACGGACGGTTATTGCTAATGAGAATTATTGATTGTGGCCCAGAAAATACCGGAAAGTGAGCGCTGAGAACAATGAAATATTGAAAGTAATTGTAGAATGTTTCCGTGCATTGTTGGGATCGTTTGGAAGGCAATATTGTGCTGTTTAACTGGACCAGATGCGATCGTGGGGAAGATGATATTTGACAGTTTCGGTGTTTTCCAATGTTTGAGACTTTTTTAGTTTGTATATTGCGTTCGTTATGAATGCTCTATGGAAATAAGTGTCGATGTATCGTTGCTTTCATCAATTTCATCATTTAATTCATTTCTTGAGACAAAGATCTGCGTATAGGCTCAACAATGTATACTAATACTAACAATATTTACAATAATGAAGCATGACTACCATAAGGCTGAAAGCGGGACAATGGAAAGGGGTTAAAGGGACAATAAAACAGGAGTGAAACCAGAAAGAGGATACTTTAAAATACCAACTGAAACAAGAGATATCGTTGTGGCAATATACATAGGGTATGACGGATTTCCACAGCCAAAGGACCACGAGAACGAAAGGGAACGGTAGGAAACATATAAACATACAGAAGTCAGGAGCATCAGTGAAACCATTAAGCTCTAGAGTAGCAAGGCCAGGTCTTCTTAGTCTGTCGATACAAGATTTTCTATGGTAGGACTTCGATCGGTATATAACACTTTAACCCATTAAATATATTAAGATATTGTTATGCTATTTGGCTAGTTTGACATTGATAGTTGGGAAGAGGAGTATACCTCAGTTATAAGGACACGTTGGCTTCTTTTGATGTGTGCACATATACTAGTAAGAATAAAGCAGAATGCAAGTAGTGAACTTAGCTAACGGACGTGTTTTTCTTAGCTCCCGAAATTCCTACATGTATCCTCTCTTGTTACAAAATATACAGTCCACTCGAAGAACAGATATACTAAGTGCCGTACATTGTTCGTCGTTAATTAAGGAATATGTAAATGAGCTTGGGGCGCTCAGCAACATTTATCTTGTGAAGACAAGCTTGACTCCGTTTATAACCTGATAGTCCATCAGTCAGTCAATCTTAGTACGGGTGAACGATTTTGATGAGAAATGATATCTACCCATCAGTTTGAAGGCAGTTATAGGTTTAAATGAATAAATTAAGAAATAACACTAATTAGTTTTCAGGCACTAGCAATATTTTTTTTATTCTTCAGCTTTGAAGACTTCTTCTTCTTCTTTTCTGGCCTGCTCATGGTCGAGCACGTCGCGTAGACATGGTCGGTCGCCAATCCGTTTCCAGGAAACTCGGTCCAGTGCTGCAGTCCTCCATCCACGGCTGCATCCGATCTCCGACAGGTTTGACTCCACTTGATCCAGCCAACGAGCTCGCTGTGCTCCTCTCCGCCTCGTGCCGAACGGCTCGCTGACGAGCACCTTCCTGGTGGGGCATGAGTCCGGCATCCTCATCACGTGCCCCAGCCATCGTATCCTTCCGGCTTTGACCACCGTCAGGATATCTGCACCGCCAAACAGCTCAGCTAGCTCGTGGTTCATTCTCCTTCTCCACACGCCCTGCTCGCACACATCGCAAAGATAGTCCTTAGTACCCGCGTCCTCCATTGGAGTCCTCCATTAGCAGAGTCCAGGACTCGTACCCGTAGAGGACTACCGGACGTATCAGTGTGCGATATATCGTGCATTTCGTGTGTTGCTGGAGCCTTCTGGATCGCAGGAGTTTGTGGAGCCCGTAGTAGGCACGATTTCCCTGAACAATGCGCCTTCGGATTTCGCTGGTCATGTTGTTGTCCGAAGTTACGATCGTACCAAGGTAGCAGAACTCCTCTACCACCTCGAGATCGTCGCCGTCAACTGATACTCTGCTCCCGAGTCGGGCTCTATCGCGGTCAGAGCCTCCGGCAAGCAGGTACTTTGTCTTCGTCGCATTGATCCTCAATCCAATTCTGTCGGCCTCGCGTTTCAGTCGGGTGTACGCGTCGCACACCGCCGCAGATGTCCGTCCGAAGATGTCGATGTCATCCGCGAAGCCGAGAAATTGGAGAGAACGGGTGAAAATCGTGCCCCGGATGTCGAAGCCCGCGCTTCTCATGACACCTTCCAGAGCGATGTTAAACAGCAAACAGGAGAGTCCGTCCCCTTGCCTCAGACCCCGGTGAGATTCGAACGATTCCGATAGCATGTTCGATACTCTCACCTTGCACTGCACCCCATCCATCGTGGCCTTCAACAGCCGTACCAGCTTCCCAGGGAATCAGTACTGCTGCATGGTGTTCCATAGTTCGGTCCGATCTATGGTTTCGTAGGCCGCCTTAAAGTCAATGAACAGGTGGTGCGTGGGGATCTGATGCTCTCGGCACTTCTGGAGGATCTGCCGTAGAGTAAAGATTTGGTCGGTGGTCGATTTGCCTCCAACAAATCCAGCTTGGTAGCTTCCGACGAAATCTGTGGCAAGGGGCGCAAGTCTGCAGAAGAGTATTCGGGACAGGTTCTTGTAGGCAGCATTCAGGACTGTGATGGCTCGGAAGTTAGCACAGTCCAGTCTGTCGCCCTTTTTGTACACTGGGTGTATGACACCCAGCTTCCACTCGTCCGGTAGTTCTTCCTGGTCCCAAATCCTTACGATCAGCCGATGCATAAGCGCGGCCAGCTTTGAAGACGGATGTGTCAATTAAAAAATAAAATAAAATACTTATTAGAGCATAATTAGTAATATTTATTCGCACAGCTACAGTTACCCTCATCCTCTCTCTCTCTCTCTCTCTTCTTGGCTTTAACGACCTTACAGGTCACGTCGGCCATTTCTGGCTTACTACACTTATTTTAACCTCGTAGCCGGATAGTCAGTCCTTGCTACGGGGGGACGGTCCGGATGGGATTTGAACCCGGTCCAGCCGTGTGGACTGGCGCCGTTTATCACATGCACCACCGAGCCGCTCCCTAAGCCTCATTTTTCTTAAATTTTTTATTGTTTGCAGCCGCAAACAACCGCATATTTCTTAGAAATAATGAAATATAACAACCATTGTAAACCATTGATCGAATACATTTGTGATTACTTAGGTGGTAGTTCGAAGAAACCCTGGACAGGCCTTCAAAAAGTAAAAAGTTTATTCTTTGTTTTCTTAGTATACTCTGTTGTCTAGTATGTTTTTATAGCAAGAGTTTTATTTCTTCTAAGAAAATATTTACATTTTCCACAGAAGCATCAGAACATTACAGATTAGTAACTCTATAAAGTCTACAATCATTACAATTATTTATCGAACAAGGCGATTCAATCCATCCATTAAAGGACAAAGGGAAAGGACGATCTACTCTCCATGGTGACTCATATCACCTGCGATTG
The DNA here is from genome assembly GCF_943734845.2 of Anopheles funestus. Classification (NCBI taxonomy): domain Eukaryota; kingdom Metazoa; phylum Arthropoda; class Insecta; order Diptera; family Culicidae; genus Anopheles; species Anopheles funestus. Next base: position 44,000,661 of record NC_064598.1, read on the forward strand.
GCAATTATGGTTATTCTTCGGGCATGCATGCAACAAATTTTACTTTACTGCCACTCAATGGAAGTGGTTGATCGAAATACGCTTCTAACATGAACTCTTTACTGTACAGAAGCTCGTATTCATTCTGGGGGGATTTGATGAAACCGCACAATACTACAAGGAGATGGCCATAAATTGTTTCGCACCATTCGCACGTCTTGACACAGTGCGATCCTTACACATGTTCAGTTGAAAGTATGCGTTTAGGAAAGAATTAAGGGAAACCTTTGATGTACAGTTTGAAATGTACAGTTTGAGACGTTTTTCCAGTTATTCTGCCATAATTGTACTTCACAAATTCCTTCTGATATTCACAATCAGGCAAACAAATTTATAAGGAGGACAGTGGCATCGATTTGTTATGCCGTCTGCTTAATCTGTTTGCTGATGTTTTGAATGATAAAATAGCAGTTCCACTGTTGTTAACGAACTACATGGTTAGAAAAATATGACATACTACATCTGATTGAAATTTTTCGATTTGATTTTTATAGAACTAATAAGATCTTCGTATTCGGTTGCTAACACGGCTGCAGCGAAGAGTTCCGAAGATCTGCTGTTGAAAGTATTAGGAAAACAGAAACATATCCTGTTGGTGATGCATGTTATGCAAAAACTGTTGTCCAGCAATGTACAGAAGGTTCCTATCAAGAAATTGGGAAACGTGAACAAAGGCTATGAAAAAACTGGAATCGTTCTTGGAGTAGAAAACGGTGTACCTGGTGTACCAGGTTTCTGCAGAGAATATTTCTCTGCTTGTTTGTTATTTTAAAATATCGAATCATTTTTAACTATATCTCACTCCATTTTTAGGGTAACCAAACGATAGTTTATGGGCTATCTGCGAACGGATTCATTCATATGCTGATGAACTTTCAACGCAACTTGGAAAACTGTGAATCACGTACCTCGTATCTGACCCATACAAATCACTTGAAGGTAGCGGTAACTACAATACCCGTGTCAAAACTGTTTGACTTCCCTGTACTAGGACCGCTGGATTCCGGTAGAGGGCGTCAGGATATAAATATATGGTGGCGGCAAGCGGACCGGCGCTCTTATTTTCGGACTCGGCAAAAGGATAGTCAGGGCAATAAATTTGAACTGTGTTACATGAAATTCATGTCGTGTTAAAATTTTGCCTACCACGATCCGAAAATTCGACATTTTCAAATTTAGTGCCATCGAAATTTAATGCTACCGGGCATTAAAGTGCGAATGTTGTGCGATTTACAAAGTAAAACGCAAGTGCGTATCACGAACCCTGGTTTTCCAAGTCGTAAAATCGTGAATTAAAAGCAGTGAAAAGTGAATTCGATAGGTGATTCTGAATCACAGCCGCCCGGGTTTTCGTTAACGTACGCGGACACGAATAGAGTGCGGTATCGGGACACTTTCGCGCATCACTCGGAGTGATCACTTTTTATCGCGGGTGCAGTGTAATCGTTGCGAAGCGATTCGGAATCGCCACAGCCAACGGAACCGCAAGATATGGAGGATATAGGACGTGAACAGCCGCCAGCACCGGCTGAATATTCGGATCTGCCTACGGCTGATCCTACAAATCTACGCGTGCAACCACGCCAGGCACCACCATCGTTGATGACGGGCCATGACACCCCAGGGTCATCCAGGGTCAACCCAGTGCATCGAACCGTGCAGGGTAACATGGCTGGCGCGGCAACTCGCGACATCGACGAACGGAAGATACGTTCTTCCACACTCATGACACCGATCACTTTACCACACGGTAGAGATTTAACCGATTCACCAATAACACCACACTACGAAGTACGTCGGCCTACGCCATCGATCCCGAATGCGCCACCATCGCTTCGCAGCGCGTCGCCATCGCTCGACGGGCGTGTGGCGGCGACGCAATCACCGAGAAAGGACCGGACCGAACTCGAAGCGATGGAATTAGACCTGAAGTTTCGGGAAATAGAGTTGGAGCGTCAGCAAATACAGCTTCAGAGGTTGAGGTTGAGCGTTCGACAGAAGGAGTTTGAAACCGTCGTGTTAAATGGTGATGTTATTGAAGGTGAAGAGGTTGATCGTGCATCAAGGTACGGTGTGGGTGACAAAACCACGAACCAAACCGACGCGGTGGCCGGAGAGCACTCTGGTTTCGCGTTCCCAACAGCAACGGCCCCGAACGCGATTCCATCCCTAACCGCGCGCGCTTTCCCGCTGCATAGTACAGGTCGATTTGCAACGACTGAACCTCGCGGTAGCGGGACTAGTCGTTGGCCACAGATGGTCAGTAGGACATTACCATCCTTAAACCAGAGCCAGCTGTATGCGCGACAAAGTAAGTTACGGGATTTGCCACCCTTTTCTGGCCAGCCTGAAGAGTGGACCATGTTTATCGCTAACTATGAGCGAACCACTCAAATGTATGGTTATACGGATGAGGAGAACGTCGAGCGATTGTCGAAAGCTCTCTCTGGTAAGGCACGCGAAATGGTCGGGCATCGTTTGACGCACGCACAGCACCTTCCGCAGGTGTTAAATGTGCTTCGGCGACATTTCGGCAGGCCTGAAATCATCGTGCACCATCTGATACGAAAGATTCGCCAGCTTCCCTCGCCGCGATTAGAACGAGCAGAAACGATCGTCGACTTCGGGAACGCGGTTCAGGAGATGGCCGCTGTTATTTCGTCAGCGGGCCTGTATGAGTACACGTTCAACGTTGCCTTGCTACAGGAAATGGTAGAAAAGCTTCCGCCTGTACTGTTGCGAGATTGGTCGCATTATCGTTTGCTCCTTAGTGTGCCGACTATCGATGACTTCAAAGACTGGATCGAAAAGGAGGTGGAAGCGGCTAGTTACAATACTTTACCGTCAGTTCATGAACCTAAAACGGAGGCGAAACGTTTAGAAGGACGAAAAAACAAGCCAACGACATACCTGAATACAATGGTAAGCGAAACTCCTGAAACAGTTGTTGAATCGTCTTCTTCCTCTCACAGAAAAGACGCGTCTTGCATTACCTGCAAGGGATCATGTCGTAGACTAGACCAGTGTCCCACGTTCCTGGCAATGAATACGGATCAACGTTGGGCCGTCGTGCGCGGTAACGCATGCCGACAGTGTTTGCGTCGACACGGGGGCAGATGCAGATTACAAAAGTCGTGTGGGGTGAATGGTTGCCGGTTAACCCATCACGAACTATTGCACGACGCAGAACAAAAACGAGGCTCAAACAACGTGCCCGGCGCTCAACAGCCGGAAGAGCCAACACGGATAAACAATGCGGTGAACTCGTCCATTACGGAGTCTATTAACTCCCATATGTCTACAACTGGAGGTGTGCTGTTGCAATACGTACCCATACTCGTGTTTGGAAATGGCAAGATTGTAGAAACGTATGCCTTCCTTGACAGTGGTTCAACAGGCACGTTCATTGAGGAAAGTTTAGTAGACGAACTGGGACTTAACGGGACTCCCCATCCATTGCGCATCCGGTGGACCGGAGACCTCGAAAAGGAAGAAACCCGTTCCATGCGTTTGGCCATTCAGATCGCCAACCCAAAGAATAGGAACAAGGTCTTTACGCTTCCGAAAGTGCATTCTCTTGAGACCCTGTCGTTGCCATCACAATCATTTTCCACCGTAGAGGTTTCTAAAAAGCACAAACATTTAAAGGGCCTACCGTTACAATCTTATAAGAACGTTAAACCGCGTATTCTCATCGGTATTGATAATTGTTACCTCATGCGTCCCCTTCGATACGCAGAAGGCCAAAGACAAGAGCCAGCCGCTGTTAAGACACCTTTAGGGTGGATCGTCTTCGGAGAATCCGGTAATTCACCACGCGACGACCATGTCCATAGTAAGTTCCACATTTGCATGTGCGGAACAGACGATCTACAAAAAATAGATAACGTTAGGAATGAAATTTTCAAGATTGAGTCACTCGAAGTAACAAAGACTTCAGTGAAAATGCTTTCGAAAGATTACGAAAAGGAGATAGAAATACATACCGCAGCGAAGACGCTCCTAGGAAAACGGTATGAGAAAGAGGAAGCGCAGGGTGCGAGAGATTGGTTCCTCACAGTATTTCCACCAGCTGCAAAGTCACGTGGGGTGAACCTCAACTCGTTTCCGTTAACCGGTCCGGACATATTAGCCTCGCTGTTAGCAGTTTTCTACAAAGTCCGTGAACATCGCATCGCAATCGTTGGCGACATAAAGGAAATGTTCGTCCAGATAAGAATGAGATCTGAAGACCAACGATCGCAATTCTTTTTCAGGGACGTTAATGATATTGCTGGAAGAGAACCAGCGATTGATGCTATGGCGGTCATAACGTTCGGAACCACGTGCTCTCCTAGTAGCGCACAGTTTGTAAAGAACCGTAACGCATCTAGGTTTGAACACCAACATCCTCGGGCAACCAACCAACATCCTCCCAGCAAGAAGGAAGTACTTAACACCTTAACGATCGTGTATGATCCCATAGGTCTGATTGGCAACTTCCTTGTGTACATAAAACACCTCACGCAAGAGATTTGGGCTGGGATAGACTGGGACCAGCAAATAGATGGTCGATTGGCAGAGAAACGGCTAAGCTGGAAAAAAGTGTTACAGTGGCAGTTCAACCCCCCCGGTGCACCACGTTCTAGGGGTTGCTGGGAACGATTAGTCCGATCGGTGAAAAAGGTTCTTAGCGGAATACTAATGCCTCGGCTTCCCATCGATGAAAATTTACTTTCAGCACTGACGGAAGTCGAAATGGATGTAAACTCTCGACCGCTGACGCCAATACCCCTTGACGACGAATCGGAGCCCGCATTGACGCCAAATCACTTTCTCCTTGGTATATTGAACGCTGCGCATCCCACTAAGACCTTTGACGATACAACTGCCCTCCTAAAAATGAACTGGAAAGCATCGCAGGCGTTAGTTGAGTTATTTTGGAAGAAATGGGCGGCAGAGTATCTACCTACGTTAACGCGCCGGGATAAGTGGTTTGACCGAGTGCAACCGGTAGCTGTAAATGACATAGTAGTGATAGTAGACTCGATCCTCCCGAGAAGCAAGTGGCTGAAAGGACGCGTAGTTGATGTAATAACGGAGAAAGATGGACAAGTAAGACAAGCCACAATACAGACAGCGCAAGAATTGCATACACGATCAGCCGCGAAGTTAGCTGTGTTAGATGTTAGATGTACGAAGTCGATTTGTGAGGAAAACGTATCGGAAACAATCGAAAAGAAACGCGACAAATCACGCGGTATTGTTGACAGCAGAGGGATAAACAAAACACCGGAACGTTCATAACGTTCCTGCGCTGGGCCGGAGAATGTCAAAACTGTTTGACATCCCTGTACTAGGACCGCTGGATTCCGGTAGAGGGCGTCAGGATATAAATATATGGTGGCGGCAAGCGGACCGGCGCTCTTATTTTCGGACTCGGCAAAAGGATAGTCAGGGCAATAAATTTGAACTGTGTTACATGAAATTCATGTCGTGTTAAAATTTTGCCTACCACGATCCGAAAATTCGACAACCCGAAAGGATGATAGTGCTAACTTACAAAATAAATACACATTTGGCTACTTACCTTCATGAAGTTTTTTTTGTTCTAAAATATATTTACACTCTTTTTCGCCCAATCGTACAGAAGCAAACTAATAAAAAAAAACCTTTAATGTTATATTAATATTAATATTAATAGTAATATCGATCGTTTCATTACTTACTTCATTACATTTACTTACTTTTCTTTATTTACAAGTTTATCCAACTAATCCCAGCACGGGCGATCGAACAATTGACCGCGTAACTAGACATGGGACAAACGATTCTTTTAAAGGATTGAGTGCGCTCCACTTCGATCAGTGTTGTGAACTGAACGCGTACGTCAGTTCTTCCGCACCTCGTCCGTGAGGCGGTGTTGATCATTCAGTTTGTTGACTACCACAGTACGATTGGCGAGCGGAAAATTCGTCGTTCATAATTCTATTGTGCGGAGCTCGTTCACTCATTAGGAAGATTGGAACGAATCGAGCGGTTCTAATTCAATACGCGCATGTCTACGCGTAACACGTAGTCAAAGGAAGGAATGGTTTGGTGATGAGTGCAGGTGAGCACTATACGAGAACAACGCAGGGCGAGACCAGGCAGGACGTGAAAAACTACAGACGACTGAGAAGGAAGCAGACAAGAAGGGCAGTTTCAAAGAGTCGGATGAGCGACAGATGTAGCAGCTATCCTAGTCGGCGGAAACTCTTAACTTCCGCAGGGTGTTGACCGCTATGTGCCGCAATAAGCAAGGAGACATCCTGTCGGACGAGCGAGAGGTGATTGAAATGTGAAACAGACCTCTGAATGGAGCAGATGTAGGAGAGACCGAACCGGGCACAGGAAACAGAGGACAGCAGTATTACGTCAGCCAGCAGGATGACGAAATGGCCCCGCCATCCTTGGACGAAGTCATCAGTGCCATCAAACAGTTGAAATACAACAAGTGGCAACGGAAAATCCTGGTCTGGTGGAAGAACTGTTCAATATGGGCCCGAAGGGACTGGCCGCCATTATGCATCGGCAGATCGTAAGGATTTTGGGACCATGAACAACTACCGGACGAGTGGAAACTGGTTGTCATACACCCAGCGACAGACTGGACTGTGCTAGCTTCCGAGCCATAACAGTCCTGAATGCTGCCTATAAGATCCTGTCCCGAATACTCTTCTGCAGACTTGCGCCCCTTGCCACAGATTTCGTCAGAAGCTACCAAGATGGATTTGTTGGAGGCAAATCGACCACCGACCAAATCTTTACTCTACGGCAGATCCTACAGTAGTGCCGAGAGCACCAGATCCCTACGCACCACCTGTTCATTGACTTCAAAATAGCGTACGACACCATAGATCGGACCGAACTATGGCACACCATGCAGCAGTACTGATTCCCAGGGAAGCTGGTACGGCTGTTGAAGGTCATTATTGATGGGGTGCAATGCAAGGTGAGAGTATCGAACATACTATCGAAATCGTGGATCTCACCGGGTTCAGAGGCAATGGGACGGACTCGCCTGTTTGCTGTTTAACATCGCTCTGGAAGGTGTCATGCGAAGAACGGGCTTCAACATCCAGGACACGATTTTCACTCGTTCTCTACAATTTCTCGGCTTCGCGGATGACATCGACATCAATGGATAGACATCTGCGACGCGTGCACCCGACTGTAACGCAAAGCCGATAGAATTGGATTGAGCATCAATGCGACGAAGATAAAGTACCTGCTTATCGAAGACTCCGACCGTGATAGATCCTGTCGAACCTTAACCGAGTTTCGTGGAAACGGATTGGCGACCAGGCAATGTCTTCGCTAACGTGCTCCACCATGAGTCAAGAAACAAGAAGAAGAAGAAGATCCAACTAATCGAGATTATCTAATATCAAATTGAATTTGGTATCGTTTGATGTAAGCATAAACTTCTCGTGTTAAATCGATCAATTTCTCAATACACATGCAATAAAAACAACACAAGAGTTAAGCAATAAGCCAAACTTTATTTGAACATTCATATTGTCGTCGTGAGTTGTCGTGCGTTACGATGCGTTAACGATTGATAAGAATGAAAACGATTGCTGTATCTTTCTAGAATTTCCAAGATTTTCTTCTATTCTTCCTATACAGTGTGAACATCCTACGTGACGTGTTATAGTTCTCTTTACTGAAACGCTACGATCATCAAAGTAATCATAAGACAATTTTCTGATTGTTATGTTATGCGCATAGACAGATAACAAAATGTTGTATCAGGTGATTCGAAACCAGAGTCGCTGACATTTGTTTGTCTATTCCTTTACTAACGTTTTACACACCTTTAAGTTTTTCTATTCCTGCTATTCATCGCTAATTCGTTCGACAATTCGCACAATAGTTCCTCGTCGTCGGCCTGGCAAACAGTCTGAATATCATAGCAAAACCATAGCTCAGATTAAGGCAATACACGTTTAGACCGCACGATTGGCGTTATAATAAGGAACCGTCAAGATAGCGAGCGATTCTTGCAGCTTTTGACCAGGTCCCACGGCTAATCCGTTCAACTACGGTTTTCATGTACCGAATAAAAATATTTTTCAAAGATATCGCACTTTCAATTCACCTTCTGAGTTCCTTCTGATTGATGATTACAGGGGAAATTGAAATTAGTAGCGAGCATGGCGTTCAAGCTCATTAAACTTGTAGTCTGACTAACAGACGATCGATGTAATACTTGACGGATTCGATGAGACCGTACCATAATGCAAGAATGTGATCAAAGACTATATCTCACCGTTCTCTCGGCATGATCAAGTACTAATTTTTTTTCTGTCAAGTCGATCGTGCTGCTTCGAAGAATATTAAATAATGCGTTGAACTACGGATTTCATGTACCGAATAAAACTATTTTTCAAAGATATCATTCCCTCAACTCAACTTCTGAATACCTTCTGATTAATGATTACAGGAAAAAATGAAAATAGTAGCGAACATGGCGTTCAAGCTCTTTAAAGAGGTAAATAACTATTTCTCATAGTTCTCCCGGCTTGATCAAGTACTAACAGTTTTTTTCTGTCTAGTCGATCTTACGGCTTCAACGAAAATTTGAAAAAATGCATTGAACTACGTTTAATCTGTCGATTAAAATTATTTTCAAAAGAAATCGATCTTGTAATTGACAAAATCCTTCTGATTAATGATTACAGGGGAAAATGAAAATAGTATCAATGCATCAATATACTGTTTAAAGATAAATCCCCGAGTTGTAAACTACTTCTACAGAACGAACTAATTGAAGGATGTGACAGCAAATATAAGACATAGGTGACAAGTTGTTTAACAAATGTTAACGGAAACGAGTGTTGCAATATTTGCTATATGTAAAACAACGCGACAAGAACATGGGGTAAGAGGTGGGACTCAACATCATGACAAGTTAACAACAAACTAACATATGTGAGCACCCAGAAGATCGTGTTGATCTAGCAATATGCGCCGAGAGCAGTCCTGCTCAAGCTTATTAAACTTGCAGTCGGACTATCATACGACCGTTTTTATCCTTGATGGATTTGATGAGATCGTACCATAATGCAAGAATGTGGTCAAGAATTATATCTCACCGTTCTCTAGGCATGATCAAGTACTAACAGTTTTTTTTCTGTCTAGTCGATCTTACGGCTTCAAAGAAAATTTGAAAAAATGCATTGAACTACGTTTAATCTGTCGATTAAAATTATTTTCAAAAGAAATCATTCTTGTAATTGACAAATTCCTTCTCATTAATGATTACACAGAAGATCGTGTTGATCTAGCAATATGCGCCGAGAGCAGTCCTGCTCAAGCTTATTAAACTTGCAGTCGGACTATCAGACGACCGTATTAATCCTTGATGGATTCGATGAGATCGCACCACAGTATAAGAATGTGGTCATGAACTGTTTCGCACGGTTCTCTCGGCTTGATGACATTTGATGACTGACATTTTTTTCTTTTCTGTCAAGTAGACCGTACGAGTTTGAAGAAGATTTGAAAAAAACTATCGACTAAAGCGGTTTACAAAAGATGTAATTTGTCCAATACACAAATTCTTTCTGTTCAATGATTACAGGGGAAAATAGGGAGAATAGGTCACAACGAAAATAAACGCCATTTCCCGACTTTGTTATGAGGTTGATACCTCTAAAGAAACCATGATCAAAAGTTTTGATGATCTTTTTTAACCATGTTTTAACCATGTGATCTATGGTTTCACTTAACGTGTACTAAGTTTTCACACAAACAAAGGCCAGAGGAATGCTGGTTTTGCGCGAAATGCGAAAGATCTCTTACGAGCTCAATTGCTGCAATCAATCAATCAATCAAGCTTATACTAGATACGAACAGTCCGATGCAGAATGGTTTGTCGAAACAGTGGGTGGAAGCCTCATCAATTATGTTGAAGCGAATGAAGGAAGTAGCAGCCGCAAAAGAAGTTGGGATCAGGAAATACCTGGAGGATTCAGAGCAAACATATACATCGCCAAAATTGCGTCACGCTCAAGCTCATTAAACTTGTAGTCGGACTGTCAGACAACCGTTTTAATCCTTGACAGATTTGACGAGACCGCACCTCGAATGTGAGAATGTGGTGATGAACTGTTTTGCACGGTTCTCTCGCCTTACGGGTTTGAAGAAGAATTGAAAAACACTATCAACTAAAGCTATTTTCAAAAGATTTCATTTGTTCAATACACAAATTCTTTCTGTTTAATGATGACAGGGGAAAATAGAAAGGAAATCATTTGATACATCCAAAATGCCTTTTAAATTCACAACGAAAACAATCGCCATTTCCCGACTTTGTTATGAGGTTGATACCTCTGAAAAAACCATGATCACTTTCCAAATATTCCCGAGATAATAAAACGTTTAAATGAGACTTTTGTAAGACCAGATTTAGTATACCTGGAGCAGGTCTCGAAAATCCAGATCCGATCCAGTCGTGTTGTATGCTGGATTCGACAAGATGGAGTTCAAAATTTTACGACAAGAAACATTAGCAGGAAGTGATATTGGTACGATATGTTTAAGTTAGAAAATAAAGAAAAGAGAGAAACTGTGCCCTGTCAAAGGAACTAAAACTGTAGATATAAGACAATTCTTCGCAACATACACCGACACAGTCAGAGTACACAACAGCGAGACTAGTTCAAGGCATAGCCGATCGTCCCATCCGTCCCGCTGGGCCACAAGGAGCGGTCTCATTCCCTGTGCCCGGCGCGTCATATACGATGGCTGACAATACGCGAACAAAGGTCACCCAGTTCTTGGCTGACCTCCTTTACTTAATGGGATATACGTACACCATTACGGATGCAAGTTCACGTCTGTTGCAGGCAGGACGATCCTGCTAACGACGTAGTTATAATACCTGTCTTGGTGGCGGATCTCGACTCGACTTGGATGATGCCATACATCTTGAAATATTCTCTTATCGATGAGACAAGCGAGAGATATTCTCATTTAAAAGGGCTACCAGTTCAAAATTTTGAAAACGATTATTCTATAATTTTGCTAGGACTGAACAATAATCATTTATTAATGGGACTTAAGCACCGATTCCATTATTCGAAGATGTGATAAGGACCACATGCTTTAAGATGATTTTTCAAATCCCTGGGGGTATCTCACACGTAGGGTACCTAAGCGGTGGAAGGGATTTCATACGATTGACTTCTGAAGCGTCTGGTGAACTCATAAATTTAATGATTTTTTGTCTCCGATGGGTCGTGGTGTACACGCAACTGCCAAACAGCGTTCGCTGATCCAGCGTCTGTCGGCTGCTGGAGAATCTCAGCGTTGCTGGCGAAAATTTTTGCTTTCGCTACACAGCACCGGGACAAAGGTATCGTCGGGCTTTCCTCGCAAAACAACTGAGAGAGACGATGCTCGGATGACGCTGTAGCAGATAATATCTAATCTGCTATACAGCTAGTATTAAAGTGACAGTTATTTAAGAAATAGACAACACAACCATGAGAAATAGACAACACAAGTACGCAACCCAAATTTATGACCCACATAAAGTAAATGAGTCCAATGCAAGATACATGTGCTGCGTAGGCATTGGCCACATGATTATTTAATAACACCAAACCAAAAATCAAAACTGACCCGCGCAGCGAAGCCCAATATTGTTTACGAGGCAAAACATGTCCACGCTATGACGAAAGCGTTTAAGCGACGAAATCGTTTAAGTAGGTCAACCCGCGAGGCTCCGCCCAAGAACAACAAAGGCGTCAAACGTAAGCAAACTTAAGAATGATATATAATAAAGTACCGGGCCAAAGCAAGACAGACTTAATCTGGACTTGGCATGGAACGTAACTAATCTGTATCCATTTATTTCCAGACCATTGAGTAACGTCTCAATGTGTCCTACGTCCGTAAAGTCCGATGATAAGATAGGCAACAAAACAGGTGAGGTCAAAGCCTGTTACAGGAGAATCTCAGCGTTGCTGGCGAAAATTTTTGCTTTCACTACACAGCACCGCGACAAAGGTGTCGTCGGGCTTTCCTCGCAAAACAACTGAGAGAGACGATGCTCGGATGACGCGCTTTTGCTAGGCCGAGCCTTTCAAGTTGGGCAGGGTAATCAGGGACGAGCTGGTACTGTCGCTAAATGATCGAACGGTACAGCGTTCCCTGGGAGAAGACAACCTGGTCAGCCGGTGTCGCCGCAACGTTCCGTTGCTGAAACGGTGCCACTTGCAAGCCCGAATGAAATTTGCGCAGGAGCGGTTGATAACCTCAACAAGTGGCGCAATGTCTACGGAACCAAAGTGAACCTTTTTTATTTTAAGCGGTTGTCTAGTTCAGAGGTTCCTAGACATAAAATACATGTGAGAAATGAATTAGAATTCGGAAAAAAACTTAGCTTTATTCAAAAATAAATTCAAATCCAAACTCACATGGGGGCTCGTCCGGGAAATAAATAAATTATCCCACTGACCAGTGTCGCTCCTGAGCGGAAATTCAATTTGATACGTTCCTGTGTGGAATACCATGGGAGTTTTTGAAACAACTTGTGACGTTCCTGTGTGGAAATTCCGTTTGTAACGTTTTTTTTTTGGTGAATTTGAGTAAACAGCAAAAAATCATGGTTACCGAAGAGGAACTCTATGAAATTTTCACTTAAGTTGGCCTGATGCGTGAATGTGAAAAATATTCATTAAACACCTCAGGTGGTAAAGCGGAAATGGTGAACAGGATAGTGGAATATTGGGCAATGATTGCTTCGGCAGATAACGCCGCTACACCCAAAAATGGACGTAGGGTGGAATCGTTGAACATCAGCCTCGAACACCAAGAAGGCGAGGGCGTTCAAGCGGTTCACAGTGATGAGAATGAATTGGTAGACGAAGAGGATGATCCTTAAGGAAATGCAGTGGACGAATGCGAAGATGTTGATAACGACGACGAGTCCAGTGGTGAACTCTTTCAAACGGCTCTACGAACATCATCGTCAAGACGATCGCGACGAGTTTATACGTTCCACGATATTGAAGATAGTATCGAAAGTTTTGCGGTAAAGGACGACCAAGATGTGAAACTTTGGTTGTCTCACCTTGAATCCGTGACGAAAACCACACTTTGGTATGACGAGCAGCGGCTAAGCTATGAGAAGCTAAAAAAAGAATTAATCAATTAATCAGCTCCACTCATCATATGAGGCATCAGCTAAGAGGGACGTTAAATTCGGAAAGGCTATCTCCGAATCACAGTACACCTACTACTATGCTGTGCTGTTATGGCGCCGTCTCTTATCAGAGAGTTGTTCACACGGGGATGATTGTAAGGACCTTAGAGATTTCCTATTCCTCCGATTGACCAATCTAGCAATCCCAGAAGACATCGCCGATTATTTATCAGGTATCGGGGACGTCTCGGACTTCGGTACCGTGGGGTCCCGTGGACTCTCACGATCGGCTCGGAATTTAGTACCGAGCTGATCAATGGCCTAACAGGCCATTTTGGTCGAGTAAGCAGTGAAACTCACTATCTTTACGAGACCTTTCCCACACCCTTTGTGGCGCTAGCTTCGATAGTGCACGAGTATGCTTATACCGTAGCACTACGAGCAGCGGGCGTCTCAGAGAGTTGGGATTTACCTGCATCACTACGCCCCGCGCGAGTGCTTGATGCACCGGTTCCCCTTCCGAATCGGAATCTCCTAGGCTGGTCGCCTTCGAAGAAGATGACCGAAGGACAATTGAAGCTCAGTTGCGACAACGAGGTGTACGCGGCGGTCGCCAATCGTAACGTAACTTTCATAGTCCATGGAGTTGAGAATCGCGCTGGCGCTATTGTACCGGAGACAACCGACTAAACTAATTCCTGTGTACCAATGTGCAGGAACCCCTATGTCGTGCTCAGTGACATCAGCAAATATGATGTCTGCGTCCTCCCTGTTTAGCTAGCGTATTAACCGCGTTAATCGAAATCACACTGACAGCTTATGCTACACAACTGCGGGAGGAGGAGGCTTATACCAGGACGGCTAGAGACGGCCAACTTAGTGTTCGAATCTTGTGCTCAATGAAACACGGCATACTACCGCGAGATGGAACGTTACGCTGACAATGCGACTAAAAAAGATGGACTTGGATCAAGAAGAATTTGGAGATAATGAATACTTGGTTGGCTCTGCAGGAAAATCAGGAAGCCTTGGAAGATCCCCTATCTCCTCCGAAGATGGGCTTTCCGATACCGGAGACACTGTTCCATCATTAGAAAATAGTGGAAATGATGTCCTCAGAGATGAACTTTCTGGAGACCGCGAATATTTCAAAAGAGGAATTGAAGAGCTTTCTAGGTGACGTAGCTCTCAATACCGGTATTACCATGCCGGTGTTTGGGGATTTGACGTTGTGAGCGGAACTCAACCGCTTCTTAGCATCGTCGAAAAAGCGAATAGAGACATCCGCCTCTTATATGAGATCCTTGAACGGGTTTCCGATGTTTCCACACTAAGACTATTGGAAGAAAGAGTTTCGCAACAAGAGATTGATGCCATCGTCGACTATTACTTTACGGTCGGCAAAATCTGTATCTACGGAAAAATACGATTTCACCAGCAATCCAACAATAATGATCGAGTGCTATATCACGGACATATCAAAGATTCCCCCAAATCATTTGTGGACCTCGGACAACATGTGGCGGCACCGTAACCACACACTGAAGCTCCTCTTAGATATGAATTCGATGGCGCAGAATCGTTTGTCGAAACTGAAGACGCGAAGAAACCTGCACGCGAGTGTCAGACTTGACCAAACTTCGCGTGGTTATTACACCAAAGGGAGTTTTCGTAATCAAATTTATTCCCGCAGTAACAGTATCGATGAAAACTATTTTCAGAAGATATCATTGTTTCAATTCACAAATTACTTCGGTGGCCACCCTGGCGCCCCCTAGTAAGAAACATGGGTACTAGGTTCAAATGTTAAGTGCGAATTATGGGACCAGGACAGTAGTATCCTGAGTGAGATAGATACAGGTTCGGCACGTTGCACCGACGGTATATAAAGCGAAGGTTTACTGCAATTATTGTACTTGTGTGGGTACTTCTACCCTTGTAGTGACCCAGCTTGTAATACCCCGACGTATGGCGAACGGGAAAATAAAAATAGGAAAAGAGGATCAACACGCCTGGAGTCGCCTCTTCTTCTTCACTCTCACACTCTCACAATCTTTTTTCCTAAATTTCTGATCAATGTAGATGATTATAGTAGATAATAAAAATAGTAACAGCGCATCAATATACTGTTTAAAGATAAATCCCGGAGTTGTAATCTTCGGTTACGATCATATAACATCGCACGGTAATGTTAGTGAAAGGCGATCGCACTAGAGCGCACCATTTTGAAGGGACACGGTGGAGGTCTTGCACACATAGTCACACAGACACACTTTCATAAAATTATTTCATTGTGCTAGACAGGGCCTTCAAAGGGCTGTCAATGTAACAATGTGCTACAAAACCAATACATGTACAGTGCTTGCCGGGCTGCGTTTGCCGCACCCACATTTATGGGAATGACCTCGTTTGATATCATGCTTGCCAGGCGTGGTAGACATTTTAGCGATTATAAGTGCGATAACATGTTCCGTCCCTTCAGAACGTTTTTGGTTTTTGGAGCGACAACTACCGTCCTGCGCAGGTTCCCGACTATCTCACATTAATTATACAAAAGCTGTTCTTTGACACGACTCGACAATTTCCTGCGCTAGCGTTTCAATACATTGCGTCATTGCCTCAACTACGCAAACAGTTCTAAAAATGTTTTTTTCTTCTTCCTCGGGGGTATATTTAAATTTACTTTTGCTTTGTTTTTTTTGTGTGAATCTCCCTCTCGCTACACACTGGTTTGGAGTCATCAACTCGTCGGAGAGGCAACTCATCGTGAAGAATTTATCTATGGCCGTCGTCGTCTATGCATTTGATTTGATTTGATTCATCGATCACCAACACGTGGCATACTGCATCCGTGAAAACGTGTGTCATTCTTACGTAACGCACGATAACGGTATCTTTTCATATTTTGCCTTCCTTATCTGTAGCGATAGTCGCCTTCGCGGCAACTACACACCTATGTTCGTCGGGTTTTGGTTTTCTTCTGCACTCCGACAGCTCCGGCGTCATATGATTCCGAACACTGAAAACACTCTAGCCCAGACATGCTAAACATGTGACCAATCAAGCGTAATGCACCGGAGAACTGAAGCAAACCGGTAAATCAACATGAGTTTGACATCCCTGCTTCTGTCTTTTGGTTTCTGCCGGACTGATGTTCCACACTACCACAAATGGAATAGTTTCGTTTCTTGTTTGAAGAATTGTCTCTCGATCGCATTTCCTTCGTCGTATCTCCTCCATTTTTTGCATTTCCTCCATGCATTACGTTCGTGTAAAACTTCTTCGAAACATTCCACGCACACATACACTTCCTCAGCCATATATGAACCACGATCCACGATACTCACACATAACTGGCTCGCATTCATGTAGAATGGATTCTTCCAGATATATCAGGCTTGGCTCCGAATTGTCGATGTTTGCTGTGCGATAAGGAAATTTCCTTATCTGTTCGTCCGGCTGTAACACGTATGGTTGAGTAACTTTCAACATTGCCACATCATTTTTCATACAGACTTTTTCGAGTTGGTTGGCGCTGTAGTTCGAGGCCACACCACAAAACGAATACGGTTTGCATGCGCCGCTGGCTACCATTTCTAACTATCCGTAGGGGCGGCTTTCAACCCATCTAGAACTGCATCTTTTCACCAGGCCGGGCCAGATGAGCTCATCCATACGTGTCGCTACAGATGTAAGTTCGGCCATCTTTTCAAGTTGATTTTTCACGTTATTATGCAGCAACTATTCAACTGCATCCACCTTCATTGGCTATTTAACGTTGTGATGGCTCAACTTTACCAACGTTTTGTACTTTAATACTCGAACCATCGCAGCAAACACACCAGGCCGGTCTGCAAGCAATAAATGCCAAGAGAAACTTTAATGACGACATTCAAATAATAAGTGCTTGCAAGAGGAAAATAAGAGCTTCTTGTGAAACAATGAAATGTGTGATAATGTTTAACTTACTTTTTTAACAACCGCATGGCTTAAATACAGTTGCTTCGCTTTTTTCCACAGTGACGATGGCAGTTTTGTGCACGTTTAACTTTTTTTCTGACCGCTCTGGACATTCGCTCTGGAGCGGTCCAGTCTGACCGCTCTGAACGTTCAACGTCAACTGAAGTCTCTCTCTCTCTTTGCATCTGCCTTAACTACGAATGCGGTTTGAAATGAGAAACGTGCTCCGACTCGAGTCTGTCAAGTGCCGTACACACACAAACATACACATACCCCACACCCTTCTTGTTCATGTTTCCCTTGATGATAATTCACTATACACATGAATTCTTTATTGGTATTACGTTTGATCCAGACACGATCAGCGTGTTCCAGATACGATCATCTCGAGAGAAGATCGACCAGCATGATTTATACCCTAGAAAACATGACAGGTAAAAGTATTTTTCCGTAATGGCGTAATATAGGCGTTTTGCTATACCCTGCTCAACAAAAAATGTTTTCTTTCAAGGTTATTTAAGGTTAAAATGCTATTTTCGTTTTACTACATCAGCCGTAAAAGAAGAACTTACTGTTAAAATTAACCCGAAAGCTTGATCACAAAACATTAAATTTTTATTTTAAATACGTGTACCACTTTCCTTATCACATATTACCTAATATAATCTGCTGACTGGTTCATTCAACAAACGAAGTTTTCATTAATCTTTACAGGGTTGGAAAGACCTCGCTGTTTGATTGATTGATATGTTTGACAGGTATGTGTGTTATGTTACATATAAAATGATAAGAGTTTTAATCGCACGTTACGAAAAGCATTCAAAATTAATATTTCACGTTCGTTTCGACAATCTGTATATGTGAAGCACAAATAATCAATAGTGAAGTAAGCAGGTTCTAATCTTGAAACACCCCTCGCCAAGTAGCCAAGACGGATGTCCCTCAAAGATTTATTTCTTTTTTTATATTTAACTGTACTTTAGTAGCATATTTGAGAAACGATAAATAACTCAATGTTTGAAGCAACATATAATATCTGAGCAAAATTTTAGCAAAAATGTTTTTCATAGTTGTAAAACATAACGTACGTTTAATTTTAGACTTGGCAAGTAAACGTCTCGTCACCACAATCTTATTATAAGGCATCTACCCGTGGTTCAGCCAACATGTGCATAAACAATCCATCTACATACATCTTAAAACACGTGAATCCACCTGATCATCTTAAAACTCATGTATGGATCACCCATACGCATAAGTATGATGTCTGCAAAGTAATTTTGATAAACTTTCAACTTTCTTACCCTGTTCCCTGGTCAGGGTAAAGGTCCAATATTAAACATCCCCAATGTTGGCTAACTCGCCCTGAGCCTTGCCTAGAAAAGTATAACATATCTTATCTAGACAAGTTGGTTAATATCGATAGTGTGATGTTTACAGTTGAACAACACTTGATCCGCCTGTGTATTTTAACCCTTAACTGTACTTTCCCGATGATATGGAAACTCTTTGTATAAACTAACTTATTTATCAAGACAATATCAAGACGACAACTGCTTCGCAGTCTTGGCCTACTCCTTGCCCTGCTGCTGTGGACGACTTTAAAGGACTTTTCGGGCTGAGTCGTTCGGTGTCATTTGAATGACATGACCAAGAGCGAGTCTTATTCGCTGTATGATGGTGATTTGTTTATTGGTATTACGTTTGATCCAGACACGATCAGCGTGATCCAGATACGATCATCTCGAGAGAAGATCGACCAGCATGATTTATACCCTAGAAAACATGACAGGTAAGAGTATTTTTCCGTAATGGCGTAATATGGGCGTTTTGCTATACCCTGCTCAACAAAAAAAATTTTCTTTCAAGGTTATTTAAGGTTAAAATGCTATTTTCGTTTTACTACATCAGCCGTAAAAGAAGAACCTACTGTTAAAATTAACCCGAAAGCTTTAACACACAACATTCAATTTTTCCATCCATCGAGGACAAGAACGAATCTTTCAACTTTCTTACCCTGTTCCCTGGTCAGGGTAAGGGTCCAATATTAAACATCCCCAATGTTGGCTAACTCGCCCTGAGCCTTGCCTAGAAAAGTATAACTTATCTTATCTATACAAGTTGGCTAATATCGATAGTGTGATGTTTACAGTTGAACAAAACTTGATCCGCCTGTGTATTTTAACCCTTAACTGTACTAAGTTCGGTGTCATTTGAATGACATGACCAAGAGCGAGTCTTATTCGCTGTATGATGGTGATTTGTTTATTGGTATTACGTTTGATCCAGACACGATCAGCGTGATCCAGATACGATCATCTCGAGAGAAGATCGACCAGCATGTTTTACACCCTATAAAACATGACAGGTAAGAGTATTTTTCCGTAATGGCGTAATATAGGCGTTTTGCTATACCCTGCTCAACAAAAAATGTTTTCGTTCAAGGTTATTTAAGGTTAAAATGCTATTTTCGTTTTACTACATCAGCCGTAAAAGAGGAACTTACTGTTAAAATTAACCCGAAAGCTTTAACACAAAACATTCCATTTTTCAATCCCTCGAGGACAAGAACGAATTTTTCCACTTTCTTACCCTGTTCCCTGGTCAGGGTAAGGGTCCAATATTAAACATCCCCAATATTGGCTAACTCGCCCTGAGCCTTGCCTAGAAAAGTATAACATATCTTATCTAGACAAGTTGGCTAATATCGATAGTGTGATGTTTACAGTTGAACAAAACTTGATCCGCTTGTGTATTTTAACCCTTAACTGTACTAAGTTCGGTGTCATTTGAATGACATGACCAAGAGCAAGTCTTATTCGCTGTATGATGGTGAATTCATTGTATAGTTCATCCTTCTGAGCAACTTTCTCTCTATTTTTTTAAATACATTTCTATGTTCTATATTATGAAATATATTTTTTTTCATCCGTGTTATTCTATTTTAAACAGAATTATTTTTTTTCATCTGGGCTTGATGCTTGATCAGAAACTACGACACAATCAGTACAATAAAAAAGCTCATGATTTTTGCAAGCCTCCTTTGATAGATAACTTTGGTCAAATGGTTTGGAGCAAATGGTGGAGACACCTGGTACCGGAAAGTGATCCGTAAAAGAAAAAGAAAATTGTTCAGTCCGACCCTATTAAATACTGCGGCCGTCAATTTATATGCAAATGAAAAAAAGCAATTTTATTGTGAGCTGCAACCATTATTTGCGTTCAGTTGTTTTGTTGTCTTCTGTTTGTCACCAGTTTTAGAAATGGTGTCGATCCGTACAATATTCGCGCCAACAGTTGTTTCGGTATGTACACGTGATTGTGTGTTATTTACATGCATCCGGCAAGGAATAGGGAGGAGCGTCATCTTTTTTATGTTTGATTTATTTGTGTGAAATAGTATAAAAAATTTAGGTGTAGTTTATTGAACAAAACAGTTGGCTTTATGTTTCGCCTGTTACGAGAATCTAGGCTATTGTGGAATGTTCTCTGAATTGATCTCTTTCTGTTTCATTAAACTCAATTAAGTTTTACGATGTGTTTTATATTGAATATGTAAGATTTTTTGGTGCTCGTATAAAGTGAAATTTTTGTACTTCCACATTCCTTTATTTTAATAGAATGTTTCTACATTCTCGATACATTCACATACTCGATTGAAGAATATTTTATTAAAATTACACATTTCTACTACTTAATTACTGACTTCCAACAGCCGACATCTTGAGTCAGCATATAGCAAAGCACCGGATTAGAGTGCTTAATCCTTTGTCATTAAATTGTGCCATTATTGACACCTCGCCACTAAAAGACGACGCTTCTGCTGCATGACAGTCGACAATGTGAGCTGGCTTCGACCTTGCGTAGGCCTGTGTTGGTGGAGCATTTGCCCTAGTAAGTCGAGGGATAGGATGACTTCTACACGTGGTGTAGACTTCTCACATTTTTCTACCGATTTGCATTATCTTCCTTGCGAAAGGAGCTTCATCACGCTTGTAAATGAAGCGTAACGAGCACTAGGAGTATGGCTTTTTGGGAAGGAATAAAATTTACATTTTATGCTTTGTTCTGCTTGTTTAAAGTTGCCTTCTACAATGGTTTGGATAAATGTATCATTTTGTGGAAAAAAAGGAATTTGTTCAATTTTCGTTACTGTTTTCTAATATTTCAATTATAGCGCTTTACGGTGATTCGTAAACAATTGTTAATAATCATACCATGAAAGAATAGGGATATGTTCATATTTATTAAAAGCACAGAGATACATAAATCTAAACAAATCCAAATCAATATTTGCAGCCAGAATATGTTTGTGATTCATTTGAACTTAACAAACTCTTTTGTATTCTGCAATCCGGGAAAATTCATTCGATTTCTTTTGTCGTGTATTTGTAGCATGCTAGTAAAATTATAATTTTTCATCTAAACATAAAAATATAACGATTGATTTCAACACTAGAAGCCGAATGTTGGCTACAGTTGTCGTCCATCCAGTTGAACGACTGCGAGAAGCAATAAAAATTCATGGGCCATTTAAAGCTGTCAAAGGATCAAAACTTTTTTATTTATCACTTAACGAGCATTGTTCGGTAGGCCAGTAGCTTGTCGGCTAGGAATAAATTTACTGTCCTTCATTCGGTGGGTCTCACAGTAACGCGTCGGATCAGTGGAATGTTTGCACCGTTACGGCCACATTAACGAGGTGCTTTGCGAAGCAACGCCACTTGGACATTGGTCAAAAGCATGCCATCTGCGGTACGTATGTGAAGCATGTTGCAGAAACTTTTGTCATCAAATTTATTGTATCACTATTTCTGTTAAGCTTCCAAACACGTAACAATCTAGTACCGTGTCATCGGGATGAATGTTACTGATTTTTGTGTCTTTTGGTCGGAAGATTTGACTTTTAATTCTTTGCAATGCTTGCTATATCATACTGATAATTCTTCTAATATAATACAAAATTTCTCATAATAACCATCAATTCTCAATGTAAGCAAGTTGTCTATTTTCTACGTAAATTACTTATTTTGTCCACGTGGACATTGGCCTTCATGGTCTTCATACCGCGTTGGTGGAAGGTGTCGGTTGTTTGTCTAACTACCTTAGTTTATTTTACTCGAACTGTACGCTACTCGGTATCACTCGACATCCGAACTACTCAAACTCTTTCTCGCATGTTGAAACAGTAGGGCACTCAAGTTGCAGACAATACAACACCTTTCCCTTAGCACGCTTGGCTGTAGTGAATCAAACGGATGACAAAATGAAAGATGATTGTGATCGATGTACACTCTAATGATCTGCTTTTCCTCACCCTAGGGTGACAGGAAGTAGCACCAACATCAGGACTTCAAGAGCGAACCAGACAAACACCATCGGGAATCGATCAAACCGGTTCCGACGAAATGTGGATTAAATCAACAAACCCGGTCTCTTTCACACCAGTCATGAGCAGCAGTGTGAAGTCCGTATAACGATTCCACGGATGAGTACTAAAAAATAAAAGGTTCGTTTTGTTGTCTTTCTATGTCTTCCCCATTGCTGGAATCTAACGAGACTTTTGTCCGCTCCCACATAAGGAATGAGCAGGGAAGCTTCTGGTGCTTCCGTTAGTTGCTGCCGTTGTTTTCTTTTGCCACCGCTAGTGGAGATACTGTATCATCTTTCATTTTCTGATGAAGCGAGGCAATAATAGGAAGCTGCTCGATCGATCACAAACACTCGAGATTTTCACTCAATTCCTACGAGAGTTTTGTGTTCGGCACGGTGCGAAACCAGCTGTTTTCTATGGTTTGTCATGCGAATGGGTGAACGATTTTTTACGCTGAAATGTTTCAGAGCGCTTCAAATGTAAGAAAGTTTATGAAACATTTCACGACCAAAGGAACGTTTAAATGAATAGTAGTTTAAAAACATTTTCAATTAAATCAGGCAACTATGGAAAATTATGAGAATAAAAATGATAAACGTACTTCACTCAACCTTCTATTTTAACATGAATTTAGCATAATATTATGCTAACTTTTTGAACGATCCGTTTGGCTGATGTTTGTGTTATCAAAAATTAATATCTTAATAACTAAATTCCAATTTCATAAAATGGTATATTTACCTTCGCGCTCATGAAGACCATTGAAAGCGAGCAGGACAAAGCGTAAAATGTTAATTTCATTCCTTCCCGAGTGCTCGTTACGCTTCATTTACAAGCGTGATGAAGCTCCTTTCGCAAGGAAGATAATGCAAATCGGTAGAAAAATGTGAGAAGTCTACACCACGTGTAGAAGTCATCCTATCCCACGGTTGAATAGGGCAAATGCTCCACCAACACAGGCCTACGCAAGGTCGAAGCCAGCTCACATTGTCGACTGTCATGCAGCAAAAGCGTCGTCTTTTAGTGGCGAGGTGTCAATAATGGCACAATTTAATGACAAAGGATTAAGCACTCTAATCCGGTGCTTTGCGATGAGCTTTGCCAGTAATGGAACTGAAGATGTTGTGCAATCATCTGTTCGCTGTGACCGTTGTTCGTTGTTCGGAAGTGTGTGCTCATTAATGAATTGGAACCCCGTTTGTGATGAAATGAAAGTCTTCATTTGCGAATGAATTGTTCGATTATGTGGTATATTGCTTGTAATGCGGAGACGAATACAGCGTATAATCGTTCTACAATAAAAAGTCTTATTGAATAATCTATACAAATGGCGGGTATAATCTGAGGCATTCATATCAAGTGCGTAGATAGTAGATGGCTTAAAAAGTTGCAGCTTGAAGTTCAGATGTTAAGTATGGGTTTAGTAAGGTTTTGGCTCGGTTCCATGGTACCGTACTAACTGTTTCGCCTGTCACCACCGCACGCCCTTTTTAAGGACGATAAACGATTTGAAATTTGTTTTCCTAACACTAATACTTAACATTATACTGAATTGGTTTAAATCTAGGTTAGAACGATTATAAAAATGAGATTTTATTGTTTTTTTTTTAATTGAAGCCTAAAGAACGCCATATTTGGCGCTGGAGGCAAATATTTGTAACATAAATTAAAAAACAAAAAATAATTTAATAAAAATACTGATTATATAATCACGAGTCTACAGTCCACATTGTTTAACCTAGAAGACAAGGCTATTTGTCCTGACTCGAGTGGTTCTGGCAAGCCATGTTCCATTCCGATTTGAAGTCCATGCCGCGACGCCATACAAGAGTTTCGACCTTCACTATTCTCGGCGTAGTTAACTTAAAGACGACGGATCCGGAGTGGTGTATTGTGCGATTACTCTTATCTCAAATATCCGAGCACTCGTATCTCGAAGTACCTTCTGTTCTATATTTTATTAAATCATGAACCAAGCAGGTAACAAACAAATGCATGATTATAGTTATATATTGTATACTTTTGTTTCTTTATTAGGTTAGTTATGGCATTTTTAATGGCGGCGGGATGGTGCAAGGATTAAAACTTTTCGTCTCTTATTTCTCTGAGGCTCTTTGGTGATAAGGTATGAGAATTCAACTTCCTGACCCTTCCCTTATTAATCCTACGCAACAAGGCATCAAGGTTTATGAAACCGGCAACTTAAGGAATATATCCGAAGCCTAAAAAAACTCGTCCTGTCCTCCTTTTCCGGTGGTTGAACGGATAATTTGCGGGATGTGCGTATTGAAGCTTCTATCCGTTTCAACCTATGTTTACAAGCGTAAATACTAGCGTTAGCGCTAATTTTTTTGCTGAAATCAGAAATAGTGCCTTCAGGGCATATGCATTTGTTTTTCAGCGTATCCATCAGCAAGCAAAAGGTGAGCATTGTAGATTTAATATTTATTCAAAGCTCGTTACAGATCTTGCTATATGACAATAACTACACAAATGGATTTTGCTTTGTATAAAAATGTAGGTTGTTAATTTTGGTCCTAATGTTTGGCCTGTTAGTTGTTCGGAATTCCGGAAGACTATTGACTGCCAACTGAATCTGTAACGAGAGATGCCCAAAGAAATGGATGTGTTGAAGGTAATGAATATTTGGAAAATTTTAAACTTGTAGCGACGTTGTGTAAATCCATACGTCTGATACGTAAGACTTTATACGTCTGACGCACGCACCGAGTGTTACAACGCACACCACAGTGTTACCAGACGACACACTATTACTTCTAATGTAATGTAATAAAAGCTAGTCTTAGTAAAGAATAAAATGCAACAAGTGACCACCAACGTATAACCGTCCAGCTTCAATAATCCCATAACTGGTGACCACATAAACTCCTGTATTATGTTGGAATGTATTGAGTTGAACACTTGACGATTAACGTTGTGTTCTCAACATTTTTATACATTTTATATCTAGAAATAATCCTAACCAATCTTAACTTACTGTTCTTCATTTTGCCTCTATAAGTATAAAGAGCTTTTGGGCTTTTTCTTTTCTTTCAAGCATGAAGAAGGATCAAGCACGTAAATGTTAATACATTGTTGACGCGAATATTGAACGTTTCGACAGTGCCATTTAAAATAATCGCAAACATGTAAGACAACGGGAGGTATCGGTATCGGTTGCATGTCACAATAAAATTGCTTTTTTTCATTTGCATATAAATTGATGGCTTCAGTGTTTAATAGGGTCGAGGCAAGTAATTTTGTTTTCCTTTTATGAACCACTTTCCGGTACCAGGTGTCTCCATCATTGCTCCGAACTTTGCAGTATCATTGACTTTTCGTTCGGTGACGTATCCAGCCGAAACAATTTGAGAAAAGTTATCTAAGGGAGGCTCACGAAAGCCATGGGCCAATTCATGATAGCTCGTCTCATTTGCGTGCGTAAATTAACGCAATTTCGTCATAGGAAAAACACGATAGTAATATTCGTTGATGGAAGGAACGTGAAGGAGTGAAAGAAATGAAAGATCTTTTGGGTTCCTATTACCATTGCGTTTTAAAATATTTTTTACAGTGTCGAATCGATACTGACATACATAGAGCGTTCATAGCGAACGCAATATACAAACTAAAAAAGTTTCAAACATTGGAAAACACCGAAACTGTCAAATATCATCTTCCCCACGATCGCATCTGCTCCAGTTAAACAGCACAATATTGCCTTCCAAACGATCCCAACAATGCACGGAAACATTCTACAATTACTTTCAATATTTCATTGTTCTCAGCGCTCACTTTCCGGTATTTCCTGGGCCACAATCAATAATTCTCATTAGCAATAACCGTCCGTAATAGTTCGTTGCTTCATTCCACGGCAAATTGTGCAAAAGTATGATCGCTGGCTGGTTCGGCTCGTTGCAAGCGACCCAACGCGAAGCATAAAGTTGGACATTTAATTTGCAAACTTTTGTCGGTAATTCATTTCCCGCTCCCGAAACGAGGAACCAACGCAGAGATACAGCACCATAGCACCATGCCACGGTGTGGTCTCAGGTTGGCGGCATCGACTCGCAATGGGTCGCCGAAAGTTATTGTTACATCCATGGCCATCGAACGGAATGTAAACAAGCCGTTTATAAAACTGCCAAAGTGCGTGCGGAATACGACGAAGATACTCGAGTTGGTAATTTATGTCTCCGCTCCACTATGAGCCTTTCCACGTCTAAGGCTATCGACGTTACAAATGGTGTGCGCGAGTCAAGCAAGCTTAGCGATACGTTTTCATTAAAAATTGTCAGCTAGAAGTCGACAAATGACGCAAAAAGTGGCCCGCTTTCCACTAATTGCCAATCGTTGCGGGTCGTTGATGATGCGTCTGATTCCGTTTAGTGAGTGAACAATCAATACATCATAAGGCGTTGACGCTTGGCGAACGGAGTTCTGTGGTGCTTTGCCTTTGTCGCGACCTTTTCCAATGGTGTTTCTTCGATTTGGTTTTGATTGCTCAGCATTCTTTTTTTTCGGTACTTCGACACTCTGTTAACTGTTCACGACCTACGGAGTTGCGGTTGGATTTAATGGGATTTTGATAAGACATAAAACATTAATAAAATCCGGTCCAAGCGATGATGTACAGCTTCAATGTAGCTCCAATCGTCCATTCCGGATGTTGAGAATGAAGCAAAATGGAATGGGAGTTGTAACGGCCGCAATGGAAATGTCTGAAATGGTTTGAAAGGAGGCTTGCTCTCAATGACTTTCAGCGAAGAAATAATCAGATTTAATACCAGTGAACTGAATGTAAACAATATCGATCTGCCGCACGGAGAACATAAAATCAGAGCCAGCAACACCAGTTTGTGCAAGAAGTGGCGTGATTCATGTTAATGTAGTTAAAGCGTCAAGGATTTTGTATTTGCAATTTTAAACGAATTTTCGTTAAAGTGTATTGAACAGTTTTGACTTTTAATGGCAACAAAATTTACATGAATTAGTTCTATTCATTGGCGTTAAAAGGAATTGTGTTTCTATTTTCGTAACGATTGCCCAGAACAGGAAGTGACATCTCCCATCGGAGCTGCACAATGTACAATTAAGCCGTCAGTATCTGTTGCAACGAGTTAATTGATTTGCCCTGCACAATAAGAGCGAAGGCAAGCTGTTGGAGTTGGAGCTCGATCGTCACCCAACCAGTTGCCAGACAAATTTAAAGTGAACAGGAACCACCATTGAAGCAAACGAGGAACGTAGCTTTAGATGGGATTCTGGAGTGAAACACTAGTTCAAACCACGGTGCCGTATAGGAATTAAATTAGCGCTGGAAAAATGCTTTCCTTCCTTCGATCGGACTCTGCACAGGTACGGATTGGAATGCGACTAATTAGAGAGAGAATTTATTCAATTAAAATCCAACCCATAAAATGAGGATTACGTGCTGTATGGAGCAAACATTGTCCAGGCTTCCTGCTTGGGAGTTCTTTTGTAGTAAAGCTTTATTCTACCATCCACACATTGAGAAAATGTTTTCCGTTTAAATGAAAAGAACAATGTAGGTGAGCATTTTATCTTTAGAACTATTTTATAACAAAGTTGTAAAGGAAGCAATAATAGCGAGCTTAGTATCCCATATTCCTGGAAAGAGATAGAATCAGACATCAGAAATTCATATTATTACTTCCGCTTAGATGTTACAAAACAATGCCGTTAGAGAGAGTTGTTTCGATTTATCAATTCATATAGAAAAGCATCATTTGTCTCAAACGGCATTGAACGGCAACTATGAAACAATCCAGTCATGTACCATTTTTAATCAAAAGATACTTAACGTCAACCAGCAACTCAGGTCAAACGAACGCACATAAGGACAAGCGACACTTATGACTGGCTTGAGACCAGATTGTGTCACAACGAACGATGCCCGAAGCGTAGAGGTTAGTTGGAAATCGATGCACCCGATGTACTTCCAGCTGTCGCACGGATTCATTTTGTCTTTCGTGACATGGAACACTTTAACCAAGCTGACGATCATGCCACACAGTCTCCATTCGGCATGGAAGATGATAGTCGGAGGTAATAGAAAAAGATGTTAAACTGAAGTTATGTATTCTGAGTTTTGTGGAAGAAATTCAGGACGTGGGAGTTAAGGAAGCGTACACCAAAGAGATTAAAGCTCACCTTTTGTTCTTATGATTGAATCGGGGATGATAAGGAAAGCTCCATTGTCTTCGGATATTTTCAAAGTTATCAATATGTGTTTCTTCATTTCCTTGCTCCACAAAAACAAGTATGTCTGTCCCAGATGGGCAATTAAGCAAGATGCACTAAATTCGTCCATAAATCGGCTCAATTAAAATTCAATTCAATTTGCACGGAATCAGTGCTTGATTACGACTGTGCCACGGGCTTACAAAGTGCAGTTTTCTTTACAAGTTTATGCCATAGCTATAATAGGTACTGTAAACTTACAACAAGTAGTTGGCGAACGGAAAACGAAGACGAACTCTGGAACAAAATACCGAGAATAGCATACACATATTGGTTCATATATCCTTGGGGGAATAAATAGACCCGATGAATGGTCCGCAGAAGAGTATAATCAACAGTAATTAGATCTGAACAGTACTCCATGCAGTATGTCACGGTTCTCCAGTCCAGTTCCCCAGTCGGTCAGTCTTTACTTCAACAAAGCTGAGGTTTCACGGTAACATCAATATGCGTGATTAAGTTTGCGGAAAGCTTTGAGACTTGCACACTCGCAGAAGAGATCATAAATGACGCTTTAAAACTAAAGTAAACTTGTTGTCGCTTCATTACTTTCCAACACCCGAACGGCTCGAGAACCAATTCCTTGGACACGGTATTACATCCCCATCGATTCTCCGCAGCATGATTAATCGCTGTCAAAATTCATCACCGTGATTGTTCCCTGATTAGAGTGACACACTAGTGAGGCATGATTCTCGCTGTAGCGTCATTGTACCATCATTCACGACAGACGACACGACCAACATAATCCACCCACCCGGTAAAGTGATTAATTATGGCAGCATAATCATAAATTATTCGCTTTGCTGGGCAGCCGAACACAGCTGGCGTGTGTACTGCCTGCATTGAAGGTCATTTGTTGGATGCAAACCATGAAGTTAGTGCAGTAATTGCTACACGTGACTAGTGTTTTCCAATGGATAATAAAGTTTGAGATAGCAGATGGACAATTTTTAAGATTAATTCGATTTTTTTGCTTACTCTCGATTTCTGTAAGCTTTTCTTTCTAATTTATTTTATGATGCTCAAATCAAACTTGGTGTAAAATAGTTCTTCGACATGTAAAGTGCATTAAAATAAGACTTAATACGAACACAAATCAAGTACAACATTGATCGCACTAAATGAGAATGCGAAGTAAAACACTTACATCCTTTCTGTTCAACTTCTGTTTGCATGTAGTTTTAAGTTCCAACTGTTCCTCCACTCCATCGTTTGTGATTTGGTGGTTGTGTTCCATGCCGGTGGTACGGAATGTGTCAGTTGTTGTTATTTTAAATTACTCGGTTCAGTTGTCACCCGTGGAGAACTTCAACCCCTCGAGCACTTGTACGCTGGGTGTTGTGTTGTGAAGCAGCTTAAAAAAGTCCGACTTGGGGCAAAGTGAAACAAAACAAAAGCTTGTAGTGTTTTGTACTCCTTTGTGTGTTCTTCTCACCCGGCTTTATATTGTTACACGGTTTGTAATATTATTTGCTACAGTCCTGGTACAAATTAGAGTGGAGCATGCAGGAGTTGGAGTACTTTTAGAAGCAGAATATAAAAATATTGTATTTTATGTCGTATGGGAATGTACAATGTACAAGATAAATATATCTCAAAAATAAGTCTGTTAATTGGTTAAATCTTGCTAAAACCGTGTGTTTCAACATCATGTCCACAAGTAAATGAACGCATCACAAGTAAAGCCAACATCGATTGTTGTAGAACTATAATAGAAAAATAAACAAATTAAATGTAGTTTCGATTTGTATTCTTCTCTCAAAAACACATTCGTAGTTCTAGCGTGTTTCGTTCGAGAAGCGGATTCTTCCCGCGCTCGGTAATCTCATCAGCTGTAATCTTTATTCGCCAATCCATTTGGTAAATCACCATTTAGTGGCAATGGTGGCGAACGTGCATGCAGTGTCCGACTTTGAAGTGCAATTGCAGCCAGATCAAAAGTGTTAGAACTGTGTGCATCATCCAACCTGTGCGATGCAACAAAGCCTTTTATGGTAGCGACGAGGACCACCATGTGAAGCACGACGGATGGAGTTAATGGTTTGAATGTGGTAGTAGGTATCTGTACAAATCCAGTTACGGACATTCAACAGTGATTTCCAATCTGTGCAAATGCATCCAACAGATCACAGGCATTCGAGTGTACTTGTTGCGTTTTCAAAATAGAGACATGGAGAAAGCAGTCTCTGACCCTTCGCGTCTATTCGATGTGTGATGACACTGACCATGCCATGGACACAAGGACCAGATGCGTAACGATTTCGAATCTGTAAAGAGTCTGTATAATTACAACAGTTCAGGTATAACTTCTGAGATTTCTTCATGATAGATTATCATATTCAAATACAGTGAATAGTTTCATACAGATTCAGAAGTTAAACAGAAGAATAAATTTCCTTGTCATTCGTAGAATTTAATGAAATTGTTTTCAAATCGATAACAAGCAAATCCTTGGATTCTAGTTTTATTGAAATCCATTCATCAAGAACGAAAGCCACAAATTAATCATGAAATACCAAGAATGATTGATTGTTTTCATAATCAACATGAAATAATGCAAAACGATAATTCTGCAAAATTGAGCATCGTTTTAATTCGATGTGTTCTACATCAACGCTACATGAATATGACTGATGTTAGATGTTGAGGTTTAATTCGACAAAAGTTAATATTCATATTTAGTGAGTAATGCATAAATATCTCTTTGCGATTGCATTCTGAGAAACGACCAATATTCTATGATTCTTCCTAAATAGTTCATGAAACGATGACCATCGAATGAATTGAAATGATTTAAAGAGTTCCTTTACATACAATATGCATTCTTTTTCAGATTTACAATTGGATATTCCTATTAAATCATTTATCGTTTTCAATTATACGACCGTAACCTTCGTTCGTTTACTACCCTTTAATGGTGGTAGTATGCGTGTGTGCCATACATTTGACAGATGAAGCTTCTGCAGCACAAAAATATGTGACAATGCTTTTAAACAACTCCTGCCGACCGGTTGAAGCCTAACGCTTTTGCATTCCTGTAGCGTCCGCAATGGCAGATCCATCCGTTGGTCGTAAACGCACCATGTAAATGCCATAAAACGAGCTCATAAAACGCAAAAGAACAAGACAATTTGCAAGCGTACGCGCAACACCTGGCCAAAGTGATAATATATCACTTAGCTCCCAGCTAACGACGATAAACACTGCTCCACACACACACACAGTTTCCTTTTGCTGGCACATCCGGACATTAGAGTACCTTGGCGCGGATTTTTGTGAACAAGTTTGTGTTCTATCGGGCAACATCATCGGGTCGCAAATTCATCTTCTTTGTTGATATTTGCACATCATTGCAACGAGATTATCCATCCTTCTGGATGCTTCGTTCTGCAGTGCGAAGCTCCCTTGCTATCTTGTTATCGTATACGCACGCAGTTGCGAGACTTTATGCTATATTCACGACACACGGTTGCAAGTATTTGCATTTTCGGCAACGCAGCATCATGCCGGGTCGTCGTGCTTTTGCATGTGTTAGTGGAGGACCTGGTGCTCTACCGAGTTCTCCTTGAAACCCAGCCAGGATTATTGGTGTTTGTCTGTGGCGGCTAAATTCTTAAGACAATATCCACCACCAGCTGCACTATCTCGTTGTATACGGCAAGCAGATGTTATGACTCAGAAGAAAGGTCGTGAAGTGAGAAGTTGCTTTTCCTTTACGGTAGCAGACGATGAGCCCAAGAATAGCGTTGGGGTATATGGGGTAAGACGAGAAAGAGTAGTGTTGATTATTCATAACGCAATGCAAATTATACGTGAGTTATAATATTGTCAGATATGGTTGAGGGAATGCCTTAGCCGTGTGTGCATTGCATTAGAAGGAATAATGAGCGAGTCATTAATTTCGGGACGATTCAAAACAACTCGCAGCAATAAAATGGCAAGGTCCTGGGTTGATGTGAAAAGTGAATGAAAGAGTGTTGGCAATTAATTAATTTTTGGATGTTTTTTAACTAACGAGGTCTTTGAATGAATAACACACATTGTATGAATATTGACTAGTTTCGTGTTCAACACCGTCAGAAGTGTATCACACTTTGAATATTGAATATTCACCGCAGTATAATATTGTTTATTCTCTGTCAGACTAGCTAATCCCAAGCATAACCTCCCAATAACCCTTTTAAAGGAATGTATCCACTGTAAAGGGCATGACCGTGGCAAACCAATTCGAGGCCTTTCTCAATCACACAATTAGCCGAAGCTGGATAATATCGACTGCCTGCGGGGCGGGTGTGGATCGAGTTGAGCTAATTAAACGGAATACTTACAATATTGGATAGAAATTAATGGTTTCGCCATTGGAGCGTGCTTTCCACGAGCGAGAACAAGCGCCATCTGTGTTGACCTGCAAATACTTGAATGGATAATGCCGGTTATGTTTGGTTTAATATTCGAAATGGATTAACATTTGCGTACCGGAGAGCGAGATGAAGAGTATATTATATAGAATTCCATCGCGTGTTATCGGATGTGATTACAGATTGCAGGATTGGATCAATGCTCTAATGTTGTGCACTTAAATAATTTCAGATAGAATCAATGTAAAAAAGACAACACCAAACAAGTGCCTTTGTTATCTTTGTACCCATTTGTAGAGCAATAGTCGAACAAATTCGGGTTTTCGTTGTGAAGAACAACTCGGAAATTGCAATAATAATGATACATCTAGCATGAAAGTTTCCGTTTGCAGAAACGAGTTAGATTTTTCCATTTTCCAGCAAAATAGATTTTCTCTTTCAATTCTATCGCAAGGTTTCATTTTTTCATAAAATTGTAAGAAAACTTCATAAACCGAACAATCAATAGAGCGAAACAATGAAGTTTTTTTTTATATAAATTTGATGCATATCCATATCCATTGCAGCAAACCCACATCGATATGCTTGGGAAAGTGAAGAAAAGTTAAAAGAGCTACATTTCAACGGGTTCCACCACAAGGGGAACATCATTTTCCTTATTGTCAAGAGGCGGCTGCAGATGGCGTTTTCTAGCAAAGACATTTGTTATTCATACCGTTGATCTTCACCATCGGAAACATCGTACGTTTGAAGTTGTTTCAATTTGTAGCAACTCTTTGTGCAACTGATCTGGCAATGCAATAAGAAAGAAGGACCAACAACAACAAAAAAACTAACAACCGTGGCTTTTATACTCTGGCTATCCTTACATACTTGCACAGTGCATCAGTTTGTAAAAAGCTCTTCCAGGCACAATTGCAGTTCCACATAAGTTGTTTTGGGAAATAGGAACGACTACATTTCGAATGCGCTTCTACGCTAATGCATATTTCACGTTGTTGTTTCGTTGTATTGTTTCTAGAGCTGCATTCGTTGCAAATGAGCATCCGAATGCCTACCGCAAAAAAAAAACAATCCACACCACATAAAAACCTATTCCTGCCACTTTACCGGTACACTTCCAATCTTACGCAATTGCACAAACATTGCTCACGAAAACGGAAAGAAGCTTGACATAAACTTTCACCAATGCAACTAAACCTAATGGATGCTTCACATTTATCAGGCACCATCGAACACACCGTTTCAGTGGGCCATGTTACTTGGCAACATGGTGGAAAACCATAAATCTGTACCGTGTGCCCTGTCATCTCACTTCCGGCAATTCTCACAGCGAGAAGTGGCCACTTGCGAGAAGTGTTACCGTTGCACACTAGTGATGGGAACTCCGGAGTGAAATTATGAAACCACTCCGATTCGGGAGTTGGAAAACCGGATTCGAACTCCTAATTACAATGGAGCCAACTTCGGAGTTGACTACGGAGTCTGAACTCCTGTATTTCTCCGGAGTCAAACCCGGAGTTGAATGCGATATAGAGGCCAATTTCCGCAATCCGGGTAAATGCTGAATTTTTCAGAAGTGTACTGTACGGATTATCAAACAATTTTTCAACTAAATTTTTCCCAATTGTACTGAAGTTTTCTTGTAATTTTTCTCAAAATTCATGAAATTCTTCCACATGTTTTCCCAAAGTTTTTTTTTAAATAGATTTTCATATGCTTTTTTTTGTTTTGGATTTTTTCAGTTGAAGTTCTCTATAGCCTTCTTCTAGGTTTCAAATAGTTGTCTTTTGGGTTTTCCACAGTTGTTCATTGGTATTTTTCATAGTTTTCAATGTTTTGAAAACGTGTCTTTGATGACTTAGTCCGGAATTAGTCCTTAGTCGACTCCGGAATGTCCAGCAACTGGATAACACCGACTTCGAAAAAAAAAATGCAATTTTACCCATCACTATTGCACACTCACACGGCAACACGGCACAGCGTGTGTGTGTGTGTGACGATGTGTGGAGCAGACCCTTCATCGGCAATACTAAGGAAACTGCTGCCACTCGATGCCCTTGCGTCACGAGACACAAAGCGCATCGTGTCAAGACAAACCGGAAACCGGGAGAAACCCCCTTGCTGTTCTTGTTGTTCGCTTTCCGGTCTATAGAAGCGGGTTCCGAGGTTACTTTTCCGTGGCAAGCGGGCTCCTGATGCTGACAGAGTGATGATGAATTGGAGTACCCTTTCGTAAATAAAACATGCCCACTTCTTCTTCGTCGTCTAAGTTGCTGCAGACTGTGGTGAGTGGTTGGGATTAGAAACAAAAGTTTTTCGTATCCCAATTTCTGTGCATTTTTTGTTTGTTTGCTGTCTTTCATATTATTATCCTTCTTTTTTGCTCTCTCCTTCTTCTTCTTCATAGTGCGTACGAATTCACAACGCGAATAGACAATCATTTATCCATACGAAAGCGGTCCACGGTAACTGGGTTGTTGAATGGATCGTTTTAATACGACTTTAAAGTTGTGGAGAATCGTTATCACGGCAAAACTTTACCCAAGTAAGATAAAGTTGGACACAGTTTTCGGGCGGGGGAGAGCCGGAGTGGTACAACTAAGGAAATAATTTATCACTCACAGCCAAAGTTCTCGCACACGGTTGGGTTGAAGGAACTGTAAAAATTCGATCCATTATTTACAAAATAAAAACACTTCTACCGGTTACCCTGCTCACTCAAGCGGCGTAAGTGCTGACAAGGGGCGAAAACCCTTTGGAGGGTTTTTTTTATTTCTTTTAAAGTAATTAACCATCCCTATCGTACTTCTCTCAATGCAAAGAAAAACATATCGAACTGGATTTTACGGAAAAAAGGTGAAAGGACAAAACAAGAGATCTACTTGAATGAAGTAATGCTCGAAAGAAGCGCACACACACTCCATGATTTGATCTGCCAGTGAAGGATTTAAAATGTTCCATTTTCAAAGAAGCTTTCAAATCGCACTTCCACTACATGGTTCATCGCTTGATAAGGTTCGTTTGTAAAGACGAAAGGAAAAAGGCTAAACTATTTAAGCAATCCTTTTTACGTTAAAGGGGAATGAGGGAAGGGGTCCTCAGGTGCTCGAAGAAAACCGGGACAGTTTTGGGAACTTTTAAAAAAGAAGGGAAACTATCTTCAATAAGGAATTGGATGTACTTTTTTACAAGCAAGAATACACATTTAAGATTTTGAGTAGCAAAGCAATTTTTAAAAGTAACATGTAAGTCGACGCTTTTATAAGCCTTTCCATGAAAAATTAAGTAATGCTCTCCCCTAGCATTTCGTTCAAATTCTGGGCAAACCAATATTTTAAAACAGCATATTTGGAAAGAAGATAAACATGCTTGAAGCTAGGCAGATTTTCCAAAGATTCAATTACTAACAAACTAACATGGTTAATTCCAAAGATAAAAAATGAAGAAAATCACTCATCCACCAACAGTGCGTCTGAAGAATTTCTGATAAGAATTTCAAATTAACCGATTTCCAAAGTTTCGATAACAACAATGCTGTTTTCAAAGAAGCGTATTTTCACATAAGGAGAGTGTATATGATATGATACAGAAAAAAAAATGGAATGGAAATTATCGCTTCCATTCCATATCCATTCCGGTATCGACTCCAGCGCTCCAAACTCCTACGATTTATTTTTCTTCGAAATGCTCCAATGTAAATATGATGAACATCTGCGGAACAACACTAATTATCCAGATTATTTCACATCTATGCAGTTGTAGGAGGATTTTTTGTTTGCCTACGAGATTGCATTTCTTATGCCATTATCACGATTGGTTACGGAGTTCGATTTTATCTGGAAGAGTTGGAACCTCCGGGACAGATGGTAACGGTCTTAAATAGATGGCAACGGTCTGAAGTACTGGTCATATGCAAGGTGCAGTGCGTCCCTAAGGCTGGTAGACCCTATCAATGGTATTCGAGAGACCACTTTAACGGACACCATGGAACTGAGCTGTACAAGTTGCATTGTTGGAAATGTAGGGAATTCGTAGGATATTGGGAAGTGTCCCTTGGTCCCACCACTTATCAATCGTTTTGTTTTTTAACATATAATTTTAACATTTTAACACATATCTTAAAGTTAATTGTCAGGGTATGAGGTGGGACTGATCATCATCAAACGGCAGGATCGGGCATCAAATCCACATGACTGAGGGTGCTGAGTGCACGATTAAGTCAAGGAAAGCCAGATACGACAGACACAGACTTCTTTTAAGGTCTTATTTAGTCCTGCAGAAAAAGAGATCAGAGATCCTGGAGTTCTTCACACTTTGAAAGCTTTGAAAATAATTACTGAATATAAAACTTTTAGTGTGTCGTGAAAGCTTTGAACAAAGAGCTTAATTTTGCATATTATTTTACAAATAATATCGACGTTCGTTTCTTGCTTCGCGGCGATTATCATGTGAGTTCTTGCCCCAACTATATCACGACTCTCAGCGACTCTCTGCAAATATATCTCAGAACTTAAGATCTTCAAACTAATATAAAAATTATTCTTTTAAACCCGCTGACTGTATATCTTCCGTTAAGAAATTATGTTTTTTTATTTTTATTATATTATTATGAAAAATATTTATACTTTTCATTCAAATTTCGAACTTAATCACAGCAAATTATTTCAGTACCTTCAATTGCTTATTGATTGAAAGGTTAATTTCGCTTGCAATTACCGAAAGATTGCTGTTATGCCCATCATAGTTAGGTGCAATACAAATTGCTTGATCGTTTCCACATGACCACCATGTTTTTTTTTTATTTCTTTTTCCGCAAAAGGGCGGTAAATGAGCGCAATAAAATGAATGCAAAATAAATTATAAAAAAAAAACCATAAACCTCATCCCGTTTGACGCACTTCTTTTGAATGCATTTCATTTTGCATTTCAATTCAATCGGAGCAGCAGCATGAATTCATTTCACTCGAGTCCCTTGTCATGCCGTTGTCAGTCGCAGCCCCGATGTCAACGCTGTCGACGGTTGAAAAAGACTTATCAAGGGGACGGTTGGTTAGTTTATTTTCCCTTGCTAGGATTGCAATTATTTTACTGCAAGTCAAAAACACTCGCCACGCCCGGACAGTGTCTTGGCGCTTTAGCTAAACGTGACATGAAATTGGTTTGGTATGGCGACTAAATGGAAAACAAATTGTTACTAGCGTTAAGTTGCGAACGTCACTAAACCACTACATTTTCCATTTTCCTAACTAACAAAATTTTCTTTCCACCGCTTTCCATACATGCACGAGCTGAACATACTTTCAATATTAATTATGATCCTTTATTCATTACATTGCTCTTCTTTCCAACATAATATGCCCGGTGCCGTTGACCAGTCCCGGCCACTCGCGGTGCTGTAACACGGTCGCGCGGGTGTCGGTATGCTGAGTTTTGTTAATTATAATAATTTACTGTTTTACATTCTTGCTGCTGTCTAATTCATATGCATGCCCGTAACGTTTCTTTACTTTGATGCAACCTAAAACTTAAGCATCGCACGCGTTTGTTTATCTCTTTGTTTTGCTTTCGCTATTCAGGCTTGTTTTAAAGAAGATGCTAAAAAAAAGGCGCCATATCTCGTCTGCTCCGTCGATTCGGCACGAACCATGCCGCTCGTACGGAACACGCACGAAAAGCGAATGATGTGCAAATTGTCAAGATATCGGATAAGCTATAAATTCGTAAACTTAAACCAAACCAGAACGGATTCTATCTGCGAATCGCGTTCCCTGTTAACGCATACTTATTCCATCTGCAGTTGTTATTGTTGCCGTCCCGTGTCCCGTGTGTCGATTGAATGTAAAAAAGAGTGTTTTGTAAAAGCCTTCCAAACGGGTGACGTGTATAAATGGTTGGTTTTTGTGAGTGAGACGAGCGATCATCATCTACCAAACGGGAGACAATTAATGTTTTTTTGCGTTTTATTGTTGTGTGTACTAGTTACGTTCAGCTTTGGTTCAGTGGAAACATGATCAGTGGATTTATGGTGTAAATTCCACCTGCCATCCATTCTCATGCATTTTCTCTACTGGTTATTTTTGTTCTGGTATGCATTTCCTCTTCTCACAGCCAAAGAAACGTTAGAGTAATGATTTTTTTGAATACATACAGAATAAAACCAAGAGCTTTCGGGTCGAACACAAAATATCGGAACATGCAATGAAGTGTGTCCTCTTGGTCTACACAAGCGCTAACCTTGTACAGACCACTACGAAAGGCAAGACGAATGGTCTTACACAACACAGGCTGTAGATTTCAAGATAATGTGAAACAACCCATAAGGCAACAAACGATTGACTATTCTACTACGATGACATGCACAGTAGTAAAAGTAGATAGCCAATAGTAAAGGCAAATATACGAACAATTGGGCCGGTTTGCGTCAAATGAGTAGACGGAAAGAAGGAAAAACATGACACATAGAAGATACACTTTTGAGTGTGATAAGCAAACATTGAACTCGAACCATCATCACACGAAACCCCAACTAGTCTAATCGAAAACTATTTTCGATACGAACTGAACGCCAATTAATCATGCGGATGATTAGCAGAGACTTGTTGCCGAGGCAAACGCTTCATCATAACTAGGTATAAATATTCTTTGGAACGGGAAGCTTTAAAACGATCTAAACAAACAAACAAACAAAAAACACTGAACCGTACTCTACGCTTGACACTCTGCGTGTACCTTTTCATGGTGTAAATGCATAACCATTTGTTTGAATCTTTCGCTTGTGTAGACAATGTTTCCATTTAACCGAACGCACCCCGGTGCTGGTGCCGCGACATTGCACGGGCATGTAAAAGATGAAGATGCATTGATGCGTTGGTTGTTGTTGGTTTTTACAGTGCTTTTACATTACATGCTTGGTTCGCCCACCCGCTTTTGACATGGGCAAATGTTCATCGTTGATATACAGTTTGAATGCACACATATGTTGCATGTGTGCAAATGTTTCTATTCAATGCACCAACGACCCGCTATATACGCACATATTGATCTGACC
The DNA here is from genome assembly GCF_943734845.2 of Anopheles funestus. NCBI lineage: Eukaryota > Metazoa > Arthropoda > Insecta > Diptera > Culicidae > Anopheles > Anopheles funestus. The sequence goes on from NC_064598.1 coordinate 44,040,887, forward strand.
TTTGATCTTTGATTTGTTTTCCACACCTACACAGTGCATATACACCCTCCTCCAACTTCCTTCTCTTCCTTACCGACTTGAGGGTGAAAATATACATTTCCTACTTTAAATTTCCAGAAGGCAATAAAACGATCAACCGAAAATAATCGGAAAATCTCTCATGCACATTTTTCGCGTCACTGTATTCTGTAGTCAGTTTTGAGTAATGCGTACATGCATATATACATATATATTTATATATGCGTATGTGTATCTACATCTTTATAAATAATTATCTCTTCTTATCCACACTCCCTCCATCTCGTTTCTATTCCTCATCATGTTGCTCTATGTGTAGCATCTATCTTTCCTTTTTTCTGTTTTCTCTCCCCTCTCGGACGCATTTTTCATCCATCTACACAGTTCATGATTGATCTGATCAAATCATACGTTACTGGCTTTTTGCTGCTGCAATGCTTTGATCCTACTGTACGGATTTTGTAACACTATGTTTGCTATTTTGAAAATGTACTGCATTATATATATATATCGCCGTAGCCGAATCTTTGTCGATCACAGATACACACGTCTACCGTATCTGCTCCAGTTGGATGAATAATATTACAGAGAACAACTTTCATGCGCTTGTGGAAATTTTGTATATTTATCCACACCTCGTGAAACTGGTACTGGTGTGAACATGTATTGTATGTGTTTCTATCGGTCACTCATTGGCTTTCACTCGTAATGCCGCTGCAGTTAGATGTGAATCCTGCACCCAAGCATCAACTTCCTCGCTTATTGGTGTGTGTATGTGTGTGGCTTTTTAACCTTTAGTGCCGAGGATAGTGCGGCCATTTACAATTGCTTGAGTTGACATAAGATTTCTACATACATTGTACGTGATCATACCACTGCGCTGCCTTTCTTTTTCCCAGTGTTCTCCTAGCTCGTGTGTGCCACTGTGGCATTTTATTTAGTTGCTTATTTTCAATTTTGCGATATCACGCCTACCGAAAATCTTGCGTATCCGATTTATTATCATTCGTTTAATTTCTGTTCATTCCGTTATCATTGCACACACACTAAACACGCTCGTAATACAAAAAAGCATCTCTTTTGCTTTTCTGATAGTGTGCTGTGTGTGTGTATTTGTATTTGTTAACAATATCAATCAATAAAAACTATTTATTTTTGTTTTCTCGCGTTCCTCGCTAAACTTCAAAGCGTTTTTTGTATCTCTCTTTTCTTATGCATCTTAAATTCTCTCACATTCTCACACGCTTCCCGTTTTGTCGCGACACATTTGATAGTCATCATCGTTTTGCTTTGTTTCGCTCTAGCCATTGCCAAACGAAAACTTCTGTGGCCACCCTTAACTATTTGCTGCCTAACCGATCCTATTCCATAATAGTCATCTCCCTTCCGAATGTTCCATTTAGATCACACGCTTACAGCCATAACTTTTTGGTTCGCGCTCGTATATAACTGACCGAATCATAGCGCTCACGTCAACCCGTTCCGTACACAGCTTAGCTGCCAAATGAATTTTGACGTGAACCAGCTGAGGCACCGAAAGTACGCAAAATAGGCACAGTCGAAACTACTGCCGAACTATTGCTGCCGGTAGCTACGGTGATGGTGGATGCGGTCGAATATGCATTTGCCGTCACGGTAGCTGCCCTTTCCCGTCCGAGCGTACTACTTCCGGCACTGGATGGGCGTGGAACCGGTGTGATCCAAATCGGTGTCGGTTTCGGAAGTGGTACGGCCGGTGGATAGGGCGGCAATTGTCTGTTGGAACCAGATCCACCAGGAGGCATCACATGTGACCCAGAGGTACTCATTAACGCGGTCGTTACAACTGCTGGGGGCGGTGGTGAAAAGCATGATCGTGCCGACGTTGCCGCATTGTGCATCGTTACTGCATCTTGCGGATATTGCGGAACTGGTTGATGTAGGTGAAGAGCTTGCAACTGCATTACTGGTACCGTTTGTATCGATGGTGGAGGAGGTGGTGATGGCAAGGAACAATCTTCCCCCTCTACTTCAGATCCTCTTCTTTCCATAAGTGAGCCATCCGGACGGAGTGCAGAGGGGGTAGCGGGTCGTAAATGCGACGTGGTCGTATCGTTATCAATACTTTGCAAAGATTGGTCAGAAAATACGATTGCTTTTATTGGAACATTTTTCAGCAACGCCGAGGACGACGACGCGCCTGATGAAGCCGATGCTACCACACCGGTCGCTACAGTGGTACCGTTTACCGTGTTAACTCGTTCATGGTCCTGACCTTGGGCCAATTGCTCTGCTGCAGGATCGTACGGCACAGAGGTACCGGTGAGCATGATTTCATCGTCACCATCAGTATTGCTGGAAGCGTTAGTGGCATTGGTGGCGGTGCTGGCCGGCGAACTGGCCGTTAATGATGACTTTTTCTTGCTGCGTCTCGTTAGGTAGCGGTTGAGAAGGGAGAGAAATTATTATTTCCGTTTATTGGTTGGATTTTGATTGCGCTGGGGTGTCTGCGGTCGCTGATTATTCGTTCCGCTATATTGATATTTTGCCTTCTTTTCCGATGGTTTCAGAATCTGGTGAAAAAAATATAGTCACACGCAAAAACAAAAACCATTATTATTAACAATTAAATCACCCAAAACACGCGATGCAACACACACCTGAAACGAACACATTAGATTTGCGTCTACCGACATCATACCGCCGGCATTGTCAAATTCACCACAATAGTTCGGTGCGGAAAACAGCGTTACTAGCGATCGCCGGGCGAAGAACTCGTACCCGTCCTCCACGACCTGATGCGCTCGGCAGATGAGATCCAGCTCGTGAATTAGCAAAAACTTTGCAACAATGTCGACACCGAACGTGAAGCTAACGCCACGATCGTTCTCTCCCCAACCTTTAACATCCTTGTCCGGATCACTCCACAGCAGATCGCACAGTAGCCCCGTATCGGGAACATCTGTTGGTCGCATTATGCGTTTAATTTGTTCCATATGCTATAAATAGAAGAAGAAAAAATACAACTCTTTAAGTGATGAAACCAGCACTAAATAGTGCACCGTTTACAAAACACTTACGTTCAAATCCGGGCTCAAGCCTCCGTGACAGCAGAATATTTTCTCATCAATAATGGCAGCAATGGGCAGGCAATTGAAACAATCCGTGAATGTTTTCCACAGTTTCACATTGTACCGCCGTTTGCATTCATCGTAGAAACCTAAAATTAAGATGTAATCAATTAATGCTTTCGTTCGTTCGAATAGCTCATGCTATCGATTTCTCACCATATATCCTATTAATACTGGCACACTCATGATTTCCACGCAATAGGAAAAAGTTTTCCGGATACTTGATTTTGTATGCTAGCAGGAGACAGATCGTTTCCAACGACTGTTTGCCCCGGTCTACGTAATCGCCCAGGAATAAATAGTTGGCCTCCGGGGGAAATCCACCGTACTCGAAAAGTCGCAGCAGATCTGTGTACTGTCCATGTATATCACCTGCAAGCAAAGGAAGATCATGATAATAGTAAACTTTGTTGCACAACAATCTGGTGGATTCTAGTAAAGTAGTGGGACTTTTTAGGTTTACAAAACTTACCGCAAATTTTAAGTGGAGCCTCCAATTCCAGAAGTATTGGTTGTTGTAGGAAGATTTCACGAGATTTTAAACATAGTGCTCGAATTTCTTCCTCTGGCATAGGTACTGATTTTCCTGGACGACATCCCCGAACTGCCATGAAGAAACAAACAAAAAAGAGACAATATTTATCAATACTTTTGATTAGTGTATATGATTCTATGTACACTTCAATAAAATACACACAAATTGTAGCAAAAAACCAGATGCATCCGCATACTAATATACCACAGTGTAAACAATTTGTCTAAAATTTAGCTAAAATTAACAGTATATTACTCGTTAAAGACGGACCATCACCGAACTCATTTTTCGTTATAACTAATTAGAATGCTGTTATAAATAGTGATCATTTAGCCGGAAGTGTAATAATCTGTCGATTCTGTTCTGTAACATAACACGTACTGTGCAAACGGTGTTATAATTAAATTATCCGCTTTGTAAAAGCCAAACACACAAACAACATATGCAACCGGTATGTATGTCAGGTAAGGCAAACAAAAACTCATTACATTCTGCATTCGAGTGGAACACTAGTCCAGCAACAGGACAGACATGAAAACATTAACTATTTATAAGCTAAATTTTTACTACCTTACCCAGGAGGTGATTCGTTTCCTATGGGACAATGTTTTACGGTTGAGTTAGTAAACCTGCTAACGTATGTTTGCAGGAATTCCGGGGCAATTTCGTTTATACTTGTAAGCTATAGAGTCAAGTTACTTTTGTATTCTTCTTTTGATGCGACTTTTTGGATGAATACATTACAACAAATTTATTGGATTTATTAATTTATTTGTATAAGTTTGGTGCTATATCAAATATTGCTTATATCGGATATCGTGTATCTCGGGAACTACCTGTAGATAGTGTACATACCCTTTATGCAGTAGTGTAAAATCCCATCATTGATGACTACACAAATCGTTAAGGTAAATTGCAACTAAACGGTTCTAGCGTTTCATTAGATCCTCACGTTTACAATGCTATATTTAACCCGGAGCAGTACGGTATGCTGCATTCATGCCATATCAGGTCAATTACTCTTGATAAATCAGAATAGCTTTAACATGCTTTATCGAAAGTATTAAAGAGACTGTGGACATCGATTTTATGTCTTACAACTTAGATGCCGTAGGTAAGAGTGATACTATATTCAATATCATGATTTCAAACCTTCTTCTTTAAGGCAGCTGTTCTGAGAATCCGACGTGAGATGACTCTTGAACACCACAAAATCAAATCTTCGCCGTTATACCTAAAATGCGCCATGGTGCAAACATTAGATCGATAATTGGATATCCTCCAACCATATGAAATTTTCGTCCGTGGAAATCAACTACTTATTGTAATTTCTTAAGGCTACGAGGAACTATGTTTTACTAACTAACCCAGGAAGATTATTTTATACATTCTTGAATATTACTGATAATAAATTGAAACTAAGAATATATTACTGCTCAAAAATGTCAAAAACTAAGCATATTGGAGAATTATACTTTGAATATGCATTTTTAAGAATACAACAACTGTTAATACACAAAACAGTTGAAAGAGAAAGAACTCCAAATTTCTAAATTAAAGCTGTAAAACATTATCTGCTCTATTTTTCTTATTCTCCCAGAAATTGTATTCAATGCAAACCCTCACACAACTGAACCGAATGTCATGGGAAGGTAATCAAGCAAAAGCGTTGCATTCATTCGCGAAAACAAGCCACCACGAAATTAGCTATTTCTCAAACCTGTAGCCCGCCTAGACAATCATATGGCGAAGATTTCATGCTTCTCTTCCAGGGAAAATGCTACGTTTTCCGAAATGTAAATCCGCTGCAAATGTTTTCGCCACGTGCTGTGATGCGCGAGGTGCGGAAAGCGACCCACAATGGGAGACCGGTTTAATTGCACCTAATTTACGATCAACGAACAAACCCGGTTTGTTGTAAGAAAATAAAATGGAGAAAAAAAAACCAAAAACAAACGTGACCAAAGGGGTTGCACCCACACGGTGAAGGCGGGGGCGAACTACAAGTCGATTGTGTTTTGTGAGTGCCGCGCGCTAGGGTGGTTATTAGCACGGTGACGTCGGTGTCGTCGACAATCCCCAACGATGTAGTTGCGGTATTTAAATCGTCATCGGCAGCATCGCGTGAGCCTAATCGAATGCAATTGATGCACGAATTAATGGCAACCGTCTTTGGTAACAATAGTTACAGAAATGTTGGTGTGATGCTAGCAGTACTAATGGAAATAACAGTAATAGTGGAGGAGTCCAACACACCAGCACTTCATCAACATTGATGGAGCGTTGAACGATAGAACATTGTGCGCTGTACATCCTACTTGGCATTGTAAACTAGGCGCGATTCGATGGAATGAACAAATTATAGCCTTGTAAACCGAACTAGATGCTGTACGACTCGAGCAAATTTTCTCTTCATCATCATCATCCAATTTTAGACATTTTACAATTCCTATTAGACACTATGCATTAGTCCATGGAAGAATGCGTGTACCGGAGAAAATGTCAAACATAAAAAACTTTACTATAAATATTTAACATCAAAATTGGGTCTATTCTCTATATTTTTGCTATTCCTCGTACGCCACGGGTTTGTCACAGAAATGTTGGGGATATGTAAAAACAGATGTTCTAAATTGCAACAAGTGTATTATCTACACACAAGTGACAGTGTCTGCCGCATGTCGCACAAATCCGCATCCTCAACATTAGTGCAATCGATTTTATCAGTGCATATTCACGCTAACTCGTGTTGAATTATTCCCATACACCCGAATGCCACATCATTGCATTGCCGTCGACAAGCGGGAAACTGTTCACAAAGCAAAACATAGCATGAAGTAAATAAACAATCAAATTGTTCAAAATCACCCATCCGTAACGCACCACACGGCATGTGCCGTTGCTAGTCGAAAGCAAAATCGTTGGCCATGAACTTCAACTACGCGGTGCGACGAAAAACCTCAAGTCTGGAGAGCACACGATTGTACGCCTCTGTACGGTCGTACCCATATCTGTCCTGCATTATGTATGCAAACCTTAACTAATGGCGGCGTGCTCAGTAGCTAGTAATTTGCTCAAGCCAAAAGCACCACAATCGCGCCGGTGATGATGACGCGCATTCTCGCATGATGACAGTTTCGTTACGCTTTGATTTGCATGCGGATCTGGAAACGTGGTTACAGTAGTGTCCAGCAGGGTTTTGCAGAATGGAGGACTATCGTTTGCTGGTCGGTATAAAAATTTAGTTTACTGCAATTACCACGATTCATCGTAACGACTTTTCAAAGCAGTGAGAATTAAATGTGAAACATGAATGAATGACACATTATAAAATTTGTTTTTTTTTTCTTACACATTATGCATTTCAAAATTAACGTTCAGTTAGTTTACCCTGCAGTGGAACTGTTATTGATCAATCAAATAGAATATACGGACTGTTTTCCACAAAAACGCTCAACGCGATTTATCCTGCTCGTACATTCGTACTTAGATTCCAACTTATTCGTAGACACAGTGTGTTCCCTTATCATAACACTAGCAAATTTTGTATACAGAACAATTCTGAAGTATGCGAAATACTGACCTGCAACGAAAATAAAATAGAAAAAGAAAACAAAACAAAAATCATTAGTGATCAAATTACTGAGAGGTTAGTTTATACTTTAGGTACTACTCAAAGACAACACACATTAATGTTTATCCTAAGTGCAGAGAGCACAGTACATCCGCAATCATTCAACAGAAAAAAACGTTACTAGCTACAACTAGTGGACAAGAGCATGAAAGATACTGTAGGCGTTACGGTAAAACGTACTTCGAAAAAACAACTCTACAAGAAATTGTACTAAGCTTGTAGTAGACTAGATCAAAGGGAAGTAAGCAACCTTGAACTTCAAAAAATCATATTTCAATTAAAACCACAATAAATCATGCTTTAAATTGGTTAAGTATTAAAAGTACAACATAATAAACCTTGCCATAAATCTGGGATTATCTTCCCATCCAAAGAGACACAATAAGCCTTTTTATTAGTGTTGCATTTAAATTTTCATTGTATATAGAATTTTAATATTTCTTTACCAACCTGCAACATCGCACAGTATATTTGCCTGAGCAGATGGAGGCGCCCGGTACTGCGGTAAAGCGTCTTCATTGTGAAGCTTATCAATGAACCTTTTTGTTTAACTTTATGCTTAGCGATGAAGGGTATCCCTTCACCAAATAGCTAAATGGCACGATATACCCGCATCTTCCGATGTATGAAATTTGGGTGAAGATGTAAACCACAATCATTTGGTGATTTTACGCCACACTCGGCAATCAATCATTCGCTCAACCTACGCGAATACATCGTACCGGCTAACGGCGTCACATGTGCTGATCCATCACCGTCGATGGTCTTTTGAACGTGTGATAAGAAAGGATCATAAATGCGCCCAGCATTTTAGCAGCTGCCAGACTAAAGGTAGCGTCTACTTCCCATTCTTTTGATGGATAAATATGGTATTAATTAATTCATCCTTAACTGAATTGAAGAAAAATTGGATGGAATCATTACGATAACAGTACCGAGAGAACATTCACATCCGGCTAGTTTTTAACTTGCTTATTATGTGTGTTGCAAGTACACGCAACCGGGAGGATGCCACGTGATTGTTTATATCCAACCCTGGGCGATGATAGCAGTGATAGGTATTAAGTAATTACTACCGTTCGTGAGAAAGCTTAAAAGCATCTCACCGTACAATTGATACCAAAACCAACGTTTGGTGAGGTAGAGATAATACAAAAATTAGATCATGTGCAACAGAAATAGCAACATGGATAAATAAAACTGAGCTACCAATCGGCATTATGCAAACACAATTATATGCATATAAATAAATCTCTTACTACTGACATCGTTGCATGTCTTTGACATGCGAAATTTAATACTCCCATAAAACCTCTATTTTTAACATTTAAATCAGTTGCGATAACTATCAACATCACAAACGGGTAGTGGTAAAGATTGTTGGCGATAACGCTAGCAATAACTCTTATAGCATATTATTCATCGTCTTATTTATTTACTTCAATGCTTCAGCAGCAAACCAAACGTCCACAGTACAGAAATGGATCAAATTTATCAAGCCGAACGATCATCCAATTAAGTCGTAAACGATAACAACACTAACAATCGCAATAAAATATGGTCCAGGCAAAGCCATAACCCTTCAAGCGCACGCCACTGTTGCCATCGCCAATTCATCCATGATAATGACATTGACAGCTAAATCAGCAACAGACCACAGCAACATTGGAACTTCACATGCTGGCAGATGGTTCACCTAACCACCGCGAGTTGACTGGCTAAACAATTCCGTCTAATTGCATTCACTCTTCACTGTGCTGTGCTTGTGACTTTGTTTTCCCTTTTTAATCCATTCCTGTCGTACGGGCACGTGTGAGTAATGGGCACACTGCGCGTCCCGTACGAAAAAAAAGCTTTACGACACTTGTGAGGAGCGAGTTCGTCTTCCAGATGGTTTCTACTGCGAATTCAAAGGACTCGAAGAAGCTAAAATCGGGAAATTTACATATTCAACGAAGGGAGTTGAATTTGCGAGAAAAAGAGAAACGCTGCGCATATTCATTCATGCATATGTAACAGGTAGCTGGCTAGCTATATGTCCCGACTCTGTTCGTGTGGACATCAACAAAATCATATCAGTTTTGGAGATGTACAAAACTCAGTACTAGCGAGCTATCGGAAGTCGAACTTCACAAATAAAAAACCTTGAATATCTTCCCATTTCCAATGTCTATTGACGTTGAGAAACAAATGTTGGAAAAATCATACCTGCACGGGAACTTGTAATACTAACCGAACAGTCATCTTTGGTACATCATACTATTCTGAATGCGATCGAATATTTACTGAGTTCCAAAATAGTATGTCATGTACTGAAGCCGCGAAATAACTTTTCAGTTTCTGTTAAGACTTAAAAATAGTCCATCCTGTGCAAATATAACAAAGAACTAAACAAGCAACATGATATCCGTAAATCTTACCTCAATAGTATTAAGATATTTCCATTCTCATCAAAAACATAAAAATCATAACGCGGTATAAAATACGGACTTCACATCAATTGAGAGTTCTATTCATAAAGGAGTTCTCCATTCTCCATCTCATTCTGGCAATTACGTGTTATTTTGTCCCAGACAATCAATCATTGAGTTTTTTACATTAAGAAAGTCATTTTCTAGCCAATTTAATCTACCAACAGATAACTAAAACACAACAAAACAAACTGCAGGCAAACAGGTCTAATGAGAATAGAACAATTAGACAAGGAATGCGTAGAGCGAAACATGGAAAATACACAACACAGTAGGAAGACACAACCACATTTGTTACATAACAATGTGGCACAGGATTCGGTAAGACAGAAAAGACAGTATAACACATTAAGTGCAAACAGCAACAGAAAGAAGAAAACGAAAAAATATTAGGACCGTATGCAAATAAACACTTTGAAAAAAAAAAACAAATTAGAAATATTTTCAATACAATCAAAAAAACCGGACAGGAAAGGTCAATCAATGTACTATACGTATCGCAACAAACGCAAACTAGAATAAAATGGTTACATAACAAACCGAAGGAGCAACTAATCATACAAACGGAACACACTACTCCCGAATGCAAAATCGCAATGCAAACGCGCAACGAAAATCAATAATTAAAACCAAAAAAAAACCAAAACCAAACATAACAAAAGGAATGTATATCGGCATTCCATATCAAGGCTCGCTATACCCATGAAATCGTGTGAGAATATCTCTTTCAGTTTGCCCTTTTTCCGGGACTCTTGCGCCTGCTGCTGCTGCAGTTTGTGAGCTGTTGGCACACGGCATGACGCACAGGGAGGTGTAGCAAACGAGTGTTATCGTGGCGCAGCAGAAAGGGGGTTTCATTCATTCGGGTGGATCACGCAGCCGTCGATCGTCGTGTGTACAGAAGCGGGGTAGAAGTACGAGATGATCCAAAAGAAAGCATAGAAAGGCAGGAAGATTACAGCACAATAGAGAGATGTATGTAAGTGGCGATATGAGTTACGAATAATGTACCACCGGTTTAGCACAATCGAAATGATGGGATTGGCGTGTGAATTGTTTGATAGGGTACCAATAGCATTCGCCCCAAAAGAATTGGTTTCAATTTAAAGACAGATTTCCAAGAGCATGTAACAATAATTGCCAGGTGACAGACACAAAAATTTCCCAGTTACACGATGATTAATACAGCACAATCAGAAATATACGTTACACGTAGCAGTTGAAACCCAAACCGATACAAGAACGCGATGATGATGGCGAGATAAAGGCATCGTAAGCCAGAAGTGTTAGGTTGGTTTATAGTTGTAAATTTTTTGATGTCATAATTATTGCGTGCGTGGAGTAGTTGTTTTTTTTTTGTTTTTGTTTTGCGTAGTTGTTTGTTCGTTCAAAACGAAACGAAATCCGGAATTTATAAAGCAGCGAGAAAAGAAAAAGAGAAAAAGAAAAGAGAGAAACGAAACGAATAAATAAAGCCAAAAATCTGGTTCGTTGTTAAAGAGATAGAGAGCGCATATTATAAAACAATTATTATTGATCATATAAAGTGCGAACATAACAAAGATGAAGCAGATCAGAGAGCTTTAAGGCGCATCGTTGTATGTTTTCAATGGATATTATGCATGCCAAATGATAGTATGATAGTACAGATAGGCAAGAGTACGTTAATGAAACTGCTCGCATGAAGCGCTAACCGGGAAATATCGTTGAAGAAACATGCAAAAGTTGAAGGCAATTAGAGTATAGTAGAGAAATGTGACAGAGTAAAATGAAAAACGTTTAATGCAACTCCCCCTTTCTCTTTCAGGCGCACAATGTTTTTAACCAATACCGTAATTGTTTTTAATACAGCGCTTAAATTAAAAAATAAAATTATAAAAATACGACACGCGCCTAACAGAAACACACAATATTGCAACATTGTAAATAATATCAACATAAAATACATAATTATTTTAGATCGGACGGCAATCGTATCAGGCATAAAAAAATGAAAGCAGAAATGATAGCAGAATGTACGATACTATCACTCAAGTACGATCGTGCGAGTATAAACACGCTCTGGGATGTATTTTGACACCCAGACGTCGTTTGTTTGAACTTACTACTGCATTATACTATTTAAGTTGGTTGTTTTATTTAATTCTGCTCGAAACGTTCGATCTGCAGTTATGTTATGCGATCGTTTAGTAATCCCTGGAAATTATTTCAGGAAAATAAAAGAAAAACAACCACTTTCTTCAATAACTCCATTAAGTTACTCATGACACAATAGAAAATTGTTGTCTACACTTCCAAAATATAAAAAACATGGCCTAACCTCGATTTAATCCGCTAGAAACAGGCTTTTTTGACATTTGTCGAGCGATTGATCGAAGCTCTTTATTAGGGAAAACAATCTAACCTTTAATCCACAGTCTAACTTGACTTACAAGGAAAGCTTTTAGCAGATAAGCCATAGTAGAATCACAAACCCAAATATTGCAAAAATGTCTTCTGTTGAAATGCGCTAATTTATATGCCTGAACTTGTACTTGACTGATACCGCCGTACTGAGACCGTGCTTCAATTCCAATATCATGTGCTTCTATTTCTTTATACCTGATGCGATTATCGTAGCATAGTGAACCTGTATGTCATGTATGTCATGTAACCTGGATGTTGTTGTAGTCCATGGCGTTGTTCTTTCATTTAAAAAACCCCCCTACCCCCTATATTAAAACCCTATATTGATAGTATTCAGATTTACGTAAGATGTTCGAAATCTTCATCTCAGAATTATTAGTGCTACTAAACTCATAACTGTTGGCAACTTTTTTTCCTTTACCAAAGCACAAAAATCGTGCATCAAAAAGTGACAGTGGTTTCACACCAGGGGCGTTCGCATTAGGGGGGATATGATGCCAGCATGGAAAACATTTCAAAACCCAATTTCCTTCCCAACGACGCCGGTCAACATACTGCAAAAAGGTAATAGTGTTACGACAGCAGCTCTTTTTGCCAGGCACGGAAAATTGTGGCGCGACACGTGAACCAACGGGGGGAGAGGGAGGATCCGATTTTCCATCTCGTTCCGTTTAAATATTCTTTGCCACAGCGTCTCGTCTGTCAGCGCGAGGGGGATTTTCATTTTCAACCTAATTATTGAGCTCAAATTGAACTAGCGAACCAATTTCCCGTACGCTCGTTTGCTTTGCGCTTTAAACTCCCCCTGGCAGGCCTTTCGCCGGCCATCACCATCATCATCGCCTTCACCAATTGGGCATGGTTGTAGTTGGGTTCGCGACAAGAAATTTCCTTAAATCACCCTTCCATAAAAAGAAATTACTTCTTTGCTTTACGCAGCAACCGTGCACACCATTTGCTTCTGGTGCCGCACCCGCTTTAGTGACCCCGGTGCACAGGTATTAAGACTTGTTTATCAAATATCCGTCCGCACTGATGATGCTGCTTGGGCCCGGGCCGGAGCAAGGTAACCGAAGACACCATACATCATCCAGTTTTCGTAGAGGTGTGCTAGCAACAGACAGCGGCAGTAGCCGCACGTTGTAGGAACCCCAAAAGCCACCCTCAGGCTAGAGTAAGCTAACACGAACGATATTGAATTTATACTTCGCATCCTTAGACTACGACCCCTCCCAAAACGGGGAGCGCCGAATTAGGGCATCCCGTTTCATCATTTCTCGCTATGCCAATGGATTTCCTAAGGGCCTCAACACCAAGCGCGAATAGCATTACACATCCGGAAGACATATTTTTAACGTTCTGCACCCGGTAGCGCCGTGTCGTGAAATGAAACCGGAACCGGATCATTTACCGTATCAAAGGTGATAAATATGTAACATTCAAGAGCTGGCCGGTCGCTTACGAAACCGTGACGTAGAGACATTCGTTTTCTTTGTTGCGCATGCCTTAACCAACTAACGATGTAACACGGCTTAGCGAAGCGAACCAGCAGCTAACATTACCTTCACCGGACTGTATAACAATCTATTGAGAGAACTTTAAAGTTGTGCAATCCAAAATCTTCCAGAAATTAACGTTACGGCTCTGTTTTATAGAGGAAAAGAAGTTTGGAGTCGTTTGAATTGCAACTCAGTGTTAAATGTTATCTGTTGTAGCAACTGCAGCTTCTTCAAAATTCCAATTCTAGCTTCCTTAAAATTTAATTATTTCTAGAAAAGCAAACTACGCAATCTCTGCTGTACTTGTGTATCTTATTGACGTTTAAATTTTATTTGTATATTCTTCGACTAGTTCTTTACATGATGATATCAATGTTATTACTGTGTAGCAGCAATTACTTGAATTTTATCAACAACTAAAGAACCTACGAAACGTGTCAATGCCAATACGACTCACCAATGTCACAATAAAAAATTTCCATTCACAATACTTTTGAAACTTATATCAATCATTTATTTGGAACTACCAAGTTATAGTGTTTTGGGTAAAATATTGTAAAACCCCATCACACATTGGCAACATAGCAAACAAGCATTGCAAAATAATGCAATGACTTCAGCAACTTGCTCCATCAGCGACAATCAAAGGCGATGAGAAATTGCGTCAAATCTTGGAGCCTGCGGTCAGCCTTGTCGAGTTTGAGTGACATGTTTACTCCGCCATTCGTTGTGGTCTTGCCTTCGCTAACTCTAAACAACACAATACACTTGCAGGAAAACAAATTTTGATCATCCGCGCTGTATGTAATGTCTGCACACTTTCTTTTTCTTCGATGCAGGCGAATGGCAGCGATTTAAAGCTCGACATATGTTGTCGTGATAGACTGTTCATGTACCCCATAGAGTACAAGTAACAATTTACCCGTACATGACATAATTAACCCTGAAACAATATTTACATCCACTAGCTTATTCAATATCCCAACACTAAAGACTACATATCTCGCGACAACAAAATTCAGCATTCAGCGTTGGACATAAACCATATCATGTTTAACTGAATATTGTATGAAGATAAGCAACAAAAAAAAACAACATACAGAACATCCTTCACTGTACCTACAAAGTCATGCTAGGCTACAGCATTGTCCTCTCTTGCATGTTCTAGCTATGTAACGACCTAAACCACATCAAAGCAAACAACCCACTTGGCAGAAATCGCATGAGAGGGGGGAAATTTCTTCATTCTCGCTACCCCTGACCGTCACTTTCGAGCGATCGTACGACAAACTCTCACTCCCCCACCCTACCTCACTCACACACGCTCCTATATTCTATGTAAACCCTCACCGCAACCTGCGTCACCAACCCACCCCACACCTGAACGGTCCCATACTCGAAGTGTTAGTCAATTTTGGTTCCACACTTCGAAGCCTGTCGAGGAGTGCGGCACTATATTGTTTTTCGCTGTCTCCTTTCTTTCACTGCAAAATTGCTTTCGCCCTGTCTTTGGCGTATTCATATGAGTTTGGCCTTTGTTGGAGGCGGAGGTGTGTGCGCAAGCGTTATCGTGTTTTGTGAAGTGATTCTTTGCTCCGGTAAGTAATGTGAAAACTAGTGATTGTGATAAGTGAATTAATTCTATTCCTTGTGTTTTGTGCGTAGTGAATCCCATCGAGTCGATCAGCTGATGGAAAGAGTTTGGCCGTGAAGCGGAAAGAGTGAAGCCGGAGTTAAACCGCAGGATGGCAGGACAAATCACATCGGAGAGAGTGCTGAATATTCGACGTCTTGAGAGGTACGCATTTTAACACTCGAAATGAGTTAAAGAAAAAAAAACAAAGTGTAAAGATTTCTCATGTCTCTCCGCTTTTTTTTTCTTCTATATATTTACAGAAACCACTGACGAACCCCATCCCACCGTCCGCTTCGCAGAACGCCGGCAGTTTTTTTTACCTGATCGTTCAGCGACCGCTTGCGCATGATGAGCGTAGGTGCAATAAAAAAAGGGATCGTATGTATTTCCTTGTAATTATTTCGTTCACGGTCGTGGTGTGCTCGGGACGAGGGTGTCCCGAATGCAGCAATAGGAAAGAAAGGGAAAGCGAGAAAGAACAAAAAAGCGAAGGAAAGAACGGGACAAAATAAAGCTAATTTTTTGGCTTCCCGGCTTATTATAAATAAGCTTGGGAGCTTCCATGCTTGCAAGCTTGCATGCTCGTATGCAAACGTACATGCGCCCCGCCCCCTATACCCGATTCCCCCACCCCCGCGAACGATCCACGAACGAGGCTTACTAAGTTGCTAGTAAGCCTTTAATAAGCCGGCTAATAAGCCTCGATGTCGTACGACTTTTGCCAAGTGGGAAACGTCTGTTGAAAGTGCGCGATGGCCTGAAAAATTGTCCGCCTTTTAGCGGAAGCTAAAATTAGAGAAATATGTTTACCCACTTGGCAGAAATCGCATGAGAGGGGGGAAATTTCTTCATTCTCGCTACCCCTGACCCTCACTTTCGAGCGATCGTACGACAAACTCTCACTCCACCACCCTACCTCACTCACACACGCTCCCATATTCTATGTAAACCCTCACCGCAACCTGCGTCACCAACCCACCCCACACCTGAACGGTCCCATACTCGAAGTGTTAGACAAATTTTGGTTCCACACTTCGAAGCCTGTCGAGGAGTGTGGCACTATATTGTTTTTCGCTGTCTCCTTTCTTTCACTGCAAAATTGCTTTTGCCCTGTCTTTGGCGTATTCATATGAGTTTGGCCTTTGCTGGAGGCGGAGGTGTGTGCGCAAGCGTTATCGTGTTTTGTGAAGTGATTCTTTGCTCCGGTAAGTAATGTGAAAACTAGTGATTGTGATTAGTGAATTAATTATAATCCATGTGTTTTGTGCGTAGTGAATCCCATAGAGTCGATCAGCTGATGGAAAGAGTTTGGCCGTGAAGCGGAAAGGGTGAAGCCGGAGTTAAACCGCAGGATGGCAGGACAAATCACATCGGAGAGAGTGCTGAATATTCGACGTCTTGAGAGGTACGCATTTTAACACTCGAAATGAGGTAAAGAAAAAAAAAACAAAGTGTAAAGATTTCTCATGTCTCTCCGTTTTTTTTTCTTCTATATATTTACAGAAACCTCTGCCGAACATAGGAACCCCATCCCTCCGTCCGCTTCGCAGAACGCCGGCAGTTTTTTTACCTGTTCGTCCCATGATGAGCGTATGTGCAATAAAAAAAGGGATCGTATGTATTTCCTGGTAATTATTTCGTTCACGGTCGTGGTGTGTTCGGGACGAGGGTGTCCCGAATGCAGCAATAGGAAAGAAAGGGAAAGCGAGAACGAAAAAAAAGCGAAGGAAAGAACGGGACAAAATAAAGCTAATTTTTTGGCTTCCCGGCTTATTATAAATAAGCTTGGGAGCTTCCATGCTTGCAAGCTTGCATGCTCGTATGCAAGCGTACATACGCCCCGCTCCCTATACCCGATTCTCCCACCCCCGCGAACGATCCACGAACGAGGCTTACTAAGTTGCTAGTAAGCCTTTAATAAGCCGGCTAATAAGCCGCAATGTCGTACGACTTTTGCCAAGTGGGTACCATCAACGAAACCTAGTTAAATCATTAGACAAGCAAAACTTTGCACCTTCTGGGAAGCACTATTGTAAGGGGGATGGTACATAACAGTGGGAAAACCCTGACATACATTTTCCTTCCCCACGTTCTATATTGTGTTTCGGCAGTATGTACTTGTTTTTCTTTTTGCCTGATTGTATGTAGATATCACAATCGCATCAGGAGCACTTTCTACCAGAAAATATCATAAAAATTGAACTATTTTAGTTTTCGATAAATAAATGATGCCAAAAATGTTACGTACAATTGTGAGATAAAAAATGCTTTTAAAAGTTGTTTATAACAATCTGCAGTGATTCGGATATTGAGGTGCATTGAAAAACTTTCTTGAATATCTGAAGAATTATAAATCTCTGAATGTTCTTGCATACTTGAGGATATTCGATGTTCTGAATTTCTAAAGACTCGGAAATGTCTAAATCACTCAAAATTTTTGAATGTTTCAATCCCTGAAGCTCTAAGAAATCACGATTTTAAAGAATATGTGAAAATTCTTTTCAAAGAACTCAATATAACTCAATGAATCTCCTATGAATCATACAGAACTTCTCTTTTTTTTTAATTTTCTTTCTCTATTTATTTACCATGCGATATATTCATTTTTCATCTCTATCTATTGTCCTCGTCTTTCTGTCTCTCTCTCTCTCTCTCTTTCCCTTTCTCAATTCCCCACTTTCTCTTTCTTCATTATTGATTTATTCTTCTAACTTCTGTTAGAACAATTTCATCGAACTGATATGAATCAGTGAAAATCTTTTCATCAACTATTGTTTTTTCTTCAACTAAACAGATTAAAAATTTAATGGATTTTCTCCACCCAAAAAGCTTTACACTTCCGAGGTCTAAAGACGAAAAATTGGTACGCCAACGGTACAAAACCATCGCTACATACGCTTCGTTCTACACGCTTTACAGTACGAAAGCGCGCATGAGGGAACGTCGCACCTAAAACAGCAATGAAAATCCTCCACCCAGGCACAAAAAAGGCCAAGTTTGAAAGTAATTATCTACCCTTCGAAACTTTTCCCAAACAACTTTGATACAGCTCTCTTGCTGCTATAAATTGGACTTCCGTTCCTCCCATCAACGCTTCGGTGTGACTTGAAGGGCTAATACATTTACAGTGCTGGAGGCTGATGCGGCCGGTCGAAACACATTATAAAACGCACCGAAAGCTGCTTTTGTCGGGGCAAACATTGCCCTTTTACCCTAACTTTTTCATTCGATCACTGGGAAAAAACGAAATAAAACCATAAGTTTCTCTACAATTCTCGGGGAGGGGAAAATAAAGAAAAAAAATGCGGCCCAAAACAGATAATATACCATGCAACGAGCCGAGTTCTAATTTTACCAATTATTTCTTCTCGAACTGAAGAACTATCGTTTCGCAATGAAAACGTTTGAAAGCGTCGAACCGTTTTTGTTAATCACACTTTCCGAGACAGAACATCCGAGGGTGCGGAATGAGCATTAAATTTTCTACGAACTATCACGTAACCCTGGTGGTACAGCTTTTGACAAACGCATCCACAAGCTTTACGGTTGATATCACTGCAGAAAATTCAATCAACAAGAAAATTAATTATTGCAGCTCTATAACATAGGGCACACTCCATTGTTATGGAAAGTACATCCAGGGAAGTTTTTCCCCCAGGCTTGTCGATAACTTGCCTCCTGCTCGGTATGTATGATTTCTTTCCTCTGAGGTTACCCACCATCGCTTGCTGATGAATTCTCCAATCGATTCACCAGTACGCTGTCCGGAAGCAACTCCTTGGCGAAAAAGCAACAACCCTTGCCACACCATTCCCGTGCGTACCCGTGTGGAAGCCATTGAAAAGTGAGAAAAACGTGATCCTAACTTGAAGAGTGCTCAAAGCAGCGGAGAGCATTCTATCATTTGCTTGGTTTTAGAGAAACATTTTTCCACCGAAGTAGTGCAAGCACAGAAGGGGAGCCCCAACATGACCCGTCGGGAGGGAGACAACACCGTCGACCAAGAACTGCCATTTTCCATTTTTCATTTTCTCCAACTCGTTCTCAACTTACACCAACTTATTCGTCGGCGAGTGTCATGGTCAACGCACAAAGTCCGCTTGAAACGACACATACCACCAACGCTGGGACCACCGTCTTACGGTTGGAAAAGCCGAAGAAAACTGCGTACGCTCCACCACGGTTACCGACCTATTTCCCGCCACAACCACAAACCACACACCCCGGCAAGCTGGTAAACTCTATAGCCCGAAGTTCATTGTGTCCGCTGGGAAGTGGTACATCTTTACGGGACTGGCAATGAAAAGTACACTACAGAGACTACGGAGCTACAAACCCTGCTGCTGGAAGTCTTCATCGTTTTCCACGGACCCTCTGCTGGTAGTATTAGTGGTCGAATAGAAATAGACACAGAAGGGATTTATCTGTACGGGAGCTCAGGACACGTGCTTTCCCTTTTTCCTTCTGTCTCCATCTCTCTCTCTCCCTCTCTATCGTTCTATCTATCTCTCTCTTTTAAACATTGTTCAACTATCGATTTTCTCAACCCAACCAGCTTGATGAAGGCGACCGTTGCAAAAACCCCTTATCGTTCCGCCCACTACCCGCGTCCGGACACGAAAGATAAGGAATGGCGGCCGCAACAGGAAAACGTCGCCTAACAAAAAACCGTCACTTGACATTTTAAATTGCATTAGCAATACTGCGTTGCATGCAGCCATGGCTTGCGGACCACCGCGAAAGTGATTTTCATACCGAGCTTGAAAAAAAAGGTCAAGCAAGACAACGTAAAAAGCAACAAGTACGAAAGAGAGAAATAATATGCTTTTTTCCTAGTAAATAAATATCTTCACCCAACTCTATACCTTCCATGGCACTCTCTGCGATACGTATTTAAAATATAAACTCTTCGGCTACTTTTCTCGATCGATTGCATCTAAATAACTTTCTTCGACACCTCTCGACAGCCACTGAATAATATAGGAATGGGGCAAAAAACACTAAGCTCCATCCCGCGGCATCCCTCGATTACGACCCACTTCATTGTTCCGGTTGGAAAACTGTTGAGTTTCCTTCTCTGCCTTCTTCCTTTAAAACCCTCTGGCTCGAATCCACCCCCCCTTAGCGGGCAACAACTTGAACCATAAAACCCAGGACTGCAGCAAACAAAACAGTGTGGCGCCTACATGGTCGTATTTGTCGGTGGCGTGCACATTTCGTGTCAAGGACATTCTCGATCGAAAAGTTAGAGCTATCAGGAACCACCGATCCAGATAGGAGGGTCGGCCACGATACGGTGGTTATCGTTGGGAAAGAAAATCACAACCAAAGCTCTCACGAATGGAAGGTGTATGGCACGATCTGTACGGCATAAGCGTATGTGCCGCGCTGTTGTAATGTAATTATGCATACAAAAAAAAGAGGTTCGAAAGGGAGCAAAGTATGGTTCCGTCAAGTTGGCTTCTGTCGATTGTGGGTCAAACCAAGACGCTTTTATAAACGAACGAGTCGGAAGTGGAAATCTAGGGTAATGGCAAACATATTGCCATGTCTGAATTGCTTTAGTAGCGCGGATGAAGTTGAGGTTTATATTCGTTCTTTGTTTTTATTTGTACAAAATGATTTAATTTCCACCTCCCCAAAGAGAGATGTCGCAAATGAAGCATCTATGTGTTGTACCATTATGATAAATTTATTCATCCTTATCAAGGTTGTGCTTATCACCACTCGCTGGATAAAAGTTTGATAAAGAATGAAATTCCCGGATGTCGTTTTCAACCATTCACTGGTTAAGACTTTTCTATTCAAACAATTCTGGAGGCACAGCAAACGAACATCACCTCTATCAACACAGCACAGACATTTGTTTATAGTCCATTCATCAATCAGCTTATATAAAGCAAACAAAATAATGAATCAGCGCACTAAGTCTGTGAATGTAAAAACATCGTGGGATTCACGTGGGATCACGTCACGTTTTAGCTTTTAGCGAGCACCTTGTGTGTTTTGTTCCAAAAAATAATGTATATAATTTTCTTTTTATTTTAATTTTCAATCTGACGGCCGTAATGTCAGATGTATAATTACTTATTAAATTAATAAATCTGGTTTTTAACCTGCATTGAAGAGTTCCTAAACAAAAGTGATTGCCATTTAAGGGAAACACCCATGCTAAGGGAATTTGACAAACTGTGTTCACTCACTAATTCGCGACTAATTTTAGTTCAAGCTTTCTAACCATGCACAGAGCAACTATACAAATCACTCATTGAACTGGAGTTCACTAAAATCTTCAATTCAATACTCAAGGAAAAATTACTTCCCTACTTTGTAAATTTGGAAATTTTTCTGTAAACAATTTCAATGAACTGGATTATTTTTGAATATATTTTTTAGTTCTATCTCAGATAAGATATATAACAGTTAGGCATCAACTACAGTAATTTTTGTTCACCTTTAAAAACTGAGGTGATTTGTAAAGGAGTTACACCAGTCTAAATTACCGGTCCAATCGTTTTGATTTCCGAATTGCTAAATTAATTAATTAATTTAGTCATTTTTTCACCAAATTAATGCAATTTTTTTAGCAATTTACGTTAGCACATTCCAAGAACGAAATGCCACATATTTTTCAATGTAAACACATGCTCCAGTTTCGGTAAATATCATGCTACCTTTGCTTATCTCCGGAACGAGTGCTCATGTACGTCTGGAAAAAATGGGTACAACCGATCGCACTCAGGGCAAACCTGTGATAAGATAGTGGGAAAAAGATCTTCCCGCTGCAATGTTTCTTGCACACGGTAGCAGCAACGAAGCTACTTTAACACGTGTGATTCAATCACACTGCAAATGGAGCAAATAAAAATTCTTTTAGGTAAGTTTGAAGACATCCTCTACCGAGATTTGTAGCCTATAAAGGTATGGATAAGTTAGGATTTTATGTTTATTTAAATTTTCTTTACAATTTTTAGAACGATCATAAACACATGAATTTTATTACTGTTATGCTATTTGGGTATTTTTGAAATTGGTAGTTGGGAGCCAAGTATACCTCAGTCGTAAGGACACCTTGGCTTCTTGTAACGTGTGCACAAATACCAATATGAATAAAGCAGAGTGCAAGTATTGAACTTAGTGAAAGGACGTGTTTTTTCTTTGCTCCCGAAATTCGTACTTGTGTCCTCTCTTGCAAATATATACAGTCCACTCGAAGAACAGTTTGGTCCTACGGAACCGGATACGTTGAAAACCAGTGTGCGTTATCTGTGCCTTTTCGCGTAAAATCGGTTTATGGAACATCCACAGTCGGATGTTAGTGGCGTGACACGTGGTGCGTCGCTACCGAGCCAATAGAGTAGCACTATCCGAAAAACAAAGGACCGTAATTCGGAAAGTGTGAGTCGTCGGATGTCAGCCCGAAGGCATTCCGATCGAAAAAAGTGCGTATTCAGTATAGAACCGCGTGCAACTTAGCTTGGCGTGGGTTTTGCCTAAAGCAAATGGCGGACCGGCGCAAGTGAAGTAGTGAGTGTGCATACGTAGTGTACAATGCAATCACCGTTTACACGGTCAAAGAAACTGAAACGAACACCAGAAAAACAATCGACATCTCATTCTCTAGAACCAACACAGCAACAACAGAAAGTAAAGAAAGATTCCAACAAAATGGATGCTCAGTTGAAGGTTTTAGTAAAGCAACGCGAGGCAGTGCGTCGAAAGCTAAGTCGTGTGAGTGCAGCCTTGTGTGATAGCGATGAACAGCCCAACACCAACGTAAAAAACGTGCGCTTCCTTCAGCTCCAAGAAAAAGCTTTAGCAAACGTGTACAACGAATGCAATGAAGTGCAGAATAAAATCTACGAACTAACGCTCTCTGAAGCCGATGACGAAGAGCAGAACGATCAGTACATCGAGTTTGAGAAAGTGTTTAACGAAGTTTCGCTGAAGTTGAGCATGTGCTTAGATTCCGCGCCCAAAATGGAGGCAGCAGCTCCAGTTGTGCCATCGATCCTGCCGCAAGCTCAGCCCTACCTTCCACCGTTGAAAGTGCCCTTACCGACTTTCGATGGATCGTATGAGAAGTGGTACTCATTCAAGGCTATGTTTACTACCGTAATGAATCGATACCAGCAGGAAGAACCAGCCCTGAAATTGTTCCATCTCCGGAACAGTCTGGTCGGAAAGGCGGCAGGTATCATCGACGACGAGCTAGTAAACAACAACGATTATGAAGCAGCTTGGAAGATCCTTACGCAACGTTACGAGGATAAACGGGTTGTCGTAGACAAACACATAGAGAACCTCTTTGGTCTAACCAAAGTCAGTCGCGACAATGCAGCAAACTTGCGTAAGGTGATCGACACCTGTACGAAAAACGTCGAGGCGTTGAAAAATCATAGTTTTCCGGTAGATGGTCTTGGTGAGCAAATGCTGGTAAACCTTATAGCCAACAAGTTGGATAAGAAATTAAGGGTGGCGTGGGAAACTAAACAAAAGAAAAACGTGTTTTCAACTTACGCTACATTGATCGAGTTTTTGGAGGAGCAATGTAGAATTGCAGAGAAGCTAGACACCGGCGTGAAACCTTCGACGGAAGCTGCGAAGCCAAGGGCAGTGGCAAAAACGCTAGTTGTCGGTGAATCTCAGCAACAGGAGAAGTGTCCAATATGCAGCGCCATGCATGAACTAAGACACTGTGAGCTTTTCAAGCAGAAGAGTGTCAGTGAAAGGCACGAAATAGTGAAACGGTGTGGCGCTTGCTTCAACTGTTTATCGAATGGTCACCGCATCCGAGCATGTCAGTCTGGTTCTTGCCGTCGATGTGGCAAGAAACATCACAGCTTACTCCACGAAGACAACCCTAGCCATGTTCCCGTTGGTGCTACACCAACGTTCGTGCCTGCTGAAGCTCCGACCACCTTGTGTGCCAAAGAAGTGGATCCGGAAAGACAAACCGTGCTCTCGACCGCAGTTGTTTTAGTAGACGGTTTGTGCAGAACTCCATATCCGTGCCGAGCAATTTTGGATTCTGCATCACAGCTAAATTTTGTCACCGAACGATTTGCTAACCTTCTCTCGAAAAAAATGGAAACCACGGACGTCATCGTAAGTAGTTTAAATGGTAATAAAACACGTTTAAACCGTAGGTTGCGCACGACGATCAGGTCTCGTGCCGGAGACATTGTTGCTGAACTGGATTTTCTAGTGACCCCACGAATCACTGGTGAACTTCCATCGAAGTCTTTTGACATATCACAGTGGCCCATCTCGAGCGAACAGGTGCTGGCCGACCCTACCTTCAACAGAAGAGGACCTGTCGATATGCTGATTGGCGCCGATTGTTTTTGGAATTTGATGCAAGATGGCCGATGCGAACTCGGTCCTAATCGACCTGTGCTGCGATACACAAAGCTAGGTTGGATAGCCGGCGGTGTGATTGCGAGTGATACGACGATCGTTGCGCGCACACTTTGCCATACTGCTGACGATGAGTCGCTCATCGATCTACTGAGGAACTTCTACAAGGTAGAATCCTGCGACGAGCCCCGCTCTTCTCCGAAGGCGGACGAAGAGGTGTGTCTGGAACATTTCCAACGCACTCACGAGCGAACTGCGGAGGGTCGGTATGTGGTTCGACATCCCTTCAACGAACGTAAGGGCGAGTTAGGAGACTCGCGTGAAACAGCGCTGCGACGTTTTCTGGCTCTGGAGAGAAAACTCGACAAGCAGCCGGACCTAAAGGAGCAATACTCGCAGTTCATCCGAGAGTACGAGAAACTCGGACACATGCGCGAGATTGTGGAAGCACCGAACGAGGATCCAGGGTCGGTGTTTTATCTACCTCATCACTGCGTGCTGAGGCCTTCAAGCACGACAACTAAACTCCGAGTCGTGTTTGACGGGTCGGCGAAGACGTCAACAGGTGTTTCGATAAACGACGTCTTGATGACTGGACCAACAGTCCAGAACGACCTCACTGCAATTTTGCTTCGTTTCAGAGGTTTTAGATACGTCTTCACACTCGATATTCCGAAGATGTTTCGTCAGGTGATCGTCCATCCGGAAGACACTAGGTACCAGCGAATCTTTTGGAGGTACAATCGGAACGATCCACTTACAGTAAGAGAGCTGCTCACGGTTACGTATGGCTTGGGACCCTCTCCATTCCAAGCAACCATGGCGCTCAAACAAGCTGCAAACGATCATCAGGACGAGTTCCCGAGGGCTGCCGAGGTGGTCAACAGAGGAACATATATGGACGATACACTGACGGGCGCCAATACACTTGCGGAAGCATGCCAACTACAACGAGATGTGACAAAATTGCTAGCGAAAGCTTGTTTCAGCGCCCATAAGTGGTGTGCTAATCATTCCGATATCGTTGCAGGAGTAGCAGAAGAGTTACGAGGAAATTCTTTTGAGGTTACCGACAACACCTGCAAGACGACCGTTAAGACGTTAGGCATTACATGGAATCCGTTTGAGGATTGGTTTTCGATATCCGTTCCTGACTTCGACAACCTAGAAGGAATGACTCGGAGAAGACTTCTGAGTCAACTGGCCAAGATTTTCGACCCGCTTGGATTCTTTGGGCCAGTAATTACATACGCTAAGCTGATACTACGAGAGGTCGGCGAACTGAAAATCGAATGGGATGACCCAGTCCCAACCGAAGTCAACGAGAAGTGGCAACACTTCCGAACCGAGATGACAGCGCTGAGGGAAGTCCGAGTTCCAAGATGGATTTCCTGGGAGGATGTGCTCAAGTTGGAACTGCAAGGGTTCGCTGACGCATCCGACCAAGCCTATGGTGCATGTTTGTACATACAGGGATCTTTTGCCAACGAGGAGTCCAGGATGCAACTGATTTGCAGTAAGTCCCGAATTCTACCGAAGAAGAGGAATCCGAAGGAGAAGGCCATTACAACCCCTCGAGCTGAACTATTGGCAGCACTGTTACTAGCAAGAATGGTCGTAAAGTTCCTGAATGCTACGGAGCTTCAAATTGAGTCTGTTCACCTATGGAGCGATTCAAAAATCGTCTTGTCTTGGCTTAAGAAACCACCGGAGCTCCTGCAGACGTACGTTTCAAATCGGGTAAGGGAGATTCAACAACTCGACCAATCATTCCACTGGCATTACATTTCCACTTACGAGAATCCAGCCGATTTGATTTCCCGTGGAGTCACGCCTAAGAAATTGATTAGATCAACGATGTGGTGGCAACCGTGGCCACTGCAACTCATCACCAAGAATGCGGACGAATTGGAAATACCAGACAACGAGCTACCAGAAATGCGATCTGGAGTGACGTTGACCATGACTGTTCCTTTCGAACGTTTCGCGATGTTTGAGAGGTTGAGCAGTTTTACAAAAATGGTTAGGAGTATGGCCTACTTGGTGCGTTTTGCTAGGTTCATCAAGTCACGCAAAACGGAGCTGGTAAAGGGTCGACTCACAGCGATAGAGATGCGTACAGCGACGTACGTAATTGTGCGGATGGTTCAACGCGAAGCTTTCCAGCCAGATATCCTCGCGCTGATGGACGGTGCAAACAAAAACCGTCGACTAAATGGACTGAAGGCGTTTTGGGATCCCGACGATGGCATTTTACGAGTAGGGGGTAGAATCAAGCGAGCTCTCATACCATACGATAGTCGTCACCAGATGCTGCTACCAGCTAAGCATCCTGTCACCGAGGCACTTATTCGTGAACTACACAACGACAACTTGCACATCGGACAAAGAGGTTTGCTTGCAGTTGTACGTCAACGGTACTGGCCACTGAATGTGAAGAGTATCATCCGTAAGGTAATACGAAAATGTATCGTATGCTTCAAGGCAAATCCATTGAAGACGACGCAGATAATGGGTGATTTGCCGTCGTATCGTGTTCAGCCAGCACCTGTCTTTGCGAATACAGGTGTGGATTACGCTGGTCCCTTCTTGATTAAGTCTTCCACAACTCGCAAGCCACAAATTACGAAGGCCTACGTCTGCTTGTTCGTATGCTTGCAAACTCGAGCCGTACACGTGGAATTGGTTTCGGACTTGACGACGGATGCCTTCCTTGCAAGCTTGCGACGATTCACCAGCCGTCGTGGATACCCGAAAACTATACGTTCTGACAATGCAACCAACTTTGCAGGGGCCAAAACGGAGTTGCATGAGCTTTGGCGTATGTTCCAGAACGAATGCGCCACGAAGAAGATCACCGATTATTGCACTGACAAGGGTATTGACTGGTCGTTCATACCACCTCGAAGTCCGCACTTTGGTGGTATATGGGAGGCTGGCGTGAAGCAGGTCAAACACCACTTGAAACGAATTGTTGGTGAAAGAAAACTAACCTACGAGGAGCTCTACACGACGCTGACACAGATAGAAGCGGTATTAAACTCTCGACCTTTAATACCGAGCTCTGATGATCCGTCCGATTACACTGCAATCACCCCAGCACATTTCCTGATAGGGAGGGAATTGCAAACTATTCCTGAACCTGACTATTCTATCCTTAAAGAAAACCGTCTCTCACGATGGCAGTTGGTGCAGTCTATGCTGCAACACTTCTGGAGACGGTGGACTGCAGAGTATCTGCCGGAGCTGCAGAATCGTTCGAAATGGTTGAAGCGGAAGGAGATCAAGGTGGGATCTCTTGTGCTGCTGATAGACCAGAATACACCACCTCTGCAGTGGCCTCTTGGAAGAATAGCGGCTGTACACCCCGGAGATGACGGTGCAACGCGCGTCGTTACTGTTAGAATGTCGAATGGAGCGGAGTTCAAACGTGCGGTAACCGAAGTCTGTTTGTTGCCGTTAGACGAGGATGAAGATTGAAATACTATTTCAACGCCGGGGAGGATGTTATGCTATTTGGGTATTTTTGAAATTGGTAGTTGGGAGCCAAGTATACCTCAGTCGTAAGGACACCTTGGCTTCTTGTAACGTGTGCACAAATACCAATATGAATAAAGCAGAGTGCAAGTATTGAACTTAGTGAAAGGACGTGTTTTTTCTTTGCTCCCGAAATTCGTACTTGTGTCCTCTCTTGCAAATATATACAGTCCACTCGAAGAACAATTACGTTACTAAATTGCTCCAAAGCCAAATGTCCATCAAAACGTGATCAATAGCATTGAAATTGTGCCAGAAACTAGCTACCAACCCATCCGGAAAATCTCTACCTTGAATCTCAAAAATACACAAACACACACACACACAAACAATTCGCACACTGTGAGATTTGTAACTCGTGAAAAACTATTTTTGGATCGCCAGTAACGTTCATCAGTGAAATTGATTCTGGTGAACGGGGAACTAACACACAAACACACCTACCTAAATAACCACCACAAACCCCTACAACCCAACGTACATGGAAAAAAGACCCTTTTGGAACAACTTTAACGTTAAGAGAAGTTTTTTTTTCTTCAGTAAAGCTCCTAGCGTCAATCGTCAAATGGAGCGATTTCGAATGGGATTGAGAAATTGGATTGAGAATATTCAAAAACTAACTTTTCACAAAATGGCATAATGTTGTTGCAAGTGGAGCCGTTGAGCGTTACAAGTGGCGATACATGAAAACACACAACATTCAAGGACACGCAACCGACATAGGTATCCCGAAAACACGGGGAAAATTATTTGCCAAACGGTCCACGGTCCAACCTAGCAACCCTAAACGTGCGTGCATGTGTGTGAGCGATTCTTTTGGACAGGGAGGCAACCCACTGGCAACCATGCGGGTCCAACTCCTCACATTAGCAACCAGACACATTATAAATAGAAATCCATTACCCATGGACATGGGTTCGCATGTTTGTACGACGCGGACGTAGTAGTGGTGTATGTCAATTTCGTTTATTTAGAGGAACTTCAGCTTAGCCCTGGATATGACGTTCGGTCTCCAACGTCGACTACGAAAAATCGGCAAATGAACGCCACAAACTGAAAATTATTTTCAATTTTTCATACCAGCAAGTCCAGAGTTGCGGTGTACAGTTTAGCTTTGCCGATATAGTAACATTGTATTGCGAGTGTCCAAAGCATGGCTAGAAGCGTCAACTCTACCTCAATGTTACCAGGGGAAATAACGTACACAAATCAAATGTAACATTTCATTCATACGACCTGTGAAGAATATTGAATTTGAAGTGTGACCAGCAAAGCGATACGAAAATTGACCGGTAAATATTAACCACATCGTTATGGAAGCTATTTATGGACATGAATTGCCAGGGCAGCAAGGGAATGCGTGCATTTGCCCTTCATCAACACTTTCATCGTGTGGTATATTAGATACACGATAAAGTATCATAATGCTCTGTATCCAAGAGATCTCGTTTCCAACAATCCCATTGTTTGCTACGCTTTCTGCCATCCTTCCCTATTAGCCTCCAATCAGTTCGATCCGTCAGCGTAAATAAACAAAACTAACGTCCCAGTTTGCGAGACGATGGCAGACGTTGTGAACCGTTGCTCTCGTATTTATGAGAACACTGTCAATATTTACACCACCGTTCGGTAAGCGCTAAACTCTAAATCTGCCATCATTCCTTCCACCATGTAAAAGAAGCGACTAAAAATAGATTCAATGCACCACAGACATAAACTGCGAATTGACAAACTTATCGCGAATTGCGACACTGCGCTGGTGATGAAACCAAATAAATCATCCATATGAATGAACTTCAAGCATCCATTTACCAAATAAATTGGGCGAAAACTTGATTTAAAATTCCAGGTAATATAAGTTTCTAACACAAAATCTTCCAGGGTAATAAAAAGGTCTGCAAAAAAAATCAGATAGTATGCATATTTTATATATTTTTTCATGAATAGAATTTATTTGACAGCACTGACAGCTGAAGACACATTACGTCGAACGGGAAGATAAACACATCGAAGATCATCAGAATTCGCGTAATTCTGGTTACGAGGTCAACGAGCATCAGATCGGGATTCTTTTCAAGTTCTTCTTCTTCTTTCTTGGCTTAACGACCTCTAAGGACACGCCAGCCATTTCTGGTTTACTAGACTTATTTTACCACGTAGCCGAATAGTCAGTCCTTGCTACGGGGGACGGTCCGGATGGGATTTGATTCCCGGTCCTGCCGTGTGGACCGACGTCGTTTATCACATACACCACCGGGCAGCTCCGGTTGAACTTTTCAAATGAAAGTTGAATATACAGAGATACATGTGGAATCGTTCCACCATTATCAAGCATTTGGCAAGCCAAATTCGATGCTGTGCAAAACTTTCTCACTCAAAAATCTTGACAGAAAAAGAACTCTGGATGTTGCTCGACTTGTGGATATTGCCCGATTATTAGGCGAAGAAATAATTTTAAATTTTCATACGACACGCTGAAACACACACACACGTTGTAGCATGAAATATTTATATACGTTACAGCAACATGAAATTCCATGTTCGCAACATGTTTTACCTTTCCGAGCAGTTGCAAATATCCATCTTATCGGCAAACAAATCGTATGATATTTTCATACTTTGGAGGCTTCTTTTCAGAAGAAGCTGACAGCAGAAACATACGACAACTGTGCAATATCAAGAGGATCTTATTATGATAAGCATGGGATCTATGAGCATACTGCCAACAAAAAATTGCTCCCTAACATTCTACATTTGCCCTTAACTGTCCTGCAGCGGAAAATATCGAGTTCAAATATTTTAGTGACGCGTCGTCCGCCCGCTTCAGATCTTTAACAAATGCAAAGAAGGGAGTCTACTCTTGTCAAACAAACACTTTATGAAGGAGGGAAAAGAAGGGTCCATACACCTCTCCGTGTGCAAAATGTTATGATTTATGCTAACGAGCACTTTCGCTTGCTGGCATGGAGTAGGAAATTTGATGTTTACAAATGAGATAACATAGCGAACCAAACCTGCAACCAGTGGAATAGCTGCTGGATGTAGAGCGTAGAAATGTACCAGAGTACGCATCAAACAACCATGTACGATATTGGAACGATTCGGCATTTTTAAGGCAGAATATAATACATTGTTAAGCAGAATATTGTTCCTCACACGATTTACCTCCAAGTGTTTTGTCATACTTGCTGACACACGCATGCCCGAATCAAACCTCGTAAAGCGACGAAAATTATTTTAATAAAAGCGACTCCCATAATCCCATCGACACGGGTTTG
This sequence comes from Anopheles funestus, assembly GCF_943734845.2. Classification (NCBI taxonomy): domain Eukaryota; kingdom Metazoa; phylum Arthropoda; class Insecta; order Diptera; family Culicidae; genus Anopheles; species Anopheles funestus. The sequence goes on from NC_064598.1 coordinate 44,072,371, forward strand.
GAAGCCATGTCACTTTACGGTCCGACATTGACAAGCACCGGTACTTTGCAGAACGAACGGAACGAGTAAAGAAAAAATATAAACCAAACCACCTCTCCAAAAAAAACTAGAGCACTCCATATCAGCTAAAGTCAATGGGACGGAAAGCCAAACAGCATTAAACACCCGACCACCGCCCATCATGCTGGGGGTGAACTCCCCGAAATGGAAAAGGACGATGCCGTCAATGGTCATGCAGTAACAGTCTTATCGAGTGTCACTCGAAGCCGCGGCGGGCAAAGTGGATGGTCTCTTCAAAGCTTTTTCAATCCACTTGCTTACCATACTCCAGCAGTTAGAACCTCGTCCACCTAGCAGTAGGTTTGCCGATGTTCTACTTTTCAATCGATCCAAAACGTTGGATGAAACATTACAAACCCGTGGCACGGTTGCCAGTAATCATTGGTGTCACAAATTGAAAGAAATAAACAGACGGCAGGTGAAGGGATGTTTAAGTATCGATGAAGATTATGGAGAGTAGGGTTCATTTTGGACGACAAGTTTCAAGTGCGATCTTGCGCAATATGAGAAGAAATTAAAAGAAATTGAACGACCAGGAGCTGTTTACATTCGCATAAAATGGACCGCAATTAGTAAGTAGCAATATAAAAATTTATCCGTGTGCTTATGTAAAGTAAATAGACATTCCAATAACTTATTCTATTAACCTTTCTAATTCAATTCTGGCAGATGCCTTGCGTTTATGACAGGTTCAGGAGGTACAGTTGAAGTAATTTCTGAATTCCTTAGGAGTTAAAGTGGAGTATGAAGAGGAAGATGTGGATTCTATCCAATTTTCTTAGGGATTTTGAGGGTGATGGTAAAGGATGCTTTGTACAAAACCAAATTTATTTTGAGTATCATCCAGAGGGGAGGAAGTAATCCACAGTTCCGTAAAAATATTTCACTATAACTTGAAATGAAGACCAGAATTGTTCTCAACTTTCTCAATTGAGTTAGACACCCCTGTAATGTCGATTGTAATCCGCACATTTTGTTGATAATTTGTAATTTACAATTAATAAATAATTTTAATTGCCTGTAAACTGGCCACATAAGTATTGTACGCTGATGTACCTGTCAATGATCAGTTCATTTACTTACTTATCAAGTGCTACGTACGTACGTTAGTCAATATTTAATCATTTGTGCTAGAACTTGTAGCCATCTTCAACAGTTCATCGATGCATAAGTGTCAACTAAAAAGCACCGGTATACAAGATGATTTTGGTACAAAAATCAACATCAGCCATTTCGCTCCCCATCGGTAATGACATGCAAAATAAGCAAAAGGTGTTCCTATTAGACCACAGCCAAACCACCGAAGCGGATGATTGCTCTTTCCACGGTTCTATTCAATGAATGCCGTTGTTTTGTAACATTTTTTTTCTTCTACCACATTATACCATCCCCATCAATGGATGGTGGCCAGTATCTCCCGGCATGGCACAAGCAGGTGGGTGTTACCATTTAGCGGTATCCAACCGTTCCGGGTGCTCCCCAAAATGGAGCAAAACGAGCACAACCGTATCGAGCAGAAGTGGCAAACCAAACAACAACATAAAAAAATACAATTCCTCGCAAAAACCCACCCAAGAAACTTCCCACTGTCGGGGTGGTAGCGAACACACTGTTTCCTTTACGGATGATGCGGCTTCGCCAGAACCACGTGAAGAAAAAAAAACGGTACCGAAGCGCGAAACATTCATCGGCAGAAGAAACAACAGTAGGAAATTATCATAGAATGAGTCGAACTGACTGCCGACCAAAACACAGGTAGGGAATGGATGGAAGTAAAATCAGATCATCACCCATTAGGTAGCCCCCATATACATGGCAAGTGGTAAGATAATTTTACAGCACCACCAGCGACCAAGAGTATGTTTTAATGTATTTTTGTTTCTCTTCTCTTTTTCTCTTGTGTTTTCCAACCTCCATTCTTCCACTTACACTCGTTTCTCGAAAAGATCGCACATGATCTATCTGTTCTTTTTTTTTTTTTGCTATCCACTACAAACACTCTTTTTGGTCTGTTTAGTTCACTGTTGCTTCCTGTGGGTCGGAATAAACAAGCGAACACCATCCGGATCTAACGGATTCGCGGGCGGATAGCAAAACATTCATCACCCTGCGAATGAATGATTCTTAATTACGGTTTCCTTGCCTTCCTCTTTCGGCTTTTGATTCGACTGTTGAAGTTTCATCTTAACTCAGTGTCTTTTCATATCCAGCTTAAGTACGCGACCGATTGTTGGACCAGTAAAGGTAGTTGAGATCAACAGCGAACTCAGCTGATCAGGTGATGAATATATGACTAAATTGAACAGTTTAAGATGAATCATGAAAGTATGACTGGTTGTGTTTCCAACTCGTGTTATTAATTTGTCTTGTTTTGTTTAGTTGATTTATTTTGTTGATTAACTAGTTAATTCTGTATCTAGTTTTTTTTTTATCAGCTAAAAAATTCGTACGTTCGTTTACGTTCTTTAATTGATTTTTAATTCAATTTGATGAATACCATGAATTATATCGATTAATGATCATTTTATCTCATGTAAAAATGAGTTTCAGGTTCCAGCACTTCAATATATTCCCAATCACTACATCATCTAGAAAGATCCAACTTATTGAAGCTTTCTTTTTGCTATATCTTTCGTTTTCAGTATTTCTGAGAAGATTACACAGAAAGAGATCAGGTGTTTTTATTGCAAATAACACATCTGTTTTAGCAATACGGCCAGGCCGTTCTTTATTATTAAAAAAAAAACCCATCTGTTTTATTTTCAATGCTGTTGTATAAAGACAAATCATGACGTGTGCTCCTTTTATAATGTCAATAATAGTAATCGATTGGCACTCATGTGGAAGGATCACTAAAGATCACTGTTCAACCCAATAAACATTTTTAATTGCCCTAAGACGTTGACAGGTGCGCTGTCAATTTATGGTATCGATGCTATAATGCAGTGCATTGGACTTGAGCCCTCTGTGACTTGTTTATGGCACGCATATGACACCAGAACCATCTTTTGAATAGTCTTTTTTTTGGTAATATTTCCAGTGATACTCAACCATTAATAGGCCGTATTTTTTAGAGTGAAAACACATAAATTTAGTGATAAGATACATTGAAATTGAATTACCCTTAGTCAGTTCTAATCATCGCACACATGGAACGCAGATTCAGGCGGATTGGCAGTACATCAAACAATCATGCTCATCCTTCGAAATTACCGCTCCACAAGCACGGCTAAAAAGCTACCCACCAGCACCGAACCAGGGGCGCTGTACGGCAGCCAAAAATAACAAGTTCAAAAGTCGCAATATCGATTGGCGCGCGATAAAAATATTTCCCAATCAATTGAAGTCAATAATAGAGCCCGCGGGCATACGGGGGCGCTCTCTAAAAATTCAACACATGCAACATTAGCGCCGAAAGCGCGCGCACTTCTAAAAGCACGGGAAGGGAAAAAAAAAGTAAAACATATATGATTCGTTCACGGTCACAACAAAAATACACGCTCATCGCATATCGAACACTCAAAGGCAACCGATCGTTGACAATGAGGAACGGTTCGGTTGTTGTTGCTTTTGCTTCCTTTTGGTTTAGCAAAACAGAACCCGCAAACATCTCCCCGTAACGGATACACTTGGGGGGTGAGATTTTTGGGCGATTCCCAAACGGGACAATTCAATCGTGCATTGTTTATTGTTACAAATACACACACATACGTATGGCGGGAGATAAATAAAAACCACCAAATAAAGCAAACAAAACAGGGTGTACACAACAGGAGAAACTAAAAATATGGGTATGATAATAAAAGCGTAATGAAGTAAGCTTTTCCACCGAGAGACAAGGATAAAGCTAAAAGCCACCGCTTTATAACACTGCCCAGTTAGTCGAAGGATCAGTAACGGATAATCTCCGGCAATCCACACCCAATACTGGGGTTCGGTCAATACGAAGGACACTCGTCAACCGTCCAAGGACGTTGCCCAGGCACCGAACCCTCGCTACTTCATCGCCATCCCATCCAAAAACGTGCGAACCGTTCGGCAACGATATTGGTTACTTCCATCGATCGACCGATAACGACAGACACACGGTCGGTCCATCAATCGAAAACCTAACGAGCATTTTAATTATTAATTTTGGTGGTATGGTAAGCGCACTGAACACACAACACGATGATAACATGGACAGAGTGAGCATTCGCTGCTACGAAATTAATACGTTGACCCATCCCAAAGTTACACTCTTTTATTATTTTTTTCTGCGTATTAACACGCAACGGTCAAGAAGGGGTTTTTTATTAAATTTTCAAGCGCTTGGTGAATATCCCATACGCGTGACAGCTACGTGACACACAGGAGGAGCTTATGTTTGTTTCGGTTTTTGATTTTTTTAACAATTTATAGCACGTTACATATGATTTTTTTCATTATGTTTCGAGGTTAATTATAAAAATCATTTATAACAATTATTTGAAGTCGAGTTGTTTAACAATAGCAATCAATCACAAAATCATTTATTGAGATTGTAAAACTAAAGCATCATAAAATTAATTAATGATGTTGCATAATAAAATATTTCAAAAAAAAAGTGTACAATTTTACTGTCAACACATCCCTGAATGGTACTGTAATTTTGTCCAAAAAGTTGATAAATTATCGGCATATTGCCATTAAGCTTTTATTTGAACATTCACCAACAAGTGAACAAGTTTTGGTAGTCGATACGATTCTTTGATGACAAATGTTTCGCACATTAGTACAACAAGCTACTAGAAAAAGAATTGTCCCTCTTTTTTCATCGGCACATAACGATTCATGTGGAATCTTCTATAATGGAGGCCTTTTCATATGTATTAATGCAATAATTGATCATAATAACCAACCATATACGAAACATTCAAAGATTAAGGCAAAAAAGGCCACATCCACCAAGAATGGAAAGCCTTTTCTGCTTGCAATAGATTAGCAAACTCTACTCGAATGCTCCACGCAAAACAGATTCGCTGTCAGTGAAATTCTCCAACAGGATGGACCTACAGAGGGAGACTACTTCGAGTTTTTTTCTCTTTAACACTAGAACTACCAAGCGTTTAAAGCGTTTTTCGTTTGTGGTTAATTTTTAAACAATTTCGAATAGTTGGAATATATTTTATTGTTTATTGGAGATCGTACGATCGAATATGTATGTGAAACTCATGTTTCACCTACCTTAGAATTGTTTAACCCTAAAAAATTATGTGATGAAAATGAAGCGTTCCAGTCAAAATGACTGGTCCGGTAGTTCTAGTGTTAAAAAATCAAGTGCCTTAAGTATGAAATTAATAAGTAATTATTAAATAGTAATTATTAAAAGAAAAACAAAAAGGAATAAGAAAAAGGAGGAGTTTAGGTGGAATGAAATGTAAGTACTCGTGACTAATACATTTTGCACTATTTGTAACGCAATAATTGAAGAAATGACAGAAGAAAAGGAGAAAAAGCGAATCAGAATGAAAACAATAAACACAACAAATCAACAGCAATGAAATAAGGACATAGGAATAGAAAGAAAATGACGAAGAATTTTGTTTTGTGATACTGATCTGAGCTTTTCTGTTTCAGTTCCGACAAATGTTCAATGGGAAAACTCTTCTTTTTTTTTGCTATAACATGAACACGACAAACGACCAGCGAGTTATGGAATACAGTAGGATAGAAAGTGAAATGTGAAGGAAGACACAAATGGCGTTCATACACGCCACATCAGTATACACGCCGCAGTGGAACAACACTAGAAAAGATGGTTTTTGGTATGTAGGGAAAAGGCTCGAATAAAAATGAATTCCACGACGGGTTAAAGTTAATCACCCAAGATGGAGCGCACTTTTCCGACCATCTTCCACGGGGGGTGGGTGCGAGTATGGCACGGAACAGGTACGCGGGAGGGTGGTGTGTTGTGAAACGAAACGTATGTAAGTGTTTGGGTACAATATGAGGAGGACTCTCCGATGTTACAGAACCCCGTTCATTCTTGCGTGTGTTATGTGTGAACTAATGCAACTTGTGAATGGGCTAAACAACACAGCTACGCGGTGATGTACGTTGCCTTACCTTCTAGGAGCCGCTGGATCAGATTGTCCACGTCCAGCGTATAGTCGGCCATTGCAAGCTACGGTTTTCTTTCCCGGGAAGGTTGTTGGTAGTTGGCGAATGAGTCGGTCCCCGACTCTGGTTGCCTCCGTTCAGATCACTCCAATGTGAGAGTTGCGTTTGATTTCCACCGTTTTCGCGATGGATTGCTTCTTTTAACTTTCACTGCACAGTACAGAATCCCTATTGCTGCTGTGGGGATTTCAAACAAATTTGGATTTCTCGCGGTAGCGCCCACTCAGTTCCGATCAAATCATTGAATGTTTAACACTCTGGAACAAACACGGCTAATCGGCTACTTTGATGAATGTGGTACAAATCATCACTTGACAGAAGGACGTGATGTTCACTCACGTCCTGTCAAACCGCACTGGACACTTGTTTTTTTTTCTTCAATGGTTGCTGCTACTGCTGCTTTTTTCCCTGCGTGGAGAAGACATATGATGAAAATTCTTCAGATACTTTTAACCGCACAAACACCGAAACGCACACAAGCATACGGCGTCTAGCCCAGGGATAGCGCCGGTGACGAAATTAGCAAGCTGGCGTATAAGAACAATCGTCACACTGTACACTTGTGCTGTTTTATTAATAAAAAAAGGGTAAGACGAACGAGAGCAGGTTGGAGACACCGGCCATGATTCGCATCCGCAGCTTGTTCTCGCTGGTTACCGCCGAACTGTATTGATTGCACTTCCGATGGGACACACAACAAGCCGGCACGAAGCAATTAAACCTCCTTCAAAGTGTGCTATAACATACATTAATTTGAGGGCGAAACACACAAGCTGATATTAAAAATAGAAAAACAACATTTGGAACATTGATTCGCACGAAACGCGTAGGAAGTTTGGTGGTTCCATCTTTAACGCAAACCGGAAATTATTCTGCTTCAAAACGAGGTCCGTGTTTGCTGTCATTATTATTACTTCCATTCGACGACGCACGCGCATCTGGTTTTATTCACGCGCACAGCTTCCCGCTTTTTTTTTGTTAGGTCAACCCTACATTGAAAGGGATGAAAAATTTCTCATCATAAACACTACTACACAAGGGTTCCTACGCACACCATGCAAGGGGAGTTCACACCGGACCAATACGGTGGGAAATGTGCATTGTGTGGAAAAGATGTTCCCAACGTGGAGTTATGTCCGCACATAAATATACTTGCTCATGCACACACACACGAACACACATCCTCCGCACATGTCAGTGCAATATTCACACCCGAAAATGGAACGATTAACGCATACTTTGATACGGTAACACGATAGCGTCACACACTCATTCATCTCGCACTCATCGACTGCAAACAAACTAACGTGTTAAGAAAAAAAGACACACACACACATACACACGGTAGAAGCGAGTATTATTTTTGGACAACGGTCCCACCAGAGGAGAAAATTCTTTTTTTTGCCGTATGTTGCACACACTTTTCCGGAACGACAAATCAACCGTAAAGCGACCAAAAAAAGCTCGTATCAGACTAAAAATGCAACCTAAAACGAATGCAATGTTTCCGTCTTTTCCTGTTCCGGTTGTAGTTTCACACCCTTCCAACTAAAAGCCCCGTCTGGTGTAGCTGATTCAACGAAGCGAAAACTGCTTTAGACCAACAACTTCACATTGAAGCAAGACAAAAAAGACAGATAAAAATGTACGCGATCTGTCTTTTCTAGCTTGGTTCTTCACCGTGTATGAACAGATTCCAATCGGAACGCGAAAATGGGAGTAAAAACGCAAAATTAGATCACAGCCGCAAATGGAGCAATCTAGACACAGTTGGGGAACAGCTGAATATAGTTACACTTTTGCACACGTTCCCTTACGTTTCACGCTTACACTTCTACACTACCACCCGTCCCGGGGAGGCATTACCTTTCGTCGGAAAAAGCTAAATTCCGGCACCGTGCACGAAAAATCAACTCGTTCCGGGAGCGAATCACTTGACTGTGAACTTTCCACACGTCGTTCGCCGTTTTCTACCTGTGGGGAAAACTACACTACAGTGCACACACCTTTTTACGGACTTGTGCTGCTGCTGCTGCTGTGTGCGTGTGTGCCTGTATGAGTTTTTACCAAATGAGCATGGACAGTTCATCACGAATACGTTGACAAGCGGTTTATGTTTTGACCAAATTGAGGAACCACAGTTCATTATGGTCGTATTGGTTACATTCGGTGCCCATAGTTTGTATGGCAGCGAAGAAAGAGAAGGAAGAAAATCGTTGAAACACTGAAAAGGCCTTTTTTGCTTTTCAAAAATAGCACGAAATATCGGTTACAGAACTGTTATTTGTGTGTCTGAAAAAAAGTTTTCTATTCTGTGTATTTTTAAAATGCATTTTAAGTTTTCATTTATTTTGTTATAATATTTTAAATCTTCCGAAAATAAACAATGCCGAATGCAATCGATGCACAAACTTCACTTCTCCCTGACAGCACAGGGTGACCGAGAGAAAACATACAAACGTTCCGAAACAACAACAAAGCAATACAGCTTCGACGCATTTCCCGACCAATTTGCTATCAAAACTATCTGTTTCAATCGTACAGAATGGCCGATTTTGATTGGAACGATCACCACCGACAGCAGGTGCTACAGGGACGGCAAATATTAGAACGAACGTCTGCCAGTCTGGCTCGTTCGAATCAAATTGCCATCGAGACCGAACATACGGGTCATGAAGTGAGTGCCTTTATCGTTTCACAACTCCTTTGCTGAACAAGTATTTAACCCGTGTTGTTCCCGCTTTTAGGTAATTAACGAACTTGAAGTGCAGCGTGAATCTCTTCTACGCAGCCAGCACCGTTTGGAGAACGCCAATGATGATCTAAGCAAGTCCGGTGCCATCCTTCGTGCGATGAAGCGGAACGTATTGTACAATAAGCTCATTTTGATAATGATCATCGTGATGGAGGTGGTTATACTCGCGGGCATGATTACATTAAAGTTCTTATAGCGAAGGAAATATAATGCAACGGAATCCCAAAGTGTAACTGCAAGCGATTTGTTTTTCTTTCCACGCATTGATCAAATTCCCAATCTGTGATTTTTGAGCCATTTTCGAAACATTCAAAAAATTACTTCCCAGTGAAATTAGTTCAATTTTTGTTTATTATATACTTGTATCAGTATAAACGTGCATAATAAAAAAAAACATTGTTAAATCTTCAATTGTTAATAAAAAAAATATATCCTAGCTAACCTTACTGGTTTATAAGGTCTTTAAAAGGCCACACATTGCGTTATTAGATGTGAAGTTAGGAAAAATAGTAGCAAAATTGGAACCCATTGCACCTCAGATACGTATCTGACCTTAGCTTGACGAGCATGTCGCCGTTAAACTTTGCCTACCTATTTGTTCTTCAATACGTGCATGATCACCTCATCGACCGTGTGATTGTTCAGCAGCGCCTTAATGTCGTCATCGTCCATCGTGACGGAAAACAGAATCTTTGTGTTTTCGCGCATACGTGTCGTATGGTCACCGGCCTCCTCGCCCTTTGCCGGCTGATGCCCACAGCCCATGATAACGCGCCCGAGCACCTCCTCCACCGGTGCATTCGGCCAGCCGAAACTGCGCAACATATCGTCACCCATGAGCATCTGCAGCAGTTCGGAAATTTTGCATTCCAACATATCGTCGCTCAGGAAGATCGGTATGCTGTCTTCATCCGTGCGTGGACGCTTCGAACCGGCAGGTTTCAGTTCACGTTTGCGCTTCACTTTCGCTTCATTCGCTACCTTTGCTTTAGCGTCTTTCGGGCGTGTTGTGGTTGGTGATGCGACCGGCTTTACCTGTTTGGTGGGTAACGGGTCCTTCGGACTGGAAGTCTCTTTCGTTTGCTTTGTGACCGTTTTGACCGGCGATGATACTTTTGGCGAACGCATTGTTGCACCTTCCGGCTTTGGTTTTATACCGGTTCCGGATGGTTTTGTGGAGCTTGAAACGTTCCTCTTCGGCGATTCCCCCTCATCCACCATCGTTTCAACAGCCACCTTGCTTACCCTGGGTGATTCCTTTAGTTTCGGCCGTGCAATTACAGACGAATTTGCCGAAGAGTTAGATTCATTAAGGGAAACATTTTCCTTTTTCACTATCTCGACCGTTGACCGAATAGGATCAGTATTTGGTTTGTCTATAAAATCGACTAAACCGCTCTCGCCCAAAATCGCACCCGTATCATCCACTATCGGTATCAGCTCGAATGGAACCGATGTGGTAGGTAGCAGGTTTGTAATCGAATCCGAAGTGCTTGCCGGAATTTCTACCACCTCGAACATTTCCACCGTTTGGTGGGTATTGTAAGCGTCATCCTTCGGTGCGCCATCGTCCATCGTGGTGATCTGGTAGACGGCACCATCTATTTCCACCGTTGCTTCCTTTTCCGCTTCCCGCTTTGCGACCCGCTTTTCCATCTGCTCTTTCTCCGTTTCGTCGATGATTTTTTCCAAATAGTCACTGTTTGTAAAGACCATTAAGAAAATCAGTATTTTATCACTCATCTTATCATTCGTCAAGCAATCGCAAAAAGCATTACACAATTTGAAAAAGAATTAAGGATACATTGTAAGGTTCGAAAAAATGTAATTTTCATATTTTTAAAGGAAAAACTATCGCAATTATTTAAATTACAGCTTTAAATATGGGCTTCGTTATGAAAGCTTAAATTTTTTAAAAAATGGCAAACGTTTAAAGTTAAAAAAGAGGATTATGGCTTTAAATTCGTCAGTACTTTGCTTCGAAAAGAAATCATTAAAACAAATATTAATCAATTTGAAATATTTTTAGAAGTCCTCATTAAGTGTTCGTAAATTGGGTAAAGAAATTAATAAATATTAGATAACGGATTGTAAAACTTTGCTTTGAGAAACACTCATAAATTATTCGCATTGACATGAATTTACCTATTGAATTACTCATTTATCTCTGCTTAATCCTTTTACATTTGGAGGCTGATAATAAAGCAACGAAAGTACTTGCAGATTGACCCTTTCACTTACCGATGTTTTGAACGCATGTGCCGCATCAAGCAGTCGGACCGTTTAAACGTTCCCGAGCAAACCTTACACTGGACCGGATTTTCCTCCGTGTGCGTCCGCTGATGCAACATGATAGCACTTTTGGTGGTGAAAAATTTCCGACACACCAAACATTCATAGGCTGCAAGCAAAAGAAGAACAAAAAATAACATTATAAAACAATGATCGCAACGAAACAAAACACGAAAAAAAATCCTCCTCCCACTTACGCTTAACGTCCGAATGGATCAGCTCGTGGCGTGCAAGATCATCTTTGCGCAGGAACGTTTTGGGACACTTGTCACACTCGAACGGTTGCTCTCCCTTGTGCATAAACTTGATGTGCTCGTTCAGTCGGGCCTTCCGGCTAAATGTTTCATCGCAATCACTGCACTGGAACGCATTCTCGCCCGTGTGATTGAGCATGTGGGCCCGTAGCTGCGTGGCCTGGATGAACCGTTTGCCGCACTCCTGACACTCGTGCGGTTTCTCACCGGTGTGTGTTTTCCGGTGCCGGTTCAGCGTTTCACGTGCAGCAAACGTGGCCGAACATTCATTGCACCGGTACGGTCGTTCGCCCGTGTGCTTGCGCCGATGCTTCCGCAACGCTCCCGTGGACGGAAACGACATTGGGCAGAGATCGCACGGAAACGGTTTCTCTCCCGTGTGCGTACGAATGTGTATGTTTAGCAGTGATGACCCGTAGAAGGACTTCGAACAGTAGGGACACTGATAATCACGCTTACGCGCTCCCTGTCCCATGTGCGAGCGCAAATGTTCACGCAGATTGTCAATCCGCGTGAATTCCTTACCACAAACCTCGCACGGTAGCACCTCTACCTCCTTCGGGACCATACCACATTTGGTGTGCTTTTCGTGCCGGTCCAGATGGTAGCGGCGGGTAAAATCCTTCCCACACGCCATACACGCGTACGGTTTGCCCTCGTCGTGCGTCTTCAGATGCTCTTCCAAGATTGTCTGCGTGCTGCACTTTGCGTTGCAGTAGCAACAGGGAAAAGTGTCCGAGTCCGAATGGATCGAGCTCAGGTGTCGCTCCATGTACTCGTACGCCTTGAACGATTTGGGACAAAATTTGCACCGGATGTGTCCAACGTGCGCGGTGCTCACATCTTCCCCACAGCAGTAGCACGGATTATCCGGGTTCGGATTGCAGTACTTGTGAAACTCTTCACCCGGGTTCGCATGTTTGGCCGCTTTACGCTCCTTCAGGATAACGTCCTGTACCTCATCCACTACGCCGGGACACTTGTATTTATGGTTTTTTTGTTCCTGAAAAAATGTAAAATAGTATCAGATGTTTTAAACTTCCGGTTTATGCACGATCGCACGATCAATTAGCTCCCGCTGCTTACCAACGATGTTTTGAAAATCTTTTTACACGTCCCACAGTACTTGCTGCGCTTCATGTCCAGTATCAATCGACCGTCTTCCGTTTCGAGCAAATCCGGATCCGAGTCCGGATTGTCGGACAGTTCCTCGTAATCTTCCTCTCCGTCACCATCCCGAACGTCATCGGATGTGCTGCCATATTCCTGCTTTTTAATGACTGGTACCAGATCTATCTCATCGTTACCGTTCACCTGAACGTTGACCAAAATTTCTTTTTTCTTCGTCCCACTCGTACGGAGCGACCCGGCTCTGACAGAATTTCGACCGATCATTTCGATATTGCGCGCGGTAGGCCTGCAAAAGGTACGTCGCTGCTGTCGTCGGAAGCCAATCTGGATTGTGGCCCCGTAAGTTAGATTTCACTTTTTCGTTACACTCCAATGCCAGAACCGTACGCAGAACACGGCAATCACTTTAGGCGGCAAATCCGTAAGCATTGATATGCATACGCTTGTTCTAACCCCGCACGGTATGCGCCTACAGCCAAACCAATCGCACGCACGAAAGATATACAGTGCAGGAATGCTGAAAATACAGGTCCAACAGTTAGCGCTTACAACAACAACAACCCCCAAGCCCTGGATTTCTCTCTTGCCAAATGTCAAACTAGTTGCATACGTAAAGATGCTTGCGCACCGTAACACATAAAGTTAAGCCACGGTAAAATCAATGCGACTCACGTCTACATAGTTTAATGCTTACCCTTGCCGAGTGGATCACTTAACACTGCTTTTCACAACCGTAACACATCTTTGGGGAGGAAATTTCCTGGAGAATTGTGCGTGTTTTCTGCAGCTCAATGCTTAATTGTTCCCTATGTCTAGCGTGATTTGACATTACGACTTCAGTGACGCAGACACGTCAGCAGCGTTGCAGTTGAACAGGCGTTTTGATGTAAATGTGTAGTGGTAAATTAGGCGCATAAAAACCATAAATTGTCATGATGATACAGCATAACTTTTGAGAACTTTCTATTTGTTATCTTCGATACAACATAATATTGGTGACAAAATTAATTACACAAATTTCTTTTTCCCTACTTCTAAATAGCATCAAAACAAAAGTTGTAGTGAAAAAAAATGATTTTATTGGCTCCAGAGAGGATCGAACTCACGACCTTCGCGTTATTAGCACGACGCTCTAACCAGCTGAGCTATGGAGCCAGATGCTGCTTCGACTCTATAACTATTACTTGAGCGTAAGGCATTCTTCAGGCATAGAATGCAAGGCATTCACCGCAGACTGAAGCAACACCTTGCGGTAAATCGTTCTGATGCTTTACTTAGCAGTAATTCAATAAGTCATCATTGGTTAAAAAGTTCCAAAACTGCAGCAATGATCATCTTAGGTAAAAAAAAACCATCAGAATAATTATTCTGGCCTAAACTAGGGATACACTTTTAATTATTCTCCACGGATCTAGTGTATAGGCCCGGGGTTTACATTAGTGCTTTGCTTGTTGAATCTTTTGAAATTAGTCATTCATATGAATCTTCAGTGAAGTGCCATTCAAAACATGAGCCGATTCCCAAAATATTAATGAATTCTCATAAATTCAAATAAATCCTCAAAGATTCATGAAACCTGAATGATTCACTACCAACAGATTTATCGTTTCTGATTTCAAAGATTCATACAGACTCATGAATCTGCGTAAGATTCACCCAACTATTAGTTTACATAATAACGATTTATTTTACGATTAAAGAACACCTTCTTTCCCTGCGCTTTATACATTTTTTTTGTTTTATCCTAGTGGAGATTGAGTTGTTGCTTGCACCTGTCCACTTTACTGTAAGACGCGCTCTACCATCATGTATCTGTTTAGTTGCATAAAAAAGCGTCTACTATCACACAGTGGGAATGTGAACTACAACACTTCGATAACGTAACTATGGCATTGCTTACACAATACTAGTGTTTGTGTGTGTATACGATTGTTCCCGACAAACTGCTAGCGGGTACAGCAGGGAACTAGAATCCGTTCACGACAAATTTACATCCCATCTAATGTAGAGCTTCACAGCTAAATGTATTATTCCGTAATGTTTTCCTAACTCACGTCCTAAGAGAGAGATGTGCGCTACCGCGGTGATTTACATCCGTTTACAAGTGTATGAGATCGATCAACATCAATTTAAAATCGTCTTCTAATGCGCCTAATATACGGTACAACATTCCCACACCGTTATTCTCGCCATCCCACTCCCCACCTTGATACGATTGTTGATGAATCTAATTTTGTGGGCTGGTCTGCAACCAACCGCGGCTGACCAGATATTTTTTCACGATGCTCTCTGCCACCGAATTCATATTGTGGTCTAACGCGGGACGGCTTAGCAGGACCGTTTTTAGCGTGAGATATCTGGTAACGGGCATGTTTAGCGAACTGCAGAGTTGAATTTCGTTAGACGTCAGCAGCTGGCCGCCGGGCTGCTGTGCTGGATCGGATGCCAGGTTTCCGGCCGCGCCGCCGCCGCTCACCGGATGGTGCTGGTGGTGGTTGTGAAGCTTCTGGCCGCTCGTTGACTGGTGCAAGGCGCCCGAGCTCGTCACCACCTCCCGCTGTGAGCTATCCAAGCAATTTTTGCTGCTGTATGAGTCGTCGGAGCAAACCCGGTCTTCGGTGAGGTGCGTGGGCTTTCGGTCGATGGAATTTAAGCTTCGGACGTCGCTTTCGCTTCTTCTTGCCGATCCCACCGTCGATGGTACTCCCCCTTGGGTCGCACTCGCCAGGCCCGCCGCCACCGACGATGCTGTTCCCGTTTGGCCCATTCCGCTGCCCAACACCGAGGATGCCCCTTTGGCGATCTCTCCAGAGACGCCTCTGTTTCGGTTGTCCTGTCAAAATTTGTCGTATACAACCGGTGATCGACTGACCGTTTGGACCGATTATACATGCAAGCTATTTCGGAACCGTGTAAACAAGAGCATAACAGCCACATCAGACACGTGACCCGGGGTATAGAAGGGGGAAAAAGAACATAGAGAAAAGATGGAGACCGATTAACTTCGCGATTTGGCGTAAAGTGTATCCACAAAAATAGCTCCCATGTATAATCGGTGCCCGGCCGGCGTGCTATAATGTTGATGCTATGGAAATGGAGCACGATAATTGCAATGAAATGATTGTTCAATACACGAAACATTGTAACGAAAGTCAATGAATCAACCTGCTTCATAATCATATCAGTGTGTCCATACCGGTCCATTTCCATGGCTTTCAACGGCACGCCGGTGCGGAAAGCGACGCATATACATACCGTGCGTCCATGCCCGTATGGTCCCGTATTGCGATACTGTGCCGCGGCAACATGCTGCTCGAAGTGAACACATTCGTCGACGCGCTGAATGCCATTCCAGCGGTAACGGTTTAGCTCAGACAAACGAATCCGTAGCGCCCGTTCGCGTTCGAGGGAAGATATCAATCGTTCAAACTCTAGCGACGTGTAGAATTGAGAGTAAGTGCGTAACCGTTCGCGGAACTCACGCTGGTCGCGGGTCTGTCTAGCACGCTTCATATTGCCGCGGAAGAAGTTGGCTATCAGTTGATAATCTCGCACCACTCGTTTCCTTCTCGCACGTTCCCGTAACCGGCGGGTATAGATATCGACCTGGGCCAATTTTAGCAGCATATCCACATCTTCATCATCCGGCTGTAACGAAAGAGTAGAAACGAGCTGTTCCGCCGTTGGGTCGTATTCGCGCTCGAAATCGTCCCGATTTGGCATGTATCCCAGGGCAGCGGCTTCCTCGGCTGTGCAGTCCATCGGCGGTAGCTTCTGTATCAGCAGCTGACTGAGTGGCCCGGTATCGTCCGAGGTGTGATCGGTCAGTATCGGACGCTGATCGACAGCCGTCTGCCATGTGTGTCTGCCGATGGTACCATTGAGAAACTTTGACACATATTCGTCCTTTGCCTCCTCCGGTGTACGTGTTTCGATGTGTTTGCTAATATCCTCCCAGTTGCCGAAACCGTACTGCTCGATAGCATCAAGCAGATGTAGTTCTTCGCGTGCTGACCAGCCGCTTTTGCCACGGAAAATAGAAAGTATTCCCGAATCCATGAACTGGTACGAGTGATCATTCCGATGCGGTCCGATTTCGGCTCCTGCAGCAAAACACTGTAAACAAAACACGGTCATTCAAGCAAGCTGCAGGGAGAGACCCTTCTTCATTTTCTTCTTCGTCTTTGCATCAACACCTTACCGCTAGGCATAGTTCGAAGTCCGTGCACACCACACAGTGCACGCGAATCCCCGATATATCTTCCTGGCAGTTGGTACATGTGTATTTGGCGAACAGTTCTGTGAACATTAGTGCAAATAAAGGTTAGATACACTGTGGGAAAATTCACGACAAATTTTCGTCTTCCAGAACAGACGCTCGCACTTACCCGCCATCTTGGATGTGAGGCAAAATTTCGATTATTCGTGGTTGATTTTATTTTTAGACCTACCGTCGAGCAGTTTCTGTTGACTTTCGAGCAGATCTGCGTGACTGCGTCACTAAACGCGTAGCAATTTTCGCGTTTGCGAACGCGATTCAGTTTTTTTTTTGAAACTTCATACAAAAAAAATTGCGAAAAGTCGCTTTACGTATATTTTCAGCGAAAAATCGCTATTCGAAGCGCGATTTGACGCCATGAACGGTTTTTTTTTGTAACGACGACCAGGATAGCTCGCTTTTGCTGACAATAACAAGGTAAAAAAATATAAATTTAAAAATTAGATCGGTTGAGTGTCATTAAATATTGTAAAGTTTGAAAAAATCGAGTGCGTTTTTATTTTTTAAAGTACGTACGTGTTGTATATAATTATTTTGAATGTAAATACTATTTTTAAAACAGAAGAATGCCTGTTAAATTCGTAAAAAAAATCATCTCTTGGACATTTCCCAAAAAAAAAAATCAAAAAAAAAATAAATTAGCAAAATTTATAAAATGATGTATTTTAATGCGAATTTGTTGAAATAAATATCTTTGCACTCAAATAATGCTTTAAATAAAAAAAGAATAAAAATCTATAAAAAAATTAAATAAAATCTATAAATTAACCAATCTCCTAAGGCTATAGCCTCAGCGTTTTTATGGGACATTTAGCTAAATTTATAAATTGATGTTTTGAATTAAGTTTCTTTTCATTCAAATAATGCTTTAAATAAAAAAAGAATGAAAAATAATAAAAAAATTAAACATTCTATAAATTTGTAAATATTCTACGGCTATGCCTTAGCTTTTTTTGGGGAAATTTAGCAAAATTTATAAATTGATGTATTTTAATGCGAATTTATTGAAATAAGTTTCTTTTCACTCAAATAATACTTTAAATAAAAAAAATAACAAAAAATTTGGATTGGATTTGGAGTAAAGTTATTATATGTAACATTAAATTTTTAAATACCAGTTAAAAAAAATTTGTTTAACAACTAGCAGCTGAGCAGTGTTTTTTTTGGTAAGTATTATACATTCGATTTTTAAAAGTGATACAACTTATTAAGAAATGGATAGACACAAACTGACAAATATCAAATAGTATTATTATTGTTTCCGATTTTTTTGTTTGCCACGTGGATTTTACAAAGAAATTGATTTAACCTAAGCAACCAAAGGAAGGAAGTATCACGAAGATGGCAACGGAATTGAAACGAAAAACAATAAAAATAGACTTAAAAACATACAATCTAAATTGGTTATTTTGCTTAAACTTTATTCATAGTTTCGATTTTTTACAATTGTTTGTCAGTTTTGGTTGTTTTGCTCATCTACAATCTATGTACAATAATACTCGTTGGACTTGTTCCCAAGCTACCTACTCTTACGTATGCATGTGACCTCCATGGGATGTCCTACAGAATTGTCCTATACCGTCCACATTTCACTATATCTTTTCTTCCATAAACAGTAAACCTTTCATGAAGCTAAACCCGATTCGTTGTAAACACCATTCTGTTTTTCGCTCTTACATTTTCGAAATTTGTCACTTAAAGTAATTTCATTAAAATACACACGTAATTACGTGACTACTAAACTCGGATTGGGATTGCTTTGGCGTTCAAATCATGACTCGTAAAGCAATCTTCGACATATAAAATGAATAAACATGTAATGGCCTCAATGTGGTCATGGTACTGGTTTTTACACAATAAGATTTGGATGTGCTGCTCGAAAGGATCTGCAGTTATTGACTAGTTTTCCCTCCTTAGTTTTGTTGCTAATTAACGGCTAAGCGGATCTTAATTACATCAAATAAATACAGTCTTGTTCAAACTTAACGTCTATTAGCATGCGACACGTGTAACAACCATGCTGGATACTAAAAGTCCTCCAACCCTTACACGAACTTGTTGTGAAGCAAATAAGCATTCGTTAACTTTCCATGATCTGATAATTGTAATCCTACATTGGACATTGTATTCTCATCTTACACCATTCTATTGCTTGGTTATTCTGCAGTTATTACGACTCTACCATGATGATCTCTTCCTTTAGGGAGATAAACAATTCGCGCCAAATGATGCCCGGAGAATTTGAAGCTCATCTTGCTACAATTATTCATATCGCTTCCTAAACCGGAGATCGTCCCTATAAAACCCATTCATCCTAGAGGTTTATCTTTCGTGCTCCTCTCTTCCTGATTCTGTACAGCTGCAGTCGTTGTCTTATCCTACTAACACCATCCAGTGGTGATGACAGTTTTACCATTCAGAACTACTGAAAAGCTTTGCACCAAACAATTCTAGCTTCTACACAAACATACAATCACATTCACCCAACGCTTTAAAATAAATATTCTACAATGAGATTGCTCAAAACGAGACTCATCTTAAATAATTATACCCTTTCTGCTTGGCACAATGGTTAGTAGATACAGTCGTTGTTGTAGCTTCTATTAAATCGATACATATGTACACGTTCGTGTTCCGTGCCCGTTTGATCGTCACAATCTTCCTCATCCTCTTCGTCGTTGCTATCGTCACTAGAGGGGGGTGTTTCTAGTTGCGGTAATCCTAGGTCTAGGTACTCTTCATTGGACGTTATGCTCACAAGCCGATCCAAGTGTTGCACAATTTCACTGAACGTGGGCCGCTCTTCCGGTCGATAATGCCAACACTCTCGCATGAAAAGATATCTGAAACAATGAAAAAAAAAACATCCCCATTAATTAGTATCGTACTCGATGGCCTAGATCCTCAAACAACGAAACACGAACGTACATTTCAATCGAACAAAGGGGAGGTTTTTCCATCCGTTTCCCTTTTTTTAAGTGTTCCAACAAGTTATCCCACGTTGGTATCGACGGATATGGATTTCCTCCTAGTGTCATAATTTCCCACAAAAGAACGCCAAAAGACCATCTAGAGATGAAGAAGACAAAAATCAAAATTAATCATAGTTCGAATTCTATAGGCCATTTCAAAACTTACACATCGCTTTGTGAGTCGTAGAACTTTTCTTCCAGAGATTCCGGTGCCATCCATCGGATCGGTAGTTTACCAGTTGTCGTCTTTCGGTAATATTCCTGATCGTGGATGTCTCTTGCTAATCCAAAATCGGCTATCTTCATCACGTAGTTATCGCTTACCAGTATATTTCGGGCCGCCAAATCTCGATGAATGCACTGTATTGGACGTTAAAGAAAAGCCACGTATGAAACAAACTTCTAAAAAAAATGATACAAATAAACTTAACATACCCTTCTCGAAGCCAAATGTTCCATGCCCCTTGCTATCTGATACGCGAACGAAATAAGCTCCTTTTGGGTGAGAATTTTCTTTTCCTTCTCATTGGTTGCCTCGTAGTTTGATCCAAAGCGATGACTTCGTAGAAAATTCTTCAGATTGCCATGTGGAGCGTACTCCACAATCACGTACAGCGGTCCATCCTTGCAGCAACATCCCAGTAGATTGATGATATTCACATGCTTTCCGATCATCTTCATTACCTCCATTTCGCATACGAGATCCTTCACATCGGCATCCGTGTGTCCCTCTGAACAAAAAAAAAAAGACAAAACCCACACATTTCTTTAACAACCTTCTATCTTGCAACCCAATTTTCCATCCTTACCCTTTAACATCTTAACCGCAACCACGGTAGATGGATGACCTTTAACAAGCCCGTGCGCTTCAGCCATGACGACCTTTCCAAACATTCCCTCACCGAGACTCTTGCCAAGATGCAGCTTGTTGCGGGGAAATTCCCAATTCAAATCAATCGGAAATTCGTACTCAGAGATCATGGTGGGATCACAGTTTCCACTTTGCACTAGCGTCGAACGTTGTTTTTCGATGCGAACAATCGGCATTTGCTAATAGAAAAAAAACAACAAAAGCATACCTTTAACGCACCTATAAAAGAAGATAAGTAACCTCTTAAGTAACTCACCAATGCCTCTGACATGCCCGGTATGCTGCTCTCGACGATCGGTTGCTTCAACACGATCACCTTCTTCGTCCATTGGTTTACGTGTTCCATGGCACGATGCTTCATCTTTTCGCGCTTTAACTTTTTGCAGACAATGATTACCACACCGGCTAGCACCAGGAAGCAGACGCACAGAAAGAACGTCATGCCCATGATCAGCGTCGAGTGAGTTCTAACGGGATGGGCCGTCGGATTATCTTCCGGTGGCAGTTCGTCCAACACCTGCAGATAAGCACTCTCGTACGATGCACCAAGACTGTTGGCCGCAATACAGGTATACCAACCTTCGTCTGCGTGAGTTACGTTTTCCAACGTCAGCACTTCTGGATTGTCCGGATCGCGCTGTTTGTGGGGTACATTAGATGAAGATGTTTTAATATTTGTTGAAGCTTAATAATGAGCTTAAGCGACATTATAAATTAGTTACTGTTAATAGATCATTCCTGTTAGTCAACAAACTTACTGAAACTATCACTAAATCGATGATTAATGAGACGGTTAATACACAATGCGATAGCGTTTATTGTGTTAGCAATCAGATATTCTGTTTTGAACCATCACCTTAATAGTTTTTGTAATATTGTCGCAATCCACTTCGCAGAGACCTTTGTATTTGACCCACTCCACGTGTTTCGTGAGATCACTCAGTACCTTACACTCCATCGTAATATTTCCACCGACAACTATCGTTACATTTGATAATGCTTTCGTTATGATCGGCCTATGGTTAACACGATCTGTAAATTGATGGAAGAAGGATACGCTTTGTGTTACCGCAGTCAGATCTACAATATCCCACAGGACACCAGGTTTGCTATTAAACTGAAATATAAACTCTTTTATATAACCATCACCAGCAATTTTCCGTTAAAAGTAATACAAAACCAACCAACCAAGTACAGATAACCCATAACCCCTTTATATTAAAGGAACTCCACCATTGGTAGCCGAAAACCGTAGAACCGAAGTCGAATAAAGTACGTCAACCGTTCACCAACTTTAGCCAACTTGAACCTATTCGTCGGTACCTGTAGTTTAAGATTTTCCGGTATGGACACATTTTCCAACTCGACAATTCGTAGCTTCACCCACTCAATGTGTGGTTCCAGTTCGGACAGAGTCGGGCAGCGAAAGATGGCGGTGGTGTTAACCAGTGTGGTCACATTCTTCGGACGTTCGGTAAAAAGTGGACGTGCTGGAAAGCGATCTATGATGGTGATTGATACACCGCCGCCCATGAGGAAAGATAATGTCGGTCAATATCATGTTACGCATGAAAATACCTGATCCGCGCTGGTGGAAAGTTTTTCATTACGGTTTTCCATTTAAAACTTTGCAACTCACCTTTCACTTCGAGTTTGGTAGTGAAGTCGATGCATCCCACACGGTTACATACAATACAGGTGTAAAAGCCGGAATCCTGTGGCACTAGATCCTCCAGCACGATTGCCCAGTTAACCTTCTTCACTTGGCCCATGGTGCGTTCAATTTCGCGCCTATCCTTCGTCCAGGTTATGTTTGGTTTCGGATACCCGTCGGCAGGACACCGCAACCGTACCATGTTGCCCGATGGTTTAGACACAATCTTTGGCATGTGTTCCTTCTTCATGAATTCGGGCCAACGGTCGGGCGGTGGCGTACCGGACCCATTCACTGCTCCAGCACTATCCTCCGTCGTTTCAGCACCATGGACACCGGTTCCATTTGTCGGGTCTTCACCCTCATCGTCCTCATCTTCATCTTCCAAGTCCTCTTCGGGCTGTTGCAGCCGTTTCTCGGTCGCAACAGGATAGTATCGTCCCATGGCTCGCACCATCACCGTGTCTTGGGCGGGACCCGATCGTACATCTCCCTGCACCTGCGAATGGCTTTCCATCGTGTTGTGCTGAATATATGCAGGCTCAAGTTCTCCCGATTCTACGACCTCTAGCTCGGTAGTAGAATTAACGCAGCCATGCACATTGCACACCACGCACACGTATGTTCCGGCGTCCGTCGGCATTAGCTGCTTGAACACGATGGTCGATTTGTACGAATTGTCACGATATTCTTGGCCATCCTTCTGCCAGCTTATGTGCGGTATTGGCTGACCGATCGCGTCACACTTTAATCGATAATCTTCACCCACCTCACGCACTACCGAGCTCGGGTATGAATCGTCCCGTGTACCAAGTATACGCGGAGGACCTTCCTTCAGTTCGTTGTCTAGTATGTCTAGCGGCTTAACACCACTGGACGCGGGACCGGATGATGTTGCATGCAAACTTTTGCGTTCTAGATTTGCCATTCCGGCACCATCGCTCTGGTATTGGTCCGTTTCCTGGCTGAACACGGACAGTGTCAGATTGGACCATTCGTTAAATTCGGAACCGCATGAATAGTAACCGGCATCAGTTTTGCGAACTTGTTCAAAACGAAGTCTAGTGGAATGGGAGAGAAAAGATACAAAACCATTTCATTAGTCTACACATTTAAAATGTCTTACATTAATTTTTATCTTCAAACTTAAACATCTTCAGATAACTCAAACAGAATTGTCTAAAACTAAGTACACTATTAAGTTACATCCTCCCCTCGCAGTAACACACATAACGAGAACATTTACTCGTAACTGACTCTGGAATTAGACACCGCGAACACATGTTGAACAGTTGTTTAATACTACCAGGTTATCCGTCAGTATCACCTACTACGGAACAGAAGGAGCACTGTTTGGAAATAAATTCTAGGTACTTATGGTCCTACTTCCCGACTAGATCAGGAGATCCTCTACAGTTAGAGGGTGGTCCTATAAAAGTCTACAAAGGTATGGCAATAAATCCATCAAACACCAAATCCAATCACATGAACCCCTACAAAGCGGAACTACCAGAATACATCCCAAACGAGTACCCATGTCTGTCAACTGATCGCGCTCCCGTTGGGAACTCCGAGCGTATATTGGTCGTGTCATAAATTGCACTATTTCCCCTGCAGTAGCTGTACACGGCAATCAGTTCATTCAAGTGTCAATCGTTGGACTGAACTAATCCTGATCTAAAATTGTGTCTCCTTTCTTCTTAACTCCTTTTTCCTTCTCGTTTGTTCGTCAATCGACACAAGGGTAATGTACTGATCATTACTACGCGTGTGAAGGCACGTGGTCGATCGATCGATTCAATATTGGAGGAAAATTTTTCTGCGTCTTCTATTCGTTGCTTTTACGATTCTACATCCGTCCCACTCCGCTTTCGTGCACGCTTTGGTGCATGAAGGTTTGTTTATTTAACAACTATCTAATAAAGATTTGTCGATTGGTGGAGATTTTCACTCGATTGACTGTGGGTACCTAAAGACACAAGCGCAGCAGGGAAAGAAAGAACTCGACTTTTCTTTGGGAAATTATCTAAATCCTCACGGTCGAGGGGTTAATTGAATTTTTGGGGTTTTCCAATAACTTCCCTTCTTCGTGCACCCACCAGTGCTTGAATCTTCACTCGACGGTAGAATATTTCTTTCTATCCACAATCTTCGCGAACAAGCGATCGAGCAGATGTTGGAATGAAAACCGGCACAAAAAGTTTTGTTCCCTCCGTTGTTATGCAGCTCACTACAATCCATCCCTTTATTGCCTGATGGATGAATTAAATGCAGTTGTTGTTGATGCAGCACGCGTGCACTATCGTGCGTTTAGGATGGGGTTGTGGGACCGTATGTTTGTAAACATTGAGGAACTCAAGAGAGAGAGACGAAAAAAAACCGATGCTAAAACTCATAATTTTTCTTCACCTCCACTGTTTCGAAGGAGTATTTTTAGAATTGGTACATTGTCCAATCCGTTCCAAGGACGATGGATGTAAAAAGAATAAGTGGAAAATTGAGCCCTTTTAATGTACACGAAATACGCCGTATGTCCGATTGTGTTGTAGCGCGCTAGCCTTCAGCAACTGTCGTTGAAGAAAAGCAGTTCAGTTCCTTGTTTAACCGTGCGGACAATCACTGCCAGTCTTTTACAACTGTTTGAATGCAGTTTCTTGTAAACTGCTGTCGCGGAAGACGCTGGTAATTGCTCTTAATGGATTACAAATTGATGTACCGTCCCGGCTGCCTTTCGTCCCTACCATCCAAATGTCGGAATTGCAGAGTGAAAAAGATTGATCGCATGTGCATGTCGATCGATGAAAGAGCGAAAGTAAACCGATCGACTTTGCACGCAACAAGACTGTGGTTTTTGATCGGCGTCATCCGCACAATGTTGGCAAGCTCTCGTGAGGAACGTCCTTTGGAATTTGTATTTCAATTTAAACCATTGCAGCCGACTCATCTGCCACTGTTTTAATGTACACACATTGGACCTTAATGTAGTACCTGTACGAACCAACAGACCACAGTAAACCAGCACACAAGACCACTCGGGGCTGCTGATGGGATTATTTTAACAGTTTTTCTTTGACTCGAGGTAAAATACACTTCGCCGTACATCTCGATGATCGTAGCAACAGTAACAGCACATTGAATTCAGGGAACTCATCACTGCTTCTGTTTTCTTCCTAAATGCTAGGGACTGTTTCATCACGTACCGTTCGTTTAATTTTTCCCCCCACCGACCGCTACCATGGATCATGGAGGATACTGCCAAATTTCAAAAACTCTGCGTTTTGTGTTTATTTTAAGTTGCTCAATGAAATTTCAAACACACACCATTTTTCCATGTGTGCTGGCCGGTGGTAACAGTTCCGCCGCTGTGCTCTAAACATACGAAAGGCCCCACTTTTCCGACAGGACGCCGCGTACGTGCGCCCATGCGCCCGAGGAAAAGGTAAACAGTTTCAACCCAACTCTAACCGCCATCTGGTGAGTTTTCTTCTGGATTTCCACGAAAGCTAGATATACGGCTAGCACAGTTTGCTTCCCGAAGTATATTGGCTAGTTGTCTTTTTTTCTCGTTGCTCATCTGTTCATATCTTTTTTTTCGAAGCCGTTTGAACAATAATTACAAGCATCACTCATACATATTTTTTTTATTTCTGTTTGAAGAACATTTCATCTTATCAGTCGCGAGTTTGCACGAGATTATTTTAATTATCTGCAGCAAAACAAAAATTTTCTCATTTACTTACGATTTCGCACGCTTATGATCCACTGCAATCAATTTGCCATTCCTATACCACGTGGGACTGTCGAAATTGCACTTGATGATCAACTTTGTATAGAGTGGGACCGTTTCCTTCACGAGCTTTTTATTGCCTGCAATAAAACATGGAAGAAGGATGTTAAACATTTGGTTTAAGAAAAAAAGAAACGTTTTTATTAGTAAAGTGTTGAAATCGGGTCGACAAAACAGTAAAACAGAAGCAAGAGGTGGAGCGTCCGCGAACAATATAAAGCTAAAATTAAAGGTTTTGTTTGTAGCACATTTCATGAAGATTTCACCGCAAGACATCGCTCACATGACGTTCGCAAACCGTAAGGGAATAGAAAAGAAAACTCACGTCAGATGTAATTAAGTTTGGTAACTCTGTGCCACTGTCGAAGCTTAGCATCCGAATCCGAAATTGGACGGCAACGGGAAGATCGGCTGAAGATCGTCATTGAGAGCTGTGTCTTAGCCACAACCTGCGCATCACAGATCGCATCGAATATCACCGAGCGTTCTGGGGCGGGGAGTTACAGCTAGTTTGCACATGTTTCCGTTTTGATTATTTTCGGGACCCGAAACCCTTTCGGTGGCAAACGGTTCCGGCTTGTGTACGCATGTATTGGCTTCGTCGTTCTCCGTGTATTTCGGGGCGGTTTATCCATCGCTACCGGAACGAGGGATGAACCCGTTTTTGCGGCTTCTACCAGCTTTCGTAAAACAGATGCGAAACTACAAGATGCGGTTCTAAGCAACGCAGTGTGTTGATGGTTTCCGTGTTTATGGATATCCTTTCTGTGGATATCTTCGCAGCGTGCAGTAAGAAGACATTAAATCTAGCGAAAGATTTTTATTACTTTTGTCCAGATATCCATCATTGAAAATTTGCCTAGCGCAAAATGTCAAACCAATGGAAATTGCTTAAAAACCGTTGCACGAATCATCAACTTCGCTTTATATTTATAAAATAACGAATCAGTTTACCATATGCATGTTACCGGTGCAAAATGATCCAACATAAAACGGTTGATACAATTTCGATGAGTTTTACGCGTTTATGATATTAATTAAAACGTGAAAAGCTGATGCAGCTGATGTAGCGCTGGCAAAACCACGGCCTTTAATTAGTGACATGTGCATCGTAGCCGGTCGCGTCGTTTTTCGCCTTTCGCCAAGGCACGCACGCACGTGCGCAGATGAAACTGACGCGCGCGTGATGAGCGACACCGCTTCCTGACGGCTGGCTGTCAACGGTTCTGTCACAGGAGGTACGCGATTCAAACCCGATTCGAGTGCTGGTGCGATTCCAATAATTCACAGGTCAATGGTGTGATCGTACTGTACTACTACTCCCCGGTCCAATTATGCACGAGTATGAACTTTGCCGCGGTTTATACATTTTGCACGTTTCTGGCAGGCAAAATCATCGCCAGAGTTTCGACTCGAACATGATTTTTCGTTTCATTTTTTGCTTATAATTTATGTTCGAAGATCTCCTTTTTTCCATGCTAGACACCAAGCAGTCTGCAGCATAGACCTTTAGCTTGAAAGGTGTAATGTACGGCTGTGCCTAACATTACATACCCAACCATCTGAATACACTCTTCATATCCTGTCTAATGTCCGACGGCGAACCTACACATGGTTTACCTTAGGCATGTTGAGTGCATTCGCCCATCCACAGACAGTGACAACGTTTCCATGATCAAAGTAATGACCTTCGCGTGAACGATCGAAGTTAAAAAAAAACAACGATTCTCCAACCGAAACCGGTACTTCAACCTAAACTCTTGAACCACTCGAAAATAAAATATTAATTATAGCTCAGCGTCGTGTACCGGGTTGCGGTGTTCGAATGCTACATAAAGTATTGCACACTTCGGAACTGACGATCGACCTAACGTACGTCTAACCGGGCGAACAAGTGCACCAGACAGATACGCGTCGCAAATGGCTGGAACAGCTCCAAGTCCTCTGTGGCTAATTGATGTCTATGTAGCGTCCAGCGAAAAGCGTCTCTAGAAGGTTATGGTACGTTATGTATGGTTGCATCGATGCAGCACACCGCCGGCTTGGCATTCCAGCTAGTTCCGGTTGTTCTGCTAGAAACGTTTTTTTTTGTCTTGTCTCCCCCCGGTCACAGACAATACCACAAAAGAGTTGGTGTATGTAGCTTATGCAACTATGTGTCTGTTTTCTTCACCGCATCTTCGTGTATTGGTCGAGATCGAGATGCACAGTGATATATATTTCACTCGATGGATTCCATCTGGCCCACAGATGCTGGCTGCGTAAATTCGATCGATATCGGCCCTGTAACTAACCGTTTGAAATATGTAGAATACCGAACGTGTATGCTTCTGGCACAGCCGTTACTGCTTGGTCATTCATCTTTCATTTATTTTTTTCGCCAAAGCATCCAATTGCTGGAACGAAGCATTTGCATTGTAGCGTTTAATTAATGATATATGCCGCACTGTAAAGGTTGCTGCACCTGTTCTATTTTCGTGCCATGCGTTTCGTTGCCTTTGGCCTCGACGATGGTTAGATGGTTAGCGATGGTTTCAGCATCGTACCGCATCTGCGAACGGTAGAGTTTATTTTAGGTGACGCAAAATTTCACTTTCATTCATAACTTTTCCTTTACCCATGGCTGTAATTTTCAGTCATTCATGGTGTATGTTCGTGGGGCTGGAATAAATGCACGGGACGCAGCATCGTTTGGTGACACTGTGGAGTCAACCCCGTCCCATTAGATCGACTCTTCACTATGCAGCACGAGCATAGCGTTCTTCGAGCCGTCCCTGAAGATGCACGAATGGACTAAGGGGTTTTTAGGGTAAGACAGACGGAAATGAGCTTCAATTACTATCATCTTCGTTCGCCTGTTTTGCTTACGGTGGCCCCTGGGCCTGCCAGATATCTTGCGCTGCAACAGTGCAAGAGTGGACAGATAGGAAGGATTTAAATGTTTCGCTCCCCAAATCACGCTACCGTTCATGCACGGAATGTCCCATGTGTGTATCGTGGCCGCCTCTGGTTGGACATGTAGTTGCCGATGTTGCATCGAGCATGGTAGCGAATTAAATAATTTATAGCAGTGCTAAATTTGTCCACGCATCTTGTTGCTTACGTGTGTTCGCTTTGTGGCATTGCCTTCCTTAATCTAAATCCCTAGCTGGAGCGGTTAGCACGCAAAGGTTAGCCGGCTTCTGGATACGATGCGAAACATTTCCCAGCGCAAACGTACATCGTTTCTTCATCTTTCTTGTGCAATGTTCGGTTTGATTGTTTATGCGGAAACTTATCGATGTAAACGTACTTCAAACGTGAACATAAACACCGGATAAACAGTATTACTTGACCGCCCAAGATTCGGTAGAAAGATTTGAACGTTACCAAACCACGTTCCATGGCGATTGTTCCGGTGCTTGAAGGAAGCTGAACTTATTTCCTTCTCAAGGAAGTATACCGCAAACATACAATGTGGGTTCGTAAATATGATATTCTTGTTTCTTGATAGAGTTTTCCATGGTGCAGTGATGATGGGAAGCCAAGAACCACGGCAATTCTTGACGTTATAGGCAGCTCAATCAGGGTTCAATTAACCTTTCCCCCTTTGATTATCTATGGGAATGGCTATAACTATTACTATTATTACAGTTTGCAAACATGCTACCGGCTTGGGTCAATGATAAATGAAAAGTGTTGTGATAAACATTGATATAACTACTTCATGATTGCAATTATGATTAACCTTTAAGTTTGCCTGAAGATTAAGTGATTGATACTGGTCAGTTCTTTAATTCGCTTTTCCTGATTTGTTCCAGGGAAAGAGATAGAACGTTCACGTCAAGTGAAGATAAATGTGTGATAATGAGAAAAGTTTTATTTGTAATTCGTTTCAATTCGACTCAAAAATCATAAAGAAAATTTTAAATAAGTCACAAAAAACTATTTTACTACTTCGCGTATATCCCAAGAGTGGAGTATATAAACAACTAAATGAGCTGTTGATTTATGCCACAGAAATTCTAACGCTGGTGGCCCTTTCAATCCTACTATGTAGGGATTGTTTGTAACCTTGGTCCATAATGATAGTCTCAAGGTGTATCTGGGATCTGGGTCTCCCTCCACAAGCTGACTATGGCTGTTAAGTGAAATCACTCACCGGAAGCTTCATTCCGAGAGCGTACGGGATTGAGGCAGCGGCCCTGTACAAAATTGGCCGTGCTGCGTCAATTCCTATTCCCAATGCAGCTCACAAGAAGCTTAAAACGTGGTGGCACGTTATACATATTCTCTCCTGCTGTTAGTGTTACAAATACTACCATCATCACCATTCTGCATCGTCGTCGTCGTCGTAGTCGACGTCGTGGTCGTTATCATCATCTGTATCGTCAGTGTCGGTGTGTGCTATTTTCGACACCTTCCCATAAACCAAGGTAAATAAACATTCCAACGCGTGGTTTCGCCCAGCAACCCAAGTGCCAATGTAAACAGGCATCGAGCAAAACACTTGCTATCGGTAGCGATCGTTTCGTGGATCGATTTTTGAGAGTAATCTATTGGCACTAATTTTCAACAAGTCTTTGGCTGAGCTGTTATGCAGTGAGGTTGGAATGTAACGCGATTTTCGGGTAGATGATGTTGAACGGACATCGGTCCTTGGTAGAGGAATTCGTACGTTACCATGAACAATCTATTCGTTTACTGCAGGTGTGCACATTACATGCTTAATAGCTGTTCCGAACATGGCAGTGGGATACGATTGATATTCTGCAGCTGTACCAGTTTCGCACACTATTGCTAGCGTTGCGATCGGATGTTTGTGTTTTGCACGATCCACAATAGGTTTCCGGCAAATAAAGATGGCTAAATATTTCGTTAGTATTCTTATCGTGTTACGGTACACGGTAGTGTCACTTATGGCTGAATTTTGTTACATTTACGCGACGGACGTATGAAAATTGCAGCAGTAAAAAATGCCACAAGGAGTGCATTATTTGATAGTAATAGCACCAACATAAACTTTACATTTCTTTAGTTTAGGTAATTATACACCATTCCTCCAAACATCGTCGTCTGAATGTGTACCTTTGCACTATTAGACTATTTAAGAACAGTTTTTTTTAAGAAGAGGCCGAATGCGACGATAGCTCAAGTGACAGCCAGCCGGACACTAGACATCGTGGCTTCTTTGCAGTTCGCGGTCACCGGCCTGGAGTAACATTTTGGACGGTCTCAACGCTCACTGTATGTTGAATGTCATGTTGTGTTAGAAATCTCTCGCCCAAGCTCTGCTTGCTCTCCCTCAGGGTGTGGCACTGATTGGAGGAATGATGAGATTTATACGCCACATAAACGACGCTTGCCGTTTACCGTTCTCGAGGCAGGCTAATTATCTGACGACAAACATATCATTGAGTTAATTATTTTAAACGATTCAAAAGACCACTTTCGCGAACATCTTCGGCAAATGGTTGGTAGATCCGTGCAGACGATTAGACACGCTAGGTCAAAGTAAAATACCACATGAAATGTTGATAAAATCACACCGCATTTTGGAGCTTGCAAGAGACAAGAGTTAATTTGGGCTATACTGTGGTTTTGTTTTGGAAGAATCAACTCTTAAGGCCTTTGGAAAGAATGTTCGGATGATAACTTCGTGCTAGTTTGTTCAACAACGGTATCCATTAATTTTGAAAATGTCTGCATACCGAATATTCCAACAGAGCGCTCGATATATTCCAACCACGTACTGACCTGCACTGTTTCAAGCTATGACGCGAGTACCCGAACGATCGAGATTCATTTATAACCGTTGGAATGGAATGCGCACGCGATTATCTTGATGCGGAGAACAATGCGGCGTTGTTTTCTTCGGTTGGAAGGCAGACATACGAAATAGGATCACGGTGCAGCAGCTGAGATTCTCCGTGTTTTAGTAAACTTGCTAAAAGTGTACTTTTGCAACAAACTTTCCTTACAGTCATTCATAGACTACTACCGGTCTATTCTTCCGGAAAAAAATATTCATTTGAAGTACACAAAACAATTCTCAAAAAAATGATCATATCAATAACATGACCCCCAGACAAAAAATGAATAATGATGAAAAAGTAGCGCATCACATAACACTTCTA
Organism: Anopheles funestus; assembly: GCF_943734845.2. Taxonomy (NCBI): domain Eukaryota; kingdom Metazoa; phylum Arthropoda; class Insecta; order Diptera; family Culicidae; genus Anopheles; species Anopheles funestus. Next base: position 44,104,683 of record NC_064598.1, read on the forward strand.
CGTACTTTGCAGTAACGGCAAACATTCGCACAAATTGCCCGAAGCGGAGTGTCTGGTTTTGACGAATCAATCAAGAACGGCTTGAAATCTGTTACTTCTCCTGTCAATCGTCACCCATCTAATCGCAAAGATCTTTCCAAAACGTTTCGCCTCAGCAGAGTCTGGAGTTGGCGCCATCTTGGTTGGTAGTCGCTTTTCCCATCCCCTCCTACCATGGACGCTTCCGACTTTTCACCACAATACGGCGCTGCTGCATCGTGTGCGTAATCCCTTCCTTCCAAGAAATTCAGCAAACCAACATGAGATCCCATCAACATCAGCAACGCTGTCTCTGCGCCTCAGCATCATCAGTGACTGGAACAGGCCGCGAATAACCAGCAGCGTGTTTGCTGAGATTTGACAATATCAGTATCTCACGACGCTCCACAACTACCGCCGGGTGAGTCAGAATTGGCAGGAATATTAGAATTGTACGAACGGAGCCATAAAATTATGTACCAAAAAAAACCCTCCTTTATACACCCTACAAAGACGCAGCTTCCACAAAATGGGAAAACAACGCGAGATGCCATGATCCGCTGTCTGGCAAGTTCAGCAGGTTTGGCTTCTCTTTTTGTCTGACCCTGTGCGTAGAATACGTACCAAAATTTGGTGAACCATTCCGTACCCGATCCGAGAAAGATTGCTGCTTGACTACTACGGAGGCATGTGTGCCAAAATCGCAGCTCACTGGCGCGCCCCTTGAATGTGATCCTGCCTGGCAAAGACCACACTGTAGAGCGGTCGGAAACGGTAAGTCTCTAGGGCAAAGATCGCATCTAATAAAGTGATGCGATCGTATAAACAAATCATAAAGCGAACGATGTAAACATCGAGTTAACAAACGCAATAAAAAGGCGGCCCACAGAGATAGTCCGCCACCAGGGCACCGTGGAAAACAGACCCAGCAGTCTCGAGGACGGCGAAAGAAATGAAACTCCCGCTTCACCGTGGCCATGGCCAGGAAATGGATGTCGTCCGGTGGGACGTGGTAGTAAGGAAGGTAAGTGTAACGGTGGCAACTAAATGGACCATTCAAAAGCGTCAGTTTAATGGGGAAAAATTACGGTACTGCCTGCATGAAAGTGAACGAGAGGATCATACAGTGTGTAGGCAACGTTCAATTAATCCCCAATACTTGCCCACTGCCTCTCATCGTGTGCCTTCAATACCCCAGTTTGAAGGAAGTCACAATCAACGTATTTTTTTCCTTGTGTGGATCAATTTGCTCGACGACTCTTACTGATAGGAAACTGCAGTAATATGCCAATGTTATCCCAATGTCTTTAGGAAAACCCCAGTACCATTGGATATGATGCGTCGATAGTCAAAGATTCAAAGCATGGGTGGTCTTCTTTGATGCGTCACAGCTTCCAACTACATGAATCAGTCACTAAGTGAGTCGGTGAGACGATTCAGTTCCGCGGGTCAAGGAACTGTTTCTGCATCTAGTATTATCTCTGTTGCTTTTCGATCGACGAGCCATGCAAATTGCTTTATGCGACACATCCCAGATGACGGAACAAGGGACTTGCCCAAGTGCAACATAAAGAGCGAATTTCGATGGGAAGTGAAAGATGATTCGATCAGATCTTACCATTGGACGCACCCTACTTGATCAACGTTTCCTTTTTTTTTGTGCCTGCCGCAATGGCTTACGTGGTCCCTTTCTTGACTTGAGATCTCCTTTAATTTTTGTCATTTTATTATTTCCTGTCTTCCTGACTACATCGGTAGCTGCGCGTGACATACTGGTCGGAGAACAAGTAATTTATGATCTCTATTATATGCGCCAGACGTACTATGCTAGTGTTCCCTTCCTCTCTCTTTCTTTCGCTCTCTTTATCTCTCTCTTACTCTCACACATATTATGTTGCTTGTTCTGGCATCACCGAGACTTCAGGACACAAGACGCCAGCATATGCAACTTCGAGGGTGCTGTCTCGAGAGTGATCTTGGAAAGAAGAAAAAAAAGCCACTTCACGCGCCCATCAGGTTGATTTGAGAGTAACACTATCCTATCGTGGCAAACGTGTGCCAGTATGGGTAGGCAAGGGCTCACAAGAGACAGCACGAAATCGGCAACAAAATATCATTTTTCACATTCTAAAAACTGATGGCAAAAAATATAAGAGACTCAAAATGGGACACATTGTCGGGATACCGCCGAAACCTATGGTACTCTGCGCGGTTGGTTGTGTGCTGGAAGATTTCGTCAGAAAACAAAGACGCTTCAAAGTATCGTTTCAGGGGCTTGTCTTAAAAGGTTTCACAGGGTGCGGAATCAGCTAGCCGACGTGACCTTCGAGATTTTAAAACTCCCATCCGGTGGGGGACCCGCGGGTTGGTTTAGTGGAGTCGCGATGCAGATTCGTCACCGATTTCTGGGCAATTTATTGTTGCTGTCTGATAAGGGTTCGCGCGTCATACTACGCCTGTTTGCAATTAAATGTCGGGACAATCTGCGGCTAGCTTAAAACGCTGGTTGTGTTATGATGCACGGATTTCGTTTTCCATTGCCTGTGGGGAGTTTTTTTGTTGTTGTAATTTCGACCCTCATTCGTGCTTGTTTGTTAGCATTTAACTGATGGCTAGCGTGACAGATGAGAAGAATGCCGAATGAATGGGTGCAGAAATAACTGCACACGATCTATCGCTTCCATTATGAGCGGTTCACGACAAAAACCATGATCTGTTTTGTGATCTTTTCCTAGACAATTTAATGCGGGTCAAACTCCATTCCAGGTTCGCCGAAAATGACTAAATCTCGAAAAAGTCAATAAACTCACAATCCGCGCGTGAGGGATGTGTCCGCGACCAGGCGTACCCACCAGCACTTTAATGTATGGTTCCGAGCAAAAATGTTTTATTTTTGCTTTTATTATACTTGTTTTATTTTTGTGTTGCTTTTACGAGAATTTCAAAGGAAAACCAGTAAAAATGAAACGAGCAGCTCAAATGCGTCTGCCATACGTTAATCTCTTAAAACGAAATCGCCTGTGCGATTGTTACTCCGGAAATCGATCCCGCATATGCAAGACGTATGGGCTAGAAGAATTGAATGATCAATGCAAGTTCTATCAGGGGTCAGAACATTCAGGAAGTTTGCTTAATTAAAAGACTTGTTTTTGCATTTGCGATCAAGCACGAGATTCGTAATTGAATTTCTTAAGCTGAGAAAAATCTTCATCGGGGTACATTGAAAGAAATAATTAAAAACAATTGTTCACCAATAAAGTCGATTAATGTATGCGCTTATCATGTATGCGCAACATTAATACAAACATGCAAATAATCATCTTTAATTAACAAAAAATATGAAATTTTCAATAGAATTATAGAGATTTTATCCTCTTAGTAAGGTCGTTTTTTTCATCGTCATTAGTGTTAGGGTACTAGCTATAAGTTAATGTTTGTGAAGCAATTGTTGCAGACGAGCCCTTTAATAAATTAATAATTCATTAATTGATATGATGCACTTCTTCAATATTTTATATTAAATGCTATAAAATCGTACAAATTCTTAACAGTTGAACAGATGCTATTCGTTTATATTTATCACACGAATATCAATACCTTAAATAAGGGAATATTTTAAAATTTCAAACAATTATCTCGTGAATTACCTACTAAAAGATCCCCTAAATAATAAAACGAACAAATCACTGCAAATATCTTGTGCTGTAAACAATCGTAAAACTGAAACCCGATCACCACTGGCTGGTCGTGAACATTGTTGCCTTTACTAAACTATTGAGGATCTGGCGAAATAGTGTTGATTCTTGTAAACAATAGCAGTGCGTAAATGAAAAACGTGAAAGGATAACTGTATGAAGCAAAAAGCTAGTAGCAAAATAGCAGTAGAAAACTCTGGTATCTGAATACGTGCGGAATCAATACATTTTTCGCATGAGATGCAAAGTAAACAGACTAAAGACTGAGGCAAAATCATTTTTCGTATGCTGTATGCTGTACATCCACTCCTGGGCCATACTTTAACCTCAAAAAGCATTCACTTTCCTATTCGGTTCATTTGCAAACCAGAAAATAAAGTATCCAATTTCCCGCACAATGACCGCCAGCTGCAGGAAAATTTGATTTTAGCCTAAGCAAACACAAACCGTACCGTTAAGTGCGCCTTTTCGAAACACGCACGATCGTTCGTACGGCTCTTGCAAGTGGTGAAAAACTGTAAAGAAAATTCTAAACTTTCCCTGCACCGCGTGTGATGGAATGTGACACGCTTTCATCTGCTTCCTTCAGTGGCGGGATCCGCCTGTCTCTCAGCAAAATTTTTCTGCTTCAGCTAGACGGAAGTGCTTCCCTTCGTCAAAATGTTTGAAAAAGACGGAAAAATTTCCCCGGTGTGAGGTAAAAAAAACCTAAGCATTTTTCTTTCTTTTTCTCACTGCCATTTTTCAACCATTTCATACTTCCATAGTGGAATGTGTCAAAATGCTAAACGGGAAAATAATTATGAAAATTTTGGTGACTTAGAGTTGACGTGTTGTAGTAAGTGGGCTACGTAAACACACTAATGAGCCAGTTGGCAGGGTAATGGCGCCGAAAAGTGAAATAACATTATACAAAAAACAGTTCTTGGGGACGGCTTCTAGTGGAAAATGCTTCCATTAATCAATACGGTAGGATAAATCATCACTCACCTAAATTGATCCGTATCGTGTCCGGGTCGGATTGTGATAGCTTGTACGGTGTACTTTGCGCAATGCACAGACTTACGAAGACTGCCACAATACACCACCAATATACCCCCCTTGGAGCCATAATTATGGATATTTTTTTAAGCAACATAACACAAAACAACTCCACAATCACTTCACAATCGCTCCTTCTGATTGCTCGCACTGGTCGCACTATTGGTCCTTCCTCGTTTTTACGCGATCGTCGATCGTTCACCAGACGGTTCGATGACGCACGGTTTCACACATTCATCCACCTTGAACCTGGCCAGCTGCATGGTCGTTTCGTAAGTATGGATTTACACCACCGTAATAACGTTTGTAGGATGCGTTCTGCAAAACAGAGAATAAAATATAAATATTAATGGCAATTTTGTCAAGACAAATAATGTGCGCCTGTGTGGGTGAGGGTTATGCACATGCAATATAAAATGTGTACGTAAATCAACCCATTCCCATGCACGTGTTTCGGGACGCGTTAGTTGAACGTTTTTCCCGCGAAAAGTGCAACATACACTTGTTACGGTACCGACCTCCAGTCGTCGGTGGTTCGTACATTGTGACGGCCCCCAACAGTACCATTTTATTATCTTCACATCCGCTACGTTATACGCTTGAAGCACATGTTTGTATGTGTGTTTGATGGATTTTTGTTTTATTGTTTGTAAGACTTTTTTTATCTTACTTTATTATCCTCAAAGATTATTTACAAGATTACCAGTTCATTGAAAATATCCGGCTACATCTTCCCATTCACATTTGTTAAGGAAGGACGATCTGATTAAATGGAATAAATACACACACATGTGGGCCTAAACCTAAACAACAACCAAACGAGCCTTTTAGATAGAAGTTAGATGGAGGATCGAAACGATCCTACCAGATTCAAACAACTAAACTAGACCGCATTAACCCGGTCTAATAGAGTTCACGGAAATACGAGCAGGATATTCGACGGATGGGATGGGCTGAAAGTTTATGAACTGTAACGATGCCGAAAAAGCGCGCCGATTGTTGTTTTTTTTTCACGCCGTAATGTGGCACTAGATGAAGGGTTTGTGGACTAAGCATAACATTTCCAAAATGATAAAAAAGGATTACCGCAACGGAGCTTTGGAGGTTGTATACATTGAAGCGAAGAAAGAAGCGTTCGCTGGTTTGTTTAATTATTAATTCCTTTTAAAAGAAAAGCGTTTACACGAATGGTGAGCCGTTGAGCCCCCATTTGACCTTTTCTTCAATTTTAATATTTAATAATTATGCTTAAAAGATTTCTGTTGTTTCAATTCGTATGTTAAAATCAGCATTGTTCACAAAAATGTCTGTTTTTTGTCCGTTTTGTTTCAGTTTCCTATGGGATTTTCCTCATATTGTTCTACATTTTACGCTCGTTAGGTAAATTTCTGTGGAAAAATTAGCCTTTCCAATCCCACATATCTCTCATCATTAACCCCTTTGGACTGCAATTGTTCGTGAAGTACGTAGTGTTTGAGAGGTTTGTTTTCTTTACTGCCTGCCTGGCTTTAAAAATCCACTTCATTAACACACATGGCACTCGAGTGGAAGATGTCACAGGACACGACCATAAGCATCACAGGTTCACCAACGTTAAAATGAGGAGATCAAAACGAAGACACGAAAGAATTTCCCATCACACAAGGGGTGTGTTTTTGGAAATACTTGTACCTTACTCAAAAAAAAACAACCTCCGTCCTTTAGTAGGACCGATGGATTGGGCAAGGGAATTTAAAATGCAAAGTAGGCCATCCCAGTGCCGTTTCGGTGAGATGGTTGGAAAAATGCAACTGCACATCAGCGACCGATATGCAAGCAGCGAACAGTGCAAGTAATTATCCCAATTCCATTCTCCGCATCCTTCTTCCAGCCATGGAACCCCCGGGAAACCTTTGCTGGAAACAGACAGGGACCATCGGTTCTCTCTTTCGCTCACCATTTCATTACCCAGCGTCAGTATGGCCGCTGGTTTTTAGTAGGGTGCCGAAAATGGGACAAGAAAAACTGCCCGAAAATGAATGGCGTCCATGTGTTTTGCTCAACCATCCTGGTTTTCTTTACAACGCCCGAAACCCGAGGACAGTAATTGTGGCGGACGTAAATAACGCCAAAACGCTCAACACAGTGTACCGTCTGTGCGGGTTTTTGGGCGCGAGACCATCTCCACTCCGGTTACCATTTAGAAGGCTGCTCCTGGCATTGGTTTTACTCCATGCAAAGAAGGAGTCCACACTTCACTTTGCCCATACGAACTTAGCAGTTTAAAAAGCATCTTTTTGCTCAGTTGAAACGTTTGAATACGACTTTGCGATGTTTGCGAAAAACCAATTCAATTGTTCTGTCGCTTGGATGGTGTAGTTTCATAACAACGCCAAATAAATTATTTGTTCATCTTCTTGGATTGAAGATACAGCTGGCGAATCTTCACGCAGGCGTAAACCATTCAACACCAATCCGAAAGCATCGTTCGAGCGTACGGGATGCAAAAAAAAAATATTTTAAAACCAAAAGAATCATCGTCATCAGATGGAAGTAAACACTTTTTACCAACAAAGCGGGAAATTGTTTTGTGGCACGAAATGTGTCCTTCTTTTTAAACGATTTTTTCTCCATTTGGCTAACACAGTTGCAGAAAGGGTTTTTGGACACGTCCGTTTAAATATATGACTTATTATTTCTCTCAGTACTCGCTTTCCATCAACCCTAAAATGTAATTCCATCACGCACTGTTGTGCCGTTGAACATACCAAAAAATATTGGACAAACAGCATGGATACATCAAATTCCAGGCCTGCGGTTTTTGTCCCGCATCTCAATACAAACGTTCCGATTGTTGTGCTCAGACAGCGATCGGTTGAAGAAATCTTTAACAAAACTCACCCCCAAACCGGAGGGATTGTTTTATCGTACTCAATTTACAATGTAATATCTTGGCTAACCAGTAGTCTCCCTCCAGTTTTTTTTTATTGTGTTGTTTCGATGGTGAGCTTCTTAAGGTCGCGATCCTCCCAGCTTTGGACAATCAAATTTATGCTGGACACGCATCGGACACACGGAACAAACGAGCTGTATTATTTGACATTATTTTAGGCAACCACGGTTCTGGTGATGACGAAGTTTTTTAGTTTTGTTTTTTTTTATTAAGTGTTCTCAGTGTGAGGTAAATCACGGCCCCGGAACGAATGCCCGGAGGATGATCAACAGTTGCAATGGGCAACGATAACAACCAAAAAAATAATCCCATATCGTACCACTCAATCAGCTCTCGTTTCGGAACATCTTAATTCGTGCTAAAGGTTCAAATTGTGCCACGGTGCCTGATCAACGGTTCTACAGCGCGCGCGCTGGGCGAGATGTTCGGTGTCGTTTAGAAAGAACGTAACCCATCATCAAACGAACCCCTTTTTTCCGCGCGGGATTAGGCGACTCGGTGGCTGCGCTGGTAGCCGTAGTAGACAAGGCCACAGTGACAGTGATAGCGCATCAGTATCACTAACCGATGGGGCGTGAAGCAGTCTCACCAGAGTTGAAGATTTGATTTAATTCAATTGACGGATTCTTTCCGCCCGCGGGGTTTTGTGGTGCGGACTAACACCCGGGTCCGGTGGTTTGACACACGCTGACCGGCTTTATCGCGGTCATCTTTTGATGATCCCTTTTGCTGGAAGGAAAAGCCATGATAATTTGATTTATAACATAATTACACACATACACACACTAACGATTTGTTACGCCCGTAGATTCCGTCGGAGGTCGTGGGATATTCGTAAAAAAGTGAATCGCTGACTGTTGAATCAGTTTGTACCGAGTGCTAGTATGATCCATTTATTTTAAAATAATTTATTTACATTTTACAACACTTTTGGACCAGTTGCTTCAGAGTTGTTAGCAATTTGTCGAATCCGTGTCAGCTACTGTCCGCCCGCGCAAAATCATTCATAGTATTACTGTTATAACCTTGTCCGACGTGGTGCCTCTCTAAAGAATACACTAGTCCGATGCACTTACAATTGGAATGGTGTTGTTTTGCGAAAGAAGTAGCAATGCAAGAGAATGCAAAACAAGCGCATACGCACACGCATTTTTCTCTCTCTCTCTCTTAGTATGCGTCGTCACCTCGGCAGTTGGATCGGCTTTTCCATGTCAGTTTGCGCGCCATTTGACAGGTCCATCTGCCCATCGTACATCTTTTTTGTGCGAGCGTGTTCCATCGATGCAATTTACCGCCGACCATTGCTCTGGTCGGGATTATTGCAGCCGCAAGAAGGCAAAAAAAACAACATTGAGGTACTGTCGCATAAATTACGCTTCGAACCGCAACGGGGCAATGGATTGACAGGAACAGCGGCAAACGGCGAAAGTACGTTGCACGCGCGCGATTTTCATCATTTGGCGCAACATAGCAACGCATAGCGCACCCATTTTTGCCACTCAAAGACCTTAATACTTCAAACGGTTTTGCGATGTTTTGATAGAAAGCATCGCGGCATTGACATCGGCCAGTACCGTTTGGCATACGCTGCGGACGCACGTGATAGCGTTAAGTGCTAGCTGGTTGACTGGTAGTCGGAAGAAAAACACACTCGCAGATCCTTTGAGGTAGCACGCCAAAGTTCCTGCTCTTGATAACTGATAAAGCTTTCATCGAGCATGGCGTTTGTCACTCACGCCGAACGGAAATCATTGCACAGGCAGACTGTGACTGTGGTCTGGCTTTGTTTCTACCTTGACTGGTACGATCTCGTACAAAGCGGCAGGAAAACATAGACGGAGGACATCAAGGATTCTAATTGAGTACCATTAGCGGTGATGATCAGGCATCCAGACATACATCCGGGCACGCATACGAAACCTCGCAAAGGCAAGAATAAACTTCTTCTGGCCACTTGAGCGACAAATCCACCCGATGTCTTCGATGTCGATGATGGGCTCGAATCGTTGCCTTCGTATGCCGGTCTCTTTTTAGATGCTATCCTGCACAGTTTCAGCAACCGAACCCTTTACGAAGTTACCAACTCAATTAGGCACGCAACATCACCCCAGCGGGGACGCGAAAGCCTCAAGGGCTCGTGACAGGGATTTTGATTAGAAGCTTCAGCAGTTCGAAAAAGAAGAAATCAATTTCCAGCAACCGTACGCGCAGTATGTCGCACGGGCACGACATATTCAAGATGGGACACACTGTAGCGAGCGGTTAGCTATTGAATACGAAATTAATCAACCCTCAAAGCGGTAACGAACCACCGTCACTGCTCCTTTAATGTCCACCGATCTGCTGAAGTTAGATGGCTTTCCGAGCGGTGTACGTTGTCCTGCGTATCTTCGTTGCCTTTGCCACTTTCGAGCGTTGTGGATATGGTCATGAATTAATGAAACACCACTGCCAGGTATGCCGCTGTGTGCATGATTAGATCTGGTGTTGGTTTTTTTTTTTTTGGTTTGTGCCCAACATTGCAAGGAGACATGATCAATGTTGGTTGATAATTGTTGCGCGGGTGTTTCGACTACTAGGCAAGGCGTAAAAGTGAAATACAGTCGTCTCATTGTGCTTTTGGGGAGGGTTTTGCAGTGCTACCTACATAGCCAATGACGAGACAGTGGCACCTAGATTGTGAGGTTAGTGTTGTATTAGAATCTAGGTTAAATGAGCGTCACATATTAATAGAGGAATGCGCGGAATTGCGCCCAAGCGCTTGGTGGAATGTGACGATGATATTATCTGAAAGCATGTTTTTAAATACTTCAATATGTTTATAATTTCTTGCGATTCTAACCTAAATTAAAACAATAAATAAATATTTAAATCAAAATTTACACACACGGTTGTTAGTGTTATTAACAAACATATAAACATGATTTTTTTTATCATTCCAAAAACCAAGAAAATGCTCTCCCTAAGTGGGTCATAATTTTAAACTTTACGCTGAAGGTCTGGTGTATCGTAAACCTGTGAAATGTAAATTATACATTTTCTTCAAGCAAAACAAAAAAAAGTCGAATGATCGTAAGTTTCGTTTTTGTTTGCAAAAATTAAAACTGACTCTAAACTGTTCCGCTCTTAAATCGTATCGCTTGCGCATTTTACAGCTGTAAATGTCCACTTAATGCGGTCTATAACTCTGCAGACGTGTGACAGACGCATTCAAGAAAGCAAAAAAAAGGAAGGAAAAAAACGAATGTTTCCACTATGAACCACACCGAAGCCCCGTTAATTAATTGCCGAAATTAAACTTAATCCTAAGTTACATTTCTTACCCGATGCAAACCATGGCAAACTTGCTTAGGCGGGTGTGAAATTTAAAAAAGAAAATACAACAACACACATTTATCGCTCCAAACGCTGTAAACAACGTTTCGTTTAGCTGCAGAAGGATGAAAAATTACCACCGGGCACTACGACTCGTTGTACAGCACGCGAATCAAATCGCCATGCCTAGGCGGATACAGAATATATGTCCCAAGCTGGGCGTTCTGGCGGCGAAAGAAGTCCATTTGATTTGGGTACAATTCATGTTTACAAAAAGTGGCCAACAACAAAAAAAAAGTGCTATAGAACCATGTAGCGCGGATGTTACCTATGCCTAACATTACTTGCCGGCACCTTCGACGGCATGTTCAACTTCAACCCATCATCTGTCTTTTGGGTGCCCGAGCACTAGTGACGACAATACACGCGAAGGGTGGCCCACACGATCGGCTTAGTGCATACTCTGTTTGGCCCGATGAAATATGAACTCACCAGACAGTGAGACAGTGTTTGGCGTTAGAAGACCAAAAAAAACTCCCTTTATACAGGGAAATCCGTTGTGCTCGTGGTACCAACAACCAAGGTGTGTACATGTCTAACTTGGTGCACTAAAAGTAGAGCAAAACGGTGACCGCATTTTAGGATGCCGAATTAACGACCTGCAATCGTGACGGAGCGATGCTCAGTTACCAATCAAGCATATAGAGGACATCGCAGTAAATCAAGCGTCATCCCATTGGACAGTTACAATAAATCAAATCCTTACAATCCTGGTGATTGCATACCAAATAGCATATTGCTATCCGTTATTTTTTTTTGTTTCACCTAAAACAACGATCGCGGTCACGGTGATCGAAGATCGTTTATACTTGAAGATGTTGTGTTAAAAAAAAAACCAGGCACGGATCGAAAAATAGAAAAATGGATGCACCTTGCCCTGCACGGGTCTTGGAGGTCTTCTAGAATGTCTGTTAAAGGCGACTCGTCTCCGCGTGGGGAAAAGCTCGTGTTTTCGCATTACATTCAACAGAACCAGAAGCCAAAACTGTTTTCACCTTACCTCTGACCCATCGACAAAATGCTATAAATATTGATGTTTACGCCCCTCGCACAAATACTCCCATTCCATCGCCCGCCCGACGTGGAGTGTGCGACCTCAAACAGTGATGGAACCCCGTTGAGTGAGTTGCCCCCGAAACAGTGCTCGAAATTGGCAAAATGGGGGGTGAAAAAAAAGGAAACATTTCCCACTGGGGCGCTACCAATACACACACGTATATACTCATGCGGGAAGTTTTCGCGGATTTTCTTCAACGACGGTAAACTTATCCATCGAATCGCTCTAATGTGAAGATCGAGGTGAAGATCAACAACTGCGTGTTGATGTGTATTTCTTCACGGGGTTTTTTTTCTGTTATGTGTTAGCGATCTCGTTTTTTTATCTACTTTTTTTGGCAAACACTAAGCACCAGCAGCATCGGTAACACTGTAACGGAAAGGTTTGTCTTTAGGCTACACACCTTAACAGCAAACGGTGATCCTTCACTATGGATGGGAAAACGATCGCTATTTTTAAAATACACCGTCCAACGCAACGATCGATTGATTGCTTCAAAATCAACCGCTCTGCAATACCGTGGCACACTGTGCTCATGGTACCATTTTCCCTTTGAGCCTTTGAGGTACCTATTTGTTGCCAAAATACACGATAAGAAAGAAAGGAGCGATAGAAAAGCAGTGTACAAAATGCCGCAAAATAAAATCGGATTTTCATTTTACAATAGCATCGTGCGGTGACAGTTTAATTCCCATTCAATACAAAATTATCAACTCTATACTCTTTTTTTCTTTGATATGTTTTCTGTTAAAAAAATATTTTTGAAAAAAGCAGACTCAGTTCAAACTCAGTTCAACGAATCCTTTTTTTTATTTTCTTTCTTCAATCACTTCAATTTGTCTGTCAATTGATTGCTTTGTTTTGTCCTTTGATCCATTGATCAGTGATTTTTATGTTCCTTTAATTCGTTTTACCTGATTGTGTGTTGACAGCTTCCTAGCGTAACCGTGTGATCCGTTTTTTGCGTAATCCAATTTGTTCGCTGTTGCTTTTCAGATTTCCGTTTGGAAAAAACCGTTCACTTCTTCGTTTAAACCACAACGATTTGCGGCATTACACTTGATGTACCTTTTTTTGCGGTTCGCGATGATACCGAACACTTCGAACGCAAAGGACAAATATCGCAGATCGAATGACAATCGATCCGATACTATTCCGTGTTTGTTGTTTTCTTTCTTTCCTACTCGGTTTCGGTGTTCGTTTCGCTGTTGTTGCTGACTATTTTTTTTGTTTTGTTTCTGCACTTCAATACACTGATTATTTGTTTGCGCTCAATGAAATGCACTTTTTTTTTCTGCGACACTTTTATAATGATCATCCAACATACGCTTGTTCACTGTGGTAATGCCGATTTAAGCCTTCTTTTTTAAATTCCAATTTTTAGTCACTTGCTCTATGATAAACCCCTTAAACACATGATCGGTAAAATGCTTTACTTTTATGCTCTCTTCTTTTGAAACATTTCTTTCTTCTGTGTGTTTTTTTTTATTCCTTGCTCCGTCTGTTGCGTCTCCTTTTACTGGCCGTTTTATCTTCACTGCACAACACATGGAGTTTCACATTTCACATATGGAAAATGCACCTTTAACCAAAAAAAAAGAACGGCACCAGGAGCGATACGCACCACATGCACACTGCACTCGCAAACAAAAACTATTCGACCGTCGGGGTGTTCAGGC